>NC_090200.1:10937500-12319166 GCF_033026475.1 Channa argus | reverse complement strand
GTGCTGTGGCTTGGAGATTGGCTATTCATAAGAGCTCTAAAGATTTTTAATTATGCTTGATGTATGCTAGCTTGTTTTGAGCCCAACCCTGCTTTAAATGAGGGATGGAAGCTAAAAATATTAAGGTTTCACCAGAGAACCTGTAACTTTGCTATATTTAGCCATACTAATGGGGATCTTTTAGGATTACTGTCCATTTTATTTATTCAGCCACCAGCCTTTCATTCTGGTGTCTGACATTACAGGACTTACAGGACAGGAGCAAATAATGTACAAAAAAAGAACTTAACATTTGTTTTCTCACTTTTAGCTTCACAATCTGGTATCCTGCACAATACAATCAGCAAAATACTTAAAAATGAAAAGCCAGATATGAAGGTAAGTGTGAAATAACCAATAACTTTGATGTAATCTTTTTGACTTTAACCAAGAGTTTGGCTTTTTTTGAAGAACTTAAATCATGTGAAAATACATAGTCAATAATCTGTTTTACAGTACGATGGCTACACCTCATGTCCATTGGTGACAAGCTACAACACAGTTGTTCTGGCAGAGTTTGACTACAGTGGACAACCACTGGAAACCTTCCCATTCGACCAAGCCAAAGAAAGTATATTAATGTACCACATGAAAGCTGATCTGATGCCTTATTTTTACTGGCATGGCCTACTTGGGTATGTATATAGTTAATTACCAATTTCATTTTTAATAGTAATTATATTACAAGACTTAGTACTATTTATCTTACATCAGGGGCGTGTGGGGTGGACCAGCACCCATCAGGAAACTCTTTCATCTTGGGATGAAGTGAAACCTCAACATCAATTTGAATGTTTTGTTTTGTACACTGTGAACATTTGACAAAAAGAGTTATAAATATCTTGGTGGCTATATAGTCAGCGCCGACACTATTCCTTTAAAACAGGTTAATTACCCCTGAATCATTAAAATGGTTGTGTATACAAAGTATCTGCTATAGTGATGGTAGTGAAGTAAATCTAGAATTGTTCATAAAAATCGTAAGTATACATCTTGTTGGATAAATATTTCATATCCAGTATTACAACAATAAGTTTGGGTCATACAAATGACTGTTTTCAGTTTTTTAGATGAAATTGTCACAAAGGTGATAATTCTATGTGGTGCATTATACAAAAAGGTGGTTCTAATGTTCTAATGTTTCTCCTTCCTTTTAAATAGGGTGGCCAGAGGTTAAAAGACTATAACTAAATTAAGAGAGACCAAATCTCGTCTTACTAGTAAATGTTTCAAAAATATTTCGGGATCATATCGCTGAACTTTTATTAGTTTTTACAGAGGTTGTAGACGCTTTCCACAGAGAATAAAACATATAGGCACAATTATAGATAATTATAGATATATTATACAAAGATGACAAAATAGCAAAAAAAAATTTTTGATTTTCATATTAAATAACTGTAGGCTGTTTAACATTGTAAATCATGATCTTTTATTTGCACTGGATTTTATTGGTTTTGGCCAGTCCATCGAATAAATGTATATAGACTTGATAAAATTAAACTTACTTTTAAAACTTACCTACAGCTCCTTTTATAATTTCTTTTAGTTATGTGGATGATGGATTAAACATAAATAAACATTCATTTAAAGGTACTAAGTTTTTTTTTAAAAAGGACATTAAATGTAAATTAAATGATGTCACATTATGTTTGATACTGCTATTAATGTAAACAAAGTAAATGCAAATAAAAATATTTCAATAAAGCTAAACAGTATGAAGCTATTTTCTTTCCCTAAACCTAAAAAAAATGTCTTTCCTCTTAACGATAACATAGTACAGACAACAGAAACTGAAGGTATTTTTGGGATGAACAAAGTATTTATCCTTTTTTTTAAACCTTTAATTTCAAAAATTTGAAACTAATTTGGTGTTTGGCTTATGCGGCTTATATATTTAAAATGTGACTTTGATGTGAATAAACTTCCACTTCAATTATCCAGCTTCTACAGACAGGGTATTTTATATTGGCTTCTTATTTTAGAAATACAATTTTTTCCCCCACAAACAATTAACAATAATACAAATATTAAATTAAAAAAATCTATATTCTATGAAAAACAATATTGCGTTTGTCTCACAGTTGGTAAATGACAACTTTCAAAGAGTTTTGGTAATTCAGAATAGAGCTTGGTTTTTACTGTTAAACCGAAGGAACACTAAATCTGATGCATGTTCAATGTTTAACACTATCATTATGGCAAATGGGATTATGTAATTAGCATCAAATGTAAAAGCTGGTATTTCAAATTCATGACTCTTTGCCCTCTAACACCTAGTTGTAATATGTGCACAGAATCAATTTTACATTTATTTTATGATTGTATTTTTTTATGATTGTAACGCTTTGGGACTGATGCTGAACATGTATTTGATGTTTAGATTCAACTTTAATGTCATTACACATGAATAAGTACAAGGCAACAAAGTACAACGAAGTACAAGGGAACGAAATGCAGTCTAGCATCTAATTGCATTGCTTATTGCATAAGTGCAATAAGCAATGCAAAATATACATTGCCTACAGTACGTGCAAGATACGCACTATTATGGACATAATGTACACATGAAACTACTATGGACATAATGTACACATGAAACTACTATGGACATAATGTACAGATGAAAGTACAATGGACAAAATAATTAACAGATACTATGTACTATGGAAAAAAAAATACTGATGAAGTACTATGGACAGAATATACATGTGGAAGTACTGTGTTTTATCAGATGTTGAGTCTCAGCAGAAACACTTATTTATAAGTGGTTATGTGCGGGTTGTTGTCCACCAAGGGTGAACTTGGTGCCTGTCCCGAGGCTGGATAAAATGGGAGGGTTGAAGGTGATCATGCTCTTTATCGCAGGATGGCAAAAAACAGGTGGTTCTTCTTCAGTGTCCTCAAGAAGAAGAGTCGCTTGTGAGCATTCTTGACCAGGCTGGAGGTGTTGGTGGTCCAGGACAGGTCCTCTGAGATATATTGCATGGAACTAAGAATAATCTAACAAAGTGTATTTTGCAGTGGGAAAATTTATATTGGTAGTAAATATCTTTACCTTAAATCTCCTAACTTTCTATGCAAAGTTTCATATGCATAAATGTAAATGCTCCCAAAGTAATTCAGGAATAAGAACTTTCCTTTAAAGCACTGCATGGACTGAAAAAGTGGAAATAGGGCAATGACCATTTACAATGCCCCAGAAACTTGTCTATGTTACAATAAATGGCTCTTTACTGTTGGCTTCTATTTTATTGCTGCATTATTGTACTTTTCTTTTTACACGTTTACACCTCAGTAGCTGTTTATTTCTCTACATGAACAAAAAGAGGATTGTTCTGGAGAGCAATGGTTGGCAACACTTAAGCTAAATATGGTTTGTGCCCCCTCTTGCTGCTCAAGTTTAAAGCAGCGAACAAAATGAGGCGTTTGTGTCCGTGTATCTATCTGCTGTGTTGTTTTGCCAAGGAATTGATGGATAGCGTAAATGTTAAATGCAGATGTGATATGTGTTGTGGGAACTGAGATAAATAATATCACAGCTTTGCGACTTCAAGTAGGGGCTTTGTTAGCCTGAAAGCTAGCTGTAGCCACGTGTGCAAATGTTAGCACCGTGGCTAATGTTAGCGTTTATCGTGTAAACATCCCACTTCATTGATCGGCCTGGATGAGATTGGGATTAGAAATTAGTGTGCAGCTGGATTTTGTTTATAATCCGTAAAATGCGTTATGGATTTAGACAACTTATTACATCTGATTAAATCTCACCCCTCCTGATGTGACCCCGCTCACCCATCAAGGGCCAGCTTGGTGCCCAGATAAGTGTTGCGGCAGGAAGGAGATTTGAGTTAAAAATAAAAAATAATCAATCAATCAATAATGCCAAATCAACGTGAGGAACACGTTGCGCTGTGGCGAACCCTACAGGGAGAACCTGAAAGTCGTGGAGCTTTTTGATTACTGTGGTAACACATGACACAGCATACTGCAGACTTATCACAGAAGTAATTTCTGTACATATGGTTAATGGGTTAAGGAAGAATGAAGTGTCAGAACCATGGTAATGAAAATAAATATGCATAGCTATTTAAAGTTAATTTAAATAGCTGAATGTGACTAACACAATTTATAAAGAAGCGTATATTTATTTATTTCTAATTTAATTAATTCACCAATGACGACGTCTTGCCGGCTAAGGAGGTGGGATCCTCTTGACCAATCCAGATGCTGTAGATTGTTGAATTATCACACGGTCATCTTTTACAAGTGACAGAATCAATATCTAAACTTTGTCTAAAAAAAAGATAACAAACAAATTAATTGCCGGAGTCAACTTCTTTAAATTACACAGTTAATGAGGGTGTGTTTTTTTTTTGTTTGTTTTTACCATATATAAAAACAAACTAGAACTGAATGTGTTTTAACCTAGCAGGACTGTGTATTTCCAGTATGTGCTGTTTTATACATTTGATCCAAAGTTTGTTCGCAAATATTTGACTAATTCATTTTCAGCTGCAGATCAGATGCCAGGTGCTGCTTTATGACCCTCTTCTGTTGAGCAAATGCTTACAGTTGAAAGACTCTGACGCAGCAACTTGCTGCTACTGTCCTTTTTCCCATTTCCACGTTTCCTGTTTGATGTCACTGGAACTTGCTTCCCCAGAATTAAACGATTGTAGCTGTTTGAGAGCAGAGAATCATACAGCCTCATCAAAAGCCACAAGGAAATAAACTTTTTAAAATAAATATATAAATATAGGAGTAAATAGTACAATATTTCTTCTATTTCTATGGCTCTGAGTCGTACTAAATATAGCTCGCATTTGATTGGTCATCAAATGGGAGGAGGCGGGGCAAACTTTCCAAAACAACAAATCGATTTTATACCCGCCCAGTCTGCTGCTCTGAGTGTGTGTGGTGGATCCTGTAGTTTCGTCTTAGGTGGTTGTACAATCGTGTGTTCCGTGGTGAGTGAGAGCATAATTATCACGAATTATTTTTCGATTTCGTCCCTCTTGGCAGTAGGACGGACGACAGTTCTGCTACGGTAATTATCCAACAAGTCTTTGTCGACGCGGCAGTTGTTTCTGAATATTAGTTTTACGCATTTGCAGGAGTAGTTGTTACGGAGGCTGAATGAGTTTGTTACCCAACTTGCAGCAGCAACAGATTCTAAAGTAATCCGTGTCGTTCCGTGGGTTACGTATAACAGAGTGTGTTAACAGATGCATACAGTTTTAAAGACAGATAAATATTCAGCTTCAACTTTATCTATAAGTTTAATTTACTTTGCAAGTGTCTGTTTCCATACGTTTGCACACTTATAATTTGGGCCATCTGATACAAAAGGTGATGGGTTCTATGTGGTTTAACTTGCAGGTCTAAATACCATCAAATTAGCTGGAATTCTGAACTTTTGTCTCAATTATCTTTTCACCTCTAAACCAAGTCATAAAATGAATTTAAAAAACAGCAGAACCAAAATATACGGGCCTTGTCATTCCAATACTTTAGAAGTGGACATGTTTTGAGATTTCATCTCATCACATAACTTAAAAAAAAAAAAATTTGCTCTATTGTTCATCACTGTGTTGTCTTCAAAGGTTTAGGGTGGTTTCATATAGTTCATATAAATATATATAAGTTCTGCAATAAAAACAAAGATTATTAATAATTTCGACTTCTAATTAAGCCAAAGGCTAAGATTGCCAATGAAGACCAATGGCTCACGTGTGACACATTAAGACAAATCTGTGTAGGACCACAATAAGGTGGACAAGGATATACAAACTCATTTTACTGTAACCATTCGTGCTGGGCAAACAACATCGGTCTCTATAAGTGCGACTGGCTGTGTGAGGAGTGCGGAGGGACCCTCAACAAAGTGCATCGGTGATATAAAAGACACTACTGAATATTCATTCCTATGTAGTAATAGAGCCACCTAAATCAATTCACACATCATGGTTGCCTGCTGGTAATATGACAACTCTTAGTTTGGAAAAATGTATATATTGCATGGTTCCGAATGCAAAAGTGTAACTTGTTTGTTGATAACCACAATGACATGTCCTTATTGTTCAAACACAGAATGGCAGCACTTAATCGTCTGAGGCAGTGCCATTCAACGGGCACTGCTGTTGCAACTCTTCACACAAGCAGCCATGCCTCTGCTAAGCAGCATTACAAAATGCTTGTGCTTGGAGGAGGAAGTGGGGGTATTGCAATGAGTGCAAGGATGAAGAGGTTATTGGGAGCTGAGAATGTGGCTGTTGTGGAGCCCAGTGAAGTAAGGATCCAATATATCATGATTATTTACCACACATACAAACAAAGTGACCTTCATTCAGCTGCTAATACATGTTTTCACTCCCTATGCCGTTGTCATTCCAAGCTTGTGTTGTTTATTTCAGGTGCACTACTATCAGCCAATCTGGACACTGGTTGGTGCAGGGGCAAAACGTCTCACCCCATCAGGCCGTCCCACTGCAAGTGTTATGCCCTCTGGAGTGAAGTGGGTGAAATCCAGAGTCCAGGAAATAAACCCAGACACAAATACTGTCTGCACAGAGGATGGGACTCAGGTATGTTGGCTTTAGGAACCTGTTGTCTGATAATGTGTCCACTAAAGTTATAAATCTGAGAATTGTATAATAATCTGTGTGCATTTAGCCCTACATAAACATTATCTCACATTACAGATCTCCTATGAGTATTTGATTGTGGCTCTTGGTTTACAACTCCATTATGAGAAGGTAAAGTAATATCTTGTTTATTAAACTCTAATATACCTCTAACTAAATGTTTCCATTGTCTTTTAATTCAGTTGCAACTCAGGATACCAACACTCTTTTTATACATAGATCAAAGGACTGCCAGAGGGGTTTGAACAACTAAAGATTGGGTCGAACTACTCAGTCCAAACAGTAGAGAAAACATGGAAGGCACTGCAGAACTTTAAAGAGGGAAATGCTGTGTTCACGTTCCCCAACACTCCTGTGAAATGTGCTGGAGCTCCACAAAAGATAATGTACCTGACAGATGCCTATCTCAGAAAGGTAATGACATTTGAGAATGTAATGATAAGCTAGTATATCTTGATAAACTGAGTGTGGTTTTCACCATTTAATGATAATGTTTGGATTTTTCAAAGACAGGAAAAAGGGCAAAGGCCAATGTAATATACAACACATCACTACCAGTACTGTTTGCGGTCAAGAAATATGCTGACTCACTGTGGGACATTGTGAAACGGCGTGACATTCAAGTGAACCTGAGGCAGAATCTCATTGAAGTGCGAGCAGACAAGCAAGAAGCTGTATTTGAGAATCTTGACAAACCAGGCGAAACCAAAGTGATTGAGGTAACTGTAGTAGTACTACTTAATGATTATATCATTTTTTACCCTGTAAAACATATATGTTATGAATGACCATAGTACACCTATACACTTTTTGCACTTAAACAGATGCCAAATTGGAAAAAGAGACACTGAGAATAATTCTTCTGGTTTTCTTTATCAGTATGAAATGCTCCATGTCACACCACCAATGGGACCCAGCATGGTGATTAAAGGCAGCCCACTGGCCGACGAAGGTGGCTGGTTGGATGTTAACAGAGACAACCTCCAACATAACAAGTATCCAAATGTGTTTGGGATTGGAGACTGTACCAATCTCCCCACGTCTAAAACTGCCGCTGCCGTTGGTAGGTCATCAATGTGTCATAGCTTTAAACATCGGATCACAATACTGTAGTGCACTCTGCTGGTGGATATGTGTCATACAGTTTAGACTCAGTTTAAGTACTTGTCACTTGAGAGGTACTGTACTAAAGAAATTGTATTTCACAATACTAAATTTACACAGGACTATAAAAGCATATAATCACCACACCCTGCAAACCTTGTAGTATAAAGACACAGTATGTATCAATGAGCTAAAGACTGTAACTTGATCATTAACTGATGTTTAAAGGTGTATTTGTTTCTTTATACTATAGGTGCATTATGCTCAGATTGTTGTACTCATATTAAGCAGGTCAGGGCCTTTGTCTTTTTAGGAACTGGCAACTTTAAATTGCAGGTAGATATCTTACCTAATGTTTGCTGGAATAGGTTTCAGCCCCTTGCAATCCGGAATCGTATAAAGGTGTCTTGGAAGTTGTAACTGGCTTTATTTGCCCCACATTTTTTATCCATCCCCCAGGTTTTTATTTCCATTGTCTAATTGACATTACATGCCTTTTTTAACTGAGTAGTATAGCATAAAAAGAACATTTGTTTTCTCATTTTTAGCTGCACAGTCTGCAATCCTGCATAGAACAATCAGCAAAATACTTAAAAATGAGAAGCCAGATAAGAAGGTAAGTGTAAAAAAAAAAACAGGAACTATGTCATCTCAACATGATTTTTGCTTTTTTTTTAAATAACTCTTTTTAAATCACATGCAAATACATCATCAATAATCTGTTTTACAGTACGATGGCTACACTTCATGTCCATTGGTGACAAGCTACAACACAGTCGTTCTGGCAGAGTTCGACTACAGTGGACAACCACTGGAAACGTTCCCCATTAACCAAGCCAAAGAAAGAAGATTAATGTACTACATGAAAGCTGATGTTATGCCACATCTTTACTGGCATGGCCTTCTCAGGTATGTATATAGTCAGTTAACATTTTGATATTTAATGAATTCAAGGAACTTGGTACATTTCTCTTTACTTTTCTTACATCAGGGGCGTGTGGGGTGGACCAGGACCATACAGAAAACTCTTTCATCTTGGGATGAAGTGAATCCTCACTATCAATTTGAATGTTTATCAGTTGCATTTCTCGACATTCCGAGAGGAAAACAACATCATTCATAATGTAAGAAAAACAGTTTCTAGTGCAAAAGTGGAGATAAAAAAAAAAATAATAATTTGCGGGCCTATGTTATGTTGAACCTGGAGGTATCACTGAAACCCCATTGCTAAAGATTCAGGTGTGTCTGTTTGGTGTGTAAATAGCTTTTAGTAATATTTTTTGGGAAATGTTTATGGTAACTGGCCCCTTATATAGCACTTTTAATCCAAAGCGCTTTACAATGTTTATTCCCAATTACACACACACTCACACACTGATGGCAGTGGCTGCCATTCAACATGTGCTGAGCTACAGTCACCCCCAGGCCAACTTCTAAGTTACATTTGTTACATATAAATTTAAGCAGCAGAAAATTTTGCACACTTATTACATTTGAGAAAAATTGTTATAAATGTATTTGTGGCTATATAGTCAGTGCAGACTTCATTGTTCTTTTAAAAGAGGTTCAATACCCTTGAGTCATCAAAACTATTGTTTATTCATATTTACTATAGGGATGGTATTGAAGTAAAACCTAAAGTTGTTGATAAAAATCATAAATCTTGATGGACTGTTATTTCATTTCCAGTATTACAACAATAATTTTGCATGATACACATGGCTGTTTTTTTTTTAGTTGAAATTGTCACAAAGGTGATAATTCTATGATGTGTTTGTTATTAAGGTCATAGTGGGTGGTGGAGTTGGTTCTATAAACAATATCTTTTGTGTCTCAGTTGATAAATTAAAACGTCAACATAGACTTTTTAAAGAGGTTTTGATTTGTAGGGCCAACATCAGAATCCAATTTACAGTGCCTTTTGATCCTCTCTTTGTTGCTATTCTCCCGACCGATCACTATCCGGAGACGTTACTTTCTGAGACTTGGAAATACGGAAGTCTCGGCGTCACGTGACCACCCAGCGAGTATGGCACGCAGTTGTTCACTGCACTAATAGTATGATATTATAGGATGATAAAGATTTTTGTTATTTTCTTATATGATAAAAGTAATCAACAATATAAAACATATGTCTAACGTATTTGTCCTTTGGGGTAAATTGTATATTTACAAATCGAAATTTTCTAAATCCCTCCCGTCTTTTGAACGGTTTGCTACTGAAATAGAACATTATTGAATCTTTGACATAAAAAAAAATTAAATCATCAAACAATTCTCAATTTTAGTGCCTCTACAATATTGTTACTTTACTCTAATTATCTTATCTTATATATATTATAATGTAACTTGGATGTCTGACTTTTGTTCATAAATTACCAAAAAAAAAATTAAGAATTTCTTAACTCAGTGTGTATTCATGGACACATACTGGAAATTAGAAATACAAAATGTTCCACACCCAAATTGTCAACATTTTAGCTAACCATCCGCGGATGAAGACTGCTGAGCCATTGGGGCGGCGAGCGGCGAGGAATATTCGCTGATGGGTCATGTGACATGACGCCGTGTCTCTCGCTCTCCTAAGTGTTAGGAACTAACATCTACCACTCGCTGTCGCAACTCTTCTAGCTCAGTGGGCCTGCGTCATTCTAACGATGGTGGCGTTTGATTGGTCAACAAATTGGAGGAGGTGGGGCCAGCCTTCCCAAACATCAAATTTATGTATATACCCTCCCAAGCAGCTGCTCAGTGTGTGGTGGCGACTGTCATGTTAGGAGGTTGCACAGTTGTGTGTTTTTGCTGAGTGAAGGTAGACCGGACATAATTATCACGAGCCAGACGACCAAACAGCAGTTCTGGCTAAGGTAATTATCCAATATTATCTTTTTCGACGTTGCAGTGAAGAAATTGTATCTGCACCTCACGTTGTTGGGTCTACGCATGTCCAGGAATGATTGTTGTGGAGGCTGAGTGACATGCAGCAGAAACGGCTCGACTAAAATAATCCATGTCATTTTTGGATTTTGCTTTAGTAGCTTGTGTTAACAAATGTCGAAGTCAACGACCGTTTTATTCTCTTAAATCAAAGAAGTTCTAAGTTTTCACAACTAGGGAGAAAAGTCACCTTCAAGAACATACGCGCTTTAAAGGTGGTGGCCGAAATGGCATTAATGGACAGCTCCACCCGGTGACAGGGTTTGTGAGGGCGGGTGCTGGCACATCTGCTGCCTGTAAACTTTATCTGTAAACTTTATGTCTCGGCGATTTGTTGATTTCACGGTGAAACGTTTTGAAGTTGACGATCGGTCCAGAGAGCAACGCCATCTGCTGCGAGGATGCGCTGATGTGTCGTAGTTTAATTCATAGACGTAGAAAAAGTCATCACAGCTTTTGAAAACCGCATTAATGACGCTTTTTTAACGTGCCAACTCTTTGACTTCGATAAAGTTGTAAAGATATGCACAAGTTCGAAGGTCCAGGTTTAAGAGCTCACATTTTAAAACGTAAACTACATCCGTTAAGCACCACATAAAGGTGGACAAGGGGTTTGCATGAATCGCTGGGCAAATAGCATTGGTTCCTGCTGCAGGCGAGTTCAAACAAAGAGCCTTTGTATAACCAGCAGGAAATTATTGGCGTGTGAAGCTATTTTGATGACACCGCACTACATCCGAAGCAGTCTATGTCTTACATTAAAAAACAACTAACAAATTTTGCTAAAGAACATATTTCAGTCAAGTGCAGCCTTATCATCAAAAGGCGACCCCTTGTGGAAGTTTAGCAAATGTGTCGCTTTTAGTCAGTATTGTAATTATTTTCCTCTTTTTATTATCAGAGTCACATCATCATGCGGACAATGATCAATGGCGACCCTGACTTCACGGGATAAGCCGAAAGAACAAAAAAGTACAAATAAACAAACAATAATTTACTCTCGTAAAAGTATAAGTACCCAATGAAATTTCTACTTAATTTTAAGTAACCACATGATTTATATACTTTTAATTTTAATATTTTTATATTATGTTTTCTGTCCTTTTCTGTGGACCAGTGGTGCTTCATATTGGGGGGGGGGGCATTAAGTAATTAATGGTAATAGACATAAATGATGAGCTGATTAAATATGTGATCTGATGTTTTTTCAGTTTTATTTATAAACTACTCATGTCGAGTGAGAAGAAGAGGTAGACAACAACAAGTTTAAGTTCAAGAAGCCAAAGGGTAAAATTAATGCATACCAGCTGCTCTGAGTACTGTTAAAATGTCAAGTCTTTTAAAGAAGACCATGGAGGGAGAAACTGACCCTGTGCCTGTCCCTCTAGTGATTAGTTTTCATAAGAAAATGGGAAAAAAAACAGTTTATAATGAAACATTTAAAGTTATTATAACACAACTTTGTTTACAAATATAGAGGATTAAAAAGTAGAGATATTGGCTCTTCGATGTAGAGGAGCAAAAGTCAAAGTAGGCATTATTAAATCTACTTACGTACAACTATTGTATGTGAAGAATTTACAAAACATCAAAAACATCCAGTTCAATTGTCTTATCATATCAGTGCACAGTGTTACGTACACGTAAATCAGATTCATGATTTTGAGTTAACTCAAGTTTCTTTGTGGCTACCTCAAGAAATATGTTTGCCAACTCAGGGTCAGTTAAAGTTAAAAAATTCAGTTAAAAAATTCCTAGCGCTGCCTCTATTTATCCAAATGTGGCTGTTCTGAACTTGCTTGAAAATAATATGTGATGTTTATGTCAGGCCACAATTGTGGAGGATGGCTCTTGCTGTAGATGGCAAAGCCACAATGACATTTATGATCTTATAGAACATGATCGATAGACAGAAAAATAATTTGAACACTAAAATGCTACTCTTTATAGTGAAAAAGGAGAAGTGTAATTACTTTCTATATTGCATGGTTTCGAATGTAAAAGTGTAACTTGTTTGTTGATAACCACAATGACATGTCCTTATTGTTCAAACACAGAATGGCAGCACTTAATCGTCTGAGGCAGTGCCAATCAACGGGCACTGCTGTTGCTAAACTTCACACAAGCAGCCATGTCTCTGCCAAACTGCATTACAAAATGCTTGTGCTTGGAGGAGGAAGTGGGGGTATTGCAATGAGTGCAAGGATGAAGAGGTTATTGGGAGCGGAGAATGTGGCTGTTGTGGAGCCCAGTGAGGTAAGGATCCAATAGATCATGATTATTTACCACACATACAAACAAAGTGACTTTCATTCAGCTCTAAATACATGTTTTCACTCCCTATGCCGCTGTCATTCCAAGATTGTGTTGTTTATTTCAGGTGCACTACTATCAGCCAATCTGGACACTGGTTGGTGCAGGGGCAAAACGTCTCACCCCATCAGGCCGTCCCACTGCAAGTGTTATGCCCTCTGGAGTGAAGTGGGTGAAATCCAGAGTCCAGGAAATAAACCCAGACACAAATACTGTCTGCACAGAGGATGGGACTCAGGTATGTTGGCTTTAGGAACCTGTTGTCTGATAATGTGTCCACTAAAGTTATAAATCTGAAAATTGTATAATAATCTGTGTGCATTTAGCCCTACATAAACATTCTCTCACATTACAGATCTCCTATGAGTATTTGATTGTGGCTCTTGGTTTACAACTCCATTATGAAAAGGTAAAGTAATATGTTGTTTATTAAACTCTAATATACCTCTAACTTGAAAAATGTTTCCATTGTATTTTAATTCACTTTCAACTCAGGATACCACCACTCTTTTTATACATAGATCAAAGGACTGCCAGAGGGGTTTGAACAACCAAAGATTGGGTCGAACTACTCAGTCCAAACAGTAGAGAAAACATGGAAGGCACTGCAGAACTTTAAAGAGGGAAATGCTGTGTTCACATTCCCCAACACTCCTGTGAAATGTGCTGGAGCTCCACAAAAGATAATGTACCTGACAGATGCCTATCTCAGAAAGGTAATGACATTTGAGAATGTAATGATAAGCTAGTATATCTGGATAAACTGAGTGTGGTTTTCACATTTAATGAAAATGTTTGGATGTTTCAAAGACAGGAAAAAGGGCAAAGGCCAACGTAATATACAACACATCTCTGCCAGTACTGTTTGGGGTCAAGAAATATGCTGACTCACTGTGGGACATTGTGAAACGGCGTGACATTCAAGTGAACCTGAGGCAGAATCTCATTGAAGTGCGAGCAGACAAGCAAGAAGCTGTATTTGAGAATCTTGACAAACCAGGCGAAACCAAAGTGATTGAGGTAACTGTAGTAGTACTACTTAATGATTATTTCAGTTTTTTTTCTGTAAAACATGTGATATGAACGGTCATAGTAGACCTATACATGTCTACTTTTGCAATTAAACAGATGCCAAATTGGAAAAAGACACACTGAGAATAATTCTTCTGGTTTTCTTTATCAGTATGAAATGCTCCATGTCACACCACCAATGGGACCCAGCATGGTGATTAAAGGCAGCCCACTGGGCGACGAAGGTGGCTGGTTGGATGTTAACAAAGACAACCTCCAACATAACAAGTATCCAAATGTGTTTGGGATTGGAGACTGTACCAATCTCCCCACGTCTAAAACTGGAGCTGCAGTTGGTAAGTCATCAATGTGTCATAGGTTTAAACATCGCATCACAATACTGTAGTCCACTCTGCTGGTGGATATCTGTAATACGGTTTACACTCATGTTAACTGCTTGTTTGAATACTAACTTGAGAGGCACTGTACTGAAAAACTGTATTTCACAATACTAAATTTACACAGGTCTATAAAAGCACACAATGACCACACCTTGTAAAGCTTGAAATGCTGACACACTGTATCAGATTTTACCATTACCATTACCTCAGTTTATCTTTTTGTTTCAGAGTTTCACTCTCTTTGCCTGGCTGATTAAAATATCCCGTGTTAGTGCCAATATTCCTGCCAATGTTTGCCTGGCTGATTAAAATATCCCGTGTTAGTGCCAATATTCCTGCCTATGTGGCATTATTGATGATGATGTTAGATTATAAATCTGTACTTGCTGCACAACTGCACCGGCATTGAAGTAAAGTATTCAGCATGACAGGAGATGTCAAACTATGCATTGTACAAACTGGTTTGCTTTGAGCATAACCCTGCTCTAAGTGGGTAACTAAATGAATGATACAGCAGGTGCTAATAACGCTTCTGTTACTGACTGAACTAGAGAACTTCCTTCATTTGCCCCACTAGTGGGGATGTTTCAGTATCAATGTCCGTTTTTTTTAATCCATCCACCAGTTTTTCTTTTTGATATCGAATTGACATTACAGGCCTTTGGAGCTAGTAGCATAGCATAAAAAGACTTTAACATATGTTTTCTCATTTTTAGCTGCACAATCCGCTATCCTTCACAGAACAATCAGCAAAACCCTTAAAAATGAGAAGCCAGATAAGAAGGTAAGTGTCAGGTAAACAAGGACTATGTCACCTATTAGAATTTAAACAAGATTTAATTTTTTTGTGTGTGTGAAGAAAAATATAAAAAATGTAAATGTATTATCAATAATCTGTTTTACAGTACGATGGCTACACCTCATGTCCATTGGTGACAAGCTACAACACAGTCATTCTGGCAGAGTTTGACTACAGTGGACAACCACTGGAAACCTTCCCCATCAACCAAGCCAAAGAAAGAAGATTAATGTACTATATGAAAGCTGATGTAATGCCCCATCTTTACTGGCATGGCCTTCTCAGGTATGTATAGAGTTAATTACAATTGTATATTTAACAAAAATTAACGAATGAATACACTTAAAGAACTTCTTGCATTTCTCTTTACTTGTCTCACATCAGGGGTGTGTGGGGTGGACCAGGACCATACAGGAAACTCTTTCATCTTGGGATGAAGTGAAACCTCAATCAATTTGAATGTTAAGTGTCCTAAACTTCACAGGGAAAAGCAACATTCATAATGTTAAAAACGTTTTCAGTGCAGGAAACACTAAGAATGTAGTCACCATTCTGGAGTTATACTTAGGTTTTAGCTAGTCGTGTTATTCATTGGGTTCTTTTGGCAGTACATTTAACATAAGGCTTTTATTGGGAATAAAAACAAAATGTTGTAGAAATTCTTATTCCCACAATATTATTTAACTGTAGGTGTCCCCAAAATCCCAATGTTTAAGTTTCATGGTTAAGTATTATATGATCAACAATTTTAGCTGAATATTTGAAGAACGCCCAAATCTATAGTAATGTTTATCAGGAGTCAAGTTGTCTTGGAAGTTCCAAGCACAATATATAAAATCATTATACATTTTTAATGTATATCAGTGAAAGCCTGCTAACATTGTATATGTGCATTTCTCATCATTTAGGATTTTAGAAATGTCTTTTTTTTTTTTTTACTCAAAGACTGTGAATTTAGCCATACCATACAAAAAATTCTAAATGAAACCTTTGCTGGGATGTAATTTTGGACTAAATATAATGAAGTTCCAGTGGATTTTATGTTAGGTGTGCAAAGTCTATTATATTTTTTGCTTCAAAATAAGAAATCAAATCTGTGGTAATATTATTTTCACAAAGTCTTAGGGAAATCTTAACCTTTAACATGGCCTGCCTGAACTTCTACAAGTGCTATTTTTTCTTATATTTAAATATCAGTATCAGAAACTTCTGTACACTGTGATTATATTTGATAAAATGAGATAAATATTTAGGTTTTTATACATTTGGTGCCAACTTTATTGTTCTCTTAAAAAAGGTCCATTACCCTTTGAATCATTTAAATGGTTCTGTGTATATATATTTGCTATAGCAATGCTATCGAAGTAAATTCTGAAATCATAAATATAAACATTGTTGGACTGGTATTTCGTATATAGCATTATTACAATAATACTGTATGATTTGCAAGACTGTTTTTTTTTTTTTTTTTTTTTTGCAGTAGTTTATTTATTTGCTGTCTTGAGGTCCCGCATCTTTATCAGAAAGGGTGTTTTGAAAAGCAAACCTATTTTCATTTCACATTTCTCCTTTAATGCTCTGGGATTTAATTCTAATTTCACAAGTCGAGTAATTCTTACTGGACTGCATTATATTAAAAGGTGGTTCATATGTGTCATTTACCCTATTTAAAAGTAATGAGAAGTCAAAATAATAGACCCACTTTTAAATATAATGCACTTCAGCATTCCACCACTTATTATGTTTCTGACGATTTCAATTTAAAAACTTGGAAATGACCTTATTAAAAGTATTATTGATTGTAGAGCTGTGAGATTAGACTTCATTAGATTGTACGGGTGTACCTAATGATGTGGCCAGTGAGTCTGTTTTTATTGCGTGTTTGATTTTTGCACGTGCACGATCACAGTGCTGCTCATCATCACACTCAAATATGTTATCTTCATCTTTCTACAAGAGCGTGATGCCTGTCCTCCTTTTATTTCCACTCCATGGGGTACTAAGCAGTAAAAGTTTGTGATTTACTAACAATGATTTTCTCTAATGTAATTGCCGGAAAGTAGCACTTTTTGAGCAGTGTTAGCAAAACAGAGAAAATAGGGCTTCATGAACCCAATCTAACGAATAATTGCAGCGATCCGTGTGTGCATCAGCTTGCATATTCTTTACAGCTTTCTTGTAGTTAACAATACCAGCAGGGATATTGTATGGCAGTGCACCTCTCTGGTCAAGTTGCGCACTCGCACCATATCCATTTTCCTGTTGCCTCCGCCACGTTGGTTTTTCTACGTGAGTGTCGCATTCTCCTGCGCAGCGCCAACGTTGTGTTTGTGATGAGGCGGGAAATGGCGTCCACAGACATGGTTGATCTGTGACTCGGTACCGAGCGACAGACGCAGCTGGCAGCAACAGCCACGGCTCGACCTCTAAGCGGTGGCCGCCACGGTTGCGGCCGAGAGCTGACAACGCTGCGGCAAGTTCTGAAGAGCATCGGTAAGTTACGGACGACGTCAATATGTAAACAGAAAAAACGGTTTGTCCCCCTGTTAGCTAGTTGCTAAGGTTAGCCGGTGAAGGGGGCGTAGTCTAATGGCTGAAAATACTTATGGCAGCGAACAAAATGACGCGTTAGCTTCAGTGTATCTAGCCACTATGTAGCTTCGTTTTGGCGGTGAATTGATTGATCGTTTGCATGTTAAACATGAATATGTAAAATGAGAGACACGTGATAAGTGTTGTGGGAACTGGGGATAACGATGTCACAGCCTTGCTTTTGCTGCTATTAGAGGTTTTGTTAGCTAGAAAGCTAACTGTAGCCACTTGTGCTAGGCTAGCACCGGGACCCACTGACAGCATCTGGTTTATTTTAACGTAAATTAATTACTCAGATGACAAGTTCCTTTGAAGACACACACGCTCATGGTCCTTTTCCTAGCACCTGTGGCTCACCGGTTTCAAATCAGTAGCGTCCATACGCTGACACTTTAATGGTAAATTCCAGCAGGTGGCTAATGTTAGCGATGCTAGCCGATGTCGCTGGCGTTAGAGCGCTTGCCCGATGTTAATATTACATAACGATAGGTAGCAGTGTTATGCTACCATCTGAATTACCCATAAGGAAACAATACACAAGCAGCATAGTTGAGCAAATAGACACACACATTTAAACAACAGCACAGCTGGAACATTTTAAAGACTTCACTTCCTTTTACTACTGTTTATCGTGTACACCGCCCACTTCAGTGACCGGTCTGTGAGGCGTTTAGATTAGAAAAGGACGCGTGAATTTAGGTAAATGACTGTGACCACCGACTGGGAAACGCGAGTTGATCTCACTGACCGAACTGTTCTACGTTCAGGCTCTTGATATTAAACTGGGTTCACTGAAACAACAGTACAGATTCTGAGTTACTGTTGTCATAAACTGCATGGATTAACCGTTATAAAAGATTTGGTCTGGTAAAGCAGTATTACACGTGATTAAAAATCCACAAAGGATGTGTTTGAGGACAGTGTTCACGTAAAGTCAGTAAACTATCGTTATTATATTCTAAAGTAGGGCCTGGAGAAGTAGAAATGGGAACTGAAAAGTTGCTAAATGATGCTGGTACTAGTCAGGTAAATTATATCTGTACATAAGATCAAGGGAGGGTAGAGTCTACTTCACAGTGTGATTTTGATTAACTTTAAAAAAAATTGTTCGTTTTTAAACAGTTAAGTTTCCTACTCGGTGAATATCTTCCGAATGAGTTTAAAAACCGGATTTAGGAGATCTCTTCTGTTTCTGAGCTCTACAGTTACTAGCATAATAATAACATAAGTGACATCAGCATACGGTAGATGAGTCGAGAGTCAAAAATCTTATTTGGACAAAACTATTGTAAAGAGAATAAATTTTAATCCTAAATAGCTTAACATTTCAGTTCCCCTATCTGTCTACACGCTAACATAATTTAGAAGGTAGTATTTATTTATGTGACGTGGGGCCTGGTGGATCAGTGGTGTCAGGATGCAGAAGGCCGAGGGGTTCGAATCCCACCCCACCAGGTGTAGAGGATGGTTGCGGCAGGAAGGGCATTTGGCATAAAAACACATGCCATATCAACGTGCAGAACATATTCTTCTGTGTTGTCCCCTAAGGGGGCAAGCCGAAAGCTCTTGATCATATTTATTTATTTGAGTTATTTTATTTTTTAACGAATAATGGTAACTTTAATGGGCCTGTAGTATTTTGCGCATCTTACCGGCTAAAGAGATATTAATGAAGGAACTGTAGTCATCTTCAGCAAGAGACATGCCCCTAGTTAATAGTTAAAATCTGTCTGTAGTCTAAACAAGACAATGTACAAAGGAAGAGTCAATTGCGACAGATTAAATTAGATAATAAATGAGTTGGATGATGAAACCTTTATATAGTCAGAGTTTTGTTACAGAGACCACCAAGTACTTTTTGTTACATAAATCTGTCTCATCTCAAACCATGTGTTGAAGTTGATTTCTGATTGGAATTGGAAAAAATGAGTGTTCTTTTCTTGGCAGGTTTTTCTATGTGACATTGGAGCATGATGAGGCTGAGAGTGCGTAAAGCTCCTCAGCAGCCGAATTTAGGTCGTCGAACACACCTGTCCCAGGCCAAAAGGAAACACTGTGAGGTGGAACCATCACCAGTGAGAAGTCGAGGCAAAATGCAGAAGAATGAAACAGGCCTGTTCTCCACTATAAAGAAATTTATCCGTGGGAATGCTGTCAAGGTGGGCTTATTTTAATTAATACATTAGTAATTAGATTCATAAAATGTAAAAAAAAGAGTAAAAGAAATGCCCAACAATATCATAGAGCAAAAGGATGTCATCAGATGTTTGGTTTCATTTGACCAACCATTCCTTAAATTAATTTAGCATTTTTTTTTATTACAACCATTAGCAATTATTTTTGTGTATACACAGAATGGTTTTTGCATAGTTTCTAAAATTGTAGGTGTTAGATAGGGCACAGAGACACTGCAATTTAATTGCTGTGACTTCCTGAATTGAGATTTTAAGCTTGGAAGAGCAAATTACGGCTGAAACTGTATGAACAATTTGTAACTTTCCTTTTTATATTTTTTCTCAGGTGGAGCAGGATATCCCGGCCAAGAGGAGTCGTATCGATTCTAATTCTGATAGTGATCTAATTACTTCATCACCACAGACTAAAGGCCTCTCCAACAAGTCAGTCTCCAGAGTTTGCCGCAAAAGTCATAATAAAGGTACAGACAAAAAAGGATGTGGAGCACAGCAAGTTCTGAGGCTTTTCACATGGTAGATTGTTACAAATAATGAAGTCGTATAAACATCCAGAAGACTACACAAATATTTTGTTGTTATTGTTCTTTATTGAAGACTTGTTGTGTCATTTTAGACACGATGACCTGCAACAGCAAACCCATGAAACCAAATGGTAAACTAACTGCTCCCGTTGAGGCAGCAAGCAGCCCACCACGCACCACTTTACTAGGAACCATCTTCTCGCCAGTCTTCAACTTCTTCTCACCAGCAACTAAAACTGGTAAAACAACAAAATTCTTACATATTTGATAGCTTTAATATAGATAATTTAGGATTGTCTGCAAAAAGTCAAATTACAGCAGAGCATTTAAAACTGCTAATGGTAATGCTCACATACTTTTAGAGGGAACCTCGGTGAAATGTGACAGAACGTTTCCTAGTGCCCATGTTGTGCTGACATCTCTTGTCTTTTGTATTCAGCCACTCCTGGTTCAGACTCTCCTGGCCAGGCAATGGAGGCAGAAGAAATAATGAAACAGCTGGATATTGAGCAGGCAGAAGAAATGCCAAGCAGCACTCTCACATCCACAGAGGGCATCACTTCATGTCACAATGCCCTGATGTTGCCCCAGAGGCTTCAGATTGCCTCTGATACAACCATAGAAGAAGGAGAGATTGTCACTGAAACTGACATGCCCCCTTTAACAGGTACATCTGCTCTCATGTTAAGCCTGTTTTTTTTCTTTTTGGCATAAGTTAAAACAGCTGATTTGATTAATAATTTGTAGTATTGTTTTGTTGGTAGATAATAAACATGTAAACTGCATCATATGGGCATCATCATAATCTGAGCTGATTTGTCTGAGCACAGGACTCAAATAAATATTGCTTATGGCTGAATCTGGCAACCATGCCTTCTGTCATAATGTCGGTGAAGCCTTATCACATGTCAGTGTGCCATCACAATTATTTTTATTTACTTATATTAATATAAAAATATATTGGGGCTTTAATAATCAGCATTTTCCATAACGCTAAAACATTGTGGGTAAAATTTACAGCTGGCAGTAGTGGGTCTTTCAAACACCAGAGAACCTTTACCTATACTGCCACTAAGCGGTTTGTCTGTGCTCACAAAGTGCTAAATCACAAAGGCTTCAGCTTCTGTAGTTATTTTCGGAGAACATAAAAAGTAACACAACTGCAGAATCAGGGACTGCTTTGATTTACAGAAGCTCAAGAATTTAACATTCTCAATATATCTGTTTTGATCAGCTCCCGGTTGCATGCCAGACGGCGGTTATCCACATGCATTGCCCTCTGCTCCTGCAGAAACATCATATGATGAGGACTGGGAAGTTTTTGATCCGTAAGTAGATCAGACCACACAGCAATTATGGCTTTTTATTTCTTAATATTGTACTGTTAATCAAGACAAGCCGCAGACTCTCATTAATAACAACTGTTGCTGATCTTTGATGTACACTTTTGATAACACACTGTTTGTGTTATATGAATCTAATTGATAAAACATCCAAGGTGACATTGCATATCAGTGTGTGAAAACAGTCTTGGGCAAAGTGAGTCTTGACCACTGGATGGCAGCAAAAACAGGACTTCAAGCCTGTGTAGTAAAATCAATATGATGGTACAGAGTTTACGTCACTGCTACAGTTCGTTGGAATAAAAGTTTCTCAGCAGTTCCGTTGACTAACTCAGTATGAAGAAAATAGGTCTAACATTTTTCATGTGCAAATTGGGTGTGGTCTCTGTTCATATTCGAGCCAGGTAACTGCTGTTTTTAAACTTTTCGTTTTGAAAATGTTTTTGTTTCTTTATGGTTCATAAATTCTGGTAATTTAGTTAAATGAAAAGTTTTTATTGTTATGATTTCTCTGCTTTAAGGTACTTCTTCATCAAACATGTGCCTCCACTGACAGAAGAGCAGTTAACACGCAAACCAGCGTTGCCCTTGAAAACACGGAGCACACCAGAGTTTTCTCTTGTTTTGGATCTGGTAGGTAATCAAAGGTTATTTATACTGTATCTCATATTAAAAGTAAATTGAGTTAAATGGGTTTTGCATATAGATCTTTTCCTTTTTCTTTTTCTATTAGGATGAAACTCTGGTTCACTGTAGTTTAAATGAGCTAGAAGATGCAGCGCTAACATTCCCCGTGCTCTTTCAAGATGTTATATACCAGGTAATGGATGTTAATGGTCATTCTCTAATCAAAGGGTCTCATTATTTTCTGTTGGGATAATACTTCTTCTGTCTCTTCCTTTTTTTAATCTGAAGGTGTATGTTCGATTGAGGCCATTTTTCCGTGAGTTTCTCGAGCGCATGTCTCAAAAGTACGAGGTGAGATGTCTCTTTAGTATTTGTTTAATCCGACTTGCTCTCCATTAATATAATACTCATTAATTACAATAATTCTATTAAAATTTCAGATTATCCTCTTCACTGCTTCAAAGAAAGTCTATGCTGACAAGTTGCTCAACATCCTAGATCCCAAAAAACAGTTGGTGAGGTCAGTAAAATAAAACTCTAAAGCAGCTTGTGTAATAAATTACTTTAATTTACACTTTGATAGTTGTATAATTCACGTGTTCTTAGTTGTAGCAATAATGAGGGGGTTTAAGGTTCTGCATAGGCTTAACCAGATTAGCAACACTGTTAAAGTGGAGGAATTTGTAATTTCTGATTCAAATAGAAAATTTTTATTTCCTCAACCTTGAGATAATAATAATAATAAGAAAAAGTTTCAGAGGCACAAAGAAGACTTAAGCTCTTATGTTCTATTTCCTGGCTTTTAAACAGTTTCTCAGATGTGTTTCTACCATCTTGGCAACTTCACATTATTTTGTTTTTGATTCAGCAGTGCTGTTTCTAGTTTTCAAATTAATATATTATATTTCATGTCATTGTAGCTAGCAGCAGTTAACCAAACAGCCACATACATGTATGAATTGATGTGTCTATTAATAATTTTATACAGTACACACCATGTTTTCTTATCTGGTCATCCAGACCTCGGGTTTTTTATTGAGTCTAGATCTTCAGCCATGATAATGGCTAAAATGTGTCAAATAACGTGGTTGATTATTTTTTTTGCTGGTGGGGGGGAGTTATAATGTCCTTTAGAAATGCAACACTCCACATCTGATGGTCTTCTTAACTCAACAAAAAGGTTATATTTGTAGTTCTGTAACTTTTTTTTTTTTTACTCACGATATTAAACTATTAACTTGTGTGTTTTAACTCGTTTATTCTCTCTTTTGCAGACATCGGCTTTTTCGTGAGCACTGTGTGTGTGTTCAAGGAAATTACATTAAAGACTTAAACATTCTTGGACGGGATCTTTCCAAGACGATAATAATTGACAACTCACCCCAAGCCTTTGCCTATCAGGTAAACAAACCAAAACAAATCAGTTTTTGTAAGATTTTTATGAGTCTTTCTAAATTGTTTGTGTTGTGGTGCTGTAGAGCATCACAATACTAGAGCACATATTCTGTGTTTTTCAGCTTTCCAATGGAATCCCTATAGAGAGCTGGTTTGTGGATAGAAATGACAATGAGCTTCTAAAGCTTGTTCCTTTCCTCGAGACGCTTGTGGAGCTGGTACGTACAGTATTTGGGCTTTTTGGTGTCTGTCTTACTGGTAATAACAGCATTATAGTATATTCCATGTACACCCTCCAAAGTATAATTAAAAACACTCAAGTCTTAGGTTTAGATGCTCATACACAGACTCTGTTTTAAACCCAGAAGTGCACTGCTTTCCATTAATCTGATAGCAGCACCATGTGGCAGCTTCATGTCTGAATAACAACAATCTTACTAGGTCAGATCTAGTAACAGAGAATCTGACATCACACATAACAACCAGAGACCAAAGTTATTAGCATACACTAAAACAAAAATACTCAAACTAATGTTTTTTGTTTGTTTGTTTGTTTTAGTCTTTCCATAAACTTTTAGGAAAACGTACAGAACAACGAGAACTTTTAAGAAAAAGCACTGATCATTAAATTAAGTTTATGAAATAAAAAGGGGCAACTCAATCACCATTTAAGGCCTGAAATAATAAAGGATAATTTAATAAGTGTTCTATTTGCTTATATTGTTTTCCAACTATTTCTGATAAATAAATACATTTTACAATATCCGGTGCCTGCATGAATTATTTACATAATATAGCAAAAGGAATAAATCACTTATTAACCACTTGAAGACAGTGAATGAAATAACATCCTAAGACATTACGGTGGTTCCTAACTTGATTTTAGAGGATAGTTTGTTTCTGCTCAGATTTCTGTGGAGCTGCAGATAAATACAGTTTCAAATTCATTAGGCACACTGAGCTAAACCTATTGCAGTCTATCTTTAAGCAGTACTGCAGTGTATTCTACCTTCATGTAATGAGACTTCATTATCCTTTTTGAGGATAAACTACATTGTGATGCTGAATAAAATTGTGGTGCACGATTTAACAGCACTGCAAACAACAGACTCAAAATTTAAAACATTATCCGTATCACATTCATTGAGAAGGATGTGCTGCAGGATAATCCATGCAACTCTCAACCTGTAAATCTTATTACTACGGACTTTGCCCAATGTGAAACAAGAAACCTTAGTCATTGACACTGAATTTGGAGTTATGTGTATTTGCCCATTCGCTCATTCACAGAACGAAGACGTCAGACCGCACATCAGAGAACGGTATCGTTTGCATGACCTCCTTCCTCCAGACTGATAACATCACATCCGGCTTTCACTTCAAGATGGTATCAACATTGAAAGAAAACTGACTCCCAGAAGGATATATTCAACGGATGTCTCTTTGCAAAGAAAACGTTGCCGTTATTGTTATTTTTAAATTGTGCAAAAAAACAAACAAAACGAAACAAAAAAAAACTTATGTTTGAGTCAAAAGTCCCTGGATGTTTTATAAGTGCACACTTGAACCAGACTCGGAACAAAAAGCTGCTTGCTGCAGCAAGTTCTTCACTTTTTGCTTGCTTCTTTTTAGTGCGACATTGAAGAAGGCCTGGATGGTAATTTGGTCATAGGAACCACGTTGGATTGAAAAACAAAAAAAACAAAAAACTGAATGTCATGCAGTGTTGGATTAAATGGACCTTGTTGGCTTCAGCCCAACCTTGACCGGCCAGTCACACCTGTATAATATTCACTCTATTTACTTGTAAATATATGTATATATTTTTTTTTCTTCAAGGTTTTTAAGTCAATTTTATTTACACTGCAGATTTTAGTACGTCTACTTTGATTCGGTTGCTTTTTTTAAACCAAGAAAATGTTAGTGTGTTTTGTTTAAAGTTGCTGACAACCAGCTGCTTTTCTGTTGTATGCCTGCATTATTCCTGTGATGCTTTACTCCATTACATCGCTTGTCTGTAATAAGGTGCAGTTTTAAAAAACGGTATCTTTGGGAAGAAAAATGTTTCTGAAATATTTTAAAGCTATGTAACGTAAGCTAGAATAGGGTCTCAACTGAATACAAAAGCCATAATGGCCGATAAATAATTTTGGAGTTTAGTATGTGAGAGTCCATTTTTGATTTTGACACCTTGAGGGGCGGCGGGTTTCAGGCATCTTGCACTTTGACATCCAGCCCTTTGTAAGTTGATGTAAAAACTTGTCACTTTTCTACATGGGTGTGTATCACCTCGATTTGTTAAGTGGGGATGGGAGGGGGGGTGGAATTGTAGCACCAGCAAATTGCCAACATGTTTGCTTTGAAATCGTGTTTTCCAGGATGTCTTGTATGTGGGATCTTTACAATGTAGGAGTCACAAGTTTTATTGACTATTGATTGATTGACTATGATCACTCCTGTTGTATTCAGTGTTACTCAATGGGTTCCTTAAAAATAAATTCATTTTTATACAAGCCAGAGCTTTCATCAAATACTTCTAATACATTTCCTTATTAGTCAACATTTTTAATACTTTTGTCTGGTAAGTTATTCAAGTATGACAAAGTCATACAAACAACATTTCCTTTCCATTGTCAGGAGACATTACACACCTAGGAAAGAAGCATTTTATTTGGTTTATTTGCCAACTGTATTATGCTACATATCTGAATCCATTTAGCATTGATCACATTTTGTCAGTGGGGAGTGTTTTTAAATATCTGTATTGCTACAATTATAACTTTGGGAATGCTGCAGAAAAGTTTTTATTAATGATATCATATAGAGTCAAAGTCCTTTCTGCCAAAACCTGAAAGCATAAAGCACGTACATCTGGTTAGGAACTGAACAAATTAGCGTTTTGACAGTGGCAAGATTGCAACTTTAAACATGAAACCTGTTTCAAAAGTAACAGTGATGTATACACCAATCAGCCACAACCCTAACACTGGTGGTCTTAAGAATGTCATCAAGGACAAGGGTCAGAATGACAAATCTGAGCAGTTAAAGCTACACAGTAAAATGTGATACATTATATGCGGAGGTGGTAGAAGTACACAAACTCAATATTTTAAAGTGTTGGCCTAAAAATATATTCTTAGTAAAAATAGAAAACAGATCTCTTCTGATTGGGGCGACTGTAGCACAGAGGATAGAGTGGTCATCCACCACTCCCGCAGTTGTTGGTTCTATCCCAAAGGTCATTGGTCACTGGTTGTAAAAGTGGAGCTGATTTTACCCACTATGTTGTGGTTGATTGGTGTATATGACGTGATAGATATGCACTGACAGTGGACATTTTTTATTAGGTGAGCAACCTGCCAGGGTTTTTATTCAGAGACCTTACGAGCTGCCCTGATCAGATAACCTGCTGATGTCTTAATCCTTTTGTTCTTTCAAGAAATAGGTCATTATCTGATTGTATGTGTGCACTGAATTGCCCCTTCCACAGGTCATGTGACTCCAAAAACAAAGGGGGCCAGTCTTCATCAGACTTATCTAAGGGTGTTCGGAAGGAAGAATTATTTCAAAACAAAATCCGACTGTTGATAGTGTAAAGATAAGATGTGGAGATTGGCTGCTGGTGGGGGGGTGGGGGTAACAGCCCATAAACTATGAAGCCTTGCTGCTGTTTTACCAGGAGCCAATGTGTATAAAAGGGGATGACAGGTGTTCTTGCCTCATGGCAACATTAAATCGGTCTAAGGATGCAGATGCTGTTCTTTCTGAGTGCTGTTTTGGGGGCATTAGGATCAGAGAGTACACCCTCTGGAGCAGTTCAGCAGCTTCAGGACCTCCACTGCCCTCCCTGCGAGCAGATACACTGCTCCTCCCGGCGGGCGCTGAAGCTCCAGTGTAAAGGTGGCGTGACGACAGGTGTCTGCAGCTGCTGCCCTGTCTGTGCCAGGACTGAGGGGGAGACCTGTGGAGGAACATGGGACTATCTGGGAAAGTGTGATGAAGGGCTGGTGTGTGTTTATCAGGACGCTGCAGATGACAAACCAGATGGGGAACGCAAAGGGATCTGTAGAGCAGGTGAAATAATGACCCCTCCCACTCTCTATATAATTTTTTATATTACTGATTTTTTCAAATTGTTACTGAAGGGAAATGTAAAATAATAAATACGTTGTCGTAGCTTGCAAAGCAATGTAGTATTTTGCGAACTGATGAATGCATGAATCTAACATTTGAATCTGCAAAATAACTAAGGACTAATTAGGACTAATTAGAGTTAAATGGACAAGATTCATTTGGAAATATAGAAAAGTGTGAAAAAAAGAAATATTCAGCCCTTAGAATTGTACTCAAGTGTAGTACTTGATTAAATGTATGTTGTTACATTCTAACACTGTTAGCAATTGCTGGAATGGTTCCAATGTGGTAAACGGAGGTTATGATCTGTAAAGACTGATACTGTGATCAAGGCTTCCTTTGATTCAAAGGATTCTGCTCACAGTTAAGCTAAAATGACACTTCTTATCGCTCCATGGTGAAAAGTTGTCACTGTTATCGATACGGTATCAGACGTAGTAAGAGATAAGAGATTTCTCTCCTTTGTCGCTGGTCAGAAAGATGTAAATATTACATTTCAAATGCAAAGTTTCGTGAATTACAAATCCCACTTCTTTCTTTCTTATTCAGTTTACAATGTGTTTTTGTGTAGTGATTGAACCGCTGGATACAGACAACTGTCACCCAGAGTGCACGAAGGAATACTGTCTAGCCAACCCCACGGGAGTCTGCTCTGCAAGGTGACTAAATACAAACTCATCCACTAAACCCTTTGGTTATGTTTCTTTATGCCTAATATGTTTGAGAGAAATCTGACGTCTGTGATCTGTAGGCTTGCGTCTCTGGAGAAAAAAGCGTGCCAGGGCTCCTGTCAGCATACATCCTGTTCGAGTTGTCTGCTGCTGAAACTCCCATCATGCCCTCAGACCTGTGGCCCCTCTGATTCTTCCTGCCAAAAACGCTTTGGGAAGTGTGTGCACAATCACCTGACAGCAACTCCTAACCCCACATGCCTCAACAACCTCCAGGTAGATGGGCGGTGGGGTTACATCAACAACAGCAAAACTAAACTATACTTGAAACAAAGCCTCCATTAATCCAACTCTCTTTCTCTCTAGAGTGACCTCGAGGGGCATTTCGTGTGTTTGCTTCCAGCCTGTGAACGTACACCCAAATAATTCCTTATGTGAGAAAGTGAAAACCAGAGGAAACCTTCACTAGCTCATGTAGCAAAATTGAAAAGGCAGCTATCTGTAAACTTGTATAATCATAAATCAAATTTTGTAAACCCTGTAAACATGAGCAAGAACCTGTGAAATTAAATGTATTTTAAAGCAGGACAAATTAAAGTGGTTGTCTGTCTGTGACCATTGAGAACTGGTTTGGAGAACAATGGCTGGATTTACAAGGTTTTGGATTAGTATAGAAATAGTATGTTCAGATCTTCAATTAACTCGAGCATAAATGATAAACATCTGCATCTGAAATCAGTATCTACAAACCAGAGATGGATATGAACCTAGGATATAATATTGCAATTGAAAGGCTGCAGTTACAGTGTTTGTTGAGTCAGTCTCAGTTATACACATTGTGTTGCTCAGTGCTTCACAATACTGTTCGGAGCTTTTGGGGAAATGTCTATTTTTACTCTGATTACAGGAAATATTCAAAATGAGATATAATAAATACGAAGATGTGTACGTTTAAACCCAAATAGTGCGACGAATAATAAAAATAGTTTATAACAATTTGTGGAACAAGCTCAGTAATGACTTGAAAGATGTATGACTCATTTAGTAAACTTAAACTAGTGACAAAAGATAATTCAATGAATACATTGTATATGAGTTTTGAAACATGGATGTAGATCAGAGAATGGAAAAAGTAAATGGGTTATTTGATTAGTGGGGTGTTATTTCAATTATTGTTATTTGTGTGGTCTGAAGGATGTTTATCACTCTACACATAATAAACAGGAGTTCATACCTACAGCGTTTTGGTTCTAGTCTTAATATGGTGTATGTGTATACAGTGGGCATGGTGGATCAGTGGTAGAGCATTGGGATGCAAAAGGCAACGGGTTGGAATCCTCCCCTGCCACTAAAGACTACCTTGGTACCGGTCCCGAGCCATGAAGGGACAAGCTGAAAGCCGTCAATCTTTCATTAACAGTTGAAGCCAGATGTTTACATACAATGTTTAAAAAGACACAGAACCTTTTTTCCCTCACTGTCTGACATTGAATCTGATTAAACTTTTCCTGTTTTAGGTCAGTTAGAATTATTAAAAAATTTTCTATTTGCTAAATGCCAGAATAATAAGACAGAGCATTTTTTATTAGTTTCTTCAAAGTCAGAAGTTTACATACACTTCCTTAGTATTTGGTAGCATTGCATTTGAACTGTACTTGGGTCAAACATTTTGGTCTTAAGGTCTTCGTCCCTGTGTGCATTTGCAAACTGTAATCTGACATTTTTATGTTGCTTTTGGAGAAATGGCTTCTTCCTCGCTCAGTGGCCCTTCAGTCTATTTTGGGACAGGACTCATTTCACTGTGGATGATGAAACTCTCTTACATGCTTCACCCAGCATCTTCATTTGTTTGGCTTTTGTTCTGGGGTTGACACACACATTTCGCACCAAAGAACGTTCATCTCTAGGACACAGAACGCGCCTCCTTCCAGAGCGGTATGATGGCTGGACATTCCCATGGTGTTTACACTTGCGTATAATAGTTTAAATGGACGTGGCACCTTCAGGCATCTGGAAATTGTACTCAAGGTTGAACCCAACTTGTGGATCTCCACAATTCCCTTCCTGGTATCTTGGGTTATTTCTTTTGATTTTCCCATGATGTCACAAAAGGAAGCAGTGTGTTTGAGGTGTGCCTTAAAATACATCCACAGGTGCGCCTGAATTTAAAGAAAGTAATAAATATTCTCTAAAAAGTTCTCTCTCTCATTGGCATTTAGCAAATAGAAATAAGTTAATAAATTCTTAGTGACCTAAACCAGGATAAGTTTAGTCTAGTTACTGTAGGACACTGAGGAAAAAAAGCTTATGTGTTTTTAAACAGTGTAAAACTGTTTAAACTGTGTGTATGTGTGACCTGTAATCATTTTTTAAAAATCTATTTACCTTTTAATTAACTAATAAGCAAAAAGCAGCTAAGCAGCTAGTTGTCCAAATACTCTTGAGCCGCTAATATTGGCAGTTATGCTTTACTACTTCATACAATATTTTCTACAAAAAGCTCATTCTACACCTACACTGTGTTGTCTCTAGCATGCCTGCAAACTGGTCTTCATAGTTTCATCATCTATAAAACAACTCCCTTTATAGTGAATCTTGTACCAATAAGTAAGTAAAGTCCTTTGAAAACCAGCATTTAAATATGCCTACGATAATAAATGCAAATGGATTTGAAATAACCTAAATAAAGTGCAATAATGCAGACAGTTTTGCCTATGACTGTCTCTTCTTATTCTGCATTGTTCCCACTAGAAGAGTTTTTCTTGTCGGTAAAAGAAGTAATACAAGTTGAGTCCCCAGAGCCAATGCTGCCCCCCTCACAGCTGGTGGTTATTGAATAACAGGCGGTTTATGAGGCAGCAATAATTAAGCGTGTACTGAAAGGGAATAAAGTGTGGACCAACAATAGGCAGGTTGTTCTGTGTCCTTCAAATGTGAGACATTTCTGAACAACAGAAGTCTTTTATCTGAAAGATTTCGCAAGATGGAATCAGTTTTTATACCAAAACAAAGGCCTGTGACACATTTAGCTTATTTTAATATGGGAGATAGATGCTTCGGTGACTTACTGTCTAAATTATGTTTGCAGTTAAGATTTATTTGCAAATAAATAGCATCTTTGTCTTTATTAAGTCACAGATTCAGTGTGTATACACACACACACAGAAATTTATATTTAATGTTCCATCATTTTGGTTAATGTCTATTACAGTTAATCTGCTTTTAGCTGTAGATCATATCAGGTACTGTATGTATTAGGACAACATAATCTTTCAAAAAGCGAGCCGCCTCTGTTATCTATCCCATATATCCATCTTACTTTTTTTAACTGATAAAAACAATGTATAACAAAGGACTGACTACGGGCCAGCTGCAATAAATGTGCCCCTGTCAGAAGCAGCACGTCTGTATTCAAGTCTGAATACAACACAAAACCCTTGATTATAGAAATGACCTTCAGGATGTTCAGCTCCATAAACTTCTACAGGATTATTCTCAGCATTTCTGAGTACTACATTAGTATCAACCTAGAAATTATTTGAAATCAAGCAGAAAAACTTTAAACACAAGATTTTATTAATGTCAAATTTGAACAAGTCTTTAGAACCTGGTCCATTGAACAGGATAAACATGTTACAGAATTTATGAAATTGTAACAAGTCAGTGTGATCACCCATCACTTCAGCAGGCCAAATGTTTTATCCTTTATCCAACCTAACCAATATATTTAGATTATTAGAGTTACATTAGAGTTACTTAAATTAGTAATGACGAAAGACCCCAATGTCCAAAAAACAACATTTAAACTTCCAAAATGTAAGAATTTCAAGTTCAAGAATGTCCTTTCTGCCTAATTGACAAACTGTCAATTAGGGAGCATGAACAGCAATCAGTCAGTACAGTCAGTTTATGCGCTAAAAAATCCTCAGAGACCCAAAAAATTCTATTTAAATTGTCACTACGTTGTGTAATTACTTGAAGAAGGTCACTTCTGAATGTGTAGTTATGTTAGACTTTGCATACAACTGTCCTCAGAGAGCTAAAATTTTCCTACAAGAAATAATCTTTACTTTAAGTTACGGCATGCAACTTAAGCTAATGTCAGTCCTCTCTGCTCTGCTCACTCCTCCCTCTCCCCCCTGAGATAACTTTACTTCACTTGTAACATTCCACCATGCTCTGCACAGCCCTTCAGGTAGTTGGAGTTATCAAATTACAATGAATAAGAAGCTAGTAAACCTGATCAAGCAGAAATCATTATTGTTCTCTGGTCAGTAGGACAAGGCTCGCTCTTAATCCATTTAGAAGTGAATTTCTCTGCACTGCTGCCAGTGTCGTTTAGTGACTCTGCGTCACCTTCTATCCCACCGCCCCACATTAAGATGAGAGAAGTGTTGGAGTGTATTCCTACTGTAGCTATTACAGATGAAACGCTGAAAATCATTGTTACAATGCAGAATTATTACACGTTACCAACATTAATACACAATAGGATTCCAATAGCTACTATTAGAAAATATAAATTGTCTTAAGATAACGGTATTTACAACATTTTGTAGAAATAAAGACAAAACAGTATAAAGGTGCATAAACTTAATTTTTGCTTAGGTCTCTGATCAGGAAGGCACGGTCCTGTTGTTCTGTCACCTGAAGAGTCTGTTCCAAAAGGATACAAAGGCTGTGGAGTTAAAGGCACCGATAAAAAGGAGCAGCAAAAGGTAGAGACTCATCATTACTGCAAAATGGTGTTTGAGAAGCCAGGAAGTGCTGCGGGAATGTCTAAAAAAACAAACACACAACAGGCCAGGCTGAAACACAGAACAACACAATGACTGGATACACTACGTGGAAATACTTCAGTAAAGCTGTGTGGATTAGTTGATTACTCGAAAAGAAAATTAATCTGCAACTATTTTGATAATGCAGAGATTATTCGCAAATTTGAGAATTTGATGCTTTGTCATACAGAATTATTTGGGGTTGAATTTTTCAGATAACATACTGTATGGTTGTTGGTGACATTTTGGGTTGTAGGAAATATAAATGCCATTTTTCATCATTTTAAATCCAAATATTGACAAATTGAGAAACCAATTTGTTAATATCTGCTAGATTATCTGATAATAAAAAATGTTTTAAAAAGTATTTGTCACTGTGAGAGCTAAAAATTTTTCCTCGGTCCTGGAAAAGGCACAAAAATATCCATTTGTGGCGGATGGACTTCATCAGTTCTGAAGATGTTGAATCTTTCCATTAATGTTATTGCATTTATTCTGAATATATTTGATTAGGGACGTCGATGACATAGCATGAACTGATGTCACGTATCACATTTATAATCTAATTAAATTGCAATACCCCATCCCTACATAGGGTTTTAAAATACATCCAACTAAAAATCAAAAACAAAGAACACAAACTATTTACAAACATTGATACTAATAGAATTATCATAATGATAACCAGCACATTATCTTTCATGATCCATGTTGGATTCTGTGAATAAAGAGCTTCAAAGAATAGAATAGAGGCTGCCTGCACAAAGTAGAATGAACATAGGGCTGCCTTATTATTTTGTTTGTTTGCATCCTCTGGGACATGTGAGCTGCAAATGTACATATGCAGACTCTTACCTGGATAGGTGCCTCTTCTGAGAGTAAACAAGCAAGTACTTGATGCGCAAAAGCTGATTGTTTGTGACAACAAAGTACTTCTGTGGTACATCCCCCCCTTCACTGTTTTTTGCCCTTGAGCGCTGACGATCAATGCCTTCAGAATCTGAAATAGGTAAAAGTGGGTAGCATTAATGTGAAGATTCTGGACATACAGGAATCACATTTTGTTCACAAGGTTTACTCACCTTTTTTCTTGACCTGGCACTTGACATCCACGTGATCAATTACTTCACACAAGGCAACGCAGCTGAGCAGTGGACCCAGCAGGCTTTCTTGCCAGCCGCTGCTGTGGGGACTATAGAGGACAGCCATGCTAAGGTCACTGGTGAGGTAAGTCCCCTCTCCAAACACAGAGTTCTGCACATACAAAAACAAAAGAAACTATGAACAAGTTTCCATGTCAGAACCTTTCCAGCTTGTCTTGACTTAACTAGGTGAATCATAATTTCCTGCACAGCTTCAGTATTTTTCGTAATAATGAAACAGTTATTGCCACAGAAGAAGCAAAACAGTGAGGGCTGCACTGACCTTGTTGAGGTGACAGTGTAGTCCATTGTGAATGATTGAGTGAAAGTTCTCCAGGCGGCTCCCGTGGAAGGCATAGAAGACATTTCTGCCTGCCCTGGTCTTCTCAAACCTGGCATTCATCTGATCACAGTACTCCAGCTCAAAGAGGAAGTCAGGCGCAGGCGCAGTAATCCTTTCATTTTCCATCAAGTTACAAAGTTTTGCATACTGCAGGAGATTTGACACGAATGATTGGTTAAACACATTTTTGGCTTATTAATTTTCAAATTTTTTGTAATGCTCTACCTCATCTCTCTGCAGTGTCTTCACAGCAAAGCTCTTTGAAGAGAGAATCCAGTGTGTGAGAGCCAGGTGATGATCTCCCTGTCCAGGTGGGAGTCTCACCAAATCTCTCACACCCGGCAAGGACTTCACATCTGCCAACTAGAGAAGAAAATAAATTATATTTTGTTACTCTGCTCTAGCAGCAGGTGGCAGACCTGCTTGTAGTATGTATCTCCCTTCAGTAATTGTTGTTCACTGCATCAATATTTTGAACACTATCTATTTTAGTTATTCTCATTAAATATTACAATAATGGTCATTACAAATACTCTTGAATTAGAGTGTACTGCATACACATAGTGGGCACTGAGTATACCGGTGTAATCTAATGCAATAACCCTGACATTTTCAAAGCTCATAATCAATTTCAGGGACAGTCAGAAAGTTGTGCATTTTATTATTTGTTTGTAGGTAACAGTGGTTTTTAACTGGACTACATTGTATTCTTTACTTTCCCATTAACATTAATGAACACAAAGACACATGTCTCACTAAAATGCAATTCAAACCACAATTTTAATATGACTTTAATGTAATGGCATTAAAGAGGATTAACACCTGAGTAATTAAAAACTGAATTCTAGAAATGTTTGTAAATTCATTTGAAATAAGAAAACTGAAATATTACATGTACATAAGCACTCAGACCCTTTACATAATACTTTGTTAAAGCACCTCTGGCAGCCATTACAGCTGTGATTCTTTTTGGGTATGACGTGACAAGCTTTGCACACCTGGATTGTGAGATTTTCCACAAATACTCTCGAGCTCAGTCAGGTTGGATGTGGACCATCTGTGGACAGCCATTTTTTAGTTTGGCCGGGTAACCGGCTCTTGGAAGAGTCCTGGTTGTGCCAAACTTCTTCTATTTGAAAATAGCTGACTTAAATGTCCTCAAATCTTTCTACAGCTTCTATTCTGCATGTTATGAAAGTGACTGTGGAGTTTCCATTGAAATTAAGCTGTTTCGTTTAATAAATTTAAAGAATTCCACTCAAAATGCATTGTTTATATTTTTGAAATACACTACTCACAAAACGTTAGGATATTTGACATTTGGGGGAAATGTATGGAAGATGTAAAAAGTTCATGCTACAGTAAAAGTTCTTAACTACCTACCTATCTTATATATCTTTGAAAACATCTGTAATTGTTTCAGCATTTTTACATTGCCTTCCTGTCTTGTTTCTCATCACTAAACACAGCACATTACTGCCATCACGTATATGTGAATAATTTCTCCAGTGTGCTAATAGTTTGTGGTGCATCCTTGCTAACTCAGACCAAAAGTCACGTTTTCCTCAAGCCATCTGCTAACTTCGAAAATACTGTGTTTATCTAAAATTAGGGCATTTTAAATATGACAATGCTTACATTACAATTCAATTCAACTTTATTTATAAACCGCCAATTCACAAAAAAGTCATCTCAAGGCACAACCATAACTGTTACAAGTTATTCTAAACCTTTGTGACACAATATACACTATACACACTCTTACCAGCTCCTCAAAGTCCTTACTGTCACCGTTTGTGTATGTAGGGGGGAAGGGTCTGAGCAAAGAGTCCCTTTTGTAGTTTTGTGCAGCAGCTACAAACAGGCTGCAACGAAGGTCTGCTGCCACTGGGTCTCTGTGCAGACAGGAGTACACCAGCTCCCTGACTGCCTCAGGTGGGAGCGGGGGCTGCATTCCCAGCTCTGTCAGTAGAGGTGATAAAATATTGCATGTGTGAGAGCAGCCAAGAAGGGCACACAACTCATGACAACCTATATGAGTGCTAGGAGAAGTCGATTCAATGCGACATCTGTAGTAAGATGTGTAACTAATTACTTTTAATATTTGTTAATACAGTTGTTATTTTTAATTGTTACTTTTAATGTCCTAAAGTAAAATAAAAGATGCGTAAAAAAATGTGACAATTTCAAATATCTTGCTACGTTTGACAAACAGTCTAAACCCCATAGATAGTTTCATCTCAGGTTAAAACTTATCAGACTTTTAGTTCAGACTTTAGTTCTTTAGACTTAGTGTCAGTATCGGACACTATACAAAGAAAACACTGACATTTGCAGATAACTGTTAAAATTGTCGCCATTAATTTTCTATTTTCGATAAATGCTTTATCATCAGACTAATCAATTCTGCTTCCATCCAAAGTGTGTGAAAAGGGAGGTCAAGTGTTTTCAAGCATTTGGCTTTACATGTACCAAACTCAATAATCAAGTGAAGGTGTTCATAAGAGACCCAACAGCCAGGTAACAAACAGTTACATACTTAAACTACTGCCAAGTAAGGCATTATGTTATTAATGTTTACTGTACCAATTATGGTCAACAATACACCAAAGACATATTTATCTTCAGATACTCTACTTTGATTAAGTGGAATTATTCTTTTTAACTATTTCATTTATTTTCACTATTTTCATCTGGTGTATATTCTCTATTACATAGCTGCTTGTTGTTGAAAAAGTGTGAGACATAGTAACAAACTCTGACACAATTGACCAAAACGACAACCCTAAACTTAATAACTAGATTATAACAAATAGAGAGAAAGCAAATAATCACATTTCAGATGTTAAATCAGTTAAACGATGGCTTGTTTTGATGTTGCATGAAAATCAGCTATTTATCAGCGAATTGTCTCGGCTATAGTTTTACATACTATTGGGTAACTTAATCTGTAATAAAGTTTCAGACTTTATAACCCTCTAACGTGTTTTGTATAGCAAATGTTAGGTTAATTTAGCTAGCTAGCTGTCAGTGGGAAAAAAGCAGGGTAAAGTTAAATTATTTTTTTCTGAAATTAAGGGTAAGAAAATGTAAAGAAAATACTCTTGTAAAATACTTCGAATATGTATATGAATGCAGTAGCCTGCAGTTTGTACCAGGTACTAGATTAGCTACCGGTAGTTATATCCCACTCAACTAGCATAACAGCTAACTTTAGCTGGGCTAACGGCAAGAGCTGCTTCTACAGCTGGCTTATGTGTCGCAGAGTAACATGCCTGATAACAAATAAAGCATGATGTTGGATCGTGAATGTAGTGTGAATACGTCCTTATAATATTCGTAAATATATAACCCAAAAGACACGTTACCTTCAGTCTTCATTAACTCATTGCACCGGTGGAAGTGTTAAATGCTAGCTTGAGGCAAGCTGCGTTCACGTGCCGTAGTCATTTTCGTCCTGGAGCAAATGTAGAAACACCAACCTGTAAGATAAATAAACAAATGGAGAGGCGACATATCCGTGCCCAGAAAAAATACAAACGCTGACAAAACAGTTACCAAAAATGTCAGTATTTGTTTTTTGTTCATTTTCTTCACGTTATCTCCTATTAAATGTAATATTTACGAGGTGACTGGAAAGCAACATTCATCATGTCGTAACAATATCATTTACTCTGAGTTGGTAACTGTAATGAGGTACATCTAGGTAGGTTATGACCAAAATAGATTTTTACTGCAGCAGTGTTTCAATAATTCAGCTGCTGTTCAGCACCATGCACAGGCATTGCAAGTTCGTCACATGCAAAAGCAGAGAAAAACCAATACGACAGAGTAGGACAAAGCAAAAGCATGGATAGATCTACTACTTACCTGTCAAGACAATGCGGCACTTTTGAACAAACTTTGGTGTTAAAATAAATACAAATAAATGAAGTATCCGACCTCTAGAAACTGATTTTAAATTCTTTACCTACAGTTCTTTTTATTACCTTTTGCCTTGGTGTGAAAGCCTACTGAAAAAGTATTAGCCTAAATTTAAAGCAGGTCTGCTGCTCTTCGAGATTCAAGATAGACACAACTTTATTGATTCCATAGGGAAATTGTGTTGAAAAGTCTTTAAACCAAAATTTACATTTTTCCAGTTTGGAAATTCCTCAGATATCTAGGGTAACCTATAAAGTAACGGCTATCTTGACTTTGAATTAAGAGACTATTTTTATTTAGTTGATCCGTCCACTGATTCATTCATTCACCTTTGGCATCTTATCAGGGTCATGTTTAAAGAATAATTAATTTTATTATTTATTGTTTTTATTATTAATATTTATTATTTTTTAAAATAGCTGGGAAGTAGTTAAATGCTACTAAAATGTCAATAAAACTATGCACTTAAATTATACTAGACTTTAACATCCTTACTGTTTTTAATAGGTACATTTCTTTTATCACTATTATTATGATGAAACAGGATTAAAAGTTATTTTTTTTGTTTTGAAAGACCTATAAAAAGCCTTCAATTTCCTCTCACCGCTGCAGAAAGCCCCTTCAGCAGGTGGCGCCCTATGCGACCGCCTATATGGCCTAGATGGCAAGAGCCGGCTCTGCTCTAAAACGTTAGGTTTCTACCCCCTCAATTGCTTCAGAGCATAGTTGACTGTTATCTTTTCGTATTTGTTACTTGATAGTCGTAGTATTATTGTATTATATATAAGAGAATGCTATCAGGCAGCCAATCAGATACCTACTCTGATTTTTCAGCACTGTGGAAAGCATCAGAGAGGGGTGGAGCTTGTTGAAATACTTCTGCATTTTGATTGGTTAGTTCATGTCAGCAACAAATCCTGATTTCTTCTCTGGATCCTGGTCCTGTCCGGGCGGGTACAAGGTATATGCGTGAAGAAAGACACAACGTCACATGACCGCCTCTTACTTACTCACAAACCTATCGCTTGAGGAATAACGATACATATTAATTATACCGAGAGGAAGATTTGTGAGTTTCATCAGTGGTATTTTTTTTTACCCCAGACTGATTCATAGGATGCTTTTCAAAGGAAGGGAAGGATTTTAGCGACAATCTCGGACTAAAAGGGAGGTACGGCCTTTTAATCACGACATTTTCATTCATTACAACCCATCTGTCTGGGGAAGGGAGGCAAATGAATATTGGCTTTTTTTAATCTAGGTAAAACCACAAATTCAGTGGTCTTAGTGGTGTAATGCAAGGAATCCTGCTCTAATTGTTCGGCTCCGATGCGCCCTGTCGCACAGGCTGAAGGACGCCTTTCCATCGCCTGTGATCACGATGCGCTGTGTCCTACTGCAGCATCCTTGCCATCTGCCAAAAGAATTGCATCTTTAAATCAGATTTGGGGTTTTATTGCATAAAATCAACAAAGATCAGTTTGTTTTGTGGCACAGATAAATGCTCTGTCTTAGTTCAGATAAATAACCTTCAGAGCAACACTCTACATCTACCACCAAATGCATTGAAATGTGGTTTGCAGACACACTCAAATGATGTGTAAGGTGTCTTTTTAAAAGATACTGAGCTAAATAACCAGACTTGTAGTGTAATAGCCGATTTAAACTCTGTAGTCCTTTAACACACCTATTATGCGTCCATAGGTTACAAATGCACGTAAAAAATCGCGACAAGGCCATCCTGTTTCGCGTATTACACAGCTGTAATATAAGGTCCTTTTTTTAATCTCGACCAACAGAATGAACGATGCTCCGTTGTGGGTGGGTGCCAGGACTGTGTATCACCTCTAATCACATCATATGGGGATTCAGAGTCTTTTATTGCAATGAAATGTGTATGCATCCATATGGAGGCCTGTGGGAGATTGTGCTCTGTCTTCTACAAGTGTGCATGAGTGAGTTTGCACTTAATAAAACAGTTCTGTTCTTTGCAGTTTGGTTTTTAAGGGAGCTGAGACAGAAGCCTGCGTGTCCGTTTGCAAGTGGAGGAAAATACACAAAGATCATCATGGCAGGTAGGCTTTCCTAACTGCAACTACAGGTTACAACATGCAAGAGGATGATGAGTCTCTGGAGAAAACTGGAAATACAAGTAAAGGGCTAAATTCTAGCCCTTGGTGCAGCTGTCCTGACTTGATATCTCTATGAATTTGATATGTGGGCAGCTGTGTTAAACTGTGTCTTTCTATCCCAGAAAACAACTTCCCTCCCCTGCCTCGGTTCATCCCACTCAAGCCATGTTTTTACCAAGACTTCAATGAGATCCCAGAGCAGTGTCGAACCATGTGCAAAAGGCTGTACTACCTATGGATCTGTGAGTGTATCTGTAGTAAAAGTTTGGGTTTCGTGGTTATTGTGCTGATTGTTGGCTTGCAGTGCAGTAAATGCTATATGTAGCATACCACATATTTTACTACAACTCAGGTTTGTCACTTATGTAGCCTGCATGGACTACTTTCGAACCCTCATGACGTTTCTTTGTTTTACCCATAATATTATGAGAGCTAAACAACAGACACAGCAAACCTTTGTGACCAGATTTACTGGTCTTTTCCTCTTTTCATGTGCAATTCTATGTACAGCTTGAAATATTGTGTGACCCCTTTTTGTATTTGCTCTGTGATCTAAGTATCACATTCAAACACAGGAATGGTCAATCTCTGGATTTTGTTCTGTATTAAGCCATTACATAGATAAACAAACTTATGTTTTAAGAAATATTGTGCAGATTAGTCAGTCATGGACATAATCATTAGTTGTTGCCTTAGTCATAACAGGTGATAGTAATAAAATGTCCACATTTTATATTAATGTGAACATAATGGTATTTTCTTCATTATCACTTAGGTTCTGCAATTTGGAACCAAGGATGTAAGTCTGGTAAATAGTAGCTAATTTACAAAAAATGTTGGGTACAGTAAAAAGTGTCCTAACTAAATTGTAGCTCCAGATGTAGCTTGAGATAGTTAAAAACTGTAGTGTTTGGTAGTTGCCGAGATTCATAGTGATTCAACCCTGGTGAATTATGAGTCATGCTGCTGGCAGATAAACACCCCTTTGTCGTCAGTCGTTCACGTTATGGTCATCCTTTGTCCTTCTCTGTGATGTTGACAGTGAATAGCGCCACACTGGCTGTTAATCTGATTGGCTGTCTGGCATGGATGTGTGGCGGTGGTGGAGCGACCAACTTTGGCATGGCCATTCTGTGGCTCATCCTCTTCACTCCGTGCTCCTATGTATGCTGGTTCAGACCCATCTACAAGGCCTTCAAGTGAGTTTGTTTCACTCATCGTACACAGTGTTTGTTTCTGCTGCTCTACGGAATCAGATCCTTTCTGATATTGATTATTTTCTCCCTGCAGGACTGACAGCTCTTTCAACTTTATGGCTTTCTTCTTCATCTTCATGGCCCAGGTGGTGATCAGTATTATCCAGACTGTTGGAATTCCAGGGTGGGGAGTGTGGTAAGACCTTTCAGTGGATTATTAAATCTAATATTTGTGCAATTGGGTGACAAATTACAAGAAAGGCCAGCAAAAAGTGTCTTAATGCCATGTCTGGCTAGCACAAGCTTAAGTGTTCAGGGGCATAGATTTCTGCATCTGTATAGCTCCATAAGAGGGATAAACAGCATCCTCGTTTGATGTTTTAATGGTGGGGCTGAAGAGCACTGTCTACATCGTTGGTCCACAGTCCTTCATAATTCAGTTGGGCTGACGTCAACAGTGATGTGTAAAGTACATAAATTACATGTGCAAGCATCTTTTTTTGTTGTGTTCTCCACACATTCAGGTTTGATCTTTAATTTGTCACCAGTCAGTATCTAAAATTAAAAAGGCTTAAGTAAAGTATTATTTAGATTTTTCTATCACCTCGGTGTACTGTACTATACCCTACAGAAAGCCATCTGCTTTGTGTGAAATAACTGTGAAAAAGTTGTGAAAAGTTGGCCTTAATCCATACTGTTATCTGCCAGGTTAGGATTAATATAAGCAATACATTGAGTACATACATTAAAAAACTTCAATATCAATATAAATATAAACATTAAAACCACCCATACAGATTATGTATTTCAAAAAAACCATTAAAAAGTCTCCCATGTACGTTAATTAAAAGTTTCTAAAATCACAGTCTTTATAATAGTGTGTAATGTGAAAAGAGTTTCTCATATTGACAAATCCACAGAAAACTACATGTTCGCCATATGTTCAATTGTTCACAAGTTCATTTGTCCGCATGTTGATTTAGCACAGTTTTTTATGCCAGGCGCCCTTTGTGATGCAACTGGCTGCGTTGCTGGGGATGGGCCAACTGTGTTGGGGGTTCAGTATCTTGCCCAGGGACACATCTCCATGTGGTCCACTCTACCAACTGAGCAACTGCCACCTCCAACAGAAAACTAAAATCCCAATTTTAAAATATGGGGTAATGTGAAAAATGTAAAAAAAAAATAGAATGCAATGATTAGAATACAACTCTCATCAACCAATATTTTATTTTTTTAATAGAACACGAACAGTATATCAGATGTTAAATTCGAGATATTTCACAATTTCATGGAAAATATTAGCTCATTTTGAATTTGATGGCAGCAACACATTTCAAAAAATTTGGAAGAGTAATTGCGAAGATCCCACCATCTATAGTATATATATTCTATATAGTATAGTATAGTATAATATTAACAATAGATTCATTGAATCAGAAGGAATCTTTGTGCGCAAAGGACAATGCCAAAGTTTAAAACTGAATGCGCGTGATCTTTGGGCCCTCAGGCGGGACTGCGATAAAAACAGGCATCATTCTCTACTTGAAACAAGAAATCACTCCAGAAATCACTCCAGAAATCACTGTGTCTGTGAAAATAGTTCAACGTGAAATCCATAAATGTAAGTTAAAGCTGTATCATGCAAAGAAGAAGCCATATGTGAACATGATCCAGAAATGCCACCGTGTTCTCTGGGCCAAAGCTCATTTAAAATGGTCTGAGGCAAAATGGAAAACTGTTCTTTGGTCAGATGAATCCAAATTTGAAATTCTTTTTGTAAACCATGAATGCTGTGATCTGTGGAGTAAAGTGGAGAAAGACCATCCAGCAACCATCCACAGCTGATGGTGTTGGGGGGTGCATTAGTACCTATTGTGTGGGCAGCTGACAGATCTGGAAAGGCATCATCAATGCTGAAAAGTACATAGAGGTTTTAGAGCAACATATGCTCCCATCCAGACAATGTCTCTTTCAGGGAAGATTTTGCATATTTCAGCAAGACAATCCTAAACCAAATACTTCATCCATCACAACAGCATGGCTTTTCAGGAGAAGAGTCTGGGTGCTGAACTGCCTGCAGTCCAGACCTTTTACCAATGGAAAACATTTGGCAGATAATACAACAAAAAATCCAGGAATAACGGCCCAGGACTGTTGAGCAGCTAAAATCCTGCATCAGACAAGAATGGGACAACATCCTTGTCAGAATGGGAGAGTTGTTAAAAGAAGAGGGGATGCTACACTGGTAAACATCGCCCTGTTCCAATTTTAACATCTAATATAAAATACAGGTTGATGAGATTTTCAATTAATTGCATTATGTTTTTATTCACGTTTTACACATCGTCCCACCTTTTTTTGAATTGGGGTTGTATAATCAAAATCAGCTCCCTTCAGTTTGAAAACACATTGTTTGGATTCTCTGGCCTTTAACTTGATTTTGGTTGTTTTGGTTTATTGTGTCATCAGCATCACTTTTGGCTGCGGCAAGGAGCCATTTTCATCAACAAATACCTACTGCAAACAGCACTCAAAATCAGCAACGTGCTACTGGCAACTACAATTTAAACTAAGACACACATAAAAATGAGACGCAATATTAAACTTGAATTCATCATGTGGACACAAACATCACTCCAAATTAATGCCAATGATGCTCTATTTCTGCTAAATGCATAAATAAGCAAGTGTTTCCCCACAGGTTTGCTGTATTCACTGAAAAGGTGAATATATGTCACTGTGGTGTTTACGGCTTGTTCTCACCAAGTGTCCAAACATCAGCTACAAGAATAAACCAATGACTACACATACCTACTCCTAGACACTGATGGTAATATCTGGAAATTTTGTATTTGTGCTTCATATAAATATGCATTGCCATAATAATTCCAACTCTTTTATTGTTCCTCTTAGTGGCTGGCTAGCTACTATCACCTTCTTCAGCACCAACATCGGCTCAGCTGTGGTCATGCTGATTCCCACCATCATGTTTACTGCTGTGGCTGTGCTCTCCTTCATTGCTCTCTCAAAGGTAACCACTGCATTTTTACTTCCTGAGAGAAAGATTTTTTTATAATGACACTGATACTATTAATACACTCATATACAGCACATTTGCATAATTTTCCATTTAAATAGATAAGATGTTTTGACATTTGGAAGTGGTAGAGAAGAGAACCTTCTTCAGAGAGAAACAGACAAGCAATAGATGTTGTATGTACAGAATAAAGCAACTTCTTACTTGGATTCTTCTCTGGCCTTTTTGCTAGACAGTATAATTTAATAGCAAATCTCCTACTGCTAGCAAGAGGATCTGTTTGTTGATGCTGAGTATATTTATGTGTTAAATGTTTGAAAATATATATTTTTTAAAGAATAGAGCAGCAAAGTCGATTCACAGTGCAGACAGTCACGGTGACATCATAAACATACATTTCTAGAATGCGTTTTTATGAAGCATGAAGGGGCAATGTTAAAATACTTCAAATACATTTCTCAAGTGCTGTCTTGCAGGTTCATAGCTTCTACCGTGGTAGTGGGGGCAGTCTGGGTAAGGCCCAGCAGGAGTGGACCACCGGAGCCTGGAAGAACCCCCAGGTTCAGCAGGCAGCTCAGCAAGCAGCCATGGGAGCCGCCCAGGGAGCTGTGCAGCAGAACCAGTACTCAGCAGCTCCGACCTACAACTATGACGACCCAATGTAGGACAAAGGAGGGGGCCATGCTGCCAAGAGGGAGAGACCAAAAGGGATCAATTAAAAACACAATTCAGAATTAGGTGCCCTTGATTGTACACAACACCGTACAAGCTGAATTCAATCAGAACAATTTAGAGAGAAGTCATGTTTTTGGTAGAAATATATTTTTAATGAAGTGTCACACACATTATCAGTTATCAAAAACTTGTTTTTCTATCTCTTATGCCGCTCAGCTTACCCAGTGTGTGTTTTGCTTTCCATCAAACACACATTAAAGCTGAAATCAGTCCCCTGAGCTTCATCAATTCTGTGTTCAACTCAGAGGGAATTCTCTGCCTCTGTGTGTCACACTTATTTTACTGACCTTTAATCCTTTAATATGTTTTTAAGGTACAGTAGTGGCTATAGTGTTAGTGTCAGTGTTTTTACGTTCACCTTGATGTTAGGGTTAGTGTTTGCTCCTCAGCTGGATAGATGTCAAGAAAAGGAACTATTTTCCACAAAATAAATAGTTTAGCTTTTTTCTCCTGGGTGAGATTTACATGAGAAGGCAGATACACTGTACTGTTCATATAAGGTTGCTGTTAGCAGTTCTAGTCATCTCCAAAAGTAACAAACTTTACAACTTAAAACACTAAGTGAGATTTAGAATTGCAGCTAGGCAGAGTTGGCAACCTTTGGCCAGAGCAAATCTAGGTTTTTCCCTCTGTTGCCAGTTTTTTGTATGTACTGAGCAAATGTCAAAGTGTTATTGAGCCCATTGTATAAGTCTCACCAAGAAAATGAATATGTTTAACCAATTCTTTAGATGCAGATTAGGACTACGATTAAACAATGAAGTGTCTTTTTCAGAGGATATTATTCCTTTAATGCTGGCCAGTTAAAATCACTTTCGCTCTGTATGAAAACTTATTTGTAAGTTGAACAAGAAGTTAGATTTGCCCTGAGACTTGACCTTACAGAGAAAAACCAGTAAATGAAAAGTATCAAATAGTTTGTCATTAGCTAGAAACAGATTTTTTTGAATGCTAAAATAATGGAATCTCAGAGAAAACATTTTACACTTCATGCTTTGGTGACCTCAGTTTTTTTTTAAATTATTATTATTAATGTAAAGTTTCTGTGTATCATTGATCCTTTGAGTTTTATTCAGTATTTTATTTTCTTTCTCAGGAAAGGTTTGCTAGGTGGTTTTATATTTTACATGTGAAGCCCTTCAACTGTCAACATGTTGGGCCCCTGTCTCCTTTAATCACCACTAATCATTATTAGATGTTAAAGTGAAGCACATGCGATATTTAGGGTTGCAGTTCATTGGATAAAACATTCCAAATCAGCTTTGTACAGGTTAATAGTGCAAGAAAACCAAAACATTGGCAGGATGGACATTTGGTAAATGTTAATAATCATTGTTGTAGGTGCTCACAGCATTGTATGATGTGATGGATGTCCCCCCCGTCCCTTTGGCAAATTCTCCCACTAACCCCCTACATGTAAATGCTTAAATGACTCTGTGGATTCCAGGCCTTAGTGTGTCATTTTGTAGCTGTTGGTGTTATTCCATGAGTAGGTGTAATATGATATTTGTATAAAAGAAAATAGAGTATAAAATTCTGACCAATTATTTCTTTATCAAGTGAAATGGAAAGCGAATATTTGCGTGTAGCCGTTGTGAGGCCTGTGTTCAGCCAGAGACTGTGTCACGTGGATTCCAGTGAAAAGGTTTTTGCCTCGTGTCTCTTCGAATCTTCTTTGAAAACTTGTTTAAGATTCAGTGAATTGTTATTACAGTAAAACAGTATTAGACTTGAAACAGATATGTGAAGATATGTATCTGAATGCTTGTTATTTCAGAACCTGTGAGTTGTCTCGTCTGATTGTGATGATGTGATGTTCAATAGGCTGTTGTTTTTCTTTTTGTTGCTGTTTTTTATTTGTACCAACCTATTTTTCTGTGTGTTTTGGATTATGTGTGGGTGAGTTTGAAGCACATGTTCGTTGTGTCTTTCCATGGCTGTGTTTAACAGAGTTTTAAGTTTGTTTTATTAGTTTTGAACATTTTAAATAATGTTTGCAAAATTGTTGCAAACTAAATTCAAGGTAAATCACAGTGGAGCAATAGTAACATAGATATATTAAACAGTAGTAATAGGGGGGTCAAGGTGGGGCCCTGTTTCATGTGCTTCAAATATAGACAGAATTGTTTTAACCATATAACACATAAAGTGTTATGAAGGAAGATTGTTTTAAAGCTGGACACCACTGGTATAATTTTACTATTGCATCACATTTACATCCAGCAGATGCACATACAGTAGTTATTAAATACAACCCTGTACACTGTACCACTCACATGCTCATCATCTGTTAGTAAATGTACAAGTTTAGTTCATCATATTTATTATTTATGTGCAAGTCATGCACAAAGACAAACAAAAAAGCACCTTTTCTTAATGTGTAGTAAGATCCCATGATAAGTTTTGGATCACTCTAAACTTTCTGCCATATGTACATACAGCTACAATTCAGCTGTATTTAATATGTGGCAGGATCATTAGTCCGTTGGAAAGTGAATACTCTGCTTCTTAAAGCCATTTCCCATAAACACCACCATGTGTACTCTATGTTTGATATGTATAATCATGTACTATATCATAGGTAGATAAAAATATATGGTGAGGTAAATATTTGCCATGGATAAACACAATTATAGAGGAACATGCTCTGATTACGTCAATGGTTTGGAGATACTTTGTCTCCATGGGTGAAGTAAATGAGGAATACATTTTTTGTGTATTACTTTTGTATTATTTGGTCTTACTCTGAAAGATATTAAAAGAGTTCTTGCTGCATCTCATTTTGGTATTTAACGGTTCTGCACACAGGATATCTTCACTGATAGCTGTCAGAATGCGTACATCATTCATGAAAGTCTGTATTAGTTGACTGTAAGATTTCTATTCATGGATTGAAAACATTGCTAAAATACATTGGATTAGTGGAATCCATGCTGTCTCATGTGATGTACACATTTTTCATGAACAGCAGCTAACATGGTACAAACCATCAAGAAAAAGTTTCTAAGTCTCATCTGCTCCAACCGCACCTGAAGTGGGTCAGACGGGATGATAATTATATGTTATGCTGCTGAATTTCAATTATATATTTCTCATTTTCACATAACTTTTGTTTTCATGTTACCATTGTTGATTGGTGACTGTTATGCAATTTTATGAATTTAAAGCAGATTTAAATACTTTTTGAAGTATGTGGTGCCTACTATCCCATATAACATAACACACTTTTATTATTTCCTGTTTGAAGGACCTTTTTAAACAGGCTGAATTTACTGAATTTAAACCAGGTTGAAATTTTTCCACCCATATTAGGCAGAAATTGCTTTACATAAAAAAGCTTCCCTTTGACCAAGTGTTCATTTAAATAATTACACAAATTATATTTAATCTACATTCATCAATCTGTAACTTCATTTAATTTTCAGTTTACTGGAAAGAACTACACTATGCCATATGGAACTAATTATTAGTAAAGTAGACAGAGACTTTACCAGTACACAATCATACAGCAATTTGCAACTCAGCATTTATGGAGGATACAAGAATTACAATAAGAAATTGATGTTTGGTTAAGTTTAAATTAAGTTCTACTTTTAACAAAAATTCTTATTTTGTTTGAATTACCACCAAATGATGTAGTAGTAGAGGTTTTGCAGTGTTATCAAGAAACCACACCTCTCTCTAAAGGTGAAACCGTGACTCACTTCAACTCTTTCATACATATTTATATCAGTATGAGACTTATATCTGCAGTAAATACAATGACTAGTCAACACAGTATCTGTTACTGAGTTAAATATTGTCTGTACCACTTATTGAGTACACACTTTAACAGCAATGAAAACTTTTCTATTTTGATAGAATCAGGCAACTTCATAAAACAGCAGTAATCTTAAAATTCTTTATTCATAAACTTGATGCAAGTTTACAAATTACTGTACATGGTCAAACTTTCTTCAAATGGAAAATGAAAAAAACAAAACAAAAAAAAACAAAAACAAAACAAAGCAAGCCAACATTGCCAGACTCTGCGATCTAGTTGTTGGTGCCAGAAAATGAACTGACAACTGAGCTACAGAAAACTCTCAGTCCAGTTAGAGAAGCGTGCAAGTCTTCACCACGGCATCACTATCAAACTCCAATGATCACTCAATGTCCCCCCGACCAGAGTTTTGGCATTTTTGAGCGTGGATAGAGGCTCTGTGGCAGATAAGTTGTACCTTCAACTAGTTTACAGTGCAACACTTCTGTCTGACCACAAACATTAGTCTTTCAAGGACAGTTTTTGTTAATATTATTGATGATTCCTCTACTGTCTGATATACCAGCGTAGTGAGAAAAAATAAAAATAAAATAGAAAACACACAAAAAACATTTTTTGCCCCAGATTTTCCTCATTTCTAAATATATAGCTCAGAAATTGCTTGCTGTTGCCAGTTGTGCAAACATTATGAGAAATATTCAAAGATCATACAATATCTCAGTACTTAGAAGGGGTAAAAACTACAGTGGTTATTAATGAGCGATTATGTGGGGTGGTCATTACAGGACTGCAATGTTTCCATTGATTTCCTTCCTTATACACTGCTTAAATTAAATGAAACGTTGAAATGTTGAAACATTCTTACATTTTCTGACCAGATCAGCCTAAACATTAGTGGTAGAGAGTTAATTAATTAAAGAAAATAACCTCAAATTCAAAATGTACAGATTCCACTTTTAAGTATAGTTTGTTACCTGAGTTGCCTTTCAAACATACTTTTGCAGGCAGTGTTAACAAATAAACTGCAAAAGAGCCAACAGATTGATACAGTGTGTGTCCTGTAGTATGGGTAACACTAGTACTGATAGTGTACTACATAATATTGCAATGTCAAGGTTAAAACATAGGTTTTTATATAGGTAATCTGAGTTTCAGGTTCAGTTATCACACTATGAATGCCCTTTGTTGTTACACAACAAAACACATCTGTGTTACATTGTGATGGCAAATGATCAGTGTTTAGCTACTGCTAGCACAAAGAGAGAGGAGATGGGGGCTGAGTTTCAAATCTGCAGGCACAAACCACTATAATCAAATTATGTCAGGAAAATATGTCAAGTTTACTGTGAAAAGATGAAAATAATCCCACATTCAAACAGCCTTCATTTATTTCCTCTGTAAAGCCCATTCCAGCATGGTTCTGTTAAACAAAGTGACCATAATTGAATCCAAAAACTGCTGCTGAAACAAGGCTCCTGTGCAACATGCTGTTAAGTTTGCACACACACGGCCTCATTTTGAGTTTCAATCCTCCACAACAACAGTCTATGGGAAGACAAACTAAGCATTTGCAATGGCAGTCGTGTTAACAGAAATAAGGCAAAAACAACTCCACAGCTTCAACGTTAGGTCTATTAGAACATCCAAAACAATGTCATAATGCTCATTTTATCAACTTATGCTGAAAATATAGCTATGTATTATCTTTTGAAAGACATGTTACGCAGACTTGGGGATGTTTCATACCTACTGGCTGTATTCATATTAACTGGTGGATTTGTTCAACAACAGTTACTGATCTTAGTTCAACAATACTGGAGCTTTTTGATTCCACGTACCCCAATGATCTTTGCACATTTTAAAATGTGAGATAACAAATTGGAGGTCACATCAATTTAGAGATATGCTCCCTAAATATAAAAACTTTATTGTCTGGGATTCTCAAATAATAAAAAACATCTGTCAAATGGTATTTCTAAAACAACACTTCCATGTATGTACCAGTTAACTTTCAAAAGAAAAAACAAAATTGTAGTCAATAAAAACAGGGGTGGTGAGGTGCCTCTTCATGAGCTTCAACCTTCTTTTTAAATTCCCATTTAAAGATGTGTAGCTAACAGTTTTGACCCCCTTTGTCAAAGCAGCTCAAGAAAAAGCATTTCCCCACATTTAAAAGATCTTTTTTTAAGACAATGAGCATATTTAGAAAACAGAACTAGTGATACCCTCACATCATCCTCGTCACTAAAACACTGAGGAGGGAAGCAAAGTGACACCAGAATAAAGTCCCCCCCCCCCCCCCCCCCCCCCCCCCCCCCCCCCCCCCCCCCCCCCCCAGAGTGGGGTGAAGGAAACCTTGTCAGATGAGCCAAAGAGATGGTTTCCGTGAGAAAAATGACATATTCCCAATATTTCAGGGGGGAGGAATATTCCAAAAAGGAAAAAATAAAATTAAAATTTGATTTTTTTGACTCAAAGATGTGTTCCCAGTGCATAGTAGTAGTAGCTCCTTATCCATCCTCTTTTGGTGGTGTGTACCAGCCTGCAACAACAGAAAGAACAACCCCTTTTCCAACAGATCCATATAACTGTGTGTAATGAACCCCAATGATTTGGAAAACAGTCCTTACCATTCTTTTCGTGAATCTGCACAAGGGATTTGTATGACTGTTGTGCTCTGGCAAGATTGTACTGGTTCTGAAAAACAAATAATGTCCTTTAGCATTGGTCTTATAAAATAGGAACTTTATAGACAATTACTATAGAAATGAGCAGACGTTGTGTGGATCTCTCCCTCTCTTAAAAATACACTGAAATTGGTCTTAATAGGCAACAAGCACCTGGACCGATTTACCATATGCTGTCAGTCAGGTGGCGTAGCTATCTCACCTTATTGGCTCCAAACTGCACCCTGGCTTTTCCTTTCACCAGAGTTGCATTTATCTGCATAATGACAGATTCTATGGAATAGGCACTGCTCCAGCCCTGGGAAAACAGAACAACATAAAACTTATGAGTCCAGCTCTTTTGTTTGCTTGAGTTGAAATTATGTCATATGATGTATCAAACATATTCACACAACTTGTTTTGTGAGAAGTTCCATGCACAAGGCCCCCCCTCCTAGAACGTAACTGAAAAAGAAATAACACACAGTTGTTAGATAAAAGCATTTTAATAGGTATGTACTTTTTAACAAAAGAAAGTGTTCACTTGACTTTTCCCTAATTAGCTATTGATTTCATTTATTCTTATAAAAAAAAAACTTAAATTTACAAAGTGTTTATTTTACTTTTAATCATCTTAAAAACTACAAAGATTAAAATATATGATCTGATTCAGTGAATACCTTCTTCTGACAATTTCATTTTCAGAGATCACAACACACTTACCCCCCAGAGAGCACAGGTGAGACAACCCGTACAAACGGTGGGTCGAATGGAAAATTATCCTGTTGTGAGAAGAATAAGAAAATTGTATGTTTAGGAAGCTCTTTTTCGCATAAAACAATTGACAAAAATGTTTACAGGCCTTACTTTATAAGAGAAATTAAGCAGAATATAGTCCACTCCTTCCTTTTCCTTTAAGACCTGCAAGTCACTATGCAATGGACTATCAGGGTCTACCCTGTAAAGAGAAAATAGTCAAATTAACCAGAACACACAATATTTAAGAGGTTGAAAATTATTAAAACAAACGAAGGTGAGAACTTACGTCCTTAATTTAACATGCCATTCATAAAGGCTGTCATTGACTAGTTCGACTGAATAAATACCTGTTAAAGGAATGAAACAGAAACTCAATTTATTCTGCTGATAACATGATAAAAACATAAAACAGTCAAATCTGAAGAACCATATCTCTGCAGTCACCTGTCTTGTAACTCTGTGATCTGTAGATCTCCCTGAGTTCCTTCATTAGACGGTCTGACGCTTGAACTGAGCCAGAGACTGCACCCTGCAACATAATTCACAAGGCTACATCACACAGATTATTGACAGCTGCATAAAGATACAGGTGCAGTTTGCTACAGAGGTGAGAACTGTACAGGCCTACTTTATAGCAGAAGTACAGGTTTTGATCATGTCTGATCGGGCAAATCTGTCATATCTCACCATAATCAACACGAACAACAACCTGGATAAGTCTATTATAAGAACAAACAAAGAATTAGATATTAAATGCTAAGATTCTGTTCCACACACACACTAGTGATTTTAATTAAATGTTTGTTATTGTTGGACCAAACCAAACTGAAGAAAAACAATCTAATTTTTCAGAAGGCAGAAAGTAAAAGGATTTATGCAATTTCGGTGTAATGTGATGTAAACTTAACCCTAAAACTAATATAACAACAATGCACACTCTACTAGTACAAATGTTCTTTTATCATTAGTCAAATTTGTATCATTTTCAACTTTTTATCATTATCAAATAGTCAAGGAGTGTATATAAAAAGGTAATAGTAAAATAATGAAAATGCAAAAGTTTACATCCCCATCAATAAATTAAACTTTAACTTAATTTTTTCTGTTGAAGGAACATTTGTACTAATTTGTTGTGCATTAAATGTTATTTTTATTTTAAAAATTCTTTGTTTTAAGCTTTTTGCAATTTCAAAATAAGAGGATGCAAACCTTTGCACCAAACTCTATATTGCTAAAGCACCGTAAAACCATCTGGGTTTGTTTCTATTTTTGCAGTTGGTTCCTTGTTGTCAAAATATCTGGATTCGCTGTAGTCAAATGTTACTGAACCTCTTGTCAAACTATTGACAACTATTTTAATGTCTCCTTGCTCTTGTTATTAGCAAAGACTAATGAAGAAATCATCTGATTCATAAGGCAGGAATTTGAGCAATGTTTCTAAAGTTGCCTGTCTCGTTTTTAGGTTGTCGTTACAGGTTTTAATAACAGCATTCAGTTTCAGTCTCATCAGCAAAAAAAAAGACAAGTGATCGAAGCCAACGTTTTAGTTTTAGATACTTTAATTGCTTGCAAACGTAAAATCTAGAGTTTTCAGATTCAAAAAATACACATATATTTGTGCTGAGAAATAAGGAGTTTATAAGGACTTTGCTGCCAAAATTTAAGATTCAAAAACAATTTACAGAGAAATGCAGCTCCTTCATTTCTCCACTATATAACAGTCAAGAAATTTATTGAGTACTTACATTCAAGTGATCCTGTCTCTGGTTTTTACGAATCTTCTCCAAAATTGCCAGATTTTCTTTTTCTATTCCATCATCTTCTGACTTTTTCCCATCAACTGGCTCCTCTTCTTTCATCTCATAATGGTCCAGATCTTGGTCCAAGTCAATGTCCTGCTGCCACAGTGTATTAAATATATTTAAAAACAGAATTTAAACAGATTGGATCAATAAGATTCAATAAAATTAATCAACTAAACAGTAATCAATACATAAAGGCACCTCGCCCATTTCTTCCTCTTCTTCCTCTTCAGATGTCACCTCGTCTGATGGCCCATGCTGCGGTGGAATGAAAACAATGTGAGTTGACAAAAAAAAAACAAAAAACATTGAATCTTATTCTTGTTTCAGGTATCTACCTTTCTCTCCTGGGTTATTGGCCCAGCAGGTAGAGGCTGGTCAAGCATTTCTACATCTGGATGTTGTGGCAGGTTGTAGAGCCGACAGAGGTCACAAATGAGACGCTTCAACTGCTGAAGAAGCTGCAAGTGAAATCATCAAGAAAAAATCTCAATAATAAAAAGCAAACTGCCACTAAATGGTACTTTGATGTTTCCACTGCAACATAAACTCAGAGCATACCTTATTACAAAGACTTATTTGATTAAACACAGTCCAATACAATTGTTGTGCCATGCAGTCTACTTTTATGCCAGTGGTCCTCACAGCTGCTTTTTATTATTATTATAATGACAGTGGCAGGGTACAGCTAAGAGAAGAATTTTTTCTGTAAAACACCAAATTCTCTTTTGGGTGTGTGGTTTCGAAATACTGATTTGCTTTGATTGACATTGGGGTAAATTTTGTTGCCTATTCATCATAAATTGTCTTGCTCATACTCTTGATTTTTTAATTGGACTACCTGCAGTCCCTGCTAGTCTCTCTGCTCTGATAACATTGCCCTTTTTCACTCCATCTGGTTTGCCACTTTGTTTGATTAGAAACTGATCCATTTTCTTCTGCATTACTGTTTGCTACCAAGAGCCTGCAATAGCTGAACTTAAAACACTACATAGAAAAGCAGTTTTGCCAGATTCTGTTATTCCTTTCCAACAAAATTACCGTTGTTATTTGCATACAGCAAATTTTTAACTAACAAGAAAGAGGTCTAGTTGTCATAACCAAACGTAGAGGTGACCTGGCTGGCTGGCTGAGAATTTTCATTGACTTGTTTGTGAGTAGTATAGTTGTTTTCAATATATTTTAGAAATATAATTTATAGTGGCAACAATATTATGTTTGCTAGCATGGGAGACTGCATTAATTTTCAAAACTCTTCTAATATTTAGGATGCACAACGTTTATATATCACAGGGAAGAACAAAAAACTAGGAACATCTTTCAGTATATTACTGTCCAATACAACACCACCTTTAACCTCAATATTAAACATCACTGTAATTTAAACATTTATGACAATGTCACCACAAACTGAACTTTATGAGCTTTACAGAGACAGATGCTATGTTAGAGCTGTTGTATTTTACTAAATGCCATTGTACAAGCGTATCCAACAAACAGGTCATGGAGTGTTCATGACATTAATATTTTGTGCAACCCTCTATGAAGCTGGTTTTACATCAGCCAACTTACCAATGTGCTGCCTTTTCTCACATCCTCTAAACGCTCCAACACTTCGGCCAGACTAGGATCATCAGAGTCAACAAACCATATTGGGGGTGTTGAGGGATAGGATTCCTGTAACACAGGCAACAATAGGACATGGAAATTTAGTGATTCATGTTTGTGTGTTGATGGTGTCATTGTCAACAGGCTGCACCTTAATACTTAACACAGGTTTTTTATTTTGTCCAGATCATTTCTGTCTACATAAAATGTTTATTCCAATGACATACATGACATCAACCAAATGTCCTAACCCACATACAGCCACCCACGGAACAAAATTATGTGCCTGCTGCCAGCTGCAGTGCTGCAAGCATATCTCCAGCATTGGCTGACCAGCTGCAGCACCAAACCTTGAGTCAGACCCTTTTACTTCATACTCCGAGTCACTTTGAGCAAGACAAGTGTTCCAATCTGCGCTGCTGTATCTTCTGATACATTAGCCCATGTTCATTACAGCTTTTTTATTTTAAATCGTCCACTTAAGTGACTGGAATTTTTTTTTTTTTTCTGACACAGCCCACCCACAGATGAAAGCACATTTTTCAAGTGTAAATGATTAGTAGTTTTTAAGCTTACATAGGTAAAGATGCAAGAGACAATTCTAAATAACCAAATTCAGCACTCTTCCTCTTATTCTTTATCATAGACACTATCACTTAGCAGAGAACAGTACCATTCATTACAGTCCCTGCTTACTCAGTTCAGCTCTGGTATTTCGGTTTTTCACCGAGATCTTATTTACTGTATTGAGGGGTAACACGTTTTTCTCTATAAACATTACTGGTGGCAGTTTGACCTGCTTTCATATGTCCTGATATTTACAAAGGTCTTGACAACTTGTTAGATTCTTGAACTTTTCATCCACTCTCATGCCCTGCTTCTGCAGGATTCCCACTCAATGAAAACAATCTTTTGCTAAAGTCCTGCTCTGTAGCTTTATGACATCAAGCACTAACAATCAAAACGCTAAAGTCAAATAAATTAGATTGCACTGCTTGCTGTGGCCAGGGGGATGGATGACTGAACTATGTAGTGGGACCCCCTTTTACCTATTCACTTTTTCATCTGTTAGTGGAAACAATGTGATCCTGAATGTTCTCTCTGGTCTTGGATATTGAGCTGCCTCAAAGGGTTGCAGAGTGACTCAGCTATCAAAACTGTTTATCAAGCCCCCCTAAAAAAAAAAAAAAACTATAACTGGAAATAATCGTGTGGCTGTTTCTGCTTAGACGGAGAGAGGATGTGGTTAGGATGTCAGGAAGACAAGTGAATAATCTGTGCCACTTGAAGAATACAAATATAAATGTCATGACAACAACAATCATCCTCAGTTGCTAGTGACATCACCTGCAATCTCTCTTGTATACAAATGAAAACATCATTTCAGTCACTAATAATGTTCATAATTATTCATTCAAGCTTTTAGTATTAAAATGCGTAAATATAATGATAAATATAATATCGTGTGTGTTAAGTTAAAAGCTATGCTCACAATTAAAAAAAAATTAAGTTAAGTTCTGTGTAAACAGACTCCTTCATATAAACATTACATATAACGTGTTTTGGTGCCCATGATAAACAGATGATTAACGTCCCAGCCTTAATAAGTAACAGCAAGCTCGCCGGATGGATCAGTCTATTTACTGGAAAAACGAGAAAGAGGGGAACAACATTCCATTAAATCGCCTTTAAGTTACTTAGCTAACGTCAAATATGTGAAAGGGGCATTTGGCGGCATATCTGTCGTGTTCTTTGAAATATAGTTATAAATCAGCTATAATGTTGGTAAAGTTCCCCATTGTCTAAGCTAAACGATGTTAAACTTGGAGTAGATGTGGTTAGATAGTTAGGAAGTTAGCGGCCGTAGTACTGCAAACTGTAACGCAGTTATTTTTTTAGCTAACAACCCAAGCTAGCGTTACTTTCAGTTAAGAGGCTAGGAAAAGCTACCGCAGCGTCGTTAATAATCGACGTTTTGTTGTGTACTTTTGAAAGTGAATTTATCACTAAAGCTGTGCTGTTTGCTTCACCCAACTGCTTACTTAAATATCGATAGCTCAACACGATACGAAAATAAGAAGGTGACACTTATCGCAGTTAATTGGTAAACACGGAACCTTTGGCGAAATGATATGGTTTCAGTCGATAGTCAGTGGCTGTGTTAGCTTGTGCGCAGAGCTGGCCTGGACCCACCGTGATGTTGCAGTGAATGATCAGCAGCTTCTCTCCTGTTACGTTGAATTGGCAGCTGAGCTCATCTGGTTTCCAGTCTATTATTCTGAATCGCTCGTGGTTTGGGTCAAAGATTGACTCCAAAAACTTCAGTTCGGCTTTCAGCCCCGACACCGACATCTTCTACTCATCTCAAACCACCAGGCCGCTCGCAGAGGGGAAGTCGGAGCGGAATGCGACCGCGCAGTCGAGTCGGGTCTACGGATCTCGCATGATAGCGTGAGAACAACAACAAAGGGCTGCGCACAGGTTTGTGGTGAATACTGTAAGTGTGAAAGTACATTTAAAAAAAAATACTGTTACTTTGTAAACTTGTTTTTAATAACATGCAATGGGTTTATTTGTCACTGTCTCATTAAATTATACATCTGGCCTACAGCTAGTGGAAATACAGTGGAAATGGCTAGTATATTATTATAAACATTGTTGATTTAAAAAAAAAAAAACAATTTAACAGTGGCACCCAGATTCCCAAATCTAGAGACCCAAACCAAACACCTGAGTCACTGTGTTTTGGCCCTGTGTCAAACTATAGTTTTAAAACCGTGTACAGGCAGGATATATGGTTATATGGATTTCTTTTTTCCTTAGGTTGTTGCATACATCTTCTGATGCACGTTGGCCCATAGTCATCCGTTATAGTAGGCTACACTGTAAATTCAAATTAGTTAACATTACTTACCTTACTTTTCAACACCTTACATGGAAACCGATTGGCCTAAAAAATATTAAAGTGAAATAGGAATTGTATTTTTTACTAACTAAAACTTATCAATAGTGACGAGGACTCAGGCCAATCCCAGTTTTCAAAGGGCTAAAGGTGGGTACACCCTGGACAGGTCACCAGTCTATTTCAGGGCCAGCTCAGCCAGACATACACAGACAGACAACCATTTAAACTCACATTCACACCAAATGGAAATTTAGAGTAACCAATTATCCTAACATGCATATCTTTGGACTGGGGGAGAACACAAAGTGGAAACCCAAAAAAGCACGAGATGAACATGCAAACTCCACACAGAAAGGTGGCAGCTGGCCAGGGACCTTCTGCTGTGAGGTGGTAGAAATAACCACTGCACCACTGTGTAATGGTTATTATAATTTATAATGGCTATTATAATGCTTTGTCTGGGCAGTACGATTTTATGGGTTTGTTCTTTAAAGGGGAGAATTCTTTGGGGGTATGGATGTGTCGCAATTGTCCAGTACAACATAGGTGGGCAAATGGTGCCCCTCTGTTCTGGTTAAAAACTATGAGTCGCACAAAGTATTGTCACTGACTTGACACTAGATGGCACAACAGATACATCTGTTCTGCTTACAACTAAGCCCAAACTCCTACATTGCAGTACACTGTAAAGTTTTCCATCCTTCTTAGCTGACAGTTTTGGCATATAACTGGCAGCTTGCCACAAGAAGGACCCACCTGCCATATTACTGAACAGTTAATATGGATGAACTGACACCTGACTCCCTTTGTTGTACAAATGGATTTCAGTAATTAATAATAATAAACTACTCAAAACTTAAAGCATAAAACACATATGGCTTGTACATTTTCATGTAAGTTCTTAAAAGTTTTTTTTTGGGGGGGAAAGGCACGATATAACTCCAGGTTTCTGTGTGTTGGGTGTTTAAGAGTAAGTAATCAGTTTGTAATAGAAAGTATTCATACTATTTAGAGTTTTGATGTTTAGGAAACATCTGGATTTTACATGTTAATGAATCATTTCTCCAAATATTTCAAATAATATAGATGTTTAGATTTTATAAGGACATTATTTGAAATATTTCCACAATGGTGGAACGAGCTACCAAACTCTGCACGCTCAGCTGACACTCTCCCAATATTCACAAAACTGCTGAAAACAGAACTCTTCCGCATCTTCCTATGCACTTAAATCTCTTAAAAAAAAAAAAAAAAAATTCCTTTCTGCTCTTTCTCGAACTTGCATCTCGTGAACTGTGAACCCTTTTCTGATAGGACTTTGCTTTGATGTCTTCTCCTTGACTTAGATTTTTGCTTGCCTTGTACCTCACTTGTAAGTCGCTTTGGATAAAAGCGTCTGCTAAAGGACTAAATGTAAATGTAAATGTAAATATTGGGAAAAACCTTTACTCTACTTAAAAGATCTGTTGTATTTGAATCTGCCAAAAAATGCCACCCTCTGCCCTCAAAGCCACTGCCTGTGGGCCTGGAAGAGTTTGTCCAGAGTTCTGTAGCTCGTAGGGTCATTTGGATGATCTTAGGAACTATTTGGAAAGCTTCCTCAGGATATTTTTTTGGAAATGGCTGCAGCATTTGCTCAGCTGGCTCAGAAGTTTGTGTGGAGGTACATAGGACAAAAGCCAGGCTGAGCAGCAGCACATTACTCATCAACTGGCTGTGACAGAACGACCTCTTAGGGCACCCTAAGAGTATTTTCGATGCAGTGAGGCATCCATAGGGTTCAGCAAGCAATTCACCGTTGAGCTGGACTTCCCTTATTCTTCGATCAGCTGGATAACCTCTCCAGAATAAGAATCAAAGGAGGAGCTCTGGACGTTAACATACTGGATAGTCACAACTTTGCAAAGGCTTTGAAGAAAGTTATTTACAGTACATCTACAGAGATAACATGCAGATGCTCTCAAGGCTGCACAGAGATCAGCCAATGAAATCATTTGCCTACACAGTGTTTTGGATAGAACATTTCATAAAACACAAAGGAGCCTTTCATCTGCAGACACAATCCAGCAAGATGTCCTGGTTATAACTCTGTTGATGTCATTTCTGCTTTGCTGACAGTTGTTTTGTTTATAACATTCACTTGCATCTCTATTGTAAGAATACTGTGAAGGTCAATTTTTGTTGAAAGGAATTTTCCAGTTTACAGACAGTGCAGAATCATTATTATCCCATGGATATTTATGTTATGCGAACAATTATTTTATGTATAATGGATTACTAAAATATATCCCCAGCGTCTTATATCTAATAACCCCATGGAATGAAGGGTGAATCTGTTATGTATTTTTATGTATTCTTTTATTGTGATTGTGAAAAAAAATCAAATAGTCATATTTGGAAATGTAACAGTAAAGCAAGATCAAAGTGTAACATTTTAAGGGTGTGACTGCTGTTGACTAAAATCAGTGGCACAGAAAATCGCTCTTTCCCTTTAGATGCTATCAGGGAAGGAAGTGTTTTCACTTTTTTGCATCACCTTTTTGGCTGCAGTCACATCTGTCATCTGCAAAAAGGTTTCATTGCACTACTGCACACTGTAGTTTGCCAATGTCTTCAAAAGATTGTGGTTCATTCTTGAGCTGATGCTAAATGCACATGTCCCAACTGCTTCGGAGATTAAAGATAAGAATAAAAAAGATAGTAGATGTACTATTTTGTTTCTAATATTCCTTCAATATAACAAGTATTTTATCCTGGTGTTTAATACACATTCATATTAATACAAACTTCCCGCATTGCAGTGCAGTAGACAGTAAGCTACAACTTTGACTGTGCTTCCTTGCACCATGTGTGACAAAACATTCACTCCCATTCAGTTCAACATAAGTCAGACCATCCTATTCCTAGTAAACAAAAATGTATTTTAAATTAACTTTTAGAAAAAAACGTTAAGACAATTTTAAGATCAAGCAGATCAAGCAGAATTTAGGAAATTGCAGTTTTTAATCAGAAACAAGGAAAGGTTCCTATTTATAAAATACAATACTAGTACTAGCTGAATGTGGATTAAATATTATGTTTGGCGTGAACCCGACCAAACTGAATAAAAAATATAGAAATTGCCAGGAGGTATAAAATAAAACCAATTATACAATTTCGGAGTAAGAGGATGTGAACCTAACCCTAAACCTAATCTAACAACAATGCAGTTATAGTAAAACAATGAAATGAGTGCAAATGTTTGCTAGCCCCTTTATAAATTTGACTTTAACTTCATTTTTTTCTCAGGAAGGAACATTTGTTCTAATGCATTAAATATTATTGTTATGAAAATCTTTGTTTTACTCCTTTTGCCATTTTAAAATAAGGGGATGCAAACTTGCACACAACTGTATCTTATTACAAAAAGCCCCCTGAGATACATGTAAAAAATGTTGATATAATTAGATGGAAAATAATTTTCTTTAGTCATATGACAGGATATGAACTTGACAGCAACCACTTAGTCCTTTAATATACATACTTTTCATTATTGCATTTGCAGATATTAAATAACAAATGATTAAGCACCAAAGCATTTCAAAATCTATTCCATTTTTAACAAAACTTAATTTGACTCAACTGCAAAGAAATAATAATTTAGTTTCCCCCTGATTCCCAGATTCAAACATCTAAACATCAAACAACCTATCAGTTACCATATTTTTGTAATCTCTAATGTTGTACAGATACAGAACCTCAGATCCATCATAATGTGTATATTTGTGGTTTTAATCAAAATATGTCAACTACTACTGGATAGATTATCATTACATATGTATATCCCCCTCAAGATTAATCACTACTTTCATCCCATCAAAATTGAAGTTTTTCCTACTGACTACTGACATTCAAACACTACTTGTTAGCATGGTAACCAATGTTAAATTGTACCTGTTAAATATCCAGACAAGTTCCAGGCATTGTTCATGTCAGCATCACACAGAGCTTTACATAAGTGCCATCCCTTCTTCCTCATCTTGCTGTTTTCTTATGCAGAATTTATAGATTTCATGTAGCCCTTTACATGCTCCAAATAGAAAGCAAGATAATGCAAGGATCAGAATTCCCCAACACAAAACCATGGGCCAAAGAAGAGACAGGTGTAAAACCGTTAACTGGTTATCAGCACTGTTATATAAAATCATTTCAATGTGCACATGTTAATTACTAACAAATCAATTTGTGACAAATTACATATAAACTTCTGATTGTTCCTTACCTGAGAAAAGAAAAACCATCGCTGGGTCTTGGCCATTAACCCCTGAGAAGAGGTATTGTTGGTGGGTTCACACCATTTGTAGGGAGCGGCTTTGTCAATAAAAACAAACCTGCCTGACCAGTCTGTTTTTGCACAGGCATAGTATTGACCATCCCAGAACAGCAAGACAATCCACATTAAGGCAGGCAGGGACTAGGACGTTAAGTGAAAACTTTTCACAATCTTGGTAATTCTTGCACACTTGATTCTCACACTTTTTGCACTCTTTAATGTATAGCTTCATTAGAGAAGCAGCAAGTGCAGGGAAAAAAAAATATACAAATGCAAACAAAGCATTCCACTGAGGTTCACAAAGACATGGAAACTCAAGCTCAACTAATTTCTCCAGCCAAATGAGGAGCACACCAATTACCAGATTGGATGCAAGAGAACTTTCGTTTAATTCATTCTTCAGTGTGGACATCCAGTATCCTTTCCCTGTAGAAGCTAATTCTGTATAAAGAGAAGATAACATGGTGAATTCGTTTAGATAGTTACTTAAACATTCTTAAAAAGTTACATATTTTCTTCTTCTAAAACAAAATCACCAATGTTTACAGTCCACAATTTGCTCTATACACCGACCTCATATTAAGTTTTGTTTAGTGTAAGAACATAGCACATGACAGTGAGGAAATACCTACGTCTTGCCATTGAGGTGGTCCTGTCCATTTTTAAGACTTAAAAGACTTAACCTGTTTAGATTAGTTTTATGTGATCCCCTGTGCCCCGTGTGCGACGCCAATTGTCTGTGTACTGTCAAGTGTACAGTACCACCCTACAAGTGACACTCGTGCTTCCTGCCTATGCTCATGGTGTTTTTCACACCAGTGTTTACTTTGAGCACAATGTTATTTTCCTTTCCGCTTTTACAGATGGGTGCAAAGATTTTGCAAAAAATTTGCAGCCCTTTATTTTGAAATGATAAAAACAGTAAAATGAAGATATTTTTTTTTGATCTACATAATATTTAATGCACATTGAGCTCATACAAATGTGCCTTCAACAGAAAATAATTAAAGTTAATTTTTAGTTAAATTTTCAAGGGGGTGAAAACCTTTTCACTGACATAATTCTCTCTATTTTACTAACATTTTTAAAAATACACTCCTTGCCCATTTGTAATACTTCTAATGATGAAGAAACATCATTGCATCATCAGGGGATCCAAACTGTAATATTCTATAGATGTTACATTTAAAACGCACAGCAATACCATCCCATCACAGATTAGTAAGTCCATTAACTTACTCAGCCATCCCTATTCACCATAATTAGTGTATATGCAATAAAATCCTATCAACGTTTACTGTAGGTGATTTATTAATTTTTCAGAGGAGGATTTTCTAGATAAAAACTGCAAATGTATACTTCAGAAAAAGTCGTTCTGCATTTTTAAACCATAAAAGTTACTGGCCATTATGTAGTCACATACTTTGCCTAAAAATCAGCTCCAGCAGGGAGGTCACTCTTTTCAAACTCTTTTTTTAAACTTTGTTTTATCAGTGTTTCTCATGGGCCAGGGTATGCAGTACTTCGTACATGGTCCACCCATCCTGCCAGGGCTGGGGATTAAACCAGCAAACTTTCAATCACAAGATTACTGCTATACCACTATGGCCCATAATTCAAGAACAAACAGTTTTGGCTATGTAGAAAAGTAAAATATTAAGGCTGTGTCTTTATTTAGATACACGGATCATCAACCAGTGAGGAAGCTGGCTGTTTTATGATAATAACATCTATGTAGCCATCAAGTTTACAGTGGTTTGTGGTTTGGAGATAAACCTCCTCAAATGAATCAACTCTAAATTCACCCAGCCCTCCCTCTCAATGCTCTGCCAAACTTAGGTAATAAAGTTTTTTATTGATATCCAAGACACATTTCTTGACATGATGCTCCTTTTCCCCAAACTCTAAACACAAATCAACAACTCCAACTATCTAGCAAACAACAAAGTTTCACATCAAAGGACACTTTTCAAAACCACGTAATGTTAACCCTTTTGCCAGGCTGATCCATAATGAGTCTGGGTCATAAAAGCATTTGACAGCAGTTTTCCACATTAAAGTAAGTACTGAAACATTTTTCTACTTAAAAAAAAAAGGTGTTCCTGCACACCAGAGGGAATGGAATGAAAGAGACGGCGTATCTAGCACAGTAGGGTTTTGCATTTCACAACATTATATTATTACAATGAAAAGAAAGAAAGTGCACATTTATAATAGATGGAAAATATATTTTCATAACAACATACACTTTTAAATTAATTTCAGGATTTTTCTGTTATCTGTTTTTTACTTGACATTATTGGAACTAAACCTTTATGGTAAATAATAATGGTTGTCTGATTCATATTTTTGTGACACATTTATAAAACATTGTTTTTAAACTAAATGTTTTACAAAAATAAAAATAAAAACTGAACGTACTGGTTAAATGTACTTGTCTGAGGTCAACCATCCTAGCAAGCCATGTTGTGTAAACTGACCTGTCACTTGATGCCAATACAACTGAGACAGGTCTAAGTACCTAAACATGTAATATGCCAGTTAATTTACTTCAGTAGCACCAACAGTTTTCAACAATCCACAACTAGGAATAGGTGTTTTTTATTTCAGCAGAAAAGTTGAGGAAAGTGTTGCAGCGGTTAAATTTGTTTCTCGTTTGCTTAGACTACTGTGTCCACTCTGAAGTCATATTTTCAAAACAGTTAACACACTGGCTGAAACAGAAGCTCACTGCCCAAAATGACACATTTTGGTTGCAAAATGCTCTCACACTAACAAAACATTAATGACATGCAACAAAAGCAAAATGTTCCCTCAAACAACACAATTTTTGGTCAAACATTTACATTATTTTAATCAGTCATCACATAGTAGAGAAGCACTGCTGCACTCTGCACCTCCACTTCTTTGAGATGGCCTGTTAAAATACTGTAGAAAACACATTCTCCAAGAAAGTTTTCATTAATTGTTCTTGTGTGCAGCTCTGTCTATGCCCATGAATTATTGTTGACACATGAGACCTATAAACCTTCATACTAAACAATATTGAACATTCAATATGACTCACAGCGACAAAATTCTCCTAAGTATTTGTACTGTATTCTGTATTCAGTGGGGGAAATATTTTCACTTAAAATTAGATATTTGTTACCATAGTGCGTAAGATTTCAATCTTTTTCTATATTGTTCAAACACAGAAAGGCTTAACACTAAAGTGAAATACAGAAAATTGAAACCAAATGAACTTATGGGTGGCAAAAAAAAAAAAATCAAGATGAAGACATGAAATAGTCTGAGAATTTAACCCATCTGCTCCTTTCAATTAGACCACAGGTTCTCATTAACATCAGACTGAATGTTTTCCCTGGTCTTTGATACAAACTTGCAAACAGTAACACAGACAAGCATCTTGTATAGACAGATAAGGCCTGATCACTGATTGAAGAATTTAGTTGCACGCATATACATTTAGAATTCTGAATTTTGCAAGCAATTTCTATCAGCTGGGAAAGTGTGTTTCCTTTTGTTTGACACAGGTAATACAACAAAGTCTTGGGTCACTAAATGACACGTGTTGACTATCTTCAAAAAAGATGTAAAACCTGGGGGAAAACAATGGAAAAGTGTTAATTTGCAAATAAAGAAATCTGCTATGCTAAGAAGGATATGATAAAGATCAACTGATCCCAATTTCTTTAAATGCATCTTAGCAATTGTGAAAAACTGTCATACATATTTTGCAATCAATAGGGAATTGCTTTAAATCATGTTTGACGTCCTTCAGTTTGGAACCTAAAGCTTAAATTTCTTTGCTGTAATCCTCTGATGTGGCCAAAAAAATGAAAAAAAAAAAACAAACAAAAAAACAACACATACTGCTGTAACTGACACACACAGTTCAGTAAGTCGGGCCAGTGCTGCAGATAGCATACTTCCAGATAAGTTAGTAACAGTTTCATTTATAGGAAAAATGCCCACAAGTCTGCCCAGAGATCCATGAACCTCTAAACACCACCACACCCTTAACTAACTCCTGGTAAGACAACAAACAAAATGCCAAAGTAATAGAGCATTGCTGATAATAGAAACTGAAATGTAGCCAGCGAAATTCAAATTGTACAACTCTGATGGTAACTGTTACGTAAGCTGTTTACATAATTAGGCTACTGTGTTGTAGGTGTGAGGCTGCCATCACCTTCTGTTTGTTTAAAGGGAAATGGGATTAAAAATCTGCTTAAAGCCTGGGGTGCTGTTTGGGTCAGGGCTTAGTCAACCTGTGAGACTGCTTGACACATGGCACAATTTAAGGACTTAGCTGTTTGCTAAGACCTAAATACCGTTTAAAAGTGGAGACAAAGATGGATATAAGAAAATATGGGTGAGTATAAGGCCCCTCAGCCTAAAAGACAGAATGGAAATTTGGTCTCGTTTTAGTCATTTTTGTCTCTGGAATTATTTAGCATTTTTTAACTTAGGTCTGTGACCTTTAAACAATATTGCTCTTCACACAGAGAGGACATAGACTTGTTGGGGACCAGGACCTACGGATAGTACGTTACTGTAGTAGAATACTGTATTCTCCAAATACCACCTGTGTTACCTGGCATATACTCGTTTCTGATTGGAAGACACATGTGTGAAAACATAGTTCCGGTCAAAAGTTTAACCAACGTTCTAAATCATTGCGCAGGTAACCAGAGCAACACTCGACAATAACTAACTAACTAAACTAACCTAACAGCTGATTAATCTGGTTACACGCAATATTAGCAGCTGGCATTCGTTGGTAGACATTAGAAACTTTGCATCAAAAAAATGCTCCATCTTGTCGGTTGTCCTATAATTGGTTTGTGCTCCTCTACATGATAGGACGTTGTGTGCTGGATCAAACTCCTTTTCTTTGCGCTCCTGTACAAGATCTCGCGGGATTTAGCACTGAACGGTTGGTGGGGAAAAAAAAAAAAAAAAAGGTGGTTCTCTTGCTGCACCGGGCTGAGAGCAGAGAGCTGCACAGGTAGCCTGCAGAAGCACTGAGGGCTCCCGCTGGTCCACCTAGCGACAGTTCCCTCCCTCCGTATCATTAGTGGAGTGTGTGGAGGTGGAGGAGCCTCGGCGATCTCTTCCCTGCGTCATCATATCCAGCTCCGGTCACCTTAGCTCTCGCATTTTCCATCTTTCGTCTCCGAAGATGATACCTGGCAACCAAGGAGCTGCAGTCATGTCCCTCACGGTGGCGATATTTGGAGCGCTGATACTGCAGCCTGTGTCTTCCCAGAATGGTAAGAAAAGAGCTCTCGTTATGAAAAAAAACCCAAAACACCCATATATGTAAAGCTTACTCACATCGTAGCGAAAATGCGTTTTTTATGGAGGAATGTCGTCTGCTTTTGATTAATCGGTGCATTTGTTATGAGTCCTTATAAGATGTGTCTGTTATTAAAAACGCTGTCCGGCAGCAACAACAGCAGCCGAGTCTCGTTAAATAAAACCGTATTGCTGCCCTAAAAGACAAAGGTATCAATCAAACCGTTTTTTGTGTTTTTATGAAACGAAGGCTCAATAAGTCCTTAATAGGCTCCAATCTATATTGGTTAGGCTGAAGTGGGCCAGACAGAGGCCTCTACGATGTCTCTTCAAATGTCCTTCCACACTTCAGCCGTGCAATCAACAAGGACAAATTAGATTGGGAAATTGAAGTTCAGCATCTGTTGATCAAACACTGACAGACAATTCACACGCAGAACCGCACGGGTGTGCTCGCAAATGTAAAGATATGGTCCAGAAATTCAGCGTTTGGTATCCAGCATTTTATCACTAAGTGCTCTCCTACAGTGTGAGATGATTTTTTGCATCAGTCCAGGTCTTTATAACAGAGCATATTTGTGATTAGATGTAGGTCCTTAGAAGTGCAGCACTGTAAATAGCATTAGTCCTTTTCACTGCATGGTTCTATTTTTAGAGCAGAGATGCTGCACTGGGAACCGTGGCTTTCATGTCCTCTTGCAACACTGAACCTGTTATCTCTTTGCTAAGATGTACTGCACTGCAGAAAGGCATTGATTTCTTAGCGCAGATGTGCTTGTCCAAAAGACCCCTCTGCTTATCTCATCCCCACCTAACTGATCGGGGGAGTGTAACCCCCTTCTCAGCACAGTGTATGCTTGAAGTGCGAAATGTAGCTTTGATCCTTTTGCAAGCACTGTATGAGAGAGAGTGTGAATTCATTTTGCTCTGGCCTTCCCAGGAGTTCACCATGTGTAGGAATGCATTACACATCTCCTATACTGCCCACCCACTCATTACATCTCTTCTTCAATCAGCACTAATGCAAATCAAGCTCAGAATGCTGGTTTAATGTAATAACCCCTTATGCTACAGAAAGTAGGGTCTTTTTTCATCCGTGTTGTTTTTCAGTTTCCAGAGAGGCTGAATGTTTTAGAGAACCTGAGTACTGTATTGTATATATGTCACATATTATAGGATACAGCATTAGTTTATATTGTTTTTTCTATTTGTCCAGCTCAGTCTGGCAGTGCACGATAATACACCCAGCAGCCAACTACATCGCAGAAGCCATTTTTATTCACTAATGGTGGTTCATTTGTGAAGCTACTCCCGCTAAGGTTCTTCTAAGGATGAATTTGATCTAAAGTAGAGTGGCTTTTATCAAGAAGGCTGTTTAACACAATTATTCAAATAATGTCTTCTGTTGTACTTTCTCATGCAGAAGCCACATAAATGGTAACTAACAAAGGTTGCAGTTAAAGAATTGATCAACGCAAACAGAAGATTTGTTTGTTATTTAATGAGTGAATGCAGTGAGGATCCACACTGTTTTTTAAGTAGCAAATAATTAGTGTGTTTGAATGTTTATCAATAAACAAAGACAGCGAACAAATGACCTGACGGTTATTATTCACTTTACATTATTAGACTGTGGGTCGTTTTTTGATTTAAAGATCAAAGTAAAATGTTATTCAGACATCCAAAATGATAATATACTGTGAATCTGGATTTGGCTCATCCTGTTAGGTTTGCCACAACAGATTGCATTGTCTGCATTTTTATTTGGCAGGTTTTAGTGTAGGATGCCCTAACTGAAGTAACCCGCTGAGTGTTTGCTGCTGGGCTTGGGACCGGCTTTGGGAAATGGTTGGGATGGAGTCTCCTGCTAAGGGATGACTGCCCAAGGAAGTTTGGCCTTGAACTGCCAACCCAATGCTCAATGCAATAAGTGACTCGACCACTCTACTAAGATTCACTGTTGCCTTCTGTGTAGTTTGCAGCAGAGGCTTTGGATTTTTAGCTACTCTAACGATTAGTTTCTCAGTTTGTTGGGCAATTGCATGGTCAATACAGAGAAAATCTATTTTTGTCAGTGACAGGTTTAGGTTTCTTTTTTGTCAAAACAAATTTCAAAAACTACAAAGATTTTAAGGGTAGTAGAAGTTACGTCTAGCTAAGCAAAAATGTAATTTGATTTATTAATCAGCTGTAAAACCTTGTGCCATTTATTTATTTCTCAAATGAATAAACGATTAATGGCCTTACAATTTCAACTCTAATTTGAATTTCTGGCATATTGAACATCAAAGCGTTTCTAAAATGCGTTACAGCTGTAGTGACTTTCTTTAATGCTCAGCTGTTGTCTGAAGCCTCCTGAGAGATGCACAACATAAAAATCCTGGGACAGTTAGAAATCGCTTTTAACAGCAGGATCTTTGATTTAATTTGGTAAGTCAGTTATTAAAAGCGGAGATGACTTCATTTAAATGGTCTCCCTTAATGTACTGTAGAGAGTAGGCCTAGACATCTCGATAATATTACTTTAGCTGTGGAATATGCATTTACAGCATGATGACTAACATTATGTGTTCGTGTTTTGCTCTGATCTGTTGTTGCCCATCAGTGTCACAAAAGATCCTATATCTAATAAATTTTTCTTTTAGCCTCCAGTTAGCTGCCCAATATGTGTTGCAGCAGTTTTGTTACAGTAACTATTTATTCAAATTGTTGAAGCCATTCATCTGCCTATACAGAAGGAAATGAACAGAACAGGCATAACATTATGACCAGCTGTGCAATTAATTTCAAGCCAGTACAGTGGCTCTGCCATGAATTCTACGTTTACAAGGTAATAATTCCTCAGTTTTTAGGTTGAAATCAGAAAGAGGATAATTGTACTATGTGTTTATTATTGAGGTCAAAGTGGTCAAAATGGAGTTTATGATAAGAAGAGGTGGTTCTGTTTTTGCCGCCCTATTTAAAATGGATGAGGTGAAGCATCTTTTAGTTAGGGCAGCAAAATATGATTTCTAGCAATCATAAAATGAGTTCTAGGTGGGCACTCATTAGATCAGTTAGTCTTCCATGAAATTAATTTTATTATTTTAAAAAGAACAGTTATTCACAATCAAAAGACGCATATAAAAACAGAACAGAAAGGAGAAAGTAGGTTGAGCTCTGGATCTTTGCAGAGCATTTCAGAGACTTCTTTACAAATATTTTTAAAAATAGATCAATTAGTCTTTGAACCAGTTTTGATGGTTCCAGCCTCTCAAATGTGTAACTTAGCAGTTGTCCTTGTTGTTTAATTTATAGTACATTTAAGATATGTAGGGTTTTGGAATCTTTTTAGGAAATTGTGGCAGGTATTTCTCATGAAAATGTGACAGGAATCTGACTTTTTTAGTTAATCGATTAATCAAGTAATGTGCAGTTGAGTCACAAATAAAAAAATCAATTGCTTCCCTAGTGACAAGATTACACAGCAGACACATGTTACCACATGCTACACGTAAACTAAGATTAGGTTAACACCATGAGGTCATTCAGACATGTAGAGTACAGTGGCATGCAGTGACAGTGACACTGGCTCAGCACTTTAGTCACATCCAGAGTCTATCTGAGTTGGCAGGATTCGTCTCTCAGCAGTTCTGTGTTGAGAGCTTAATGTTGGTTTTACTATTCAGTCTCACTTATGTTATATGATGGTACTTGCAGTATATGTGCTGTATATTCCTACAGTATATAGACTGGCCTTGATGATAACTGCTTCTGGGCTGTACAGCAGTGTTATGAAATGAGCTTGGGGGGGAAAATTTGAATGTCTGTCTTGTGGTGATCTGCCTGGTCTGTTGCTGAAGTGCTTTTATGGAAACGAAGAGGGTCTATCACCATGTGCCCACACACTCCCAAGAGGCCCAGAGCTGCAGCTTCTATAAACCTCTGCTCATTCTGTGCTCTCCATAGTGCCTAGACCAGGCTGATGACTTCAGCCCCCCATCCTCCGCCTCCTCTCTGTGCAGCCATGATCAATTGTTTCTCTTTTATTGTATTTCCTTCTGAGAGGGGGATATTTCATCCCGGTAAAATTAACAGGACACCCCAGTGTCTGTTTCTCCAATATTAAGTTATTACATAAACAAGCTCTTGTGATCTCTAATGAGGTTTTCATTATAAAGACAAGAAGTACCGAAAATAATGAGAAGGTCACTTGGAGGACTTTTGGATGTGAGCACTGTGGGAGCCAGGCACACATTTATATGATGTCATTAATTGAACAAAATTAAGTGAGAACAGCCTGGCAGGGACGTCCCAGCAGAATTAAAGCTTCATTGGAATAACAGCAATTGCAGTCCTGGTCTCTCCCTTCTACTCCTCACATCCCAAAATGTTGATTTTATTTTATATCGTATATTAGAGCTGAAGCAATTCCTACAGTATATAGGCTGGGCTTGACAATGACTGCTACTGGCCTGTACTTCAGTGTTATGTGAACTTGGGGAAAAAAAATATCAGTGTCTGTCTGTCTGTGTCTTTTTGATGTTTGTTTTTTCACATTTTATTTCCTTTCCTCTTCTTTTTCCTTTTGGATTTATCCTTATTGTTTTTTTTGTTTTTCCATCCTACACCTGTTTTCCTTTTTTGGGCTGATCTGGGTCTCTCTAAACCACCACCACCAGCGGGCTTTGTGAAATCACCTCTTTCTGAGACTAAACTCACAGGCGACACCTTTGAGCTTTACTGTGAGGTGGTTGGAGCTCCCACGCCAGAAATCCAGTGGTGGTATTCAGAGATCAACCAAGGCGATTCCTTCAGGCAGCTATGGGACGGCGCTCGTAAAAGGCGAGTGTCCATCAGCGAAGCCTATGGCGCCAACTCTGTGAGCGTGTTGGGCGTCTCTCATCTCACACTCGATGATGCTGGGACCTACGAGTGCAGAGTCAGCAATAACCCACGACGTAATGACCTGCACCAAAATCCAGCCAGCACCTGGATCCGTGCTCAGGCCACAATAACGGTGCTGCAGAGTGAGTGGTCAGTGTAGAGAAAACATCCACCCCCACCTCCATTAGCAACTGAATTTAGCAGTTCCGGTGTGATTCAGCTTCCCTCAGACCTCTCCAGAGACTGTTAGCTTCCTTTGGAGGTGCCATCCTCCCCTACAGATATGTAAAATGAAGAAAACCATGTCCTGCTATTATCGTTTTCCAGCAGAAATGAGTCGTATTTGTAATCATCCCTTAGATCAGTTTATCCTTCAGCCTACAGCATGTAGAGCCTAATTTTCCTTCATTTTCTACTTAATGTTTCTTTTCCTATCTCTGTAGTTTAGTTTAAATTTCCCTTAATTATCATTTATGTTGTATAACTGTTTTCTTCTGCCATTAAATGTCTGGTATATTTGACTTAGATTCTTGCTTGCCTTGTACCTCACTTGTAAGTTGCTTTGGATAAAAGCATCTGCTAAAGGACTAAATGTAAATGTAAATATTTATTTTCTTGTTTACCTATGCTTTAAACACATCATTTCAGATTTATACTCTGTGTTAAATGATTAGTTTTATTGTAGGCCAAGTGGATCTTGTTCAGGGTTAGACATTCACTAAATGTGAGTTTTGACACCTTTAAAAGGATTTAATACAAAACATATTTACATTTTTCACACTGAGGTATTCGGTTTTAAGAATGGTTTACTAGTGTTTAATGTACAAACAAGGTATACATAATCAGGATTAAGTAGAATACGAAAGTCTTTAATCATGGTCATCATTGTTTAAAAGATAATCCAAGAAAAGATGCTCCACAGGTGGCATGTCAGCAAATGTGATAGTCATTGTAGAGTACACAGGTTAATTTTATTTTTTTTTTGTTATTAATATTATTTTTATTCCTCAGAGATTAATATTAGTTCTGAATTGATAAGAGCCACTGAATGGAACTTGATGCAGTCAGCTTTGATGTCTCCTAATGTGATCATTTCTTTGATGAAAGCTGACTTGGTGTGCGTATTTTTAGTCTTTCTTTGTTTTCTTTTAGCATAAAAGTCATTCTCATACCTCAGGAGGAATAATCTCCATGAAAAGGTTTAAGGAAAGAATAATGTAATGTTAGACCTGCTACTGTTGCAATACAGAAACAAAAATTAGGCACTTGTAAATTGTTTCAAAATTATTTTTAGTGAAATGAATAAAATCAGTGTTCAAAATGGAAACACACTGGGTAGCAGAAGGTTTATGTTCATAGCCATTAGTTTGGATGAATTCAACTTTGGGTTTGAGAAATGTGTTTTGTGTCATGGCAGAGGGCTCAGGCCTGTATTGACTGTAAAACCTACATAGTAGTCTCGTTAATATATAGTCACAGTTGACCAGTTTATTATGTGCACAGGTTTTTACCTTTAGGTTTAATTTAAAAATTCAGATAGTTGCTACGTACGTTGGTCTTTCATTCAGTTTAGCTGAGTTTTATGTCTGTCTGAGCTTTTGAAACGGTCTGAAAACTATGCTGAAAATAAATGGATTACTAATTTTATTTCAGGAAGCCTGAATGTCTTTTATAAGTCCTCCCACTTTGCAACTCTGTTTCTGTTCTGCTGTATTTTGTATAAATTGTGATTGGCTGTGTTGTCTGTCTGAACCTTTTGTGCACTGATCTTTGAGCAGGTTCTCTCCCACGATTCCTAGCAAGCATTGCTTCTGTTGCAGCTCATCTGTGTGTCTCTTACAGAGCCACCAATCCTTTCCTCTGAATCCACCATACTACCTGTAGAAGGTGACTCTCTCATACTTCAGTGCAACCTGACCAATGCCCAGAGTACCCCCATGGAGAACTTCTGGATGAAGAATGGCGAAGAGATCCCAGGCACACGCAGCACAAATGCCAATAACAATAACATGGAGTACAGGTTGGAGATTTGGCAAAAGGCAACTTTTGTGTGTGTGGGGGTGAGAGTGCTAAACACAGGGTTTACCAGCCTAGCGTGCATTAATGTTGGGCGTGTTTGTGCTCTACAGAATGCGCAAACCACGAGGAGATGATGCTGGAGTGTACATGTGTGTCTACATGTTCCAGATGGCTCCTCCAGTCAACGCCACCATCGAAGTTAAATGTAGGTGTTGATTTGTGAGCTTCAGGCAGTTTTGTCAGGCTTTCAAGGCCAGATTAGACATGTCGCCAATAGAAATGGCACAAGTGGCCTTGAGCACTAGCAACCCTGTCATGTAAGGACCTGTGATTTCAAATGGCTCTGCTGGCTGCTCAGGGGCAGCCGGCGACCTTGACGCCTCCATCTAACCAGTGCCTGGCTCAGTGACAGCAGATGGTGTCCTGTTTGTTTGATGGTAAAGGATTATGCCTCAAAAGTCGGGTCTGGTCAGTCGCATACAATAACTGTGGAGGCCAATTAGATTCTGGGATGGTTTACTTTTATGTTACGCGACATTCATTCATCCAGGCAGAGAAAAGAGTCCTAACCAGTTCGATTATTTAATATTCAGAATACAAAGTTTAATTATTTGATATAATTGTTTGCTGCATTATTTATCCCATGCAGCTGTTTTTAATGCATGCATGCCAGCCCTACACTCACAGTAGTAACAAATGTATTTATAACAGCAGATATTTGACATTGTCTTTGTTGTAGCTGCCCCTGAGATTACAGGCCACAAAAGAAGTGAGAATAAGAATGAGGGCCGGGACGCCCTCCTCTACTGTAAGTCTGTGGGCTATCCGCACCCAATCTGGACCTGGCGCAAGTTTGACAATGGATATTTTAGGGTATGTGATTATGATTATGAATGAATTGAAATGAATGCACATTTTATTAATAGCCATTTTTTTCCTATTGTGCAATGTGTTCTTTTGAGTTGCTGTAAATATTCAAGCTAAAGTAGCAGATATTTGTTACGAATGCAGTGTTGTACTTCATTTTACAACAATAATAATGATAACTTATTAAAATCTTTAAATCTATATAGTTTTTAACACCAGATTGTAGATCAAATTTAATGAATCTAATTAATCTCAAATGGGACATCCCTTGTCATTGTATGAGATTAATATTCAACTACATGCTTCCATGGTTCCAAATAAACTGAATCCTGATAAAGGGTTTAGAAAGTGCTTTGCATAACAATTTCTGTAAATATAGAATAAAATGTTGAATAAAATGTAAAAGAATCTCTGTCCATCTCCTTCAATAGGAAATTGATAACTCAAGTGGGCGCTTCTTCATCATCAGCAAAGACAACTACACCGAGCTCCAAATTATGAACCTGGATATTAGTTTAGATCCAGGAGAGTACCAATGCAATGCCAACAACACTATCGGGAGCCGGGACGAGAAGTCTGTGCTCAGGGTTCGCAGCCATTTGGCCCCTTTATGGCCTCTCCTGGGGGTTTTGGCTGAGATCATCATCCTGATTGTTGTCATCGTTGTTTATGAGAAGCGTAAGAAGCCAGAAGATTTACAGGACGGTGAGACACCTGTGATGGTGCTTAGGCCTTTGTCATTATTCCACTGAAAAACAACCTGATTTAATTGTGCCAACAGTCTCACCTTTGAATTCATTTGCATCCAAACATCCCAGAGAGTGGGTGTGAGGCAAGTGTGAAAAGAGGCTCACTTTCTTTTTGGTGTATCTAGTGATTTCAGTCCTTTGCCAGAGACACCAACATAATTCACCTGACACTGTGCTGTGCTTGCATTCAATAATTCAGTCTAGTGACGTCGATGCATCAGGCAGACACTGTTGCAGGAGGTCACACCACGCCAGGACAATTTCATGCATTTATTATTCATGAGAAACATGATTCTGCAGTTTTTTGGACAGTTTTAATTATTGACATTTTTCCAGAGACGTTGTGCTGTCTACAAACTTAATCGGTAGACATCATTGAGCTCTACTACCTGCGTATGCTATCCAGGGATTTTCTAATAGTACTAACTGCTTAATTTAAAAGAGAGTAGCTTTATCATAAATTATGCATTAATGGTATTTGTGTGACCTTTTACTCTCAAACAGAACTTTGATGTTGTCACATGTTGGTTAGATGAGGCGTGTGATGAATGACTAACTTTTAGACTCTGTACAGGAATATATTCATGTTCAACACATGGCCAGAAATGGGCTGTTGCAGGATTCCAGGTGTTTAGGTCACCTTGAGATTGCTCATAGCTTTAGAAAATGTTGCATGAAGTGTTAATAATTCATATTTTACTTGCATTTCTTTACATTTGTTTAGCTTTGGCTGTTGAATATTTTAACAGACTGTTATATTATCTCCCATCCTACCCTTTTTCAAAATTGCATAACCTAAACCATGTCTGTGGTAAGTGTGAGACTTTGCATGCTTCATGAATTTTAATAAGCATTTGAGCTCATCTTCTTCCAGTTCACAGAACAGTACAGAATTGCCTTTAGCTTCCACTATTTGTCTCAAATGCAGATCAGGATTTTTCAGGTTTTAAAATGTAATTTGTTAAAAGTCCATATATTTATTAACTCTATATTTTTGCATCATCTCATAAGTACTGTAAGAGTGAAATGGCCTGCAAGTCACTGTAAAGAAAGTATTTTTTTCTGCTGTCACTGTTTCCAATTGCTTTTCAAAAAATACTACCTACAGTAGAGGCCTGAAAGTGATCTAGCTGCTTCTCACTAATCTCTTTGAGTGACCAGCTGTTCTTTGTGAACACTGCTTGCATGACAACAGGATTTTTTTAAATTCTGAATATGCCTGTATGCAATTTTTCTCACTTGCTCATGTGTTGCGCTGGATTTTAACTGCACTCTCTGTGTTTGTGAGTGACCTTGTGAGGTGGTTTTCCTGCGGCATGACAGCCTGTTGTTGACTGTTCTACTTCAGTTAGGCTGCATTATCATTTCATTACACAGTCTGCACATACAGTACGGTTGAAACATAAAAGTCCTGGAAAACATCAAGAACACATGTCATAGTCATATTTTTATTGCATAAAAAAGAAACATCTTCCTTGCGATTTATTTTTTATTTTTTGGTCTTCATTTCTCCATATTTTCCCTTATTGCCTCAGATGATGAACCAGCTGGACCAGTGTAAGTATAAACACTGTACCGTTCCTACCTTATCTCTGTTTATCTTGCTACAGTAATATTTGTTTTGCTGTTGCTTCTCTTGGTCGTCTGTAGAGCTAAATGTAGATTGCATCCCAAATGTGGGTAACAGATAACTTGGGGCATCACGTTAGGCTTCAAACATGGCTCACGCAAGTATGCAAACACGGATGCTTCGAGCTACATGAGGCTGAATTTATATGGTGTTCAGAGTGTAGGGTGGAGCTACAACATGAGAAAGCTGACCCCCCCTCCCCCCCCCTTTCTTTTTTTAAGTTAACTTCTGGTCAAAACAACCACATCTTATAGGTTTAGAGAACAGCTCACCATGTTTTTATGCATAGGCATATTTATGATACCTTGGCAGTAATTATACAGAAATAGTACTAAGGAAACTGATTTTCTCCTTCTCCAAATATTATTCCTAACGCTACTTTAGACAGACAAAACATTGAGCCTAAAGACACCATGTGATTGGCAGCAATGTACTAAAATACATCCACAATTAAATTAGTGTGGGGGGCTTCTATATATCTTCAGTACAGCTGATACAGAACAGCTTAAAAGAACATTGGAATCTAATACAAAACATCTAAATAAAAATCAACAACAACAAAAAAAACGCTCTCTAGCTGCCAACAAAACCAATTAAAACATAAGTACTCTCATATAATTATTTCTTATGAACAAACCCGAATGGAAAATATACTTAAAGAAAAAAAAAACAGTTTAATGTACGTAAATGTACCATGTTAAGTTGTAGTGAATGACACAAATGCAGGTATCTTCATAAAGCAGTCCTACACCCCACACAGGTCGAAGCAGGTCTCCAGCACACTGGCCTTCTGGTACTCAAAAACGTTTATTCATGTTCCCGTCATGGTCTGTACATTGAATTAGAAGTCTATTCCAGCAACACCCCAAACATCGGTTTCATCTTACAAAATCCACCACCTATTACTGATCCGGTATGTCCTACTTTCAAGCCCTAGAAAAGCAAAGTCTTCAGCAAATCCTAGGGGCTCTGACACATCAAGTCAACATTTTAAGCACTAGCTGAGACAGAGACCAACTGCTGCATCAGTTTGCAACACCTGTTTCTGGGCCAACAGGTTTCCCTTGAACACACTGCAAAGGAGACAGCTGATAAACATATAGCTTGGACATTCTGCGCTTGCTTTACAGGAAATAAAAGTGGAAGATCTGAGATTGTGGATATTTTCACACCACAGCACATGCAGTTCTGATTAAAGATGTTTCTGTTATTATTCATTGTATTCACTGTAATGCTTTTGTTACTACTATAGCTAAACAACCAATCAGAGTGATCGCTTTTAGGGGTCAGACTAGCAATGACGATGCAGGGCACACTGGAAAGAATAGGCAGACAAACATTCACAGACTGCCTGTTGCTGGCTGATGGTCGTCTGTCATCTTGTTGTATCAAGGCCCTTAGAAAATCTCCTTCAGCCCTGCACAAAGAGCTGCGATCTCTATCTGATGACTAATAGCATTTCTAGTCATCCATTGTAGGTTACAATGAACACTGGGAGTACCATGATTTGATGTACAAGCAAAGGCGAAATTAAATTCAGAAGAGGTAATGGAGTCAGCAATGGGACACTGGTAGTGCCTCTGGTGAGCAATGTATGGCTGGACACACACTAACAGATAATGTTTTTCCGGGATCGTGCGGCACACTACTAAAATACTGAAAATGGATCTTATTCAAATGCATTAATTGAACTAGAGCGATGAATTCCCCATCCTTCCTACATTCAATATGCGACTCTCTTTGCTTTCTCTTTGTCCTCCCAGCATGTTCACCTGGGTCAGGCACTGTAATTTGTGTTCGCCTACTCATATGAGCTATGTTTGGAACCTTGTTGATGGGCTAATCTACTGATAATCCTGTTTTTAGAGCCACAGAGGATTTTTTTTTCCTGAGGCTCAGTAATTCAGTGTTGTGTGAAATCAGTGGGTGCCCCTTTAATATTTTGATAGATTCACGCAATCACAAGTTGTCAAAACTAAATGAGCATAGTTATTGCGATCAGCAATAATTAATGATACATTAACAAAGGTTGTTATGCCTTTACATAACTAATGACTACAGTGGTTGAATAGTTATTAAATTTTTAATCTAAACAATGTTGATTTGACTACAGTTACTGTTATACACATGTTTTGTATGTGGTGAGAACTGATCACGTTGTTTCCTTCCTGATTAAGGAAAACAAATTCAACCAACAACCACAAAGACAAGAATCTTCGTCAGAGGAATACAAACTGAGCAGCTTGTCTGCTAAGTAAGTATTCAATTATTAAGAGGACAACTGATGAGAAATGCATATGTATTACGCCTGTGGCCACACAATACAGACTTATCCACTTAAAGGACGCGTTCACTAATTTTGAGCTTGCTTCTTTTGGTTCTAATTTGGGTAGCACATTAACATATATGCCATTAACATTCCCTTTGACTTCCCTATATTAAAATATCTCTCTACTCCTAGCTGAAAAATGCCTCCAGATGACAACACATGGAGGAACCTTCACTTCCGATTTTGTCATCTTGTTGCTCATACAATGGAGTTTGTATTCATAGGAAAACTGCTTTTCCAGACCTCCCCCAGATGACATCATCTGAACTCTTAAAAAAAAAAAGGAAAAAAGTCCTCTGGGTGATGTCATCTGGAGGAATTTTTCAGCTAGAGGCAGTGAAATATTTTAGTATAGGTAAGTCATAGGGAAGTGTAAAAGCTTTAGAGTACATTTACGCCCTAAACTAAAACCACAGAAAGCAAGTTGAGAATTGGTGAGTCGCCCTTTAAATGAAATATGTCAAAACTCTTGCGATCAAAAATAGGAGAGCGTGGGGTAATGATTTAAATTTCTTTGTTTGCAGGTTTCATTTCACATGTATTGATGATATGAAGGTAAACAAGAGGGGAACACATGCCAGGTATTAATACAAATGTATCTGGCATTAAAACTATGGTAATGGAGGAGTGAAATGAGGCATGCCTTATGATTTTGTTGTGTGAGGATGTGAGATTAGGAAATATTCAAACTACTACAGAATTGTTAACATTATAATCATTGTTGCTGCATGCAGTTGTTGATGTTTTATTTTTTTCCTCTTATACACATTTTATTACTTTTAAAGTAATGCATGCAAGATGTTGACCTTCTGTTTGGTACAGAAATGACTTTTTCCCCCCTTTTTTCTAAGAATGGCTTCATGTAGATAATATGTACTCTGTGTTCTAGATGAAAAACAAAACTCAGCAATGTAAAAGAAAATAGCATTAACTGGTATGACAGTTGTGTACAGTTTTATCATTCTGCTGCATACCATTTTGGAAATTGTATCATGTTATCAGAATATATATTAACATGTAAGGGCTTTGCAATGTCCCTCGATTATTGGTTAACGTTTACTTTACTGTATGTATGTACTGTATTTATTAAACCTCTAGCTATATATCAGATCATCATTAATATAAAGACTATTCATATATAATGCACTTAAATGTTGAGAATACTGAAGCTGTATAAACCTACTTTAGGAAATCTGTACTAATCTTTAAATCATTTTGTTTTATAATTATGTGTAATGTACAGCATGGCTATTATCCTATGCAATTATTATCCATATCAATATATTGAAAGTCATCGCAGCTTATAATTTCTCTGTGACAAAGCTTTAAACAAGTAGGATCACTGTAGAGCATTGATGGCATACTACACAGCTGCATGAATTCCGTACTGCTGATGTGGGAGGCGGCTAAAGAAGGCCCACTTCAGGACTCACACAATTCCATTCCAAATCTAAGATCCTGAGTCATTTTTAAGAATATATATCTTTAAAAAGAAAATGTCTGTTGTTGTTGTTGTTGTTTTTTTTCCTACAACACAAAACACATTCAGTTGTACCATTGTTGGTGCCTGCAAGTTGTCCCAGGGGTGTGCAGAACCATACTTTAAAAGCACATGGACTACAGCACCATCTAGTGAATCACACAAATACACTGACCATCATCAGAGGGCCATGAGTAAAAATCTGTTCCTGGAACACAAAAAGTCTTATTTTGTTAGTGTAAGGACTCTTGTGTAAGACAAAAGAGTCCTATTATCAATACAGTGCATGCTTTCCGTCAGTGGTTTGTGGTGTTTAACTCCACATTTGGTGTTAAAAGAGCAGAGTGCTTGATTCTGAAACTGAAAAATGGCTTTACGATAAAAATTGGATACGCGCATAGGTGAAAAACTTTGCACAATATATATTTTGAGTCAACTGTTCCAGAAACCTACAATGTGGACACACACTTTTGTGGCAATGTTTTTAATTTGTGCAGGGATTGTAGTGGGGAAGCCTTGGCCAGTTTTCCTGCAAACCTTGAATACAGCCCCGGAGTGATAACAAGCCTACAAATTAATGATGCCCTTAGTATGTATCAAGAGTAATTTTAGTGGGGTTATTATCTGCTTATAATTAGAGTAGACAAAACATTTTAAACCTTTCTCAGTATAATGCAACCCAGTTCTACCACACGTCAAACTACAACCTTAATAATAAACGCAAAGTTTACTTAACACCACCCTGAAGCTGTCAGTAAAAGCCAAACAATGGTCTCCCTGAAAAAGTAGAATGTATAATCATGTGTTATTCTTGAACACCAGTGGGCAGCACATCAACACATTGTGATGGAAATTGCAGCAAAAACATTGTAGCAGCATAGCAAAGAGGAGGCTGCTTTATTGTGTCTACTGGCAGGTAACATATAAACGAAACTCACCCTTTGATAAAATTCATTATTTCCCTCTGTCTGTGTGGATTAGCATCTCATTAAGGCTGTGGGGTGTAAGGGGAGGTTTAAAACTGATGAGCTAACCCTTCAACGGGCCAGTGGTTTGTTTCCTGAGAGATCGAATTTACAGTAACCTTGAGGTTTTGTAATCTTTTAATGTTTATTTTCTCTGCTTAAACTTGAAACGTTAAATGGTTATTTATGTATCACAAATTAAATGAACTGGCCTTTCTTAAGTAGAACAAAACTGGCATTGGAGATTAGTATCATAGCATCATATAAATGCACTGTGCTCCAATGAGCGGATGTGTTTATGTACAGGGTTCGATGGCAGTTAGTAAATTATTATATCTGTTGTGGAATTTGCTTAATATATAAGACTTAAACCTTTTGTGAATGAAAGCGCTCTGTTCTACATGTGACAGCCTAGTGACCAATGTTTCCCATTTTATATTATATGAACAGATATCCCATGAGGGTGGTAAAATCATTTATTCTACACATTTAGTTTATGATAACCTAAATATAATAGTGTTTTTGGCAATATGCGATGTGTTGGTAGATGCAAAGCAGTCGTCCACGAAGCACAGGGTCGGTGGATCGACTCTTGGTCCTCCTGGCTACACGTTGAAGTGTAGCCACAGTTGTCCCAAGTGTCTGCTACTTACTTGTAAGTAGCTTTATATAAATGCGACTGCTAAATTACAAATAATAAATTGCAATAGTGACTGATGGAAACAGCCATCAAACAAGCAGCAATAAAGAAAACGCAATAACATGCTGACAGACACGCAATTACGGCTTTTTTATGGAATGCATATCTTCATCCTAATGTTATGTGACTATTGTTGTAAAATTAAATAATTCAAGTGGAAAAATGTCTTTGTCTAGTCTTTGTTGACAGATCAATTTTTTTTATAAAAAAGTAAATATGTCTTCTGTAATAGTACATCAGCACAGCAGGAAATTGGATAAGTATTTTGATTAGTTTATCACTATAGGGACATGATACTCGTGTTTTGTTTCAATAAATTTCTGCTACGTTTGCATTTTATGTGTAACCAGCCCTTAACAATCTTGAGCCAAATTAGTTGTATTGATGATTCATGTTTTAGTCTGTTTAAAAAAAATCAATCACTTCTTCAGGATTTAACAATGAAAACACTGCAGACACTGATAGCTGCAGCTCTAACATATTTTTTGCACCATCCACATCTTTTCTCTGTTGCTCTGGTTTAAGTTTGGCTTAAAAGTTTGGAAGATTTGAATGTTTCAGCCCCTTGATAATTTAGTGAGAAGTCTCCTGGAATTGTCCCATAATTTGTGTTGTTAGTGTGGAGCAGCGGCAATGCATTATCATGGTTTGTTTACTGTCTGTTTTAAAAACTATGTGACTGATTATTTATGTAAATAATTTGTTAATATGCCTGGGAAGAGGGTAACAACAAAACTTCATGCCTTGTGTGACAGGCACAAAAGAAGTAAACACGTTAAAAAAGGGTGCTGACATTAGAAAAAAAATATTGATTAAGAAAGTTGATTTGCCAAAGGTTTTTCTTTTTTCATATTTTTAAATAAAAAAAAAAATCGGTCCAGTTCCCGTGCATCAACTCTAATGCAGTAAAACGTTGAAACTGCACATTGTTACTTTACTGACAAGCAGCCAGTGAGACTGCAGGGGACACGTTACCCGTTTGTGTGACTGATAATGTCACGGTGGATATATGATTTTATTGGCCATACTGTTGTTTTCTGACAGTTGGAACTTTCTAATGCCTTATGAAACAACTCGTATAATCCATTGTGCATGTTTTAATACATTATGCAACTATGGTTCAGCAGGCTACCAACAAAGACTTCGACACAGCCTACATTTTGTAAATGAAATAGTCAATATGCAGATTATGACTAAATGTCATTGTTCCACATTCAGAGCGTCGACAGACATGATTTCACACAGATGCATAAAGACCAGACCTTGGATTCTCTGGCATCCTAGTGAATAGGAACTCAAAGCCTGGATCGCATCCGTGAATCATCCTCTCCGCTTGTCCTGACTGGGCGGGGTGAGCGCACGTGCCACCCGGGCTCCTGTGGCCACACGATAGAAAAGCTCCGTCAACATCCACGCTGTCAGAGAGCGAGAAGCTGATGTCTCAGTGATGTCGGCGCTCTTTGGATTCCGGTGCCAGCTGCGCGCACGTCTGTCATCACCTTGCATCGACAGAAAGCTCCGGTATTTTGGGGAGGTGGAGATCATGCTTTGTCATTGAGGAGCTCAGCAGCAACGTTCTCCCACTCTGGCACGTCCGACGCTCAGCAAGCTGCATCCTGATGCGCTCTCATCTGCATCCTGATGCGCTACCTGGATCTGTATGTTTTTCCCCGCTAACTGCTTCTACATGACTGTCGGACTGAAGCGGCCACGTCTCTTTCACGCTTCTCAATGTTTGGACCGGGGGAGAGAGGCACGTCCCAAGTGTCAAACAAGATACGACCTGTCCTGCGGATGTTTGACTCCAGTAGCAGTCAAAGTGTATGCGATTCATGATTCACCCCAGTGTGTTCACGGACTATCCTTAGAGCGCATTTGTTATCCTTCTTCAAAATGGAAATATTCCAGTCTTCTATGCGCAAACGGCTTTACAGCTTGCCGCAGAACATTGGACAAAAACCCTTCGTGACTGACGAAGAAGACCACGGCGACAAGGACACTAAAAGGAAAAGTATTCGGCTAAAACATTTGTCCTCTCCGTCTCCTGCCAGCAGTTGCAAAAGCATTGGCGACGCCAGGAGCGAGGACCTGGAAAGGGACGTGTCCGTGAAGACCAACTTGAACGGGGACTGTCGCTTATTTAGAGGCAGCATCTCTTCCATCACCGGGCGCCATCCTCTTGGGTCAGAACCGGCCGAGCAGCAGCGCCTCATCCCTGAAGCTGATCTCGGTGTCAGTGAGAGTTTCCCCTGGGAGCTCGGCCCCGGGGCCCATCTGCATGCAACGGGTGGTCTGTGTGGCGCAGCCGGGCAAGCGACTGTATTTGACCAATCAAGCTTCATCAAGTTGGAGGGTACTGAGCAAATAATACCAGAAGATGATCGGCTCTACCAAGCCGGCTTCATGCACCGGCAGTTTGGGGCAATGCTCCAACCGGGAGTCAACAAGTTCTCCCTGCGGATGTTGGGGAGTGAGAGGGCCGTGGAGCACGAGAGGGAACGAGTAAAGTCTGCTGGCTTCTGGATAATCCACCCCTACAGTGATTTTAGGTAATTTATGGGAAGAAAACATTTCCAGTGATCCTGTCACATATTGGCCTGCAAAATTGTAATTGCCTAATGAGACATAAAACCCAATCTGACGAGTTCTCTACAAATGTAGCATCCTATCGTCACACTAATCCCCTATATACCATCTTTTGCAATCGATCACCGTGATGATATGATGGCAACCTTATAATCAGGGGCCTGTGCAGTGCACGTGTAATATCATTAGCACAATGTGTAATCCATACACACCTGAATAGATAAATGGCTCAATTTCTGAAAATGATTCTCTTTCTCGTGGTTCAGGCCATTATTGCATGGACCTATGATATACCTTAAAAGTGGTTGATTAGCTTGCAAATTCCTTTCATAAGCAAGGTGACTGCCAAATAATTTCATGCATATGCAAGATGCTTTCGTTTGGACTTGAGAAATGTGTGTTGTGTTATTAAAATAAAATACAGTGTTATATGGTCATCTAACTTATCAATTTTCTGTATTTTCTCTACCTGTAAACAAACTCTGTAGTTCCCTCGCCTACTGTACAGGCCATGCTGTACATGCATACAAGCATGCGTGATGTGCATTGCATGTTACACATAAACCAGCATTTTGTTCATCACCGCCATTAAGGGATTTTCATGACATTTAACCTTGAGGCTCACTGTCACTAGCCAGTTGTACGCTGATGTGTGTCACTGCAATTTTTTTTCTACTCATCTGAATGACACTTTTTTTTTTATCATTTAGCGAGGGCAGTGGATTACAGAGAGTGCAGCAAGGGCTTGGAAATGGGGTAATCAAAATAGGGTAACATGACCATTCAAGATATTAGAAGCACACATCAGTGGAGATTATTACAGCACAATTAGTCTAATGGAGCAGAGATGGTGTGGATGGGGAGGGGGACACACCACAAAACCCTGAACACAGACACAGCAAGAGAGAGAGACAGACAGAGAGATTGAAATGAAAATGATGTTGTGAGGAATCAGGACACCCAGCTGTTAACTTTGTGTATGAGTTATGCAGTGTCATTACTTAGTGTTTGGTTGGGGTCATTTTTGCTGCCTGGTCGTCGTGTGAATATTCTATCCCGCAGAGCTTTTTGGGCCATTTTGGTTATTGAGACACTATTGCATTCAGCATTACAGGCAACTTTACACACTTCTTTGTATAAGTTGTGGGCGGACATAAAGTGCGTGTTTCTGTAACCACTGTCCCATCAGGCTCATACAGCTTAACATATGCAGCCTGTCCTTTTGTCCAAGAGTCTCACAGTTGTTTATAACATGAGTTACATGACTATATATTAAAGTACTCTGTGGCTACAGCAACAGACATACTGAACTGGCACACTGTGTAAATATGTTTAATATGATTGCTGCTGGGCATGAGCCCCAGTACAGGTGTGTGTTAAGCCACTGAGCTACATGCAGGCTGTTGTGCTTCAGCTGCGCTCTGGCAGCAAAAGATAAGTATCTCTGGTACAAATGTGATCCCTTTTTCAGCTGTCCTGATTGATCTAAGCTCCTTTCACCATTTTTAAGCCTTTTTGTGCTCACTTTGCTTGTAACTCCTCTCTTTTTGTGCTTTCATGCTGTTTAACGTGGTTGCACTCTGACCTAAATAATGCTATGTCCCTTTTTGGACCTGTAGAGGTCCAGAGACCCCACAACTGTCGGCTTTATTTTACTGGTAACACCAGATTACACCAGTAAATTGTTTGATGCATACCGTGTACACAGTCAGCTGATGAGCAAACAGTCCATTACTGGCATCCAATGCAGACCTATGTTTTTTTTTTTGTTTTTTTTTTGTGGGTTCCAGCTGTTCCAGGGTTCTGCAGCACAGTGACGTGTGCAAAACAGTAATGCTAACTACTCAACATCTGGCTGATGGAAGGGGAATTTGGGAGATGACACGAATTCCCAGGAGATAACGGTAGATTTAGTCAGAGAAGGAAAGTGCAATTAGGACCAGTGTGTCACTGCAGAGACAACAGGCAGAGGAAAGAAGGAATGTAAATGCTTTGTTTGGCAGAGAACAACAGCAAGCTGATTAGAACAAATGGTCACCCTGTCCTCACTGGTTCCCTGTTGTTGTGATGTTCTGTGAAGGTTGCGTACCAGCAACAATAGGTGGAGGTGTACTGAAATGGAATATGTAGGGTGCAATATAGCTCGGACAAGTGACATGTTTCCACCTTTCTTTCCCAGTCAGTCATGACTACAGACAGTTGTTCAACCTGCACTTTTGAAAGGTTTCATTTCTTTTGACGCCCTATCCAATTGAATGTAACACAGGTTCCCGTGGCTATTATAAGTTCTTTCATATGCTTTGAGCGTTAACCCATAAGTGGTGTAATGCGTGCACTCTTTTAGCTATGCCTCACTCCACCTTTGCGGTTTCTGCTGGCTTTGCAGACGTGTCAGGCCTCGTGTTGCATCGATAGGCTGTTAATTTGTTTCCTAAATAGATCGGACAAGCAGTCACACATGTGCATGCGTTCACATCTTACATCCAAATCACATTCGTGATGCTAATCTTTGCAAACTAACACTTTGTTTGGCTGAGCTGTGCATTCCCTATACTGCTGTGAACTAGTCGGCAAAATATATTATTTTTAATTAAGCTACTTAAAGGAGAATTACAAAGTAGGAGGCAGAATTTGAAAATAGGGTGTCAGGCTTTGTGTTTCTACTCTAATAGGAATGATGTGACTGGTGATGAAACATATACATTTTCAGGAAAGTATTGTGTAAAACATTCAAGTGAATGTACTGTACAGACTGAAATTGTTGTTGTAAACAACTGAAAGCTGCACAAATAAACTCAATCACAGTGCTGCTGACCGTTTAGTTAGTTGTGAAAATCAATGTTTTCTTTTCATGAGCAATTCAGATGAATTCCAGTACCCAATTTTCCTCTCCATCCCTGTGGCCAGCAGCCCAATATTGAACTGAATTGGAGAACAACTGTTGTTCTTTTGAATCAACCAATTTCTTTGTTCACGTTTATGCTCAAGCCATTTGTTTCTATTTTTTTCTGCTCATTTGAGAGCAAATCTCCTGGATTGTTTTACAGTGTGAGACGGCAAGTTGCACAGAAATTTATTTCTGTTTGAAGGGCTCTCACATCTAGAATTGCTTTCAACATGCAGCACGCACTCAAAGACACAGTTGACTCAAACTTTCACTCTGTGTAGACTAAACACCAACCATTGATAAAATTTGTTTGTTCATAATCTGCTTCTGTGTTTCATAGATTATTTTCTTCTATTTCACTTAAAGAAAACAGACATAAAAATATAAACTATGAGAAAACAGTATCTTTACCAGGGGATGCAAATAATGATAATTTAATTATTGATCATACTGCTACTTTGTCTGCTGATCCATGAAGAAATGCTCATTATGCCATTATATGTTCCCAGAACCTTTCTTTCTACATTGGTACAAGTCAGCAGAATATTTAAAAAAAAAAGTCTAATTAAAAGAAATCAACATAGCTGTAGAAGTTTCGGCCACCATCTCTCCACCTTCACTTTCTGCCTCCATTCTCATCCATTTAACAAGCAGCTTTTTCGTAAATGAAAGTAAAGGTACATTATTGCAGGCAGTCTCCTGAAAGTCACTAATGCATGCTGACATAAAATGTCATTTTGACAAAGGCCTGAGTGAAGTGTGTGATTTATCCAAGGACTGTTTCTCACTTTGTCCTGCTGTTATGCAGATATGAGTAGTGTGTGTGTGTTGCTGTGTGTTTCAGGTTTTACTGGGATCTGACCATGCTGCTGCTGATGGTGGGAAACCTCATCATCATCCCTGTGGGCATCACCTTCTTCAAGGACGAGCACACTCCTCCCTGGATCGTCTTCAACGTGGTCTCGGACACCTTCTTCCTCATGGACCTAGTCCTCAACTTCCGAACGGGCATTGTAAAAGAGGACAACACGGAGATTATCTTGGACCCGCAGCAGATCAAGATCAAGTACCTAAAGAGCTGGTTTGTGGTGGACTTTATCTCCTCCATACCTGTGGACTACATCTTTCTCATCGTAGAAACGCGTATTGACTCTGACTTTTACAAGACCGCCAGAGCCCTGAGGATCGTTCGTTTCACCAAGATTCTCAGTCTGCTGCGGCTTCTGCGGCTCTCCAGACTCATTCGCTATATCCACCAGTGGGAAGAGGTAGATCCTGCAGGAATAAGCCCTTTGGATGTTTCCTATAGGAGTTCACAACAGATACAACATGGATATTTAAAGTTTTAGTGTTGCTCTGAGAAAATGCCAACATTTATATTCCAGCCATTTAAATGTGAATATTTTAAATCTTTGACAGTATAAATTGAATGCCCTTTGACTTCATTGCAAAAAAGTACTTTAAAGATGCAAACTTTTGGCTCTGAAAATCTGTATCAAGATATAAGTATTTACTGAACGGACTAATCGTTCGTTTTTAGTTGCAGTCCTGTTCTTAAATCCTCAAATCTCTTCTGGATGAAGTCCTGGTCACAGTGAGATTTTCCTTGCAGTAGCAGATTTTTACATAACTTGTAACCTTTATGCTCTCAGTAACAGGGGGAAACATATCATCCAGCTTTTGGCAAAACAAATGTCCACAATCTTAAAACTGCAGAGTTAATTTGTTCGTTCTCCTCTGAGGCTTAAACATACAAAATTGACTTAATACCAGTTATTTTCCTGATGTTGCTTGCAGATGGTCATGCAATGCTAAAACAGCATCTGGTGGTCTATGAAAGATTAAGAACAGAAGGTCTGGTATAGGACCCCTGTATCTGTCATTCAACACATCACCTACTGTATATTTCAAGAGAGTAGATTTTTCTTTACAAAAGAATATGTGTTGTCATTGTTTCAGCTGCATTAATGCTGATAATCTGTGGCACAGGTTTTCCATATGACCTATGATCTGGCCAGCGCCATGGTGCGGATCATGAACCTGATTGGTATGATGCTGCTGCTGTGTCACTGGGATGGCTGTTTGCAGTTCCTAGTTCCCATGCTGCAGGACTTCCCTGCTGACTGCTGGGTCACCAGAAACAAGATGGTGGTAAGTGGATTATTTATGAGTCAGACAGCAGCATTCAAATGTGTTCCTCTCAAAGGCAGCGTTGTTACTGAGTGATGGGGACCTACATGAACACAAAATTCAGTTTTTGTTAATTCATGTGATAATTTGCTGTACAATCAGATCAAAATCTGGGGATTGTTGGTGAGTTGTTTGGTCACAGTAAATCAAATCTGATCAAAGCACAACTACATAATCCAGATTAAATTGTATTGCTAATTTTAATTTACCCATTTTTTTTAAACCAAACATGCCCCAGTTTCACCCTCTCAAATTATGAGGACATTCATTTGTTGCATCAATCAAGAATTAATCACATATTAATATAACTAAATTAAACATATTATTAATTATAGTTCTGGGTATTTAGTGTATTAATAGGAAAGTTAAGAGACATGGACAGTAATAAGTGTATGCATGAGCTTGCATGTTATAAGGTGATGTTTTATGATGGTCTCAGCAGGTATTTCCAAACAAAAAGAAACCTGGAAAATAAAGGCCTCACCACCCGTGTGACAAAGACAAGTTTCTGCACTAATATATTAATATTAATAAATGTCTTTATTCCTGCACTTTTCTTACAGAATGACACATGGGGCCAGCAATACTCCTACGCGCTGTTCAAAGCCATGAGTCACATGCTCTGTATCGGTTATGGCCTGTACCCCCCTATTGGTATGGCTGACGTGTGGCTCACCATCCTCAGCATGATTGTAGGGGCTACTTGCTTTGCCATGTTTGTGGGGCATGCGACAGCACTCATTCAGTCTTTGGACTCCTCCAGGCGGCAGTACCAAGAAAAGGTTGGTATCTTTCTCTGAATGGTTGATATTTCTTTTAGAAAAATCAACTTTGAGAGTTGAAATAACTAGTGAAAAATACATTCAATCCAGTAGTAGAGTGTAGTACTACTTCACATCTTTTACTTTAGTAAAAATACTAAGAAGATTATCCACATTTTACCTAAAGTAAGTAATTTACTAAGAAAAGTATGCATTTTAAACAATGCTTATGAATGTTGTGGAAAAACATGTAAAGTAATTCATAAAATAAAGATTCGGAGATCACTCTTGCTAAAGTTGGAGCTGATTTTAACCACTGTATGTGCTGTCACATGGTTAGCCCATTATGATACATCAGAATTTATTAGTTCACAATATTAAAAAACATATACAGTATTTGATATTAAAATCACAAAGGTGTGATAATGTGGATGATTAGTGTGTAAAACTGTAGTGAAATTCTACATTAACATTATTATTATTTACCATATAGTAAATCTGTTCTGTACTAAAAATAATGATTTGAATGCAGGATTTCTACTTGTAATTTATTTTCCCATTGGTGTTGCTGCTTTTACTTAAGGATGGAAATTTGTCTTCTAACTGATTTAAAATGCAGTTAGTGAAGTGTGATTAATAAATGGCATTAAAGGTTTTATTCCGAAATGATGTAAACCCAGCTTATATTCACCTGTTTACAGCTAAAACATGTCCTTAAAACCACTGGTCTGCAAATGAGACTGTTTATAAATGGGAACTCAAAGAAATATTGAATCACAATGGCTGACAAATGTTTCTGTTGTGAATTTTTAATAGAAAATGGAGACATGAACTTTTGAAATATAGCTAAACCCAGATAAGAAAAGCAGTACAGCAACTACATAGCATAGGTTGATCAAACACAGACCATTTCTGGTGCTGTGCTGGTAGAGTACACCGCTGAAGGACACAGTAGTTAATGTTATTAGCCGCAGCCTGCAGAGCACAACTGTATTTGTCAGATGGGACAGAGGGACAACATTGCACTGTGGGCAGGTTTCACAGATGGCCTGACAGTTGACTGTTAACATAATGAGACACATTATTGTCCACCTCTGAGCCAACACATCAATCACTTTAATATATTTATTTTGACATGACTTTGAATTTTGTCATACACACAAATGCAGTTTGATGTTTTTCTGTGTGGTTTGTTTTATCTAAAAGGCTTTTTTTTAACTTTATAAATATAATATGTTTATTTCTGTCATTGCAGTATAAGCAAGTAGAGCAGTATATGTCCTTCCACAAGCTCCCTGCCGACATGCGTCAGAGGATCCATGATTACTACGAGCATCGTTATCAGGGGAAGATGTTTGACGAAGAAAGCATTTTAGAGGAGCTGAATGAGCCACTGCGAGAGGTCAGATGTCATCCATGTTGATGTTTTTTTTTTTAAGTTTTGGCTTCAACATCTGTTAAAACTAAAGCTTGATTTAAACACCCACAAAAAACACACTACTCCTTTTTATAATATCTAAGTAAGACACTTAAGACAGTAAAGTAAAAGTTGTAATAATGTGAAATATTAGTATTCACAGGAGAATAAATATTTGTTGACAAATACTCTGCCTTGCTCGCATTAAAATGAAGTGTTACAATAAGGTTTCCCATATATTGTATTTTATTTATTTTGAAACATTTTGTCTCAATGACAAATATGTGATTTAATTTATAATTTATGCAGTCTAATATTGCTCTGTTACTTTGCACGCTAACGTTAATAGTCATGTAATCTGATTAGTAATGGCTGGACACTGTATGAGGACAGACAACCTCATTACCAGAGCATTAATCTGCTTTTATAATGATTGAAAAGTACACATGTAGTAACATTTGTTTTGTCTAAAATCCAAAACCCTTTTTTTGTGTCTTCTGCAGGAAATCATCAACTTCAACTGTCGTAAACTGGTGGCATCCATGCCTCTGTTCGCCAACGCAGATCCAAACTTTGTCACCTCCACGTTGACCAAACTGCGCTTTGAGGTCTTCCAGCCGGGTGACTACATCATCAGAGAGGGAACCATCGGCAAGAAGATGTACTTCATCCAGCATGGCGTTGTCAGTGTCCTGACCAAGAGCAGCAAAGAAATGAAGCTGTGTGATGGCTCCTACTTTGGAGGTAATATCTGCACTAAACCTGCTGTGTGTACTGCTTGCTAATATATACTGCAGCTGGCAGCAGGTCTGTTTGAACGTGGTAATAGTATGATTCGTTTTGATTTATTTTCCTCTGGCACTCAGCAGATTAACTTCACTGACTGTTACAGCTGGGAAAAAATGTCCACATCATCTCCTTAAAAGGGCTTGGGACTAAGAGGAGCAAAGCTCTGTGATCTTTGATTCCATCTGTGGGGTTTTCCCCTTTGTTAACATCATATTTAAAGCTGAAATCCAGAACTTTCCATTTGTCATCGTTCTTGCTATGTCGTTTCAACCTGTCACTGTCAGCTGTTTAGCAGAGTGAAATTGTCCAGAAAAATATAATTTAATTCACTTGTATTTTCAGCTTTCAGTGATTCAATCTGAACAAATTTCATTTAACATCACACCATGGAAATTATTTCTAGCCATATCTAAATGTTTAACTATACTCCAGCCTCCATTTGTGGTAGAATAATATGGTAATCACATAGGGTTAAATATTTTAGCTTAAAGCTTAAACATACATAAAACTGTAAGTGACGACAGAAACTGTGTGCAAACCAGCACATGCCAAAATAAATATCAGAAGTCCCATGTTGTCATGTGTAATAAATAGATTAAACTGATAACGGGACATTTGAGAGAGTGAGTGTGTGAGTCCGTGTGTGTTTGTCTCTATATCCTCAATATGTCTGTCCTGAAAATATGTCTACTTTATTTTTAAATGGCGCATTATTTTATTTTTCTGATCTGGCACGGCCGATGAGGTCAGGACAAAGTGTAAGCTGCAGAAATTGCATTAAGTGCTCCATCTGTGGGGTTCAGAGGCATTGGTCTTTTCATGTTTTATCGTCTCACGTTAACAATACAGTTGTTTTTTTGGATTTTTTTTCCATTTCCTTTTATGAATGGATCGAAAAAATTATTTTTTTAGACTGGATCACATAACTTGTATGAGAAAATGGAAATAGTCCTCATATAACACTTCATATCAGTTACCCATTTCAAAGTCATGATGTTAATCTCTGTCTTGCACTCAGCAGCAAGAAATGGAGAAAATAATTAAACTTCCCCCCCCCCCCTCCCTCACTGCAGAAATCTGCCTGCTGACCCGAGGCAGGAGGACAGCCAGCGTGCGAGCTGATAACTATTGTCGGCTCTACTCTCTGTCAGTAGACAATTTCAATGAGGTGCTGGAGGAGTATCCCATGATGAGGAGAGCCTTTGAAACTGTGGCTCTCGACCGCCTGGACCGCATCGGTGAGTCCTCTTTGAAGAGATAAATCAGATTGTATATTGTATATTGAGTTACATGTAAATATGCAGTAGTTATTATACATTTACATTGTGTCACTTTTGCTTCTGTTTCTCCAGTGGTAGGGGAAAAGTAAAAGTACAAGTGCAACCAAAGTTAAAATAATTGAATACACGTAGTATTACAAGTAAACAACATAAATCTGTGGAGTTGTGAGATAATTAATTAGGGTTGACTAGAATTAGTCCGGATCATTTTAACTGTTTTACTTTTTATCATTTTATATGGGCACCTCTTTGAAAAACTCACAGGTAGAAGGTGGAGTAACATAATTAGACATAAACCCATGGCAGGATTTTCTACTGGAAGAGTGAAATGAACAATTTATTTTGTATCAGGACCAGGGGATTAGTAATCCATCAGTAATATGTACTGTGGTATGGCTTTGTTTTTTTGTCAACAGGGAAAAGGAACTCTGTTCTTCAGCATAAAGTCCAGCATCACCAAAGTTCTGGTGCACTAAACCTCCAGGAAAATGAGATCATCCAAAGAATCGTCCAACATGACCGTGACATGGCCCAGTGCACACAGCTGATTCAGACCAGCATGCCACAAAACCTAAACTCTGCCCCTTCTCCTCCATCACCCACCCCTGTCATCTGGGCCCCGCTGGTTCAAGCCCCACTCCAGGCTGCTGCAGCCACCACCCCACTGGCTCTGGCCTTGGCCCACCACACCCAACTGCCTCCCATCCTCTTCCACCATCCTCTGGCACCAGGCTCTGGATCCCTGAAGGACCCCACCAGCCATCCAAAGAGAATCCACATTGGAGCAAGCACACCTGGTGCCTGTGGTTCAGGACCAGGTTCTCCTGCCAGCTCCTGCCAATTACGCTCCGGGCCCGTGTCACCCATGCTGACGTCTCAGCCCATCTTTACCAGCAGCCTGCAGCCCCTATCCCCACTGCCTACACACCAGCCCCCGCCCCATCCTCCCCACTCCGGTATAGCCTCAGTCTTCCCTATTAGCCAGGCCACTGTCTCCTACACCTGCTCTACTCAGCTCCACTCCCAGCCCTTCCACGGTGCTATGACCACCCCACCCCACCCAATAGGTTTACTCCAGCAGGGGGTGCCAGGGAGGCTAGCTGGGAGATTTCCAGCTCCTTCTTCTTCCACCTTAAGTCCTCTGATCTGCAGCTCAGTCAGCCCCATACTTAGCCAGCTGCATACTCCTCATGCCATGCAGCTACATATGGGGCCCAGTCATGACAGAGCAGGCAGGACATCCAGAGGTCTTAACCTCCCACACTTTCCCGCTACCCCCAGCACCCGGTCCTCCATTGGTTTTATTCAGCCAGCATCTACAGTCACACCCGGGGCCTCAGATTCACTGGCCCAGCACAGCTTGGCAGGTCTCCAGTCTGTTTTCCTCCCCCAGGTTCTCCCCGAGTACTCGGCCCTTGCTGCCCTGTCTCAGTATGGCTCTGGCGAGGGCTCTCCCAGCTACACTTCTCCAGTCCACAGTCCTAGCATGCAAAGCCCTGTGAGAGGAAGAACAGTTTGCCACACTGAGCTCTCCAGCATCAGTGACTCTCGTAGCCCTCTGACCTCTCAGGCCTCATGCCCTGCCAGGGTGGCCTGTACCCTCAAAGAGAGGGCAGAGTCCTCGGTGGATCTATTTGCCCAGGAAATAAAGACTATCTCAGGCTCTCACTGCTCTATACACCAGGAAAGGCCTTTGGCCATAAGCGGCTCCTCAGAGAGAGTAGCACAGGCATTGAGCCCCTTCTCCTCCCCAATGGCTGTCAGTAAACCCAACAACCCAATCCCAGGTCAAGCCACACCTGTCCGTAAGACACATTCAGGGCCTGAACCTCACAACCAATCCACTGGTTTTCATTCTCCTCATGTGAGATCCCCTGCTAAGATGTTAGAGACTGAACACAAACAGGCTAAACTTCCTTCCAACTTGTGAGGTTCAGACACACCCTCCTTTAATGCCTGAATCGATTGTCTCCTTTATGGCATTGTTTTTACCAATTTATTGTTTAATTTAAAAGTAGGAGGGTGTGTTACTTTAATTGTATTGGAAATCTATGGTTTTATTTTTAATCAGAGTCAATGGATCATGGATAATACTAAAAAAAAATGACAAATATTTTTTTCTACAGGATATTGCTTATTTGAATAGAATGATACAATCCAAAAATTGATGGGTATATATAGCACTTCATGAAAGTATCAATTGTTCTATGTATTATATTATAACCACTTTCTGTCATTGTCATGTGTATTTGTTGAAAACCCCACTGAACAAGCACTTTTGTGTACCCGTTTAGTGACACCAGTTCAGTTAGAAATTTGTCCAAAACTGTATCCAGTTATGACTGAAACCAAAAAGTATTGACTTTTTTTTAATGTCCTTTCTCACAACGGAGTGTATCTTGTGAATGCAAGATTACCCCCTACGAGATTCTATGAGAGACAGACTGTGCACTTTCAGAGATCACTGAACGCAAAGGTTTGATTATGGCATGTCTTCCGCTTGTTTGAGCAACATTGGTTGAGCAATATTGCACGACCCAAAGGGGTCACACAAATCAGATCACATTAAGAAATACACAAAAGTAATAAATGTACTGTAATTTTTGTCTTTCTGGTTTACAAAAGTGGGACTCTGTATGATTGTGGTGAAGAAGAAGGCAATGATTGTTTTTTTGTAGAATAACCAGACACCTAAATTTTTGTTCTGTCCCTCAACAGCTGCTTCGGCACGTGACGAGCTGCAAAACTGATGCCAACTCATTTCAATCTGAAATGAGTCTCTGCTTTGGTACAGAACATATTTCTGAGCCAAGTTCTGTGTGCCATTAGCATAGTATGCAATAATATGTGTTTTTTTTAATGGGTAAACAAAGGTACTGTCAATTGAAGCACTTGATGAGATTCTGTTTTTAGATTAAACAGATTAAAACAAAGGAATCGGATATTTTAAAAAAAAGCAATTTGATAATCAAACATCCTGAAACCAGCGATGCACTAAGATCGATCTGAATGTTTCTTGCACCAGTCAAAGGGCTAAAAGCAGTTATCTGGACACATCCTTAACAAGAAACCCTGATGGGTCATATTGCTGCATATTTACCTCTTTCATTGTACATTATTTGATTGTAAAATTTGACAATGGCTGAACAATTGGTGCTTTGTGATGCTATGCTGAATCAATAAGACGTGTGTCACTGGCTGCTTTTTAAAAGCTGGACTCTTAAATCCTTCTACTTGTTAATAAGTTCATGTGCTTGAATAATACTTCACTCTCTTTCAACCTGTGGTCAGCATGGAACTGTAAGCAACTAGCTGGTCAGAGGATCCAGTCCAGAGGCTTCAGCTTCCTGGTTACTGAACCCGACATTTGCTAACTCTGACTCACAAAAGGGAAGAGAGATACTATCAGTTGCTAGCCAGTCACTGCCAATGGGCTTAATCAATCCCTCATTAATATTCTCCTCCAACCCTGCACCACCACACCACCTGCCAGAGGCATCAGCTCGCATTGAGTATAAGGTTGTTCAAGGTGGGTGTAGCAGAGGGGATGTCAGTCATCCATTTATTTATAAATTTATTTCTGCTGCCTTTTAACGATCAAATCTGATAAATATCTCACCTGTGTATGTTAGGCATATTTTATTTTAGCTACTGAATTCAATGCAATAAAACAACATATGGTCAATGATGCTCAGACTAGCTGTGGATTTCTTTTCAAGAGCAGAGCAGGGCACGACGGAGAATCTGATAAAATGCTGGTGAAGTTTCAGACTTTAAGCCGGATTATAAAAGAGGAACTGCCAACATTTAAAATAGGCAGGATTATAATCTGTCAGATATTCGAGTCGTCAATACAAAGAAAATTATCTGCCATGTTCCTGAAGTGATAACTGCTGGATTAGTGAGTAAATATAGAAATTAAATTCAGCACTACCACGAGGTTTGATTAAAATAATCTGTTTTCACTTTGAGATGATGCTGCATGGTTCATCCAAATCATATAAAACTTATTCAAATGTCACCCAGGACAAAGATGTCCCCTGTCCTGAAATAACTCCACTAGATGAGCTAATTTTTTGAAGATTGCATTATATAATAGCCTGGTGTTATTATTATTATTTTTTTATTTATTTCCAGTATTTTTCCATCTGGGTATTGATAATTTGGGGATTAAAAATGGAGAAATAGAAGCCACTGGGGATTTCTGGATGTATTTATTTTCTAGAGACAGACAGTGTGAAATGCTGAAATATTTAAAACTTAATGTAAGAGAAATATGTAATATCTCAGAGAACGTGTTTTGCTATTTATTCCAGTTTTTATTTCAAGCTGTCCTTTTTCTAAAACACACAGAACAATTGACAGTCCTCTTATTTAATGTTTTTCTACCTATTGGTACTCAGAGCGCTTTACACTGCTTCTCATTCACCCATTCACACTTGCAAACCAATGGGGGAGCTGCTATGCAGTTGGCCAACACTCACCGGGAGCAACTAAGTTGGGGTTCAGGGTCTTGCTCAAGGACACTTTGATGAACCAGCAACTGGGGGATTGGTGGATTACCGCTCTACCTCCTGCGTCACAGTCGCCGCCAGATAATCATATTCATAGACAAAAACATTTATTTCTAGTACCTCTTATTTTATTCAAATAGTTTAATACTGAATTCTGTGGGTTTACTTGGGTACTTTAAGCATCTTATAAAGGAATACGTCTTTGGCCTCTGATACCAGCACTTTTAACAATTTTGTGATGATAGGTGTGATTTGAAAGATGACTAAGTTTTGTTCATTTAAAATGTTTGTTGATTTTGTCTTTTATTTTTTTGTAATGCAGTTTATCTATTGTATGTTTATGTGTTATGTTTATTATTATGTTTGGGGCACTTTTTATTTTTTTCAGTTCTAGTTGATTCTGTAGCTATAAACCACATTGTGCTTACATGTAGTGAAATCAAATATTTTTAATTACAGAATGGAATATACTAAAAAACTGTTATCGTTAACTATAACACTGATTGTAATGGATAAGTATTCAGAATTAGCGATATCACAATGGAGAAATCCTCAAATACACTCAAAAGGACTATGTTCCAAAGCATACAGTAAGTAAAAGTACTAGAGGAGACAGTTACAGCAAACTTCTGCAACTGATCATGGTACCAACCACAAACAAAGGAAATGACAAAAGATACGTTATAGTACTTAGAAATACATTTATTTTTCTGTGGAAACAGTCGGCAAATATGTGACACATAAATGTCCACCAAAAGATTTTAGGTTTAGTGTTTGGCAGCAGGATTTAGAGACTAAATTGCACATATTAATGACAGGAATCAAGGAGTTACTGGTTGTAAATGACACTGTCAAAAGTCCTGGGGAGGAGTGAACTCGTTATGACTTTCAGTAAAGAGAAGTCCAACATTTGGGGAGGCAGGTCAATGGAGAAGGGAGGGGGAGCTGTTACTAGTGTCCTCTTGTAAAGTTCAAGGTACCAGCACAACCCTCATGGTGTTGGTGTAACCAGAGCCTGGGCGCCAGCCGGTCACAACAAGGGCCACATCACCAGACTTGAAGAATTTGTGGTGCTTGCCTGAAGGAAGAGAACATAGAGCTGCTGAGTGAGTCCTGTAGATGAACAACATTCGCCCTAAACAATTTTATGCACAAAGACTCACCAACGTCCAGGGCAAAGTTCACACGTAGGTCAACGTCCTCTGCCCAGACGTCGCTGGCAGGCTTGGTGTAGAGCACAGGATAGACACCGCGGTACAAGTGAGCCTGGCGGGCAGCCTGGCCACAGCGAGTCACGGCAATAATGGGGGCACGGGGCCTGTACCTTGACAGTAAGTGAGCAGACCTAAAGAAGACAGGTGTAATATATTTTAAAGAAATAGAGCTGAAAACATTTTAACAGCAACACTGATTTGCAGAAACCAAAATATTTGGTAAATCAAACTCTTTACCTCTATTTCTACCACTCCCTGAGATAAATTTCCTGCTCTATAGCTGCTAAATGTTCCACGGTGCTCGCTGCCTTTGTTAGCTGTAGTAATGCAGGTTGTGTGCAATGGGATTTCTGCTAAAAATAGCTGCATGCTGCGGCTGAAAATAATGCTATAATTCAACAAAGAAGAGTACAGAAGTTTTAAGCCAGAAAATGTTAGAAATAAGAAATGCTCTAATGCTCCATCAACGTGAATTGTGGGTTCATCACTTATGAGCATCTGGTTTAAATACAAGTTGTCATGTGATTGTTAATACTGAAATATATCAATTAAAGTCATTATTATTACGAAATCCACCCAGCTGACAGCGGAACGACTTCTGTATCATGTCTTATGACGATGAATTCCCAAATGGAGAGGAATGAATCGGGAGTTAAAATTAACTTGTAAAATGTCAGGGTTCAGATCTCAAAAGGTCACAAGTGGTGCAGTGAAAGTTGGCACACTCTGTATGTGCCGTGGGTGTCTGTCATGAAGGTTGAGAGATATTGAAATGCACCAGTTTCTTTGCTCACAACATTTACAAGATGTGGATGTCTAAAGTTCTCACCTGCCAGACTTTGTGAGCACAATGATGGCGGTGGCACAACACTTAAAGGAAGCCTCAACAGTTCCAATAGCAACAGTCTCAGTGGGGTCACGGGTCAGATGAGAGATGCGCCGCAGCTCCTCAAACATCTGCCTGTGGAACATTGCTGCCTCTGCTTCACGGGCAATCTGAACATGTGAAAATAGAAATGTAACGTCAGGCTACAGTCACACAATTTGTTTTTACAAGTAGTTAGTTTGTATTTTAAAAAGGACAGAACAAAGGACACTTAATCTTAATGCAGACGTCTTTATACCTGAAAGCACACTGAGACATGACGCTAAGCAACAGCCACCAGTAGTTCATGTCCTGGAACTGTTGCTGTGCAGACTCTCAGACTAATTGAGAAACATGGCCACACAGTTAAAGCACAATGCAAGAGACAAAGAGAGTTCTGTAGTAGCAGATGATTGACGAAGTGATGCAACAGGCATACAACACATACTAAACAAGCTGTTAGTAAAATCCAAGTGGATATTATTTATGTGTTGACAAAAGGGACTTTTCCTCATATGATCTACAAAATATATCACCCATTACAAACACAAAGATTCCTGCCTTTCAAGTGCTTGTTCTATTTGTATTTACTGTTGCACGGAAATGGAGCTCACACTTTATTGTTAGTTTTTTAAATGTATCCTTGAACTGTTCTTGGGGTTTTCATGGCCACTACATCAAAGCCATTCTTTCTATTTTAAGTGTGAAAAGAAGCTTCATAAACAAATGTATCCACAAACAGAGAGCATGTGCCCATAAAGCTTTAACAAAGAAAAAATACATCTACATCTGCACACTTTAAATGTAGTGAATAGTGCATAAGTTACTGCAAAAACACTGTTACAGGTTTTAACATTGCCCATTCAGTGAACATATAGCAGCACTGAGGTAACTGGAAGGCTCCTACCAAGTGCTGTGTGCGCACAGCCTCCAGGGGATAGTCTCCCTTGGCAGTCTCACCGCTCAGCATGATGCAGTCATTGCCGTCCAGAACCGCATTGGCTACATCACTGGCCTCAGCACGAGTAGGGCGAGGCTTCTTGGTCATGCTTTCCAACATCTGTGGAGGAAACATATCATTTACATTTGCACACATACTGTGATAGAGTTTGTGTTTTCAGCCAAGGTGTCACTGACCTGTGTGGCACAGATGATGGGCTTGCCAATCCTGTTGCACCTGCCAGTCATCATCTTCTGGGCAAGGAAGACCTTCTCTGTGGGGATTTCAATGCCTAGGTCTCCACGGGCAACCATGATGCCATCACTAGCTTCCAGGATCTCATCGAATCTATCAGACAAAAACAAACAGTTACAAATATCCTAAGCTTCTGATCTGTACAGATTTAACTGTGTTCACTCATAATTCAGCCACCTGCGCACACCCTCGTGGTTCTCCAGCTTGCTGATGATCTTAATGTCTTTGCCCTTCTCACCCAGCACTTTCCTGACAGCGTGAACATCAGCAGCCTTGCGGATGAAGGAGGCAAAGACCATGTCAACACCCTGCTCTACGCCAAATTGCAGGTCCTGAATGTCCTTCTCTGACACAGCAGGCAGGTCAACAGCAGCTCCAGGCAGGTTGACACCCTTCTTGCTGCCTAGCAGACCACCATTTTCAATCTCACACACCAGGTGGTCGTTACCTTAGGACACAAAGAATTAAAAGAAAAATTAAGCCCACAAATAAACAATCAAACTTGGACAAGATGGAGATGGAACAATTAGGTATACTTACAAATTTCTTTAACCTTGAGGGAAATCAGGCCATCATCAACATAGATATGGCTTCCCACCTGCACGACCTTGGTGATGTTCTTGTAGTCGAGCCACAGAATTTTATCGTCACATTTTTCCTTGTACTCGTCGTTTAGTGTGACCTTGATAGTCTCACCCTTCTTCAGCTCAACCTCTGCGGTGCCACTCTAAACGAGGCCAATAAAGTGTATTGATTTTCACACTGAAAATTACCACTTTGTACAATAATTTATGCAGCAAATTAAAAAAACAGCCTCCTCAGAGCCCTAGTAACGTGGCAAGAACTCACGCCCTTGATAAGTCCAGTCCTGATTTCTGGTCCCTTTGTGTCCAGAGCAATTGCCACTGGTCTATAGTCAACAGATCCAGGTACGAAGCTCTCAGCTGCATCACGGACATTCTTGATGGTCTCAGCATGGTACTGTATGTCAATTAAAAAGTATTACATTAGTATTTTTTTTTTTTTAATTCTTTGTTTCTATTTGTTCATTAAGTTCTCAAGAAGTTAAATTTAAGTTTGTACAGCAACAGGTGGATAAAATTGGTCAAGCAGTCACACTTACATCATGGCACTTTCTACATAATCATATTTAGTAAATCTTGAGTGACAACTGCAGCCCATTTTTAGCACATTGCATTGTTCTGCTTCAGTGCACAGAAATAGCTGTACACAGCACTACACTTTTTCCAAATTTTCTACTTAATGTGATAAATGTGCAGAGCTACTACACTGCCTGTCTATGACTATGGATCTCTGAAATACATACTACATGCAAAAATAGAATAAGAAAGTCACTGATGGATGTATTCAGTCAATAATGACGGCCTCACTGATTTTCCTATGTGCCTCCTGCTCGTGCTGTTACTGTGAGGCTGAGTCTCACAGAAAACCTATTTATAGCTGCACTGACAACTGACACACAAATGATATGAGGTCAAATTTATTTTTGCTCTTCTCATAATAAATGATATTTCTAGCTTTTGGTGATTTTTCCAAGTGATAATGATAATCACTATTATTTTGTTGTTGTTAAAAACCTAGGATTTCCATTAGTTAGCAAAACAGAGCTATAGCCAATCACCAATGCACAGACAACTCAGAAGTCACTTTAAGAGTTGAGTTACATTGTAAGAAAATCACTGCAGTTAACCTTTGAGGATCCAAATGTCAACCATGAGTGCCCATAGTACAGCCAGTGATAGATTTGACAGCTCGTGCACTCAGGTGACAGGGAAAAAAGTAAAAAGGCATGACTTTTAAAGGCGAGGGGTTAGCAGCATAAGGTCGGTCAAAGATTTGGCCTTGTTACAACTGGCTCGCTAAATCACAAGTTACAACACAGACCCAGCACTGAAGGGGCAAGGACAAGCTCAAAGATCACATTACAACCACAAGTAATGTCATACTGTTGCAGCTGTAAAGGGTAAAGCGCTGGTAGAGGGCAACGAAACTGCCGCTGCTCTGCTGTGTCTGGCTTTAAACTCTCAAGCATGTTGCGCTGTTGGCTGTGCCCTAATCAGGGGTGTCACAGCAGGTGTTTTGTTGTTGAAAGCTGATGGTAAAATAACCGTTGTGACGTTGACATTTGCAATTTGCAAAAGTTTGAGTAAAGAGATGCACAAATTAATCACAAACTATCCTTCACCCACCTCGTGGGTACCATGAGAGAAGTTCATTCTTGCGATGTTCATCCCAGCCTTGATCATTTCCTTGGCCATCTCCACAGATCGGGAGGCAGGTCCTACATTGACACATAGATGAATAGGGAGAGATGGATGTTTCAATGTCAGTTAGGTTCTGTGGAGGGTTAATAATAATAAAAAAAAAAAAAAGGGTCTGGAACTGTCTGACCAATTGTGCAGATGATGCCAGTGTTGCGAGATACAGCAGGCTCAGAATCAATGTCCAGCAGAGACATGTGCTCAATGAAAGTGTCTGCCATGGCAGCATGCAGCTGCTGGGAGTGGATGATGGAAGATCCTGAATCCTTAGGCTTCGACATGGCTGGATCAGTGTCTGCAGGAAACAACCTGGGGAAACAAGAAGGAAACATAAGAAGTGGAGGTATCACAAAGAAAAAAGACCAGTCCAGTTAAAACAGGTTAATACATGGACACAGTGGCTTCCCTTTAAACCAGCAAGTTGCAAATTAAGCTCGAAAAAGGCAACACATCATCACAAAATAAGGCAAGGAAACGAAACCAGACATTAGGAAGGAAGTTAAAATAAGATTCAGTTAATTAGTTGAATAGAGAAGTGCAGACTTATAATAAAGTGTGATCTTTCCACGGATTAATTTTAAGTCAGTGCAGAGTGGCTGTGTAAGGTGACCGAACAGCCGGTGCAAAAAACAACAAAGACAGTATGTGCCTGTCTGACTGCACATAGTCTCCTACATTCCAATGGGAGACTATGTGCAGCTAAAGAAGAGGAGCTGGTCACTTCTGTCCGAGGCTAAAGGTGAGTCATACACAAAGAACCACTCCAGAAAGCTAAAAGTATTACTTTTCCAAAAAGAATGCAAATTAAAGGACAAGGCAGAGTTATCAGCATTCATCTTACAATCTACTACAATGGAGAATACAACAGCACAAATGTGTGGTGTCAGTCAGTGCATGGAAATGTATGTGTGTGTGCCTTTGGCCTGTGTGTTTGTGTCCAGACACCATTACTGTCCCAAGTATTCACCTAATATTTACAGACTGCAGAAACACTGTCATTAAAACAAACAACACAGTGTAAAGGGACATGAGATGAGATTGTTTTATATAACATATTTCCGCCACCTTTCAGGTATTTCTGAATAAGTCCACAACAGGTTAGTGTAATAATTGAAGCAACAAATTACAATAAAAAATCTTTTAACTATCATTTTTTGCACCAAATGACCTCTAGAGTGTCAATGTTCAGACAGAACACGGAGAGAAAGCCAGCATTGCAGCAACACAATAATTAGAACAGAGGGTCGAATATATATAAAACTTGTGCAAATAATGGATAAAGGTTAGAGCCACATACGGTACCTTTACTATATCATCACAGAGTAACTTATTTGAGGTCTGTATATACACAATTACGTTTATGCAAAAAATATTGTGTTCAATAATAATACAAATATAATGTCAACACGTAATTGTTAACACAGTATGAGATCCAATTCTACTGTCAAATCTTTTTTCCACCATGAAATGAAAACATTTTTTCTTTAAACTTAGCAGATTCAAGCACCACTAAGATAAAATCTCCTCTCTCCTTGGTCTCTGTTACGGTAATTTCTTTGCTGACACTCACCTACTGGGAGAACTTCGCAGGGCGCCACTGGTTCTGCTGGAGCGACCGTTTTTATGCCCCCCCACACCCCCACTAACCGGGACTACTTTCCTGCGCAAACACGTGAAATAGACCGCGACATTAAAGGCGGAATGCGTGAGAATGAAGGAAGGTAAACGTTCAGCGTGATCGTGTGAAAGATTCAGCACATCACACACGTCTCCTCTGATGTTTTAACACTTAAACGTGAGCCTGTTTTTCCGTTAAATTATAAGCGAAGTCAATGCATGGTGATTGGTTTATATGTAATTACAATACGATTAATCGATCAATTCATGAACATTAATATTTGTACTTTACCGGAGTTTTTTTGTTTAATGTTACTTTTTACCACACTACCCCAATACGATTATTTGAAAACTTTAGTTGCTAGTTACATTTTGCAGGTGTATGTTTTTATCAGAATATAATCAACTACTAAATTATATTATTATGTATTAATCACCCATCAGTATATGAAGTGGTTGAACTGAACTCCACTTTTACCAACTGCTGTTACTGTTCCACACCAGATTTTGCCGTTTAACCCAAATTTTAAGTAATGCATTTTTTTCTTTCCTAATTTCTATTGCTATTTGATTTTTAATCTTTGAAGGTTTGTCAAATGCATTCAGAGGAGACAAAAAATATACTGCACCTGACAATACAGCAATCAATACTGCATGATTTTCTTAGTACTTGGGCTTTTGCCCTTTCAGTAAAATTCTAAGTGTGTACTTAGTGTTCAAACTTGAGTAAAGAATTTAAAGAGGTAGTATTTCTTATTCTACACCTCTGTATGTATGTATGTATGTATGTATGTATGTATGTATGTATGTATGCATGTATGTATGCATGTATGTATGATGCTGGGCTCTATGTAGCATGGGCAGCATGTTAGGAACTGAATGTACCTCACCAATCCCACTCCACCTACTGGCTTGTTCAGCGTGTACACAAAGGCCACTCTCCTAAGTTGCTACTATCTTTTACTATCTTTTTTACAGATCTAAGATTTTCCTGGTTTTCTCAATTTTTAACCAAAACTTTACAAAGTTTTGATAACCTGATCAGAAAAGAGAAATCAGAAATCCCAAGAATAAAAAAAAAAAAAACAACAACATGTAACAAAGCTTTTTAACAAAGTAAAAATAAAGACATTCTACAATACATCCCATACAATGATCCCTGAATAGGTGGAAACTTGACTCCAAACTGACATTCATCTTCGTCCTGTTCAGCTAAACTGATGTTGAACATTAAGTGTGAAAAGATTTTAGTCTGTAATATGTTTGGACTAAAAATGTAAAACAAAATAAATGAGTATGTATGCATTTCTTAAAAAACTGTCACTTAATAATTATAAATAAATTCATCAAACAAAGTATAAATTGTGAAAAAAATAGTTTGTACAGTTTTAATGAAAGGACTTTTAAAAAGGACAATTCTTGCATTAATCTAGTAGATGAATTTTGATGAAGTAACATTTTCAATTTACAACCTGATGTTTTGTCAGTTGTGAATGTTATCAACTCTAGATACTGTATAGTTTTAATTTGGGGGGAAATCTGAATATTGTAAACCGTATTTATCTTGTGGGCCTAACAAATAAGACGGAGGTTATATAAGCAACACATACAATCTTTATTGTTCTGCATGTTGTGTTTAAGACTCCTTGATTTAAATCACATAAAAAGTTCTGTTGCTTTGTGTTTTGCTGGTTGGATGTTTGTGAACATCCTGAAAAATGGCAGTATACAGTTTACTTACAGTAAAGTATGATTTATGATATTTTGCCCACCCACTTTGATGAAGACATTCTTATTCTGAGGAAAACACTTGTTGAGAAGATGTTTGCAGCCTAGTCAGGTCTAATCTGGTCAGACTGCAGAGCAGCAGGTGACTGCTAACAAGGCTAACTGCAGATTAAGGTCAGACGCACAAGACAGACAGGAAGACTTATACTGTAAATGCCAGTGATCTTTGTTCTCTTCACTGTCCTACAACAGATTCAAAAGCCTGGCATTTTGTGGAATTGGAACTGAAGACAATATGATTTGTGGATTTGTTTGGGTTTTCCTCTTATTATAAAAATTTAAATTCGTGACAGCTATATCACATCCATGGGACAAAGATGCTGTAAGTATGCAAGGAAAAAAGGATGCAAAAACGGTCTCAAAGCTGCAGGTTCGATCCTCAGCATCTCATGACTCTGAACCAGCTGTTTAGGCCGTCAGTATCTGATCTGCAGCCAATCATGTGAAACTAAAGTCTGAGTCTAAACATGTAGGGACTTCCATGGAGAGGACAGCATGCACATAGAGCCCAGCGTCCTCACAGGAGCTTTTGTTTTGGCGTCTCAGGATCATATATGGACTTTTTAAGGTGTTTGTTTTTGCTCATGTGGAAACTCCCCAAACTTTACCTCATAAAGGAAAGGTAAGAGGTTAATTTTGTGGTTTTGTAATTTTTTTTACTAAGAAAGAAGGAGGCAAATGAATATGGTCCTGCTCACAAAATATCGTTTAAATTATGAAGAAAGTACAAGCACATGTTTATAGCCTTAGCCTTATAGCTCAATGCATAGAGCCCTCCCCCCACCCCCCGGGTTAAATGCAGAGAAAGAATTTCATTTTAACATGTATGTGTATATGTACCCAATGACAATAAAGGCTGTTCTTCTTCTTTAATGAAGTCACATACCGACTTTTTTCTTTTGGTGTTTAATTGGGTCAGTCACAGTGTAGTGAGCAGAGCAGATTGTTGCTGATGAAGACGTCCTTACGAAGCGAACGCATGGTGAGTCAAGAAGTCCCCGATTTCCTTCACATATCCATATGTTTTATTTCTAACCTCTCATTGTGTGGCTGTGTTATAGTGGCAGTTTGTTGTGTGCTTTGCCAGGTAGCAAACCTCTCTTAGTTTAGAATTGAAATGGATGCAGTCATCAATGGATTAGGGGCTCAGTTGGTATGGTGGCGGTAGGCGCCCCGCTCTTCCCGAACCTATGTCGAAGTGTCTCTGGGCAAGACGCTGAACCCCCAACAGGCCATCCCGATCCCCAGCCGCGCAGTGCCGTTCCCAAATCCGGTTGAAATTGGGGAGGGTTGAGTCAGGAAGTGCATCCGGCGTAAAAACTGTGCCAAATCAACGTGCGGACAAATGATCCGCTGTGCCGACCCTGAACTCTTGGGATAAGCTGAAAGGACAAATGTGGACTAATATGTTGACTAGAAATGAATTCACTGTTTCCATCTTCCACTCTGATTAAAAATGTAAATATTTTCTGGTTTTCTAAGACTTCTGTGATATTATATTGAATATCAATTTTTACTCAGTTAAATAAATACTTGGCAGATTCAATGACACTGAAAAAAGTTCCGTTTGCTAGACATCATTATACATACTGTTTGAACTGTGTTGTAATAAAACGCTAATTTCTACAGTTGATGTATAATAATATCCTCTGAATAAATATGGTAAATTCAGTAGCAGTCTCTTGGTAGTTTATTTGTTTACAGTCTAGTTTGGCTGGACAGAAGCACTGTGAATAGGAGGGCCATTTCATTGACAGCGTTTCCCATTAACCCAACAGGATACAGAGTGCCAGCGGTGGAGAGAGGCCCAAACTGATGAGGACAGTGAACCAGAGGAGAACCTGTGTGGAATAGCTGTAAACACCATTTTCAGAATTTTATTATGAGCACAGTGGATTTTTAATGCCTATAAATTGATTATTCCAAAGCACAGGTGATCATACAGTATGTTGCTGAATGCTTTAATGGTAAAATGTTTGCACTGTGTGAATCTCATTCACAAACAGAGAAGTGTCTATTAAGGAATAAACACTTTCCTCGAAACCCTTTATTAATCAATATAATAGGATTAAAAAAAACTTTAAAATGCTAAATCATCAAATTCATGATGCTTCACAGGAGTTACACAGATACATAAAACATTACATTATATTCTGTTAGTTAGTGTTTATGTACTATAAATATGCACTGAGGGCAATAGGATAAAGTTTTACCTATGTTCTATAACTAAAGAAACTCCTGCTCAGTCATTGCTGTAGAAACCTGTAAGTGGTTTAATCCTTCAGCCCCCTGTGGTGCTGAGCTGTTTGGACCATAAGGTAAGTGTGTTGTCTCGGCAGGAGAGCTGTGCTACTGACCTGCATCACCACCCCCAGCTGGAAACAGACATTGAGGCAGTCAGGACTTTGTATTCAGACTCTGCAGTCTGTGTCAGGTAAAAGTCAGAAAATATTCTCTTATTCATTGCGATAAGATGAAGGGATCACTTTTCTGCATTATTGAAACCTTTCTTCCTTGTCTTCCACATAGGGAATATGGCTCGATTGATTGTGTAGACATTGACCTAAACATTAATTCCAATATTTTGGAGGTAAGTTACACTAAAAATTCCTTTGATTTAGGTAAAACGAGGTTGCTCTCATGACATGTGGGCTTGATTATGACATTGTTTGGTGGGCTCAGGAGGAGGTAGCCAAGGCCTGGAGGATTAATCCACGTGAGCCCATCATTATCCGTCTGCACTTTTCTGTCTCTCAGTATCTGGATGGACCTGGTGAGCATCAACAACCCTGCCACAAATACAACTTATTGTTGATTAATATGGCATCACAGTGACTGATGTTTCTCACTACAGTGCCTTCAGTTGAAGTCTTTCAACCATCAAACAAGGATCATTTCAATCGTGGAAAACAACTACAGAAGTGAGTTAAGTTAATGTTGGACCCTTCAACATTGATCTACTGTTTTAGGTTTTATCCTCTTTATTAACATAACTGTCTCTGCTCTTTCTGTTCCCCAGAATTCTAACAGATTTCATATCTCAGCAGTGGAAAAATCTGACAATCAAGAACACTGTAGTCCGACCAAAGCAAAGACACAGCTGGTTCAAACCAGGTGGAACTATCAAGAAATTTCGTGCAAGACTCAGCATCTGGCTGCCGCTATCAAAGTATCTAATGATTCGATTAATTCAGCTTTTTTATTTTTGACTGAATGACTTCTGGAATATTTATTAACGTCTTCCCCACTCAATGTGAGCAGGTCAAATGAGCTCCAGGACCCCGTTGTGGGAAGGAGAATCATTCTTCCAGCCATGAAACTGAACCGTTTCTCAAACCATACAACCTCCTATTCCATCAAGAATCCCACCGGAGAGCTTTTCACCTACACACCCAGTGGAAAGGTGAGGACTCCCTCTTCAGTTGAACTCAGTATATATTTCTAAATACAGTTCTCTGGCTTTCACCCAGTTGCTGATGTGTTTTCAAAAGAATTTTCAAGTTATTTCTGTCCCTAAGTTCTGTGTAGTAAAAGGGTTTCTTTTCTTCCACAGAGGGTAGTGGTGTCAGCGGTGAAGTCACCAGCACAGCTTAGTACCAAGCAGCTGTTAGAGCTGCTTTTCTCCTCACAGGCCATCAGGCACTGTAAGACCACCCCAACTCTGCAGCATGGCCTCTTGGTGCAGGTAAAGCAAATGATAAAGCTAGTAATTTGCAGCAAATCACATAAACCTGCATATACTGACAACTAGTGGTGACATCAGTGATTTAGTGTGGCACTCAATGAAAAGTTCACACGTCAGTATTTCTTCTTCAGCACATATATCAAAACTCATCTATGTATAACTCTACTTCAGTGCTACAAAGATATTTCAGAATTCCAGGACAACCAACTCTCTTATATGAGCATATTATTACCCTTGTTGCTGGTTTTCATCAAGAAATCAGACAGGCAGCTGAATACACCAAAGCTGATACAAGTACTGTAACTAGAAAGTTTTACTAACAGCCTGCTTGTAATTTTTAGCCTTTCATACACATGAAGTATTATCTTTATTCTTAGACATCATCTGACAAACAGCTTCTATGCAGCTGTGCTACATTAAACAGTGGCTGTTTGTGATGATGGCTGTGTCACAAACAGTCCTTTTTTAGGACTTTTGTCCTGAGGCTGAGCTGGTGTGGGATTTTCCTCACTCAAATATCCTGTCTATTTAAAAAAAAACTGAGCGAGTGGTGGGGACAATCCCTAGTTTTCAGAAAGTCTATCAGAGTTAATACATTTGAGAAATCTTCCTAGAGCGGGCCGGCCAGCCAAACTACATTATCGAGTGAGAAGGGCCTTAGTCAGGGTGGTGACCAAGAACCTGATGGTCACTCTGAAAGAGCTCCAGCATTTCTCAATGGAGAGAGGAGAACTTTCCAGAACAACCATCTCTGCAGCACTCCACCAATCAGGCCTGTACGAAGAGTGGCCAGACAAAAACCCCTCCTCAGTAAAAGGCATATGACAGCCGGCCTGAAAGACTCTCAGACCATGAGAAACAATTCTCTACTCTGATGTCACATAGATTGAACTCTTTGGCCTGAATCCCAAGTGTCATTTCTGGAGGAAACAAGGCACCACTCACCACCTGGCCAATGCCTTCGCTACAGTAAAGCATGGTGGTAGCAGCATCATGCTATAGGGGTTTTTTTCAGCGGCAGGAGCTGGGAGACTAGTCAGGATTGAGGGAAAGACGAATGCAGCAATGTACAGAGACATCCTTTTTGAAAACCTGTTCCAGAGCACTCTGGGCCTCAGACTAGGGTGAAGGTTCATCTTCCTAGCGTAGCCTATTGTATAAATATATTATTGAATAAACCAAATTTTGGTTACATTTATATACTGTTTGAGACATTTCATAAAATTCAAATGGAAAATGATGAAGTAAAGATTATTTATATTAATCTTTTGTATTTAAATACACTTTGGCAGGAGTGAGGGGCAACAGAGAAAGGGGCCAGTTATAAAAGGCAGGGGAAGAGAGAGATAAGCACAAAATATGTAAATTTGAGAGACAAAGCACATCTCTTATTATTATGATAATGTTGTTGTTGTTATTATTATTTGTAAGCTCAGTTTTTGACCTCTGTGTTTCTGAGACCTTTTCTTTAGTGAAAGAATCAACAAGAATTGGAATATAAAAATGAAATGAAATTGTTATTCTTCATTATTAGTGTGATTTTACCAAGAGACTTACGTATTTATTGTACTTTTAACCGAAGCGCTTTACAATGTTGCTTGTCATTCACCCATTCACACATCGATGGCGGCAGCTACTGTGCAAGGAGCTTACCTCACCCATCAGGAGCAACTTGGGTTTCAGTGCCTTGCCCAAGGACACTTTGGAATGGGAGTCGAACCACTGACCGTGTTGTTAATGTTCTTCATTGTGCACACAGATAATGAGGTATGCTGAGCAAAGACTTCCCACGCTGAATGAATACTGTGTGGTGTGTGACGAGCGGCATGTGTTTCAGAGCGGACCTATGTTTAAGGTACGAGCTGTCACCAAGAAATTTTTTGTAATTTCTTATCTTAATGTCTTAGCACCTGACTGCAAACACTTAACATACGATATGTGTTCTGTTTGGCCTGATTGTAGCCTGCAGTTTGCACCAGGGAGCTATGTGTCTTTTCCTTTTATACATTGGGAGTTATGTCTGAAGCTACAGAAGACGTTGCCACTGGTGCAGAGGTTGGTAACATATGCACACTAGAATACACAGTAGGAGTAATCATAATACATTTAGTAATCTCTGTTTTTTCAGGTGGTTGACTTGCTGGTGGCCATGTGCAGAGCTGCTCTTCAGTCTTCACGCAAGAGCCTCATATTTGAACCGTACCCTTCTGTTGTTGATCCATACAACCCCAAATCCCTGGCCTTTAGTCCTAAGGTGTCAGCTTAACCCATCAAACCTACAGTAATACTGGCTTTATCTGTCATTGAGTATTCAGCATGTTTTTTTCTCTGACACAATCATACATTGTTTTATTGTTACAGAGAAAGAGCTATGACAGGCTGCAAAAAGCTCTCAACAGTATCTTGTTAATCAGGACAATGGCACAGGTGGCTAATCTTAAAATAAATGCTGATCTTTTTTGTCAGAGAATAATATGAAACCTGTTGAATGGGTTCCTGATGTCTCCTCATTTCCAGGGTCCATACGTGGAAATAAAAAGGCAGATGGATAAGACAGACCCTCTCGCTTATCCCTTACTACAGTGGTGAGCGACACAGCCTAATATAGATTTTATTTATTATTCGTATTGTCAGAATGTATTTAGATTCATATGCAGGTTTGTTTTTCTACGTTTAAAAACAGGATTTTAGCAAGCAACAGGTCCCACATTGTCAAGCTTCCACTGAACAGGGTACGATAGAGCAGTTTACTACAATCTTGCATTACATAATGCATTAAGACAGTTTTACAATAATTACTAGCATTAGATCATACATTTCATACTGGTTGAATTTTGTTGTTACTCACACTACCATTCATATCATTTGTTGCATTATAGCAGCTTAAGTTTATGCGCACTCCCCATCAGTTCCTATTGATCAGCAGCCCTCCATCCAAAGAGGCTCGTTTCCAAACTGCCAGAAAACTTTGTGGCAGCACCTTTGCTTTTCAGTGAGTACAATTTGACCCGTGCCACTAAAATACAATCCTCATTTCAACACTTACATACAGAAAGCCTTGCTTGTTTCAGCTTTGGCACTGTTTTCTATTCTTTTCAGTGGCTCCCAGATTGAAAACTGGCACTCCATTTTGAGAAATGGACTGGTTAATGCCTCTTACACAAGATTACAGGTAAATTATTTATATACCACACTGGCCCTAAAATTTCCCTTGAGATATGAGTTTGCCTATTTCACAATGGAAACCTCCACTGATAATAGTGTTACACATACATTTACACCTTTGAAAATTGAAGTTATTAGCAGATTTTACTTCATTTCTTTTTTAGCTTCATGGAGCTGCATATGGGAAAGGCATCTATTTGAGTCCCATCTCAAGCATATCATTTGGATATTCTGGTGAGAATGCACAGTTTATCGCTGTTCCTATAGTATCTATATAAACTGCATGCGTTGCATAGATAAATGATTATAGCAAGTTTCCATTCTGTTTGTTTAGAGATGGGGAAGGGTCAACACCAAGTACCTAACAAAGAAGAACTTATGAAGAAATATAACCGAATAAATAAAATCAAAACGGTAGATCATTCACATTTATTATTTCTCTGCCTTGATGCACTCTGTACAACTCTGTAAACTCCTTTTCATTCCCTCATCCTGTCTTCTCACCTTGCTTTAGAACGAGCTGGGGCAAGCAAGGTTTCTGCAGAGTAGGAACCTGAACTGCATTGCACTCTGTGAGGGTAAATGTGAAATAATATAGAGCAACAAAGGGACTTGATTTAACATAAACTGTTTTTAAATGTTGTCTGCGTGTACTTATAGTCATAACATCCAAAGATCTCCAGAAACATGGAAACATTTGGGTGTGTCCAATATCTGATCACGTGTGCACACGTTTTCTCTTTGTGTAAGTAAAACATGAATTAGCACAGAAGTAACTGACCAAAAACCGTGCAATTAAAGGTTTCCACACCAGTTTTCGAATTTTCTGAACAGCGTTTGTCTTTCTCAGATATGAAAATGGACAGGTGGGAGATGTCCACATCGACACTCAAGAAGCGAGGATCCACAGGGAAATTTTACAAGTAATTGCTTCAAAGCTGTGATGATAAAGAAAATAAATGCAAACGCACATGCAATAAAGCATGGACTGAGAATACTCTGTATTTCTTTGACAAATGAATATTATCAATATAACAACGAGCAATTGGTGTTATATTTATCAATTTACCAGCCAAAGAGTTACAGTAAAATAACCTGAGAGAAATTACATTTTCAACTTACGAACCTGTAAAAGCCTTAATTTACACTTTTATGTAATATAAATGTAAGTCTTATGCAGGCATGTATTTTGTGAAACATTTTTAAATAAAGTTTTAGAGTATTTGGGATTTTGTTGCATATTTAAATGTTTTGTTGTGTGTTTATTTCCTTAACTCAACTTTTTAATTGCTTTTTAGTTTATGGATTATTCGTGTTCTACCACAAGATGGAGGCATAACCAGCCATCTCAATATATGGTCCTTTTCAATACTGTCTGTTGATCAGTGATCCAATAAAACCCTAAAGTTGGGTATATTAGAATATTCATAATGTATGTGGAGACTGCAAATTTTTAAGTTTTATTATCTGGGTGTTGACATTTGTCTTCTGGCCTTCTGCTTACTATAACAGGCACAGCGCACACCAGATGTGTTACAGGAGCCAGTAACAAAAATAAGCAGAACTATATCAACAGCACTGAGACTCTGTGCTAATTGTCCGACTCAGTGAGTAACATGGGGTGCATGCACCATTATAATAGGATATTGTTTCCATATGAGCCCCACAGCTGCCACCTGACCTCTTCTTAAGAAAGCAACAACAAAAACAACTATCTTTGCATCTGGGCACAGATCTTTCCCTGCACGTTTCACAGTACTTTTCCATTTTTATCTAAGTTTGGCAATTTTGAAACTTATACCGTATGATTTTCCTAATAAATGTTATTGGTTCAAACACAGCACAAAATGGGTCAGCTCAGCAGGCGAAGGACTGATGGGAGGAGACTGTGAAGTTGCTGTAATAGCCCAAAGGAAGAAATTTCTCAAGGACCATATGGCTCTGTGATGATAGTGCAGGGGGGAAAGTTGATTTACAAACCCCTTTGTATGTTGCATTTGCTATAACTGTAATTTTGTGTATCTTTAGTCCAGTGACATTGCATTTTTGTGCAATATCTACAGAAACACACATTTAATTCAATATATTCAGCATAAACATAGATTTTCTTTCCAGCTACATGCTTTGTTAAATTTTATAACTCATGCATATGATTTAAGTAATCACATGGACAAACAAAATCTCTGAGCCTTTAAGCATTTAAGAAAAGCTTTACTCCAAACCCAGCAAAGTATTCGACTTGAGACAAAATATTGCATGTTCCTTTAAGAGCACTATGTCCCGCTCTACATGTCTCTCTCTGAGCCTCATGTGTGTTTGTTGGCATCAGCTGTCCTCAGTTCTGAATAGAGCAAGGACGTCTTTTCCTTCACATCAGTGGAATTAGAAGAAGAAATGCCCTCGTCATCTCTACGCTCAAAAGACAAAATGGAAATCCAGTGTGGACAGAAGAAAGGAAGAAGATCAAGATAAGTCACAAGTTTGGAATTCAAAGGTGATCAGTTTTTAATCTCTTATACAAATATCCAAGAAATATGCTTTAAACCTCAGAGGAGATATGCAAATAATCCAAGGCTGTCGCCTCAGAAACAGCTTCCTGCACTGTTATTTTCTTGCTTTCTAAGAAATTACGAAATTCGTGGGTCAGTTGAAAAGTTCATATAATGCAAGCAGCACTGTAATGGAACCTCAACCAGCATCATTTATCCCCAGTCTACTGCCTGCATCTTCAAAACTTAGCTGCACAAAGGAAAGCAACCCCTATCCCATACCCTGCCTAGCAGCAGATGTCCTGCACATGCGAGTAAAAGAAGGAAGTAAGATTCATAATTTGCTGCGATTAGCAATAGCTCGCTTACAAGAGGAGAGACGAGACAGCAATGGGTCATCACTGAGGCAGGTGTTGTTCACTGGCTCAGGTAGGGGACTCACCAAGACTATTACCTGTGTGGAGATTCTGAAACGTAAAATAGGAGGGTTGCACCAGCTGAACAAACTCTACTACAAGACAGTGAATGAGGTTTGGGAGAATTCACAACAGGGAGCACCAGATGTAACCATGCAGAAGACTGTCCCTGCTATCTCTGTCCTGCTCTCCAAGGACCCTCTGGATCCCCAGGAGCCTGGATACCAACCCCCTGAAACCCAGAGTGCCCCTACTTTAGTCACAGAGAGATGTAGTACAACACGTAGGCCTGCTCTCGGTGCCTCCCCACAAGACACAGCCAAGAGACTTTGTCGGGATGACTGGAGTGTGTGTTCAACCTGAACTTCCAAAGTCTGACAATATTGTGAAATATTAGAAAAATAACATAGTAGGCTTGATCACTGGGTTGTTTTATCACATTTGGCAAAAAAAGTAAATATGTCTGAACTTTTATGTTTTAATGTTTATTTACCAAAGTAATTAACTGCCTCTGTCTCCAAGCATGACATTCTTTCATTCAGCTTCACTGAGAATTTAATTTTGTGTATCACATTATAACTTTGTTAAGAGATCGAATTTTTATTATAGCAGCTAAATAAATAATCACCATAAAAGTAATGCAGCCTATTAGTAATATAAAAAGGTTGACAAAGCGCGGTCAAGAAATAGATGGGCACTGTCATTGTACATGTAAACAAAACCTTTGCATTAATAGACTTTCTTCTTTTAGATTTCATGTGAATAATAATAGATCATAAGACCTAACTTAATGGTGTTATTGTTTTTTGACAAATATATGCTTATTTTGAAGTTTAAGTCAGCAATACATCTTCCTATAAAATTCTTATTCTTTTCATTGTATATTCAGTCCGCATATTTAGAGATGCTATTATTAAATTACGGTAGCAAATTTATGTGATCAGCCTCTCTTTCTTTATTTCTTTCTTTGTTTTTTGTTTCTCATATGTTTACATGTATTGTCTTAAGTTTAGCAAAGTAGAGTTAAGTGATTTAAAAAAGATAAATAAAAATCATATAGTTACTTTATAGTTACATACTTGTATGTTTAAAAGAATCATTAATATAACAGGATAATTTTCTTTAAGGCCTAGTTAGACACACTAAACACTGCAAGAATTCTAAAGTTGTGAAAACTAGTGCACTCTATAATGCATTTGTTGTGTACGTTATTGTTTGATTATTATTATTATTATTATTGTTGTTGTTGTTGTTGTTGTTGTTGTAAATAAGGGGAACAGCGATGTCTCGGTGCTCCATTGGCCCATTGTGGATTGTGGGTGTGGTTTAAGGTGGGGGCGTGGCTTAAGGAAGCACCGCTGTACAACCGCAAACCGCGGTTTGCACATGCGCAGCAGGGGATTGACTACGTGACTGACTAGGTTCCTGCTGCTAGACCTCGCCGGGTCGTATAGTGAGCTAGCTGTCCGCATCATGTTCAGAGCTGCTGTCCGACTATCTGTCTCCGGTCTCCGCGGTTTAACCCGCACGCAACCGGGGTGCCAAGGTATTTTCTCAATGTGATATTACCTCTGATATTTTATTTTTAATGTTTTCATTTTGTACCTTCAGAAACGGTCAGTGCAAAGTTGTAACTGAGCTACCTGAAATGAAGTGTGGCTGTCGGCACATTGGGTGGAACGTACTAGCTAGCTGGGATTAGCTTAGCCAGTGTAACTGTCGTTTTTAAAAACATGCCTCACTGTCAAACGTGTTGATGTTTTAGTCAAAATATGAAAACATTCGTAAGCATCGTTACCTTTCATATTTCGAGTGTGAGCTGCTCCAACATTGTTACCGGTGGGTACCTTGGTGGCGTCTGTGTCCTTGCCATGACCCAGTCGAAGGCTCAGACTGAGGCCCTGTGATTTTGCTGCCGGTGCATTTGGCTAACATGCTAACTAGGTTAGTTGACACCTGCTTTTGCTGTTGTCAACTGGCTAGTTAATTGCAAAGTTAGTGTTATGGACGTAAAGTCATGGTTGGTGCAGAAAGCATCAATCGGGAAAAATTTGCGTTACTATTGTGTTGTTATGCTATAGCTAAATTCGTGCTGTATTTCCTTAATGTTATCTATTACGGAAATGAATTAAAACAAATATTGATATCCACTAGATACAGAATGTCAGATTCGCGCTACGTAAATAAATTATATGCACCATTGTCTAAAAAATTAATTTCCTGTTTGTCAATGTTTACTCAACCTGCAATGTGTAGCAGGTTTGTCTTGTCAGGACCTTGGCAGTGATCCACTTACATTACATTATCAAACATCATTTGTCCTTTTTCCACTCCGCTCAGTGTAGGTATCCTTTACTCGTCCGCATTACCTGACACCAGGTGCCACTTTTGATTCTTTGTTATTACGGTTAGATTACCTAACAAAAGATTGTGTATTTCTTTTGTGCAGCTCTTTTGGCATCAAGGTGTTACTCTCATGGAAAGAATGAGACGGATGAGGAGTTTGATGCCCGCTGGGTCACCTATTTTAACAAGCCAGACATTGATGCATGGGAGCTGAGAAAAGGTAAAGAAAAGAAAAATGTTTGTGAAGAGAAGCTGACAGTGAATTACTGAAGGTATAAAACCTTCAAAACGTAGCAAAATATATAAACACTTAAGAGTTTTTTGAACATCCAGCTCTGGCTTAAATAGCTTTTCATCATGCTACAGACAGTTTTGGGTGATTTCCATGTTAAGATAAGATGTAAACTTAACAGTAGATCTGACGTTAGATACCTTGATCTGGTCAGTCTTAGTCGATGGTTAATACAGTGTGTGAGAATACATGCTTCAAATTCATTTGAAAGTGGTAACTCTGTCCATGGAACAAAGCAAATGTTGAGAGCTTTGGTAATGAAATGTAGTGTTATCAAGCAAAAAAATATTAATCTGTTTGAAATTTTGCTTCTTTGACAAAAGTACAAGTTTGTTTCTGGTAATTGTATGTACTTATCTCTACTTTTTACTTCAGTGTTGTTATACTAAAAAGGAATGTTCGATACCATTCTAAAAATATCTACTTTCTAGATGCATCTGATAATATTGCATTCATTTGTCACTGAAACTCTACTTCCTGTATCATACTATATTTGCACCTGTAATTATAATTATTATTATTTTTTATGTTGGGCTGTTTTTGGATGCCCACTAGGAGGTAAAAGCACTGGTTTTGTGCTTTGTGTATGATATGTTTGAGTTGCAAGACAGAGAAGAAGAGGTTATCAGGTCAGTGTTGGTAAGATGTGAACTTTGAGGAAAGGAAGTTCTTGTGGTTGAACCTTACATAACAATGAAAGCAGTAGGTTCACTATAGTGTTGCACATGTGGTTGGTCTACATTATATTTTGTTTATAAGCCTTTGTGCCATTAAGTGACGATTCAATTTTTATTTTTATATGTGGGGAAAAAAAAGATTTCCATACATTATGTGTTCCTCTTAGTCCCAAGCTTATTTGCTTTTACAGGACAACTGTCTGGTTACATTTATTGGGGGAAGTAACTCGCTAAAAAGCTGGTAGCTGTATGTGTTTGTTTTTTTTATTTTAGTGCACATGTAGAAAATATTACTCAGGTAAACTGTATAGCTTTCATCTGTGGATTTATACATGTTTCTCAGCCCTTTGCCACCAGCTTTGCCTTGTAGGCAATTAATGAAATCTAAGAAATGTGACTTATAATAGAAGTTCTTGTCTCCAATTAAAAAAATGTATTGCTTTCAGGGATGAACACACTGATTGGTTATGATCTGGTACCTGAGCCAAAGATTCTTGAGGCAGCACTGAAGGCCTGTCGGAGGTTAAACGACTTGGCCAGCGCTATTCGAATTTTGGAAGCAGTGAAGGTAAAGGAAGAGGCAGCTCTTGGATAATAATTTAGAGAATGTTCAATCTTTGTAGTTATCGCTCATAAAGGTATGATTAATGAATGTTACTATCGGTTATTTCCTCAGGACAAAGCTGGTCCACATAAAGACATCTATCCGTACGTGATCCAGGAGCTGCGGCCAACATTAGATGAGCTTGGCATCTCCACACCTGAAGAGCTTGGGATTGACAAAGTGTAAATGAATAGGTATTACAAATCTGATCAGCCATGTGTTCTCCTATTTTCATGTTTGTCTTAAGATGGCAGTCTTAACTTTTTTTTCTTTCATTCTTTAAAGATATCTCATGGTGGATCTCCCCGGGACACAGAACCCTTGTACTTAAATGTTTGCCTCATCTAATACGTGTGATATTTAATTTGGCCTTTATTAAGTTCTTTTGCTTGTAAAATATTGATGAACATAATAAAGGAAAATGTATCTTTATTAGTGTCACAAGTATTTTGGGAAATTTTAAATAGCCTGATTACTTACCCAAGCAATACTTTACAAGTTGCTTTAACAGAGTCACTTGGTGCATGTTGTGTGTTTGCGTGCGTCTGGACATTCTTCTGTCATTTGCCACCAGGGAGCAGCATTTTCACATGAATGTAAAATCATTGTTCTTTGTTCAGTCTATATCTCATCTGTTCATTTCAGGGAAATTTTACATGCTGGTGAAATAAACTTGTGGAAATGGCAAATGGTGTAATGTTATCAACTCAACTGAAATGGTGCAAAAGCTAATTACAAAATTATTTTTCAAAGACAAAAACAGGATATGCGTTTAGCAGTTTAGGCTAACTTGGGAATACAGATTTTAGTAATATTTTAATTGAAATTTGTTGGTACCCTTTTTCCAACGGTTCAGTCGGGTTTGAAGGGTACGTTCTCCAGACTGCATGTTAGTGCACTTCTTGTGAATATTCAGTAGGATTTAGATCAGGTCTAAAAGAGCCTTTTCAGAATAGTGCAATATCTAGCAATTCTTGGGTTCTTAGCGGAGTGTTTTGCAACATTATCCTGGTGGATGACTCATAACCTGCAAATTAAAGCATTCTGACACTGGGCAGTGAATTTCTAAGGGATTGTTTGGTAGCGAGATTTTATTATTCCCTGCACAGAGTGAAGATGGCCTGTGCCACATTCTTGCAAAACAGCTTCTTAGTTTTTTCTTTTAAGCTTTATTTCTTTGTGGCTGTAGAATTGCTGCGAGTTTCTATAAAAACTTGCTCTGATATTAATTGACTTTGGACATTTTGGACTTCAGCTTGTCCCTGTGTCTGTGTCAATAATACACACTATTGTCCTGTTTTTTCTGTGCTAGATTTTCTTTCCTCTTGCAGCCACATCCTAGAACTACAGTCCTGTGAACCTTACTATCTTGTGTTTGCAACTGTATTCAGGAACCTGCTTGGAGATGGTGGTATCTGCTTTTACATTTGACATGATTGTCTACAATATTATTTAATTTTTTTAACACACAGCTTTCTTGCTTTTTCATGTCCATATTTAGTACCGAGTATTACTAAACTGCAGAGTGCTGATATTCTCTATTCAGGCACAATGACTTTCCAAAATGAAGTCATGTGATGCTCATTACAAAATAAATTGAAACATCACTATAATCCATTTGTTTATAATCTTTTCTAGGGCTAACAATAATAAATTTTCAAGGCCAACTCACATTATCTTTGTAGAATAAGTAATATCTTTTTTCACACTTTCTTTGCTTAATGACATGCCAAATATAAGAAGATATATGTGAGACAATATCTGTAAATTGAACTTTTTTATAAGAGAAATGGAACTACCAAACAACATTTTATTACATTGGATGTTTTAAGAAATGCCAAGTACACAGTTGTTTTCTTTTTTCCAAGTTAGAGCTGAGTTTGTTTAAGTTCACAGCTGTGGGTTTCAGATCACTTCAAAATAAACCTCCATGTCACCATGTGGCTGATTTCAGAATTTCTGTGGTGCAGAGAATTAAAATACAGTCAACCATTGACTATACACAAAATACATCTTTTTATGGGATTTATTCATTTCATAAAAAGCAGACTTTTATGCAGCAAATAAAATCATGAAAACGTGGCCTATAGTACAACTTCACATCCTTCATAGATTATCATATTGAACCGTAGTTTGTTTCCTTTGTTTCAGGTTTTAAAAAAAAACGTTAATTACCAAATCCCTTAAAAAGATTTAATTTAACAATAAATTGTATTTTACCAGCATAGCAGCTGTAAATCTAGAATCAGATTTTAACTTATTTGTCTGTTCCATAGAGTTTAAAACAGCCACGCTGCTATACTTTCTTTATCACAATTTTTTTTATTGTATTACAAAAACCCATTTCAAAGTGTAGGCCAATACTTTTTATTTTTCCATAAATTTATTTTGGACTGTAAAAACTATCAGTCCTACGAGTCAGTGTTAAATTGGCAACTGGAAGTTCGTACTGACTTAGGCTAAATGCCAATTAGGTCAGAGTACAACACATATTTACCATAGCCTAGAGTATTTGATTGTGACACCTCGTGTAGAAATTAATGTTGGACCCTTTTGGAAATTCACTGAACGTTTGGTAACACATGACCCAAGTGAGTCTCCAGTCATTTCGTTGGGAGACTTTCATCTCAGCTAATTCAAAAATAATGGACAGTGACTAACGGACTGTGAATTTCCATCCAGGCAGGATACTATTCCATCCGTGTTTTGGCTGTGAAATGCTGCCAGTTTAACAGTTAGAACAAAAACAATATCATGTGGGTGTAGAGGTCAGAACTGTGAATGTGAATGAAGACGCTCCACACTAAAATACACCTTTTTGTGTGTGAGCTCGGTTAGCCCACAGACGTACACGATACCAGCAGAGGATTCATCTTTCGTCTGCAGATGCTGGAAAGAAAGCCCACTTCCCGAGTTTTACGCACGGGGCGGGCCTTTTCATTCATCCAAGTTGGGGGTGTAGACCACACAATCCGACAATCAAAGATGTTTCCATGCGCAGCGACCAGGGAGGTAAAGAGCATTTCACCCCTCCTCCAGCTCCGATCACTCTCCCCTCCTCACTACAAGGATTTTTATTTATAATCACATTTGATCAGAAGAATCATTTCTGTCTGGAAAGGACCTGGTGCCATGTGATTTACGCCTTTCGGAGGAAAGAGTAAGAACTAGATAAGACCTTGTCTCGGTGATGAATTTCTCAAAGGCACAAACGGTGAGTGTCGACGACTGCTTGGTGGCGTGTCCACTCGTGTTTGTTACACTAACAAAGCAATCGAGGATTAATCTGGACTTTATTAAATGCATTTACACTTTTACGGTGACATTTTTGTTGTGGTTGTTAATGGTGTTAGTATGTTGGTGCAGACGTTCTGTTTAATTGAATCCACTCTATGAAATAAAAGTTGAATTTCCATTTAACCGAAGAATAGTTTTCTAAAATGGGTCATAGCTGTTCACAAACTGTGGACGCAGAAAATCTTTCATGAAACATTTGTATCATGGAACTAGTGTATTCTCAACTAAATTAACTTGTTTCTGTTAAAAATTATCTCATGTCATTAACCTTTGTTTTGCTTTAATCTTCCATTAAGCTGGTTTCTGCCCAGACAGATTTTCTTTAAAAAGTTTCATGTAACCATGTTTGAATAAAAAAAACACAAAAAACAACAACAACATTCTTTTCATAACTTTATTCAAACAAAACAATTCAGTTATTTGGATTTACATCGTTAGTTTAGGCCTTTTCCTGCAGCATAACCAAAATTACTTATTTAGGATTTGAGCTATAGAGTCAACTTCTCTCTGAAGTTGGTCAATATTATTTATTATTTTTTAATTAATTTGTTTGTTTGTCTTTGTGTCTGTAGTCAAGCTTATCTGAGGAAGGCAGTTCAGCTGGGTTTCTTCAGTTCAGTCCTGTTGGGCTTAAGCTGGAGGCGGTGATGGAGCAGCTGCAGAGACAGCAGGAGGCCAAGCTGGATATGAACCTGCAGGAGAAACATCTTCTTCAAGCTCAGCTGATCCTCGCTCAACACGCTGCTGCAGCAGGAGCCACTGGCTCCAAACTAGACTCCGCTTTATTTGGCAAAGCAGGTGGACAGAATTACCAAGCAGCTCAACACACTTTAAACAACCATCTCAGCAGAATAGATCCAGGGGAAGAAGAGGAAGACTCAGATGAAGAAGGACAAGAGATGATAGAGAATGATAAGATGGATGATGATGACGAGGAGGAGGAGGAGGAGGAGGAGAACGGGCTTCATCAGCAGGCAAATAAGCCTAGACTCCAGCAAGTTCCAGGCTTCTCCTTCCCTTCTTATTCCATGACTCATTCATCTGCTGCGAAGCAAAGGTCTGAATCTCCACCTTCAGCAGTGAAACAGAAGCATGAGGAGAATGGACTGCTGTCTCCTGCAGGTCAACATACCTTCACAACACCGAACAGCTTCACTGACTGCTTCGACGACCCATTTAAACAAGTAAGTTACGTTTGTTTTAATGTCTCTTTTGAAATGTTTCTCTCCATAAATCCTAGACACATTGACTCAGATATATTACATTTATCCTTAGTATGTGTTCTGCATCTTATAAATTGTGGATTTCTGATTCCAGTTTGCTCATGTGAAGGAAGGAGTGCATCCCATTTGGAAAGCTAATTGTGTCAAATCACTGGCCATGGCAAAACTCCTCCTGCCGCCATTCTTTATCTCCTGTATCAGAATTTTTAGAATGTAGTCTCACCACGAATTGACCTAATTGGTCTTGGCCATGGTCCAGTTCCAGGTAGCTAGTTCAAGCCTGCAGAGTTTGAGTTAAATGAGCAGAGGATTATTGAAATAGCTTCAAGCATGTAATTATGGAGAAAGTTTGCTTCAAGGAAAAACTGCTGCAATGACATGCAGGTTGGGTGTAAGATTTTTAAATCTCCTTAGCTCACATTTATATGCGTGTTTTTCAAAAGATGTGTTAAACTGCTTTTGGAAACAGAGTGTCTAGTCGTGGATTTTTTTTCCTTATATATGTGGGACGATGTGATTGGTTATTCAGTGTGTATGTTTCCCTTTTAAGGCCCCACTTCACTACAATGCATTATGATTAATGAGGCCTGTGGGCAGGGGGGGCAGCTAGTGCCTCACAGCATACCAGTAAGCAGTGACCCATAAAGTTTACTTAACTGTAGTTTCAGCAGAGCAGAATGGCCTTTACAGACTTCTTATCAGGGGTTGTACACACCTCTTGTTCATTATTTACAGATATTTCATGTTCTCTCATGTTTTTCTTTCCCCCGCTATTACCTGGTTCATGGGAAGTGTTACAAACAGAGTCATCAGCTCTCTTTAGAAATGTATTATCCCTGATAAGTCAAAAACTTGGATGTTTATTAGCCTCTGTAAAAACCTCAACAAGTCCAGAAATCCACTGCTGATTCAGCTGTAGCTCAGTGGATAGCTTTGCATAATTTAGCTGTTGCTTGGCAACACTAAATGGCCCCTTAATTCAGCTACAAATAATCAATACCTTATTACTGCAGTGAGAATGTGTTTTCTTTTTCACGGCACAGCGCACAGAACATTTCAACAGGTTTGATGAAAGCACAATAATCAGATGTGTGACTATAATATGTAGCCCTGGAATTCATCATCAGTCAACTGTAATTTACCATCTTAAAAATAGGAGATGATACTTTTACAAACATCTTCACAGCAAAAAATGCATTCACATTTACTTTGGCAACTTTGACATAATTCAGCACATGTAGGTTTTAGTTTAGTAAAAACTGCAGCCTAAAAACCATTCAGGACATTGAAATGTCATCTTTCCTAAAATTTAGACATTAAAACAGGGTCCATCCCTGTCTCATCCTTTGGTTAGCAGCAAGTTTAAACTTTAAAATGGGGATATTTCAGTTGATTACAGTGAAGACCTGCGATGTGTGTAAAGTTCAACTTGCTATAAATAGACTGGAATTGTGTATTTTTGAGGTAATTAGTGGCTGCCCTAAATAATTGTGATGTTTACACGTCTCCTACTTTTTTCCCTTTCTTTTTTACTTCTTCACTTTATTTTTTGCTCATTTTGTCAGCCAGTTGTCTGTGTTCACTAGTAGACGTGATGTACAAGCCACAAGCTGGACAGCCATTGTTCACTCTCTGTGTGCTGTCACACTTAAATGTAGCATGGGCGGAGACAGAGACATCTCAGCACAGCAGGGAGACAGATAAATGATTTGTGGAGGTGACTAAAGGCCTAATAATTTGATTTGAATTTAAAAACCGGGTCATGGATAGGGATTGGTGAGAGAGGGGTTTTCACTGTTGCTCAGCTGGAACACATTAATGGTTTAATTTAAGCAATTTATAAAAATTAGTTTTCCGTTGTGGTTTTATATTTTAATGGGACATTTCAAATGTTTGATTTGTTTTTATCCTGGTGGCCTGGTAACTGGCTTTTCTATAGTAGTGAGCACCCCCACATAAAGTTGTAATTTAAATACATACATTCTACAACCCAATAAAAACAAGGCCTTTTTAACAAAACAAAAGAAACCTTTTCCTGACCTGAAGCTGAATACTATCAGGATTCCCAGGGCCAGATGTGTGAAAGCTTTGTGAGCAATTAACTGAAAGCTCTTTGTTAATAGATCCACAGTTGGTCTCAGTTGCTCATCAATAAGGGGGGGAGGGTTTTATTTCCATTTGATGGTGAAAAGACTGGGATGTTTATCTACCTTCACATCAATAGGCTTTCTGCTGGGGGAGTAGACATCTTTCATTAGAAATTCGAAGCATGAAACAGTTTATGTTACTTAGATTGATGAACAGCTTTTAGTTTCATTACTAAAGTGAATACATACAGTTATATTATTAAACTATTTAAACAACAAAGAACAGAGGATAAAAAATAAGTTTCTTGAGAAAAATTTCCTGTGCATCACTTCACTGAATTCACTGTGCATTAGCCAACTTCTGCAGTCAGGGTTATGTGGAAAGCTTTTGGGTTTACCTCATATAAAAATAGGAAAAAAAAAATAGAAATTTAAATTTGTGCTCCTCTATGTCCTGCCCAGGGATTCAGGTTGTTATTGTTAGGAAATCCATGTAAATAAGAATGCTGCAATGCTGTCACTGTGTGTTAAACTGTGTCAAAGGTTACAAGGCAATATCCACTAAATAATAATGGTTGGGAATCACTTTAAACTGTCAGTGTGAATTATGTTTTTTGATAAACGGCAGGGTACAGTTAGTCTGTTAGCCAACACGTATTTATTTTATTGTGTTTTCTAGCTCAGAGGATGAGATATTTGATCAGGTTTCTATATCAAGCAGTTAAGTAATGTAATGATGTAAAATAAAAAATGATACATTTAAATGGAACTAGGAAGGAAAAACAAGGAAACCTGCCCAGTATTTTGATTAACCACATGCTTCAACCATTTAATTTTGCCACAAACAAAAACATGTTATGTTGTCCAAAATACTCAGTCCTTGTTATAATATAAAACAAGATAGTGAACTGAATGGTACATGGTGCCTCTCATGTGATGCAACCCTAGATAAGAAAAAAAAAAAACACAATTTATAAGCCACAACTAATACTAATACACAACAGTAATCCTGAATAAATGTAATTTAATTTTAATTATAATAAAGGTGATGGAAAAAAAATAACCTTCTTAGTTGTAATAACACACTATTTATATGCTTGATTTTCATACTTAATCATTATCGTATGGCTCTCTATGCACATAGCAGGACAGTAACCTGATATAGTTGTACACACACTAGCCTCCACTCACATTTCTAACTGTCATGTTAGGGTGGCGGTGATGAAGGAAGCAAAGAGCACGCTTCCCTTTGGCCAGGTTGAAATCCCTTTTAAAAAACATGCGTAAACACAGTGGTGCAGGCAAAACTATGCTTACACTGAGCAGCTGTTTGCTGCAGATGGGTGAGACTGTGCTGAAGGAAAAAAAGCGTGCATACAAGACTCAGGAAGCACGAAGTAATAAGTCAAATGTGAGTTACAAAATGTGATAATTAAAGAGAAGCTTTAAAGAAAAAATTATGAAACTGACGCAACATTACATATTATTAATTTTGATAGTTTACTCCTTATTAATATTGTGTCAACCATACTACATTGTCCAATTTCTCTATTAGGTGTCTTTGTGTCTGAAATGAACCACTGGAAATCTCTTTCAAACTTGCTTGTGTTTGTGCTACACTCTCCGTATTAATGTGGTCATGTAAAGCAGACCTGGGGCAATCTGGAAGACACCACTGCTCATTGCTGTTACTCTCTGTGGGTGTGTTTACAGAGAAGTGCCATCTGGGCTGAAGAAAATGACGGTGGAAAAGTAAAAGGAGAGCCATCCAGGGACTTTGCCAAGGTCAGTAGACTTGTTTGGTGTCAGTAGAAAATGCTTGAAATCATCACAGGTTTACAACGGACTTGCTTGTTGTTAATGGGGTTTTCATTTTTAGCTTTACGAACTGGATAATGATCCACAACGGAAGGAGTTTCTTGATGAACTCTTTGTCTTCATGCAAAAACGAGGTCAGTTTAGGCTTTTTGGTCCTTTGGTTTTGTTTTGGGTAACTAAAGCAGCTCATGTTCTTTATTGCACTCAAACATCATCAATGTGCTTTTTTTATGTTACTATAGTTTCCAAAATGCCTATTTATTAGTATTTCTTTTTAAAGTTTGTGCGTTTAAATCCTTCACTGTGTTATCTTGTAAATGTACAAATAAATACTGCACAACGAAATCAGAATCAAATAACTGAGTACAACCCCTATATAAAAAAAAGTTGGGACGATGTGTAAGAAAAGACAGAATGCAATGATTTGCAAACCTCATCAACCCATATTTTATTCACAATAGAAAATAAGCAACATCTCAGATGTAGAAACTGAGATATTTTACCATTTCAAAAATATTAGCTCGTTTTGAACTTAATGGCAGCAATGCATCTCAAAAAAGTTGGAACAGGGGCAACAAAAGCCTGGAAAAGTAATTGCTGCAAATCAAAAAACTAATGGAGGAGCATTTGACAACTAATTAGGTTAATTGGCAACAGGTCGGTAACATGACTGGGTATAAAATGAGCACTTCAGAGAGGCAGAGCTCAAAAAAATGTCCCTCAACCTAAAATTGTAAATACTTTGAAGACGCCGCCAATGACCAAATGTCTCAGTTTCAACATCTGATATGAAGTTTATGTTCTATTGTGAATAAAATATGGGTTTATGAGATTTGTAAATCATTGCATTCTTTTGTCGTCCACGGACCAAAGGGGCCGGGCTTCTGTCCATTGTACTTCTCATTAATTGTGGTTTTACAAGAAAGCTCTTGTTTTGTGCCAATGTTTAAGAAGGAGAATTTAAAAAAATGAAATGGTCTTATCTTCCCTTTTGTGCAGGAACTCCTGTAAACCGCATCCCAATCATGGCAAAGCAGGTGCTGGACCTGTTCAGGCTTTATAAGCTTGTGACAGAAAAAGGAGGCTTGGTGGAGGTTATTAACAGGAAGATCTGGAGGGAAATCACCAAAGGTCTTAACCTACCCACATCCATCACCAGTGCAGCCTTCACACTTCGCACCCAGTAGGTGTCTTACAGAAACGCTGAACCATTGACTGACTGGGGTAAAAATGAGCTTTTCAGCTATACTGAGGCTGATTATGTAATGCAACAAATGACCTTTTCTAAAATGCAATAAGAGCTACAGTTTGATTTGTTAATTTGCTTGAAACTTTATTTGACAAAATTGTATTTTGGAAATATATGAACATTTAAAATTTGATGCCTGCAACACATTATAAAAAGTTAGGGCAGATGCATCTGGCATATGGTGTTTTTGTGCCATGCTACCCTCACCTGTTATCACCTCATGTTAATTCATTTCAGAATAATCCAGAATGATGGTAATTAAGTATTTTATAAACCTTTCGCTCACATCTGTGCTGACCTTTTTTGAGTGTGTGGCTAACATCAAGCTCAAAATGTGTTTATGTATATAGAATACAATCAGGTTGTTCAGAGAAAACACTGAAAATCCTTTCTTTGTACCTTTTGTATAAAAGATGCATTGCATTTTTAAATATTTCAAATTATTTAACCCAACAATGCGACTCAAATGAAACTTTTTCTTGTAGGTATATGAAATACCTGTACCCGTTTGAGTGCGAGAAGAAGGGGCTGAGTTCTCCTGGTGAGCTGCAGGCTGCAATCGACAGTAACCGCAGAGAAGGTCGGCGTCCCAGCTACACAAACAGCCTCTACCGCTACTCTCCCTCTCCGAGCTCCACTCCACATGCTCTTCTCTCTTCTCCCACAGTGCAAACCAACCTGACTGGACAGAATGGTCTGAATGCGTCTCCTAGTCCAAATCTAAAGAGAAACACAGGTATGATGTTATTCTGGCTGTGTACTAATGGCATTTGGAGAATTTCTATTCTTTCACAGTAGAAAAGAAAAGTAAGATCACAACATTGATCTGCAGTTCAAAGTTTTCACTATGGCATTTAAACTTAGTGTAATCACAGAAGCACTTACAGTATACTGTTTTGGCAGCAAGATGAGTGGTCTGTCTCACTAGAATAGAAGCTTTGTCTTTGAGCACATATACCTGTACCCGTGGAATTCATTATGTGTATTTAACCCATCTCCCTGTGAGAGCGATGGCCAACTAAAGGCAGGACATGGGGAGATTAAAAAAGTACAAAAGTAATCCAAATTTCTTCTTCATTGCACTAATTTTTAATGTCCAATGGGATATGGAAACCCTCCCATTGTCAGATGGGCTTTTGTTTTTTGACTAGCTGCAAGCCCCCCGACACAGCTGTTATTTCTCTGAGGTCAGGTGGCAACTGAAAAGCTGCCAGGTCAGTTGGCGAACATGGAGTGACCACTGTTGGAACAAAAACTGGATTAGGCTTCATGGTCACCCCAAGGCTATCAGGGATAAACTGCATCAGGATGCACAGACCGACCGGGAATGTCACTCACATGTTAAGCTGTGACTAACACTGCCTTAAGAAATGACATTTGCATATCACTCAGCCAGATGGCCAGAGAGGGCCTCTGGAACGACAAGCAGCATTCTTGGTGTGTAAGGACATTTGGTTACATTCCCCATCTTACTCATAAAAAGTCCTACCCTTGTGGTGAACCAGGGACCTCTAGTGGTTTCAATTTCCACATTTGTTTGTAGCACAAATACCTGTATTTGTGCTACAAGTTTGAAAAGAAATTAGCAATTTTCCTTTTCTAATTTAATGACGTATTTTATAATGATTTTCACTTGCATTTTCCCCCCCAGATGAGACACCTACACCTCTAATACCCAGTCGGCTGCCAATGACTATGGCACTGGGGCAGCAGGGACAAGCTGCAACATTAGAGCATCTCAAAGAGCGGCTGGAGCGAGGAGCAGGAAGAGCTGCAGCTGAGGGTCCAGAAAAGAAAATGATGAGGCTGGCAGAGGAACAGCAGCGCGTCCTGCAGCAGGCCCTACAACAAAACCTCCTGGCCATGGCCTCTCACTTAAATCCCATGAATGTCAAGATAACAAATGGACATGGTGAGCCGCCTCAACATTACAGACGGTATCAGACAGGTCCATAAGAAAGTCTAATAACTATGGATTTTTGTTTTCCCACAGAAAGCAAACAGGATTTGTCTGTGAGCCTCTCCACTAATGGAACAGCCAGTATCAGTGTGTCTGTGACAATAAATGGTACCATTTACTCTGGTAAGTCATTAAGATTCCTGTGCAGTGAATCAAAGCTGACAAAAAACAACAACTTTGGTTTACTCTTTTCCCAAAACATCACACTGTTCCTTTTATACTACTAATACCCATTATTTTCTTTGGTGTGAAAGCTCGGGCTATAAAAATGGAGATGCACTACTGAATGCAGAGGACATTGTATTGAGAAATTGACAACACACAATACGTGACATCAAAAACTACAACCAACATTTTCCATTAAAATGAGTCATTTATGCAAAAACAAACAAATAGTACAGGTCACACTTTCTAAAGGCTATTGTTTCAAAAGTTTCCTTTGATTGCTGCCCTCTAGGTACGCTGTTTGCCCAGACGTCCGCTGCTCCTGTGGTGTCTCAGACTGTAACTATGGCAGGGACGAGTGGTTTTAGTGCACTCTCCTCCTCCCACAGTCCATCACCTTCATCATCCACCTCCTCAAAAGGACAAAATTGAGGCTCACTGGCTTTAAAATCTGTTCAGGGCAAACATATTACAAATAACATCTCTTGTCAGGCAAGAACTAAATAAACTCCAGGGAAAGTCAGCTGCAACACATGATGTAATTCATTTTCTAGCATTTCTATTAATTTGACTGCATGTGCTTTAATTAAGACTTGTCAGGAGAGCATTAATATTTCCCCTCAAAATTTTAAAACCGTAATGCATATTCCTATCTAAGTTTGCCTTAGTGCCTGTTTATTAAATGTAGTGACAGTCATATCTTAAGGGCTTTACAAGGTTTGCTCAGTAGTGTCTTTGGAACAGAATAGCGTTTGTTTTGAATCAGTATTTAGGCTGCTGCTTGGGTGTTTGCTATATTTGTGGGTAAATAATGAACAGTCCTGCTGCTGCTTTTTCCCCATTCAGAAATCTATCTGCTGAAGCCATTTTTGTACCACACCTTGTACAATATTTTTCATCAGCAGGTTTCAGGAATCATGTGTATCATCACTTTCCACAGAACCGGTCTCATGAACTTTAAAAATGTATTCCATCTTTGTTTATATTTTTTATGAATTATTTGTTTTGTGTTTTTGTTTTCTTTTATTTTTTATTTAATCATTGGGCATGGCCTTAAAATTGAGGAATATTTATCTCACATCAGCTGTGAATCAAATCCAAAATGAGAATGTTAAGCTTTCTGCTGAGAGCCATATGTAGGGGGGAAGTGACAACACTGTTGGCTGGTAGGTTTGTTTGGAATGTTTTCTGGACAGAGGAATGTCCTCGGGACTGTATGTCACAATATATTGCTGTATTGCCTCAGTATAAACGCAGGGAATGTATCGTTAATGACTTTAAGCTTTTGACAATTGAACACTGAAACAGTGCTACCTCACTCTCCTAGATAAATATGCAATACTTAATGCAGCATGGGTTTATTTATCCGTCTGCTGGAATATACTGTATGTTGACAATCAGGTAGACTTATCATTGCAAACGATTGTCATTGCAAACTTGACAACTGTAAAAATCAAATATCAAAGTTTATGTTGAACTCTGTTTTGATCTTGAATTAATGTATGTTGCAATGAGGAGTAAAACTATTGTGTGTTGTAGAAAGAGTGTGTCCTTGTCTCTGACTCTGCCTTGGTTTTGCCTTCATAACTATAAGTCAAATGGTCATAATGTTTGAGTAGAATGCTGAGCTTTAACTTGTGTACACAGACAATGATTTAAATCTTTTTGGATACAAATACGTTTTGCGTATAAATCTTTGCGTATAAATTTGAATAACCAACATATTAAGAAAATGTTACACCTGTTTCTTCACAACAGTTGGTTAATGTGATGGTTTATTATAGATCAACTTTCCAACAGCACATCAGATTAAATTGGCTCCATCTTGAAAAGCCACAACATTAAAATGCTAATGATGCATCATTAATTGTAATCAAATAATGCAATTATGCACTAGCATCACATTTACTGTGTCCATTTTCTGCTTTACGAATACTTTTTATTTCAGGACTTTAAGTAGAATATTTTTACACATCAGTATTAACATTTTTCTACTACCTTATGAGTTCCTCCACCAATAAAAAGAACGTTCAAAGAATGCGTGATTCAGTGGCCAGATGGGGGTAGCATTTCCTCCTCTATAACTTGCTACTCACCATCTTTTGTTCAGAAGTTGTATTTATGATTATTTTTAGAATTTAATTATTGCAATAATGATAATAACTGATTGTCAGTAGTGATTTTCACCTGACATCACACCTGAGACCTCCAGTAAACAATAAAGAAGTGGATTGTTAAACAATTCTTGACCTGGATTTTATTTTAAGTTAGGTTTTGTTTATAATGAGAACACTGATGACAAATTGAATTTGTTCATGGTTTTTTTTCCCCCATATATATGATATGTATTTCATGTCAGATTAAGTACATCTATAAGGGGATGTACAGAAATACAGTCTTTACTGAGATGTTAATTCCTGAACACTGATGTGCATTAGACTGGCCATACTAATGAAGATAATAGCTCATGGGGCAGAGGATAAGGATGGGGGTTGGGTTGCAGGATTTACTGTTGGGTGGTTATTCTATAGCAACACTGCTAGACTGACATCTGGACCAGTATGGAATCATTTTTTAATAGAGATGAATTGTGTTTGAAGATTTTCAAATACCTTATGTACATTATGTTTCGTCATACTTCATATATTTTATTATGGTTGATAAGTTGGGTTTATGTAGTTTGCTCATATTATGTAGTTTGCATGAATTCAAGTTGTATGGCTTGGCTAGTTTTGCATTTTTTGTTGTTTTGCATGTTACCTAATGTCACATAAATGGGCAACTATTAAAAAATATGCAGTTTTTTTGTGCGATATTATGAAGTTATGTCCCCGCCCATGGTCCCCGCCCATCAAAGGGGATTAATACGGGTCATGTCATTCAACAGATGAGGAGATCACCAACTTGGAATAAATACACCATAATGTACTGTACGTAGAGAATTCTGACAATTCACTGGCGCTTTTTCCAGCTGTAGTTGCCGAAGAGTGCTTGATTCCAACTTGTGGAAGGAGGTCCATCCTGACTGATAAATCCTTTTTATGGAAAATGAGGACATCATGTAATGTGCAAAAACTAAATCTAAATGTTCTACATGATTTAATGGGATATAGAAGTTTTTGTGCTTTGTTTTGTCCAGAACAATGGATTTGGATGATCTTCAATAGAAGAAATGTATGAAGAGGTCGTCAGGACTGGCAGCCAGAATGCATTTTAATAAGAAAAGCAAATGATCTTCCTTACAGGAGCCTCAGTGGATATTGTGTTTGTTTAGGAACCATTTCTACAGACTCTTAGCACACAGTGTTCACCATGCCTTACCATGATGAGGAGTATCCAGGTCAACCTCTCTGGCAATCTGTTCTGCTCTTCTGCTGTAAGGGTATGATCGAGGGAATAATGGTTATTCTCTTCTCCTGGCTTCTGGTACAGGTCCTATTCACCAAAAACCTAGAAGGTATGGTCTTAAAGGACAGGTTCAACTTCCAAAACCATATATGCATGCCAATATTTAATTTGGAGTTAAGAGGATTGTCTGAGATAAGTGTAAATTACATTAAATGAGTCATTATTCTCTTTTATGTTTGCAGTTCACCTTCAAGTTCTTCTTTTGGTCGGACTGATCATCTTTTGTCTCTCTTTGATTCTGGGATGTTTTCTGTGTTGGAGGAAAAGTCCCATTTGTCCAGTGTGGGCCAAAGATCCTGTGACATCAGCAGCAGCTCCTCTGGATCCTGTGACCCTTGCCAGCGCCCCGCCTACTTCAATGGCAACGACACCAGGCAGGCAACAATATGAGGAGCTGGATGGAGATTTACTGGACTATCCCTCTTCATTCACCAGTCCTGGTCCTTCAGAAGTTGTTTTTTCTTCTCAGCAAATTTCTGCTCAAGCTACAGTTGCCTCTGAGCAGAAGGAACAGCAAAAATTTAATTTCTCCCTGCGCCGCCTCAGCACACCACTGCTGACATCACCCCTTTATAAGCCAATAGATGCCAGCCATGAGTCCGTGCTGACATTTCCGAAAGTGGGACTGTTTTCCAAAACACGTAGGCCTCTGCAGAGACGCTGCACTGTCACTGGGGATAGTTTATCTTATAATGAACACAGCAGGCTTACTAGCTCCAGTGCTGCCTCTTGTTCAATGCTGGAAGAAATGGTCCCACTGACTCCACTGAGCTATGGCTCCAGTGCTAGATACAAACAAGTAACATCACCAAAACCTTGCCTCCATTTCACTATGGCCTTCTCTCCAGAGCAGCAAACCCTGACAGTCACTGTCCTCAGCCTGAGTGCGACAGCATATACACTAGAGGACGTGGTTGTGCTGGGTAGCTTGCTACCTCTGTACCCCTGTCCCATACAAGCCTCTGTTCAGTGCAGCCTAGGCCATAAGCGTCACAGCCTGGTGCTGCTTTTGAAGGTGAGCTCTGTGAGTGAGCTCCAGAGGTGCACCCTCAAAATCACTGTATACTCACAGGAATCACACAGAATGAGAGACACCGCACTGGGTGAACTGGAGGCTGACTGCGGAGGAAGAGACTGGAGAGCAGAGCATTTATTTCATGTCTTGCAAGAGCTTAACCCAAATAAGTGGACACTAAAAAAGGTATTCGATTTATTTCCATTAGCAGGTGCTGACTTTACTTCTAAGCTATACAAAGGTTTGGCTGTAGATTATCTACTTAGTAGATCTCTTGAGCATTTTTAGGACCTAATCTTGAGTTTGAATGAATATTCAAGTTACATTAAAGGTCTAGTTAAACACAATGAGCCAGGGGTCCTTTGGTGTCTGGGTTCTTTGCTGTGTACTTTTCACAGACTAAGATAAAGGCCACAAGCTAAAATGTGTTTAATAATAAAAATGCAGTCTGCAAGTGTAGCTGTTTGATTATTTCAGGCGGGGCCTGGGTACCCAGAGTCCATTGCCTGCTTTGCTCAGCTTAGTATTGCTAAAATTTGCCAAATTTGAATGATTTTAGTTTACTACAAAGTAAATCCTCATGCTGCATTTCCACCTGACTGAGGTTCCCTCTCTTAACTTTTGTCCTGTGTCTGATCACCCAGGGTGCACCAATGTACAGGGGGCTTAGCTGTCCTCCACAGATCTTCATTTTGCTTCAGTATCAGACTCAGACCCACCACATCAAAGCCACGGTCCTGAGAGTCGATAATTTAGACAGCCTTGTTCACAAGTCAGCAGCAGGTAAAGCCAGAGTTGAAAAACAGTGTTTTTGAGGTACTATGCAGACATACATGAACAGAATACACTTCTTTCTTTGAGGGGCTGTGTTGAAGTAATGCCCTATGTTTGCTTTTAATGTTTAGGGGATTAAATGATGTCTTACAGGATGTGACTGCAGCAGAAGATGATCCCTTTTTTTAATGACATTGTCATTTAATCCCTTACTATTCACAGTTCTCAGGAAAAGGTTCCAATTTTTCTCTGGATCTCTGATCTGGAAAATCTAATCTTTGTTTCCATTAGCCTTTCTAAGCATTATTTTTAGTACACAGAAGTAAATCCTGTACACCGTGCCATTAGATTTTATATCTGTTTCATGTACAGTATGTCACATAAGAAGGCTCTTTTTGTTTTACATCAGATTTCAAAAGTATTTGTTCAGAAATATTTAGACATCATAGACTTGAATTGCAATGGACAACAACAGGGAAATAATTCTTTATCTTTTTGAGCTTCGCTTTGTACGTGACTACGTGTAATATTGTCTTTAGCGGAAACCAGTTGGTGTATGGGGCACTAAAATGTGTTTGAATTGTGTTAAATATTTGTAAATGGACTGTGATTTTGCAACATTTGCACCTTTTGATGCACATGACGGACATTAATTTGCAGATCTAAATAATTAGAACAGAGAATTTATCCAACAAAAATGTTTCTGGCCTTGTGGTATGTCAACACAAGGACTTTAAACTATCATATGGTGTTATCTCATCAATGACTGTTTTCCTAATATTCCCTTTTAATTTCCTATTAATTTTAAATACTTAATGTTTTTTTACAATAAATTTTATCACACTTACTTATACCCACAGGTTACAAGGTTGTGATCAATCTGCATTATGATGGAGTTGTGATCAGCAGCAGAGAAACTGAAGGAAGGTCCTGCACTGTGTGGAATACGTCTTTCCTGTTTGACCTTCCTCCAGGAAACATGAGTCAGTTGCCCCTCATGCTCGAGTTCATAATCATGCAGGTAAAGTCTCTTTAGAGCTCATAACGAATAAAAGGATGTCATGCCTTTTCATTAACTTAGAAAGCATGAATAATAAATAGCTAGCAGCATTAATAATGATCTTAATCAAATGTCCATTCTCCTTTCATATGTGAAAGAATCAGGTACTTTCAGAAGGAAAAGTTCTCGGTCGAGTCCTCATTGGAGCGGCAGCTGCAGATGCAGGACGTGCTCACTGGAGGGACATGTGCAACCTGCAGGTGGAGCAGGCACGCTGGCACACAGTTCAACCAGAACCACTGTAGACCTCTGGAAAAACTTTGCAACCAGTGGACCAGATGTACTGTATGAACTGAGCTGTCTGAGCTCACTGGGAAATCCATAATAAGCTTTGACATAAAAAAAAAACACACAGCTGACGCTTAGGTGTATACGAAGGGATTGTGTTTACTGACTTTGCAACTTAAATGGGTGGCGCTCCCAGCAATGCAGTTTTAAAACATGGCCTTATTTTAATGTAGCAGTTCATCAATTTTCTAAAGACTTGTGGAGTGACACAATGAAATTTCAGAGTGTGTATAGGCTTATTATATTTATATATACAAAACTCTGTTACCTTGGACAATGGTTAAACCTGAAGGTCCTTGAACTGTGAAACAGTCTTTATCTATTAATACTAAAGAGTTACTCTAGTATTGTGAATAAATCCATTTATTTATTTGATGTGTGAGTAACTTGTCATACACAGAAATTTACTTCGCACATTGTCATGTAAATCTGTAATACCAGCGTTATTTTAGGATAATTTTAAAATCATTTATTTGCTGTTTGGTTTTTTGAATGTAAAAATGATGTGAAGAACCTCATCATGTCATATAAATAAAACACACTTTGGCCTGGAGTAGTTCAAAACATCACAATGGTTTGACTGATGGTTAAATTGAATTAATGCATATCATCATATAGCAGATCATTTATACATTTTAGATATGATTTAGTTAAATTTAAATTAAGGAAAAAAATTGACATTACAGCAAGCTGTTTATACCAGGTCTACGTAACGACTTCAAGAAACAGTTAATTTGTCCCCACCTTCCTCTTCATCTTCATCAGGGCTACAGATATTCACAAGCTCAGCCAGAAATATTCCATCAGGATAGTGAAAATAAGGTTTTTGCTGCAGGTCACACTTGTTCGAATAGTCACGTAGGTTTGGCACCTCAACATGCGCAGTAGTCTCGTCCTGTTCAACCTGGAGTGGTTGTTCGAACCTTAAGGCTTAATCAAAAGAAAAAACAGGAAAATGGAACCAGATTCATATTTCCTTTGATAAATTGTAAGTATTAATATTGTATACACACATGAGCTGGAAAGCAAAGGCAATTTAATTCAATCCAGGGCCATGGCCACTAATGAGGACTATATGTTCTTCTATTTGTATTTAATTTAGACATGGCCATTTGTGGATATGTCCGTGTTTGAGAAAAAAATAATCTTGTAATCTATAGGAGCTACAAACATGGAACAGATCACAGCACACACAGCTAATCGACGGGTTACACAGATTCATGCAGTGTCACCTTGTAGAAGATTCTCATGTTTTGCCTTCACACTGATGTGTTCTGTACTCATAGCTGACATCTGGCAGAGGAGAGATTTATTTCAGATATATCAGTTCATCCTCATATTTGTTCCTTTGCACTTCACATTTTTTCTTTGTTTTTCAAAATTAATTCAAAATTTAAAATTATTTCAATTGCACATCTATCTTATCAACAGCAGCAAAACAGTTCATCCATCTGTCCATTATCTGTGATCGCGTATACTGTGCAGAGTCGTAGGGGGGCTGGAGCCGATCCCAGCTGTCACAGTGTGTACACCTTCGACAGGTGCCAGCTATAAAATGTGACTTCCACATTAATATTAAAGATGTACTGTTTTGCACACTGTGGTTTTTAGTCAACAGTATGTGCAATTTTTTGCAAAGATATTTTAAAAGTGTGTCAACTTTGAATGTCACTGATCTTTTATTTATATTTGTTTATTGTTGTTGACTGGTCCTCTGTCATCACAATGGTAATCACAGGCCTTCAGTCTAACACAGATGCTAACTTTTGTCTGTCTTATGGCTGAGACAGATGTTTTCCAGCTGAGCTTCTCAGCTTTAATTCCACTAATTCACAGAGTACGAAGAATCCTGTGTGAGATTATAGTTTAATTGTGTTCCACGTGAACCTGCAGTGCTTATATGCAGCCAGGCTCTTTGATTAAAGTAATAGCTGGGATTAGTGCGTATGTGTGTGTATATGTAATAAAACAAATGTAACTGTGGTTGTGTTACGTTCAGGATATAAATTGCGTGACATGGTTATTCCATTAATCTTATTAGTTTGCAAATGCAGTCAGACATGCAGTCAGACAAATATAAAGGATGTTTTGAGTGGTCTGTTCGCTTTATGTTTTAGTTATTTAGCTGCTGCTATGTACAAAGTGATGAAGGAACAACAGGAAAGCTAGGTTAACTGGACACATTAACGTATACACTGCCCAAGTTTCAACTTAGTAACATTTCTTGGTGTAATTTAATCATTTATAACCTGGTCTCTCTGGTTGTGGATGCTTTCTTGAGCACAGGCCTCTTCTTCTAGCTCTCCCTCCTCTTTTCCTTGCAACTCAATGTCCTCTTCATTCTCTTCAAACACTGGTGTCAAACTTGAGTTTGGCTGCCAGTTCCACCTGTTCACTGCAGTCTGGATGAAGATGATACAGCCATTATGTTACACTTAAACATGTTAGTGTTAACCCATTAAAACAGTGGTGGATTCTGATATTTATTTAGCCTTGAGTTGTGGAGGTTTTGTACCCTCACAACTGTAGGATTAGGAGTCCAGTCTTGAGTCAAGGATGCTCCAGTCTGAGCTGCTGCTGCTGCTGTGGCTGTGTTGTCAACCTTTCGCTTCTCTTTTTCCTCTCGCTCTTTAAACAGATTCTTTAACTGAGATAGAATATAATAAATACTTTTTTTCTTTTCATTAGCAGCAGGTATAAACTTGCTCTATGATGTTATAACCACAGTGGTGCTTTGGGCTACATAATATTAACATTTTAACTTGCCCGGAATAAAAGCATGAAGATATTTAAAATGAGCTGTTCAACTTTGTAATCTTCTTAGTTTAGCTTTTTAGCATATTAACATCTGCTTGTTAGCAATGGTGGAAAAAAATACTAAGGGCCTTTATGTAATGAAAAGAAAAACACAGAATGCCCTGTGTCCAAAATGTTCAGTAAAACAAAACAAAAAAAAGTTATTATAAAGTTATTACAGAATGAACCATTTCAGAAGACTGTGTATTGATCTGTTGAATTATAATTATTGGTTGCAACCGATACCAAAAATAACCATTTATGTGTTTATTTTATTTTATATTTGAACATTGAGAATCTCAAGAGAAACTACAGTTATCAACTGTAGTAACTGAGATGCAAAAGAAGTGCAATAAGAAGTCCAAAGGAGTCTGGACTGAAGTATTTTGACCATCCATCTTTAGAGCCACACTGCTGCATAAAAAAGTGAACTAAACTCCCATTTTACAGACTTTACCTGCTCAGTGACTGCCCTCCTCTGCTGGTCTGTCTCTAGATAAGCACTATTATCCTTCATGTCTTTCATAGCATTTTCATCTTTGACCTGTGGACAAAATGTTTGTTATTTGTAACATTTATCACCACACTGGCAGGCATCGTAACAGATGTCACTTTTATGAACTTTACTGGGTAAAGCTGTTTTAGTGTTTGAAGCTTCTGGACTGCCAGAATTTTCTCCTGTTGTAGCTGGTTTACCCTCCTCCTGCTCCCTGAAATCACATGGAGGAAGATGTTTTGGACCCACGAGGAAAACTGATATGTCATAAGAAGAATTTTCCAAAGCAGGCTCATACCTTCTAGCTGGCCCCTTAATGAGCCAATAGTTGAGACTTTTGATTCTCCTTCAGGATCTTGATCGTCTTCAGTTGCCTTTTTCATGAGCTTTAATGAGACAAACGACAAAGAAAATGGGGATCTGTTTGTTAATTTAACTCTCGAGACACTTTCTTTCTGATTTCACAGGTGTTAGATTTACATGACTGTACCTTAAGCTCAAGGGCAGAAATCTTGATTTGAGCTTCAGTCTTTTCCGTCTCTCTTAGCTTTTCTAATGTCTTCAAAGCTTCTGCCCTAACACGTTAAAGATGTTAGGGCAGAAAAGATTAAAATATGTAACGTACTCAATTCCTTATGCTCAAAACAGTTTTTCAAAGAAAACATACTTTTCCTGCAGTTCCTTCTCTCTCTTAGCAAGTGTTTTCTTCAGCTGTTGATCGTCACTGTTTTGTATTAACACCTATTAATCACAAAAGTTCACTTCAGTATTCTGAACATATTTTTACATAATAATTACATTTTTAAGTCAGTCAGGGACAAAGAATTGTTACCTGAGGGGATTTGTGTTGGCTGCTGTGGAGTTGTGCTGGTGGCACCCATAACAAAGACAAGTTGGATAAGCTGATAAACAGGATACAGACACAGATCACAGAATTTCATTTAGAGCATTTGCTGATGGAGCATTTTGAAAAGGAAAATCCTATCAAAATCTACTCACTCTGTCACCGTCCCTTTGTCCTGACTCTGCACTGCTTCAGCGCCTGTAAACAAAGGCTTGCACTAGTTCAACACCACCCCGTGTTTAACGGATAAAATAACAGATACGTTATTATCTGGTTTCGATCCCCTCCACTCTCCTTCAAGCAGGTGCACCCACACTAACGCCAGCCATTACACAAATCAGCAACACATTTACAACACAATATTCAAAAAACTGCGTGATACAGAACTGTTCCATACCTTCCTATGCACTTAAATCTATTATAAAAAAACTTCCTTCCTGCTTTTTCTTGCACTTGCATCTCAAACAGAAACATTTCTTCTGTTAGGACATTGCTTTGATGTTTTCTCCTTGACTTTTTGCTCCCTTGTACTTCACTTGTAAGTCGCTTTGGATAAAAGCATCCGCCAAATTACTAAATGTAAATGTAATTCTGGGGCACCTGCACCTGCAGTATTTGATTATTAATCAGTTTGAAAATATAGAGCCTGTTATCGCAGACAGCTGAAGAATGCGTTCACTTTTACCTTTATCTTTACATCTTTGAAGCAACATCTGACTCCGGCTTCTTTCCAACTCCAGCTCCTGTTTGCATGCATCAAGCTCAACCCTCAGCAATAATTCAGATTCGCTCTGCATGAAAAAGTGTTAAACCCATGTACATGCAGTGTTTACTTGATTAGACACAACTGTGCATTCTACTTGTTGTGTGTTTATATTGTACAGCAATGTCATAGCATTTGGAATGTAATGTAATGGTTTTGAACACTTATGCCATGTTGCTGAATTTTACTTCTGTAAAGGTACAATTCAAGTGGCCAGAGTTTTTGGCTTCATCATCTCATAATCTTAATATCAAAGAAACAATGCTCAAGCTCTAGTCCTGCAGTGATACTTTACCTTGTTGTCTGTCAGCTGCTTCCCCATACTGGCATTTTGCTGCAGCAGATTATCAATTTGTTCTCTAAGTAGGAAAATATGTAATAACAAAACAAGATGTGTGTGATTCACTGGTGGACTTGGCAGTTTATAATATAAAGCATATTGACTTACTTGTCTTTTTGGCTCTTTTCCTTAAGTTTTTCAATCTCAGATGCCAGATGTCCAGCTTCCAATTGAAGCTGAAATTAGTAGATTTTCAGGCACTGTAAATGTAAACTGTGGATTAAAATAATTATTCACATGTATGGTAAAGGGAAAAATCTTACTTCATTTCTGGAGTTGTTCTTCTTGAGATCCTTTAACTCTTCTTGTGTGGTTTGAAGGGTCAACGCCACCTTTTGCCATTTCTCAGTCCAGTGTGAGACCATAGCTTTTAGTTGCTCCATGGTTTGGACTCTTACTGCATGTTGTTTTTGATACTCTTCCTCCTGCAGTAGAAACGTCTTCTCCTTGTCAAGTAGTTTAGCCTCCAAATACAGACACTGATCCTGCAGTTTCTGTTTATCTAACTGCAAAAGGTCCATAGATTCACTGCAAAAATAATTCAGAATTTTAATAAAGAGAGGGTAATTTTACTATGTTGTGCTAAAAAGCTGATCTTCTATACATTGAAAAAGAGGATGTGTTCACATGCTCACCTTAGCTGGCAGCACTTTTCCTTCGTCTCACATTCTGTATTCATTTTGCTCAGCAGTTCCTCTTTTTCTCTAATCAGCTGAGCCTTATCTGCCTCCAGATCTGTGATGTGTTTAGAGGTATTGATCCTCTCTGCTGTTAACTCCTGTAGTTCACACTGTAACATCTCCATCCTCTGCTTAATCGTTTCAAGTTCACTTTCCAGGTTTTCTTTTATCTTGTGTAAAGACACAACAGGATGTATTTGATAACAATAATAACAAAACGAAATAACAAAACGAAACAAAAATAAGCAAACTTAAAGTCTTTAACCTCTTTAAGAGCCTTTGGCTCTTCCTTCATCAGAACAGTTTCCTTGTCCTGCTTGTTGCTATGAGGTTGTGCATGATCATGAAGCTCAACTCCCTCTGAACCTGGTTGGGTTCTGTCAAGCTGCAGACCCAGCACCTGATCTGATTTCTCCCATACAGTACACGTAAAGGAAGAATTCCAAGACAATTATGATTTTAGATGCCTCAGATATGATAGAAAAGACTCAAAGATTAGGACTATACCTGGATTAGTTCATCTTTATTAGACAGAGCCTCTGTCAGTTTGGCTTTTAGGTCTTTTATATTATCCTCCAATTTTAGCACTTGTGTTGACAAGATTGCTTTTTCCTGAAAACAATTAGAAAGACTTTTGTAAAATTGTTACTATGTTGGATAAGAAAATATTGAATAAGAGACACATTACTGACCAGGCATGTTTGGCTGATTTTGTTGTTTGCTTCAGTCAGCTGTTCTTGCATTTCAGAGTGATTCTGTAGTCTGTCCCCAAGCCTCTGATTCAACTTCTCAATTTGATCCAACAGCATCTTCTGTGTCTGGGTACACAGAAACAAAAGACAGTCACCCTGACTGTATAAAAGAAGTGAAAATGGCAGTACAATTTGACACTTCCCTTTTATATTTTTAAACTTACTTCTGCAGAACTCTGGACTTGCCGGAGAATTTGGTTTTGCTCTACCTGTTGTATTTTTGCTCTTTCAGGTGGTTCATCATCGCTTCCTCTGTCCAAAGTTGTCCTCATTTGCAACCAGTCCTTCTCAAACGTATGGACTCTTGTGAGGGAATATCAAATAAGGTAAGTCAGTGTTTTCTACAGTAATTTAAATTTTCCTTTCAGTGTGTTTTCTTATACTTACTTTTCATTGCTCTGTCTGCACTGTTGGCTTTTTTCAAATTCAGATGATTTAGTACCTTCCCTTTCCTGCTTAAGATTGCTCATAACTTCTGAAAGCTGCTGTGTTACACATTAATGCAAGTTATTGTGATGCTCCATATAACTGAAAATGAATGGTTATTTAAATATACAGTTGGTTTTTATTTAAATGTACTTTTTACTCTCCACAACTAAATTACCTTATGCTTCATGTCAGACAGCTGTGCAGTAGTTATGCGGTAGCCCAGCTGTGCATCTCTGGTCCTCAGCCGGTCGAGCTGAGTGTCTAGATGCTCATGGGCATCCTGCAGCCATTGCACCATTTCTGATTGTCTAAAGCTACGTTCACCATGGGTAGCTTGCAGCTCAGACCATAAAGATGAAGGAAAGGGTCCTGCAGCACCCTCAGGTGCCAGATGGGACAATGACTGCTGTCTCCTTAAACCTGGATCATTCTGCCTGAGCCCACATGTGCTAGAACACATAATCAGCCAGAATATATAAAACTATATTATTTGAAATTGAACTTTTGTGTCTCTATTGTTTAAAAGCTGTATAGAATTGTCTCCAACCTTGTGCTGGATCTGGACTGAAACCCTGTCCCAGAAAGAGTGGCCATACCACACCATGCTGTGGACTAAGAAAGAAAAGCCCAATTTTAAAACATGCCAGTTAATATGTTCTACCAGTAAAAAGCCTATCTGGATCTTACCTGCGCTGTGAAACGAGATTTGGTGTCCCACATGTTGTGATCCGTGAGAGAGAATGGACAACGTGAGTGTCTGAACATTTTAGACTGTCCTCCTGGATCCAAGCTATCACTTTCCTTTGTAATGGAGAGGCTACAATCCTCAGCTCCCGACATGTCCACCCAAGTGACAATAATAGATCTTCACACATAGGTGGCAGTTTGTGGTATGTGACTATTCTCCACAGATGACCTGAATCTTTCCGGTGTTTACTTGATGGTGAATAACTAGTTTTTACACCTCATGCTCATTAAAATGAATTTGCAATCTCCAAAACTTTTGGCTATTTCTACATTTTTAATGATAGTCTTTTCCATATCTAAACAGAAGTTTATCTGATCAATGTGAGTCACAGAATATGACTCAAACGCTTTTTCTGTCCTCACTGAGGTACATGTTTTTTTACAGTACCTTGCTGCAGAAACCCAGTGTCCACCTGCTCAGCTTAAAAGTCTTACACAGCTTTGATAGCAAGCTATTCACCATGCGCTCTTGAACTCAGTATCCATGGTTACTTGTGTGTACAGGATACAGTGGGGCAGGTGTGTCATGTGCCAACACTTCTGGGATAGTCTCCACATGATCTCACTCGGTCTGCTGACTGGCTGTTTGTTGAGATAAGAACAGCTCCCAGATACTGATTATTATACACATATATTTAATCACATTAATTATTGACAACAGTGAATGTGAAGTGATTACCTATAGACAAAGGAATAAATGTGTTTTATGATTACATTTGTAGATAGATGGTTGAATTTCATTTTAACTCCAGTAAAAAGCAAGCATGTGATGTCACGTTGTATCATGTCTATATATGCATGATGATACTCTACAGATCATTGTGAAATATTACATCCTACTGCCTAAATCTAAAATTGTTTAATTGCATAAGCTTGTCATGCCATCATTCCGAAGCACTGCTCTATGTTTTCGCACAAATACACATCCTGTCTAACTTACAATTAAGATTTGGATATGACTCATCCTTTAAGAAAATAGCATTGTTATTTATATATTTATTTATTATTTTATTTTATTTTTTTGTGATCAAACTTTGTCAGATTTCACTCACTCGGGTCAATTTTTTCTTCCATTTTAGGTCTTATGTCTTATTCTGAAAATTCCTGCGTAACGGAAACAGGAAGTGAACCTTCAGAAACAGCAGCAGGTTTTTGGGCATGTAAAAAGCTAAGAAAGCTAAGAAGCTAAAGGTTTAAAGGAACTTTCTTCCTTTCAGCACTTACCAATACAGTTTATTCTTAGTTTTTTTTTTGAAGAGCCAGATTTTCATTTGTTCTGAAAGGTACAATATTTTAATATCAAGTCTTCAATAAAATACGGGATTTGCCTTTTGAATGTAACTCTAACGTTAGCTAGCTAAATAACAGGCCGACGATAACGCTAGTCGGTTAACACAACAAAATTTCAATGACATAATTTCTTTTAGTCGTTGTTGCAGATGTCCTATTGCCAAAACATAATTTATATATCTTTTGTAATAACTACAAATATACTCTGACAAGTTGAAAATGTGTGTTTTGCAGACATGGCTGCGGATTGGTTGGGTAGTTTGGTGTCAATTAACTGTGGGCCAACACTGGGAGTATATCAAGGAGAAGTATCATCTGTGGATCAGTCAAGTCAAACCATCTCTTTAAGACAGCCTTTCCATAATGGAGTCAAGTGTCCTGTTCCGGAGGTCACATTCAGGTGAAACTAAGCACCAGTTTGTTTCCTTAATAGCTTTCATTTACAGATGGCCAATTATTGTTTTTTTATGTTTCTAAGAATGTGTTTGACTTATTTTCTGCAGTGCCATTGACATAAAGGAACTAAAGATTTTAGATATCAAATATGGAAACTCTAGGACCAGCTCTTCCTCATCTACAAAGGTCAGCAGTGCTCCAGTTGCAGTCCCAAAGGGAGACCCCAGATCTGTGGATAAACTAAATTCTCCGCTGCACTGCTCTAAAAGTTCTGGAGACCGTCATCTGGATGTACCTGGCCAGCCTAAAGCATTCCGTCGAAGACATAACTCCTGTAAGTGCAGAGTAGTGCAACTTGATAAGAATAAAACAAAGTAATACTGCTTATTAGCGTAGTATAGAGAATAACTATGTATTTTTATTTTTTTTTATCACAGGGTCGTCTAGTAGTCGAGGGGCAAACCAAGTGACACCGAAAAAGAACGGGGTGAAAAATGGTCAGATGAAGCACAGAGATGATGAGTGCTTTGGGGATGGTATAGAAGATGGCCTCGACACAGACTTTGATTTTGAAGGGAACTTGGCTCTTTTTGACAAAGCGGCAGTTTTCTCAGAGATTGATATCTCAGAGCGGCGTAATGGTGCAAGGTCACGTGGGACACCACAGGAGCAGACTCCCTCACGGTACCGTCATGATGAAAACATCCTGGAGGCCAAACCTATTGTTTACAGACAGATTACTGTACCACAGCCTGGAGCCAAAGAATACTGCACTGGTAGGTGTTTCACATTTCACGAATAAGTTAACAAATGGTAGTGACTGCAACTAACAGTGTTTTTTATTTTCGATTAATTATTTTGATTAAGTATTTCGTCAATAATATGTGAAAAATTGTTTTAAAATAATTTTCAATATGGATTCAAAATTCCAACAGATCAAGATGATCAACACTTGTGTAATTTTTTTCCATACAGACTCTGGGCTTGTTGTACCAAGTATATCCTATGAATTACATAAGCGTCTGTTGTCAGTTGCTGAGCGTCATGGTCTTTCACTGGAGCGAAGACTTGAAATGACTGGGGTATGTGCCAGTCAGATGGCACTTACATTGCTTGGTGGGCCCAACAGGTAAGCTTGTAGTGATTGGTTAGACTCAGATATTATATTAGATACATAATTGATATTAAATGAATTATTTGAAAAAATGCATTTGGAATAAATGTTCATTTTAGCTGAGTTGTAAAGCTATAAAGTAATTATTTTTTACATGGTTCATCTGTATTATTACACAAAATTTCATAATGTGGGATTTTTTTATTCTTTGATCTATATGTATTTCTATACTGTTAAGCCTATTTGTGCCAGATACAAATCTATTGCTGTTTCTATTTGGAGAACACAACATTTAGTAAATCAACATGGTTTCTTTTTTTATTATTTCTTCCAGATTCACTCCAAAAAATTTACACCAGCGTCCCACAGTGGCTCTGCTGTGTGGCCCTCATATTCAGGGGGCTCAGGGCATCAGCTGTGGTCGTCACCTGGCCAATCATGAAGTGGAAGTTATTCTGTTCCTGCCCAATTTTGTGAAGATGCTCGACTCTGTCACCAGTGAACTTACACTATTCAACAAAACTGGGGGCAAACAGGTGTCAAGTATCAAAGGTGGGCATATTTTTCTATGTTTTTAGTTTTTCTCAGTTTTACTTTTTGCTTTTGCAGCAATTTATGTTAATTGTGCATTTTTAAAATTGTATTCTAGTTGATCAAGCAGTAACATGAAATTCATCTGTCTGTTCTCTCTCTTGACACCACAGACCTTCCAGACACACCGGTGGATCTAATCATTAACTGTCTGGACTGCCACGAGAACACATTCCTGATGGATCAGCTTTGGTATCGAGCAGCTGCAGACTGGGCTAACCAGAACCGAGCACCAGTGCTCAGCTTAGACCCTCCCACCAGCGGCCAGAGCCAGGCGGTCGAAGCCAAGTGGTCCCTTTCTCTTTGTCTCCCTCTTGCCCTGGGTGAGGGGGCTGGCAGGGTTTACCTGTGTGACATAGGTATCCCTCGACAGGTGTTCCAGGAAGTGGGAATAAAGTACCATTCTCCTTTTGGGTGCAAGTTTGTCATCCCTCTGCACTCTGCATAATTGGCGTAATGATGAATATGAAATATCTCACTATTGTTGACAATTTGGCTTCGGGAGCTTTATTTTCCAGAGCTTCAGCTGATTTTCAGTGTGTTCATTCATTTTCACGTTAACATGTGTTTGGAACTTTTTTCTCATCTAAAGGACCAATGTTTGTTATCTAAATTCTGCAAGACTAAATGGAGATGGATGGAGAGGATAGAGCTTTTGAATTTTGATTGACGAAATAGATGTTGTGGCCAATAGAGGCTTTAGCACAGGGGTGGCGAACTCTGGGGCTAAAAGGCTGCAGCCCTCTAGGGCTGATTATAAGGTGTGTTAAAACAATCAGAAGCTGCAAAGTGAGGGTTGTAAAAAAGGCTGCAGCCTTTGAGGCCTGGAGTTTGCCACCTCTGCTTTAGCAATTATGTGGACATATCGTATTTACATGATGTGACAACATATTGTCAGGCATTTGATTCAAAATCAAAAATGCAACGTACTCAGAGTAATACGGGATATGACAATCTCTTATGTGAATTGTAAGTTTATGAGTGTTGTTGCAATCTAATCACCATGTGGTGAATAGGCATCTAACATACATAACATACAAATACAGTGTTAATATTTTATATGACCTCAAAAATTCAACTTACATTTGTGTTGCCACTACTAATGGCTTTAAATGTGACATGCCATACTTTGCAGCACTAAATAAACATCTGATGTAGTATAAGTATATAAATTATATCTAAATCAGAAATGTTCTTAAAATTTGTCAGTTACATGAGTAATACTGTGCATATGGGATTCAGGCACCTGCAAGAGGGAAGCCAGACATCGGCAGATGTTTGTGTCAGTGGTAATTTAGGTTGAATACTAACATGAAACCATGTAATATGAAATGCATTTTTGCTTTTAGTGACATGTGTCTAAAAGTCCCAGTTCCCTGACTGCAAGTTATTATTTTTTCTATTGAATATTGTTTTCTAATGCAGGCTTTGTTATTGTTTGTGTAGTTTTCCCACTGTTATGTGTAGCTATGGTTTCTATTTATTGCTTTACTATAGAAAAAGCTAACATACTCTAAAGCTCAATTGGATTGTTTAATGCTTTCAGACATCACATCTTTGATAGTTTTTGTCAGCGTGGTGTTATTGTTTTTGGTAATTCAACTACATCTTAAATTGGTTTTCAAAGCCTGTAGTACATTGCACTGGCAGGAATTCATTACACAACTTAATCCAGTTTCAGGAGAATGTAAAATATTTTTTCTATTTTATGGGGATGAACTGAAGCCAGCATAGGCCTGCAACTGTGTACAAAGTACATCAACATTCCTAAAACACATAAGCATTAATGGGCTATGAATCCCAGCTGTGATTCTTTTGTTAGCGTTTACGGTTCAGGAATGTTTTCAGATGGGAAATGTTGCTTGACACAATAAGTAGCATTTTCTAAAGTAGCAATGCTCTGTATGTGTTGAGTCGTCTTATTCTGCACTCTTTGATCCAACTAACCTGGCTCTTAGTGATTAAAAAATTGCAGAGAAAGTTGTTTTTCAGTTTGACCTTAAGTGTGCCTGGTGGTGCTTTTAACCACCGATATCTTGTTTTCTGCTGATATTTGAGGCCTTGGAGCCTCTGGAGGTGTCTCTACTGCCAAATCTCTTAGGAATCCTGTTTTATTGGGGTCAGGGTCGTCTTGAACAGACTGATTAACGCACAAAAACGCTACATGGAGGTTACAAATTGGTTAATCTTTGGTACGTAGTGTTTGGTTTGGTATTAAGGCCACACATTAACTTGTCTCAGGAGGATTAAAATGTTTGTGCTTGATGTCATTTCTCTGTGCTCACTAGTCTGCACATGGTTCTTTCGCTGATTCAGTGAAAATTACTTTAATACACAAACGTTTTGTCGTTTTTCCAAGATTCTTCCAACCTGATGTGTTGCAGCACATCTGTTCAGACATGTCTGGCTGGGAAACTTCAGCCAGTGTTACTGATTGTAAACAGAAGTTGAGTTATGTTCGTCCTTGGCCGCCAGGGGGCGATTAAACCACATTGTTTTGTGGCTCTTCCTTATTCTGCTGTAATGGCAGTTTTTCTATTTCCCTAATGAAAGCTGTTATTTCTCTAAAAAATGTGAACAGTCTGAAGCTGTATGATGATCTGACTTTGACAGGGAAGCGTCTGTTTGAAGTTCTGCGCCTTGCGATCCTTCACATTGGTTTGCATTCTTCGCATTCTCAGACCTGCAGTGGGTGTTCAGTCCATGCAAGGTCAGTTTGCACCGCATTGATTAGCCAGTGCGAGTTTTTGTCATTGCAGGGCTACAGTTTGCTTTCAATATTCACTGTACACGTTCTTGTGCAAAAATACAGTGCAGTCATTTTGTGTTATCTGCAGACTGAAACAATAAAAGTTTTCACCACAGTTTTTTTCTGCTGGACTTTCTGTAAACCATGCCTCATTGATTTTTTTTGTTATTTTTTTTTACCAACTTGACTGCGATGGAACCAGTAATGGCCTATTTTTAGCCACACTAATGTGTCGTTAACGCGCATGTGCGCTGAAAAATCAAGGTGGGGCAAAAACTTGAATGTTTCTGACGGGGAAAAGGAGTGGGACAGCCTCAAGCACACTTATATTAGTTTGAATCGATTGTAATTCGTCGCTGCAGTTTTTAACAATTGTAGTTATCACGTTTTTCAGGGCGTCCTAACGTTTTCAAAAGGAAGACCGTCGAGATTGCAATGATAGGTGGAAAAGTAAAATTTTAATTGCATAAAGCTGGTTTTGTTTTTTGTTTTTTACATGATGGTGACAGGAGACGTCCCAAAAAAAGCCTTGGTTGTTTTTATTCGGTTACTTTAGAACTTCTGAAGTTTCTAGTCACCTGAGACAGATTTCACTTCCTCATCAGGACTTGTTGTGTTTTGAGTTCGACATCAGCTGTCGGCTTTTTATTCCATGAATGGGAATTTGTCTGCTGTCGTTCAGATGAAAACGGACGTCTGGCAGTAGATCACTCACCTGTTATTGCCTTGAATCATTCGATTTACCCTGCAGACAGGTAAGATTTTTGTTTTGAAATGGATCGAAGATATTGTCTTTCTGCATATGTCTTTTAGTTTGTGCATTTGTCTGCACGCCGAGGGCTCTCATAAAATTAAATAGCACTGGGATTTGAACATGGTACTAAACACACTGATCAAGATTACCTACACTCACTTTTATATCGTGAATGCATCTCGAACACAAAGAGGCCTGATCAATATGTGATTTCATGATAGACGTGGCCTTATAACATCCTCCTCCTTCAAACTTTTACCACTTCCTCTGGTTTTCTGGGGTGCAGCAGCTGCATCACGTAGCTCACCATATTGTTCTGTTACATAGTGGCACATAATGGTACTATCTTAATAATTATGTGTGCTGCTTATGCTGCAGCATGCATCAGAGGTACCTCTGATACTGGCTTTTAAGCTGGCTGCACTTACACAAATGTGTTGAGGAGGTTATATGTGGCCATGCTTCTCAGTTTGATATTGTTTCTCACTATTTAGGTTGTCATTCTCTGGAAATAATCCATTTAAATATTTAGAAGGCCAAAAATGGATTAAGAGTGTCAAACTGAAAACAAAAGTTAACTGAAAGCAACATTTGTAAGACAGAGGAACTGAGGACCACCTAGGTCGGTTTCTGGGTGATGCCCATCCGGCTGAGACAGGATTTCCCTCAAAGGGCCACAACTCTGAAACAGATCAACTGGCACATACACGAAATGTTTTAACTGACTACTTTTCTCTCGGTGTGACAAAACTGAAGAACGATCAAGCTGGTGAAAGAAGTCGAAGAGAGCTCATGAAACCACAGCAAAGGGTAGCTGCTACCCTGTAACGTGTCATGCATGGCTGCTTCAGCAGAGCAGCATTGCACTGCATGGTGTGCATTGCACTCCAGCAAGGAAGTGTCTGTCCACTGTACAGGCATGGCAGTTTTTTGATAAGATGGTTTGTTAAAATAGTCAATTACCCACAGTGTCATGAGTTAAAAGACATTCATTGTGTCATTTGATCGTTGGAGAGTAATAAAATGCAAAGTTTACAGTAAGGTCTCGACACCGAACTAAAAGGGATTTTCCCAAGTTTAATCATGATTTATTTAATTTTACTCTGCCAGTTGCTCTGAAAGTGAACTTATTTTTGAGTTTTGTGTTTATTTATGATAAATACAGTCCAATTTCAGGTGTATACCCTGTCATTTTCCTGCTTGCCAGAACTACTGAGCCTCACAGGCACACTGTCAGTCATTATAGTGATACAATGATGGCTTGTACTGCAGGGCCAACCCCTGGAATACTACTTCCTCTCTTCGATCCTGTAGACAGTTCTTTCAGTGAGCAGCATTTCTGCATCGAGCCCAGCTGTTTTCCCAGAGGAAGAGGTGATTTCCTCCTCCTCTGAGAACATCTGCAGGCCCAGCTGGGTAAACTTCTGGCATGTGCTCTTCTCCCTGTTTGCAATTTGCCGTTTCCATTTCCCAGTGTTTATGTTTGTGTACCTCCTGGATAAATGCTCAGTGGATGTGGTGAGAAGTCACTGTGTGCTTCTCTCTCAGCTTGACCCTTCCACCATACTGCTGTAAGGGTGATGCTAACAGGACAGCAGCAGATTTAGAAGCAGCTGTAATGCATCCTGAGGCTCAAGGTGCAGGATGAGGGCTGGACCCTGTTGCAGATGGAGAATGTGTACAGGCGCAGAGACGTGAACACACAAACATGATGCTGATTGTGATACTCTTACTACAGGATTTCAAATGGTGAAAGAGGAGCCAGAGCCTTTATTTACTTAAGTACCAATACATACATTTTATAATGCTTTTTACAGATGTATAAAGAAATATATATTTAAATATTACATTAAAATCCTTGTTAAAAAAGAAAATGACCCTTTGGTTACAAAGATTATTCTATGATCTGCACCGTCATCGTACTTTGACTAGTGAGGCTAGAAATATCCAGTGGAGCAACTATTTCGCACAATCAGCATTGGCATATATTAGTGACATCTTTCTGTTTTTTATTTGTCACACGAAATGTGTGAAGTTATGTGAAGATTACACATGAGTGTAGGGTCACATAAAATGACTACATTCACATTAAATTGGATATTATGAAAATATTTAAGGTTGATAGCATAACAAGTTTGCTTGTGGTTTTACTTAAAAAAAACAACTTTTTTGTCTATTTTGTTTTTGTAAAATAATGAATACCTCATTGTGCACATAAAAAAAAAAATCTTAAAAGTTCAGGAAGAACATGTTTCTTTCACAGAACTGATAATAATCTAAAACGTGTCAAGCGGCACAAACTAGAAACTTTGTTTTTCTTTTTTAACAGCTCGCAACCCAAAAAAGACAAAGTACTAACAGTCCCAGTAGAACACAAGTGTGCTTCCACATTTCCTCTCCATCAGTGAGATGAGAATAATTTTATCTCAAATTTTTGTGTGACAAAAGTAGTTTTTAGGATACCATTAATTTTAAGGGAAATTAGACTCAAGTGATTTAGTCAACGGGATGATAATCAGATGCTAGTCTGGGAGGCCCTGTTGGATTTAAAGATGAGATGTCTGGATGCTCTTCAGATATCTCATAGGTTTGTAGAAGTTAGTCATAGCTCAAACTAATGACATTCTTAAAGACTTCAGAAAAAAAAGCTTTTGCTTTTATTATATTTTTAAGCTGGGGGCAGCACAGTGGTAAAATGGTTACAGCTTCCACCTCACAGCTAGAAGGTCCTGAGTTTGAATCTACGTGTCAAACTTTCTTTGTGAAGTTTGCATGTTCTTCCATTGCGTACGTAGGTACCTGCGGGTATTCCGTTTTCTCCCACAGTCCAAAGACATGCGTGTTAGGTAATTGGTGACTCTAAATTGTCCGTAGGTGTGAATGGTTGTCTGTGTGTGTCTCTCTGTGTTGGCCCTGATCCTCAATGGTGGTTGCAGATGTTGGATAAACTTTGCCCTAAGAGGATTAGACTGACAAATATACAGTGACAGAGGGTGAAAACATACAGTACTATAAAGGCAGTTGTTAAAATATTCATCAACATATTTTGATTTTGGATGCTATTCCAGTGTCTCCATCATTTTGGGCTTGTGAACCTCTTGTAAATATGTTTGTTAGATCCATCTGCAGGTGATGGCCAGTTAAAACAGGGATTTATTCCTTCCAGATTTGTAAAATGTTATATCTTAAAATTTTCCACAGATATATAATGTACAATTATACAGTAATGCACAAGTCAAAAGCAAAGACACAAATTGATTTGCTTTCACCACTAACTTTAACTTTACAATCTTAACCTCATAACCTTGTATCCAATCTTAGACGGTGATGTATTCTTAAAATACGCTTGTTATTGTTTGCACCTTTAGGGCTATAGCCATTGTGTTGTAAGTTGTGTAATATGGGTGTTATAAAATTACCTTCAAAGAGGGTAGGAGTGATCGGTATTTTCATTTTGTCCTGGATTAATATTTATATCTATATTTATATAAAATTATCAAATCTGTTAAGGCAAGAGCTGTCACCAGCTTTGTTAGGACTCAGTGGTTACAGATGTTGTTCCTGTCTGTTGCAAGATTAGTGAAAATCTTTTAAAAACGGGGGTTTTTGGAGAACGAGTTTACCTGCATTGTGCACCACATATACACACTTATCATGGAAGCATGGCTCACAGGCTGTATTGGTATTGTCTAATCACTTACCTCTTTTGAAAATATATTGATATACCTTTAAAAGTCAACATAACATCCAGCCCCACAACACCATTGTTGCCCTCAGGAGTCTTCTGTCAAAAAAAGTTCAAGCAAAGAACAAGGCATATAGTAGTCTAGGAGGCCGCAGGGACCATATAAAGCTCTAAATGAATCTAAAGCTGCATTTTGACCAGGAGTTACTCTGTCCTAAAGTCCAAAAACCTCCACCAGAGTAAAAGTTCATCCAGTCCATTATAACTTGCACTTCCACAGCAGAGCAAAAGCCCCTGGAAGATTAAACAGAGTATAATCAGAGCTATTATCTGCTATAGTGCAGTTCACTAATTTTTTGCAGGAACCAAAGCAAAAATCTTGATCAGCAGTGTCAAATGGTGGGTGGTATCTCAACAATTGCCTACATTCAGCATTACAAGCCCTGCCCTAAAAATTGCTGAACCTTTAGAAAGTTACTACCCCAGTTTAGAGAATTTTTTTACGAGGTAGAACTACAGCCCAGGACTAAATTTAGACCCTACTTCCATATGAAATGCTGGTAAATAAACTAAATTTCACAAAAGGTTCCTGGCCCTGGGGAAAAGTCCCTTTGGTGGAAACTGGGATTGAAGTTGCTCTCTTGCAGTGGCTAATTTCAGTGTTCATGAGCCCACCATCAGGAGAACACCGAACAACAATAGTGTGCATGGAAGGGTTAGAAGAAAGAAGCTATTACACTCAAACAACATTGCTGCCTGCCTGCATTTTGCTCAAATCTGTGTGGATGTTCTGTGCACAGATTAGATCAACGGTCTAACACTTAAATACAGTACTAGAGTAACGGTACTCTGAAGGTTACCTTGTTTTTTTTTAATGTGACATTTAAAAAACAAGTTTATTGAGGAGTTTTCTAGTGACAAATTTGCAAATATGGCCTCAGCACTTCCGACACTTCTACCCTCACTACATCACAGCGGGTTGCAACACCCAGCGTGATCAGAGTTTTCACCTCAGGTTTTGTCTGCAAGGGACTGGCAGATTAAACAAGGCCCACAAAGATATTTTGATTCCTGTCCTGTCTTGCTTTGTACAGCCAGGCTTCCACTCATTTGTACATTATGCACCATGATTGACTTGGATATGGCAAGAGTCAAACGTTGATCAACTGGATTTGTTTGAATAAGAAGATTGGATTCCAACAATATGCAAAATTGTACTGTAATAGTTGTACTTAGTTTTATGATATGTCTCCTATATTTATCAGGTATTTAAATAAGAGATTACCTGTTTTCCTACAGAAACCTCATTAAGGTTTAGTCTGTCAAAGTGTTTGCTGGTTTCCTGTTGCTGCTGGTTTTCCAGTAACTGATGTCATGCATCGCTTCTGTTGTGGACAGCCTCCCTATGTCAATCTTTTAGATGTACTAATTCACTGATGCAATCATTGTGCCATCTCTTTGTTGGGAATGACTCAGTTGAAAGTATGTTTGAAGTGGTAAATCCATGTTAATTGTTCTTGCAGAATAAATTGTAAAGAATTGTTCCTATTTCCAGAACTACAGCATTGAAACGGTGCTGCTGCACAGAATGATAATGAATTATTTATCAATGAGACGCGGGTCATTTGAAGCCCGGGGGTCAGAAGCAACTTGATTGACTCACAATAACAGCCTTGTGCGCTCTTAAGAAGAGCGAGCTTTGGTTCCATGGAGAGCTCTGGCAATGTGACTCCGTGACAGACTTAAGTTCTGTCCCATTCAATCGGCCGCTGGTGGATGCTTTTGAGCTGCATTCACTGTCCCAAAAGAGATGAATTAAAAACTGCTGTTGTGTGGCAGCCTCGGCCCCGATGATCCATTCCTCAATGGGTGATATCACTCTGCTTCTTCACCAAGGATATGACCAGACCTATTCTGTTGCGATGGATTCCGAGAGCTTTACTATTTTCAGATTATCATGAGTAAGAGTTCCTGCTTCAGACTCATAAATATGGATCCGGTCATAGTTGTAAGACTACGTTAGATTACATTAGATCATCTTTTAGCTCTTGAGATGACATCAGTTGGCCAGTTGGTCCACTGCTTTAGTTCAGAGTGAAATATCTCAACAGCTATTTTGGTGGATTGCGCTAAACTTCTTTTTTTTGAGACATTTTTGGTCACCAATGTATGTAACTCTGGTGTTCTCATTACTTTTCTATTAGAACCACCAGTAGGTTGATTTTTGTGGTTTAGAGTGAAATGTTTCAACAACTGTTGGATAGATCACCATGCAATTTGTTGGAGACGTTCATGGTCTGTGAACTCTGGGGGTCCTTTAATTTTCATCTAGTGCAGTGGTTTGCAATCCAGGATTCAGGACCCCTGTGAGAAGATTTGAGATGGGTCAAGTAAAAGTATTCATAATGATGGATGTGCAACTTGTAAATAGTGCTCACATCAGTGCCCAAGCTATAATTATGTCTGCATTATACTCTGATATAACTGGCATAACACTTATTCTGAAAATCATATGGATGGATCACATCTGCCAAAGCCTGTTGTTCAAATCCACAGTTAATTTAAAAAGCACAGTACTTTAATTGTCACCCTAACAACTGTCGTCCTAATGCCATTAACTGTCTCAAGGTGTTAACGTGGGGATCTTTCCCATCTTCATCATCTATCACATATAGTATGATGTGAACATGGAATCATGGGCTAAAGGCTAATGTATGCATTTTAATATGGCTCGCAATGACATTACTGAAACACTGATATTAAGCTGTTATAATGTTTTCATCACAGTTGAGCATGCTCACATTGATAGCATCAGAGATTCTGAACCAAAGTGGTGAGCCGGCTACTAAACCAATATTGCCAACCCTGACACCACAGCTTTAGCATGACAATAGAAATAGCTTTTACATTTTAATTTTTTTCCGTTTATTTCTCTCTGACTTTCCTTTTTTTCTTGTGAAATACACTGGCATGACTTTGACTTCCAGACATTTAAAAATGCATTTAAATGAAACATTTGAGAGAAAATGACTTTGGTTTAACTGCTCATGACTCCTAACAATTTTAATGCTGCTCTGCTGAGAGTGGTTGTTTCTTTTTGAAGAGATATGTGCTAGAAATATTTATGTATCCATCTAACAGTTGGGTCTTCTCTACAGCGATTGTCTCTTAAAGAATGGCCGTGAACCCTTCTTGCTAGTTTTCTTAATATAACCTCTGTGTGAAATGTCAGTGTAACATAGATAAGAAACACTGGGATGTGCAGGGGCAAGTGGGAGGTTTTTGCTGAGTTGTTAAGCATTGGAAATGTGTCTAAATAGTTTTGTCCCCCAATGCAGAAAGACAGCTGCAGCACTCCATAGGGGACAACAACTGCCACGTCCCCATCATACTGAGTGATGACAGTCCTCTCTGGGACACGATAGTTTTCAATTTAACATTTAGTGTCTGTAAAGCAGCTGGTTATTTATTAGAAGGACCCAAAGATTATGTATTTTTTAGTTGCGTGTTCAGATAGTGATCAGTGGCTTTATTATATGTTTGTAAGTTATTTTAAATTTGGGGCATTATACAGGAAGCTGACTCAATAGTAATGGACATGTCAGAGAATTTGACCTCATGTGACAGATCAGTCTGAGCCAGGAGTTTTCTTGACTGTGGGAAGCAATACAGGAAGGGGGCAATTGGGTTTGGGCCTGGGGGGCTGGGGCATTACTTTATCCACAGGTCATCATTTGATTATAATGCTCCTGTTCTGACATGTTGTGTATGTATCACGGAAACACTGCCCTGTGTGACTCAGGCTGTTTTGTTCATGTAAGGACTGATCTGGATGAGTCCCTCAGGCCTGGTCAGATCTCTACAGCATTTTTTCTTTCTCTGTTTTGAGGAGAGCTGACTTGATTCGGTCCAGACACTGGAGCTTAGCTAGACAACCAATAGATGGAGTTTTATTTGTTTTGTACATTTAAAATATCTAGTAATAAATATTTAACTTTTATTGCATATGTTGTTTCAGACTATTTAGTTACTAGTTTATCTTCCTAAAACCTGGTCTTTATGAATATGCTGTTGCGTCATGGAAACATTGTGGCCTGGTTGTGAAAGTTTGATGCAAAAAAAAAAGACTTGTTAGTTCTTCTTTCTGTACGAGTGAGTTATTTTTTACTGACACGGCCTTGTCTGACTACTCTCATGTGCTCTGTGAATAGCTGACTACCCAGCTATGGCCAGCTCAAGATGCATCCCTACACAGCAAAACCACAAATTCACTGTATTCCTGAGAATTAGTTTGTGGTGAAGTAAATAGTGTTGAAACAGGGGCAGCATACTGAGTAATTGCATTTGTTTTTTTCAGGTACTGTATGTGTGTGCACTTTTACTAGCTCTAATGGTAGCAGCTAGAAAACCTCACCTGTGAGAGGATCAAACCACCTCACCATGACAGAGGTCCAGGTAAGACAGTCCTCTAGATGAAAGACAGTGGCATATGTCAAAACAAATATGCACAGAGAGAAATTAAATTGTTTGCTAATGAGGGATCTACACGTCTTCATAGACTCCATGGCCACAGGGCACAGAGTGTGTGGCCAGGTACAACTTTAAAGGTACATCAGAACACGACCTGCCCTTCAACAAAGGCGATGTGTTGACTATCATTATCGTCACAAAGGTAATTTCATCAGCAATGTTTCTTCTGCAACATTTCTGCCTTAGATTATGATAAGAGTTTTGCATTGAGTCCACATGCATGCATGGAAGTACATTTGGCAAAGACATTAAATGTCTCTAAGTGTCTTTTCATGGTAAAATTTATTCATTGCCGTCAGTGCTGACATTTTGTGTTTCAGGATCCAAACTGGTACAAAGCTAAAAATGCTGCAGGTCGCGAGGGAACAATTCCAGCCAACTATGTTCAGAAAAGGGAAGGTGTGAAATCTGGAGGGAAGCTGAGCCTAATGCCGTGAGTACACAGATTTTCATGATCTGTTGAGTTCTGGTGATTAGTGTGTTCTTTGCTTTTCACAGAAAACTGCATTAAAAGCTATTGTATCTGCTGTCTATTTCTGAAAGTCTTTCTGCACTGATGATTAAAATAGCTCAATTTTACCCTTTTCCTATGGCTACGTGGTTGCTGAAGGAAGATGGCCCATTTGCCGTAGCAGCAACGCTATAGTTATGTGAATGAAGAACCACAGTTGGGTCGGGCTGTGTTGTAATTGCAGTGCACTGTTTGTATCCAGCTCAGCTTTGCTTGAACTCTGCACAGTTTCCTGTTGTTTCCTTTCTATCTCAGTCTTCTGTAATGTAAAAATAAATCTGTTTTTACGTGTGATGCATTACCCTGTGCGTGCATTTAGATCTGTTTATAAACAACACTATTAATTATAGTGCACTTCATCACAAAATTTGCGTAGATCTTAAAATAAAAGACCAGACCAGAACCCACCATCAATAACCAAAACATAGATAATATAAAGCACATTATTATCACAATAGCCATTAAAAAGATATATAACAGCCTTGCTTGAGTGTCCCTTAGCCCTACTCTACCCAGCTCTGACCCTAACCTGCAGACAGTAATTGTAAGACTATTCATGTTCACAGGCATGATTCTGTGTGTTTGAGCACCCATGCTCTTACACACACACACACACACACACACACACACACAAAAAAAAAAAAAAAAGTCAGAGAACACCAAGTAACCTCTTGTATGAATTGTAAAGAGATATAGGGGCGATTCTATACAATCTGTAAAATGGTATCATGTAATACACAGCTAAAAAGGGCAACTGCTTTCCTCTTCCCGCATCTCAGAAGGAAGCAGGTTTTGCTGAAAAAGCTCTTTGTTTCATATTTCTCTGTGATATTTTCAGCCAGTGCCAGATGCAAATGAATTTACTGTACATTCCTTGACCTTTTCAGTAATACAACAAGTCACAGTGGATATGCAAACACTCAAATGTAGACATCTGATTTAGAACAGTATTTGCATTATTTGAGTTAAGGGCCCATTTAAGGTCGATCCACAAGGAGCGATAAAAATCCCTGAATGGAAATTGAAAATAATTTTAAAGTGTCGTGGTTTTACATATTCAAAAAAGTTACATGGCTCTGAAAACTGTTACAATCATTGTGAAACAGACAAGCTGTAGTGGACAATCATATATATATAAATAAAATAACAATTTAATAAAACTTTAAATAAAAAGGTACAGTGTTCTTTGTTTTTAAATTGTTAATCAAATATGTGGTGATGCAGTGGTGGCTATTAAACTAGATTTATGTCAGTCAATTGTTGACAGTGATTCCAGTATTTTTTAACAGAATTAATTCGTACCAAAGGAATTTAATTAATATCTAGGGTGGGAGGAATAAAATATAATACAGCAAATTCAATTCATCATACCACATCCAATTTTAAGATTTATCAGATGTAAGCATTAAGTAGTTCAAAGAACAGATGTTAATGTTGACAGTCTATAATATGAATGCCAAATAGTATGTATGGAAAACATCAATTCTCAACACGACATGTAATAGATCAACAGTCCAGTCACTCTTAGTCACAACTTGCAATAATGCAAATACTTTTCCTGAAATTTTACTTTAGTTACTTTTTTTTTAAATGTCAAAAATAAATCCGTAAAATATCTGGAGGAATTGACGGATTAGAATGTGCATTACAATATTTAAAAACAAGAAAACCCCCAGAAAAACAGAAAGAGAACACAAGAGTGAAATGAAATGCAAATAAAAACCACAAAAACAAAACAGAAAATGCCTGAGAATAAATGGCTAAAACAGGAGGAAGTATACTGCACTAAAAATATACTGTATGTCTGATATGCTTTGTAACGATGCATGTAGACAGAAATTAGTGGAAAACAGACTGAGCTCAAGCGTTTCTACAGTCTAGATATTATGATCATGTTATGGATTGTTGGGCCGCATTCTCTAAACTTTAAATCTGTCATATGGTTTGTTTTTCTCTTTCTGTGTGTGTGTGTGTGTGTGCATGCACTCTGACACATCTCTGTCTCTTCCACTCCCAGATGGTTCCATGGGAAGATAACGCGGGATCAAGCAGAGAGCTTGCTTCACCCTCCTGAAACAGGACAGTTCTTAGTGCGAGAGAGCACCAACTTCCCCGGTGACTACACCCTGTGTGTGAGCTGTGATGGGAAGGTGGAGCACTACCGCATCATCTACCACAATGGCAAGCTCACTATTGATGAGGAAGTGTATTTTGAGAACCTCATGCAGCTGGTTGAGGTAAGACATAAAATTATGTTTTATGAATAAAGCCAGTTGGGTTTTTGTTTTTTGTTTTTTGCACTGATGCTATATTGAGCATTAGTCTGCTGTATGTTTAGTGTATTTTCCTGTTTAGAGCCCCTGTGTCTCTGTGCTACCTCATAGCCCACACACAGTTCCTGGAACAAATGATGAACAGGAAGTGTCAAAGAGGAAGAGTGAACTGTATACTGAGGTTTAGAGTTCTAACCTCAAAAAGCCACTGAGCTTTTTACCCTCTGACTTATTTTGAAGAACAGAAAATCACTTTTTTTACAGTGTATAATTGTTTTGCATGAGTAAATTCAGTATGACCCACTTGACATAGATGAATCAGTCGATTCTGTCTTTATTGACTGGAACAGGCCGCCCTCTATTGGCCAATGTGGATCACTGCTCCCTGGGTTTTTTTCGTGTCTAAATTGTTTATGTGCGTTTAGGACACGTTTTGCTCTGTACACAGAGCATTAGGCTGTTCAAAGTGGAAACGGGGATCCCTCTGTCGCTTCACTCCATTTTTCTCTGTTTTAAAGGCTTTCTTTGCGGCAGTTTGTGCTATTTTGATTCGATAAGATTTTGCAATAATGATCAATCTGTTTTTATGTTGATGTGAATCACCTTGAGTTGATGAAAAATGTTATCCAAACAAAACTGGCTCCACATATGTTTGTTATATGTCACAACAGCTGACAAAACACGCAGTCCATGAAAAAGGGAAGAGGATTTAAAAAAAACCTCAACCCACAGGCCTAAGCAGTACACTGTAGACTGATCCTTTAAGTCGTGTTTGACAAAGAATACATTAGTGTGTTAGTTTAAAATTGTAATGAATTATTATGAAGTCTGTCCTAACCTGACATTTTCAATGTGTGGAATACATGAGAATTCATTTGACCAATGCTGTATTAAAAGCAATTCGGGTATTTTCCTGTGCTGTTTTAAAATGTATTTTGGTTTTATAAGACCATGAACTGTTAACACTTCAATGTCATGTAATCCGTATGTATGATTTATAATTCGACTGTATATTTTATTTTACTCCTGGTTATTCTTTGTTTGTATCTAGCACTACACCAAAGATGCAGATGGCCTGTGCACCAGATTAACCAAACCAAAACTGGAGGAGGGCACAGTGGCCGCTCAGGATGAGTTTTCCAGGAGTAAGGCTTACTTCTTGAGTCTTTTACATTTCTTGCTACTATGACATCATAAAACATTTTGATTATGAGAAGATTGCATAGGCCCTTTGTGCTTCAGCTACATGTTGTGTCCTCTTTAAATGGCCGACAGGTGGCTGGTCGATGAACAGGAAGGACCTCAAACTGCAGCAGGTTATCGGAAAAGGAGAGTTTGGCGGCAAGTTCACATTTCAATTCTAAGTTTACACTGTGCATTACAAGTGACTTAAATAGTTTAAATACCTGAAACATAAACCATATAAAAGATGAGAAATAAGTAACGTTTTTATTTTATTTTTTTGTTGGTTGTAAATAAGAATAAACATTTCCGAGTACCTGAAAATTTCATGTGTATTTCCTGCTTAAAGTATATCTTTTATTAGCTCAGGGTCCCATAAATGCATTTTCCTAAACAGTTTTAACAGTATAATGTTTGTGATCCTTTCAGATGTCATGGTGGGAGACTACAGAGGCACTAAAGTAGCTGTGAAGTGTATCAAAAACGATGCTACTGCACAGGCCTTTATTGCAGAGGCTTCTGTCATGACGTAAGGAGCATGAAGTATATCGTGTGTATTCCTTTTTAGAAAAAGCCAAACACAAATTAACATGTCTGTGTTCTCTTCTTCTTTCTCAGACAACTACGGCACGAAAACCTGGTACAGCTGCTTGGAGTGATAGTAGAGGAGAACGGGAGTCTGTTCATTGTTACTGAGTACATGGCAAAGGTATGTGGCAGACTGTCTGTCTATTGGTGTGAACTTACAGAAAATAGTTATCAACATGTCAAATATTTGTTTATTTCAGGGCTGTTTGGTTGACTACTTGCGTTCCAGAGGCCGGAGTGTACTTAGTGGCGACGCTCTTCTTAATTTTGCACTGTGCGTATTTCTGCAGTTGTGTACAATACCTAGAATCATTTTATAGTAAAGTTGTGGAATTTCTGACTCTGTGGAGCACTGTTTTGATGAGGGGTTATAATTTTTTGCATTGCGTGCTTCACAAGCATGCACATAGCAAGTGTATAGCAGGGTGTCTTAAAAATCTATAGAGCAATGGCTTATAAAATGAAATTAATTATGCTGAAAGGATTTATATCCAAAGGAAAAAGACAGTTGTGTAAAGTCTCTGAAAAATAAAAAACTGAAAATAATGAGTTTTGCAAATGTTTTATGAGGCAGACTGTTGTTTGAACAGAAATGTGTTCAGCCTGTGCCAAAGACCAGGATTGAGAGTTTAATGTCCTTCGGGTTTGAAATTTTCTTTTTTGCGTTCAGAGACGTCTGTGAAGCCATGGAGTACCTGGAGGCCAATAACTTTGTCCACCGAGACTTAGCAGCCCGTAATGTTCTTGTGTCCGACGACAACATTGCTAAAGTCAGCGACTTCGGTCTGACCAAAGAGGCATCTTCCACTCAGGATACCGCTAAGCTGCCCGTGAAGTGGACGGCACCAGAGGCCCTCAGAGAGAAGGTTGTTGTTGAGTAGTGATTTGCCATTTGTAGCCATCACACAGAAAATAAATGACGTGTATGTTTTTCTCTAAATTGATAGAAATTTTCCACAAAATCAGACGTTTGGAGCTATGGTATCTTGTTATGGGAGATTTACTCTTTTGGCCGAGTGCCTTATCCAAGAATTGTAAGTATTAATAGCTTATTGGCACGTTGCATATATAATATATGAAAGAGGAATTAAGACAGCTAATTAGAAATGTGTTTTCTGTAGCATTAATTGTTGTGTGTGTTTTTTATTATAAACACACACACACACACACACACACACACACACACATATATATATATATATATATATATATATATATATATATATATATATATATATATATATATATATATATATATATATATATATATTTAAAGGGACATGGCTTTGTAAATGTAATAGCTACAAATTTACAGTACGTGTATAGAAAAGAAAAGTTGAACTCAATTCCTTGTTACCACAAGATTTAGATGAAACCTGTGTTGAATCTTCTACGGTATTTAAATGCATTTTTGACTGGTCGCATTTTTTTTGCCTGAGATTGCAAATTGGGTTATATAAACTACATGTTTCACTCTATTTAACAGACAATTATTTTTATCATTATTAATTACAATTATTATTTTCCAGTCAGAAACTTTTTTTTTTTTTACAGCCATTAAAAGATGTAGTGCCTCGAGTGGAGAAGGGATACAAAATGGACTGTCCAGATGGCTGCCCCGAGGTAGTTTATAACATCATGAAACAGTGCTGGAACCTGGATCCTGCTGCACGACCGAGCTTTCAAATGTTGAAGGAGTGGTTACAACACATCACCCAAGGGATGGGGAGGAAAAATGAAAGATCTGACAGAAATGAAAAGTGACTTTCCTTGTCCCTCATTTTTTACCCCTTTCACCGTAACCTGGGATGAAAAAACTGAACTCATGGGCTATATTATTTGGCAAAGGTTGTAAGAAATAGGTTTTTCATTAATTGTAAAAAAATATGTGGTTCTAATGTGTGTCAAGCTATTTAAACATCAAGGACTCTTAATTATTGGCTCAGTCGTCCTCGTAAGTTTCTGTGCTCTGTTATCAAGAGTGAATGATTAACTTTACATCATCGAGTCTTTCCTTAGAACACAGTTCTGCCTCAGAGCCCAAGTGCTTTGACCTGTTTGTTTATTTTTATATCCTTTAAGTGCTTTACATTGATATACTTGATCATATTGGTAGCATCATTTCTATGACAAAGGTAATGACAAAGAGTAAAAGTTCTTCAAGAGTAATGATACCGTTGTAATACATCAATATTCGCTGCATTTTTTAATTTCTTTTTTTACCTTTTTAAATCCTTAAAAGTTGAATTATTTTGTTTAAAAACTATAATAAAATAACTAGAAGTATAAAGATTTATGGCTGTATGATTTAAAAACTACCTTATTTTTGGATCCTTCAGTTATTCAAATGTGAAAGCACAAGTTTGGACCTTGACACTGTTCAGATCAGTCATTTAGTCATGTACACGGTTTTGCATCTGAAAAAAAAGTTTTATTTTGCAAATGGAATAAATTAAACTATCTGGACTTAGTAGGTAATGGAAAGAAAAGAATGTCAATACATTTACTGTGCTGCCATTTTCAACAATAAAAATAATTCATTTGGAACATAGTTTTGCAATAGATATACTTTTTGTGAAAAATGCTAATTTAATTTTGCTACAGTAAATTGTTTAAATTCAATCTGGGCTCTTCGCATCATTTTTTAAAAAGTGTACTGCAGTGTTACCCGAGTACTGGTTCTGAATTTTGAAAAATTTGTACCTATGTATTTTTATTTTGCTTTCAACTTTCAACCTACAACATCCTGATGAGTTATGTTGAGGTTCTTCACTTGTATTAAAGCACCAGTAATATTAGAAAATAGATTTCCTGATTAATTGGCTATTCTGCATAACAAATAAATGAATAGCAGTATCAACAATGTTGTACTTTAAAGTAAAAGCTATACTTTTCTTCTCAAATGTTGTAAAATAAAATGTTGAAATGTTTAACATAACCAATAACTAATATTTTCACATTCTAGTTAAGGGTTGAGCTACTAAGCATTGCAATAATGTCTTTTAGGTATGTTATAGATACCACACTCTGTTGGGGGCCTTTCAGAATTTTACTTATATGCTGCAATTAATGGCTTAGTAATGATTGACAAATTTTTAGCTATTAGCAAAATATGTGACCTATAAATATTAACAAATTATTATTAAATGGTATACAATAATCCACTAAGACAGTAATGGTACATGATTTACTAACCTGTATTATAAACGCTAATCACATTACATCTCTGAAATCTATTTCAAAACAGGCACATCCGAAAGTTGTAGCATTTAATTTAGTAACTTATGTCAAAGCAGGAGTGCCATCACGTAATTACACTTAACAAGGGAGTGGGATGAATACTTTTAGCAGTTCGGAAATATTTCTTAATAGTGATTATACAACGGTCCCATTCCTTTACATGTACAGCAATCAATATTTGCGTGGTACCAATAGGCTTGCAAATATATGATCATAGCTCTTATAGTCAATCTAAAAAAACAAATGAAAAAAGAAAAGAAATGCTTTCTTTTTGTCCCAAACAAAGCAAAACGTCAACGCATTCAGGATGGAGGAAGCAGTGGAACCATTAGTCTATGTGGAACCTTGACGAGTGCCGGACTTAATTTCGTTGTTGCACATCGTAGTGCAACGGAGAATTGCTGACTGAAAATAACCCTAAGCTCGCTCTGTAGCTAACTTGATAGTCTTTGTTTTAACTTTGTGATGGACAATGAATGTGATGTCTTTTATCGGGAGCTGCCAAAAGTGGTATGTCAAAGAGTAAATAACTTTCTAGGTAAAAAAAACTCAAAATAGCTAGCTATATGCTAACGTTAGCGTTGTTGCTGTCACCAGGAGCTTCATGCTCATCTCAACGGCTCTGTCAGCTTCCAGACGATCGAGAAGCTCATCCGCCGAAAACCACATCTCAACATTCAACACAGCATGACGGCAATCGGCAAAGGCCAGCGAAGGACGCTGGATGAGTGTGTATAACTTTATCTGCAATTATTTACCTAGCGGGAGAATTTGAACTCAAGCTGATCATAGTGATGAGATTTGTTTTTAAATTAATTAAAATTAATTTTCCTAATGCTTAGAAATACTGTTTGCTCAATTGGACGCTCAATTGTATGGTGTTGTTTCTTTGTTAAACGAATCAACAAGCCGCACATGTCCACAGGTGTTTTCAGGTCTTCAAGGCCATCCATCAGCTGGTGGACACGGAGGAAGAGATCCTGATTGTAAGGGCTGGCTGCTTGTCTAAATTAATACTTGCATTTGTTTTCCTTTGTTCTTATTTTGCACAGAATATCAGCCAATAATTACTTAATTTTTTTTTGCAGGTTGCAAAAGATGTTATCAGAGAGTTTGCAGCAGATGGTGTCAGATATTTAGAGCTGAGAAGTACACCGAGAGCGGAGAAAACCACAGGTAAGGATGATATATTTAACCCCCAGTATTATTTTATCTAATCATTACACGTGAAGATAAAATTATCTCCTTTGTCAGGAAGTTGATTGTCAAAAAATGACAAAATAATTATTATTTAAGGTAAAAAATAATGTCATTGTCCAAGCAAAATATGCCACATATTTTCAACTTCTCAGATTTTTCAATTTGGGCTGTTGATGATCTTTCAGATGTATTTTAGAGGGAAAAAAATCAAGGAAAATAGCAGCAGTTTAATTGTTATTGAAACTAAAACTTTGTAGCAGTTCTACTTACAAGCTTATTGTTTTCTCTTAGGAATGTCAAAAAGGAGTTATATTGAAACTGTCATCAAAGCCATCCAGCAATGTAAAAATGAGGGAGTGGACATTGATGTCAGGTAAGTGCAGCATCTATATTTGCAGCAATAACACAGTACTTTATAAGAAGTACAGTTGTGTGTGAGGGGCCACCATCACACGTTTGTGATAAAACCACACTGTGTAATCTTTTATGATCGCGACCCAGCAACTTTAGTGCCAGCCACAGTAGAACCTGATACTAAACCCAAACGTTTTGTGAAGGTTGCTGGTGGCAATTGACCGCAGGAATGGGACTGAAGTTGCCATGGAGACTGTAAAATTGGCTGAGGACTTCCTGCTGTCCTCTGATGGTTTGGTGTTGGGACTTGACATGAGTGGAGATCCAAAGGTCAGTGAATTAGTATTTGGGTTTATAGATGTAGAAAGTAGCAAAGATTTACTTAAAAAGAAAAATACAGTTTTAGTCTTATTATATACAAGTAAAGACTGTAGCAGTTTTTAGCTTTTGGCTTTACTTCAACATTATAAGAAATGGTAACAAACACATAACAGCTAATATTGGGTACGGTGCCCAAATGTTTGCAATGCCACAGTGATGTTTTTACTTTTCTGTGTTGTTAGCCCATATCCTAAAAAAGATTTTAAAAATACCTTACATACAAGTGTAGTTTGACAGAATTAGTATTTTTCCTTATTTGTAACTTTAAGGGATTATTGCGTAACAGTGGTATAGTATAGTATATTGGCAGCATGTAATGGAATGTAAAAATTGGTTTGTATTTCTCTGTGGGTAATGGGAACTCATTAAAATGCAAAATTAAACATAGGTGCCAAAAATGTGTTTAGTTACTATCGCATATCCCGAAGGAACCATAAACTAGCTTAGTGAGCTACAGCCACCCCCCTTCTTAACACAGTGTGCTTTCAGTTGTCCTATGCATTCACTACAGGACAATAAAATGCAAACCGCATTAAATTTCATTTCAGAATGTAATAAAGCTAATTTTATCTTTTGTTAATGTAAATAATAATAATAATAATGGGCGGCAGTGGCTCAGTTGGTAGAGTGGCTAGCTACTGACCATAGGGTTGGAGGTTTGCACCCTGTTCTTCCCAACCACATGTCGAAGTGTCCCTGGGCAAGACACTGAATCCCCAACATCCTTTCCTCATCCCCGGCCGTGCAGGGAAGGCCCCAAGCCCATAGAAATTAGAAAGTGTCCCGTCAGGAAGAGCATCTGGCATTAAAAACTGTGCCAAATCAACATGTGGACAAATGATCTGCTGTGGTCACCCTGAATTTACAGGATAAGCTGAAAGGACAAAAAAAGAATAATTTGTGGGTGCTGGTACAGTTGATTAAAATGTTCTGTCATATGTAATTGTGTTTTGTTGTATTTGTAAATTAGCATAATGATGTTCAGATGCTCAATTTTTCCAGACATTAAATACCAATTGTAGGGTTTTACAGTCTAGAAGCATCCTGGAACTCATAATTAAAATGAGCACTTTGTAGGATATAACAAAGTTTTTTTTTTTTTTATAAAGGGGAGCTGTAGTTAAATTATGTCAATACTTGTTAATGTAATTTCCATTCTAAGGTGGGACATGCCAAAGATCTGCTTCCAGCTCTACAGAAGGCTAAAAATTCTGGACTGAAGTTGTCACTACACCTCTCAGAAGTATGACCATAACATTTTTCACAATATTTGATTTTATTCACATTGTGTGTGAGTGTGATTAGTATGTAACAACAATTGTTGCAGGTACCAAACCAGCTGGAGGAGTCAGATTTGCTTTTGAATCTTCCTCCAGACAGGATTGGTCATGGCACCTTTTTGCATCCAGAGGTTGGGGGATCTCAAAGCCTTGTTGACAAAGTTCTAAAGAACAATATACCACTGGGTAAGACTGATTAATATTCTGTGGTTTACATAGTATGTTGATCTGGGGTTTGATTTCGATGTCTCTGCTTTCTTTGTTGTAGAGTTATGTCTGACATCTAATATTAAAGGAAAAACCGTGCCGTGCTACTCCAAACATCACTTTCAATACTGGTACCAGTTGGGACATCCCGTTGTGATCTGTGTAAGTATCCTCTTTGTGCACGTCACAATTAGCACACAGTTTTACAGTTTTGATTGTGTTGGCTGGGGGTTTGAAAATGTGTTTATCAACATGATGAACAAACTTGCACTTTATTTGGTACCTTTGATACAAAATGTCTCTGGGTTTTTTAGTGAACCAGTTAAGCCAAATGGATTAAATTCATGCAAACTGAAGTATTAGTACTAGTACTAGTATTTAGTTTTAAATACTGTGGCATAAACACAATTTGGGCTTATAAAGAAACAATACTGAAGTTCCTTACTCAGTCTGAACTAAGTTTTGTTTGCTTTTGGTTTAATAAGGGTTGAAGGGCTACTCCTATCAAATTAGTATTGCACATACTAGGGATTTTGGAAAATACTGGATGGTGCACTTCCCATGATGCAACTCACTGGTCTTTACTCTAATGTCACCACTTTCAAAGGCAAGTTTCTGTTTGACATGTAAGGGCTCATTTCTCTTTTCAAAGGCCTAGTAATAGCAAGTGGACCTTGATGTGTAAGATATGAGCATTTATGTAGAATCCATCATGTGAAGCAAGGAATCATTTTTATTCTTTGTCACTTTACAGACTGATGATAAGGGGGTATTCTGCACAGACTTGTCTCAGGAATATCAGCTGGCAGCTTCCACGTTTGGTCTCAGTCATGAAGCTGTATGGAAGCTCTCCGAACAGGCCATCGACTGTATCTTTGCATCAGAGACTGTGAAACAGCAGCTAAAACAGAAGTGGACTGATATAGCCTCTGGTATTGCAGTAACACATTTATTGGAAACTAAAGCTAATCAGTTTAAGAAAATGTTAAAACTGTAAAATTACTATAAAAGGTTAATGTTTTTGAAATAAGTGACAGTAAATAATAGTAAGGTGTGTTATTTTCTGCTCATACAGTGTCTATGCCATGTTGCATACAACATCAAATAAACATGTGTAATGGCCATGTATTTAGACAGTACATTCAAATTCTCGGGTAAAAACATGCTAATGATATCCAGTTTGTGGTTTTCCTCTGTATTTACGTCCATCTGGGATATCCAGGGTCCTCTAAAGTACTGAATGTGTCAATGCAGCACTGCTTATGGTCACGCTTTCTTTCCAAATTTTCCATGCTTGTCCTTAGTCTTCTTGAATTTGCCGTGATGCATTTTCTTCTGTTTTAGTTTCCCGTGGTCAGGACTTCGGTTGCTTGCTAGTATGTTTTCCCCCTCCAGCTTTCTCTTCTTGTCACTGTTGGAAGTAAGACAACAATATAACAACAATATTTCTACAAATAAACAAACAAAGCCACAGAATACTTCCAAAGATCCTGATGGTCACTGCACCTCTTTATGCTGACAATGGCTGTGTTTCCTGCTCTCTTCAACACCTGGTCCCACTCCTCATCATCTCCACGGATCTTGTACCTGAGAGAAAGAGAAAAAACAAAAACAAACACTGAGTCATTAAAACATCAATGAATATTGCCCTCATCCAAAAATGGCTACATGAATAATGTACATTGGCTTTCCTCCCAACCACATACTCACCCTTCAAGGTCCATTTCCTTCACTTTCTCTAAATCCTGCTTGTGTTTCTCTTCAAATTCTTTAGCTGCCTCTTTCTGTTAACAGGAAAAACAAATCTAGTGTTTAAGTATTTGAAATAATACATTCTTACATGTGTACATTTTCTAGCAATTAAGTAGCTGAGAACTTGATGTTTAGTGTCAGTTGTGTCATTTCATAAATTCAAGGTTGTGTCTTTAAATTTCTTATTCTGTCAAATGACATTCCAAAACTCTACTCTGCCCAGCCCTCCTACTACTCTACCACATGATCTGCCCAGCACTTTTAGCTTTGTCATTATAAAATACAATAAAAGAGTTTCAAAAATTTACTAGCAGAAAATAGAAATGAAGCTGAAATTCTTACATTGGCCAGAAGGCCAAACCTTGCTCAAAATGTTTAGAAGCAAATATCTCTGCACAGCTGTTCAATGAGTCCGTGTCACAGGAGGCTTCGACACCACTTCTACGTATACATTAAGTTTTGGAGCATATTTCTAGTCAGTTATAAAAACTGTACACATATATCTTCAAGACTAGACTTGATATTCTTTGCTTTACATATATCATTTATATTTTCAAGCTTTTTCAGAGGTTGAAATGAGTAAATGTTTGGCATTTTTGCATTAGAATCCTTAGTGAATGACTAAAGGAATTGTTTCGATGCTAATAGGCATGTAGACCCTTTTACTTTTTGCCCATTAATCTACAGTGTGTGAAAATTGAAGTGGTATGAAAACTTCCTGAATCTAGTGCTGAGAGACCACATACTAGATCATCATTAAGGCTTCTGACAGTTGGTTCCATGGCAATATCTTTAGTTGCTGCCATCTGGGCTTCAATTGCTTTTTCTTGGATACTGGTGAAGACCTTAAAAAATATGAGAACAGAAAAAGTGTTAATGTTACCGCAGTAGTTAAAAAAAGTTTGTATAAACTTTTCATACAGTAAATCTATATTCATACAGTAAGTCTATAGTAAACAATATAACTCACTTGCACAAATTTACGGATTAGACGGTTGAAGAGGCCCATGAGCTGTGAGCTTGGGAGATCAATTTCCTTTTCTAGCTGTTCCACTGACTTGTGCTGCAATCCTATACCCAGCAGTAGTGCCTAGAGAAGATCAGGCAAGTCAGTCAGCATCTGCATGCAATCGTAACTGGTACCTCCAACTAGAGCGGACACTTACACACTGTGCTGCTGAGAGAGAAACGTCACCAAGCTGCTTTAGAAAGAACAGTCGCCCCACAGCTGGGATCAGGTCCATGATGAGGTGGTAGTCCACCATGCTCCTTGAATACAACTCAAGGCGTTTGAGGTCATAAGGGCTAAAGTGGATTTCCAGCTCGGAGCTCCTGAGAACTGCAGAGGCCAGAGACAAGTCAGGTCAGATCAGAGAAGATGCAGAGGAAATTTACAGTTTGCCAAGTAGCAGAGTCTTACTGCTTGTCTCTTCCTTGAGCTTCTTATTCTGTAGGATGCTGAGTGCCAGGCTCGGAGTGAAGCTACTGAACTGGTAGGAGAGGAGGGAGAGGAAGCGGCGGCGGAAATCTGTAGAAAACCAAAAAACATGTTATATCAAGACTATAAATTTGAAAACTAAAACCATCTCTCTTGAAATAGTGAGTTCACCTTTCCAGAAGGCAGACAGCCACTGGCTCTGCTCTGGGGCATCATCTGTATTCAGCTTCTTTAGCATCACACAAGAGTGCTCTCCTGTCAGGTCGTTCTAGATAGAACCACACACAGAAATAAGCAAAAACATAAAAGATTTCGTTTTATAAGAAACAGGCAAAAATGCTTGTCAAGTTGTTTTCCATTTTCAACAAAAGGCAGAGCTAAGCTAATAGATTCATGTTCTGTTAAACAAGCTTTAGTTTCAGGATATTTTTCAGATTCTGCTTCCTAATTAGAACCTCCCATGTTGGCTTTAACGGAATTATTTTGTTAAAGAAAAGTTTATGAAAATGTGTCACAGACTTTTTATTTCGTGACCTTTAACCTTGACATTTCATCATTTAACATTGTTATAAATAGTTTCAGAAACAAAACAGTTATGGATTGGAATAACCTATTCTTAACTAAAATACTTACAGGGGTTTGTCTTAAGTAGACTGGAGTATAACCTGCTTTCTTCCAGAACCTGGCAAGTAGCACAAACATTTTCTTTAACCTTCTAAAATCTTAAAAAATATTATACGACCAACCTCCTCTCTACAGCTTTTAGAAAACTCACTTCAGCAGCTGTGCAGTAAGGCCATAGGACACTCCTAAATAGTCCAGTCTCTCTGCTCTCCTTTCACTCAGTTTCAGCAGCAGAGGAGGGAGCTCCTTCCGCGGTGTGATAACTTCCTCCAGAAGACTGACAGCCTAGACGACAACAGAGCTTAAGTCATAAAAATGTGCTTTGGTACATTTCACATGCAGAAATAATGTCTTCCAGATGTTGTTGAAGACTTTCTGTTTCTTTGACGGCATTACCTCACTGCTGATGGAGGCGATATCATTGTGGTTTGAGTGCGTGTTCTCATCCATTGTGGGAAACTTGCCCTCATAGTACATCTGCAGTAGTTGGAGAGCTCTGGATCCATAACCCATCTGTTGTAAGAAGTTGAAAATAACAATTACGCAGGCACTATGGCTTATTTAAACTGGACAAACAAGAAGAGGGCTTTTCAAGTTCTTACCCCCTGGTAGTCTGGATTGACAGCTATTCGCACCACTCTGCCTCCAGAGAGGCTGCCAAACTCTGGGTCTTGGAACTATGAAAACAAAACAAAAAAAGACTAATGATTCATAATCACACGATTTATGATTATTCTACAGTACACATTCTACAGTACACAGTCAAAATTATTAGTTACTTTACTACTTGCTCCCTGGCAAAAGTAATTCGTTATAGTACTTTTCTGAAGGGTTAGGGTCTAAAAGATGGATGGAGTGATGAAGTCAATAGTGGGCAACATTTCATCCATCACATATGCAGCCACACACTTTTGTAAATTTTTTGTTGCTTGAGGTAGCTGTCGATGATTGAAATCTAGTTTTAGTTGTTTTGCTACTAAAGAACTACTTCTATCCTTTGTGGCCAGACCCGGCTTATCTTTGTTGGGTTTTGTCTGGGTTTGTTCTGATTAAGGTTGTGGGGTTTTTCCTGCATCGGTAAGAATCTTATCACTATCTGCACCCAACTTCCATGTTACTAAATTGTTCCCATTACCTAAAATCAAGGAAATGTGAATAATTCCAGCGGCTGAATGCACTTTCACCTTCCATGCCAGCGCACCGCTTGTGTTGCAGTTAGCGGTGAGCTAATTTCGGATTTCAAATCAACCTTTGGTGTCATGGCAACAAAAGTAATGCTGTAACAAGTTGTTTCTGAAGGCAGTAAGTGTAATAATATAAGTATAATAAGTCTAATATAACTTACTTACCATTTTACAGTACTTATTACTAAGAAAACTAGCATTTCTGTAATAATGCTTTACTAGTAATGCATTATGGCCCAATGGAGCTGTAATTATTCTGTTAGAGGCTTTAGAACCAGTGTGTACCTGTTCTGAGACAGTCCAGGGAATGAGATCACCAGAGGCCTTCTTCCCTCTGGACAGACTGTTGAGGATGGACTGTCGAGATATTTCTCCTTCCAGACACACCTGCGCAAACAAACACGAACAAATATTATAATAAACAATAAAAAAATATTAAAAAAACATCATAAGACATGTGACTTGAGCTTCTGTGAGTTTGCTTGATTTATTTATCTTTTAGACAACAGAGGCTGATTTAGTGCAAGTTAAGGTAAACTCTAATGTCGTACATAAAATCTTTACATCTTGTAGGAAGACTATTCTGTTAAATATACTGTCTCACATTTTTGTCTTCAAGTACAGCGAGAACCTTTTGCAACTAATAATAACTATTTCAAGAGGAGTCCCAAGTGTCTTACCTGCACCACAGCAAGGACCTCAGGTAGTGAGTTCTGCGTGGGGGGGACAGGTGGCAGTAAGCAGAAGAGGTGATGAGCTGGAGCATCAGACAACAGTTGTAGGTCATTGGGGGAATTCTGCAGAAAGAGAAAACAGTAAGTTAGGGAAAACAAACAAAACAAATAATATTGAGCACAGTCTGGAGGATTTTCAAATCAGATTTTACTCAAAAGGTAATCGTCCCACCTTATAGTGTGATGCCACATAAAGAGCCATCAACCTCTGCAGGAAAGCCTCGGATGCCTTGTGGTAACAGAACAGTGTGTCTCTGTTCACATAATATCTTGACAGTTTGAGTTAAGGACACAGCAATTACGTGCGCTGTAAATTAATCCTGATTTTATTTAATTAAATTCACTTCATTATTTGAGTTTAATTTAAAGCAACAACAAATATTCTCTACTTCAACTTCTCTAATGTGCAGATGTCCTTTCCTTTGTCTTAACAGTGAATTTAATAGGCTTAGAATTTGGATTTTGGTTTATCTGAATCCACCTGAAGATGTGCACCACATGGATTTATAGCAATGATACAATTCTTTATTGCAGCTCTACACTAACAGCTTGTGTTTACTGTGTTACTAGTTTATTACAGTCTCACCCTACAGTAACTTAGCAAAGAGTTATGTTAGGATTAAATAAAAAACTATTTTAAATGCATAATTTAAGTGTATTGTGTCACTCCATGTTTCTTTACATTGTGTTAAGTTTCTGCTGACTAATTATAGCTCCTGTTGTTTTCCTTTCAGCTTTGTTGGGATTTCTTTACAAATCTGTATAGTCTTGACTTAATTACGTAAAGCGCATTGCGCTATATAAATAAGGCTGAATTGAACTGCATTATATACACGGGTTCTAACAGTCTAGACAAGGGTCAACTTTAAGGATACAGATCGCAGTTTTGTGGAAGTGGACAGCCAGAAATTAGCCTGGGAATATTGAGACAATCCAGACAGAGCAGATCATTCAGCCACTTCTCCACAAAGTCTCCTGGAGCGTACCGAATTGACTCATGAAGAGAAACCTCATGCAGTGTGCGAGCTGTGTGGGGAAACATAAACAGTCAGCAGGTAAAAGACACACACGAGTTAAACACGGAGATAAACTGTATTTACCTGCTGCTAGCCTCTCTGTGTTGGTGGTCCTGTTCTCTGCTGTCGTGCTCTGTTGACTGTCTGCACTCTGCTGCCTCAGCTGCTGAATCAGTTTGAGGGAGAGAGACCGTCCTGTCCCTTCATATCTACAGAAATAAAGGAAAACAGTGGTCAGATGTAGAGATAATTAGCATTAAAGATCTAATGATTGATCATTTGCTTAAGTCACAAACTCCAAAAATTCTCTGGTCACAGCTTAAAGGGGGAATATCTGCTTGTTTTTTCAGCCTTGACTAAATTGAATATGTTGGGGTCTTTGAAGACCAATATGAATGAATATGTAAACTTGAATTTAGGATAACATGAATACTATGCCAGAAAAATTCTCAAAAAGTGACATAAGCATTATTAATTTATAAAAATGCCATTTGGCCGTTGTACTAACCCATTGATGGTGGAGGCCATGAACACTAGATAAGGCCCCAGCAGGTTCTTAACTAAAGGAAGGGGGATAGCTGCAGCCTCATCAATGACCAGCAGTTCAGCTTGACCCAGCTTCACTGCATCACCAGGGTGGATGTACTGTCAAAGAAACAAAAAGATTAGATATGTAGATTTGACTTACTATAAATAGAGTAAACATACGAGAGGTCTGATTCTCTTTTACCTGTATTGTCTGTCGATGCTCTTTAAATATGTTGACTCGCACCACTGCTTTGTTGAACTCTGGGTTTAAAGACTGGATGATTTCATAGTCAAGGTGCTCCTACAAGTGGAAAAGAACACGTGAATTTACATTAGTTCATTGCAGGAATGTAACAGTCACTGCTGCAAAGAAGATGCTCAACACAAGCTACCTGATACTGCAGAGCATCAAATCCTTTGAAGATGAACTCAAACATAGTGTGCAGGTTGTCTGGGCTCGGTGAAGTTACAAAGATGTTAGAGTAGCTGTGCAGAACAAAATCAGCTAATTAATACCAAACTAAAGACAATAAACCACAGTAAGTTAATATATGTATCTTGAAACAAATCTATACCCAAAGGCTACAGCTGCAGCAACAGCCAGCCCCATTGCTGCAGACTTCCCTCGACCACGGGCAGCTGTCAGAGCCACGGTGCTCCTCAGGGTTTTCTCCGAGATGGCTTCAATGAACTTCAGCACTGCCTTTGCCTACAGGACAAGACATGCCTTAAAAATGACAACTAAAGCACCTTTGGTGTCTAATTTACCATAACCACTGTCAGAGTCCTTGAACAGCAAAAAGCTGATTACATAACGTCACTAAATCCATCAATAATATTGGTACTTTAAACTAAGGTTCTACTTGGTAAATGTGTGAAATAGCTCTTCAGCAGGAGGTCCTGACCTGGTCCATTGTCCTACAGCAATCCACTAACACGCCTACAGGCTGAGTGTCCTGGAGGGACTGTTTAAGATCTTTGAGCTCCTGTTCTCGTGGAGACAAACCATCCTCCTGGAAGGAAAGAGACAAGAATAAGGTCTACATTTCATTTGTGTGGTACATTTCAAAGTACTACACCGAGAACTTTGCAGAAGTGAGTAAAGGCAAAGGGAGAATTAAAGAGAAATTTCGGACACTATTTTGTAAGGCTTTTCAAACCAGAATTTTATACAGAAGTTTTAAAAAAGCACAACAAAATAGATGCTTCCTAAAAATGCCAGGTGGCAGCAATTCATTTTAACAGAGATGTGAAAAAATACTGGCTTAAAAGGATAAGACAGGGAGCTACAAGAAAGTAATTTTTGGCCTACAAAAAATATATAAATGTTCCTTTAACTGTTGCAGATTTTATTGTGTGTATAGAGAAAAAGCAGAAAGTTACACTGCAGTTGCTGAAATCAGTTAATATTCTATATTTTCACATAATTTGTTTTGCTAACACAGGTACCTGAATCTTTGGAGGAACTGGCTTAATGTTCACCATGTGGCTGGAGATGGGCAGGATGTTAAGTTGGTCATCAATGACAACACAGTTTTTGCAAGATGCAAGAGACAAAATGAACCTAAAAGAAAAAAGTAATGTTAACATATTATTCAATTGTACAAAATTACTCTCAAATTCCACAAAAACCTGCCAAGACCATACCTCTCATTGAACCGTCCCACCACATCCTGATGAGCCTCAGTCCTGTATCGAGCATGAACATCCTGGAAAATAATCCGCAGCTATGCTATATCATCTGATTGGCTAACAGAGTCGGACAAGAGTGTAAATAAAACAGCTTGTCGGCTTACCATGGTCATGGTATACAGCTGCTTGAGAGAGTTCATCGTCCTCAGTAGTATGACCACAATCCCACCTCCTTCTACTGTCTCAATAGTTCTGGCTAAGAGGTTGGGAGTCAGAGCTTCAAAATCCTGTATGAATAGAAATAACGCTTGAAAACAGCTAATACGATGACAAGAACTTTATATTAATCTACGTTTAACTGTTGTCTACAATTGAAAGAGTAGCAGGACTCACCTGTAAGACACACATGCCATAGGTGTTTCCGAGGATCTTGTGTGTCTCATTGTAGTAACAGTAGCGGATGCTGGTAGCGGCAACGAAAAGCTCAAACGGGTCATCCTGATTTAGATTCAATGTGCCTGTTTTAATTTTCTTCTGCAGCTGTCTCATGCGCTTCTTCCGATTGCTGTGTCAGACATTTTATTTAAATGATCAAATAGCCTCTCATCTTTTACACAACACATGATCCAACATTTACCTCTCTGCTGGGGGCTATCACTCACCTGCTGAATCCCAGGTCTTTTTTATAGCACCAAAGTACAGAGGGTCGAGCTCTGACAGCAGCTTTAGACAGCATGTGATGTAGGATGACAACCTGGATCAGAGACAGCTGGTCGGTTTAATGCTTAAAGAAAAGGGAAAATGCGCTAAGTGCATTAGGAGGTCACCAGCGAGATTACCTGATCTCTCCCACGATCGCCCACCACCACAAACATGGTGCGATGCTGCAGAGCGACTCCATTTTCGATCTGGACCCGAATTCGGTTGTCTACTTTTTTGCGGACTGTTGCCATAGTCTTCCTGCTACTGATGACAAAGGAGAGAGAAATCACCGACACAACTGCGTTAGCAAACAAAGGCAAACATCAGCAAAACACAAACGGCGCATTTCTATCGATTAAGAAAGATTCACTAGAGCCAAAACAAACAAGCTTGTGGCAGCAGACATTATAAAAATGTACTTTTAAGAAGTACAAAGTCACAAAACTCAAGCCCCATTTCTGATACTCACCGTTTCCTGATATGTTTTTACAGACAAAATCTTTGTTGTTTAATCGTCATAAAACAAACAATCTAAAGTTACAGTTACAGGCCAGCCATCATGCTGTTGATACCCTCACGTGGAGACACCGGTTCGTGGAGGACCCTGGGTGTGACGTAAAATGTGCGCGACGTTAAAAAGAAACGTCTTCCTCAAGTTTTGACTCCTAGGTATAACTTTAATACAGAAAAGCAGCCAGGAACGATTTTTTTAACGAGTTAACAGTTTACATTGCGGGCTTTCAATGTAAAACTGAAATTTGTCAATCGTGAGAACATTATAATACACGCATTTTTAAAATGCATTAACTATTCTTACCTATGTTTGAAAATAAATGCTGGTTCCCTCTCAGTCAGCATACAGATTTAGGTTTTCTCTGTCTTATACAATTGTGGGACCCTCTATTATTTGGGATTGTGGCAGGAATTTAACCTCCAACCAATGATACCGTCCTTTTCAGTTTATTTATTTTAGTATATTTCAGACATTGGAACCGTAACAAAAAAATAAATAAATAATGAGTACAAGAAAAATAAGTGTAACAACTATCTTAAACCACAAAGCAACAGTTAAATTTGTCGTCGAGAATGTCACTGCCACTGGAGGGTGCTGTAGGCTGCCCCCCCGCCGATGACAATGCCTCTCCATAGAAACGGTTGTGGTGTGGTTTGTTGTGAATTATTACTAACTCAGACCAATTGTCATTTGCAGGATTGCAGCAGTTTCATGAACCCTTCGAATTAACTATGACAGCTTTCAGTTGTCATACTATAATTTGTGAAGGCAGTGAAAACTTATATTGTTACATATAATAGGAGATACTTTGTCAACTTTAAAGCAAAAAAAAATTCAAGGCTGAAGCATGGGTATGCAACACAACTTTATTGAAACTCTTGAAGCAACATCAATTTACAAACAAGGAAATGGGAGCTCCTTGAACATAAAATGCGCTTTTTTTTTTAAGAACCAAAATGACAAGAACCGATAGAGATTAAACTCCCAATGGTTGGACCAGCAGTGGCAGCTGCATTTTTATACAAAAAATAACTTATGAAATCTTTCAAGTTTACAGGAATATTGAAACACATGGCTTCTGTAAATCGATGATTGGATTTACAACTTCAGCTCATGTTTTAGACTTTAAATGATCTAGAATTCCAAAAAAATAAAAAATAAAAATCAAAGCAGGCCTTACTTTGATTAAAGAGACAGAAAAATACCACTGATGAACAAAGAAAGAGAACAAAAGTGAATTGGGGCAAATGTATTCTTGAATTTCGATTTTTCAGTGTGGTGCAAGTTAAATCAGTCACAGTCATTTTAAAAAGGCCTTTTCAGGATCGCATCGCCTGAATGCTGCCTCTTGACACTCCTCTAGGTCCCTGACCAGCTCCTCGCTTGTAGTTCTGTTGGTAACCATCCTTGAGGAAAAGAAATGAAGAAAAAAGAAAACACATGTGAACCTTTTCAAACACACACATATAAAAAGGCACTGTTTGATCTGAACACTTCTTTCATACCCTCTGATAATTGCCATTTGAGTAATCCCGAGGTGTGTTGAACTGAGTCTGTCCATAACCAGAGTTTGGAGTGTTAGCAAAAGGAGGACGATAACCATCATAGCCACCTAGAAATAAAAAAAAAAAAAAAAAAAAGGTTTAAACTGGCAATGCTCCCATTAAGATTAACAATAAAATGGGAGTGGACTTGGTGCCCCATCATGCACTTCATATTTAATGTAAATGCGATAACAGCTCTAGGCAGAGACGTGTCCAAGTCACTTTTAGATAAAAGTAATATTACCACAGTAATGTTTATAAAGATGGGCCTATTAAAACTGTCAGTCTCAAACACATGACAGAGCTTGAAAAAGAGTTTGCAAAAACAAAAGTTCAAATACTCAGACACCTTAAAGGCACTGCTATCTTATTAACCATATTTTTGAATTATTTATGCACAAAGAAAAAAATGGTTTAATTAAATAAAATTATTTTTATACAAGATTGTGTTAAAAACACTCTTGCATGAGTTTGCAATAAAACAAAAACTGGATAACAATAGGAAAAGGAGAGAAAACGAAATGCTGAAGATCCTTGTATTACAGTAATCCAAACTTATCTTGTCATAGACTGCATCTACATGCACTTAGGTAAAAATAGCTTTCTCTGGTAATAGAAGAAGGGGATTTACATGAAGGAATACAGTTTACATACAGAAATCTACCTGGGGAAACAAGGTTTCCCTAATCCCCTACCCCGATTTCAGAAACCAGCTTTCCCTTTATATGACACTGAAGAAATCAGCTTTCCCAAAAAGGCCAACTGTAACCTGGTTACTTAGGTTAATGTAAATGCGTTGGCAGTAATGCTAATAAGAATTTAATTTACTGTGAGAAGCTAAAGTAAGTGTTTCTTGAATGTACAATGGTGTTGTAAGGTTGCAGCAGAAAATCTGCTTTAAAATCCAAACAAATACAGCCTGCAAGAGAAGTGAAAGCACCACTCTTTCTTGATATATATGCTTTCCAACACAGGTGCCATGGCTAAATACTGCACAAGCACTGTATTTTTATCTGTATAAGGTGCTGACTGAATAAAGTTATAATATGACAAAAGCCATTATTTTAATAGATAAACAGAACAGTTGCAGTGTGAAAAGTGCTGAAGGTAAAATGATTTAACTCACGGCTGTAAGTTGTGAGCTTACCTCTGAATCCATTTGATGAGCCTCTGTAGCCGTTGATCATACCCCTGGCATTGCGGGGTCCACCACGAGACATGCCTCTGCTGTTGTAAAAGGACTGAGCCTGCCTACCAAAGCCTGGGCTCTGCTGAGAAGGCTGCTGATGGCCTCCCGACGTGTCTTGGGAATGGAAGGCACCAACTGCCAAATAAAATAACATCACAAATCAGTTTTTATTCAAACTCAAAAATACAGTATTTAAATAAAAGGTTTTAATTGGAACACAACCCAAGAAGACACAATCCAATCAATGAAAAACATCATGAACTCTGCCCACCAGACTGCAGTTGTTCTGTTTGCATCTCTGTCTGCTCCACAGTATGCTGCGACTGGTTGTTGAAGGCCTGGTTGTAACTGTTCTGGTACTGGCTGCCCGGGTTCAAAGGCTCTGTTTCATTATTTGGTGGGACTGGGGCATTAAGGTTGAACACCTGTGGGGTGAACAAGGGCCACATTGTGATCAGGCCGAATCCAAGAAAAAGTCACAGGCTCAATAGGAGTGAAGTCCATTTATCACCACTTCCTGGAAATAGCAGCATGGCTACAAACCCATACAACAGCAATATGAGGAGAACGCACTTAAGGACACGACATGCTAAATGGACTAAATGGAAGTTATTAATGCCTTTCTACCTCTACTGCTGCAAAAAGTTGTTTTATGTACATGACAGAGCAGATACTCCAGGCTTTAACTTAATCATATGATTTTAATAGAGGTAGGATTTCAGAACTTAAGGCACTGTTCATTGGGTCTAAATACAACATAAAATGAGTGAGTGTCTTCAATGTCTTACTGTCTGCATTGACTGGAATGGTGCTGCATTGACATTGATGCCACTGCTGTGAGGAGCTTTGGAAACAGGTTGGAAAACCTGTGTCTGAGAGGCAGGGTGGAGAGCCGTAGAGGGGGGAGGCTGCTCTGACGACAAGGACAGCGAGGTCTGTTGAAGAGGGGAGAAAATAAAAGTTTATTAACACTAAGTTTTCTTGGCTGGAATGAAAGATTTGTGCTCAGTCAATTGATGTATAAATTAATTTCAGATAACTACATTCCAGACCAGAGGTCAATTTGTGATTGAAATGTTAGAAGTTTCATTTAAAAAGGGATTCTTTTAGAAAATGAAAAAGAAGTGTTTATAATAATAACAATGGAAGTTTACCTGGACGGGGTCAATGGATTCTGTCGAGGGTCGAGGGTCAGGTGTATGTGAGGTCTGATACATAGGGGGCGGCGTTGGGGAGACGATAGGGACCTGTGAACAGGCAGAGCAACTTGGATATGTTCTATTTTAAAGGATGCATTCATTCAAGCTTTTGTCCAGCTCCTTCGTTTTTTGTATTTCACATTACTTACTTGTGTAGGCTCAGGTTGGACAGGAACAGTGTTGGGTTGCGAAAGCCGGGACTCAGGGTGAACTAAGAAAATGTAAGTATTGCAAATGAGTCAAACTACCATTCAGTTTCAGTAGTAATAACTGCACTTTACAGGACAGAGACAGAGAGTTTCTCTTAAATCCTACCTTGAGGACACACCATCTGTGGTAGGTCCATGTTCTGGGCAGGTTTCATGGGCTGTGCTGATACAATAGCTGGGTCAATAGGCTGCCCATCAAACTCCAGCATAGAGTCCTGAGAAAAGGAGGTGATTAACATCACACTAAAACATTTGCAGTAAGCTACCATTAGCAGCAACTGCTCACCTGCATAAAGTTGTATGTGCCCTGCATCTGTGCCATCAAGTCCTGCACCACCTGCTTCCTGACTATGGGGTCAGTAGGCGGTACAGGGGACGCTAAACTCATTGGGTGGGTCTCCAGGGCCACAGGGGGAGCTGCAGACTGCATGGGCTGCTGCATGGCATTGACTGCCTGGGATTGTAAGACAAAATGATAGGGGGATCAGAAACATACATAAGGCAACAACTGCAAAATGGTCCAGGTTGTAATCAGACATTTTCCCCAATGTTAAAACACCACAACACTGGTGGGAGGGTGGCTGAGGTTAACCAGTAGCAATAGTTTCAGCTTCAGCCATAGTGATTGGGGGTACATGGCCACCATGTTAAAGTAATGCACCAAGAATGCATGCATGCCAAAAAAAAGTAAGTGTGGCTGCAGCCTTAGAGCTGTGAGCATCACGCTATATAAATCATCTGTGTGTGAGAGGCAACATCCTCGGCAAAAAAAGTCAGCGATAAAAAAAAAAAAGTCCTTTATGAGTTTCTGAAATATCTCCCTGTGAAATGGGACAACTGTTTAAGTCCCCTATACATCAAACCCAAATGGGCAATCAAATTTTCTGAGGACTCCCTGGTAAAACCATGGACTGTAATAAAAGAATAGCTCTTTAGAAACTATTGGAAATGTGAATAGTATTAATCACAATACATTAGCAGTTAACAATTGGCACAATACAGAAAGAGTTAAATATGATTAATCAATATGAAAATGAGGGACTGTCTTTCACCAACAGCCATTTTGTTAGTTAGCATTAGATGTTAATTTGCAAACTTGCTTATTTAAATCAACGGAACAGACATAAGGAATTTTTGTTCCATTATTTTTTTAGGAAATTTACACAAAAAATGAATCAACAATAAACAAAGAAAAGGTGCTTAATGTTCTTTTTTCAGGCCAGTTAAAGAAATACTGATTTATTTATAACCTTTGTTTTTAAAGTTACCCTGAAAACCCTTAGCTTAAAGGGCTACATAACCCTGGGGGGGGGACTGATAAATCTAGCATAAACATTGCATAACCAGTGTAAGGTGAAGAGAAAACTATGATTTAATGGGTTGACAGTAGTAGCAATAAAGCCAGGGTTCTCATAGGTTTTCAGACGGTCACACATTATCTAGATTTCAGGGGGGTAGCTACAATTTTTTGCAAACAGGACGATTCACAAAGTGTTGTGTCCCATCCACTTCCATAATCAAGCAGACATCTAATCGACGTAGATCTATGTCAGGCATTGTCAAAACATTGGTGTCAATTAGTCAAAAGAAAGTTTATGTTATCTACATTTTGTTTGTTCCACTTTCTTTGACCATTAACGTATCCATGTATTTAATCAAAAGTTCATTCATTTAACCAAATCAACAGCTTATGACAGTATTCAGTCAGCAGTGCACCCAAAAACCTATCACAGTAAGGAAAATACATTTAATAAAATGCTGATATTCTGTGGCTACATTTATAGTAGTTAATGTATATCCCACACCCCCACTATTATATAAGAATGCAATGCTAAATTCAAGTTACAAATACTTTACATCTTCATTTAATCTATTTAATGCTGCTTATAATTAGCCATCAACTCATTAAATTACAAAGCAATCAAGTGTTCAACTCCAAGGTATAAAAAGTTTTAACATCAGAGTATTAATTTGTGTCCCACTCGAATAAAATCTGACTTAGCAAAAATGTACTTCCTTTAAAAATTTGAGATCATTCAAAGCCATAATGTTCTAATAATGCAATAAATAAGAAAATCAACTCCTAAATTCAGCAACACAAGAGGCAATATGTAAGTTCAGTTCTGTAAAAAGTAGCAGTATACCTCTGTTTCTGTGGTCCACTCATCTCCCTGCTCCTTCTCACTGCCGCTGTAAGTGCTGTCTGGAATGAACTGTCTATTTACAAACTGGAGGGGAAAAAAAGAAAAAATCAACACAACGCTTTAAATATAATAGAATCAGTCCTAAGACTTCACTAGCAAGAACATTAATCTCACCTCTGTTGTTTCCACAGCAATGGGTTCTGTGAACTCTTCAATTATTTCAGTCTCTATAGAGCAAAAGACAATTTAGGGAATGCAGTGCTGATCTCTCCATTACTTGATTACAGTAGCATTTTAAAAATAGCATAGTCTGGTGCAGATTGACTTCACAGAATGGTCCCGACCTTGATCAATAGTCTGCTCTTCTGGTTCTGATAATTCAGCTACTGCTGCTGCGACTGGCTCTTCCTCCTCTTCCTCCTCACACACTCCGTTTTGGTGAGATGGAACCCGGTCAAAGTACCCACTCAGCAGAACCTGGTCCAAAATCTCTTTCAGTGCCTTGTCTAGAAGAGGAAAAAAGTCAGTACTGTAGTGGACAGTCAAATGATGAATTTAGACATGCAATCAGATTTAACAAAGTCACAATTATCAAACCAATATGCTGACAGTTCTCCAAGATATTGAATGTAGATTTAACAACTCTGCTTTAAGAGTAGATATGTAGTAAAGATGATAATTATGACCAGGGCCTGACACTAATGTCCATTAACGCGTTCATCAACCCAAATGTGGGTTGAGATCAGCATTGGCAGGTTACACTAACCACTCCCACTAAAGTTGGGCAATTTTATATATGGCAAATCATTGTAATGCCATTTTTTGATGCCCTTTACCCAGATATGACCCATTGCCTCCCCAGTACAGGGCTGAATTGTCCAAGTGACCCAGAGTAGGAAGACCGGTCGAGTCTCAGCATTTTATTTTTCAGTTTTTTCACAAGTCTCAGCATTTTATTTTTCTTCACATCCACCAACTACTTCTTTAAGAAGTAGTTGGTGGATGTGAAGTTATAGTTGTTGTGGTCATGCTGCTGATGCTCTGTCTGCTTTCAGTCTCAAGGAGGAAAGGACAGCTCCACCATTTAAGTTGTTTAACTCAAAAGCAGGAAAAACAGTATTGTCATCTGTGTGTACAGTCTTCATCCAAAATAGATCTATGTTAAAGTGACGTTTAAACATATTCATATTTCAGAATTTTCCACATTAATGTCACTGAAAAGCTGTGCAATTTAAGTAAAAAGCCTTTTAGGGTAAAACATTAAAAATAAACTTAACCTGTGCACAACCTAAAACTAATCCTTTGTTGAAGCACCTTTTATGACAGCTTTCAGTTTTTTTATGGGTAGGAGCCCTCTTCCTCGGAAAAGCTTTCTGTGAGATTGTAAGGGAATCTCCTGTGCACAGCTCTCTTCCGGGCACCACACTTAGGAGGTATGCGTCGGGTCATTGTCACGCTGAGAAGGGAAAGCCCTCTTCATCTTCAGCTTTAGCTTTAGCTTTTTAGTAGTGTTTTGAAGAGTGTTCATTATTCCCTCCACCTTAACTAAAGCCCTCATTCTAGCTGAAGAAAAACAGCGCCAAAGCACAATACTGCCACCATCATGCTTCATGCTAGTGTGGTATTCTTTTGGTGATACGCTTTTCTGCACACAACATGTTTTGTGGAACTGTGGCCAAAAAGAAAATTCAATCATAAATCTTATCAGACCATAACACATTTTCCCACATGCTTTTGTTAGACTTGATACTGCAAAGTCTAGACATACAGTGAATATAGAAGATTGCTGTCACATGAAGCACACAAGCATTACTTGACAGAAATTCCTGCAGCTCCTTTAATGTTGCTGTAAGCCGCTTGGCAGCCTCCCAGAGCAGTTTCCCCCCAATCAATTTCTGAGGGACTCTCAGTCTTTAATGTGTTCCAAGGTATATCTAATGCCTTGGAATTATTTTTGTATCCTTCTCCTGACTGATGCCTTCCAACACAAACATCCCTTTGATGCTATGAGAGTCCTTTCACGGTAAGAGGCAACTGAGTAAATATCCAAAAATGGCTACCAGAACAGCTGTGGGGTTGTTATTTAATAGTAGCAGGTGTGCAATGACTACCATTTAACATTTGTTTAAATCCGAATGGTTAATTGTGGGCATAGGCACATTCATCCATTAAAGAGTTTTTTTATTCAATTGAATTGCACAGACTATATGCTACAATAACAGATGAAAAAACATAAAAATAATTACCTTGGTATAATGTTTTTATTTGCATTTCAAAGAACTGTCACTTTATCAAGGGTGTGTACACTTTTTATATCCACTACTTTATAACTGAGCAGCCTCCACACCAAACCAGCCCCCTCCCTCTGCCAGCTGTACCTGCTCAGTATTGAACTATATCAGAGAGAAGAGAAAACAGATCATTCAGTGATTTCTATATTCTTCATTCTTAAAACTTCACCCAGTGATTCATGTCAGGACTGTTTGTGACTTTACTGTTATAGAGCTAAATTACTTTTGACTCAGTTGTCATTCTATTAGATACACAAATTCATTAGGACCATTACCATGAGTACATGTGGATAAGAGTAAAACTTAGAAGAAAGAAAAAAATCCCTTTGCAGTAATTGTTTAATCATTAAACATGTAAGATTAATTTGTGTGGGTTAACATGGATTGATAATTTAACAATTAAGAGTAAACTTTTTAATCTACTGACAGCCCTAAAAATAAATAAATAAATGTATGTATGTATGTATGTATGTATGTATGTATGTATGTGGCTGGAACATAATCCAGCCAAGACATTCATGTACTGGTCTGATTCTAGGATATACGACCGTAAATATATGATAACCTGTATTGTGGTAAATCTTACGTAATCGAAATGCAAGTTTATACAGTGGTCATTCACATTTAATAGCGTTTTAAATGTAGCAGAAGTCAATTTCAGCACATAACTTAGATTATATTAAATTGATTTCCCCAACAATAAAATTGTGGCCAGTGAAAATGCTGAATGTTTAGTAATTTTGGAAAACTGTTAGCCACATTGTCTGGTGTGTCAAAAAGGCAACATTAAGCCCTGATTATAACCATTAGTAAGGGGGGAAAAAAATTGTATTTATATTACACTGTTGACCAGATCTGGGTGATCAGGTACTGCGGAAAAAGCAGGCCACAGGATCAGGTTAACAAGTTCAGCTAGCCAGAAGCTAGCCAGACTGCCCACACTGTGACAATCTAAGCAGAAAACTGTGCAGACAACAAATTACACATTTTAATTAGGTTAATTCTTTTTACAGATGAATATATAAAAGTCAAAACTACAATTTAATGTTGTTTGTTGTTTCAAATACTGCATAATACTGATCGGTGCATCTTTGATTCCTCAGATAAAACACAGAAACATCTTGTGCAAAAACCTAAATCAAGCAAAGTGTCTTAAACTAGTGGCTGATTACATTTGCAATTTGCTGCTATAAGAAAAATAACTTGTAACTCACTAGAAATGCCTTTAAACCAGCTCAAGTATTTCCCCTTTTTGTTCCTCAGACAAAGAAGGCGTACACTATTCCTTTAACAGCCTCATGCCTAAGGGCCAAGAAGTCTGCTGTTCCCTGAATAAATATCACCCTGAGACCTTACTGAGGTGAAAAGGGTTGGTTAGTGCCACTACTGTAAACTGGGTCACCAGTATCCCACTGTGGCTCCAAAGATCTGACCAGTGGAATCACAGGCGACAGGGCCACTGGCACCTTGCCCCGCTGCTGACTCAGGATAAGCCCAGAGCGTTCAGCCCCAGAGTAGAATGCAGCAGTGAGAGTCCCAAGGCCAGACTGCTGAGAATGCAATACGCCACAATCCCCAAGCCCCAATTATTCACATCACAGCACTGCACACAAGCTGCATTAGCAAAACAACTAAAACTAAAAGCGGTGTTTAGAAATGTTGCAACTGATATTCACCTTGGTTTACTCAAAAATAAGTGACAAATTACTTATGACCAGCTTTTGATAAAATGCTTCCTGATGATTGATGTGTCACCAACCATCTGATAAAATGTTCTGCCAAACATTTTCACCACAAGCTGGGCTTCTAAATAAAGCCAATTTGTCTTCAATAATTAATCCATTTATTTTTGTCATAATTTACAGCAAAGCAATAACAAAACCCTATTCATTAAGCTGATATTTTCTGGCTGCTGACTGCACTTCTCCTTTAAGGGACATAATAAACCAGGACAAATTCTGAAATTAACAAATGGTTGAACTTCTTTACTCCATTATTAACTAAAAATATGACCCTAGTGTCTGCAGCTAAACTTAAAATTGAAGTTGAAGTTCACTTACATGTTGTTCCAACCACAGCCTTGTCTCTCCCTTCCAGCAAATCCCAGAGGTGCACAGATGCTTCTTCATACTGGACAGCTAACCTGTGAGTGTAAGGATAAGTTGCAAGAGTTATTCTCATTAAGAAAGAAAAGTAGGATCTGCCTTATGCATGTCACATTGCTGCATATATCGATGTCTTAGACAAACCTGACATTTTGGTCACGGTCCGGCCCCACTAACTTGTAGAACTCATCAAAAGCTGTGAGATCTGCATCAGAAAGCAGCGGAGAGCCACCAACTCCCTGCTTCAGGTCCTGTCGCACAGTGTCGTCCCCCAGCCGGTCCAGGACAAACTGCAGCTCCAGAATTGTCTTGAGCCTTCTCTGCTCTGCCTCTTCCCGCTGCAACTGCTCCCGCCGCGCAGACTTCTTCACCACCTTCTGGATCTAATGATAACACATGATACATGTCACACATAAAGCTAACTTACTTCCTGTCAGAATGGACATTAATCTAAGGCAAGACTTAAAACCAGAGTCAGTCTTACATCTTGTCCCAGTGTGAAGAACGTCTTTTGCAACTCTCTGGCAAATTCCAAATTATTCATGACTTCCTGGTATTTGGAAATGGCCTCCTAAAAAGGAACAAAGGGGAAAATAAGACTTTTTACAAATCAATCCCTTAATATCTTCATAAGAATCAAATAATTATTTTTATGTTTAAAAAATTATCAAGCCTTTTATGTACCCACCAACTGGTCCTGATTGAGCCGCTCCCCTTTGTTCTTCCTGCCTTGATATTCATCTAGTCTGCTCTGTGGAATAACATCCAAAATGCAGCAGAATATTCTCAATTTTAACTTATTTAATGAAGAATTTAAATGTTGTCAATGCCAAAAGATAATGCTAAAAGATATAGAACAAAAGAGATAGCTATACATTATCTACAAGGATCTAAAACACGTCTGTGAAAAGTGCTCACCTTTTTCTTCTCCATATTGCGGACCTTCTTGTCAATAACACAAAGCACTTGCTTCAAAACTTCAGACTGTCCACCAAGTGCAAAATTGCCCATTGACCCTGGAGCGGATCCCACATCTGGGCTGGCAGACTGCACTGTCCTATTTGCATTCATTGCTGAGGGCATCTAGAAATTAAAGCATGAAAGGTTACTATTTGATTGTGAAGAGGTGTTTTATTTAGAATAGAAATGAAAAACTGTCAATAAATGGAGTAGGAATCACCTAAAGCCTCTGAAAACTACATATTACTTAGATTTCTACATACTAGGGCTGTGGATATTAAATATATTTATTATCGATTACTCTGCTAAATATTTTATCAGTTCAATAATTTAGTGTATAAAGGTAATATATAGGCAATGCAATGATGATATAATTCTAATGTCATCAGTGTGGATACAGGTTCTAGTTTGACGATGTAAGTTTACTGTAATCAGCCACAAAAGATGACTAAGCTGACAACCCCTGGCCTCATTTTAGCTTACACCAAAAGAATTCATAAACTTCAGGCCTTGAAATATACACTATTTAAACTGAATATATAGAAAAGAAATGGACTGTAATCAAAAGACTTGCATCAGCAGGATCCCTGAAATGAGCCATTAGCATAAGAAGCATTACATTGATAGAACTCTCGAGAATACTAAAGATTGTATGAAAGCCCATAGTCCATATAGGCATTCGGATATCTTGTTTTTACCTGGCAAAGAAAATCCCTTACGTATTAGTTTAGCTTAACGGGAACTTAAATAAATCCGTAAACATTTTCAGAAGCTGGAACAACAACAACCTGATTAGAAAGTCGAATAAACTGTATAGGTAGCGATTTCTATTTGATGCTTTCTTGGTCTCAAATGGTCAATGTCGTAATTTGTCCATTTGGAGTTTTTCGGAGTATGTCGAACAAAGAAATACATTTGATCACACACAATGTAATTACGACCATGGGTAGTTCCACATTTATCATCGATGAAACGACAACAGCGTAGGTAATCGTCAAGTTAATTGACGGTGAAAATAAAAGTAAGTTGCAGCCCTTACACGCATTTTTTAGTTAAATCAGATGCCCTAGGAAATCTGTGTCGCGACACGATAAGGTAGTAAATCATGATGAGTAATCTGTGGAATAAATACAGATGTGATATTATAAATGGGGATGTGATTTATTAACATAAGATGAACACCTCAGCAGGGTAAGTACTGCAGGCGGTGCATTATCTATGTTAACTAGATGTAGACGAAATAAAGACACGAGGTATAGCCTAACAAAGTAAGTCGCTAACTTTAGTCCGAACTGTATGCTAACTGAGTGGACGTACTAACCCCCCCACCCCCAAATTATCTCCTACTCGATATATTTTCTTCATAACTTGAGGTATAAATGTGTACTTCGGTCACCCCCTCTGTCTCTTAGTTCCCTTGTAGTGCGGTCAGTTCGCTCGTGTTATGTCTGCTGTTTGGTAAAATGGCCCTGGCCTCACTACCGCTAGCGCACACACCATTAACTTAGCATCTTCTCTACCAACTTGTCTGCTAGCAGCGACGCGTGCTAGTTCGCAGCCGGCCGGGAACCTTTGTACCTTGAAAGCACTGCTCCTGATTCACCCACCTTGTTGTTATATATCCACAGGGGAGCTTGCTAGCAAAATTTACGAAACGGCCAAGTGTTATTATTTATTGTTGTGTTGCTTTATTTTCTCTAGTGTGGGATCCGCCCCGCCGGCCTCACCGACAACTGAGACGGTTCGAAAGACGGACAAACTCTTTATAAAGGCGAAGGTCCGTTTATAGACGTTAAAAATATGCCTGACCAAATTAACTACAAAAACAAATACTAACAAATTATATATATATCGTTTTAGAATACCACACATAAATAATAAACGCGTTATTCCAGCTGTTTAATAAGTGATAAATCTTGTCGCAGCTAAATAGTTTAACGTTGCAATTTATGGTCAGGCAAATAAGTCTACAGCCTTTTGGCAGAAAATCTGCACAATCATTAGCTTTGATTAGGCTATCCCGTGTCTATCCCTATGCCTTATACAGTATTTGTTATGTAGCAGCTGTCCCATGTGCTGTAAGCACTGGTATGTGTTGGTTAACAGCTGCATGACAACACAACATATTAATCCTAAAAGTACAATACAATAAAAAACAGGTACAAACTTTTTATGACATACACTTATGCAATGCATACAGTTATGGAATTTAGTTTCTATTCACGTTTTCTATACGTGAACTGTGTTAAGAAAAGAAAAACCGAAAACAAACCAAAAAGACAATTCATGCTCAACCAAGAAATCTGAATAAGTGAACTAGGACTGACTGTCGGTTTCAAGTAGCATAAATACATTCAGTAACAAAAGGGGTTACTGTCCTTCATACACTGAAGATCAGTTGCAAGTGCATTGCTTTAATTCTTTCATTTTAGGGAGTTGGGGTGAGGGGGCGGGGGTTAATCTTAAAGGATTACATCTGAAATCAAATTGTTTAAAAGAAAGTGAAAGCTTTTTGCATCCCAAGTATGTTCATGACAGTACAGAAGATAATAGCCTACATTTTTTGCTTTAATTTGAGGTTCAACTGCACAATGGGGCATTTAATTACCTGAAGGTAAATGTCACCAAGTTATACAGCTATTAATGCTATCATAGTAATACCACTTTGCAAATTATTAGAACACCAACCCTATGACAAAATCCTAATTTCAAATCCAGTAAACAGATGCTACTAAAACCCAAATAATGATATTTCAAGGGTCCCTCCAAACTAGTCTGCTTTAAATAACAATTACTGTCTAATAACACTTTCAATAAAACAAGTTCAACTCCCTTAGCAATTCCTAAAAAAATGACATTTTAGAATCACAAAATCACCTGCATCCCACTAACTTCTCTGGCACCAATGATGTAGCTGCAAAGTTTGTCAAATTGAGAATGAATAAATTATGATATCACATAATAAACTCTGCAGGCACTCAAGTAAATGGAAAGTTTCAGACTGTGCCAATGCTGCTGTCAGATCCTGTCCAAAATTGGTTTAGTTATTTTCATCAGCAGGTGGCAGTGAAGCTCAGCAGTATGTTCAGCCACACAATACTGATAAATTTAAAGTGGTCAAGTGATTGAAGAGAACGCTCAGTTTCTAAGTCTCTACCAACTCTAAACTATACAGCACAGACTTTTGTTTCATAGATTAAATGACGAAGTCTTTGTATTCATACAAGTAGTTACATATAAAGGTCTCATTTTATGAATAAATAGAAACCAAACTGAATTGAGGACATCTGCACAACTTGAGGATTAAACCTTTTCAGATGTCTTTAGAACTAATTATTACTCGTTCTTGTTTTTACTTTACCTTTAATCACACTTTTAACCATAAATATTATTACCTTAAGTTGTGAATACTTACCCAAAAGTCCTAAGGAATGTGAAACCCCCTTTCTATTGTTTTGCCAAATACAGGAAGCAGTTAACATGGCTGCACAGCTTTTTGATTGCACTGTTCCACTGACAGTGTTTTCTTTTGGGATAATGCTGATTATGGGAGGATCCCAGGGGTAAGTGAAGCTCCCTTTCAACAAGTGACTAATTTCCACAGCCTGCTGTATTTTAGTCAAACAACAATGAAAAGTCTCCATTTTTTAAAACAAGGGTGGTTCCTCGTCTGACCTCTGACCTTTACACCTTGACATTTTTAAGTCTAAAAGCAATCTCACAACTCTTCAGTTTGAATCACTGAGGTAACAAGAAACAACAACCCTTTCCTACAACCCTTGACAGGTGTGGGACTTTGAAATAGAAGCCAATTATCATTTCATGCCAGATTAGCCAGAAAATGGTGGGTTTTGCTATTGATGATCCAGATTTCATGCTATTAAAAAGACAACATTATGTCCTGAGTCCGTTTATTTCAGGAAATGGGCCTGCCAGCCTGTGTCCATAGTCCATTGTCCAAAATGTTTGGATACCCAACTTTGTTCTGTTGCTAAATATGAGATCTATTTAACAGGAAATCTCTAATGAAAATCATGAAATAAGGTGGTGACTCAATATTTTGCATTGACTTTGCCATATTAAGAGTATTACCAAGAAGAGGAACTTGGTAATAGTCACCTTGTTGGGCAACTAATGAATGAAGGGACCAAATAGTTTTGAAGTTTTACTGTTGTGGTACTGTAATACCAAAGCTAATTTTCCAGCTGGCTCCAAATTCCACATGGCTTTCAACTCCATATTGTACTCAGTACCAAACAGGCATAACAGGAAGCTGGAAATGAGTTGACACCACTTCCCAAAAGGTTGTCTACATTCTTAACTATTTGCTCCCCAAATTATACCTCAGAAACGATAACAAACGAAAAATGATTGTCTTTGTAGGCTTTAACATAACATATATCATTAAACATGAATGGACATAAATGGTATACACACTAAACATCTTCACTCTGAGCTTTTCTGTTGCAGAAGAGGGCTAACAAATTAATGTCAGGTTTAGAATAAAGACATTTAGGAAGCCTAAAGACTGAGATAAGAGTTTTATGGCCTATGACAAGTTTTTATGTTGCGCAGTAGGCCTTATTTCTCCTATCATCCTGAACCATCTGTAGTGGACCTGTCTGAAGAGCCATGTGAGAGGGGTGCCAGCAACATGGGGAGGTGTAGGAAATGAATGCACTAACCCCTCAGGAAAGCTTCATCTCTGTGTGTGCCAGCTGCACATCCTCTGGGCCTTCACTGTGAGCTCCACAGGAAGTAGTGGATGACTTGGGTGTCATATCAGCACTGACTTTCTTCTGTCTTTTTTCTTGTGTATAATACATTTGTTTTTGAGTTTGGCATTGGTGCAACATCACACTGTCGAAGTTTAGACAGCAGAGCATCGATGCGCAGATAAAATTCAGATGCTTTGTTGGATCAATCATCAAGAAATGTATTTCTGCTTTGTTTTTTGCTATTGCCATTAAAATGCCATGGTTTTAATTATATAAAACATATCAGACTTAAATTCAAATAGAAAATAAAAATGAACGCTATAAAAGTATCTTGAGATTGAATACACTCAAAATAAATGCACTGATGAGAAAAGCAGATGAGCTTTTATTCTAAAAACATTTTATCTACTTAGAAAAAACATAACAAACCTTTAGATATAGTTTTTCAATAATTAACTGTAAGTCTAATTTTTAAAGCCAACTTGAACAAAAATACTTTGATGTACTCATGAATAATGAAAATTCAAAATAAATAATTTTAAGACAAGTGGACAAACTCTTTCTGCTGGGATGTGATTTGATGGAAAGAACAGAGAATAACAGAACAGCTATTGTAGAAAGGTTGTGGTAAGATTGTTTTTGCCTAAAGGAAGTTAGACGTTAAAGCATAAGAGACTTGTTTTAATTAGGGATAAAAAGCTACCAAAGCCCATGCGCTGTGCTGTACAGAAGACAGTAGGCGAAAATCTTGTCTTGAAAAACAATTTGATCTTGTTTTTCATTTCAAGGATATGTATTTTGAGTTTCATCTCCATCGACCTTCTCTGCTTTCTTTGTGGCTGGCACACAACAGTGCCATGCTCACCTTGCTCATGGCTTTCTCAGCTTGGTATCAATCCAGTGAGGCTTCACAGTCCAACAACTGTGTAGCCCAGGGATGCTTTCAGCCTATATTCAGAGTTTGGCTGCGATCTTCCTCCACTGCATCTGGCTGAGGAGCTGAGGTGCTTTATCTCTCTGCCCAGTCCAACTGCTTGTCTGCGTCCCTCCCTCCTGCAGGCACCCCCGAGGCACTGGCAGTAGATAAGAAGCAGGGCCCACGGCAGCTCTGGTTTGAAAAGGAAAGGCTGTGAGGACATGTAGAAATATCACTGAATACTTTTCTTAAAGAGAAATAAAATTCTTTTGGGGTATTTCAGCATTAGTCATCTGGTCTCTTCCGCCAGTTTACAGATCAATAGTTTCAGAGTGTCATCTGAATAATAGTAACAGGTAAAAAGTAACAATTGTCTCAAAAACTGTATACTTCATACTTCATAAACGAGCTATAAAACAGTAGTTGAAACAAACCACATCCAACCAACTACAATATTTAAATTATGATAATAAAAGTAAAAAAATATCAGCGTAACCGACTGCAAAATGCATAATGAATACTGTTCATATTAGCTTTTTTGTTCAGGTCTTTATATTCGGTATCAGGGATGGATGTAGAGAAAATAGGAACCTGAACACAGACAGATAGATAGAAATTTTAGACATTTTTTGTTTTGTTATTGAGGTTTTTCTTCTTTTGTTCTTTTGTGTCTGTTTTTGGTCTTTTCTTTAAAAAGAAATCAAGAGCAACTTGACCCGTTTTGGCCCTTGGGCCACCTGACCTCTTGGGCCCATTGGCCCATTGGCCCAAGAGGTCAACTGTTTCATTAATTAAATTAAACTGTTTCATTAATTAAATGCTTTTTAATGCTACTTTAGTATCACATGCTTGTTCTTAATAACGGGATTTCAAATAAAAACCTATACGTTAGGATGTACATGATTAGACAAACTATTCAAATTTTGTGGAAAATCTGAAAATTGAGAATCTGAGGCCAATGCAACAACAACAACAACAAAAAAAAACTGACAAAAATTGTATAATTTAAGTTTATTAACTGTTTTAATAAGACATCCTCCTTAAAGAGTTTAATTCAAATCAATTAAAAAACATCAATTAAAAATAATGTTATACTGTTCCAGTATTTAGGACTTTAAATTTATTTAGGACTATTTAGCATGTATTTTTGTAAACAGTCCCTCTGAAGAGAAGAAGCAGTAGTTGTAGTAGTGGCAGTAAATTTCCACCAACATTAAGGGCTGGACAGTTATAATTACAAGTGGTGGACAAGTTGTTCAAGTTAATACCCCATAAACGACCCATAAAATATTAAATCATCATTCGTTACACTTTGACGTTTAGAAAGTGGGTCCAAATGGTTTTCAACATTTATCGCTGAGGGAAGTAATGAGACAGGTTGTGGTTCTAATTAACGGAAAACACACACAGCCTGCATCGTGCAGCTCTGATCGTTTGCCTTATCGGTTCCTCGGCCAAACAAAATGAACTCATTAGTCTCAGTCACGACCTGACTCCACGCCTGACAGAGCAGTCGGTGCACTGTTTAGCTGTCGCTTTAAGACCCATTTCCCCCCATTGTCAAGCAGTCGTGAGCAGGAAGAGGGAAGCGAAAGCAGAGATCGAGGGGGGCCGACGTATTTAAACACGATGCTGCTGCACAATAACGGTGACCGCGGCTTCTTAAGGAGGAGCGCGTCTGCAGCCCGCTCACTTACAAGAGACGCAGGGTCACGGAGAAGCGACCTTCTCATCGGACCGATAGTGTTTTGATCTAATGAAGCGCGGACGGTGCGTAAAGTGGCTGCTTTGAGATAAAAACACACTTGAGTCATGGAAGTGTCTACACGGGTTACTGCCTCAGGAAATGATCACACTGTCCTCCATCATCGTTGAGCTGCTTAGGGCCAAATTTTCTTGTCTTGCAGCCATTTCCACTGGACTCAAATTCCTTTTAGTTTATCACACGAAACCTGGGTGTAAGTGGCGTCTCGGAGGCTGCGGGAGCAGGTGCAGCGCGTCTTGGCTCCATTCTGGCCGCAGGCAGCTTCACAGGTAGCCGTTGAGCTGGTTGCAGACTCTGATCTGGATCAGGCTGGACATCATATTTTATAAGAATGACATCCACTATTGAGAGAAAGACGCTGGAAGCCAACGAGTAAGTATCTTATAACGAGATAATAGCGATAATAGGGATTTCTGATTACAGCAGGAAATTCAAGGACATTCATGATTGAGGCAAAAGCTTAACTCTTATGGGCAATAACTGCAGACATGGCTGATATCATGAGCTCAAATGTTTAGCTTTTAGGCTAAGAAAATTATTAAGTTAATGACGAATTATGTCTTCGCAAAGAGGAGTGCACAAAAGAGTTGTGACCTGTGAAAAGTGAAGTGACCTACAGCTAAGCTCTTCAGATGCGAACAATTAAGGCTTATTTTCTTTATATTGTTGTAGATTTCACATGCTGGTAATTTTACGAGTTAAAAAAAACCCAATTAAAATAGCCTTATCGTTTTGTGGCCACATATTTAACAATGGCTCCCTCATGTGGACAGGATCAAATCGCAGTTGCACGAGTCACTATATTGTAACCACAGACAGCAAGTTTACATCTATATTCATTTATGTAGCACCTTTGATATCAGAGCATGCAATACAGTGTCCTTCACAAGATAAAAACATTCATAAACAAATCATCATGTTTAGCATTACCTCATTTAACTTCATCTCAGTTCGTTTACATATTTTTTTCTGAAGGCCAGCATCAATATGTTTATTCATTGGCAGTGTGACATCACTTCACATCCAGGAAACCTGTTAACAAATTAAGATTTGACTTCAACAGACAAATGCAAGAACATGGAACATAACAATATAACAGATAAACTACAAAATGAGTTTGGGCTGTGCTAAATCTGATCAGATATTGTCAACAATTCCTTTCCAGGATAAAAATGCATCATATCAAGATATAAGACATTATAGCTGTGTGAACACTTTTGCATACATGACATTAACGTGGACATCTCACAAAAGGCTACAAACAGAGCAGGGGTGGTAGAAGTCCAAAGTCACAATCTGAAAGAGTTTGGAGCAAAGTAAATTCCACTACACCACTTCAAACACAAACACCACCAACATGAGCACAGTGTGGCAGATCCTTGAACAACAGCAACAAACTCCTTTGATTCAGAACAGCATTTTTAATTAGAGAATAATGTGATAACTATCTTTATTTTCCAACCAACAATTTGACCAACCATAAATGCTCAAAGTCGCCAATTTTAGCTTCTCTGTTGTCAGGATTTGCTGATTTTCTTTTATGTGATAGTAAACTGAAAACAATTCGAAGATATTAGCCTGGACATCTGAAAATCGTGCTATGCATTTTGATTATTTTCTGATATTCTATCGACTACATAATTCTTTAAGTACATGAGAGAACAATCGTGTGTTGCAGGCGGACTGACTTCCTAACCAGTTGTCTTTCTTGCAGGGAGCCGGTGGATGAGGTCCTGCAGATGCCACCGTCCCTGCTGACGTGCGGTGGGTGTCAGCAGAGCATCGGTGACCGGTTCTTCTTGAAGGCCATCGAGCAGTACTGGCACGAAGACTGCTTGAGTTGCGACCTGTGTGGTTGTCGGCTGGGGGAGGTGGGCCGTCGGCTCTACTACAAGCTGGGAAGAAAATTATGTCGAAGAGATTACCTCAGGTTGGTGCTGTACACCAGGATTTAATTAACACATGTAGGAATCTGCAGCTGTAAGAAAAATCCATTATTTCCTTCTGTTTAAGAAACATTTGATAAAAACTACAATGCTCAGCTGTTATGTGAATATAAACTATATGTTTCAAATGTCTGTTTAAAAAGGTCTGTCAGCAGCAAACAGTAGACAGAATACAGATGTCAGAAAGTATTGATGGATAGATTAACATGTTGTTGCGGTTAATCTTTTTTCATGGGATTTCAAAACAATAGACAGAATGTGTAATGTAGAAATACACTCCACTTATTAGGACTAATACTCTCTAAGCAGTTCTTCATGAAGTTGTGATTATTGAAGTTATCACAAACCGATACACTGGAAACTTGCCATCACTACCCTGAGGTTACCGTGGTCATGGTTAGAGGAAGATTTACAGTGGCTTAATGGGGACATTGCTATTAAAGTTTCACATCAGCAAAGCAGGGAAATGTTTCCATCTTGCTCGTACTACTGTGATCCTTTCTTATCTACCCAGGCTTTTCGGTCAGGACGGTCTCTGTGCTTCCTGTGAGAAGAGGATCAGAGCATTTGAGATGACAATGCGTGTGCGGGACAAGGTTTACCATCTGGAGTGCTTCAAGTGTGCTGCCTGCCAGAAGCACTTCTGTGTGGGTGACCGCTACCTGCTCATCAACTCAGACATTGTGTGCGAGCAAGACATCTTTGAGTGGACAAAACTCAACAATAACAACATGGTTTAGGAGGATCATCTTTCCCTAGATTAACACACTGGAGCAACATCTTGCCTAATTCCATTGGTTTAAAAGGCAATTAATCATATATAAACAGACTTTTTGTAGCCTGTGAAGGCATTGTCATGCATCTGACATTCACATGGAATCATTTTATTCTGAGACGAGGTGACATCTCAACTTTTTTCTCTGGTGGAGACTAATGAGGACTGTAGCAGCAATAACAGACAGATTGTCTTCTTTGGCTTCATCTTTAAATGCAAAAAATTAAAGAAAAACATCCAATAATAACACAGAGCTTTTTGAATTCTAGGAAAGAACAAAAACAAAAAAAATCTGTTGCATCACAGTCTGTCCTAAAATGTTTGACAAGAGTTTCAGTAATATTTTTATTTTATGGGTCTGTAATTTTCTAATGATTGTCTTGTAATTTTTATAAAGATTAATATAATTTTGGAATAAACTGCACCACATAAACATAAAAAGTAATTTTTCATTTATTATTTATTTACTTTTGAAAACTTTGATGTTACTGTATGTTTAACTGTATTTATGCTGTGTGCTGACTAATAGACTGTAGGTTTTCATGTGAGTTAACTGAGTTAATTAATTAGAGATGTGTTCAGACATTGTGTGCAAGCATTATAATTAGTATATTATTGGATTGTCCTCTCCAGGACTAGGATCTCTCCAGGCTCTAGAAAATTTGAATTAAAACAACGCATTGGAAAACTGCAGACCTGTAAAATGAAGTGTTACTGGAATTTTACAGTATAAATGGAAGATGCATTTGTCCTCATCAGAATGATTGCACTGTATTGCCAGGTTGAACTGATGGTGCCCTCTGGTGATGGAGGGAAGCCATGCAATATTCATTTTACTGACTTTGAAGTTGTTTGCAGTGTCTGTTTTGTAATTTTAACAACTCTCTGGACATGCATCTGAGATTTTTGGGAAATTTAATTGTTTATCAAATAAATGACAATTTAGAAAAACAAGTGTAGTCTTTGGCTTCTGTGTCTTCCTGATAGTCACAAAGAAATTAGAGCACATTTGTGACATTTACTTAGACATTGCTCAAGGTGGTTTGAGTGTTTAAATTTGCAGTGTTTAAATTTTGGACGGTATTTGTTCTTTAGAAACACAGTTTAGATTGTTGCTGGTAAGACGAGACTCAAAGAATCTAAACAAATTGTGGAAAAAGAATCATTTATATAGGAAAAAGAAGTCATGCATATAAGCACATGTACCTCGAGCTCTCTTAAGTGATTCAAGAAACTAAGTGCCCTGTTTCATTACACTATCATTTAGCCACAAGAGGTCAGTAAAATGTTTATAGTTTACAGTCGAGTGTTAGGTTCTTGCCAGGTCATAGAACAAACCAATCTTTATTAGATTGATGTTTTGGGCTGTAACATTCACTGTCTTCAATTTTTATTCCTCCTCGCTGTCTGTATTTAAAGCTGGTGCCCTTCTGACTATTTCATCTTTCTTCTTCATGTCTACCAGCTGTCAGCTCTAAAGTGGCCACAAAACGTGCTCCTCTGCTGCCATCCCACAACCTCCTGCTATCCACAGTTGTCTTTACAGGCGAACATCAATAATTGAATCCATGAATTACTCTTGCATGTGAGGTCAGGAACGAAGGCGCCTAACCGCAACATATTAGTGGGTGAGAAAAGCTGCATTAACCGACATAAAAAAAGTGGTTGAAAAATGTGATCGGGCAGCAATTAGAAACAAAGCTGAAGGAGGGAAGAGGGGTAGAGGGGGGGTAAAGGAGAGAAAGCAAGCAGAACAGCTCGAAATTGATGTCTTCAGCTTGATCTGACAGTAGTTTATTCTTAGACGAGGGAGGAATGAAGGAACAGATAGTTAAAAACCCACCCAGGCTGAGATGACGCTCTTGCTGAAAGAGATACTTATGGGGAAACTAATGAGTTTTTCCACAATAGAGACGGGAAAATACTGTATAGGCACACGGAGGCATGCTGGGCTTTAACTCATTTGGAGGTCTGAAGATTGAAGAATCAATGTGGCATTAAGTAATGCTTGAGGAATGGCTGTGTAGAAAAAAATATCTACTACACGGTGGTCTCAGCAGAAAAATCAGCTCCATATTGAAGATATGTATGAGTAAATAACATATTAACTATATAAACTAATAGAATTTGGCAGCAACCTAAGCAGACTACCACTACTACAGCCCTTGTGACTAAGACTGTTTACCCTTGTGCAGATGTGGTAATGCTTGTCTTTGCTTTAGACTGGGCTTATGTATTTGAGGCAGGTGAAAAAATATAAAGCATTGTTATTGTACCAAATGAAATACATAAGATTATCTGGTTTGTCTAAATATCAAATAGATAAAAAACATTTATTGTCATACACTGAGACCTGCTTGTGTTTGTGTTGTGTCAACTGACTTCATTATAAATCTCAAACAGCAGACACCTGAACAGATGTGCATTTAACCCATTTTAGCCCTGCAGTGAGAAACTCTCTGGATGAAAATACCAGCGTGTTGGTCCTCCATTTTGGTCCAGAATGAAATAGCTCAACAAGTGAATAAATTAAAGTGAAATTTTGAGCAGACATTCAGATTCGCTCCACAGGGTTAATCTTAATGACTCTGGTGATCATATGCATTTTGAGCACCGCAGTGGTGGTTTTGAGTGAAATACCTCATCAACTATAACATTTGGCACACACGTTTATGTTCCTCTCAGGATAAACTGCCATAACCTTGGGGATCCCTTAAATTTTCACTTGGTGCCATCATCAGGTTAAACTTTTCATTTGTTGGATATTTTTATTTATAACTAAATACCTGTAAAACTAACTATACTATTCCCATTAGGCTAGGCTGTTTATGTTCACTGCTAATTGGCAAATGTTGGCATGTTATTGCACTAAAGTGAGATTTGTTTAGCTCAAAGCACCACTGTGGCATTGTGCACAGCCTCACTGAGCTGATCGCATGGCTTTTATTTACAGCAGTGGTCTAAAACCCCAAACAGAGGTAATGCATCATTTTGTGTAATAGATTTTGAAAAGATGTTATCAGTTCATATTATGATATTTATACACAGTTCTATTGCAATTACTATCCATGAAGTATTAAACTATATATGTTAAACTAAGTGTGTTTAGAGCTGGCTATGGAAGTTTACAGGATCCACACACAAAACTTTACTGTAGGTTTAAATTACCGTGTTCTACTCTTTGTCTCCTGCTCCCTTGTGACCGAGAGTGTTACGAAAGTTTGATGAGAGCTGACAGGAGGCCAGGTCTCATCTCAAGACATTCAAACACAACCCATCGGCCTGTGGAGACCATCAGTGTCGACCAAGCGGGTTGTGTTCCATTGGCCTGTTCTGCTGCCCGGCAGACTGAGCTTTGCCAGAGCACTGCCCTGACTCAATAAAGCCCTGTGCTTCTTGTGTCATCCCTACCAGCTGTACACAAGGCAGAGAGTGTAATGCTCTGTTTGTGTGCTGAGGGAGGCCTGCTTCATCTCCAGTGCCCATGTCACAGCAGTCCTGCAAGGGTAAAAACATCCAGCTGTGTGCACGGAAACCAAGGAGACTTTCTGAGGACGAAACCGCAGTGGGCTGCAGCTTGTTTTTATCAAACATCTCAAGCCAGTGAAACAGCCACCACACGTCGACATCACTCTGCTGCAGTGTGCTGGCTAGACAGTAGATGGCGGTTCAAGTCCAGGTGCAGGTTTGTTCTTGGCGAAACAAGAAAAAAAGGGGTTTGTGTGAATGTGTGAAATAACTGACAGGAAGATTAAGGAAAAGCTGTTTTCTGTATGGATGTCAGTTCAAGAGAAGATTAATTAGTTCTGAACTGAAAGTGACAAGCCATATTCAAAGCACTACAGACATGACAGTGAGAGTTCAACGACACCTGCAAAGGAAGATGTGGTCGGACAATTTTCTGCTGCACCACAGCGATTAATCACAGTGTGGCCTGTCAGTGTCAAACCCATCTGACAAAATGAGTCAAGTGCTACTGATTGTGCCCGCTTTGGGTTTCACTTGCACTCACACTTTATCAGATGGGGCTAATTGGGAACATATTCATTCTGTGGTTCTGAGAGATGTGTCTGTCAGGAATCACATTCCTGCTCCGATTCTCTGATAGCCCATAGCGCCTGGAGTCTGGGATGGAGGACAGGCTGTGGGAGTAGAGTTTGAGGGAGGGGGTTGAGGGGTATGGCAGCACATTCAGAAGCAGACAGATGAGTAATAAGCATGCATCCTTTAACTCTTGTCAGGCATGTCCCTCTGACTGGATTAAATATGTGCTGAGGATTTATTAGGCAGAAGACCTCTGGGGTACCGGAAAAACGGGAAGACTGAGCTCCACCTCAACTTTTCTCCCATCATATTTTCTCTCTTTCTACCTCATACAATCATTCTCACGTACCTCCCCATCCGTTTTTTACTCCCACTATGGTTTTTGTATTTAAGGCTTTTCAAGCTTTCCTCCCTTTCATTGTCCTCTCAGCCAGCCATGTGTATAGATGTGTGATATGATGGATTCTGTGATTATTATCATGTTTATTGCTTTGGCTTGAAGGCCTGCAGGCCTTTATGTCAAGCGGAGAGCTCAGGTACAGGAGCATGAAGCATTCAGAGACTTCACTTCAATAAAAGTAGCATGTAGAACTTTGGTACAGTAAATACAAAACTTCTCTGAGCAGCTAGTTAGTAAAACTTGGTACAAAGAATGAAATCAAGAGATGGCTATGTCTGACAGTAATTTTCCGAATATGAGCCATTAATGCTGGAAATATTCCCCAATGAGAAAAAAGGTTTTGAAGTTCCCTTTCTTACATGTAATTTAGTATCAGTTTACGAACGCCAGAGAATGTTAGATTTATCCAAGCTAACGTGCATATTCTTGTAATCAACAGTGTCAAGTATCAACTACGTGTTAGAGTATGTAGTTCGACTTGAGTAGAGAATGTATTTTAGGGCGATTACTTGCACTTTTACTTTTTGTTAGAGATGAGTTTGTGTACTTTTGATACCTTTAAGTTAATGCACTTACATTATGTTCACCACTGTCCAAGCAGTTTATATGAACACTGACAGTTTTCAACACAGTGTTCTTGGTTTCTAATGAACCTTCTCTGTGATACATCAGGTTTATGACATATCTGGAAAACATTTTTATTCACAAATGCATCAGTACATTTCCCTCTTTCTATTGTGCAAACATTAATAATTTCTATTTTGTCTGTATATATTTGACTGCAAGATTCCACACTCAGTTTATAATGGAAGACATTCTCTATATCTGCAAAGATGTGTTACCCAAGTGCAGCAAATCTGCTTTGAGCCAATCTATTGTATGTTTTTTACATATGTTGCTTTCCCCATAAGTCATATCCCCCCTAAAATGATCACCATATGGTAAACAGTGTTCCTGGCTTCTGATGAACCAACTATTGCACTAAAGGCTCTGTCCCAAGACCTGCATCAAACATGCTTGGGAGAAAGTGCTTCCCTTGTGGGATGGGTGGGGTGTTGAATCAACCATTTTTTGTCTCTGGCCTGACAGAGGCAAGCAGCAATATCGTAGAATAATAAATGTAGTGGCGTGTTGTGACCACATCATATGGATTAGAAACAACAGTCATGGGAATTATGTGCCTTATAACTGAAAAACCACTACCTTGTGCTTCATGGCTGAATAGTTGAGAAAATGAACAAAAATGACACATGAAAACATTCTTGAGTGTTCAGTGCGACTGTGAGTGAGTAGATATGGTGCTGCCAGTCAAAGTTGAACTTTTATCTGCACTGCAAGGAAATAGAACTGCACATTCTAAAGACTTAACCTGTCCAATAAAGTAGAAAAATTATTTTCATAAGTGATAATCTTACATAACATGTGATTTATTCTTTTTTACATGTGAATTCTTAGTCAGTTTAAGTTATTAACAATAAAGTGATTGATTCTTCTCTTCTTCATTCAGCAAACTATCTCAATTTTCTCATTTTAACCACACCTCCATCATGTATGACATATTGGTCCAGTGACAATAGGTGACCCCGTGCCCCACAAATCATGGGGACCTAATGAGTTTAGACCTGCTCTGTTTGGATGAGCATAAAAAAACCCTCCTGGTATAAATCTAAACCTGGCTCAAACCTCCTTCTCATCATACATCAGTAAAAAGTCAGACCATTACCAGGAAGCAGACCGTAGCAATGGCAAGCAATCAATGGTGGAAACTCCAATTAAGGTGATGGAAAAAGGTGGCTACTGCATTTGAAAATCAGCGCAGATGTGCAGGTAAGTGACCATGTGGCAAACCTTGCCTGCACAGCAACCGCTTCAGTGCAATTTCCCTCTCTAATTGGACTTCCCACTCAATGCCTGCTTCCAATCACTGCAGAGAGCCAGTACAGGCAGGCATATTGGCAGGATGGTGAACCACACTTAGACAGTATGTGAAGAACTACAGAACAGCAAGTCAGATGGCCAGGGATTTTCAGTGTTCCAGTAAAAATAGGCAACTACAAGTGAACGTCCTGCATTTAACCACAGACCTATGTTTATGTGTTGTATTTGTTTGTGACTTGGACTGTTTTACGTGCTTTGTAGAGTTTTATCTAAAATATGCCCTACGTTATATTACGCTGCCAATTAAACAATTAGTTGGCTAGTAAATTAAGGAAAATTCAACCTATTTTGGATGAATCATTTAGGATCAATTCTCTACATTTTCTAGCAGAATGGCCAAACATTTGGTTTAATGGTCCTAGAGGCTCCAATGCAACAAATACAGAATTTTTTTGGTCTCACATCCAAAAACCGAATATGTAATTTCACTTCATTTCTTAATTTGTTAGAAGAGAATACTTATGTAAAGTATATATACGAAATACCTATAAAGGTAATAATTTACTTTTTACCAGTATATAGGAAGATTGTGTCTGTGAAGAAAGACAATACCGACACCGAACCACCCAATGAAGATGCCACCCAACACAACATAGAATATTTCATCCTCATCGATTCTACACCTGCTGTTTTAAATCTTCCCTTAATGCTTAAATCCTGGCAATGCCATCCATGGTTAAGAATTTCTCTTTTCCCTTGGATTTCCTCCCTTTCAGAGTCGCCTCACCTGGAACCAATCTGTAGCACAATCAAAGTGTCCTAACATGAAAGCTCAGTTCCTCCCTTTGATAGTCCATTTCTCTCCACACTTGTTCTTTTCTCTATTCTCTGGTAGCTCAAACAGCCGTGTCTGGAAAAAATTCAGCTCAAAATAGAGACGCAGTCACTAAGCATTATGCAAATTTCCTTGAAACAATTCACTGGTGCTCTGCCTTGTGCTATTGCAGACAACAGAATGGGCTCTTTGTCTAAAAATAAGCTCTGCATAATGAAAACTAAGAGCCTCACTTGTTGAGAAATTGAGAACACTGCTGCAAAGGCCTTGAGTAATTTGAAATAATAAAATATATTTAGGTGAATGAATAACTTGGACTGGGGACTCAAGTATCATTTACAAGTATAATTTAGTGGTTTCATGAACCCTGTTCAAAAGCAGATGAGTGCCCATTTTTAATAGAACATTAAGTGTGAAAAGTGGAAAGACAAGTGTAACATTACAATTTTTAAAATATTATTCTGTTCCCTCATCATTGGATTGCACTCATCCATCCAAAGTGTTCTGGATGAGTTGATGCTTACGGTTTACATGGTGCTTGCGCATCAGTCATCCCTCTCAGCTTCAGAGTGTGTCCACAATCGCAGGGTGATTAAACTCTAATAGCAGCCTTTGAGAACTCCAGGGAGATTTACCCCTGAGTCAACATGCCAGACCCCATTTCCTCCTCACTCACTGCTGCCTCTCAACACCAAAACGGCTGCAGCCACAGTAGATCTCCACATGGAACTTGTATATGTTGACGGAACCTTGGAAGTGACCCTACATAGAGGCTTAAACATACCCAAGGAACTGTGCCAATAAATTACCTATTTCTCCCAAACATTAAGTAATTTACCTTGTTGCAATAACATTCAAAAACATGTACACATTACATGTGATTAGACGGTTTTCTTGCCTCCTAATAAAGACAAATATGTGGTTGTAGCAGGTCCTGCTTATAATCCTACAGGATAACTAATTGCACATGCTTCATAATGTTTTATGATGCCTCAATATACGCGAAAAAGCACCCAACTTGCTTTTATTAAAATTAACTAATGCTATTTAAAAAACAAAAAGAAATTACACTTGCTCTAGCATCTTAAATGCTAAAATCTGCTTCTTTTTCTGGTTTCCATTGATCATTTTTTTGGATAATTTGTAGTTTGTAGTATAATAGAGCATGTAAACATTATTTTAACACAACAATGACAATAAAATATCTGTTTCTTCTGACATGGTCTTGTGCTCAGTACTACAGTCCAACATTGTGTTTTGCTGTAATGAATGCTGTCTTTTTTTTTATAACACATTAATAGTTGCACTCACAGGATGCTTTTCTTTCCATCATTCTTTGTAAAGTCTGGACGCTTTAATGCCAAAGTATATAGGATAATTAAAAACGATGCTTTGGCCGTGGATACCTAAAGTGGCGTATGAATGGGGTATAGTTGCACAAAATGCCTGAGTGTGACGGAAATTCATGATGGTGCTTTCCCAAGCTGTCGTCAGACAAACCTGATTGCAGCCAGGGATCGAGACGCCTGTCATAGTGCTAACATTTCAGACATTTTGTTTTGAAACTTCCCACGAACAACAACACAGCGTTCGTTATCCGGAGTCCAGTGGCTCGGTTGAGACAACGTATGCTGCTCCTCCATGTGACTTTAATTGAGTGATTAGATGTAATTCAATAAGCTTAAGTGCAATGCGCGTGAGTTTGAGGCGTAAAGCAAAAGGGCACTGTTGAGAGAAGCCTTTGTCCGTGACCCTCCATCATTGCTGTTCCTTTTAGGCTAAATCACGCGCCCTGATCGGCCCCTGGCCAGCCACTGTGGACCCCTCCACTTTAATTGTCTGGGACACCAATTTCAGGAACCACGCAGTTTACAGGTTTAATGTTAGCGATTGTGATGTCTTGTGTTTGTCATTTGAACCACTATCTTTAGACTGGGATCAACCACACAAAAACATCCCACTTATTATTGTCTGCGAGTAGAATTTCCACCAATCCCTTGGCTGTGATACATCAACTTTAGGGAAGTCTGACGAGCCAATATTCAGTCCAAAGCCACTGCACCAAGCACATCGACATGACTGCTTTCAAAAACTGAGAGAAAAAAAACTTTAAATTTAAAAAACATCAGTGACAGACAATTGTGAAATTACTCTGCAACTTATCCTAGTATGAATAATTACCCCTGCCTGTGGACCCATTAACTCTATATTCACAAAGCTGTTTACCATCAATCTGTCCCAGTGCATGCAAATTTGGCAGGAAATGGCTGGCATTATAAGAAAGAAAATGAAAATGGCCCATTCCATAGCTTTACTATGATGCAGTGAAATAGTTCCATAAATTACTTCAAGTCTGATTTACTCTGAGAATTAGCAAAGTCCCAGAGGAGCTAAAGTCTGTAAAATATGGCTCATTTCTAAACCAAAGGGACACAAGTGCTCAGTGGGATGTGAAAGCCAAAGCTGGATATAAAATATAAGAAAGAACATATTAATTTTAAATCAAAGATTGTAGAAATGTCAGAAAATTCTCGCCTTCATATGAGGAGATGACTGGGGGAAGTAATCTTGGCAAATGTGGGGGTAGACAAGTGTATTATCCAACATGTGTCTTTAATGCCTGGTCAGCCCCCTTGCCAACTGTCATATTGTTAAAGATAGAGTACACCCGCTTGGCTTGTGCCAAGAAGTCCCATAGATTTACAGTAATCCTCTACTGCACAACAGTAACAGGCCAGAGGCCATATTCTCAAGTTATATGTCGTAAAGCTTTGTTACCATAATTGTTACAGACTCCTGGATGCAATGATGACTACTGCAGTTGAGTTAGATCACATCTGAGTGAACAAATCATGCCTAAGTCAGCATCACATGTAGTGCATTTGTATCCAGTAAATTGGTTTGCAATCATAAGTCAGATACTAACAGTATATGACTGACAGTCACATGTGATAATAATCTCTTTGCACAATATGGAATGACCTTCAATCTTTTTAAATAATAACATACTACAAATATTAAAGAACGTATATACAAAATACTGCTAACTAATTCTCAGGGCCCAGCATTACATCTTTTTTTAAACGTGATAAAACACTAAAGGGTCATTTCTTTTCTCAAAATGATGATAAAAACCTTTCATTACAATGTAGAGTAAACATATACACAATTAAACAAATATAGGATAAAACCAGATCAATTAGAACCAGGAAATGTTTTGAAAAACATATATAGTGTAAGCAAATGCTAGACAGTGACATAAAATCGCAATACATTAATAGAAAATTATACTATTTGCAGTTATGAACATACAAAATAATCACTTGACGCTGCAGTTTCCTAACTTTTTTATTTCTACCAATCCTGTAAGCCTCTTCCAAGAGGTTATTGTTTTGGTTTTATGGTCCGTAGCTTTACAGTTCTGGTTCAGTTTCACGGCTTTTAGTTTTATTTTTGATTGCAACAAGCAGGTGTTTCAGTACAAAAGCTCTGATAATACCAATGTAGAAGAATACAGTCTTACATTTGGACTGCTATTTTTCAGGTGACGAGAAACACAACTCCAAATGGATGATAATGTTGCTCCATGTATCCCAAATGTGAACTGTTTGGTAGCATAACTTTATACAGTCATTAAGGGTTATCATTGTGTTCACAGATTGCTGTGCTGCCTTCATTTATTAGCAGGTTTAAGCGTAGCTTCTGGAAAAAGGACCACCATGGTTGAGACTGAAATGAGCTAAACATCTTTTAGTTGGACAACTAATACATTTTGAATATAGTGCCACAGAGAGGTTGATAATATCCATGAAATATCTTGACAACTCTTTCATGGATTGGCATGAAATTGGGTTTAGATGCATGTCACACTCAGGATAAACTGCATCTGCTCTGGTGGCTCCTAACAAGCACCACCATAACAGTATACAGTTTATGACCTAATACTTGCAAACATTTCACCAGACATTTCCATTTGACTTGGCCTCAGCCAATGGAAATGTTAGATTTAGAGACAATTAGGAAGTGCCAACATGCTATCACACTGAACTGAGATGATGAACATGACTAGTATTAAAGAGCTGGTATGATCGAGAGATCTGTTGTGTTACTGGACTTTATTACCACTGTTTTCCAATTAATAGTTTTGTATCTTCCACCTGGAGAACGAGCAGTGTTGAAGCTGCTCCCACTGTGACATCACACTGAGCAAGCCCCTAAAATGACACTTAGACACAATCCTACCATCCTACCATTCTGATACATCTTGATAATGTCTGAATTTAGCATCAGTTGGTTCTTCCTCTTTGGGATCCGACTCCAGTTCACAAATTGCTATATGCCTACTGTCTTACTCTGTTTACCTAGTGTCTGCCATTATGTGACTGTAGCTGCAGTTTAAGTGAATATTTACTATTCATCAGGTTGCGTTTCCATTAGATTGAGAGTAGAGGCTCATGGATATTGTAAACGTTATGTTAACAGCTTCCAAATGTATTAATAGAAGATCCAGAAATATGAACAGCTTTTACATTGATTTAAAAATATACTATATATACACTATAATATATAAAAAGTATTTATAAATATTAGTCAAAAAGAGCTAAAAAAGAATACCAGCTCTTTAAAGTTGCGATAAGTTAAGTAGCAAAGAAAAGGAGAGGTCAACTGCTAACTTGACACGAGTCACCAAAACACTTGGAGGTGGATTTAGAGATGCCCAATAGTCTGCTTTACAGACATTTCAAACTGCACAGAATATTATTTTTATAGCTCTGGCCTTCAAAAGTTCATCAGAAGATCTGCTTGAATGTGTTTGCTAACATGTGCCTTTAGTTTTAACCCATGTAAAATCCTAATTAACTTAGTCTGGGGTATTGGTAACTTCTTTTTGAGCGTTTTACCCATCATTCCAATTGAATCATAAAAAACAAGACAACGAGAGTAAAAGGCAACACATTGTTGGGGGTGGCAAAGAACGGATGTGGCATTACAGAGATGGTGACATGGGCCAGGTTGTGAACTCTCTTGTGCTGGTTTGCAGGCTTCAGTACTCTCTCTGGCTGTTTGACGGAGGACAAGGCAGTTGTTCAACAAGTGTCCTCCAAAATTAAGTGCAGAAGGCATGACTCTGATTAAGGACCATGTGAATGAGCTTCTTTCTTGTCTCCATGAGGAAATTCCTGATAATTAGCAGGATGAGCACAGCTCTGTTTGTCTCTTGGAGTCAACCATGTCTGTTGGGTCAGTGACTACCTGGGAATCTAAGATGCACAGAAACCATGTGATCCATCTGTATGCAGCAGTGCCAACATTAGCAAATAGCAAGTGTTAAGTAGGATGACCAATAACAAGAGGGTAAATTACACTAATTACTGTAAATGCTATTATTGTTATACATGTCAATTACAGATTATGAGCGGCAGAACCACGAAACAGATAAGACTAGTTTTCAAAGAGAATTTCGATCTTTTCATGACAGTTTATTGGGCCAATGCAGCCTCTAATATGACTTGAGATGGAGGCTTTATGCTCAGCTGCAAAACCAATCAAGAGCATAAACGAGAATGTCACTTGGGCAGGATATTTTAAGGTACAACCACAAAACCAAATACGGAAATTTCATACTGGGTTCTGAAAGCTTTCAAAAATGTCAAAAGCTGGCACCAGTAGGGAGAGAAAGAATGTGAGCGATGGACTGACAAAAGAAAACTGACAAGTACAAAAAAATGTTAGGAGTAAAGGAATGTGTTTCTTCAAGATGGAAAATAAAAAAGTAAAAGATTTTAGGCAAAGAAGGCAAAAACATAGGATTTAACTGAATAAATGTTTTTCCCAAAACATTCTCAAGTGTAAAAAAGAACTGAAGAGTAGATATGTTTTAAAGCCCAGAAAACAACGACGATGACCAGGAGACCCTTGGCTTCACCTCCACTTCACCAGAAACATTTAAGCCAGACAGGCATTTAACTTTCTTTAGGTCATAAAACACATCCCAAATCCACCTTTTAGTCATGCAAGGGCTACGGCATTGGGTCTTTTGATCAATCCCCCAGTCTGGTCTAGACCCAAATATCTCACTACTATCTAACTACAGTAGAGCATTGAAATGGGATTCATCCAATGACAGTCTGCTAAATAATAAACAGGTCCAATAAATACTAAACTCTACTTTCGAATCAAAAAGAAATTGTTGAAATTCTCTGAATAGAAGGGCGAGGCTAACTCTTTGAATAGAGTATCTCTCCACTATTGCCAGTGTTGAGTGAGTTTGACTTGCCCTCTACTGAAAAAAAAAAGAAAAATATAGCTACTTGTGCAACTTTAATAAAAGCTTTGGTGTTTTCAATCACATTTGCAGTTTTCAACATTATTTTTTGTAATGTTATTTTATGACTTTGAGATGCTTTTTGGTGTTCATTTGACTACTGGATTTGCAGCCTCCTTTGGATGCTGGCCATCAGTGTGTCTAATTGTAACTTATTAGATTTAACCATCTTGAAAAATATAAACAGGCTTTGATGAAGGCCCTGTGCCAAAATTCTCCCAGTTAGTCAGCAAGGGTTATAGTGCTGTCCATGGCACATCTACACTTTTTCTCTCTGACAGAATGCACCACAATTTCCCTCTGGTATTATACACACTTTCAATAACAGATATTATATATATTTCTCAGTTGGTTAAAGATAGATAAAGAAATTGTAATTAATCGTCACATTTTCTCTATCAACAGTTATTTTTATGTTCATCTTGTGCCACATTTGGCATGATCGCGTTGCCCCACACATGAACATACGCTGGTTAGTGGGGGATGAAAAAAGGCTTGGTCAGTCAACCAGTCACCCACAGTGTCTTCCTGTTACGCCTCCTTTAAAGTGAACTCTCTATTGGATTAACGATGGCCTGAGGGTAAGAATGGGTAAAGGTAACCCAAATAGAGGGTAACAGAAGGTCACCCAACTGTTTCAAGTGAGAGTGGAATTTGGGGCATCTGTGTTTGTTTGTAATTGCATGTGTTAAGGGCTGACTCCAACATCCTGGTGTAGGGAAAAGGTTAGTCATTGTAGCTTCATATGCATGGGGGACTCACACCTGGCAACTGAACAATGCTGCGGTTGAACTTCCTTTGACTACCTTTAACATGTATCACCATCAGGTTTGGCTATAAAAGTGATTTTTGTTGACCTGCGAACCTGCATCTCTCCTCTCATCCCTCGAGCAAGTTATCAGAGCCTGTGATGATGTCAGCACACCATCGCTGACTGAGATAAAAAGAGCAACCAGGTTTTTGATGACAGCTTCTCTCCTCGCCTTTTCACAAAGATTAAAAATTTCTGCCTTCACTTTGCTGAGAAATGCCAGGATCTTCTCAGCTTGGGGGAAAGTAAAATGTGGACATCGTGTTACCTGAGCAATAGACTAAAATCAAATTAGTGTGATTTGAACTCAGATATAAATAATTTTAAGCAAATATTAAAATCTCAAACTGTGTTTTGAAGCAAAACACAGTTCTTCAGAGTTACTGAAATATTAGTGTGTTGTAAGGTCTGACATGGGATAGCGCCGCACTCCAGGAATGGCCTCCTATCTGAAACTCCTGGGGTGAAAGGTTACTGCTGTGACAGTGCCGACTCATCTGAAGGGCTCTCTTTACCCCAAAAGCAAAACACCACAGGGCAGAATGGAGGGCTTGTCTGGCCACCACCAAGCCGACTCCCCAGGAACCTGGCAGGGAGGCAGAGAACCCAGGATCAGGGCTCCCCCCTGCACAAATACAGACGGGGTCGTGGGTCATCTGGGGAGCTCACACAAGGCTTTCATCCCAGAGAAGCTCATTTCAGGGGAATGTGGCTCTTTCCCCATCTAGATAGGAGTCCTCCTTTAGCCCTGTGAGGCTGCACTGAACCCTGGATCGACAGACATGGTCCCCTCAGACTCGTTTGTTTTGTTTTTGTCCTGTGTCTCTGTGCATATCGCCTCGCCTTGTCCAGACACTGCTGTGGGAAGATCAGGCTGGGTCAGCACACACATGGTGTAGTGTTACAATCCAAACACTTACTAAAACTGTATCAAACGGGCAGATAGAGGAGACCTGGGTAAAACAATAATGGTGCAGAATTTTTGGGCCATAACCTTCCATGGTCCTGATATAAAACCAGTGACTATATATAGATTCAGCAAAATAATAAAAACATCAGCAACAAACATTTGTGAACAATTATACAGTTTAGATGCAACGATAATTAAATGACCTCAGCCATTTTCCCTGCAGACAGTAGACAGCATAAACATGAACACCAAATAGATAATCTTGGTAGGTTATTTTGTAAAGATCTGAAAGGATGCGGGTTTGAAGTGTAATCCGTCCTCCAGATAAGTAGATCTTGTAAAAAAAAAAGACATACCTGCCAGTTTGTTCAGCAGTATATTATTTTGTAAATTAGAGCTGGGTAAACAATTGACTTAAGTGTTGTTTCAGCGACAACCTTTGAGCGGCATCAGACTGGACTTGAATTTTAGTCTTTGTATTGCTCCGAAGGTGCATTGCAGCAGCTGGAAACAACTTGAAAATGTGTTTCTAGAAAAGGTTTACAAGCATAGTAATATAAGGATTAGGGAGTATTAGAAATACGATAATTCCAGTAGTAGCGTTATAAAATTGTAGTGTATGGTTTCTGCATTGGTACTTCTCATGATCATTTGGGAACAAAGCACATCTGGCTTTTTCCAACAATATTAAAGCTAACGTCAAAGGTACGGGATATTAGTGTAATCTTCCCAGGATGCTTGGCACATGGCACAATTTCTGTCTGCAATCAGTTTGCACAGCATTAACAGAGAGACTCATTATCTTCATTATCTCCCGTATTTCATTCATGGTGACTGATCTTCCACAAGCTCATGCTGAAGATGCCCTCTAGCTGTCGTCAACTAGGGCTCAATATAGGAACATTTAACACCAGCACAGAGATCTTTCTTCTTTTGGAATACATTACTGTTCTTTGCATGTCTTTGTATACGTGTGTGTCTGTGTGCGCGTGTCTATGTGTGTGATCTCTGGTGATATTTGCAGCATGTGTCCTCAACTGTTCAACCTTGCCTTCTGAAGCCTTCCATATGTCCTGTGTTTGAACAGTCATGAGCACTGCTTTAGTTCTTACATTATTAGAGTGAGACACCGCCATGAATATGTTAACACTGTGGAGTGATAAATATATTCCACATTCTTGCAAATTGAAGACATTTGATCTATTGTTAGCACAAACCCTTTGTAAAACCCAATTAATTATGTTTTCTTCTGAGGTGATATACATGTTCGCATGTAATTGTTACATTTTTAAGCTTTGTAGTTTGTCTGTAATAAAATGATTTATCTCTTTATCATGCATGGAGGGCAAGATTACAGTTCATGAGTGATTACGACTTTATCTAGCTTGATAGAATTGTATGTGCACAGCTGGGTTTTGCATGTTGTGATCTCTCTTTTATGTGACTAACAATGGTAACAAGGGGAACTGTAGCCATGAAAGGATTTTTTTTATTATTGATTGATCTGCAGATTTTCTTTTAATGTCAGAATTGTAAAAACTCATTTTTTGATTAATTGTCTATAAAATGTCAGAAGAAAGAGAAAAATCTTCTACATAATTTTTCAGACTAGCTCGAGGTTTGTTTGTCCAAAAGTCAAATTCAAGAGCAGCAAATCATCAAATCCGTGGTGCTGGAATAATTAAACATTTAGCATTTCATCTTAACAAATAACTAGAATGGTTAATCCAAAAGAATAGCAAAGCTCAAAAGTGGTCAATTCTAAATTCCAGAAAGAAAAACACTTTAAATAATAATCAACCGACCCAAAAAATGGACCCTCTCAAAACTGCTCTCCTTTATAATGTACAGCTTGGATCATTTCAGCATTTTACCAGTATGTCCAGTACAAACAGCACATAGTAAAGGGTGTGTATGTAAGTTAATTATCACTGTTCACAAAGGTGATATAAGTGACATCTTGCTTGTTCTGTCTAAAAACCAAAAATCACTTTGAGCTGTATCAATTATTTCAATAATCATTTTAGCTCTAACAAAAACAGTTCAAAGTTTATCTCACTTCATGCAACAGTGCAAGCTGCAACTGATAATTATTTTAATTAGATATTTATTTGCCACATTCACCCTTTAGCAATCAATTAATCTAAATTTCAAATTAAATTTCTGTTTCAGCTGTATTATGATACAGTATAAAGCACAAATATGAACGAACTGAGATGTGTTCATCTGTATTTATATTCTGTGTCAGCTGTTGCAGTGATGATGGATGGTGGAGTACTCCTGCACAACTCTCCCTCATAAGTTAACTTTCTGGAGTTGAGAGATGAAGCAGTACAGCCCCTGTTTGGTCCTGTTTATTGAATTATACATCAGTACAACCGCTGCATCTTTTTTCCTCTCCCCTCATCTCTGCATAATTTGATCAGAGAATCTGCTGATGGGGTGTGTGCTCAGCTCATGTGAAACCAATTTGAAGCTACACAAAAATTATTGTGTCTCTTTTGCTCTCTCACACATATGCAGAGTTTGTGGTGCTTGCTGTTTGAGAGCCCCCCCAAGTTCTTGTAATACTCTGCCTGTATGAATCTCAGCAGCAAGCGGCAGCTGCAGGTTTGTCCACAGGTAAAAGTTGATGGTTTCTCAAATTCAGCACATACAACAATATGGCTACAGCTGCCAGTAGAGTGTTGTTTACAAATTGTACGTGATTTGTGAAGTTGTGTATTTTTACCATATGTAGATGAATAAGCTCATCTTCTTGTTGCTGTGGCAACAAATCAACATTTTTTGCTGATGAAGCAATGGCCAAACAAAAACACTATGACTGGAGATAACTCTGGTGTAACCAGTCGTCATAACACTAAAACATGGCTCATACTTTTGCCTCTGTCAACCTGTAACGTTTAATACACAATTCCAAAAAAATCCACAGTCAATTACAGCAGTAAATTCTTATGTGCTGAAATCCTCAAGCCATGAAGCCTCAGAGTCCCCCACCAGAATGTTTCTAAAGATAGAAAAATACTTTGTTTTGAAAATCAGGATAATTTGTGTCTGTTACCATTGTTTTTAAAAACAAAAGTCTGATTCCTAAGTTACAAATTCTACATCTGTTTTCTCTCCCTTATTAAAAAAAAGCCCACAAGCAAATATTGTTTTTTCCAAAATTTCAAAAGTTGAACACAATACTCAAGTCCATTTAGCATATGTGGAATGTTTGCACTGGACTTAGATTGGCAGATTTAAGGTAAGCATAGAGAAACATTTGATCTTTAGGAGATGAAGTTGAAAACCAGTTGTCAAACAGCCCATTTATGTTCTGTGCAAGGGTTTTAAGGCACTTTAGATTCTTATCCATCATGTGGTTGCATCGAGGAGACATCAAATTGGTCCCAAATTCTTTCTGCTGTATGACAACAGCACGAAATATTCAACAAGAGTCAAAAAAGAATTATCTTCTGCAACAGGAAGAACAAGAAGTCCTGGAACAGACTGTGCGGCCAGCACTGAGCACTGATCCCAACGTCACTGATTTAGTCTGGGATTGCGTGAAGAGACTGAAGACCATCAGACAACCTAAATATACAGAAGAATTTTGCAAAGTTCTGCAAGATGCAGGGAATTAACTACCTGCTCTGTACTATGAAAAACTGTGCACAACAGCTGTTTGAAAGATGAAGGGTGGTCCCACTTACTGGACTTCCTTGCTACACTTTATATGTTCATTTATTTAAAAAATAAAAAGTACTTAGCATGTAAAACCAATGCACAATATTCTGCACAGCAAAGGTTAAACATCTAAGTGAAGTAAAAAAAATTAGTAAAACCTAGTTTCAAGCAAAGATAGACTTTGATATGACAACAAAGTATTTTGTAGCAGCAGCCTTGCATACAACATCACCTCTAAACATAAGAGTCTGCAACAAATAACACTGTGATACTTGATCTACAGCCTTGATGTGAGGCTGTGGAGACTCAGCTGGTTTATGAATTTCCTCTAATTACCTAAAACCCACATCTAGGAGCAGGAAAGGCATCACGGCAGATCTGTTCAAGTCCATCTCATGTTTCAATAAGGTGTATTGTTGTGGAAAGACAGGGGAGCATCTGCACAACCCAATATAAATGTCATACAGATGACTGCAGACTAAACAATGCTCCCATTAAGCATAAAAAAAGTATGTAGGCTACATATTTCCCATCTACATGGCATAACTGAAAAATAAGGTCTAACCAAAAGCACTTTCTCCAGCCCATTACCTGCACTACCACACCTCTCACACAAGAAACCCGTAGCCAGAGGAGTTTTCAAGGATCCTGCTGCTGCTACACAGGAGGCCTGTGCCAACATAAACCCCATAGGCTCCGAGCTGCTGCATCAGTGGAGAGCACGTCCCCTCAGCAATGAATACCTGGACATGGTTCCTGCTGCAAGTTAAACAGACAAGTCTCCATTTAGTGGAAACCTCTTACAGAGTATGCTATGCTTGAGTGATGTCTATCTGTGACAGCTGAGACTTTAGCCTGCGGCTGTGGCGTGGTTTATATTAAGGGAGGCTACCATATACACTGCGCTGAAAGCACAAGTCTGTTATTCCTGTTTGTTTAGCTGTGTGACAAATGTGCAATATCTAATTTCTGGTTTTATTTTAAAGGCCTGTATTAGCATTTTTTGTAGAACAGCTGCTTCTAAAAAGGAGACACAAAAACTAAAAAAATGCAACTAAACATACATCTCCCAGTTTATCCCCCCTCCCAGTTATTTCTAATATTATAACAAATTGGTCTCATATGAACACAAAACTCAACTGTGTGCAAATCCTTTCTTTATTTACATGCCTGTGCTACTCTATGCATGCAAGTATTAGTATAACTTACAAATAAATCTGTTCATTTATTTACTAGCTGTTTGATGACAGACGTACAAAAAATCAGAATAAATCTTGTAATAAACAACGCTAAAAAGGATTATTTAGAAGTCAAAAGCAAAAGCATTCTGCTATTTAAGCAAACGAGTATGATTGCTACTCCCAATGCCTTTCTAAACAAAGTAAGACAGATCAAAAGATTTGTGTCAAATTACCCACATTTATTTGTAAGTCCCAAATTACTGATGATGATACTGATACTCAGACACATGCAAATAAATCACAAACGTTCAGGTGCCTGTTGATCACTGAAGGAACCCTTGAAGACTTTGCACAAATAAACTGCAGAAGAGGTTCAATTAACTGACACATTAAAAACCACAACGTAAAAAGAAAAAATGAAGTGAATGATTTAAGTTGGAAGTCGGTGTGGTGTGCAGCCAAAGTGTAACTCATTTTGCTGCGCAGAAAAAGCCCTTTATAGGATACATTTACCAATAAAGTGATAAAATACAGTCAAACAGTCCTGCTAATGAATTCCTGAAAAGCCAGAGATGCCGGTGGTGAGAACCGAAGAGACTACACTATTCTAGTAAATATTTGTTTTTTTTTACCAACTGAGCAGTTTTATTTTCAAATTTCAAACTGTGACAGAAATGTATTAAAATAAAATTGCTCTGTTTCAGTTTTATCATTAACCTTTAAAGAAATTTTAATAGTCGTCCAGCTGAGTTAAAATGCAAAGATATGCGTCCGACATGATGCCGTGTAATAGCGACAAGCCAGTAATAATTAATGCGTTAACTAGCGTCTAACCAACTAACTAAACAACTAAATAAATAAATCAAGCAAGGAAAGAAAAAGAAAGTAAGTAAAAAAGGTTTCAGCATTTACTCTAATTTAATCTGCATTTAAGATTGACAGAAATTATTTAATTATAGGCCTAAAATAAAATGAAGGCATCGATAAAAAAAACAACAACAATAATAGTAATGGTCTAAATATGTAAATACAATTACACTGTGGGACTATTTCCAAAAAAATTTTATAGTAAATAAAATAACAAATTTTGTTCAAATTGATTGTAAAGTACATCAAGTCAAAACCTCTTGTAGTCTGCCATAAAACATAAAGGAGCTGAGCTAATTTATCCGATTAGCCTGGTGACAGGCATAAAAAGGCCCATCCTGTTTCCTTAGAACACGCATAACCGCTTTAACTCAGATTTTTACAGCCAAGAAAAGTTAAAGGTTTGTTTTTTTAATCGCAAGTAAGCGTCGTTTTCAATGGCCATTGTTAGTTTGATGGTTTGTAGGCCTGATTAGTTGGACATTAACAAGTAGTCGGTTTTTCTTCGCTTGCAATGATGGACTGTATATCTTGATCTTTATAAGCGGGAATATCCGCATTGTCAGACTCTGCACGTCACAACAGGTCCTGGTCCGACTCGTAACGCCGTTTCCTTTAAAACTGGCCTCTAAAACAAATACACACCGAGAATATTTATGTATTTAAGCTTAACGTCGGCACACTTAAGGTACCCGTTGGCCCAAATTCCTGTCGTGATTCCTCACTCCGTTTTCAATTCCTGAAATCAAAGAAAACACACATATTAATTAACGAACAAGTGTGTGTCTCTGCTCTGAGAGGAAACGGCGCTTTGAAAAGCTTTAAAGTGTGATACAAAGATGAACTTTAAAAACAGACCGGCTATCTTCATCCTCTAATTACATTATTGTCATGTGTTGTGTATCCTGCGTGTTTGGTAAAAAAAATCTTCCCCCCTTTCTGAGCCTGACCTCCCAGTTTAGTGGCTGTATAACAGTGCAGCCTGGAAACTGGTGTGGGCCTCCTTCAGATAGTGTGGAGGCTGAAGACCGGACTTGCTCTGTGAGTGTGTGTATGTATGTGTGTGTGAGTGTACGTGTGTCAGATACACTGCAGGCTACCGAGACAGCATCAGTTTGAGCAAGGCATTTCTCTTTACCCCGACAAACCTTCAGGGGGCTTTTAGCATTTGTTCAGGCTGCAGGCTCTGGAAAACATCTGATTCATTTTTTAACCAGTCCCAGATGCAGTGTAAGAGTGTGTGTGCATGAGCGCGTCAGTGTGACTTTGTCAGTGCATGAGAATTTGGGGAGAATATCTACTGTCTGAGAAGGGGAGGGCAACAGGAACCGTGTGGATTTTTTTTTAAATATAACTTTTTAGGTATGAACGCGGATACGTGCGTCTCATACTACGATATGACATCGATGGATTCATATTATAGCACGTCCAACGCTCAAGGTAGGGATCACCAGGCGAATCCGTTCAGGACTTTCCCAACCACTGAAACTAAATACAGCCCCACGTTCATTCCGGGCAAAGGGCAGGGTTACGGAGACAAGTCCCGGAGTCCTTTCCAACCAGAATGCCAGTCACTGGATGGCGCTGAGGAGGGCAACTTCAACAAATACCAGCTTTTCATGCAGAGACCGACCTGCAAAACTCCGCCCGACGGGAACAAGCTGCACCCGGACAGCGGACACAACGGGACGCTCATTCCCTGCTATGGTGAGTGCACATGGGAGAGGCGCAAAGCGTCACTACCTGATGCAACGCGCTGGCCTCGGGTTTAACGGAAATGCATCACGACACGGGTTATTTGCAAGTAATAATTCTAAGCAATAAATTTCTTGTAATGTCAAACGGAGCATCTGCATGTCAGTGAGTCGATGAGCGAGGAAAAGAGCAAAGGGAAAGTGAGAATACTCCCATCAGCCTCTGCCTTAAACTGAGCTCTGTGTTTCTTACTAATGAATTAATATTCAGCTTTGCAATGTGGAATGTTTTCTTGCCTCCCAAAGTGGGAGTTACATGCGAAGGAAGTAGAAATTTCATTGGAATATCTTTTTCTTCTTCTGCCTATGACTCGGGAACAGAATCAATTATTTTAAATGTTTGGAGAAAATTAAATTTGCACTAAATAAGTAACTTCCTTCTGGGCGAGTTTGAAGTATTTCAGATACCGCTAACCCTGCGAGGTTAAAGCATTATATTCATTAACCCAATTCATTTCCATCAGCCTAAGTTCATATTGACTGAGAGCTGATTCAGTTGTTTTAGTTTTATTTGTGTTTGTTTTGACTCAACATTGTCACTAATCAATATGCAGTTTAATGTGCCAGAAGTTTCCAGTCGGCTCACTTTTTATTCTCCCACAGCAGAAAACGTCAATTTCTAAAAAGTCAAGCATCATTCTAACTACAACGGCCATCTGTTTCCATGCACACACATTTGTCTCTGTCGCTTACAAATACGGCCATTCATTTTCCATTTTAATATTCGAATATCAAGTAAAAGTCGAATATCAACTAAAAGTCATTCAGGCGGGTCTGCGCAAACACGCAAAAACCCAAGCTCAAAGAAACTCAACCAATTTTAACTCAAGGTCAATTGTTTTTATTGCAGATTGGATTTTGGGCAAAGGTGATTCTTTCGTCATAAATAACCAGAGTAACTAAATTACAACTAGTGCAACTGCCTTTTTACAGATGCATTGAATTTCCTTACATTACATTACAGGATGCATTTGCTCACGGAGCAGCGCCTCTTAGGCTAAGAGCGCACATTTTGTGGACCATGAAACAAAATTAATTTCAGCAAAATATTTAAATGTTTAAAGGCTACCTTTACATCCCTGAAAATAAGAAAAACTTATTAATTATTATTAAAGACAGCTTTACAGAGTAATCCGACAATTGGTTGCATTAGAAATACATCTTAAGGCCGTTTAAGGAAAACAATCCCTTTTACTGTCTCTTTTATTAGACGTGGGCGTTTAAATAAAAAAAGAAAACCTTTCTGAGCAGAAATGGACCCAACTGTGTGAAAACATGTCCAAAGCCCTGGCAGTAAAAAATAACCTAATAAACAAAATAAGAAACTTTAGATACATATGTACGCTCATAGTCCATTACTATATATTATAGCTTAAAAATATAAATATTTACATTAGATTATAGACTTGTTGACGCCTATATAGTCCCAGTCCAGATGTTTATCATGATGCTACAGAAGAAACTGTTTTGATCATGGATCAAATTTGACACATTAATACTTATAGTAACCCAACAATGCACATTTATTATGAAGCCTACATTTAGTACTGTTCAGAAAATAGAGACTGAAAGCTGGCAAACACATTTAAATGCATTAAATGCCTCATGGGACTAAGCAAATGTAAGTTTTATGTGTAAGAAATAAAACTGCTCAGTGGGAGCAGTTAGGCCTGCAGTATAACTATTATTTCTTGCAGTAGGCAGTACCACACTTGGCTAAAATACACCCATAAGCTGTGAAGTAATCAGTTTTCCTAAGAAACAACTAGAGCAGCTCTTTAGCCAATTTCAGACCAAACTCTCACTTTTGGCTGGAGTTTTAGAGCAATGCCTCCAACAGTCCTGAGCACCATTGCATTAAAGTGAGTTGATTTGGCAAGTGCATTGACAGAACCATTTAAACACCATCATTAAATGCAACATGCCTCCCTTGAGGACAACTCTGCAATGTTATTATTGAAAATGTTGCAGCCAGATGAAGGCATCATGGCTCTGGGGAGGATACTTTGGGGTGCTGCCAAAGCCTAAAGGCGTCAACAGGGTTGTGCTGTTATGTGTGGTCCTCAATGGGTTGCTCAATGCTGATGCTTTATCTCCATCATGATGACATAAGTCATCTCATGCCCAAAGGGAGGTTTCTGTGTGGCAACTTACTGTTTACATGGCAACACAACGTTTTTTTTTTTAATCTGTCCTTCTGATAATGTTACATGCAAAACATCGCTTAGTGTGTAGATACACTCAAATTGCAGATACGTTAGAATTTACATTTATTATACATTAACTTTTTTGCATGCTGCATGACACTTTTGGCTGAGGACACTTTAAAAGATTTTAGCAAATAACCTCACTAAAATTAATTCCAACGTCACTACCTGAACTGTGCTATAAGATTATTCAACTGTATTACCTTACAAGGGATTTTCAGCACAATTTCTGTTTATTTTCTGCAATCTGCTATTGTACATAAATCATACTTTTTCTGGATCAGGTTTTAAAAATATGACTTAAAATTAAAATAAAGTTTATTTTAATTAATCCTTTTTTAAAATCGTATTCTTAAAGTAAAATCAACATCTTTCTGTACAGCAGTGGCAGGTTTGTTCACTGAGGTGCATCTTAATGAGTGAGACGATGCAACGGCGATGACAGGGATGGAGTTGTCTACCTGCTCTCACAGCAATAAATGAAATAAAACCCCTGGAGCTGATGAAGTGCTGAGGAATGCAGGTCAGCACTGCAGGAGAGGTCTGCATTAATCCAAGGCAGATGTGCATTACTGACTCCTATAGTTATTATTCATACTCCCCAAACAACAGAACTCCAAAGTTATGGAGAGTCCCTCGGATGACAAAGTTGGGCTGGTTTACATAACCTCGTCTCAACAATACCTTGTATAAATAAGCAACGAGTCAGAAATGGACATCGAGATTGGATAATGATTTGAGGGACTTGGAAGAAATGTGTGCGTTTCTGGGAAAGCAACACACGTGTGACTGTTTACATGCTGGTACTTTACTGAACTCTATGGCTCTGAGATACACTGCACATGTGTATACGTTGCTTCATAATTTAAATTAAGTTCAGACTTTTATCTCTGATACCGTTGGATTGCTGCAGAAAGTTTTGTTATGTGGAAAATATTCATACACATTCTTTGTAAATTTAAGAGAATGTAAGTGGAGCTATGGCTGAAGCTGAAACATCACTGTGTTTATAGGCTTGTGGCTGACACTGAGGCCTGGCTTTGCATTGCTGATACACACTGTACTGTGTGTGGGAATACTGGTGCTTACTAAAGGCTGCTTGTGCCTCATCAACTTTGGCTTTTCACAAAATAACAACTCAAACCGAATTCTAACATTTATAAAATACAGCTTCGTCATTCTTTGTACTCTAAAACCCTCGGTGGGATGTCGAAGCACCCTGTGATATGTGAAACATTTTTCTTTCCATATGAAAATCAAAACAAGACCCAAGAAAACCCCTGGCAGCATGTTAAAAGCATTCTGTCAAAATACAGAACTCTAAGTATAAGTTAAAAGGCTCAGGGAAGTGATGTCACAGGATATGCATGTGCTGATGACTAACAGATTTAGTTAACAATAAGCAAATGCCAGAGTGACACCTGTGAGCGTGCTGGCATGCGTCCGTGTATTAGAATAAATTTTAATATATAATGTATGAATGCTTGACACGATGAATTCTTGACTTTTTAAAATATAACAGCTTAAAAAAGATGTATAAATCATAAGGTAAAGCAGCAACAAATTGCATAGCATGAAAGGAAAGGACATGTTTAGAGATAGAGTACATATAACTCGGAGGACTTAAGATTTTCAAATGAATTCTCCCTTCATCAATGCTCAAATTTTCTCTCCGGCTGTTTAAACAAGGATAATTCAGCTTTTACTCTCAGCTACCTCGCAGGCAAAGGTCATTTCCAATAGACTACCTGAGATTTGCATGCGGGTCAGATTATAGAAAATGATGTAGAAACTTTAACCAGCTGTTGTGCATTTTAACTGCATCTTTGGTACATCTTTACATTTACACTTCCTCAATGCTTATCAACTGGCTATCAGCTCGATCTAAAACTCTGTTGGAAGAGGTTCCTGAATAATGCAAATGTGCCCAAACAGTACTGACAAGTCACAAAAAAAATGGAAAACTACTGAACAAGACATACAGATTATGGCGATCACGTTCAGCTGCATGATTAAAAATAGGTCTTTCAGCTGAGACACACAGCACATTTATGCTTTATATATATATATATATATATATATATATATATATATATATATGTATGTGTGTGTGTGTGTGTGTGTGTGTGTGTGTGTGTGTGTCATGCATGAACATTTGACCAATTCAATACAGACGGATACTTCAAAAAAGACTGTTTTTTTACATCATAGAGAAGAAAAACTAATGCTAAGACACCGTTTCCCCATGCGCTACATACAGGGCACATGGGCATGCAGAAGATATGTCAGCAGCAGACTCAGGAAAACAAAGTGTGCGTTATTTTATTCAGTTGGAAGACAAAATCGACTGCTCATTATTCAGGAAGAAGTTATTATTCCATGGTTCTACAAGCAGGATTTACTTCATGATTATTCAAATAATCAACTTTAAATGCCTTGATTATTTGCCGAACATCCCTGTTATGCACTGCTAAACCCAATCACAGCATTGAAATTATTAGGACAATTTAACTTCATGTTGACCATAGGAGGCTAGGGCTGTGACTATAGAGTGTCTCTGCATTGACATACTGTTGCAACACTGTGTACAGGTACTTTTAATTTCAGCTGATATGTTAGTCTCATTTAAAGTAAAAGACACTACCAAAATCCATCTTTATCAAGATGTTTGTTATGTTTTTATATAAAGAATATATGTGCAGTTTGATAACAGACAGTGACAGTCATGGCCCAAGGTATTATGACAATAGTGAGGTTATTATTGTGTGTGCTAAACAGAAAGATTTTTCAGTTTCCCAGAGAATCTGCATTCCTGCATGAGCCACTGGCATAGATCTTTCCTCAGGAACATCTGGGAGCCTCCCCTCTGCTGAGGAAACAACAGTCAACATCAGGTCCTAAGACTGTGCTGGAAGGAAAAAATAAGCCAGCCCAAAGTATGTCTGCAAACGAACATTAAATGTAAAATTAATAGTCACCTGTTGACAACCAGAGCCAGTGGAATATTTAAAGATATTTGGTCCATATAAGGCGTGATGAGTGCAGAGCCTCTGTGGCAGACTTTGAGGGTTTTGAGAGGACATTTTAGAGCACTGTGTTTAAAAGCATTCCCATCCCTATTTAGTGTTTGGTCATTAACCCTTCTCCAGGTTACTAATTTATAGTGTTTCTTTTATTTGGCTTCACTTGACCCTCCCTGTCCCATTCCATAAAAACTAAGAGGGTGCCCTGTTGCTTTACAACCAGTTAAATTACACTTTGATGTTTTCTCTCTGTTTTTAGCAGTGAATAAATTGCTGACCCTAGTAAACATCTGACCTTGGCTAACTGAAGAGGTCTGCAGCTTGTCATAAAGTAACTTGGGCAAATTGCAGGATCAGCCACTGATATTCAGAGCTTTTATACATACGTTGGTGAATGCTGAAATGAGAACGACAGTTAAAAGCACATTCAACTGAATGCCAGAAAAACTGGAGCCAATGCAGTGGAATCTTGGCTCCCAAAAGAAAGCAGTGTATGATGGCTGTGTTCTCCAGAGCAGCGTGCAGAAGAGACAGCTCAGCATGCGGGAAAACTGGAAGATGTTTGTGGGAAACTATCCCGTGTGGTTAGCATGACAGAAATTAATTTGCATTACCAGACAGAGGAAAAGATGCTGACCTATTCTGAATAGTGCAGATTTGAGAGTAAATTGTGGTGATACAGGTGAGTGTAAAAGTCTCAATCTTAAAAGTCTGACTTGGTACATTTGCTGAGAGCCTGCCGACTCTAGATTCTACAGATGAATCAGATGAATCTACAGATGAATCTACAGTCAGCAGCCTGCTAACTTAGCTTTACACAAAGAACAATAACAGAAGGCAGATTTACTTTGATACAGAACCAACAGTTTCCTCCTGTTTCAGTATTTATGCTAAGCTAACCAGCTGTTTACAGTTGCTTCATACAGTATTTATTGATGAGCTGCATTAATCTTCTTACCAAAGCATATTGTATCCCAAACATATTAAAATATTCCTTATAGGTAGCTCTTTTCTAATTTGTACAAACAATCCCAGCCAAAATTGAATGTAGTGATGTAGAACTGAAAACGTTTAACAGTTCATCGAACATCCCACCAGGTACCATCCCATCACCTGCGCACACAGCTGTACTCTTTTCCAGACAGGAGATACAACAGATACACCTTACCCAAAGGCATAACTGCATTTTCTCTCACACATGCAAATGCCAAGCAGGAACCCAGAGCTGACCTGGCTTTCTTCCCAACATTGCAATAATGCTACTGCCCAGGGGTAGAATAAAAATACTGCACAGTGCTTGAGAATAGGAGGCCAGTGCAGGGGTTGGTGATGTCAGAACATCTGCCTGCATGGAGACTATAAGCGGGTCTGACAGGTGGGCCACAGCAATACGAGGTCATGAACTCCAGCTAGGCGAGCTGTGCTGTTCCATTAGCATCTCGGTTGGGGCAAGTCTGAGCCAGAGTAAGGGAGGGCTGCTGCACTTTCATGCTATTGACATCTCATTGTGGGACACTCAAGCCAAAGGCTTATTAATCCATGAAAACAAACATGCATGTTGCAGACAGCCACCGCCTAACTTCATCACTCTAAAGCTATTCAGTCATCTCACTAACCACTAAAACATTTGGCTCAGAGTCACCAGTGCCACAAGGTGTCAGCTCTATTTCACCCCGTGCATCGAATCTCTGAGAATGACACAAGGACTTTTACTTACATCACTCATTACAAAAATGCAAAGTGACAAAGTAAAATCCACGCACACGAACACATAAGTATTAAGTTAATCATCCTAAACATGATGTAACTCAGTGACAAATGTTGTTGGATTAAAGTAAGACGGGTGTTGCACAACACTAACAAGTATGCTGATAAGGGGAAGACCATTATGTGCTGGTTTCAAGCCAACAGATCGAGGGGTAGGGTGCTTCCCGTTCACATTTACAGAAAAGGCAAATAGAGACGCTGACAGAGCACACTGTTCTCACTGGCACCACAACCAGAGCCCTTCAGCTTATTTATTCAGACGGCTGTTTGTTTATTGAAGGTGAAGGGACAGCTTTCTTCATCTCCTAAAAGGAAACAAAAAAGTCAGCAGGCACTGACAAGAACAAAACGAGGTCTGTCACAAAATGGACTCCCTCAAAATTAAAGGTGACAAACACAATGTTGTTTACATCTGAGGGGCTAGGCTGTGGGGCAAGTCTGGTCGCTCTCGTACACAAGGCCCACCATACACGCCTCGAGACGGAGCAGGTTTTGTGTGGCTCAGATTTCAAGTGGCGTGATTGAGAGATGTAAGGGAAAGAGGTTCGAGGGTTGTGTCACAGGTCACGCCAATGCGTAGTGACATAGCTTTCAAACAGTAAAGACATGTCTTCTCGGCAACTTTTAGACTTGCTGCGTACAGCCAAGGCCTTTGAACCTTAAAGTAAAACATTACACAGGTGATGTAAGCTCAAAGTAAATGTCATTTTGTGTGGATGTTGTAACATGATGATGAGCAGACACGCTCAATGACTTAAATGTGGGGCACCATGGTTTTATTCAGCCACATTTTAAAGTAAATATTGCTGTGCTGAATATTCCAATTATAGAGTAGTAACAATAATTACAGGACTATTATTGACAACACGTGTCTTTTTATATTCAACTCTAAAAAGGTCAGAAAGTTGGTTGTAATAGCTTGTTTGAAATTGTTACAGTAACTATAGGATTTATATTATATATGAAGCCACACTTTTTTTTTTGACATATGAAAATCATAAGGATGATGAAATTCAGCTAAAACCAAAATTGCTGCAATGTATTTCATTATAACCACAATGTAATATTTCAACTTTGAAATCTCAAGTATGTTTTCTGAGGAAGAGACCAGTGTTGTTAATCCACACTTGAAAATTAAAGTGTAACTTCAGTGATTTAATAGGAGGCACATATTTTTTTTAAAAAGAGACAGAGAATGGCTACAAATGTATGGAAATTATTTTCACTTTGGGACATAAGTCAAGCTCCTAAACCCCCAGATCCTAGATTTCTTATTATCTGACTGTACAATAGTTTTTAGTGGACCCACTTTTCCCAAATCCATTACCAAACCCTGCATTTGCAATGCAGATTCTGTTTTATGAGATTAAGTCCAGGTTGAGGCAATTCGGAAAAACATTGCATATCTATTTTCAAAGTGTGATTAGTGCCCCAAATACTGAGTAAACTGGGTGCACGAGAGTGTCCCGTTAAAATAAGAACATGCAACTTCTAACCCTATCACCTTCCATACTTAATCTCATATACACAGGAAAAGACAACAGTGGTCTGACAGAGTCGGAATTGCCCCCAAGTGTTGACGCTCCTGGGATGGAAGGAAGCTACCTGAACCTTAAGGAGCCCAGCGTGAAGGGGCAGAACGAGCGGCCAGGCTCAGACCTTTCCAGCCCCCTGGACAAAAGCGAGGCGGAGAGCAACAAAGGCAAAAAGAGACGCAACCGTACCACTTTCACCAGCTACCAGCTGGAGGAGCTGGAGAAAGTTTTCCAGAAGACACACTACCCAGATGTTTACGCCCGCGAGCAGCTGGCACTGAGGACAGACCTGACAGAGGCCCGTGTGCAGGTGAGAATAGTGGAAAAACAAATGGTTACATGTAAAAAAAAAAAAAAAAAAGAAAAAAAACAACAACAAAAAACTTTCTGTATTGGCATGAGCCTACGAGTCAAATTAAACAATAAAAGCTTACTTAGGGCACAAAACCAGTTTCATTATTTTTAGTGAAAGATCATGGTTTGTTTTAAAATAAGTAGATTAGTTAAGGTTAGGAGAAACAATTGGCTGTTAAAGTAACTACTGAAGGTTAGAGGAGATTGGATAAGGTTCAGGTATGATATACATCATGCTTACATTTTTTTTAAAATAATTTTTTGTTTGAAATGGGAAAAAAAACAAAACACAAAAAACCCAACAACAACAACTGTCTATTTTGTTAGTGGGCCCATCCCGTTTCCGTGACCCCACAATGACTTTACTTACTAGAGGGCTTTGTGACATTAAGGTAAACCTATGCGGTTTTGGGAGGCTTGCTGAGATGATTGATCCTTCTTGGGAGAACAGTTTCCATGAGCTGTGAGCTATGTTGTATGCATTCGTGCATGTTTGCATGCTAATAATCACCCAGGGACCTAACAGAGAGAGCTGGGAGAGTCAAGACTGGCATGTTGACAAAGACTGTTCGGAACAACAGACAGCAAGGCCTATTGTTCTCCATCTCTCTTTCTGCCTGCCAGTTTTAGATCAGAGTGGGATGGGTGGGACTAAGGGAATACTTTGCTCTTAGCTCTTACATGCTACAGACTCTGCTGAGGGGTCAGAGGCCAAGGGTTTCTCCCCAGCACTACCATGTTCAAAATACTTCACCGCACAACTCTGAAGGCAGAGAGGGAAAACACATGGAAAAATAAAAGAAAGAAAAGTCATCAAAGCTATTTGGCAAGGATATCAAAAACACTTTGAGATGCCAGTTTCAATTTCCATGCATAGTCCAAAACATAGTCATGGACAGAGACCTGGCTGGTTCCTTGTGGTGGTACAGTAAAATAAGTACATTCATGTTGTTTTCACACAGGCCCATCTATTCCCCAGATGAATATAATTAACTTCATCATCTAACAGGCACACTGCAGACACTGTTGAGTCACTGTGAGATTTGACCTTAAAATCAGACTCTAAATATGCATGCAATCAACACTAAACCCTACAATTTCAACTGAAGGTCCATCAAGACAAAGTCCAGGGATATCCAATCGTTGAATACCAAAGGGGCACTCTAAACTTGGCAAGCAAACTGAGAAATCTTTTCATCTCTAAAACAACAGCCATTGAAATCTAGAGTACAGAAGTTTTCAGCCAGAATGCCAGTGTCAAGGTCCTATAGTTTCATCCTCAGATGATGAATGTCTTCGTAAACTTGGCTGCAGTTTTCTATAATCACATCTGTGATTTCTGCTGCCACTAGTTTATTTAGTACAATTAGCTCTCAACCTCAGACTTGAACTTCTCTACACTGCCCACAGTACTTTTTTCGGAGGAGGAGGCTGTGTGCGAGAGACTGCTGAGGCAGTCTATCAATCGCACTGTTCCTGCATGACAGAGATGAGGTGAGACGGCTGGACTTCAAAGCTGCTTTTGGAGTTGTGCACTCTGCCCTCCTTCTCTCCCTCTTCCTCTCTCTCTGCCTGCTGGCTCCAGAGCATAAATAAAGCGCTTTAATGGCTCTGTAAGCTGCCTTTTGCTGTCAACGTCTTTAGCAATTACTGTATCACCGCCAAGCACTTTGAGCTCCAAGAGCTCTGAGCCACCTTCTTTGCAGATGTCTGCTAGATAAAATAAACAAATGTAGTGAGTGTTTTCAGTTGGTAAATACACTTCTGGGTACCACACTGTGTATAAAATGGGCCACTGTTGTTCATTATAAGAAATAATAAAATTATTAATCTTCATTCGGATTCTGCTCACATAGAGACACCTCTAGCCTTCTTATTTAACAAACTTTATAAGTTGGAGAATAGGAGGCACAGGGCAGCAAAGGACACATCTGACTTCATAATGTTCCCTGAATGATCTCTCTGCCAAAGTATTTGGCTTGAGTCTCATTCCTACTGCGGTTCAAAGGCAAAACTATGTAGAGTCAATGCTCTCTGAAACATGACACACTCAGTACCAAGAAACCATGACAAGGGGCATATATGTACTTAGACATTGTTTGCTTATTTATAAAAGGTTACAATAAACATCAGATAATATCCAGGTTTAAAAAACACATTGTTTTAGTGACTGACTTTGAATTTTGTGCATAATATGGTATGTAAATGTGTGGGTGTTCCTGTGTGTATTCTCTATGTGTATGTGTATGCGTGGTCCACTGCTTTCTGTCTGTATGCCTCCAAAAGGTCAGAGAGGTTAGCTGCGGAAAGCCAAGGGCTTAGGCGTCAGGAAATTAAACATGAAATGAAAACAAGCTCCAGTTTGAACATTCTCCCATCTCACTTTCCAATATCCCCACTTCCCCTTGCTGACTTAAAAGGGAGGAGGGAGGAGAGAGACATAGACAGGAGGGCTGGTGGGGTGGGGGGGGTGGTAATGGGGAGGCTGAGCTTCAACGGAAGGGTGGGAGGACGATAAGAGATTATGATGAGGAGGAAAGTGAAGTTATCTTGATCCATCACAATTAAGATGATGGTTCGGTAACTGATAAAACTTTATATTTTAAAAAGAATAGTGGAGCTTTGAAGTATTTGTAAAACATTGAACTTACTGACATTAACCTTAGCTTCGATTTATGGCTTTCAGCTATTCATTTGAATCAGAGAGCTACAGATCCAATGTTCCTCAAAATATATTGTTGAAAGTATGCAGTGATATTTCAAAAACCCAGAAGCTTGTTTAACCACTTTAACCACTGTATTGAAAATAATTCCAGAATCCTAAAAGATGCTTGCAATGACTTGAAAAAACAAAAACAAAAGAAAATCCAGAAAACTAGTTTAAATTGACCTGTTTCTGAAGTTGAAACTTTCTTTTAGTAATGTCCCTTTTAGTGCTTTTCGACAAGCAAATGACAGTATATTATTTTATGTAATTATTAAATATTAGAAACAAACATCAATATATTAGTATATGACTAAAACATACTGTACGCTAATTCTTTTTAAACACAGCAAAGAGGTACGGGCGTTTCTTGCAACTATAATTTTTTAAATACGGAAAAGGGGGTTACACTCCGGAAACAGGTTAAAAATTCTTAATATGCAACATGAACATATAAAACTGGGTGTTTGGTGACTCGAGTGTAAATTAATTACATGAGAGGCAGTATTAACATCTGACAAATCTAACTGAGTCATAACTTTCTTGAAACTACAAATGTATGCAAGGTATAAGCTTTAAATCTAATCAGTACGCTTTGGTCTTAAAACTGTATTTGGAACCTGTGAAGTCACATAACGAGGGGAAAGACATGACTAACCTTAAACTATAAAAAAACCTCAAATCCAGAGGGGGAACATAATAGGGCCTCTGAGCCCCCCTCTAAACATATGATTTACCTCAAAGGGTAACAACCCCTCACTTTGACATTGGGGTTCAGCCACAACCTCGGATATTAGCTTACCACTGCAAGGAGGATCTGTCCTCTAATTTCACCAGCTGACCTGAGAATTGTCAGAGTAAGAAACATTTTCTTTACGTCAGCTTTTTGCAAAAACGCAGGCCTCAGGTACATGTACAACAGGAAGCCATGCAGGGTCTTCTCTATAAAATGACAGGTCTGAATGCACACCAGGTTTGATACAAATTAATTTCGGTTTCATAAGAAAACTCAGTAAGAGACAATATTACAAACACACTAAACTGTTTGTCACTAAACTGTTTTGTGTTTAAGTTGTTAGAGAGAGAGAAACAGAGAGAGAGACACATGAGGGGGATTTGAAGAGGTTGACTGAGGGTAAATTACATGTCAGGGACTGTGAAAACCACAAGCTGATTGGGCTGAGAATCAACCCACAATCCAAGTTCAAACCCCTTGTTTTGAAGCTGGATCACTCTCCCCTGTCTTTTTTTAAGTTTTATTTTTTTTTTTTTTTTTGTAGAGGTTTTTTTCTCTATCCTCTTGGGGGGATAAGTTTCAGACAACCAACAAATAGACACACAAAAAAATGTGGAGGCTCCCAGTTGTACTTTCTGCTCTCTATTTTTTGCTGTTAAGACATGAGACAATTCTTTAAAAAAGAAAGCAAGAGTCCATGGGAATCCACATGTAGTGGAAAAAATTAATACATTTTTAAAACTGTTGCAGAAAAACCTCCTGTTGATCAACAGGTGTGTCCAGATTAATTTTGTCCAATTACAGTTTAGAGGTCACCTATGAGTTCAGTTAATATATAACAGATTGTAAAATGCACGGAAAGCTTCATTCATGCTAAGAAATTAATTTGATTGTCTTCTGTGACTTCAGTATTTACAGATTTACAATCTGTACAGCAGATGCTGTCTTCCATCCTTCAACAGTTTCAACACTAACTTTCAAAGAGCAATAAATAAAATTTAAAAAAGCAAAAAAAAAAAAAAAAGGAAGAAACCTCCAAAACAGCAGAAAAGGTGTGATGGATAAACATTCAACAGATATGTGGAGGAGACAGAAATAACACTATTATGTTGGGTAGTATCCTTGATCACTGCTTGCTACAGAATTGACAATGAATACTAAGGCTTCCTTTCTTTTGCAATTTCTCTTGAGGTGCAAAACTAAACTGTTTGCTTCTCTTTCACCCTTTAGTCTTATTTTCTTCCTCTACCAGTAAGATGTGGGGAAGATAACATGCATGTGGTCTTGTAAGTCAACACGTTCTCATCCCACAGCTTCAGATATTGATGCTACCTAAGGCGTTAGATTGTGCTTCTTTGCACATCCATTGGCGTTTCGTATTGACGCCACAGGTACTCTTTGGCATTACTATTAGACGCCACTATTTGAAGTGCTGGGAACAACTGCATCCAGTATTGATGTTGCAGGTGCACTTTGGCATCCGTATTGGATGCTCCAGGAGTGTCACCATTTGACGACACAGTAACAACTTTATATACCCACGTTGTGAAACAATCATTAATAAAGTGCACAATGTCTCGCACTAGAGTCGAACACCACTCTCCCGTGGAAAAGTTATATGTCTTGTTGTACTCTCCACCACCTTGTCCACCTCCCAATGAGACATTAATTCTCTTCATATTTGATGTCATTGTTTCAGGCGTCAAATATTGTAGCTCCAGGATTTCCAATAAAATACACTGAAAGCTCTGAGCGTCTATCACCAATGCGAATGGGTGCCTTAAGCTTTAGCATGTAACGCAGAAGGGACTCTACCATGTGGCGCTTTTAATGCCTTGGGAATGAGAACAAGCTGTGTCAGTAGATACTGGAACCACAACCCTGTCAAAGTAGTAAGTACAGCATCTCTATCTCAAGAGGTGAAATTACCAATATACAATACCTAACAGACTCAAAGGCTAAGTCCAAAAAAAAAAGCTAATTCTTGGTCAAAAGTTGAACTTGTTTCATGGATCACACAGTGGGATTGCCCACTGTATCCCAGTGCACTGACATGTGGGGGAGAGCACACCTTACGTAGAGTGATTTATGAATGGCTACAGGCCCAGATGTGGATCTGTCGACGCTGCCAGCCTGAAGGGAGGCAGACGCCTTTGCATCAAAGGGAGGAGCTGAATGTACAGCACCAGGAGAGATTCACCATTTTCACATCAATAGCTTCATGTGGAAGGCACTTTAAAGGCACGTCAAGTCTAACAATCTGTGCCTGGACTTTCATGAGATGCAAAATTTATCTGCTTCACTATCTTCACTTTATATAGGTTAGCTTCTTAGTTTTTTCTTGCTGAGCAGACAGGATAAGCCCATTTGCTGTTAAAAAGAACTAGGTTGTTTGTGCTTTAAAAGCTACAATATGAGAGATATTTTTAATATGGGATTTCCGTTTTGGCTGCTAGTGTCTGCTCTGTATTTTGTTGTAATTTTCTGATGGGTTGATTACTTTGCAGGTGTGGTTCCAGAACCGCAGAGCCAAGTGGAGGAAGAGGGAGCGTTTTGGCCAGATGCAACAGGTCAGGACGCACTTCTCTGCTGCTTACGAGTTGCCTCTACTGACTCGGCCTGAAAACTATGCACAGGTAAAAGAAAAAAAAAGAGGAAGTCTGCTCAGTGATGCTCTCTCTTAAATATAAACCATCACCAATATACACCACCATCACCAAGTCTTTCCTAAAGTCTACTATGCACAGGACCTCATGACACTAGACCAGATATCAAAGTCTTCTTTGTTTTAATGAGCAAAGATTTTTTGTCTTCTCTTCCAGATTCAGAACCCTTCGTGGATTGGCAGCAGCAGTGGAGCATCTCCTGTGCCCGGCTGCGTCGTGCCTTGTGACTCTGTTCCCTCCTGCATGCCCCCTCACCCTCATGGTCCTGGTGGTGTCTCTGACTTCCTGGGCGTTCCCAGTCCAGGGAGCAGCCATATGGGACAGACACACATGGGCAGCCTATTTGGGGGTCCCGGGATGGGCGGAGGAATCAACGGCTATGATCTCAATGTAGATCCAGATCGCAAGTCCTCCAGCATAGCTGCACTGCGTATGAAGGCCAAGGAACACAGCGCAGCCATCTCTTGGGCTACATGATGTTCCAGCTCAGATCCACCCTACCCCCACATGGCTCCCTTCTCTGAAGCAGCCATCAGCCAATGCTGTGGGGAAGGAGGGAGTTTTCCTGAGAGCACTAATGAAAACACAGGTCAAATGAACGAGGAGAGACTGTAGAGATATCAGCAACCAGCCCCACAGATATAACAACTGGGACTGTGTCAATCAGCTGATGCTGAAAATGAGAGAGATGCACAGGTGTGGTGTAGAAGATGTTATACAGAAGTGTTTATTCTTGATTACTTGATCTCTCAGGTCTCATTAAAATACAGGGTTTAGTCCCCAATAAACAAAGTGCCATTTACATAGAATAGATTTCAGTAAAATAAGCCATAAAATAAAAACGGTTTACAAAATCCCTAGGAAATACATATCATACAGTATTTTAAGTTGATTAACAATATTTTATACCACACATCCTGACCTGCCCTGATTGTTTACACTTCATTTTAAAATCTTCTTTCATACTGTATACATATTTACAGTATTTATTTCTGTAGTGAGTAATAAAAAAAAGCCAATTATTAAAAAACATGGCCAATTTTGAGAACAAGCACAGATGCAAACCAAGTACTAAAGGTTTCTGTTCTGTCACATTTCATTGCATGCTGTCAAACGAAACAAACAATAATTGCTTATAAATGATTACATAAACTTTGCCTTAGCCTGCAGTGGGTAGCTTTTGTCCCTACACATAGGCACAGACATTGAATGCGAAGAGTGAACCGAGTCTAATTGAGCAGCAGCAGACATGGCCTTTGCCAATTTAGACTGGGAGGGGGGGGGGGACAGGCATTAGATTGGCAGCAATTTCAAACCAACATGTCATTTCCTCCCCCAGCGTTCCCTCCACAGGTTCCCCTGGTAGGCTCAGGCCTCAGGTTACAGGAAACAGTGTCTCCACTGGCAGACAAGGAACAGCAACGCACACCAGCAGCCTTCAACACCAACTAACTACGCCAGGTTCAATCAGCAACCAACAGGAGTAGACACACTTAATTAGCATCAAAGTGAGCTGCACTGCGCTGTGAACACCGCAGTGCATCACAGTACACGGTGAGGACATACTGTACACACGCTGTAATAATCAATTCATCATCAGCTCAGCTTGTTCACAGAATGCGCCACGTACCAGAGAATACAGGCTAAATCTGTAGCCCTAATTATCTGAAGAGCATTCTGTAATTTTTAGGTAATGTGATGACATGAGCATTGGACTGCAGGAATGTGGTGAGTATGTCCAGTGATTGCAGGCGTACCTCTGTGTGTTACCTCACTGGAATAAGCTTGTCACCAGAGCTGGGTTGTAGGCTGGGGCTAGAGACAGGCTTCATTAGTCTTTTGGCTGATCTCTCCATGACGCCTGCTAGGCTACATATCCGCTTTCTTTCCCCTGTGTGAATAATGGCAGGAAAGTATGGTTCTGCTCCTCATATCTAGTTGATCGTTGTACCATATGAGTGCCCGTTACAGCCATCCTGCTTGACAGTACAAATGCAACTCACAATTATTTTTCAATACTCATTTACTTGCAGATGAAATATCTGCCCTAAAACACCAGAAAACAGTGAAAACCCACAATTTCTTACAGTGAAAATCCACTAAAACCCAAAGATATTCAGTTTACTATCACATAAAATAGTGAAACACAGCAAATTCAAAGGCTAAAATCAAAGAATGTTTGACATTTTTGCTTAAAAAAAAAACAATTTGAATGAATATAGATTTTGTTGGATGTGAAGACTGAAATTCAAAAACATTAAGGTCAAAATTTCAAGATTGTAGCACGATGTGGTGAGAATCAATTTCTGTGTGACTGAATTCCTACTTTGCCTGTTGACTGTTTGTTTTCATGCTGGTGCTCCCTCAGCACTCCCCTCCTCCGCAGCTCCATCCATGTGGATACTACTGAAATAAAGCAATTGAAATCCATTGGTTATAATGTTGTATTGTGTGAATGTGAACAATATAAACAATATTGTTCTTTTGCTTGTACATTTACTTTGCTTATTTGTCAAATAATGGACCTCCAGCGATAAACCAATGAAGTATTACAGTAATATTGCTAAGAAATGCAGAGTTATGTTTTATGTGTTATTCTGAAGACTTGCTCTGGGTTTTTATTAAAGATTAAATTGCTTTAAATTTTTTTTCTTATGGCTTCAAGCAGCTTTTGTATATTAATCAAGTATTTCTACTTCTGGTCGTGACTTTATATTATGTGCCATTGCAATAAGTTATTGCACTTAAAGTATTGGAAAAGTATTTTTAATTTGCAACTTCTGTCGGGACAATAGTGTCTCCCTAAAGCTAGAGGTGTGTGGTTTTCCGTCCCAACAGTCAGGAACTGTCTCCTTTAAGCCGTCCGTATTTAGCACCATGATCAGCATCACTGAGATCTGTTTATGTTGCTGGACATTTGTCTGTAGAGAAGTAAATTGATGGTTTTTGAAGATTTAATGAAAATAAATGAATCTCCAACAGTTAAATGACTGCAGGTCTCTTCTTTAAAGGCCCTGAAAACCCACTTTCTCATTCATCCAGCCCCCTACTCCTCTACTATACGGTGGGGTCCTAAAAGAATACTGAAAATTTGGTATTTCTATTTCTGGGTTCATTTGGAACAGTGTAAGATGTCTGTCTAGCAATATTGTATATTAAATCAACTAGTGTTTGGGGGCTTTTATAGAAATTAAATCCAGCGCTTTTAAGAACATCTAAGACCTACAGATTCCAGTAATAATTGTAGTGTCTCTAGTACCCCATTTAATTTTGGATTATTAGTAGGAAAGTAGTGTTGTCTGACCATGTATAAGAAAATGTGCAATTTTACACTTCTATTAAAAAACTGAATGGAAAAAAGAGACATCATGTGTTAAATATTGAAAAAAAGAGGTGAAAGCTAAGCTAATGGCTGCTGGTTGACAAATAACAGTGATCCCAATCTCCATCATCAAATACATTTTTGCCAAATACTGCACTATTACTTAAATAAATACGATGAATGTTCCTTCAAAACTGTGACTCTTTGGCAGCCCACTGTGTTAGAGCATAAAATCTAAAAATGTTCAATTTCTTAAGGACCTTTTCCTAAAAACCCTGATTACAGCAATACAGTTTATACCTAGTCCCCCACTGAATGGAAATTCAATAAAGGGCTTAATATAATCCATATTCATTACATTTTCAAAATGTAAAAATATTTAATGTATCAATGACTCAAGATGAATTTGTGTGTGTGAGAGTGTGGTTTAAGATGAATGATTTTTCTCGCATCAGCAACTTCCAGATGAGATGCTCTACCTGAGCCATTAGGCCTGAAGAAGAGCGTAATAGCTTGAATGGGCCTTAAATACCTCCAGGTGGTCTTTGGCTAACGGTCTAACTGCAACCAGGGTGAGACAAAGCTGTCATGCAATAGGGCATGGAACATCATTTCACACAGATGTTCTTTGTTTTTGCAATATGATCCCAATCATGCAACAAAACAGTGTTCAGAAAAAAAGATTTTCATAAGCGCTTCAGAAAATCTTTCCTACACAACAAAAGCAATGTCTGTAATAAATCCACCCTTTATTTCAAACTCTGTGCTGAATATCATCCACAGAAGGCACAACCACAAAGCAGAACTCTCACGTGAGACAAAGGAAAGGCATGGCCAGGAAAAAAAAAAAGGCAACCTGTGCCAATTCACATCTTGCCATCGCTGTGGTCTTTGCCCTACGAAGAATGTTGGAGCCTTCCCATCTCTGCCTGCTCCCAGCAACAATTGCCATCTTTTCCACTGTTGTGCAAGAGTTTAACAGTTGGATCGCATGAGAGTCAGAACAGTCAAGAGAAACCAGTTGTCACCCAAAGCCTCCAACTTTAGGTTGGGTAACTGGAGATCATCAATAGGACTATAATGGACGTGTAGAAGGGGACCTGCTTTAGCGCAGGCTTGTACATGTCAGCTGAAATACTATCATACAAAGGCCATTTCCCTTTTTTATGTCCTTTCAACAGTAATAACAATAAATCTAACTCACAAAGACATCTTCAGAAACAGAGTTCCAAAGTTTTACAGTGCTTTTACAATGCACGGTTAGGAAACATACTGGAGATGTTTTTCTCTTTATTGAGTAATCCCTTGAGAAGACAGAAACCAAAATGCTTTCCAACTTCCCTGACCAGCCTGCAACTCTCCACCCCAAAGTCATTTGGTTCCCACTGAAGATGTAAATCTTTAAAAAAAATAGGTCACCTATACTTTAATTTTTATGACATTAAAATAATTTCCTAAATTTGCTTTGCTGATTTAGATTGCTAGGGAATATTTACAGCAGCAGGACAGTGTTGTAATGAAGCAGCCTGCCAGCTGGTGCACTGCTGTGTTTTTAATAGTTTTTGAACAATGATCGAGGACTGTGGTATGGAGGCAAAAGCTATTTTGGCTTCTGGCTAACTGACAATACTCGTTAAATGGATTCATTCATTCATTCATTGTTGGGTTTCATCTTTTCTTAGGATTTTTTGATGGTAAAAAACATATTACACTGTCAGACTTATCTTTTAATAACTAATGATTAATCAACCTGACCAAGTTACTGTATATGACTAATCATCACAAATTTTAGTCACAGACTATAAAATCAGAAACCCAAACACAAAAACAGAGGGCAAATCAAAGAGACATTGCCCCTGACTCTGACCCTGTCGAAAACAAAGGTAGGTAGAGATTAATAAACACTTGCAGAACGGAAGAAGACCAGTCCACTGTGCCCTGACCAGCACTCATTACACCTAATGGGTCACACTGCTCCAGCTAGGCTTCCCTGGCCCCCCTAATAAAAGCCTGCATGGTTAAAGGAGCATGAAGACCATTAGGGCACTTTAAAGTGAAGCCCACTGAAGTAGGGCCCTGCTGATACGACAAAAAAAGGGACAGATCCAATTCCTTATTCACTACTCTACAGTTCCGTCAGTTGGCTTGTCAGTCAGTCTGCTCCATAAACAAGTGGATGCTTTAGCTGCTCATTAAGGGCTATCGTTAGCAAGGCCAAGGCTGTAAATCAGCTTTTATATCATCTTTCAGCCAAACATTTCTTATAGGTCATATTTTAAAGCTGACACTTCTGCTTACACTGTTAAATGATCCCTTTGGTTTGAAAATGGAGATGCTGCTTGCACTGTAAATCAAAATTCCCCACTCACATTTGGACCAATGAAAGAGAACTCCTGCAAACTGTGGAACACTTAAAGCCAAAGGCAAATGACAAGCACAACACCTCAGACTCAGACATGTAAATTCACACAGGCCATAATTGCTAGAATGAAACCAAAGTCTCCCACACTTAAGTAACTTCAAGTGACATTGCTGGAAATCAAATAAGTCAGCGGAAGGTTGATATATTGCTGCTATCCTAAGGGACATGAGAGGTGGAGGAGTCTCCTGTTTAGGAGGCCATTAGTCAGCACATAGCTCCTCAGCATTGCTTTGTGAAGAGTAGAAGGCGGCTTAAGAGGAAGGAACACAACATAAATCATTTTGTCCAGTAAAACATCAGTCATTACAAGCAAGCAAGAATGCCAGTCAACAGCTAACACTGATCTAAGAAACACATAAGAAACCAATCCTAAGCAGCACAAACATATAACAGCTCTAATATATATATATATATCTATATAGATATAGATATAGATATAGTTTTTGGGAAGATTTGCCAATAAAGTAAAGACGGAAAACAGAGATACACCCCAAATGAGACATAAGTTTATAGTTAAGGATGAAAATTTTATTGATATACCATACTGCATGCAATTTTTTACAGAAATAAACCAAATCCAAAATGAGTATTTGCACGTCACCACATTTATGCCTCACAGACTCTGACAGGTTGTCGTTGTGTCTGTAGTAGAATGTAAGTGTAGGAGCAGGACTTGGCTTGGGGCTGAGATCAGAGTGGAGGTTTACTTAGGGTGGATCATGGATACCTCACTTCCCCGAGTGCCTTCTAATGTGGTTTCTGGCTCAGGGCCAGCTTTTCCTATCAGTTATCTACAACTCACCTCTATTAATGAAATCAGTCTAATCTCTTTTTATTGTAATACTGAGGACATCTGGAGTTGTAATAAATAATCTAAACATGCATGTCCTGACTGCTTACCTGTGAGTAAGTATCAGTGTGGGACATTTATTAGATTCACAAGCATAATAACTGCAGTAATGAGGTAATGCAGGGTCCTTACCCATCCCTCACTGTTACATTCAAAGCAGAAATAAACACATTCTGAACGTATGTGGTTTTGCTAGCTAACAGTCTGCCTTCACCAACGTTCAACAGAAATTTCTGTGAGACTACCATCTGAGTGTGGCTGACTGGTCTTTTCTGTATTTACTATTAAGAAACCACAATGAAACACAGAGCGTCAGAAGCAGCAGGCATTGTGCAAGGCTACAATCAAAACTTACATCAAGTCCCAAGTGAGTCAATCAGAGCAAGCATCTTCCTATGTCTGAGAAGGTTTCCTCTTGCTTTACAAATATGTGGTCAGTCTACAGCCTTTCTCTACTTTCCCATCAGTTGGCAGTGGCCACCAAACAGCTGATGGCCTGCCAGGTTCCCAACAGGCATCTCTGTGGTGTGTTACCATGGAGACTGCCCCACAAGGGTTCACATCATTCACCGACTCCCACTAATAAAACTCCAGTTTATTAGAGTGTGGAAATGTCTAGTGTGGCTTTTTGACATGCTAACATAAACAGAGGGGGAAAGGATTTAAAGTGGTACTGACACATGAGTGGAGGTTTAGGCAGGCTAAAAAGAGGTGAACAGAGTGGATACAGAGTAACCACTAGGTTAGTGGGTTAAATCAGCGCTCACTTATTGTTGTTAAGAAGCAGCCCTGCTAAAATAACAAGCAAACATAAAAGTGGATATTCTCAGAATCATTACAGAAAAGAGCAGATTGGCTTAGTTTATAAAATCTGTTTTCTTTGTGTGTTTACAAGCCACATATGGCAGAACACAGCTAACATGACTGATCAATCATGCTTCAACTGTCAATCAGCATGCAGTGGAACAACTTGCCTGTTGATTCCTCAAGTTTTTACTCTGTGTGCAGCCTTTGGAAATTGAAGAGAGCTGACATACCGTAACCAGCAGCCTGTCCGCTTATATCCTCTTAACAGTTTTAAGTTTGGGTTTTAAACCCCTGCAACCCCTTTGGTAGCATTCTGTCTCTCCTCTAGACAATATGCTTCTAATTATGAATCTTTTAAATATAGCGGCGGTATAGCATCATTCTGATTTATTGTGCACTCAAGTCCGGCCTTGTTCTGTGCATTTACACATAAGGCCCTCCTGCTGCAGAGCACAAAGGTCAGACATACACAACAGTTGACCTCTTGTGGACTTGTGTGCACCGGGTTATTCTAGACCTCATTGACAGACAGTGATGACGGCTTGACAGCGAAGGCCACAGGGTGAGAAAATTTGGTGTTCAACGAGGAGCTAAGGACTGCATTAGCTTCCAGCTGTTTTGGAAGGTTCCAGTACAGAACCAAGGGGCAAACAGAGAAAGTGAAAAAAACAAAACAAAGAGATAACTATTGAGGAATGTTGTGGCCCAACTATTGTTTTCCCTTCAACTGGGTTCTAAACATTACTCTTTAGTAACAATCTCCTTAGTAACAATGGAGTACTTTGGGACCTTCTCACATGGGATAGATCTGGCCATCCATTTGTAGTGATCAGCTAAATCCAAGTCCTGTGGACTGGAAACACATGCTTCACAAGTGAGTCACAAAGCACAAGAGATCTCTCAAGACAGCAGTGATGCTCAGCCTGAGAAATACCCCTTCCCTACAGACTAACTTCCTGGCCTTTTCTAGCTCTCTTCCTATTTCATGTTGGGTCATGGACACGACAATGCGTCACAAACCTAATGGATCTGTGGGACAGTTCAGTTTAGTTTACTGGTAGGCTTGGCTGTTGCACTGAGCTGCAGCATTATTTGGCCTACTGCATGTCCTATATATCACACTGTGCTGTTGAGTGTATTTTCTAGATTCTCACATTTTCAAAATGGGTTTTGTGGTTTTGTTGCGGCAGATGTGAATCCTCTGCCCCCGGTATGGTTTCTATTGAATGCTCCTCGGGGGCTTCTTTGGGCTCTTTAACTCCCCACCGGACCTAACACCTTTCACACTGGATAAACACAACACAAAGGAAGAAGGAACGTACGTTTTATGTTAGAGGGGGGGTTATTACATGCAGAAAAACTGACTCTTTAATTCCTCGGGGAGGCTAACCACTCATAAATCATCAAGCAATGAAAACTGCCTCTCTAACAGGGGTCTAAAACAAACTGAACATGGAGCCCCTTAGCTGCACCTCTCCCTTATCCCTCACACTCTTCTCCCTCTTTCCTGGGAGGAATTTTTATGAGGAAAAGAAGAGATGTAGTGGTGCAAGACTGTACTTCAGCAAAGGGGTACATGCCATAACATCAATCGTTTGCAGTGACCCTAAACTAAAAGACATCAAACATTATTTTAAGGGCTTTTAGACAAGTTCCTCTAATAACAGTAGGAAGACTGCAGATCCTACACCCTGTAAACCAGTAACATATTTAGAACAAAGGAACATTCTTGAATGTTTGTTGTTCTGTTTGTTCTTCCGTTAACATGTGTTACTATAGAGAAAATCCAAAAGCTCTTGCAAGCATAGTTCTGGTGGCCACAAATAAGTCGGACTTTTACCACAAACTGTCAACTGATATCACAAATTCTAGACCCAACAAACTGTTTATGTTTGGTATCTTCAGTAAAATTAAAGTGTTCTTTAATGTGTTTGTAATTTAACAAACTAAAAACTTGCATCAGGCTAATCTTTGCCAGTTTTGCAAACTCAGCTGCTCTTAGTTTAAATTAATGGATCCAAAAGGGATTTAAGCTTCATCATCACACAGGGAGAAGCAATGGCAGCAGCATTACAAATGAGCTGTTAAGGTAATATTGTCTGCTAAGATGCTACTAGGAGGGTTACACACCTTCAGCTTGTGTAAATATCCCTTGTATGTCATGGCATGCAAGAGTGCTAAGGGTATTAAACACCAGGCTCAGGAGCTGCTGGTGCTGACCACCAGTAACACTTAGCAGCTGTTAAATACTCTGTGAGATCCTGACCTGAACCAATGCAGACACTTCAAATGGCAGAGCAGGGAGAAGAGGCGCATTGACACACTGACTGCTGCTGGTGCTTACTTGATCAGAAGGTCAAACATAATATACCAAAGACACACTATTTTAGTTTGAGGATCTGGCCTTATAGTCATGTCAAATTTACTTTAGTCAACACTTAGAGTTTGTGGGATAAAGGTTTCAGGCCTCCTGGGAGTCACTGCATTAGAGCTACTGTTGACAGAATAAATGAACGACACCATGTACGATAAAGATGGTCTTATAATACAGTAGAGTGGTGAGGAGCTACATTCATTTCTCATTCACTCTATGAAAATACAATTAAATTTGTTAAATAACGCAGAACACATTACACATGTGAAAAATAATGACCAAAGGATACTTGTTGAAATCTTCTTATTTACCACAAAAAGTCTCAAATAAAAGGTCCCCTCTTGTCAATTCTCAGAAAAAACATCAGGGTTAGTTGGGTGGGTGGAACAGTAGTAGGAACGCTACTGCCCCCAAGTGGTGAAATAAATCCCTACTGGCTTTTACATTTGGTGCTGCTCAGCTAACTTTTAAGGTGACCATAATACTAAAAGTTAGTTGGCTATTATATTCACTGTGAGCTTCATGAGAATTCATACACCCCAAAAGTCTAAAAATGGGTTTCTACAGAAAGCGTTCACATAGGTTTTATCTTGTTTTTAAAATATTTTCAATTTAAACACATTATTAGATCCCTGAAAAACACAATATAATGCGTGAGTGTACATTATTAAGGGATCAACAATAATAACATGCTTATAATTGGAATGTTTGTCTAATTAACTTAGATAACATGCAGTATACAGTTCTTAGTATCACGTTGTGCTTCATGGGCATATACCAACTACATAAGTCCCATTTCTACCAAAGAGACTTTTCCCCAGGGCCCGGAACCTTTCGGGGGCCTGTACCTGCTTTCTACACCCTAAAAGAGTCCCTATTGTGGGGGCAATACTTCCTGAAAGTTCAGCAATTTTCAGGGTGGAGCCATAATCCGGAATGTAACCAAGGGATTTGACCCTGCTGTTAAAATGGAAATTCCAAGGTACTGGAGGAAGTTTTACTCCTTGGAAAGAAAGTACAGAATTTTTTTCTGGTCAAAAAACATCTATACAAAACTGCTAAATAAAACAAGTCTGGTCTTAAAGGTGCAGTGTTTAAGATTCCGTGGCATCTAGTGGTGAGACAGCAAATTGCATCCATCTCACCACCACCTGTCCCTTTCAGGTCTACAGTATCTTGCATGGTCATGTCATCTCTAAGTCAGTGTCAAGATAATATACTTTCCATGCAGTGCTTCACAGTAAGAGGTACCAAGAGGAAATTAGGTTTGGTTCATATTAGTGCTTGTCATCAACCCCTGAAGTGATTGTAATTTTACAGCAGTGTAGAAACATTGTGTCTGTGTTTATAACTCTTGTGTCTCAGAGGTTGTGTCCTCTGAGTATGTCAACAGAGAGATCTGTACTTTCACTGTCACTTTCGTGACTTTTGGGATCTGAAAGCCAGGAGTATGTTATGTCAAATTTTGCTACCTATCTACTTTTGCACCAAACTAACAGCAAACTAATCTATTAGCTTAGAGGGAGTTTCAATGCACAGTTTCAGAGTAGATGGAGTCTGAGAGTCAGGACAAAGACTTGTCTGTCATATGGATAATAATCGGCCTTTATTTTATGTGTTTGCATAAAGGAATTAAAATGATTATCACCTGCTAAAGTAAGACAGGCCAGTTTGAGAAATACCAGGCTCAGTTTAAATTGAATGTAGCGATTTTAGCTCATTGAAGCTGTAGCTTATTTTAGACATGTGTCATTTATAATTCTAAACCAATCAAAATTCACCAATTCTGAATTTCAGGTGATTACTTTGGGTATGTTGCAAGAGAGCATGCAAGAGATGCTTCTACATCATGTTTTCATCTACACTGATAGAAGCCCCAATCTGGGACAACAATTGCAGGTACTTCAGTCAAAGCGAAAAAAATGACAAGAAAAAAATGGGCCCCTAATGTGCAAATAATGATTACCTTTTTGTATAAAAGAGTTGTAATGATAACAATATGCTAATAGACTGAAAAAGCAGAATCTGTTCCAGTGTAGTTGCACACAGAGTAGTCTATAGTGTAGTAGTAGTAGCTCAAAATGGTCTAATGTGGGTAAAGATTAATTTTTCATACCCAAAACAATTTGCCACTCTATGTTACTGTTTTCCAGAAGTAACAACGGTGATTCTATTTAACTAGTCACCTGCTGGTAACTGGCTTGTGAATAATGTTGTGGATCAAACAATGAGAAGAATTTTATAATTATAAAAATAATTATTACGGAACACACAAAGTCCTTGAAACATTTTGTTATGCTATTTCTTCACTCATCAACAGTTCAGCTTGAAGCGCCTGTTTGGCTGTGTTTTTAGTTTCTAAAGAATCTGAATTTAATCAGAATCAGATGTTTTTTTGCAACTGTTAAACACAAGACACCTTTTTATAGACTCGCCATCTAAGGCCTCAATGTATGTCTTTGAGAAACAGCCCCAGGGGAAACTGAATGAAATTAGGATGGAAAGAAGAGGTGAGTAGAAACAAGTTGCAATGGAACAGTGTGAGAGAGGTGTGGAGAAAGATGTTAAAATCTCTGCTAGTAGGAAGCCTGGATAAATGATGGAGGAAAACCATGAAAAAGGGAATAAGAATTGTTGATTTTATGTCCACCCATAAGCTCAACAAGCCAGGAGTCTCACTGATTCAAACACTGAAAATTTCTTGAGAGAAATAATTGTTGACCCCCCCTACAAAGCTACGTAAGACTCAACACTATTACATGTTCTTCAGCAAATCCTAAACTCATACTAGACAGATGAGGGTGCTCTTTACCAAAGAATGGATGCTGTATGTTCTCTGTATGTGACTTTATGCTTCCTTGCTGGTTTCAATATCAGATCCCAGTAATGACCAAAGAGCTGCATGAATGGTTATTTATATTTAAAAGACCAATAAGTACCCTATCATCCGATTACACCACTTCGATCCCAGAATGCAGGCCTATTTGTGGTTCCCAGAGTTTCCAGAAGTAGAATGGGAGCCAGAGCCTTTAGCTATCAAGCCCCTCTTCTGTGGAACCAGCTCCCAATCTAGATTCGTGGGGCAGACACCCTCTCTATTTTTAAGACTAGGCTTAAAACCTTCCTCTTTAATAAAACTTATACTTAAAGCTGCTCAGTTAACCCCTCCCCAGCTGTGCAGTGTCGGTCCAAGCCCGGTAGAAATTGGGGAAGGTTGCAGGAAGGACATAAAAACCTGTCCCAAATCAACATGTGGACAATGATCCGCTGTGGCAACCCTGAACTCACGGGATAAGCCTAAAGGACAAAAAAACTAAATAAATAAAAATTCATATAAATAATGTTGCCTTATTGCAGCTTCACACCTGGTTACAAATGCATATTGTTGAGTTGGAGAATTAATTAGAATTATGTATAGACCTAGCTTTTGTATAATATTGTATAGTACGAATAGTATAATGTTAGAGTCTCAGTTCAAACCGCTCAATTTAAAGCAAAGGTTCAAGAAACACAGCTCTGTACGATATTCATGGACTGAATTTAAAGTCTTACATTTCTGTTTTTTTGGAATTAAGGCATGACAGTTTGTATTTGTGAAACCACTCCTCATTTCGCAGGCAAATAGGGACAAATTTTCTTCTTTGCAAATTGTTACTGCATTACAGGCTTATTAGCAGGCCTGGATCAAGCCTGTCTGCTCTGGGGCTGCAGTAAAAAAAAAAAAAAACGAAAGAAAAATGTCAGGGGGGTATAGGTCACACACTTTTGTTTTTGTCTTTTTAGTTTCATTTTGCAATAGCTTATAGATTACAAAGTACATCTGAATACTTTAATATATAGTATAGTTATCAATTTAACCTCCCTTTTCTTCAGTTAACAGAAAACCTTTAAGTTTAGACACATAGGCTTCATCAAGTCTCAGACCATCTGCAAATCGCTAAGGTCCATAAAACAACAAGAGCACCATGACTCCCAACATATTTATCACAACCGAATGTATATGTTGTTATTAAATATACGAACCCAAATCCACAGTCACTAAAAGAATTGGTTATACAGCTAAGGGTCCCCACAGTTTAACTGAAGTTATGCCAACGTACCTGTAACATTAGCATGATTAAGTCAGTCCCCGTTTGGCTCCTTCCGACTGTCCTCTCTTTTCACCCGATCCCTGGTCTTCCTTTCTGTCCCACAAAATAAACAGCAGCTTTTAAAAGCAGCTGGTCCACTGGATGTTAGGGTGGGACTAGCCAGGACCATCCACACTAGCCCACAGGCCCAAGAAGCTTTGCTCACGTTCTCCGCAGCTACTTCCGCCGGCATCAACCTCTTGACATTTAGGTATGTCCGAAAAGTAACGTTAGATATACCATAACTATTTCAGCGCTGGAGTTTTTGCTAGAGTCATGGTGGATCTTGAATTTATTTATTTATTTATTTTGCAGTTAAAAAAAACTCAAAATGCTAATATATTTGAAGCACGTTTTATTATTTGGCTCGTCAGAAATCGTTATTTGAATAGTTCAAACAGGTGTAGCAGAAGAGAATGACAGGATAATAAAAGGAGGCCAATCAGCCATCCAGAAAATGTCTGAAATGTTGAAAGCAGTTTACTTACAAAACGTCATGTGTCCATCCTTGTGGAAATTATTTTTATAAATACAATCTGAAACTGCAGCCAGTTTAGGAAACACACCAGAACAACCATTTAGAATGCCTTTTATGTTTTTGATGTTCCAAGAATCTAATACAAATGCATATACATACACTTCACCACCTAAAACCACAATTAACCACTAATGCAATAAACACCACCATACAAATAGAAAACAAATCAGAAGTTGGCTTTCAAGATTGGGGTGGGCTGTGAGGAGCCACAAGCTCACAATATGTTTTATACACAGTCACAAAGAGCATCCAGTATGTATGTACGTGTACACACACACACACACACACACACACACACACACACACACACACACACACCTTATATAATACAGCATAAAGTGGAGGGGCTTTAAGAAAGCATATGGGGGAGGGTCTGTGTTACAGTGTAGGGTATAAAAGAAAACCAGCGAACGTGTACATAAAACACATTTTTACATTTAAGCCAACTTTACTTAATATAAATATTCTTCATCCAAAAGTCAGTGCAGTGCCTTCTCCTCAGGCTTCACCTGGTCCTCAAGCCCGGTTCATTTAACGCCCAGTCTTTTTTTTAGACCTGGTCCACAAATTACTGTTTCCCCTGTACACACAAATCTTTTTACATCGGTTTTGTCTCTGATCTTGCACTCTCTCTGTCTGGTTTCTGTGAGTGTATGTGTTTTATTTCTACCCAGTACCTCAAAAGTCCAGCTGTGAAGTACAAAGGTTTTTAAGCTTGTTTCTCTACCAATTGGCCGATAGAAAAAAAGAGATCAACAAATTTACAAGTGTCCATTTGGTTCTTATATCCTGAATTCCCTTTTTTCGTAGAAAGAAGTTCACAAATGGAGCAGCCCTATTGGATTCCCCTGAAGAGACACATTGCAAAGACCATGGCGAAAAGCTGAGGAAATGAAAAAAAAAGGGTTATTAACACACACAAAACACATATCGCATCAGTCTGTGTGGACATAAATGTGGATAACGTTTTGACAAGAATGCATCAGATGATTGTTTTTTTTCTCATTCTAACTCGATTTTAAAAAGGTAATACTGTAAATAAGGCTTAAAATTTTCCACAGTCTGCATCAGCTACTACTTCTTCTACATACACTTCTCACAAAAAGTTATGTAAATTCGACTTTCGGTTAAAATTTCAGAATTCACCCAAATTGCCCTATAACCTTTATTTGACTTTCTCTAACCATTTGACTGAACATGTCCAACTGTTCATTGTTTCAGTACTTATTGCACAACATGTTGTTCTCTAACAAGGTGATTAACCACAAAAATCACAACGTAATTCATGGATCGTGTCTGATCTATGAATCGACCACTAAATGTTCTGGTTAAATGACAATTTGTGTTTAAACAGTCCTCTGTCATCATGTTCTTCACATTCTGACATCATGAGACTAAGACGACACCTTTTTCTGTTTTTGTATACCCACCACTGTTGTTAGCTTTTGTTTCAATTAATTGAGATGAAGAAATTACCGTTGCATGCTTCTACTTAAACTTTCCATGAGTACTTTCTTGTGAGTAGTGTATATTATAAAACACAAAAATAATATATTAAAAAACATAAACAAGTATATTAAAAAACACAAACCAATTATTGGTTTATGAAAAAGTGAATTCCTGATTTATTATGATCTCTGACAGAAAAAAGCAGGCAAGAGACTAGGACACAGGTAAACTTAAGGCAGCAGATGCAGTATTTCTGATTAATTTCTACAAATCTTTTTGCATAGCTATGAAAATAAGTAAGTAAATAATATTACAGTGTAAAAGGAACACTGATACATGTTGTAGTGTACTTTCTTTCTGGACATTATTACCAGTGACAAAATGAGTTGGTCCTAAATTTGTGCAGATTCTGGTGGCATTACAGGATAATGGATGTGACAATGACGGCTGTGCTTAGCTGTGTTTAGTAAAGACAACTGTGAGAAGAGTTTTGTAAATAAATAAATAATCAGCACACTTACATAAATGCACAATAGTGTTATAAATTGTAAAAAAGCAGTCCAATAAAATATTCCTACTGTTCCTGTAACACTTGGTTTTGCCACTAGATGGAGAGCTTTCCATATAAAGAGTTTCCCAAAAGCAGTAAGTACATGTTCAGCTTTTTATGAAATAATTATGGAGATTATCAGAGAGGTAAAGAAAAACCATTATATTTGAAATGTCTTACCTCAATGGTCAACACCACAATGGCCAGCGCTCCAGCCACATAGATGTACAGCTCAAAGTAGTCAACAACTGCAGAATAACAGCCCTGCAGACATACAAAGACAAAACGCTCAGTGGAGAGTTTAAAGTTACAGAATTTCCAGGACCGAAAAAAAAAAAAAAGGACCATCATAGCTTTAATCGAGTGAGGCTTTGAACAAAAGCCTTGCTGAAAGAGCAGGAAACAGGGCTTCCAGCCTTTTAATGAGCATTCTTTGTGTAAATGAACAGAGACCCACATTATGGGTATTTCGCATTGTTCTAGTGGCTTGAAAAACAACAGGTGGAGAGTGCAGTAAAAACCTCATCCTATCAGCTTTCACTGTAATTACATTTCACTGCAAGGCTTTCTTTACACATGCATGGAAGCAGGGATGTGGGTGTGCATGTGTGTAACTGTGAAGCACACCTAATTTTCACATATTCATATACTTATTATTCTCTATTTTTTCACATATGGTCCACAAAATTTTTTTTAAAACAAATCTAATTTACCAATGTAAGATGGTCTTCTATGACATCCAATAGGTGAAAAAGCACTAATCAGCCATGGAGGATTTAGCTAGTTCTTCCATGTCACCTTTCAACTGTCCCCTGCTCTAATTAAGCCTGGATGTGCTTTGGAAGGAGGGAGAGAGAGGATACGTCAGAAATGTCAGAAGCTACCTTGTTATTGCGGTACATCATATTGCCAGATAAGCACTGGTCCTGGCTCATAGAGGCCAACTCCCCGCTCTGACTGGTGCGCTGGCAGCAGGCTTCTGGCACCATCTGATTTTGGTTGATCACCCTGAACAGGCTGTCCTTAAAATCCTCTGGGCTGTTCACCCCACAGCAGTCAAACTAAAGGGAGGAGAGGAGAGAATAGGAGAAAAAGCCTTTATTGCCGAGTGCCTATTTATGCACCATCTTGTGGTCCACTGCGTGCATGTGTGCATGCACCAACCCAGCATGAATATTGACCTAAATGTGTAGGATTTTTCCTATAAAATATAGCGACCTGACGGCAGGCTGCCAACCTTCTTCTTTCCATAGATCACTGTGGAAGACGTGAGTTGCTAAGAGCTACACTATATAAGCTATTTGCCATGTGTGTTGTGGCCTTACTGTAGTCATGATGGCATTCCATGTGGAGGTGAAGACATCAGAGTTGTTGTAGCCCTGATAATGTCTCTTCAGCTCCTTGGTAAAATACTCTCTGGTCAGCTGAAACAAACAGAGCACAGGTTAGTGTACAAATAAATGTTATCTGTTAGAGGTCTGTTACTCTCACATCACAGAACATCACCGGATACAAGATCTGGGTGTTGGTTTCACTGGGAACCATGTTGATTTTACACATCACACTCTGTTTACAGGTCTTGGGAAGCAATGCTGTATAGGGCATTTTCCTCATTAATAATAAGCTGTGCAAAATGGTTGTGACTGAAGACTACAAAAAATGTTGGCCTGAGGTTACCAGACCTCTGTAGCCTGCAAATAATCTTTGATTCAGACTAGTTTCTCAAGGCTGCATTAGCCTCTAGGAGCTTAACATACCTAAATCTCTGAACTGGTTGTGCATGGTCAAGTTAGATAATGTAGAATATGTATGAATATGCATGCAGTAAAAAAAATCTTTAGGTCTGCTGCATTCGTTTTTATTTTTAACTTTCCATTATTCTTCTTGGCAATGATATGAATAGGCAACATTCGTGGAACACTCATTTAATGTTATTAAAGCACAAACAACCATGTAGGAATAATGACTAAAATAACAATTTGGCCAATTTTATTCATTCAGAAACTGGTCTAATAAGGTTAGTATGACTGAGCAGGCAATGAAAAGCAGCTTTTGGTGCCTTACTAGACGTTGGTGATCAAAGGTGAGGCAACTTACATGTTCTCGGAATATAAAGGCCAGGATGGCAGCAGCCAGCTCTGCTAAGAATATGAGGAGAATGAGCATGAAGAACTGCAATAAAACAAGAGGAAAAAGGCAAAGCGTGAGAAACAGTAGTACAAGGTGAATGTGAGTCAGAAAAAGTTCATGTCATTCACTAAAAATCATATTCTGGTTGAGTCTGCTTAACTCAGCATTAACTATGCATGAGGCTCGAGGCATGAAGGCAAATAAAGGTTTGCTCTTTTGGCTTCCTGATTCACGCAAGACAGCCAAAAAACTCATAGAATAATCAACACACATGCATACAAACAAGATCAGTAACATAACTACATTTTAAATTTGTCAGCTGACTCACAAAGAGGAGCAGACACTTGTTTTCACGGATAGCTCCACAGCAGCCTAGGAAGCCCAGAAGGAAGAGCATGCCTCCCATGCCCAGGACGATGTAGACGCCAGTGAAGAGGAGAGGGTTGGCTGCTACAATTTCCCTGAACCCTGTGGGGTCCACAAGTACCCACACTCCCACTCCCAGGAGGAAAGAGCCCCCGAGCTGATGGAAGAGAATGAGGACAGTTGTTAGACAAAACAAAAATTGGCCACATATTAAACATTAATGGGAACTCGGAGGATTGCTCAGTGTCCCCAGTAGTTCACAAAATATACAAAAACATGTATAATGGAAAATAAATGTGTGCTGTTTTTTTTTTTTTTTCAGGGCAACATGCTGGTATTGCAAATCTGTGAGAGGTTCGGGTGAGAGTTACAGAGAAACAGATAAAAGGTATCTACAGAGCCATAATGTCTTGGTGAGGGCGTGGGTGGAAATATCTACCCTGCTTTGACTAACCCCCCCAACCTGGTAAAGAAATGCGCAGCACTGCAGACTTCACCTCCTCCTATCCTCCCTTCTACTAAAAGCCTTTCTGCACCCACTGTGGAGTTCCTCATGTGTTTAAGAAAAGGAGGTATTGAGGGAGGGGAGGAAAAGATCTGAGACTCAAACACTTCTACCACAATCCCCTTCTTCCTGTCTCAGTGAGAAACCTGGGCATCTGCAAATGAGCACTATAATAGCACAGAGGTGGAGGATGTTGTATGTGGACAAGAGGTAGCCATTTGAAAGGTCATTGGGCTTTAAAAAAAAAAAAAAAGGTGGCATCGATGTAAAATGGCCACAGAGAGCCACAAACACATGGCAGTTAAAATAAAAAAAAAAAAGCTGTTGATACTGATGGTAACAGCCAAGTTCATTCATTGCTCTGCTGGTTGCATTATTAACACAGCCTTGAACAACTACATCTGAGTGGAGTCTCTAAATGGTTTGGTTGCGCTTAATAAAGCAGGAAAATAGACAAACCTCCTTATTCAGGACCGACCCCCCCACCCCCACCCCACCCCCCTTCCCCCCTCATTCACAGGCTTTGACTAACAGGATTACCCTTGATTGTCTGATCAAGACTGATAAACTCAGGTGCCAGTCACAAACTCCACATGGCACAGTGGGCCTCAGATGTGTGTCAGCACACTAAAATCTAATCAAAAGAGAATATGATAGAATCAAGATTGCCTCTGTCTAATGAAATGCAAATGTGGCTCCATTAGTCAGTAAGGCAGGGGGCAGCCACAACCCCATCTTAAAACGTTAGATTGACATTATTGACATTGAGAGAGAGATGAAAAATACTTACAAAGATGAGGAAATTGAAGACAAACATGAGGTACTTGATGCAGCTGAGACAGTCCCCCTCCATGGTTGTCCCTCGTGCTGAAGCCTCTCCCTGCCCCTGAGAGGAAACAACACAACAACATAAAACGTGCCACTTAATGAATCCTGCCAAAAGCTCACAGTATTCTCATTCTTCTGCACTCAAGATGGCAGTCAGATGAAACTGCCAAGAAAATAATACTCTGCAAAAACCTGCTCACATTTTTAATGAGTTCTGCCAGTCAAACAGACAACACACAAAGTCCTGTCACAGTTTATTTGGTCCAGTTTCTGCAGAAAATCCTCCTACTATCTCCTCAGGCACACAGTACTTGCTATAGTTTCTCAGCAATTCCTAAGTAACTACAACTGTGGGCTACACAGTGTCAACGAATCTTGACACACGTCGTCTCAGCACAGACTGTGGCAGCTTATGTAATCTTAAAATACACTTTCACACTCAGATGGCCTGATTCCCTATCAGCACTTCCTATCTCTGGACAGATGGGGCCCCTGGGTTCAATGTGACACAAGGGGCTGTCTATCTCAGAGCATTTTAAGGATATGAGTCCTGACTCCTATGCACATTAACTGACAACGTATGGGTTTTACTATGGAGCTTCTTCTTCTTAATGTAATGAGAGGCAGGCGTGCTCTGCTTCCATCAGCCAACCCTCTATCTGACACAAACACACTCTCCAAGATGAAGGTCCTTACTGTAAGCACTCCTGGATAATGAAAGACCCCTCTGTTGCATTAGGAAACAACATGGATGTCTCTCTATCCATGACCCTGTACACCTTTAGGTATTTATCCGATGCACTATTAAGCCACTTTTGAAGTATTTGTTTAACCTGCAATACCAATTTGCAAATGAACAAAGTTTTTGTCCCTCAAGGCAAATACATTTTGTCTGAGAAATCCCATTCTGCGAATGGAAAGAATCTGTAGGGCAGCTATAATTGCAGTTTCAGGGAAAACAGAAAAGTAATTCTTTGGCAGAAACGAACCAGCACTCTTCGCTTTGTAGTTTTGATTATTAATTTGCTCTCCCATAGTGATAGCCCGCATTAAGGCTGGGTGACAATTGGATTAAAAAGTGATTTTTTTCTGAGCAAGTGTAAATACGTTTACACGACACATAACTACACACTGCCACCTCCAAAAACTAAAATATAAATAAATAAATAACTTGAAATGGTTTCTTTTCACCTTTGTCCGTACGTTGCAGCACACTCATCACATTTAATCTCATAATCTTTAGGCAGCTTTTCCCCAGGCTGATGTGCTGTCAGAGGACTTCGCTGGATAATCTCTCTGCTCCTCTGAGGCCGTGGTAAAGGCTGGGTTACGATCGAGACCAGCTTATAATCCTGACTGCCTCTGCTGTCACTCAAATGGGATTCAGCCTTGACCCTTTCACCTCAAATACGCACCATCAACTCAAAGTCACATTTTCAGGTAAAAATAAAAAATGCATCACTAATTTATAACTTAAACAAATAGCTTTTTGAAATAAAAATAGCTTTTTGTAGAGCTCGTCTTACTCTAGTGTGTTCTACTTTAATTGCAATGTGTTAGTTTTTATTCTCCTAATTCCTATTTTCCTATGAGCTTCAGAAAAAAGTTTTATGTCTCATTGTAGGCTTGTGTAAGCTGCCGTGATAATAAAATTGAACAATACTAAAGATATGACGACAGTCTTTGTCTGCTGTGGGAGCAAGTTAACATAGAATGGGAGCCTTCCCTCCTCTCAACAGCCTGAGGGCTTATTATTTTTCCTCTTCTTTCCTTGCAAGACCAATGCAAATTGATTTAAAGTTACGGTTAAACACCTCAAAAATGCTTAGGTAGGATTGCCTTCCTAGCTTTACTTTCAGCCCAACCATCAGCCTCTTTGCGTGATATGTGTTTTAATTAACCCTTCCCTTGCCAAAGCCCTACTAAAAGGCCTAATGAGGCCACAGAAGGTCTCGATTGAGATTTGCATTTATTACAGTCTCACAGAAAAGCATCACAAAAGACCTTTTCCCACCCCTCCTGTTCTGCACTGTGAGTCCAGGGCCACTACGAAGAGCGCATACTGTATTTATTGGAGCAGAGGTTGAGAAGGCGGAATGATGAGGGGGGGTGGGGAGTAGAGGGCTGGCTGGAAAAACTCTCAGGGCCCAGCTCACGTCTCATTTTCCAAACAAAATGTCTGATTTCTCTTCCAGCTTTATCCTTTTGCTCTTCGCTCCCATCTCAGGGTCAAACTAACTGTTAGATCTGGATCCAATTTTCTTTGATGTTTTAAAATACATTGGATGCTTAGGAATGAAGTGGACTATATGGGCCTAGCCTGCCTCCAACTAACAAGCCTATGGTGCAAACCAGCTTCATATAAATCACTGTCACAGGGACCCTAGTGAAAGTGCAGAGTAAACAAGTAGGTCTTTCCCATGATTATCATGGGATTGCAGAACTTCATTGATCTCGGTTCAGCCATGGAGACCAGTAAATCTTTATGAATATTCTACAGGATAGATTATGTACACATGGGGAACATGGATCCTTAGGAGCTGCAGCTTTACAACAGCATCGACAAATTAGTACCAGATTAAAGGCAGATCCTTATCGGGTGTGCTGCATTGCTAAGCTAGAAACAAGTCATGATAATGAGATGTGCGACACTGTTCTTGTATAGACAAGCAAAAAGTGTCGATTTTAAAAAAAATATAACACACGTCAGCAAAGAATACCACGCTGGTATCATTGCAGGGCAAAGTGTTAGCAGGGAATGGTGTATGTCCTCAATCTGACAATCTAAGTGGTAGTTTTTTCCCTAAGGTATCCAGTTAATGCCAACACCATTTGCAGCATCTCCTGTTCATTGACTGCCACACAGTACTGGCATCCCATTGTTTACTCTTAGGGGAGTACTGATCCACAGTCAGCCTCAGTTATGGATCCCAGCATAGTTGAGTTTGATTGTCATTTAATGAGAACTGATCCCAAATCAGCTTTACCGAACCAAAAAAAAAAAGAAAGAAAAAGAAAAAAGCCAGAGTTCTGTAATGAGGGCAAAATCACCTGACCTATATTCTTTTCAGTATGAGGATCAAGAATAATGAAACATTGCCATAGGCCTTTTTCATGTTAAACTCAGCCAAGCCAGGATTGTTTGGCCGGCATCTGTACAATCCACCGTAATGGTCAACTCAGTTTAATGTGAAGATAAGCAGATGGACACACAATGAGAGAATTCTATATTTAAAAAGCACAACCTTATGTGTTTCTCCTTGAATTTGACACTTGCGGCACAATTAATGAAGTGAGTCCACATTCCCCTGCTCCACCAGCAACCTTCCCGGACAAATGGATCAGCACGACAAGGACGGTGTGTCTGCTCCTTGCCAAACTGTCACCACCCTCTACCCCTCCCCGATAACCAGCCAGCCAGATCACTTCATCTTGAACATGACTCTGCATAACAAATTACCATTAATACTGAAACCCTGTTGAGATCATAAGGGTTGCAGCTTGACCCCTTTAAATGTTATTGACCCCCTAAATGATCACCAGTAATTGAACCCTGGGGACAGCACTCATATTGTCCTCCGGCTCCCTGATGCAGCTGGAGCAGGTGTGTTTTTCCATTTACTGTATATCACTCTAAAGCTCTCTCCAGAGAAAGCTAATACTCTTCGACAATCACACTAAGGGACCACACACATGCGGCATCAACCTTTTTCTCCATTAAAAACCCATTTTCATATTTCTCTGCAACGTCTTGAATCAGCTGCTGCAAGTAAACACCCCAAAATCCCGATAACGACAGGCTCCTCTGGCAGTGAGCAGGGCTCCCCCGAGGCCCACCATGTCCCTTAATGAACCTCCAATTAGTAGAGAATGAGCCCTGGGCTGTGCTGTCACACTGAGGGGCTTTGAAGTATAGTGAATGCTAAGCAGCTATAGCACTGTATGCTGCTTTAGAGGGCATACAGCTTGCAGACAACAGTCAAAAACCTCAGAGACAAAGCACACGAAAGTACCTCAAAAGGCAACCCAGCTCACACTAGTGTGTGGGTGTAGCTCACACAGAGCACAGGGAAAAACTTTAGGTTAGGAAGTTCAGGAAACAGTTGGGCTTGTTGCAAAGGTCCTAATGCTGGTTAGATAGCAGGTGGAGACATACAACTTCTCTACCTTCAGGCAAGGTTAGCTTAATGGGTTTTCACCTACAGTGCACCTAAATGATTGGTGAACATTATCAGCATTGTGAGTTCAGAACAACAGCGCTCTGGTGAATTCACTCTGCCATTTAAAACAATTTATCATTTTAGTCCTTTGTCCCAGTACGTGCTGGGAATCTAAAGCGGTTCTTGTCTAAGCCTGCAAGTGGCTCTCCCTTGACCCCTTCTGTTTGGAAATGAGATTGTGCGAATACCCCAGGGCAGAAGTCCTCTGACCAGGCAGCTGACACACTCCTGAACATAAGGCTGATTAACAAGAGAAGACTCCCAGAACGAACAAATGCACAGTCAGTAACACACTGGCCATGTGTTGTCAACAGTACTGCAGGCCACATTCCTGACATCCCAACTAGGCACACTTCCAGATGTTAGTTCAGAGCTAACAATTCCTACCTCCTACAGTAAAATCAATTCTCCAGCTCTTTAGATAGGAAAGATTGAACGGGAAAGAGCATCAATAGTTTCTTGCTAAACTTGAGCAAAGTACATGTGATTGAGATGAGCAGAGTTGGGCTTCTTTTGCACATGCGTGTGTGTGAGTGAGAGGGATCCTCACTCTTCCAAAGCAGACATTCTCACTTAATTATGTCGGCACCTCTATCTAGCTGAGTGAAGATACAAACTGGCTGCGTGGTACTGGATCAATACCAGGCCCAGGCACATGGTCAATGATGCATTGATCACCTGGGGCTCCAGCTCTTAGTTCGCTGGATGTCTGGCAACGAGGGCATGTGGTAGCAGCACACAATGAACACATAAACACTTCTTCACCGCCGCCTGTTAGGACCCAGCTTGGGCTTTTCCCACAGGGAGCTTTGCAGGATGACACACTGCCGTTGGGGCTTTCCACAAAAATGAGTTATAACTCAATTCAAAAGTAAATGCTCAATAATTACTGTAGCAACAACAGGGGGAATTATCCCACTGCAGTTCTACTTCTTGCCTTATTTTGTTCTTTACTGGGAGCTATCTTTTCTGCAAGTCCCTGCAATCCTAAAATAATCTTGTCATCTCAGAGTCACAAGGAGTGGAAACTCTATTTAAACCCGCATTTGTAGGCAATGTTCTCTCCTGATAGCACTGTAAATAATGTTCAAGTTGAGGTTCTTGTCTCCGTCACTCCTGCACATAAACAGGGTTTACGTCACAGATGGCCTCAACAATGGGAGATTCGAGGAAATACGCCACTTTCAGCCTCAGGGGACTAAACGCTAATCTATACACAGGAGCACAAACAAACACAGGAACAATAAAAACACATATCAGGATTCAGACAGATACATAAATATATTACAAATAAGAATAGAGACTTTCTGGTGGCTCAAATACACAATTTTGTTAAATCCACTGAGTTGTATTTAGCAGATTTGGAGACTTTCAAGGCTGGTCTCCATGGCAACCCGGATATAGGGTGAGAGTGGCCTTTGTCTGCAGAGCAGTGTTTGGAATCTCCACTTAGTACTACTTCCTGTTAGAAAACAAAGGGGAGCAGGGAAGAGCACTTTATGACAAGGGGACAGCTTGAGAAGCCATTTGTCTAATGAGCGATCACTCACACCCTGCTGTAGCACCATATGTTAGTTTAAATGCAGCTAGTTCCCCTCTACAGCCATTTTAGCACTTACTGATTAGTTCCTGCAGCACACACAAACATCTGATCACTTATACACTTTGCTAAAGTTTGACAAAGGGGAGAAGAAAAGCAGTAAAAGCAAGAGCGTAACCTAATTTGTGTTACAGGCCGGGGAATCGAGCGCAACGCAAAGATCAAAACAAAGCCTCGAGGATAAAGCGTGTGAATGTTTGTGTTTTTTGTGGAAGCCTCAAAAAAAAAAAAAAAAGAAGCCAACGCAGACTGGAGGCCCCACTTCAAATTACAACTTCACAGTGTTAATGCCTTTGCACAACCAGAGTTGGAAATTCATGATTCTTTTATCGTACCATGTAATTTACTGCAACAGAAGCACCTCATGTACTTGTATTTACGTACAAGTAGATACAAGCACATACCAGTATGATTTAATGACAGCCACACTGTTAAGATTATTTTTGCTTAAAGAATTGATCGCAGAAGTTTCATTTCCCTTATTACAACTTGGTTTTTGTTTCCATTCATTTCTGACAAAACTGTCTCATCACAAGCTCCATGTAGTAGCTGTTCTAGAGTTTTGATTGTACCACAAAATGTTACTCAGCTGATAATGTTTGCCCAAACAAGAAGAAGAGAACTACAGTTTCTAAGATAAATATTAAGGCCTCACAACATGGATGAGTCATGGGCATGGTGAAGACTTGTTTGTCACCTCGTGTTTCCAGGGTCTCAATCATTTACAATAGAAATGAACTAGTCTTACCAGAAATCAGTCTGGAAACAGCATTAGAAGTGCCTGTCCGAGAGTTTGGGTAATGACTTTTCTCCTACAACTGCACTAAGTTTGTTAAACTCTGTTTCTGCTTGTAAACTGCATTCTGCCCCATTAGTTCAGATTTTTAAAAATGCTGTAGTGATCCCAGATCTCAGCCATTTATTAAATGATTACCATCTGATGATTCGTATAAACTATGTCTAAATGCAGAAAATAGGACACATTAACACATTCAATGAGCAAGAATTATTCTTAACCACAATGTTTGACCATTAGCTCAAGAGTAATGTAGTTATGTCACTCACAAAACGTAACACACTATCACACACACACTTATTGTCTGCTTGGCTGTTTTTATTGTTATGTGCAATGACTGATTACAGCTGATGTGTCTGGGCCTAAACTCTAGACTCCTCTCTAACCTCTCAATCTATACATATGTGCTGCTCAGCCGTGTCTGGAATATTAATGTTAAGAATGCCAATGCAAATCAGAAGCTAACAAAGACCAGTCCTGGCCTGCTGTGATGGTAAAGGGACAAAAGCGTTTGTCTGGCTGTTTGCAGGACCAGCTTCGCATGCAAGCTCTCTGAAGCACTGTACCTCCTGTTGACGGTAACAATGGCTTTGCTCTGTTCTGTCAGCACATTACTGAAAAGAGTCTGTCAACAAGCTCTTTCTGCTGTTTCTCTCGCAGATTTAACTTGTGTCTGCCGGAGTGGAATCACTGCTGGATTTACTGGGAATCATTCACAGAAATACCCCCATGCTACAGATGCAGAAGCAGGAATGTTTCACACAGACATATGAACTGAAGATTCAGTTATGGGTTTTATTTTCCCAACACGAAATTGTGATGCGATTAAAAAAAAAAAAACTGCATTACCATGCTTATCTGCTTGTGCCTCTTCTTTGTTCAGGTGAAGCTGATGACTTCTCTTGGTTCTCTCTCCTCTCCTGTTTTCATGGGCTATTGGATAGAAAGGGGGAAGCAGAGGTCAGAATTCAGATAATGAGATGAATAAGCACAGAGACACCAGAAAGGAGAAAGAAAAGTGGCACATTTGTCTTAGCATGCGTAATTAATTTAAGCAGAATAAGACTGGGAGCTTGAAAAGCACTGAAAATAAAAATTCTGGGACACTTAAAATGACCGACTTTGCATTCATAATGTATGAAGCACACTCTCCCAACAGTGAGCTAATCTAAGCCTGCAACAGTGTTTTATCTGTGTGAATATTCTGCTTCTCAGCTTGAAGGCAAAATTAACAGAGACAGAATTGAAAAAGGGTTCTGCTTTTAATAGTAGCAGACCAAGACTGTGTCCTGGCAGGTAAAATTTTTATATCTGCGTTGAGATGTTTGAATTTGTATACTTTTACATTCAGTTAATTATATTTTATTAGAAGGCAACACACCACAGTCTCCTCAAGGAGCTTCAGACATGACCTTGATGAGCGTTTAAACTCATGCATTATTCACTGAAAGTAGAATACCTTGCTTTCTTACTACATGTTGCTGGCTTTAGCTGTCAGTGTACACTATGTTCTCCAACCAAGTGTGCTTAATGAGTATAAATGCTTTAAACTTTTTCCTGTTTCTAAATTGCTTGGCCACAAGTGTCTCCCAGCTGAAAATAATGATATAGCAACGTGAGCCAATTAAAGTGCTGATATTCCAGCCTCAATGTGCAAAAATAGTCTGCAGCACAGTTCTGACAATACTTTGGAGCTAGTTTCAAAGCACTGGCTGTGACAACAGCAGCATCAGATATGGTGAAAGCTGCCTACGGAGGAATGAGCAGCATGCAGCTCTTGCCACATTAGATGGTGAAATACAGGCAGGGTATTTTCATTCTGACAGGGGGTGAGGATGAAGAAAATCCCAGGAGTATTTTGGCTGAGCCAGCCGCAACATCCCGCCAAAACACCATATTGCCGGCACACATCAGATTCACCAGGATGCAGAACCCAACTGCCCGACAGTGGCAGCCACACACCCTCCCCCCTACAGAATACAGGGCTCTGATTACATCTAGAAAAAGGCAATCAAAGCCTGAGTGAAGAAACGGACAAATCTGAGAAGTGGGGAGATGCACTGGAATGATATGTCCCCTTATCACAGAGCCTTGAACTCAAGACACTGCTCAGGGAATCAATAGCATCTCCACAGAAGCTACACATGCATAGGGATTCAAAGGATGTGCAGCATGTGGAGTCATTTTCAAAATATATTTACCATATGGCTTAGGAAAGATATCCCCAAGCAATACACTGTAATCACTTTTCATTTTGTTTCAGTCTGTTACAACAGCAGCAGATTGGTACATAATTGGCATCATCATGTAATCTAGTACCGAGAAGCACAATGGTCAAATTTTGTCCTGAAGCCTGTTGCGGTGCTAGTCTCTCCTGAACCACTGTTTAGAGAGCTATTAGCTGGTGGAGAGTAACAGTGTTGAGGGTTTGCATTATTTTTTGGTTTCCATAGAAACCTTTTCGCGAGAAAGTGGAGCACCAATAGGATCGCAGAGCCTCATTGAATTGGTTATGGGGGTGAGAAGAGAGATCAGCGCAGACGGCTGAGAAAGCACAACAATAGGACGAACCCTCGAGGGGGACTAGAAAGGCCAGGCCACTGAGGGTCCAACAAAGAGGAGAACGGCTCTACACTAGAGAAAAGGTTTCATCTACATCCGCTCAATTCATTTCCTTAAAAGAAAAAAAAAACATAATAATAATAAATCTCTCTGAGCAACTAGTCATTGACATTTAGGCTCACGATCACTGTGGGCAATTTTAACATCAAGGCAGCCACTAATTGATTAGCTTCTGCTGATATTTCATGCTCTGACATTATTATTGTATCACCGAACTCTATTCTGTGTGCAAGACAGTGGCACATTATAAATCATGCCTCTCTACATGTAATATGTACTGTAGTTATACCCAACAGTTCAATTTATTAGAGACAGAAGAATAAGACAAAACCATGTGTATTAAATCACCTGTTGAATGGCCGAACAGAATCTCAAACCTCCGTCTCCTGTAGCTTTCTAACGCAGGAACTTTTGTAAGTTCAGAAAATGACAAGTCGACATTACATACTTGAGTGTGGTCATTTGAAAGAGCTATAAACACTTTACCCTCAAGATATGATTGAATTTAAGAATGTACAAACTAACTATTTTCCATTATACTTATGCGTTATGGAGTTGGTATGCCTAAAGAGTTTGTTGATTTTTCAAACTTTCTAAAAAACTTTCTGAAAAGAAACTTGCCTTTGTAACACAATCACAATGTAAGTTTATGGATATAGCAGAAGTGTGCAGACAGGGCTGGCCCAGAATCACTAATGTTCATGTGCAGCAGGAGCCACAACGGGGAAGCAAACCTAAATACCAGAAAAGTTTTTATTTTATGTGCCAGGCGAGTGATTTTAAGACAAGTGAATGGGCTACATCCAACTTATACAAAACTGACAATCCATCAAGCATGTCTAGTTCACACTGCTCTTGGCCAGCTGTGTGGAGGTGGAAATATTTGGAAGGACCTGAACTGCAACTCTAGTGCAATCATGCATGACTGTGATGGAGAATGGTCTTGTGTTTGCTATGCCCATTTTAAGAATAGCCACTATTGGCTAAGGACCTGTTTTTTTCTTTCCCTGCACAAGTCCCCCATCCTGTCAATCAGGCAGGCAACCTTGGCTATAATGTGAAAGGTCAGTGAACAGCAATGGGTTTCATCTGCAAAACTTCCTGCGGGAAGAGGAAGTGGACAGGAAAGCTATGGAGGAAGTGACTATTCATTCATTTACACAGCTGCGTTTTACCGCAATATCTCACCAGTGGTGACCAAAGCAAACCTCTGAGCTTGAGGCAACTCAACATTTACAAATAAATTGTAAGCCAACCTTTAAAAACACACTTAATAAAAAAAAAGCCACCTCCAGTCCATATACATCATGCTGTAATATTAAAAAAAATGAGATAGAGCAATTTCTGGCAGCCGTATATCTCTGGAATGTCTGCTTTAATGAGGGCAATGCGAAGGCAGAATAATCACCTTACCCCATCTGGATTCATCGATCCAACAGTGTGAGTCAACCACCAGAGAGAAAGATAAACCATCACGATGAAGAAACAATCCCCACTATGATCAAAGGGCATCGCACAACTAATCACTCACTATCCCCTCTTTGGCCCCAGCTAAGCCACTCTTTTCTTTGTTCTCTACAGTCGTCTGTGGCATTTAAAAGATAATTTTCTTAAAAACGTTTTAGTACGCAAATACGATAGCTGCTCACTAGCTTTTAAGATTAAAATTTTCTTGCATTTTATCTGGATCTCTGCTTTTTATCCTATTATTTTGTAAACGACTTTGTAACATTTGTTTTGTAAATTACAATATAAACTAAAAGCATTATTTTTATCAAAGTAGGTGCTCTCAGAGTTATGAACCAGGGAAGAGTTTATCTGCTCATTTGGACTGCACAGTTGCCATGCAGATTGAACTCATTATGCAGTCTTCTATTTTCTCTGTGTTAATTGTTTGGGCCTAAATAAAACCTGATAAGATTGCAGCTTCTGGAAATGTGTTCAGAGGGGGATGTGTTGATGCTGATAAAAGCTGACACTGTGGCCACCGCTTTGCTAAGTCGGAGGCAAACATTAGCCAGATGTCCTCTCTTTGTAGCAGGTTTCTCAGGCAGTAGCCTGTATCACTCAGCTCTACAAAAGGTGTCCTCACCAAAAGGACAACGAGAAGTGTCTTAGACAGATCTTTCAAACGTGTTTCAAACACAAACTTCTCTCAAGTGGCACCATTTCATTTACCCATTTGACTTACCGCCGTGTACACCACCATACTTTCACCCTATTTCCCAAGCCCCCAAGGCTAGCCTCTCTGTCTCAAAGGAGCCGGGGGGCAGCACAACCCCACTTTGAAGTCGGGCGATTAAAGAGGAAAGACCCGTCAAATTTGGATGATGGGACTAAAATTGGGGGGGGGTCTGCATGAGGCACAGCAAAGGCTGTGAATACTGAGAGCTAAGGACCCCGTGGGACACAATTAAAGCAAGGCTTTTTCAGTGAGGGTTACAAAAACACAGCAGAGATACCAGTCATCCAAGCCAAGGTAAGAGTTCATTACTACATACACAGAGGGGGCTGGGGTGTTAAAACTCTCTCCAGTTTGTTCCTCGACTCACCCCCCCCACAGGCCTCTGCCAGCTGATGAACAACCACATGATCACCATTTCCATCCCAGTTAAATCCTAAAGCCCAGTAAATGTTGAGAATAACACAGTTCGCAGCTAAAACAGCTTCTAACTCAGTGAGAAACTGAGATGAAAATCCAGACTGCTTGCACAATAAAAGGTTTGCACAGACGCTTCTCTACAGATGTTTTCCTCGGCTAAAGTATTACCAGTGCAAAAAAAAGACAATACACCAGGTTTGTAGTTGAGTCATATTAGAAGTTTGACAGTGCAGCTACACGAGTCAGTGAAATAAATGACTAGAGATGCAACAAATTACTATTTTCATCGACGTCCCACCTGTGGATTATTTTACCACGTACTACTGTCAACATTTGGTTTATAAATGACTGAACATTGTGGAAAATTGTAAAATGTTCCTAAAGCCTCAGGTGACTTCCACATAGTTTTAAACCATCCGTTCCAAAACTTTTACAATGGTTTCAGGACCTCACATGAAATACAAGAAGCAAACGTTTCTGCATCTGTCTGCATATTATGAAAATTGTTGCAAAAATGTTGATTAAATAGACAAATTGTTAGCTGACCTCCAAATATTAAACTAGTCCCAACCATACTCTTAGTGTCAGTTATATGACTTGTAGCACAATAAAAGATTAGTATATCAGATGTTTGTGTATGTTACTACAATGAAACACATAAATCCATTGGGAAATAGTGGTAATCTAAACTGAAACACATGGTGTCCTGTATAATATTTTCCATAAGAGACTGAATGTAGAAATATGCAACCACAGTTAGTCTAGAGGTCAAATCAGCCACTTAAACATGTGTTAAGAGCACATGTGGTAACCATTACTAAGCCTCATTTCAATTTTGCTAAAAGACCATACACAAGGAGGCCGTTCTGTATATTTGTTGAAATCAGATTATGTAGCAGAAAACATTACACAAGGTTCTTGTCTTGGAGAGCAGTCTTTTACCTGCAACATTAGCTTTTAATTGAGAATAAGTTTCCTTAATATGGCCTCATGTTGACCCTCCTGCCTGTTGCAGACTCATGAAGCTTTGTAGTGTGCTGATAATGCGGTAAACACATCAATGCAGAAAATACACAAGAAGTGGAAACAGATTGTTTGCACAATAGGACAAGATCCAATTTATTTTCATAATTAAAAACAGTAGAGGACATATGAGTTTAGACTGGTCCACATGTAAATCTCCCTTTCTGGATCAACCATTTTTGCTCATATGCGCTAAAAGCTCTGCCAAAGCAACGATGGCTTTTTTTCCCCCTTAATATTATTCTTGCTCCATTGCCATTTAGCAACTGTCTCCACATCATGGAGCAATGCAAATGAAAAACAAAAACCTTTACACAACTAGCATTAGTATACAATATGAATCTGAATAAAGTAATCAGAAAAAGTGGGCTGAGCGACAGTTGGACCTGTGCCCTGTAGTTACAGCATCGGTTCAGCCCAAATGCTGAGGCCCGGTGCGTCTGGTTCTTATTGCTGATGGTTTTCACTGCATGCCTTAGAGAGCTGTTTGCTAAGAAAAGCTAACTGGTGTATTCATGCTTCAATCTGAAATTCAAATCATGATGATGAGCATCTGTGACTGACCGACTGACTGATCTCAGAACAAATAGTTTTATTGGGAATATTTCAGGGATGGAAGAGCCTGGAAAAGCAGGGCTGACGAAAACCATGGAGTTCTTACATTAGTGAGCACAAACATGTGACCAAGTTTGAAAAATATGGCAGTATATATCTAAGGTCTGGTGCAGTTCCTTCTCATAGCTGGTCATGACCATGTCAACTTTTGCCATAACACTGCACAAAGCTCAGTACTCTCCTAAAGACTAAAGAGATTGAAGGAGAATAATAATGAACCTGTTGTCTTTTCAGGACAAAAGGCTCCAAAACAGAAAACATCAAGGGCACCTTAAAGACTTCAGACTGTGTTTTATAGCTGAGGTCAGGCCACCTCTCAAACAAAAATCACTGTTACTAGCATCTAAACAAACACATATCCATCCAGGAAAAGGGCAGAAGTGCTTTTCACACAATAGGCGCTATATGTCGTATTGTTATGTATATTGTTACTACATGTGCATTATTTAAGCATCTATGTTCTAAATTTAAAGTATAATGGGAATTATGTGCATGCTAAAATAATGTGCATACTTTCTTGCACATCATTTGTGCAGCAGTAAGTCAGCCCAACCCACAATCCCTAAATATAAATAAATGTATACGTTTTCCTGCACAAATAGCATGACGTGATATTGAAGTGTGTTTCCTGTTCACTGCCTACAACCTATGGTATTTTTAATTTCCTTACATTAAACCAATATGCACAACCTGAGTACAGATTGATGTAGTAACAACATCACGGGTTTTAAAGCTACAGGTGTTACGAGCTGTAACACAGATGTACACATTTTTGACAGAGATGACAGATGGTATGAGAGGAGTACATGAAGCCATTTATGTTCACATGGAGAATCCTTCTCAACAGAGGAGGAGGCCTCAGGCACAACCTGTCTCCCATTTTTCATGATGCCCTTTCATCCATCCCCAGAAAGATTAAGACCACTTCACACATCCACCAACATGGCCACACCTAATGACCCCCATCTTAGGGGTTTAGCTTGGTAATCGTTCCATCTTGGTGATTCCACCCTTGGTGATTCCTCCCAACTTAACAAGCCTATTCAGGCCAGGGTGGATCACAGCCTACTCTGAAAGATAAAACTGGGTTGCCTAGCCGCTTTAAGAAGCTGCTTGGACAAGTAGCGAAACCTTTCTAACCAAGAAGACAGAAGTCCAGTTGACACGATTCAATCTTCGAATAACCAAACCTGGCTGACTGGGAATCTTCACCGACATACAGAGAGTTGATGGTGTGTATTTATGTGGATTTTGCAGGGGGCTGTACAGGAGCAGCAGGGCAGGTGTCCCACTGTGTTACGAGAGCCAGAAGCTTTGCATCTGGATCATTTCCGCAGCCCAGAGGGTCTCCACACTGGAAACTCATAAAACTGCACGTGTCCAAGAAGCCCAGATTTCTTCCACATACACGTACTTCATCTCTGCCAGCCCGTACAGTGTGTTGTGACAGTCGACGTGGAAGGTAACAAGTTATTGAAATCTCACACCACCGCATAGAGAGACAGAGAGTTGTGAAAATGACTCTTGCATTTTGTCTCTCACACCATCAAATACACCCACACTAACGGCCAAACAAGCTGAAAATGTTTCTGTATGAGTGGCAAAAATGGTTTTTTATCACTTTTTTTCAGCAGAGCAGGGTGTGACTGATGGTAGGAGGATTACTGGAGCAGTAGGAGATGAAACCATGATAAGGAAGAACTGTGCGATTAAGACCTCTGCCCAATCCTAAAACCTTAGGATATGCTCTATTCCACATGGCTTAATTCTAAGCTCAATACTCCCAGGACAAAGAGTTGAAAGACATCCTTTAAGAAGATATTCTGAGTGAGTTCTCAGAGGAAGCCAGGTGGGATAGAAGCAGGGAAAAAAAAAAAAGAGGATGGACATTTTCCATTGTAAAAATGCAGGAGTGCTTTAAGAAACATTCCTTTGATACTTTAACGGAACCACAAGCAGGGAGGCGTCAGCAGAAATCCTGCTTGGCTCTACGGGCAGTGCACTCACAAAAATCAGATTTAATCTGCTGAGCTTAGAGTGTATTAGCCAGATGTAAACAGTCAATACCAGCTGTGAGAGAGTTCCCTTCCATAGCCCTGCTTCTTTGAAAAACAATGCATCAAAACATTACCAATAAAAGAAACTCTGCAGACATTGATATTTAAAGGTCAAAATAAAACTTTTACAAACCAGGGACATCGCAGCTCTGGGAATTAGGGGGTTTAGGTTAACTGGTCACACTGAAACGCTTTCTTTTTAAGAATACTCCATCTTCAGGCCAAGCTGTGGGAAAGGGAGTTTATGCAATTACATCACATTGATTTATGGGAGACAGAGGAAAGATGGGGAGGAGAATGGAAACTGAGCTGCTTGGAAGAGGTCCAAGATTAAGTCCCAGAAGAAATTAAGTCAATAGGTTTACACCACATAACATGATGGATCTGAGACAATTGTGTGAGGGGATGAATGTGGTCAAAGAAACACTGGCAAGGTCAAAGCTATCTGAAATGACTGCTTGAAATTTAATGATCACAACACGCAAAAATATAAGCACCGCCGCAATTGCTATGCAGATGCTCGTCACTGCTCATGAAACACATGCAGATACGATCAGAACTCTATAGACGCCCCTGCTGAGCTTACTTTCAATTTTCTCAACTCTAGGGAACTGATGACAACTGTGTTGCTGGAGCAGACGCTTTTGATGCTGTCAGGATTATTAATTGGTGGTAGTGATGAAACTGTGAGTAATTCACCCAAGCGTGCACTGCACCATTAGCTGGGTAGCCTATCTCCATCAGCCCACCGCAGCCTAACCACTATAAATAAGTAGCCCATTTAGTCCTCTCCACATCTATAACAGGACCACAGGAGTGACCACAGCACAGAGATATTTATGGTAAATTATTGCTCTTCTGCTAATTTCATGTTTGCATGAAAAACTGCAAAAGTCTTGCACTTGTCTTGAAGATGCACATACACACATGAAGATGCGGTGAGCTGAAGCAGAACAAGTGTGTGACTGAAGTGCTAATCATTTGTAACTGAAGTAACTAAGAAGAAGCATTCATCAAGCTGCCACAGATGAATGTTGCAGATTGTTAAAAGAAGTCTGCAAAAAGCCATTATAGTCAATATAAAAAATGTAACTCGTTAACTTTCACGGCATGAGACTTGTGTTGCTACCAGACACCAAAGGGCAAAATTCTGAACAAAACAGGAGGAGATTACAGAAAATATCCAGTATAATGAGCTGTGGAAATATACAGTAGGAGACATTAAATTGTTTTGTTTTTTAACTTTTCAGAATCTCCAGCTGTCTGCAAAATCTCAAGCTTCTCGGAAATCCAACAGACTTCTAGTTCAGGCCAAAAGCAACAGAGTAAATATACACACATAAAGTCCTGGCCAAATATTTAGAGCGGGTGTTTTGAGAGTGGATTATTATGGGTGGGGGACCGAGTGAAGTCAGGGCAGGGTTGTTCTAGATGGGGCAAATGTATGCAAAGCTTAGCCAAAGATGTTTTGAGTTAGAAAAGCTGGACATGTGTTTCTTATTAAATAAAAAAGCAGCTTGTTCAATTCCAAACTGCCTGCAGAGATAAGTGAAAGTGGTTTCGGTAATTGCTCAAAACATTGGCCTTCTCCTCATTCATTGTTTCTTTTGTGCATCATTTTGATGTGGTGAGATGAAATGAGATCATGTCCTGTTAATGACTGAGGCTACACTTTATTTTGTAAACTAAAGGCTGTTTTATCTGGGTTACATCCAGTTTTGTCATCAGTCCAGTTAAAGCACAGGCTTGGAGTCAACAGCTGATTCACCAGTTAAAAGGAGATTTTTTTTTTCCCCACTTTGGGGCCAAAAAATGCCTACACATTCAGAGTTTCAGAAACACTAACAAAATTACTTTGGCTTCAACATCGGTTGAGCATTTCACACGGGATCTTATTCCTGCCAAGTGTTATCGGGAAAGATAATCTGGGCCCGTTTCTCCGGGGTGTAAACTCTTGCAGAAATGCCTGAACTGTCTGTTTTGTCCTCAAACACTTCACACTCCTGAGCATCTCGCCCAGGTGGTAAAGATTAGGCTGGACGGTTTTGCTGCTGGTGGCATCCAGGTAACAAATTAGAGGGAAGCCATCCAAGATCAGTAAAAAAAACAACAACAAAAAAAAAACTCCTTTCTTTTTAACACTTAAATCAATGAACACTGGAGCCAATTTAATTTCACATACTGGAAACACCTGCTGTGTCTGTGCTATCTCTGACAAACACATGTGAAGGTGATCCCTGGATTCAGCTGTTAGAAATGTTTGGACTGAAATACATTTTCATAAAAATATCAAACTCCTTTAATATACTTCACATGGTTAAACAGTGACTGGTTTCCTGTGTGGTGGATTCTCCTTTTTCACTAAGCTTCAAAGAAAGGGAAAGATTAAGAAAAAGGGGAATTATGCTTCATGGTGTGCGTTTAGCCTAATAACTATTGGCAAAGAAATTTTACAGTGAGGAAAATAGCTCCTTAATTTAAAGTGATATGTCTATTTTTATTCTTTTCTTAGAAAACCTTACTTCTTAAACATTTCCTGTGGACACTGATCCACAAGGTTCATAAAATGCAGCACATTCCCTGCACTGTAGCAGTAAGGCATTTTCTTTTGGTCTTTGACTGACTGTTTGCCCAAAGGACGGAGGCCGCATTTTAGTTCAGTGACCCATGAATGTTGTCTTGGCTAACACGCTTTTAAAGTAACGGTGGGCTAAAAATTTCATAAAGCATCATCAAAAAATGATGAAGCACCGAAGCACTGAGTCTTTGCAGTATAATTGTTTTACTCGTTGAGGAGCAAAATAAATGTCTACATGTACATTTAGTCTGCTGTTAAAAGGCAAAGACCATTATTCAGTCAGACATGCTTCAGCTGTTCAAACACCTAAATTCATCACTTAAAGAAGAAAGCAGGGAAGTTGCCATAAACTCCTGGGCTGCTTGAACAACCTCAAATGACTTTATTGCAACATTGTCAGTTAAAGTTCAACACCTTCGTGCTTTACCTTTCAGTCACAGGTGGACTATAGGCGTAACAGTCTGCCATAAACAAAATGACACAGGAAACGCAGCATTAGGCCAAAAACCCTGCAACAAGCACACCTGTATCACACTAGAAGACCTTTTACGCCTTGACCTCAGATGATAAGATAATTTAACCACATAACAGGCTTCAAATGCAAACAGACAGAAAACTCTCCCCTACACCGCTATTAGTTTATGGCTCTAGAGATTTTTAGTTGCTGTTCTTTAACAAGCTGAAGTGAAACACAAGCGTCTACACTGGAGGCGTGTGATCCTGGCAGGAGGGAGATCATTAGCCGGCCCTTCCCCCAGGTTTCCGCAGGTAGAAGCTGGAACCTGCTGTGGATTTTTTTAATCAAACACTGATCTGTCCCCCTGATGCTGTGGAGGCTGACAAGGAGCCCATATGTCTGTGACGAGTCTGCAACATCACAGGAGCTGCAGGGCGCAGTGCCGTGGTGGGCTTCAAAGCCAGCAGAAAAGAGTCAGCCTAGCTGATATTTGAATACAAATGCAAATAGGGCTACAGGAAAAAAAAAATAGAGAATGAAGCTTCTTTCAGAAATGCACATTTTTCCATTAATCTGTCTGCAACAGAGTGTGTGGGCTTCCTGTCCAAATGTGCATGCAGGTCACTTTTCGGTAAAAGCTGCAACAGCAAATTTACAAGGTCCTAACTAGTAACATTTACATAACACATTTAACACGGCACAAGTCTTAACTGCAGGATGCTGCATTAACAAATAGGCCCACAAGAATACATCACACTGACACTGGACATACAGGGAGCTACTGTACCAACCAGTACAGTTTAGGAAGTGACGCTTTGAAAGCTGTAACCCAATCCCACATATTATTGGGAAACTCGCAAAAAACATTGTTTTAGAGAATGCCCTGAATAGCAAAAACACCATTAAATAAACAGAAAAGACACTCACATTCATACACCATGTTGTACAAAAACATACATAATGTACATAATGTAATGATGTACTGTCCATTATAACCCAGTTATGCCAACTTCCATGATTGAATAAAGAAATATGCACTTTGTCAAGGTTTTTCATGTTTACTGGCTGAGTTCCAAATAAATAGCCTGGATTCCACCAGATATGAGATCACAGTAAATATAAAACAACCCTCTATTTCCAGTGGGGTTCTGCCAGCGGGTCTCAGGCTGCTCGGGATTGTGTAAGAGCGCTTCATGTACATTTGTGTTTGTGTATTTGGGGTTTTGCACGGTTATCACTGACTGGAACGACAAAGTGTTATTAGCAGACTGGGATGCAAACCCAAATCACGCTCAAAATAAATCTTTTAGAAGTACTCTATAATTCAGCCACACCGGAAAAGTCGAGACAAGACTATGTCATACACCAGCCAATGGTCCTCCCTGACTCCATAAATCTGATGTAACTGCACCATCTCTGCTTCATATAATGCCCTGCAATCATCATCTAACCAGGAGAAAGTGAGTTAATGAGCCAACATGCAGCGCCAACACAACATGCATTTAATTTGTTGATACCCATTATAGGCTAATAATGATCTGGGTCATCATTAACAACCCACTGTCCATTCTTAAAATAATTTGTGCATTCCAAATTACCAAATCAATTTGTGCTGAGTGTGTGTTTGCGCCTTCAAGTAACAATTATCATATCTGCATAGCCCACCATCAGTGAATAAAAATAAACTGGATATTTACAGGGGCTTAAATCCTCTTTTTGTAGAGGATTTAAAAAATGCAAAGCTGCATATGTAATAAAATAGGGCACAAAATAAAACCCCAGATGATTAACAAGAGTATTCTTGTAAAGTTTTATTCTTTTATTCCAGAATCTTGAATGAAAAGAGCAGCAGCCCTCAGAAAGGGTAGGGGAGAGTTGTGGCTTGGGCAACAGAAAAAGAGAAAGACCAGAAGCTGGGAGAGAGTCCCATTTCATCAGAAAAATGCCTGCGTTAGGAGACGAGAGAACCATTAGGATTAATGAGTCACAGGGAGAGGCTGTAAAAGCCGATCCCGTCTGAACTGGGCTCACAGTACAATACCATCCCAGAATGACAGAACAGTGGCACCCAATAAGGTGCAGTACCTATGTGTAAACTGTAGTTAATCAGCCAGTATTATTGCAGACATACACACGATCATTAACAGTATGCATGTTGGCTGATATGTAAATGCACTACAGAAATGCCAAACTAGGTGTCGAGTCATTTAGAAACAGCATCAAGTGTATCAGCAAGTCAGACAAGCAGGTTCAAAATTGGAACTGAATTGGAACCATTATGATGTTTCAAATCGGTTCAGAGATAACAGAACAGCACCCATGCACTTTAGATGATGTACTGACAGAAAGGTTTACACCAGCACGAACATGGAATTCTTTCACAGTATTTATTCTAAAACTCCAGACAACCGTGAACTTCCTAATGCGTCGCACACGTTGTCACAAGGAGTGTGCAATCCTCCATTTGTGTTGATAAATAATTCCTCTGAACATTGACTCTTTATCAAAGTCTACGACAGGAACCGAGTTCTTAAAGAAACAAAGCAAGAAGCGAGTTTCACAAGAGTGAAAAGCTCCAGTGTTAGTCAGACATTGAGAAAAACAATCACACATCCATAAAATGAGCTCTCCTTTACTGATGCGACATGATTAGCATGCCACTTCTTCCTGCCCAGTGCTGCCAAGAACACAGAATCCACTGTGAGTCAACCGAAAGCTATTGTGTGAGTTTGGTCATCCAGCAAACAGTCTCTCTCTTTTATACACGTAAAACTCTGTAGCACTGTGCTACAACTTTATTGGGCCGCTTTTCAAGTTTCACCATCATTCAGTGGCTCAGAGCTGTGCTCCAGTTTCTCTGAAGCCAGCCAGGTAATCTCCCCACACCACAGCGCTGTGTCACATCCCTATCAGGAGTTTAAGCCCCACTCACCTGGGGGATGAAAAGAGCACAAGGTGACGGAAAAAGCTCCTGGTAAAATCCTGGGGATTTACTGAGATGTGTTTTTACTGTGGGCTCACTCTGTGTAATGACCGGCGGCGTTTAATGGACACCTGAGTGACACGCTTTTATTCGTTCTGAAAAACATTATACAGAGTTAAGGATGGCCGGGGGGGAAAGATAGATTTGAACATCCTGAGAGGGGTAGTGTACTCTTAACTAACTGCCTACCAAGCTGTGAGCGTGTTGGAGAGACTGCTATCTGCCAAGTCCAGCTTGTCAAATACATACCTTTTACCTCATTACCTGCTCAGCACAGCCATTATTGGGGAAATAGGGTGAATGCAAGATAAGCACAAAGAATTCTTGGGTTGAGCACAAACAGCCAGCCTGTTTCCTCCAGATATAAAGGAAGCATCAACACAGTGGCCCCTCAGCTTCCTGCTCTTTGTGAACTCTGGGGCTTCCAGCTACCCTACACTTATCAGCCCAAGCTGACTAATAATGTTTCCATCCAAATTTTTAAAAAAAATTGCCAAAGAAATTTGCTACAAAGAAAACACAAACAAATGCTCATTTCAATCAAGTATTGCTGTGAAAATATTTGAATGAGATACACATTCTCTAGTCAGGTGCCATTAAAGGGGGGGGGGGTGCAACAAGATAACCAGGCCAGTCAAACCTCAACCGAAGGATAATAATGCAGAAAACATTTGTGTTTGTTTCATGTACTGTATGAATTTAAGGGAACGATAGAGTCTCGCAATCAGTCCAAATGCTTTTTCATGTCTTTAGTGAAGCAGAAGCTTCATTTTTAATTTGCCAACTCTGTGGCCACTGGACTTTGTTGCATTTCACTTTCATCCACGCCACCTTTTCTGCGTTACAAAGTGTAAAGTTATTTGCAGTTTTTCGTCACCAAAACCCCAACATGTATTCACATTTTTCAGTAAGGCCTATGTCAGTTGTGCAAGCCTTTAACGAACAGTTTCCTGCAGGCTGGTTTATGTGGCAGCAGAGTTTTGACACGACCTGACCTCCGCAGACAACACCTAACCGCACTGTTTGGGGCATTCAGCGCTTACAAAAGACAGTGCAGACATATATAACGTACACCTTTGTGGCTTTTAAACAGCAGGTGAGAAAGAGAGTAAATTATTTCTGTCAGCTCCAAAGCAAATTTCATTTTCCCGTGTCTCCTGACAACAAAGATGCTGAACCCATTACTGACTGAACTCTCTGCATCACACACATTAAATGAAGGGTCCTCTAGCAATCGAAAAAAGCAATTTTCTCATTGAGCCAACAGATACTCCATTTAGTTCCAGGCTCTCTATGGACTGTTGCTGCTGTAGTGGGGCTGATACAGGGGAAAGCGAGTGTAGCGAGATGACCGAGCCTCGTTTTCCCTCCGCCTTGCTGCTCTGAACTCATTGATATGAATAGACGTGCTCTGCAGGCTGGATGAGAGGCGAATGGAGAAAAGGGAGAATAAATGGGGGACAAGAGAAATAAAGAATAAATTATGAGATGGCACAAAGGGCGACTGAAGAAGGTGAACAGAGGTTGTGGCGAGGTGGGATAGGTCCGAACCAATGTGGAAATGAATAGAAAAATATAAACCAGCCTTTGCAGAGACATCAGCTCATAGAAAAGACACACAGAAGAAGTGTTAGAAGGAAAAAGAGACATAAATCTGAGGCACCCAACCATGTGGAACCACAGATTGATTAATTTCGGGCCTTTAATGAGCGGTGCACTGCCAGGCAAGGCGGCATCAAGTCAGTCACCCTGTCCCTCTCAGCAGGAGCTGCCATACACTGCAATTCACACGTTTCTGTCTCTGCCAAGCACTGGGTGGTGGAGGAGAAGCAAACTCACTACACACACACACACACACACACACACACACACACACACACACACACACACACACACACACACACAGTGCCTTTCTCACACTCCATTCCCTATTCATTTGTTTCTGCTGTTCGTTTCATCCCTGGCGCTGTGAATGTGTGATTAAGAGCAACACATTATCAGAGGCACTAATAAAATGAGCGAGCTGATCACCAGTGGTCTCACACCAGGTGTTCTGTGTCTGTAGGCGGAATAAATACCAACTTGGCTTAGCAGAGATTTGAATCCACTCAAACATGCTCCCACCTAATTGCTATTCTCCGCGGCCTGCCGAGGAAACCAAATGCCTTGTTGCTGCTAACCTTTATTCCCTGTGTAAATTACACTGTAGGTTTACAACCCTGTTGTTTGCATTTGTACTTGTATCCGGCAAACATCACTTCTGTGCTTGAGCAACTAAACTATTTCCCAACACTCATGTGGATCAAACTGTGGAGAGAAAGGCTCGAGGCACAGTTTAGTCATCTGTGTTGGCAGTTGCTCCAAAAGCATCGATACTACTGTTTCTTTTCTCTTCTTTTTTTTCCCTTTAGACAAGGCAACGTTCTCCCACAACATGACGAACAAACAGGACTCTGTTTCCAGGTTGTGTGCTCCTCTCTCCACCAATTGTAAACTCTCATTCATTTAGGATTGGAAAGGCAAAGAAAAGGGTGGAACAAAGAAGCAGACAGAAAGGAAGAAAGATCTTTCTGTGATGCAGCAGTACAGCAGCTGAGCTCATTAATCATGACAGAAGCTGATTCAGACTGTCAGTCTGTCCGAGCTGCTGAAGCTGACGCAGAGTACCAGCCTCAGGGAGATGGGGAGCTGGAGCAAGTGGTTGTTACTTACTAAAATCCAGCAGTGCATTCTCACCTGGACACTGGTGTGTGTTAATGGGTCCCTTGGAGCCAATTTCCTCAGGCAAAATCTGATTAAATGCGGATTTCCAGCTGTGTCGGTAACTAGACAAAATGGGTTTTGTCCATGTTAGTAGAAATGTAACTTTTTACTCTGGATCTGCACTTTTGTTTCAGCTGTTGTGTCTAAGATAACCTATCACTAATTCAATAAACCAATATTTTGCTGGACACTGGTATGGTCACAAGCTCAGTGCTTTGTATTGCAGGATGTTGACTGCGTCCCCAAAGTTTCCTCTTGAGTGTGTCATGTGCGCTCCACTGGAGTTCACACAGAGGAAGAAGGGTGAAGCGGTTTGGGATGAGGCATCTGTCTGATTAATGCAAACTGACAGTGAACTCCTGCCCTACAGCAAAGGTAGCGCAGCCAGAGACATCCATCTGGTGACCCCACACATCTCTGCAGACAGCCTCGTCTTCGTTATGATTGGACCCCCGTGGGAAGGATGCCAGCTTGAACGCTGACTGTCCCTGCTGTCAGATTTATCACAACATAACGCACTATTATATAGTAAAAACTGCACATTAGACGTCTGTGCCTATTCAGTCCCCAGCTACTGTGTTTATGAGCCTCTTTCATCCCTTAGAAGAGAAGTAGCGACCTGGCCTGATATTAATATAAAGTCTACACGGGCTACATCATTCAAACAAGCTGACTTTTTCGTCTCGCTCATGTAATTTGTCGGTTCTATTGTTACTCGACTGCGGACAAAATGTAACTTGCAGCAACTAAGTGAGCCGAGAACCACACGCACACTGCTCACCATCGCCTGTTAGACCCGCTGTGGAAAATAAAGAGCCAGCTGAAAAGGGCAGTCAGGACAACAAGCGAGGGACTTAAACTGTAGTAATTTATCTTTAGCTTTCATTTCAACACACTTTTTTTTTTTCCTGAGTGGATGCAGTGTTTCTTACCTCAAAACGCAGCTCAGTGCCGACCCCTCCTGTGAGAAGCTGTTTCCCTGCGAAAATGTCACTAAGAAGGGAGCTCGGGACTGTTGGATGAAAGTAGTGAGATAAACGCAAACAAAACGTAGATCAGTGTCCGCGGAGGTGAAATGTGCCCTGCGGCGTCCGACTAATAAAATCCAGCGTTCAGAGATCTGGGATCCCAATTAATGCGAGCACGCGGCGTGGAGGAGAGGAGAGGTTGGTGTGCAAACAGTTTGGTGAACTCAGTGAGAGCTGAGAGGTTCATCCCGCAGCCTGCTCCGCTCCGGAGGGCGGAGACTCTCCACCAATACTCACGTCTCCGGTTCAGCTCCTCTGTGGTCGCTCATGTGCTAATATGGAGTGATAAACACAAAGTCCGTGTTGTTTTGGAGCAACGTACTGTCAACCTAACAGATACTTTTAATTTACAAGCTCATGAATTGTTAAAAATTTGGCCTAATAACGGAACTCTTTATTATCATTATTATTATTATTAGAGCTTCTTGAGAGTTACAGTAAGTAATGTTTTAGTAGCTGTTTTAACGTTTTGTCCACTGTATGCTCAGACTTTGTGACTTATACTTCATAATCATGCTTCTTTTTTTAAATTGAAAATTGGTGACTAACTAGATTTCTGTTGTCTGGTTACCTCCCTGTGTCACGATGCTTTAAATTAAACACAGACTCAGTGCAGCAGAATTATTGGAATTTACCAGGTTAACTGACAGCTGTGAAACTCTCTGATATTTAGATGGAAAATCATTTCAAAAAAGGGTGAACTTATCATGGCATGTTTATTTCACTATGGGGCCATGTTTACCAGGTTTTCAGATGAAGCCCACCACATTTTGGCCAAATTGCTTCTATTTGCATCTTGCCAGAACTTTGGTGTGAAGATCAACAACAGCACACCGATGTTAGCAGCCAGTTAGCTTAGCTTAGCATGAAGGCACTTTAACATAAAGACTGGCTACAAGGGGCACACAAAGCTTTGTTGTCACCTGCACTTTAGGTCTCTGTGCTAGGTTAATCTAACCTGTGGCTGCCTAAAGGTTCATACAACACTAAAAAAGACTTCCGTTAGGATTGTATCAATAATCCCATTCTCACTAAGAACATAAATGAGTGTATGTTGTGGTGGACATTAAAGCTCAAAGCTCTGCGATTTGAGAAAGCACATGCAAATAGACAAAACTCAAGCAAATACACAAAAACAACTTCATTAATTTGACAACACAGGCGCAACATTAAGAAACGCGCTGCAAAAAGCCACAGCACAACCAAATTGAGAAAAAGCACGGCAAAGAGAGAAAAGCGCCGCAAAAGCCACAGCACAACAGAAATTGCTCTGGGCAACTAAAAATACATTTACAAATCAAAATGTTAATACATTTTTAGTGTCCCCTGGAAACATTGCTATGACAGTTGTCAACAACAGTTCCAGGTTGTGTTGTGGCTTTTTGCAGCGCGTTTCTTAATGCTGTGCCCGTGTTGGCAAATTGGCAAAAATTTTTTGTATATTAGTTTGAGTTTTGTCTATTTGGAACGTGTTTACTCAAATTGCAGTGCTTTGAACATTCAGGGCCACCGTAGAATTTCCCAAACTGTCTATTACTACTGATTTAATGACAGGGTGTGGTGTGTTTGACAAATCTATTTGTTCGTTAGTTTATGAGGATAAAGGCAGGATTTTTACTACGTATGAGGAATAATACTCATGGGTTTGTTATTTGACCCAAATTCTGACTTGATGCTTTTTCTTAATCCAGACTGTTTTTGAATGAATCTTAGCTACTCATGTCAAAACTGGAGCTGCAACAATTAGTCAATTCATCAGTTAGTCAAAGTATTTGACTATAGTTTGTAAATATACAAATTATTTACATAATTAAATAAAAATTAATTTCTTAAGAAAATGTCAGATATGTATGGTTTTGATATTTGTTTTCATCTTTCATCAAGTTTTCAACCTAAAGCATGTCACAAAGGAGAGAGAAAACCTTTTCTTCAGAGAGAAATAAATGTTTGAAGTTAACATCTTGTTCATACACGAGTGACAATGCAGTTAGGTAATAAAAACATAAGCAACGCAGCGAATGCAACAAATAGCTGCTTCCAGAACAGTATCCTAAGGGTCAAAGTGAAATATTTTTACAAGTCTATTCCTTGCTAGAGAAACATGCCTAACACTGTTTTTGGTCCCATCAACAGATAAGTGACAACTTTCAGTCTTGTTTGCTGTTAGTGACTATTTGTCCCTTGTTAATTATGCATGCTGTGTGCCTCTCTCACAGCTAGAAAACAAGATGAGTGCTTTTGTTTCGGATTTAGAGGGGGTAAGAACAGGGCCTGTATTTTCAACCCCTCCGTGCTCCTCGTTTTACAAAATCTGCTACAGATGGAGAGCAAGATAAGCGCTTCAGAGACGGATCTTTTTGCTTTCTCCTCTGAGGTCGTGACACTGACATTCTCAGTGGCATACGTGATACCTCCAACCCCCAGTCTCCCTGTGCTTACTTCTGATCTCTTTCTTATTGGCCCCCGGGAGCCCGTTGCAATTTTAAGGGCATTTCTGAAGTCAAGTATAAACGCCAACCAAGGCTTAAGGTGACGTTTAAAACACGAGGCAGATTAGATTGGATTCAAAGACTCATTCGGAGTTCAGTGGGCCTCTGTCTGTGTAAGGAAAGTATCACAGGAATAGCTTGGATGCAGAGAGAACAGCTGTGAGGTATTTTCTTTTTGGCTCCTTGAGTATTTTCAGAGGGCTCGATGTGTAAAGAAAGGCTGAAGTGAATCACTGACTAAACAGCCCCCGTCTTTGAGCGCTCACATGGATCACTGATGTTAGGGGGATGTCCTTTCTTCAGACCCTGGCACAGCTCAGTTCACTGATCATTTGTTTTTCTTAGCTAATCAGTAATTAATCAACAAATGTAGTAATTTGTGGCTCTTCGGACAGAGTTATGTAGTAGTTAAGCCCATACGAAATCAGTTCATAGCCTCTGGTTTTGACCTGATAGTCACTTTGCAGTGTTTCAGAAAACTTCAACTCATCCAAGAAAAGATTTTACAAGAACAGAGACTGAGACTGGGTCAAAACGAATCCCGGGATGCCCGTTTCTCTCCAAACTCTATATAAAGGACATTAGAGGTGACTCAAATGCCCATATTTAGCGAGGTGATGGATGAGGCGATGGAAGGTTTTGCTGTTGCTGTGAACAAGTACAGGAAACTATTTGCTTTTAAGGTTCCCTCTAAGCCATGTGGATGTCTAAGCATGGGGAAATAGGATTGCTCGCTGTGTCCATTATAAGTACAAACATCATTTAAAACCCATTTTTTCTGGGATGATGTGTTGTACAGCCTATTTCTGTTCCTCCTACACCCAATCCACTGCTAAAAAATATGCTCTTGTGTCCATGTTAATCACATAGTACACAGCCACTGATAGGCGGACTTTGGCTCACGGGCTGTTCCTCATATGCACGTTCTTATCGCACACAAACCCAGTTAATTCAATTTATACAGCCTGGGCTGCAATTTCACACACACACACACACAACACACACACACACCATCATACCACGTGCTATCTCATTAAACACTTCATGGCCATGCCTCACAAGCTCACACAAAGTGGGACTTATTTTTGTGCACACACAAACACAAGGGATGTAGTCTTAAGGAATTTCCCTGACAACAGCACAAGACTAATTCAGTATTTCATTTTGTGGTAATATAATGCTGCATTGTTTGGTTGATGTTTTTTTTAATATGTCAATATTGAGTTCCAGTAAACATGGAGTGTAATTTTACCATTTTGTGGTTTTTGCTTAAAATATCTCTTCCCCAACAAACATAGTTTATAGCATGCAGGTTTAAAACTGCGTAGTCCCTTTTTTCATTGCAAATGACACTGACATGAATAATATTTACATTTTGGGAAATACACATATTTGCATTTTTTCTGAGATTTAGATAAGAAGATCACAAATTATCACAATTTCCCATAGGCCTAGGTGCTACTTTTGGCCGACCAATGGTTCAAAGTTTAAATGTGTGCAACAATAAAAAAAACTATAAAAGAGGGAAATCCTCACATTGGGGAAGCAGGAATGTAAAAATCTGAAGTTTTGTTGGACACCAGCCACAGTGACTTCTTTGGTGGTTGATGTCAAAACAAGATGACAGGACTTCAGGAAGTCAATACATCCCATTACTGTCTGCCAAGAATTGCTTCTAAGATGCTTCTCCCTATACGCTCTAATATATCTCATTTTTATTCAAAAATATTTTGTTTAAATGCTAAGATTTTTTGGGCATCAGAAAGAGACTTGAGTCAGTGATTGAACACAGAAACAAAAAAGCAATTAAAAAGTAATTTGGCAACTTTAAAAGAACTGAACAGAGCGAAAATCACAGTAGGATCAGTTTCAAAACACTGATGATTGCTTTTATGAGTAATTGTTTTTGAATTTATATTTCATTTGCTTGAACAAACAAGTCTGCAGTGGTCTTGTCTCCAACTGTGCAGTTTGCCTCTTATTAATCTGATAAATGTAACAGCCCAACAAGACACACGCACTCTTGCAGCCTAAATCTGTCAGGGGGCATCACCCAGCACCCAGGGGAAATGTGCCATGCATCACAGCTTGGTGCCCAGTCTATGACTTCAGGACCCGGATCAAAAAAATGGGAGATGATGTGTAGATGGGTGAAATTCTTCTTGTCGATTCTTTAATAGGAACCACACCCACATCCACAAATGTTTAATTGCTGCTGAGCATGTTGATGTCTCCACTTTACCATTTTATTAATAGAATTATTATAATTAGTCTTGGTGTCATCTAAGGAAAAAACACAAGCAAACACATTTTCCCTCCCAGAGGAAAAGAAAATCCTAGAATTAGTTTGAGCTGCCATTTAAAATCAGTCTGCTTAAACGTGAAATCATCTGTGAATTCATGTATCTCCATTTGGTTCAGTGATTCTTTCTACATCCATCACATAGCCAAGCTGGTGGAGAAGCGGTGGAGAAAGGTGATAATAGAAAAAAACATTTTCACTCTTGAGCTGGAAGGTAATGAATCATCTTTATTTGGAAACATCTTCATCTTAACAACTCTGGTGGCAGTAGTGTTTGTTACCTGGCTGTAACCCAGCAACAAGCCCCTGACGACATTTATAGGAATAATTGAACAAATCCATAGGAAAAGGCGTAAAGAAGAAAATCAGAGCATTAACACGGTAAATCTGGAATTGGAAAGCTTTTAGGAGTTTCTTTAATGCGTTCTTTATTGAAGCTGCATTTCACTTTGATTACTTTGGCTTTTCCAGTGTTTCTGTGTGCATTCCCCTGCATTAAAAACACCTGTAGGCAATCTAATGGGAGGCTTTCCTCCACCTTAATAATTATGGATGTCTACCTGCTGTGGCTCAGCCTGTGACAGGAGCCTGGAGGACACAAAGGAGAGTGAGGGAGGAGAAGTGGGATGGAAAGTGGAGGAGTGCAAAGATGTATGTCAATCTGCCTGGATGCTTTGTACACCTCCTTATTCAGGAATTCAAGAGAAAGAGAAGAGAGAAACATATGCTGGGTCTCAGCTTAACCCACCCACACACACCCAGTGAGGCTGTAGGGTGAGAGTAAATTGACAGTATTTTGCCCTTGCTCTTTCTTTATGTACAGTAATTGTGCTGACCCTCAAAGCTGTCCCCCCTCCCAACTGTGGCCAACCATTTATTTGCTGTCTTGCAACAGGCCAAGCGTGGCTGAACTCCCTCATATATACTGTACCTCCCTGGAGAAGAAACTGGCTGGTGGATGAAGGAAAATAGGCCAAGGAGCTACTACTGCCTTCCCTCCTCCTCCAGAAATCAGATTCACATGAGGAAATGATCCATTTGTCTGTCACAATGGATTTTTCCTGACCTTCGTGTGTTTATCTCATATAAAAGATGCACTTCAAACAATATATATTTATTTCCTATATTCACTTGGTTGCTTTACATTCTGTATGTATATCTAGTTTAATTTAAATAGGTTTACAACTGAGGCATTTCCTCTGTCAGAGGGCTGTGGTTGAATGTTCAGCACAAGTGTGGAGCATTATGGTTATTGGTGTAGCCCAGACACATTCTCTGGTCTGAGAGACTTGGAAGGTGGAACTGTGGGATAGAAAAGTTTTTTTAAAATGAATTATGATTCATGGAGTGAAGCATTGTTCCCCGGTACACTCTAAAAGTTAATTCTAATAATAAGAGAGCTCCCATAACATTTCTTTAAGTTAGCAGTGTGTACCCGACATCATTAGCATTAGTTTCATCATCATCAAAGGAAACATGACATAATCCACCTTGACACACAGCATGCCCCCAGCATGTGTGTCATCTTCAAAGAGTCTCTGCAGCCAAATTTATGATATAACACCATGGAAATATATCAGCTTGCTTTCCATGATGTCCTATACTCTCTCTAGAACAAACAAAAAAACCAGATCTTGCAAAACACAGCGCATAAACAGAGGTGACTTCACAATTAGAAGACATCCTTGTGTCAGACAAATTGAACAAAAGAAGAATTAAGGAAGAAAAAAGTGGACCTGAAGAACTTTGGAGCCCAACAATTTTGCTTCTTGTATGTAAAGCCTGAAACAATAGACGTTTATTAAATACTCACATGTCGTTCATTAAATATCAGTTCTTCAGATTTCAAAATAATTGCATGTTAAGTATCCCACATTCCTTTAGTTTACAATGTGTTTTTGTGGCTCATCTGCTGAGGTCTGGTTGTCTGGCCTTGAAAGCATTTAACTAGAGAGCAGTAACCGGATGTAGAAGCAACAGTGTCATGGGCGGTTACACTTTTTGCCTGTTCGAGACCCTACTGACCAGGAGTAATGTTAATACAGTTTGAGCTTGGGACTTTCGGGACCATAACTCTTTTTACTGTTCTATTTCACCACTGTGGTTGTTTTCAAATGTCCTTCAAGCGGATAATGACGTTCCCAGAGTTTATTTTGAACCTCCTACACTTCGTGCTGCTGCCTTTTTACACATGCCCGAGTAATTTCCCCCCTTCCCTTCACAGAACTTACATAAATGAAATATGGATGCAGCTTGAAATCAACTCCAGTGGCATCCAATCTCTTGAATCAACTTTGGGGATGTTTCCCTGCCAACTCCTGCTTGGATACCAACACTTCCTTAGCAACTGCATGCCCAGAGGCTATATATGTGCATTTAATGCTGACAGGAGCTGCTGGGCTCAGCTGTTGATGGAGCACAGTTATCCTTTTCCTCATTACTGTCTGCGCTATCTGAGATTGACCAGGCCTGAGGGAAACCATCAGGGACTTAGTCGTGTAAGTGTGTGTGTGATTGTGTGTGAGTGTGTTTGTGTGTGCCCAATAAGGATAACCATTCGCTCCTTGAAAACACCTGTTCAATACTCTGAACAGAAATCTGAGCATACAAACAAAGGATTTTTCCCTTATTACACTCCAGAAGTCGTCAGATATGGATGTAAACACAACTGCCTGCGAGAAAAAAGTACTGCTCAAACAAACTCCGAACTTGCATGCATAATTTCATTTGAGGTCATAAAACACAAATCAGTTTTCTGCCTGTGACTGGAGGATGTCTTAACCTGTTTGTCCATACACAAGAGCCGCTCTTCACAAACAAATAACACAGGGAATAATCAAAGAATAAGGCTACGAAACACACTGTGCTGTTTGGATCATTATTTCGGTCTTGTTTCCATGGAAAATATATAGAACCATAGAATAAAGAGAAGACGTCACGCTCTGAATCTTTCTATTATGGGGCCATAACAGTGAATGTGAACTTAAATCTGGCACTCTGGAAGTATGCATACAGGATTGACATAATGTACAAATTGTTATTGTCTTTTAATATGTATTAAGTGAATTATTATTTGTTTAAAGCAACTATGATCAATATTTTCAGATTTAACATGGATCTTTATTGTTTTGATTTTAGACCTGCCCCCCACTATTATAGCAAAGTTTTCTGGTGAAGCAGAAATTGGAGTTCAAACATTTTGGCCTCCATATGTTGGCCTCCAAAGCTATTCATTCCATTCTTGTCTTTAAACCAAATGCATATAATCTTGTTTGTGAAAGACAAAGGTTGAACAACAAATGGACATTTATTGATCCAGCAGGGAAATGATGAGCCAATCACGTATGACTGATGTGACACAATTATTTAATGATAAATCTCAGTCTCATTATTTCAACATGTGATAGGTGTTGAAAGGTAATCCAGGTGATTTATTGTAAGGTCCTATCATTGGAAACTGAGGCGAGATGGTGTAATTATTTCCAGACAAGGACAAGACAAGGTGAAGGTGATGAGCTTTCTTGAACATTTAACCTTGAAACATCATCGGCAGTGGTGCTTCAAAGCTTGGCCAATGAGCTTAAGGTGTCAGACGTGAACTTTTGTCATATCAAAGACCTATTTTGAGATCTAGCTGTTGCAGCATCAAGGAAGAAATGGCAAACATGTCACAGAAAATATGAGATGGAGGACGTAATGAAAAACGGAAGGCAATGAGGTACTGAAAGCAAATAGGGAAAAAAGTGGCAGGCTGGCTCTTATATTCCTCTTCTTGTCAAAACACAGCAGGCGGTTTCAGGGGTAACACCTAACTGCCGAGATTCATATAAAAGCTCATTTTTAAATCATAAATCCAGGAGCCCGAGTCCATCAGGGGAGAAGTGAGGCCTTTGTCAGCTGGCAGTGAGTGTACATGGGCTTAATAAATAGGATCCAGTTCTTTGATGTGATATTTATATTCCCTCAGGATGAATGTTCAATTTGCTCTAACTCTGTGATACCACTCAGAAACTGACAGATACATGAAACTTTAAAGTGAGATGTGGATTAAGGGAATACTGCTTATATAAAAATGCAAGCCACCTCCATAAGTTTTCATCATGTGAAGTTTACAGGAGGACCTTCAAAACCATCCATCTGAGCTGCTTTTCGTTTCTATCTATCCTTGAGGAAAGTGCGTTGTTAATTACCGTTAACAATACAGATGTAACAGGCTGGAGGGCCTTGTTTAATAATGAAAGCTTTTTCCTCTCTCCCCTGGAGGGGATGAAACAAACTACACAGTTCTGGTAAACTGAAGCAAATTACTGCTTGTTTTCTTTCAGAACGAAGCGGGTCAAAAGAAACCACCCACGAGTAAAATCAAAAGTGAAGAGACATATTGAGACAACACTGAGTGGCTTCTTTCTTTTTTACATGACACGTAAGACTTTAGGTGGAACAAAACCAGATGCATTAGCTGCAGATCTGCGGGTGTTATGTATATACCTGCTCATAGCGTACTGGTAAAACAGACTGACCTGTGAGGACATTTTTACATGAAAAACTTAGAAGTATTGCAGTGTCTGGGACGCTGTAGTTTGTGCTGTTCTGCATTACGTTGACATGTGTTTCTTTTATTTAGTTTAACTTCACTGTAAACAATACAATACCTACTGTGAAGTTTTAGGCACTGAGACGGAAAGTGGAGCTGGGTTCATAAATAGCTTTTATTTATTTCTTAACTTCATGCGAAATGCAGTAAAAAAATATATCAACTTAAATCAATATTCGCTGTGTGCACATTTTTTGCCTTGGTACACTTGCGCACAATTTTAACGGTGCTTCGCTTCTCAGGTTAGTAGTTTGACGCATGCTGTAAAATTTACTTCAGTACTTCAGCAGATTTAGGCTGTCTCATGTCTGTTCTTCATGCAATGCCAGACTTACTGGATGAAGTTGAGATCTGGCCTCTGTGTTGCAGGACTACTTGGTCATCTTACTGCTGAGGATATACTGTAGCTTTTTACGAATCTGACGTTGAGGTTGGTGTGGCTGCAGGATTCTGGTACAGTCGATGCCTCCCTGATGTTTCTGCATGATGATGGATCATAATCCAAACAACTAAAGGGCCCAAAACATATACACTGTACTGTACGAGTTATACTTTTCTGTGTAAGCCATCAAGCATGGGACAATAGTTAACATAAACTGCATCACAACACTGTCTTGACACAATGTCATACATTTTTCTCACAATATCACAACATCACAATGGTTTGAATGAGGTGAAACAAAGTCTTACAAATATTGAAAACATCATATTCATAACTAAGCTGTGTTTTAGGAAAGACTCTGCACAGGATGAAACAATTTTATGACTTGTCATTCATAAAAGAGTTTGACTGGATCATAAACACTGGGTTGAACAACATTTGACAATGTTTTAACAAGACTTTGAGGTAGTGTTGTGTTAGAGGAAGCATGTAATATACAGCTTTAAAGATTTTGCCAAAAATGTTGGAAAACACAACTGTTGTCCTTGAAACAACTTGTTAACACCAAATGTCAAAATATTGATATCATACTGCATTACCCTTATCCTTTATTTTCAAGAAGTGTTTTAAATAAGATGTTAAGACTTTTCTGGAGAGAGAGAAAGGAGGTCTGTCTCAGGCCACATCCTCCATTCTCCTCATTCCCTGTGAACCTTCTTCTAATGGCTATTTAATTCATAGTACGGATTATCAAAGCCATTTAAATTAGTCATTATGGAGAGGATAGATTGTAAGACAGCCATGGGAGGTGGGTCACGTTAACCAAAAGGCCCAGAGAAAAGATGAGGAAAGCATGCAAATGAAATATAAAAAGGGTGATTTTTCTTCCCTCTCTGTAGATTCCACGGGCTCATTTTATGATTCAATCTGCCATAAAGCTGAGCCCACTGTGGGAAGCCCTCAGGGAGGACGGAGGCTCTATCTTACACTTTTACCAGAAATAATGTTACAGATTCACGAGAAACTTTAAAAAAAAGAGGCGACAAAAGAAGATGTGTGTGTTAGAGAACAAAGATGGGGAGAGAAGAGAGGCTTTAAATACGGTACAACTGGTGCAGAAGCCAATGAAATATATGAATATATGAAATATAGATGAAATAATATATATGAAATATAGATCTCAAACATCACGCTGGACTGACAGGGTGACCATAGAGCCAGTAAGTGTCATTTATGAGAAGCCAAGAAAAGCAAAACAAACACAGATTGGCTGGACTGTACTTATTCATCTCTACATAGATTGGTTCGCCTGCTTTTTGACCATTTAATTTCATATTCATACATAGTTTTGGCTGTGCTGCATTCAGACTGAAGAATCGGTGTCTCAGTGAGGGAAACAACTCTCCTGTCTAGTTTCAAAAATAGCTACATCATCCACATATGTTTAAAATACTGCAATAACACCGTGTTGGGATTTCAGGAGGGATGTCAGGGGTTGTGTGCTGGAATATTTCTTAGCTGAGAGGTGGTGATTTACTCGAGTCTTATCATCAAGCTACATGCAGCTCTGTCCTTTATCCAGTCGTGATCAGTTATCTTCTTTTTAATTTATCTTTAAACAGTGAAGGAAATCTTGGGTTCTCACAGCCTAAGGTGGTGCCTTCCCATGATTTATGTGTCTGATTTAAAACCTTTAAACCCAAAAATGTTACAGATGCAAACGGCAGAACCCCACATTTGAGCAGCTACAATTGAGTGGATAAATTACGCAACCAATTAACTAATTACAAACATTTTTTGTAAATACGTTTGTTTTCTGGCTGCCTAATCATTTTAATCAACAGTTAGTGCACTTGAGTCTGCATTGTTTTATCCAGGCTCTGCAGCTGAGATTAATAATGCACATTTAAAGCACCACTGGAGGTGAGAGGGAGATTTAAATGTATGTTAAACACAATAATAATGGTCTCAGTTGTATGTTACAATAAGATCCAACATCATTATTCCTATGTGTGAGATTTAATGGGTGCTGAGAGATGCACTTGTGCGCAAATGCCTGACGCAGACCACTTCATCAGCTCATGTCTCTGCTCGCCACAGGCCACCAGCTCTCCTCCACCATAAAAATATCTTCCAAACCATATAAATATTTATATCCATTAATAGTAAAGAGGCAGCACGAGTAGATGCATAATGCTTTGTGCTGGTCTTATTTTCGAAGGAGATGCACTCCAACTGCCAGAGACGTCTCTGTCGTCATGACAACAGAGTTCAGCGAGCGAGCCAAGAAGGACTTGGCCCCGTCAGTCTGCTCAGACAACAGTAGCTTGATTTTTGCGGTGAGGGGGAACAATGTGCACATTAAGTGCACTCCAGCAGCAGCGTGCATGTTAATGTTAACTTGTAGCTACTTAAACATCACAAGGACACATGTTTGTGTAGCAAAGAGTGTGTGCACACCATGCTTTAGTGTAACCTCTGTGAGCAAGCTGCACCTCTGATGTCAAAATGTGGATATGGACATGGTTAGATGATCTCAGGCCATTTCTAGACATTGTTAGCAAATAGCAGGAGCCGCAGAGAATACTTTGACCATATAAAGATGTGAATGCTTATGAGAAAAGCAGATGTGAGGAATTACAAGCTATCACATTCACATTCCAGAGACCAATGTGTGCCTGGGTGCAAGTCCAAAACATTGTCTCAACAAGGAGCCAGAGCGCAATTGTCCTGCCCTGTCAGATGTTAGCGGATGGGGGATTTTGAAGCATTATCACACACACACAAAAACTCACTCATGTAAACAAACAAATAATTTCACCCTTACTTCACTTTCTCCACATCTTACAAACACACAGAGACACGCACAGACACACACACGTGCATACACACACAAACAAACACACACACACACACACACACACACATATACACTGTCTCTGGTGCTGTGGGCTCTAGCCTGTCAGAATATTGAAGTTTTGTGAAAACGGACATGATTTCTCTTTGCACTGACATCTCCTCTGGGAGTAGTGATGAAGATGGATAGAGAATGAAGGGATGGGGGGGGTCTTTCCAGCTACAGCTGGTGGATGGGAAACAAATGAAAGACAGAAAGGACAGATAAAGCTGAGACCTGTGTCAGAAAACATAGATGGAGGGTTATTAGAGTGTGTGTTTAACACAGCAGCTCCATGAAGGATTAGGAGGCTGAGCAGCAGGAGCAATTTGCCCCTGAGAGAATAGCTTACTTACTATCTGCTTTCAAGGTAACACAGCTTTCACTTCCAGACTCAGCATGTACGCACATACAGGCTCCAAGTAGCTCCTGCAAGATTAACAAGGAAGCTTGCTCATTGTGTGAAGAAAAAAACTTCATATTTTCCACTAGAAGACAAAGCTGAAAAATATGTTTTTTTACAGAAGAAAAACAGTTTGTGAGATGACAGCTCATCATTTTCCCCACGATGAGGCTGTCCCTCAATGTGTCCTCCAACTTAGAGATAACCTTGTAAAGAGAGGAAGAGTCAAAACGATTTTATTTGTGAAGGATCTTTCAAACACAGGCACTGAAAAAGCTCTACTTGAGACACAAGTCTCTAAAGTGGTAAAGGAAAAGGGAAAACCTTTAATAGAATTGGAATTTAGTGTTTCCATTTGTGTAAAATGCAGCTTAATAATGTTTTTAATTCAAACTTGAGATTTAATTATTTGAATGTTTCCAAAAGATCTCTGTGACCTACTTGGTTTATACACTTGAAGCTTATGACCGATGAAGTGACTTTTAAACCAGCAGAACTGTTTTAAGTCTGTTCTATGAACAACCCAGAAGTCAGCATATTCAATTACACAAGTTAGCTTTAGATGATCATCCCGCTTTATTAAAATTTAAGACTTATTTACATATTATTGCCTATTTTTTCTCATGATAACATGGAAAATCAGGGAATGTGGCAACATTGTCAGAAATCAGACTTGTAAGAAAAACTCTGGCTTCAACCTAATGCAAAATCTTTGTGTGTTTCCCTGTGCAATCCTAACTTCTTTTAAAGATACATTTCTGGTGTGTTTATTATTATTATTTATACTCACAATTTTCCAACAACTCAGACATTATCTTTTTGCAGGCTGATGGTCTCTTTTGGGGCCAGTTCATTGGTGGTAGAGAGGAAGCAAGCATTTTGCAAACTCACATTAATCGTCCCACTCTGGTATTTCAACCTGCAAACCTCCAGTCTAAAGCCCATTTGTTCTGTGGGCTATAACTTTGTGAGTGGAGTAATTTTACAGCCAACACTAATGGCAGGATAAACAATATTCTTAGTTGAACTTGTTTTTGTTCCAATTCTGACAGCAGTAGATTGCAAACTGTCTGTGTTGTATTCTGCTGGAAAAGAATGAGTCTTTCTAAATTTTGCATGGAAATAATATGTGTAATACTTCCAAATTCTGTTTTTAGTCATAAGGAATATTTACTGGAAAACTTGCCTGCTATTAGATGTTGATTTGTGCAATTTACACATTAGATGTGATGTTATTTGTCCAGACTGTCACTCTCAACATAGACCAACTCTTGTCTGAGCAGGAGACAGAGACGTAATATAGAGACAAATTAGGCGACGGTGTGGACAAAGACCAGCCTGCCTGCAGTAACAGCGGGACATTCCCAAACACACACACTCCACAAATCTGTGACATCCTCAGCCAGAGCAGAAACCCTAGGGAGCAGAGGAGAAGGTGGAAGGTTTTTAAGGGAGGGGGTAGTTGGGGGGGGTAAACTGTGCCTTGGGACAGTGAGACGGCAAAATCCAGGACACATATAAATACACAGACACAGACACACATGCCACTGAATGTTATTAATACAGTTTGTCAATTAGGCCTGACCTAGAAAGCCAGTCTGCACGAAGGCTGCACAACAAGCTGAAATAGACTGACAGGATATAAACACTCCAAATCCCTCTCATCAGCTCACTGTGTAAAAGCCTGGATTAACTCGCACATACATAAACAAAAACATTTATGTTTCCATGTGACAAAATACACACAGTCAGAAAATGCTACTTAACCCCACGACTGAATTACACATATACAGGCAGTAACATGCAGATAAGCACATACATTAAACACTGCACGGATCAGAAGAAACAGATGGAGGTTAAGTGTCAAGACCAAAAGTATACAGGCAACTAATGTAAAGTCTTTAAAATGGCTTTCTGAGCAGTCACCTGCAGAAATGAAAATTAGATCCAGCATGTCTGTAACTTGTTTCGGTCTCCTGGCAGGTGAGGAAGCTTTAAGCATCCCCAACCTGCAGTGAGTGATATCGATACGCTTACATTCTATGTTGTTCTCTCCTTTATCTTGATTACAGGGAGTGACATAATGAGGTTAATAACATGGGGTGGGGGGAGGAGGAAGGATGTTCTGAAGGTGAGGAGGGTCAAAGTTGTCCTCCTCTGGCAGCCACACAGGTTTAGCTTCATTCCTTGCACCCTCTCTGTTGTCGTCCTAAGAGTATTTTCCTTCTTCATTTTCATTTTCACACTGTCTGCTTGTCTAAAGGGTTTGTGCCTCTGACTCTTGCTAAGCACTCAGAGTAAAAGACCCAGAGTTGATCATAAAATCCTAAGACCTTCTTCACATTTTCTCCTTCCTCATTGTTCACTGTCTACATTATTGTAGACAGTGAACTCCCCTTTCCCTGTCTCCCTCCACCGTCACTCACTGCTCAGTTCATCGCTTAATGCCACTATCTCTTCTCCACTCTCACTGTGACAGTGGAGTGCAGTCATGCTTTAATCTGAGCCAGATGAGCTTGAAAAAACACAGGTTTTCTCTGCTGGTTGCGTTCCCCATTAACTAAGAGGCCCGTCATTTCTCTCCCCAATCACAGGGCGGACTTCTGAGGTTTACCAGCAAGTCTGCGTGTGCACTAAAGCAGACGAGCCAGTAAAACTCCTCTACGAGTGATTTATAATGACACCCGACGGCTGCTGCCATCTTCTATCTCCTCACCACAGAGTCTTGGGCAGCAGCTTTGAGCAAGACTCATAGCACCTGTAACATGAAAACCATTTTAAGCAATGTTTCCTTTTTAACTGACAGAATAAAATAGAATACAATCTGAATTTTCTACTTTTTCAAATCGCATCAGTGCAGTGTTAACGTGATTCCTGATCACACCGAGTGAGTCCAGAGTTCAGCCGAGGCTTCATCCTCTGATTCTCACTCACTGTTGAGGCAGAAGGACATCTAGTCCCTCTGGGGACGCCTGCAGTCCTGCCCTGTCACTTTCACTCTTTAATCCACAGGCCACAAAGCACATGGCACAGACGTCCAGCCTGTGGTGAAGCAGAGGGGGTGAGAAAGGAAGTACAGAAGAAAAACTGCCCTGAATCATGTTAAAGGAATTGGTTAGAAACAAGGGGAAGGAGTTAGCCTGGCTTTGTTTGAAGGTATCAGTCCATCAATACTTCTAAAGATTTTGTAGCATGTTTTACAGTATCTTGTTTATTTAATCAGTAAAAAACACATTTTTAAAGTGACATGTTGGGAATTTACCAGGGGTTGTGCTCTTGACTGTTTCCTGACATGGAGTAGTCACTTCCTTCTGTCTGGCTAGCTGTTTCCCTTTGTATCCAGGTTTGATGCCTATCTAACAGTGGGCTGGCCTAGTTTGCTTGTCATTTGCTGTACAGATGTGGAGCACTCGGCAAATTGCTCAGTTAACCTATTGTACAACAGAGTATAGCAACATATTGTAGATGACAGCACATGAAACACATTTGAATGTCATCACAGAGTGTCAAAGGTTCGGCCATGCGAAAAAAATAGTGTGGAAAAACAGGAAGCGGTTTTCATCAAACTCCAAGGTGGGTGAGAGTTACCCTATGGCAGCAAATGATCAGAGAGGACATGTGGGAAAAAGGAGGCTGGAACATCCACAAACATGTGCTGTTCACTGGTGCCATGTGCTCCATGCTAAATTAAACTTTTTTGATGTCTTTGCGTTTGCCTCCTCCCTCACATTTGTTCTTCTCCCTCTCTCCTTGAGTTACCCACATTTCTCCCGCCACCTTAGGGCTCAAGGCAGAGGGTACAATAAGAGAAGTTAGTAAGATTTCAATCAGCAACAAGATTGGAGAAGGGGAAACAAAGAATTACGAATTGAAACACTGTGAAAAAGGGAACTTTCCCTTAATTTATTACTGCACCTCCACCCCCCACAATATGTGACTATTCATCTCTTACAGGGCACATCTAGGATGCTAAGTTAATAATGCTGCAGGAGAGCACGGTGTGGCAGGAGAACAGGCTCGGGATTGCACAATAACACACTCACTAGCGAGCCCCTCATGAATCAAAATGACAAAACCAATCTAGCGACAAATTCTCTCTTGCTGGCTGTAAACTGCTGGGCTCTCTGGATGGGCGGTTGCAGGAGTACACGCTGGAGAAATGGTGAGTCAAATTTAAACAGCACAATTCAGTTAGGTGTACAATCTCACTCTTTATTTCCTGCAGTGAAGTTAATCACATCCTGGTTTACAGTGGTAGTATTCTGCCCAATAATACAGGCTTTCACTTTTTAGTAGGTGCACATGTGTGTAATTAAGGCCCATCAGCGGAGATGGACAAGGATCCCTGCAGGTGCCTGTTGAGTAAACTAACCAGAACCGCAAGCTAACCTCAATGAGGTTAGCTTGCAGTAGAACAGTACATGTATCCTACATGTACTGTTCTACTGATGGCTCTAGAGGATCCAATGCAAGCATGAAGGCAACAGTTCAGCAGAATGTCAACAACAAAGAGTGAAAGGTTAATATTTCTGTTTAATTTACTCTGAACAAACCAAAACCCTTAACTTCCAAACTGAGGTAAAACATTTGACACCACGATCCCCTATTCAGACAAAACCCAGACCCTGTTTTTACATTTTAAACTGACACCTATTTTGGGGTTAAAGCAGACATTTTAAGTGGATTTATGGACATTTATTCATGTTGGGACATGTACCTTGGCATACAGGAAACTGTGGCTGCATTCTGCATTAACACCATCCTCACACCCTTTTCCTTAGCTCCTAAGAATACACGAGCAATCTGGGTAAAAATTCTATATCTTATGAATGGTGAAGGTAAACATGAAGTGTGCCACATTCGAGGTTGAGGAGGGAAGGGGTTAAACTTCACCCGTCCAGAGCCCAGGTGCATTATGTCCCACCCTTCAGGCTGTGAGAGTCTCCATGCTGAGGAGAGCTTTAATAGCCTTGAGGTGGAAGTACACCTTCCCAGACAGTCCATAAACGACCTCTGTTCCTCTGTCCCATTCCGCCTGTCTGCCTGCTATGGCCTCATAAAAGACTTAACGGGTTTCACATGACCTCCTCTGTCTACTGCTGCAGTGATTGGCAGGATCCTCAGAAGCAGGGTGCATGAGTTTTAGACTGTTTAGGATAACGGGGTTCAATGGCTCAGAGATGAGCTCATCCCCACTTGCTGTCTGGGCAGTTTGAGCAAAGGCTCTTCCTCTGAGGTAGGAATCATCAGCTGTGTCTGAGGTTTGAAAGACAAAGGTTGGTGTACTGTTAATGAAAATATTGCCTTAAAGATTTGGCCACTTAAAAAGACTGTAACATTAATATAAGTTCAATTAACAGTTGAGTTGAGTTTACAGCAAGTTGTTATTATGAAAATTGTAATGTGTTAAAAAAAAGTTTAATTATTTAATAATATAATAATATAATGATATAAGGTCTCATCTTGATGTTCACATTTAGTTTATTTTAACTCTTCCAAAAGATTAGACAAATGCAACTAAATCAAGTTTTATAATTTTATAATTACATTTTATAATTGACAGCAATGGAACAAGCTGGTGAGGGAACTTTGACCTTAGAATAACACAAGAGCGCAGACTTGCAGACTGGACAGAGGCCTCACATGTGGGGGGCTTTCCCTGAATGTTTGCGTGTGGTTTTTCCTCAGTTGGTGGAGGTTGGGTGTTATGACCAGAGTGCGAACGCAGCACCCTGGGATCCATCCCTCCACCTGACCTGTACTGACCTCCTCCTTTTTGTCACAAAACGGAGATTGAAGCCACTCAACTGACATGCCTGTGGAAGTGTGCAGCCTGGGGCCGGCCATTATCACCAGACTGAAACAAGATCACCTGCATATTTGTTTCTGTTTCTCCATCTGGCCAATGTTTTACTCTTCTGTCTTTGTTTTATGTGCTCCGATGCCAAAAAAGTAATTAGGCCACAGTTTATCTGAACAAAAGTACTTGCACAATTGTTGCATCTCCAGCTCATTCTCTTATGGAAAAGATATGTACACACACAGTGTGTGCTCAGACCTTCTGGGCTCTCTCCATGATCCCCCCTCCCCTCCCCCAGCTTTCTCTGCACAACATTCTGCTCAGCCCACGCACAGATCCTTCAGGATTTGGCTGGTGGACAACACACATATAGTTTACAGTCTGTACACACAGATGTAAAATGACTTCCACATCCTGGAAAGTCCTGTTGACTTACAACACCTGAGCAGTTGTGGTGCACTGGTAAAAAAAACAAAAAATCAGTGGCCCATTTGTCATTACTCCTATTGTTGTGGCCCAGCTGCCTGCATATGTCACGTGGCAACACATACCCAAATCCCAAGGTTCTCAGTGCATTTAAAAGTGTGTGTGTGTGTGAGTGTGTGTTTGTGTGCATGTCTGTCTTGGCTGGCTGCTCCACCTGCTTAAAGCACCTCAGGAAGAGGAGACAGGGGGGCCGTGCGAAGCGTGTGATGTTAAGGGTACGACTGAGATCGTTTGGGGGAAGAAAGGGCCAGATCCCTTGCTGTTTAGCCCCAGTGTAAACACGTTTCCCTTCGCGAGGACGAGACAGACAGACAGAGAAACAGAGGAAAAGAGCAAAGCATGGCATGAGGAGGGAACTGAGAGAAGGGGCCGTCACAGACAGGCACAGCAGGCGGCATGCTGCTCTCCGTATTAGACTGTCAGTGAATCTCATTAACATGGCTTCTCTAATCAGCATCTGAGAATATTCCACTGAAGGCCATCCGCTCTGCTCCCACCTTCTTCCTCTCATTTTGATTACACTGATGCATAAATTTACCCTGTTTTTTTTTCTCTTTTTCTAAAGGGCTTTTACATTTACCGAACTCCTTGAGTCTGCATAGATGTTCTTTGATCTATTATGTCCAGTGGCCTGTTTTAACATGTAAAACACAGCAGGCTGCCACGTTAAAGACATCCACTCTGCCCTTGTCACATCAGGAGAGGCTTGTTTTCCACTATTTCAGCCCTACTCAATAAGTAGTGGACATAAATGGGCACTCATGCTGAAAGCTTGTCCCTTCCCAGTGACAGCTTAGTTCATAAATACAGCCGAACTACTTTCAAACTGTGTCACTGTGACATAAAAATTTGGGTTTGCTTGAACATGATGAGTATTTTCTGAGATGCCGACATGAGTCCTCTTAACTTTCTCCTTTCAGATTTGTTGACACACCTTTATTGTGTTGGAGGTGAACTCTTTGTCATCAGACTATGTGTGGAAGGAAAGCACAAATGACGCCGGGATGTTTGCAATTCCAAAATGGTGTGCAGCATTTCCACCCCCTCATCCTCAGCCGAGGATGAACTATGAGGGATAAAGAGGTGTACGAGGTCTGTTGGTCACAAGTCTCCCATGATAGGGCCCCAGCAGGAAGCTGTCTGGTGGTTTAACAGGAAGATCTGACCCCTATAAAGGAGTGGTCTCCTTTTTTTATTTGCCTCACGCGTTTCCTCAATTAGAGCAGCCGGTATCCAACACAAACAAACTCCAGCTATTGTCGAGGGACATCAAAACAGTAATATTTGATTGTCCTTGGAGAGATTTGCATGGCAGTAGATGAAACAGAGGAGATTAGAGGTTGGAAGCAAACTGCCATGCCAGAGACATTCCCAACACCACACATGCTCATTCTTTAATCATGATCAGCTCCTGCCAGCACTGGAAAGTCTGAATTCCAAAAGCTGTTCGGCATCAAATGGGACCAACGTAGTCTTGTGCATCATTCTGTCATCTGACAGAGTGACTAATGGGAGCTACTGAAGCTTCACTCCCCCAAAACCCCAAACCTAAACAGCCTCAGTGTACTTATGGTCTCATTGATTTTACATCTTCTGAAACAGCACTGACTTTCCACGAGGCACTTCTGACACACATCCTTAGGTCCAGACAGATTTACTGTGTGCCCTCGAAGTCCTCTCTCTTTCTCGCCATTCTCCAGCGACTCAAGGCAGCTTTCCCATAGTCCCGTGTGCTATCAGGTTGTGTTCCTGGCACTGCATATACAGATAGGATAAATAAATCACGCACAGACCCTCTGAGAGAATAAAGAAGACATCTGCTGGAGGAGCAGGGGCCTTTCTATTACACCCTGCAACTCCAAGTGATGAAATGTAAAGAAGTACATTTATGTATTTTTGGTACTAGAGCAAAATTAAGGTAACTTTCTCTGCCACTACATTTAGAGCTTTGCTTAGCGATATTTATTTTTACAAAACATCATCTTATAATTCATTATGCAAATTTAAAATTAAACTACCCGAGCTACATGATCCAAAGTCGAAAGCAGCTTGAGCAGCTGCACATTGATGCATCAGTAATATCAGTTCGATATTGTAATAGCCTATACATTTGTAGTTTACTCATATAGGTAATTTTTCTGCACTTTCAGCATCTCTACTTATGAAGAGACGACACTATCTATTCTTATGTGTGTATTTTCATAGCACACATTTACTTCTGACTGAGTGTTTTTACAGTGTGGTTCTGCCCATTGTAACCTTAGTTAACTGACTGAACCAAAATACAAAACTAACATTAGTGTGAAAATGAAGGGATAATATATAATACACTGACATGTCTGATCTAACATTTGATAAAATATAGTTTAACAATCAATTTTTAAAAAATACCATCCGCTAGCATTTTATACCCTTAATTTAAACTGCTTATATATTTGTTATGACAAACTATAGCACTACAGAAGCACATTTACAAAAAACGGGTTATGTTTAAGACATGGTTTGCCCTGTCAACTAAAAACTAAAGGGCGCAAATAATAATAATAGACAGAAACAATTATATTACGTTACCCTTTTTTACAGAATAGTACTTTTTCTAAGATACTATACTGCACTCAATTTAGTAAATAATAGTTTGGCTTTAAAGCTAGATACTAAGAAATAGAAAGGAAAATAGTCACTGATTTAGAATTTAATTTACAACAATCCTTCAGTTTACAGACTGTAAAGTCCATTTTCTTTCTAGATAATCTCAAGAGAGGTGTTTTGGAAAAAACATACTAATTACGCTTAAAATAAAGACAGATAATTTATTTAAAAGCTAGTACATGATAGAGTGTGTTTATTCAGAGGCTGCAAGTGAGCTAGACCTGCAAAATATGTAAATGTCTACATAAATGAAAAATAAGGTTTTTAATATTATGTGCATGAGTAATTCATATTCACTGAGGTTTCCGTAAGGAAAATACTTTAATAGAAATGTGTCTGGAAGCCCATAATATACACCAACAAATCTAATTAAACTAAGTAAAAGTCACAGTCCCAGAACTTTATCTCATACTTTCCCCATAATTAGTAGCTTATCAAAATATTAGGAGTTTTAGTAAATTATGTAGCCAGAGAATAAAGCATTACAATACTGGTGCAATCCACTCCTGGCACTGAACCAGTGACGAGAAGGAGAGATCACATCTCTGTCAGCCAGAAAATGAGTCAACTCAGGGGGCTTATGTTGTGTGCTAGCACATAATGTTAGCCATTTTGGAGAGCCAGCCACATTTGTAGTCCATACACAAACACAGCCATGAAAGCTGTATCAGTCCGGGTCCCAGTGGGTTTGAGAACACAGATCGTATTAAATACTATAGCTGAGGCTACAATGAGAAGGGGAAAACCACATTCACTAACCTCCATCTGCTATGGTCAGCTGTTCCAGAGACTCTCCGCAAACAGCAGAACGTGTCTGTGTGTGTGTTAACGTACAGAAGTGAAGGAGAGTTTGAGAGAGAAAAGTGAAACAGAAGCAGACGAATGGAGCAGGCAGGAAAGTTGGGTTTAAGAAAAAAGAGAGAGAGCCAAGAAGAAGCGAGAACAGCCATCTGCAACAAACGTGCTGGAAGGCTTTCGCATGGGGGTGACAGGTGCATTATCATAGGTTAATGAGAAGACTAGTGCTGCCTGTAGCTGCAATCAGGGGAGTGCTGCCTCTACTAGCACCTCCATCAATCAGATCAGACATGAACTCCCACTGAAGCACAAAGCACACACTCACAAACACACAGGTGTATACTGTACAGCAGTGCAACACAAACGCAGAGATACTGTATGTACAGCCAAGTATGGCCAGGAGGGTACCGTGATACAATATTGTGACTGCAATTTGGAACATAAGCTCACGTAGTGATTATAAGGTATTATGGACACAATGAGAGATAATTAGCACCGCAGGCACAGGTGTGATAATCAAAAGATGTTAACTACAGCTGGTACTGCAGTCTGCAGCGATAGGCAGCGGTGGGAAAAGTGTTCACAATGTTTAATTGGTTTTCACATGAACAATATCAGTATTTGTGTTTTGTCTGCATTGTTTGCTCTGGTTTGATGCCAGTGAGGCTCCAGTGGAAAAAAGGGAAAAGTCGCATCATCATCAGTCATAACTCGCTGAATGAAGAACCAACCATTACAAGAACAATATGAAACATAAGTTTTTTTTCTTTAATATTGTATTTGTAGGAAAATATTTTTCACATTATGTTTTTTTCTACATTTTAATATTAAGTCACACATTATTATAACAGTAAAACTAAATCAAATCATATAGCATTAAAAAGTATTGTAACATGTCATCTGTGAAATGACATGTTGCATGTCCACAAGTTTCATCTCATTCGTGATTAGTTAGTCTGTGTGTTGAAACAGTGAGTGTAAGTAATTTTGGTTTTTACAATTGAGGGGAAAGTCATAAAATATAAATTTCAAGCTTCACTTGAGAATGATTAGAACTTAATTTGTTAAACTACACTGAAGATAGCATCTTTGAGTTTATATTACTCACATTTTCTCTCCAAATTTCCAAACATATTGAAAGGAACAGTTTAATTTTAAATAAATTAAATGAAACTTAATATTGTTTGTAGTAATCTTGTGACTGACTGAAATCCCCAAACTGTTGGTTTCGTCTTCTGATGTGCTCCTCCTGTCATGATTTGGCCTTGGACTGCATTTTGTCATGTTTCACACTTTGTAGCCACTCTTTCCTATATCCTGTTCTTAGTTTTACCTGTTCCCCTCCCCATTTAGATCCAGCTCTCCCAGCAGTTCCCTGCCAGATCCTCGTCATGTCTCCTTATTAAATGCCCTGCTCCCGATCATCTGGTCTGTTTTTCATCCTGTCTCCTAGTTGCACACGTTTTTGGTTTGCAGGCAGTCTCGGTTTTTAGTCCTTTAGGTCTGTGTGCATTTTTGTTTAGGTGTTAATTCCTGCTCCAGATTTTTCTTGCATGCAGCTTTTGGTTCATAGTCTGTGAAGCACTTGTTGACTTTTGTGGTGTGTATTTTGTTTCCTGATTGACTCTGCATAATAATCTTCAGTGTCGCTACTTTTTCTTGTGTTTATATTCATACATTAGTGTTCGATAGGATCCCTGCATATTGTTTCAATTCTTGTGAACTCTTTGGTTAAGTAGTCTCGTCCTCGTTGATTTCCTTTATGTTTTGTCCTTGTATTCAGATTCTTTCTTTCCCTAGCCCTGATTCATGTTTAATTCCTAACTCCTGACTTTGTTTGACTAGTTTTCTCTAGGCCTGGTTTGTGTATTATGCACACATCCATAGTCTTAACTTCATCATTTTGATTCTCATTAATTGCCATTTCAGTTCTCATCAAATGCTGGATTCCTCTAACCTGTTGGTTTTCAGGTATTTTGGTATAAAATCAAATTGTAAAGATAGTCCATCCAAACACAAAGGTCTGGTAAGCTTCAAATAGCAGCACACAGTCTAGTCCATCTCAGCTGCCTCACTTCATGAAACAGTTCCAACTGTTCACCTGTCCTAAAAACGCAGGAAAATCAGGTAACGGGGAAATACCAGGTGAAGAGAGCAAAGGAAGCAGACACAAGGCACAGTCCAATAACAGGCAAGAAACAAACAGGCAGGATGCAAATATGAGAACAACAGCCAGGGACGCTACTGGAACAATCCCCAGTTTGACAGAAGGCAGAAGAGTGCACCAATATATATTCTAGTATTCGCACGAGGGAGTAAGAATCAGGTGATAACTGCAGGGCATGTGTGGAAGGACCTGGGATGACAGGACAGCTAGTGGAGCAGGCAAAGGCTTGAAATTGAATAACTCAATTTGTAAGAAATGGACAGTGATAGACAATGTGAAGTTATTGTCATCACCATAAAATTGACTCAAAGTTGGAATTCCAAGTTGCAAATCTTGGGATTTTCCAACAGGGACAATTTGAGAGAAAAAAAAGAAAACTTAAGAAACCTAATGAAACTAATGAATCCACAAAGCTGGAAGTAAGATTGAATACTAACACTCGCTCAATCTAATCAGCTAATCTTAATATATAAACAAATATCACAGTTGTACAGCACTTGGTTTTATTTCTTAACAGTTTTGAGAAGTTTAGCACTTGTGGCTTCTTAAATGAAGTCATTAGAAGGGGAACATTTTAGAATTACTTCATGAAATAACGTGTGAGTACTCAAATACTCGTTGAAATAACACCTTGGCCTATACCTCACCTTAGCAGGTAACACATACATTTCTGCTTATAGCCTCATTTGCCAACTAGTCGGTGGGAACTTACCAAGAAATTGTGATTCAAACTATTTAAAGACATGAGGTCACATTTATGGAAAAGCTGCCACATTGGACAAAATTGCAAAGTGACAGAATTAATGGGGATTTGTAAACATTTGCATTAATAGTAAACAGAATAGTTATGCATTGGTGCATTGCATGCAAAAACCACAACTTTGTAGGTGCAGTACTTGAGTAAATACTGGATGTATATTTTTCACTATCCACCACTGGAAACAGGTTGCTTTTTGCAAGCTGCTGCATCTGCGGTTTGTAAGTGGAGCTCAGTTAGTTTCTTTCTCATTTAGCCTTCACGTCCATCTCCCCTCTGTCTCTCGCTTCCTCCATCTCACTGGACTGAAGTGCAAACAGTGTATTTTTACAGACTCATGTTGCTGATGTTTACCAGAATTTGACAGGGTGGTGGAGCTGTACAAGTGCTTACAGGTCTTTACTCTCTGCAGGCCAAAGAGGGCACATGGAGAGGACAGCTTGCCCTTATCACAATGGATTATCCCAAAAAAAGAGGAATGAGAAAGAGAGGTGTAAAGAGCAAGAGAGAAAGAAAGGTGGGGGTGAGAATGTGTCAGTATATCATTCTTCTCTGTGCTGGATTCTACAAGCCGCTGGGCAGGAAATGAGGTGGAGGACACCCACTGACCTGCAGCCACTTGCTGCCTCTCAGCCTATCACAGAAACAATTTAAACTGCTAATGGAACAAGACTGAGCCTCTTTCCTTCTCATACAGCGACACAGTGACTCATACTGCTCATTTCTGATTAGAGCTCCTCAGGCTTAAAGGTAATTTGCAGCAGACAGGGGATAGACTCAGTAAGTTGTGTTATTAAACATATCTATCAGACAGATATGTGTGACAGACTGAGTGCATATTGTTTGTTTAGGTATGATCCCTCAGAGAGATTAAAAACAGGAAAGCCGGTGAGGCTCTGTGCCAGAGGAAGCGACCATGCAAGCGGGTAAAGTCTGCAGGTGGGGGTGAGGTCCAGTGAGGGGAGACTAGGGGAGACTGGGGGAGACTGGGGTGGGTGGGGGGTGCTGCCTCAACAGGTCTATCGCAATTTAAATGGGACACTGACAAAGCGCTTAGAGACCCTTATTATTGTATCAGCACCAGTTTGGCAGATATTTAACTTAGAACACTAAGAACATCCTGCTAATGATACATTACTGATACCAATGATACAATGTATGCTCCACACGATATTGCCAAAGTTTTACATGCATGTCACACAGAGAAGAAATCAGCGTGTTCTTTTTAGGCATCTCCAGGATGCTCAGGGCTTAGCGAACACGTGTCCACGACATCATCATTATTCATCCTTTTATTTCATTCAATCTCAGAGGGATCATCATATGTTCCACTTCCTCTGCTCTAGACTGTCTGACTGGCAGTTATGTGGAAAAAACAGAGGAAGCATTTCTTCCGCTTTGTGTTTGGCATGGATATGTGTGTGTGTTTGTGTGTGTGTGTGTGTGCGTCTCTGTGTGTGTGTCTGTGTGTGTGTGTGTGTGTGTGTGTGTGTGTGTGTGTGTGTGTGTGTGTGTGTGTGTGTGTGTGTGTGTGTGTGTGTGTGTGATTTCATGTGTCCAGCGGCAGCATGCAACTTTGACTATAAACCCATTTAGTTAAAGAAAAGAAAACATCATAAAGAAAACATCAGTTATTTTCAGTACCAATTGTTCTGTTGATTTTATGGATGAAGCAATTGTTCTGTCATTAATCATTACAATATCTTTCATTACATCATTAAATCATTACAATATCTTTCAGTCCAAGGCAACATCCCCAAAGGTCTTGTTTTGCTTATTCAACAATTTCCATAAGGTCTCTTTACTATTAAACCTTCATGCTTTTTGCTTAAGAACTAAACTCATTGTTCATTTTTTAAAATACTTCCAGTTCATTATAAAAATAAAGTTAAAAATAAAAGGTTTGTATTGTCCATGTAACAAAAGTGCTTTACCAATCACAGATTTCCAGAACCCGGTGAAACATTTTACACTTGGGTAGCACTCGCTAACAGTATGGAAATAGTGCAGTAATATTTCAGAAATGTCAAGGTATTGTAGGTGTAAGTGTGAATGGCTGTCTGCCTATGTCTTTCCGTGTTGGCCCTGAGATGGACTGGAGACCTGTCCAGGGTGACACCACCTCTCACCCAATGACTGCTGGAAAAGCCCCCCTGAACAAGATAAGCAGTTACATGTTAATCAATAAAAGGATGGATAACAAAGCAATAGGGGTGTAATATTTTTGTTAAAGAGGTAAAAGGGAGGTAACATTCTAATATTAATGTGCTGTCATACTATTGCGATGAATATATCCCGGTAATAGGGGGTCATATCACATGGATGATGATGTGGAAACTTAACCGGAAAAGCAACAGTAATTCCCTGGTACCACACTAAATAGATTTTGTGTAATAACTATAAATTAAGAGCTGTAAAATGCACTATTCCTCATTTCTACTTAATTTTACATTAAGATTTTTATCGATCAAGATGGACATGGAAGATTTTTAATGACTTAGGAAAGGGTGTATATTATATAATAGACAGCTTTGATTGACAGGGGAGATGAAGTGTCCACAGGAGTGGAGGGAGAAAAGCAACATGTGAAAAAAGAGCTAATTAAAGTCATGTTTGGTTTTTTTATTGCAAACATTTTTATACTAACCTGATGCTGCAGTCAACTACTTTTTACAGAAACAAACCTCTCAGCAAAATTAGCACTTCAACTTAAATCAGGATGATACGATGATCTACAAAGAGTTATAACATGAAGGGCCGGGGTTTGTAACCTAAACAGCAACTGTGGCTTCACTTCCGGGGCGCTGTCATGGCGTCCATCTTTACCGCTAATGCCATGAAATCAAGTAGAAAGAGGGAGTTGTGCATTTTAAAGTACAGCATTTACGGTTATTACACAGAATCTCCTAGGTGTGCTTATACCAAGCTAATACCTGGCTAATAATTACTAATTACACAACATAGTTATCTTCTATCAGCCCTGTTATATTGTTATTACAGAAACTATACGCCCCTATTATCTGGTATTACAAAGATATTACTCCGCTATTACTTTATTATTAGGAAGATATTAGCCCCGCCATGACTGTGACCTAGATATATTTCCTTGTTTTTTTGCCAGAATACTACTCCACTATTAGCCTGCTATTACCAAGCTGTAAAGTGTTGCACACTTACAATTTTCTCCCCGCATCTTACAGTAAAATTAATACATTTACGTTGCACTGACATAAGCAGAAAAATACAGCAAATTACCTTTTCACTCTATGACTATAGTACCATATTCTAATGGTGAAACAGTAACACAGTGAGAGTTACAATAACTTATCCAGAAACAAACAAGCTGTACTGAAAATGGGCGTATCATTATTGTTGCATATTCTCTCAGCAGTTTTTGAACAGTTGTTTGGAAATAGGCAAACAGGAGAATGTATGACATGAGCCAGGGATGTTGCAGTTTTGTGGCACGTACTCCAAAGTCACGCCATCATAGTATAGGTTTTCGTTTTGATTACTGTGCAGGGCCAGGAGGATTTAATCAGTTTTATTCTGTTTGTTTTTTTGTCACGTTGGCAATCTGATTAATGACGATCCAGTGAAGTTGAAAAGTTACTTTTTCAGTTTTAGGACAGCTAAGTGTTTTTCTCTCCCCTCATGTAGCCCATAGCTTTTGTTTAGTGTCGCGTTTTAAATGAGAAGCTGGTGTTTGGCACTTGAAGGACTTGGGATGTGGCTCCATTCAGTTACTTTAAAAAAGCCTCCTGAGAAAACACTAGGCTCTACTCATTATATTGAGGTTAAGTGTCTTAGACAATAGTAGATTAGAGCAGTAAGGTCTCTGCTGTGATTGTGTTTTGCCTAAAAGCAGTGCTGGAGAGTCAGTGGTGAGGTATTAGCTTCTGGCATGACAAGACATCATGAGCCTCCCTTTGCTTGATAAGACTCATTGCACTTAAACCTTACGGGAGGAGCTCTTTTGTGTTTATTGCAGAAGGGAAAAAAATCCTGTTAGAGCAATGAAATGAATGGATGTGGGGCTCTTTGTTCTGTTCAGCCACAGGGTAGTCAGACTAAATTAACAAGAAAATGCAAAGACTAAAATGGGAAATAATAACAACATTCTTTTTAAAAATGAGCTCAGAGTAAAACTGCGAGGGTACAGTAATGCCCTAAGAATTTGCATGAAGCCCATAATTAAACCTGCAGCATTTATAAATTAGGTTTTTAATACATAATTAATCCATTGATGGAGAATCTTATAATTTACACTGCAAATGTTATAACCTACTAATTTTGCTCATGTTGCCCAAATGCATTTCTGCCTGAGCCAATGACACTGCTGGGTATATACTGCCATCCTCTGGTAGCTCTGCATATGCAACCTAACACATAAAGATAACACAAAATAAAGATGTTCAGCAGATTCTAAAAGATTTAGGTTTATTAACAGTTCTCAATAAAAAACAAATGCAAATTTGTTTTAAACCATGGAATACATGTCCACAAATATTTTTTTTCTTTACAAAGTCATTGATTTTTTTTGTAAAAGTGAACATAATACAAACAAAATCTAACAAAAAGCCTTCATCTTTTGTCAAGTTTAAATTAATCTTTCAATTTGAAATATAGGTTAAGTGTAACAGAAACTTTCCTCCTGCTTGTGTAATTGCAGCATGAACACGAGTTGAAATGACACAGGTCTGACGGCACGGCTACATGCCACAAAAAAGTGCAATCTATCTACTGAATTGACCATACGTTCTGACATAATAGTGTGTTTAAAATGAAGTGGAAGGACTAAGATGATGATGATGAAGGACAGGCAGTATATGTTGATACACCGCTTCTTCCTAGCTTCTGAGTTTTCTCTGCTTGTCTTAAAATAAATCAGGTGAAATTACTTTTTAGAAAACAATGATGGGAATAAGGGGAAGATAGTTTTTTTAAGAAGCTTGAAATAAATATGTTTTGGGCAGATTCTATGACAGCCTCCCTGTCAACAACTTATTCTATGTTAAAGAAATGAAAATATAGCTTTAGACATGATAACATATTCCCTGTAAGGAATGCAATTTCTCTGTTTCAGACCCAAATAGTGCTGACGAGCTGCTGTGGCCATATTCATAAACAATAGAAAAGAAATTAACAACAACAGAACTCTTAAAACAAGACTGTGTGGGAGACAACTTTCCCATATAAAATGGTAACCAAGCATTGAAGTGCCAGAATCTATCACTAAAGTCGTATATACAGTGGTAAAAAAACAGATGATGTGACAATATAAAAAGAACAGAGAGATAAAATACTCACTCAGCACATCATACACACTTACTTCATGCCAAACTAGTCATTTTGGAAAGCTACTTGACACACCCAAGAGGAAGACATATGTGATTTAGAGTCGCTAACAGATGATGGATAGCATGAGGGAGGAGGAGAAGATGGTGGGTGTAAACAGAGGTTAATATAAGGGCTACTGCGAACAAACAGCTGATGATAGAAAGCAAAACCTCAGGCTCTGCCTCAGGCCTCACCTCCACCCTCTCCACCAAAAATACCAGCTGGAGGATCACAGAGTGACATTAATCCTTGAGAGTTCCTAGCATGCACACACCCTCCCGCCTCCTTGGATCCCATCTCCCTGCTCTGAAGTCAGAAGATGCTCATGGTTCTCAGCTCACTAAATGTCTCTAAAGTTCCCCTCATCGAGGTCAGCCAAGAAAAGTATAGCACATAAATCAACACTTGCATAGTATCATCCTGCACAATTCTCAGGTTTCCATTCAAAATATTATAAAATCACTACTTCAAAACACAAACACAAATAGTAAGACAACAATGGCAACTTGTGAAACTAGTTCCAACAAGTGTGTCAAGCCTGATTGAGAGGTGTGTGTGGAGCAGATGGAGCAAGAGAAATCTGTACAGCTGTCAAGGCAAAAAATGTTGGAATGATGGAGACAGCTGTTTGTTTTGTGTGTGTTTTTGTGTGTATGAGACAGGGAGAGGGAAAGAGTCCATTCATCTTTGTAGGGTGTTAAACTGGTTGTCGTCAGCTCAGTACTTGGGTACTTTGGTATAATCCTCCTGGATGACACTCTTGCACAGACAAATGGAGAGGATCATCCCAAGGAGCTGGAGGAAACAACAAACAACAAACAGTTGTCAACTTAGATCCCAGTTAGAGAGTTAAAACTAACCAGCAGAGCAATCAGATGTGTAATATGTGTGTGTGTGTGTGTGTTCAGTTCATGCATCTCTACTCTACCATACGATTTCTTTTGTTCGCCATAGGCTGCAACACAGAATTTCTGTCAACTGTTTTCTCAACTAATGGCTTAGTGGCAGTGAGGTGGTCACCTGCTAAAGTTTTTCCCGCTGTAAAAGAACACTACAAACTCTATGAAGTGTAAAATTAATCTCAAAAATCAGCTAAAGCTAATTTGAGGCTTGACAAGTCACAGTTTGACAAACCACCTTGGTATTACTGTACGGTCTGTACGGTCTTGCATATATCAGGAAATAAACCTGCAAAGAAACGATGTCTCAAGAAATTTTATTCTAAAAGAGCAGTGGCACTAGTACCATTAAAGCTCATACATTAAAAATGTAAGTTTCTTTGATTAAATCCACACAAAACTAAAGTGTATAAACAGCATGTGCTTCTATGGGGTTATGTACGAGTTATTTCACCCTGCTTCCAGCTAAGCTAACAGCCTGCTGGTTCTAGCTTCACATTTACCCAAGAGGCATGAGAGCTGAACAACCAGTGCATTTCTTTATATGGTAAATCATTCTTTTAACTTAGATAGATGAAGCCTCCAAGTAGCTGTGCATAAAGTAAACGTCAGGACAGGATTTATTATTTTAGAAGAGCTACAGTTGTTTAACATTATCTGTCCAGGTAAGTGATTGTAATCCAGTGCATTTTGTTTTTCATTGTTTTGTTTCAGCTAAAGAAAGTGACATCTTTAAAAGTACAATATTGGCTGAAGCATGTCTTGCTGGAAGTGTACCCGTGGATGTGCAAACACCTAGTAATAGTTTACTGCCATACCGAAAAAAGAAAAATCATTCTCAGGTACATTCTCAAGAGTCAGTTTTTTTGTGACAGACATTAAAGTAAATAAGATCTTTGGGAAGTGCAAGTCACACTGGATATCAATATGCTTTTGATGTCTTTGTGTTATAGCTAAGATGGGTGGGAACTGTACCTCCACAACTGCCACACTGGCAAAAATTCCCAAAATAACTCCACAGTTCTCCATGAGCCATTTCTCCACACTGGTTATGCAACCCTGAAAGAGAGAACAAGAGAGGGACGACGAGGGAGAAAATGCGGTTAAAAAGGACATGGAAAGAGGGAAGCTGCTAGAGATGAATGATCCCGCCCGGACATGAATAGAGCCTTTTCAAAACACAACTGTTGGCTTTGGACTGAACCAGTGAGGGGAAGAATAACACGGCTTGGCTTAGCTCAGGGAAATCATGAAGCGATAGAGAGAGTGAGGTTTTCAAAACCTGCAGACCAAACATCAGAACTGCGGAGCTTTTCTAATGCTTAAAAAAAAAAAAGAAGAAAAAAAAAAGACACAGCACTAACAACAGGTCGCCACAGCTGTCGGCATTTACTGTACTGTGCAGATTAAGTGCAGCCACAGCGACACACTGATCTGGCAACTGGGGTTTCATAACACGAGACAAACTGACTCACGTAATGAATAAAAGTGTGAGTCCTATCAGACAAATGCAGGCGTGTTGTAGCATTGTTCACCCAGCAGAACAAATGCAGACAAACACTGACTGTGGTCTGGACTGAAGATAAAATGTTTCCATTTATGCAGATCTCCGTACAGCTGGGCAGAATTTAGTGGAAAAGACAATCCAAACTGTGTAAGACGTGTGTCCAGAAGGCAGAAAACAATCACTTTTACTCAATCACTGTATCTATAGTCAGTTTAATGGCACTTGTACTTGACTGAAGTATCTACATTTTATGTACTTTAACCCAACTACATTTCTTCATCTATAAAAAAAATATACATACAAACATATTGTCATAGATAAAAAACTGTCCCCAGCAACATCCAATGTTTATTCATGTACATATTTATGAATCCATTATCATTTATCAGTAATACAGCATATAATAAATGTAACACCCCATTTTGCATAATGTGTACTTTTACTTTTGATACTTTAAATACATTTTGTTGCTAAATTGTTGCTACTTTAGTAGTTTTTTGAAGTCATGATTTTTATTTGTAACTTATGTTGTCACAGTACATTGGGCCTCTGAAACTTTTACTTGAATAAAATATCTTAATACTTCAAGTTGTAATATACACCTAGACTGTAAAGAACTCATGTGCTGTGTAGCAAACTATATTTTAAACGGCTTAAACCAGTTTCACTTTTGATATGTGTATCAAAGCAAAACTTCCCACAAAATTAAAACACTGGCAAAAGATTAAAAAACCTGAACTCGTGGAAAAAAGGGAATTCTCAAGAAAGGTTACTCATGCTGCTGCTAGCAACAGTTTCACACAATGTATTCCCCGCTAAATTCACTGGAGAAACTGATTATTTTTGACCTTATAAACTGATGTTAGAGGTGTAATTTACCGTTTCATAGACGGGTAAGTCTGAGGAAAGGTGCTCACACAGGCCCCCTGCCTGGATGGCTGAGCCAGGCAGGGACTCATTGCGACAGGAACATGAGTAGAGGTGGCTGGAGCTGTTCTTGATCAAAAAGTTCTCAGACCAGTTTCCTGGACCAGTCCATCCACAGCACTTGATCTGGTATTAAAACACAAGGGCAGGATGTGAGGGAAAGGAGAAGAAGAATAAGTTAGAATAAGAATTAGTGTGTGAGATCAATCACTTCTTGGCTGCTGTTTTCAGAGAGACAGAGGGAAAGAGGTTTGGCAAGAGACAGGGAGAGAGACAGACAGAGAGAGACAGAGCAATAAAGTGGAATGAGATCATAAAGAAAATCACAAGCTTTATCAGAGCATGGAGAAGTTTGACTTCAGCTTACTTCAGACCAGTTTTTATCTGCTATGGGTTGATTAGTTTAGTGGCGCCGTTCATTTAAAGGACAAAAACATATTTTGTCACTTACCCCGTCCTGAATTGTGTCAAGTCGTAAAAACAGTTCTATGTAGGCTTGCTACATGTCTGAAACGTCTGCTGCCGGAGGATAAGTTATTTTGTTTATTATTATTTGTGCGCTCCAATTTTTAATTTGGCAGTTTTTTCCATTTTCCATAGTCAAGAGTTGTCTTACAGACCGTTTACTGTGAGGTCTGTGGCTTATCAAAAGAGATGTTCAACACTGCTGTAGGAGCAGTTTTCCAATGTTTTGAGCTTCCTTCTTAAAATTTCAATTCAGTCTATTCTACTATGATGAGAAACTAGAAGAATGATTTCAAAACCTGGTCACATGAAAAAAAAACTAAACTATCTGCATGGAATCTAAAAATAGATTTACAGAAGAAAGATTCACAGTCCTCCAAGTCGTTATTAATCCAAAGGTGATGCGTAGAGGCAACTGGACTGGAGTTTTGAGAGACAGCAACAGATGTGGCAGAAAGTACTGTGTCAGTATGCCTGCTGTTGATGGTACTATAACTACAGCAGCTGGACGTTGTAGTGAGACACTAACCTGTAGCTGCTGTGGCTCAGTAGCAGCAACAGCTGTAGTTACCCGAACTTTGTTAGCTGCCATTCTCAATTGCTGACAGATACCTTCCTTACTTCATATTCTGTTGGTTTTTTTATACTTATGTGGTTACATTTTATTTGGTTTCATAATAGTGTTAATGTGGAAATTTTTGGATCTCCCACTGCCCCAGTTTATAGTAGGGCCTGTTGTTGTCGAGGTAATGTGTGAAAATAAAATCTGTGGATGTGGCTATACACAATAGAGTCTCTATTGTATATTCTTTACGTAATTCAAAACATTTTGACAATATTTAGGTTTCCTTTTTGTAGTAAGGCTGTTTTGGCAGTGCAAAAAAATCCTGTTTATTAGGAAAAGTTAATTAGGATCAAGTGAGCTAGGAACACAATTTACTTTCCTCTGGGTTGAAATTGCTTACAGAGGATTTTTTGTCAGCTAAGATATCACCCACTAGGTCAGGGGTGCTCAATCCTGGGTCTCAAGAACAGCTGTCCTGCTTGTTTTCCCACTATCCCTATTCTTAAATAAACTCTTCATCTGTCCCACTCCATCGTCATGTAAAACCACATGTTCAAGCTTCTCACTGACTGCACAGACCTGATTCAGGTAATCAGCAGTGGGCTGAGCAGGGATAGTTTAGAAACAAGCAGGACAGTAGCTTGAGGACCTGGATTGAGTACCCCTGAAAATAAAAAAACTACACAAAATGTGGTCTTCAAAGTCTCCACTTCTGGCAGGCTCGTTTATATAAAATTAATGACAATGATCAAATCAGTTAAATGAATTATAAACATAAGCTTTCTGTTATGCAATTGTTAGAAAGACAGCACCAAATACACACTGTAGCTAGTTACCTTTCCTGCGTGGCCCTTTCTGTGGACATCACAGTAAACAACATGTGACTAGTACTGAAGTGCTGAGAGTTCATCTGACAGCAGACAGACAACAGTTTAAAAGCGATTATACTGTATGTTTAGGAGCCAACTCACCGTCTTCTGAATGTAGTCCCAGGTTTGTTCTGTGGTCCTGTTGTTCCCGGTGTAGTTGAATATCATGCCTTGTATGATGTTTGACATCTCATATTTCAACTAAAAAGGAGAAGAGAATTCATTATTAACAAAGCGAGGTTTATGCATCACGCCACTACAGGTCTTGTTTTAGTTGATGTTAACAGTATATTTTAAAGAGCTGTACATCGACAGTGTGTATGTGTATGATGTCTTTGATTACAGATTGTCCACCCAGACATCAATTTTTGGTCCAAGGTAAAAAAACAAAGTTCAAGAACTTGGTAGAAAGTCCTGTACTTAAGCAATATATTGGGTGGTGCCCTGTGAAAGCCCATGCTACATGACACACATTGGACAAACACAGTCTAGCAGGAGCATGTTCTGCGTTTATGTGTATAAGACCACAGAGCGGTGTCAGCAATGTAGCTTCAGAGCTGGAGATGAGTAAGAACATGGCCCTATTTTGGGAGAGGGCACCACCCTGCGCTGTGGCCAGCCCTAAACACAGGGAGTGCATCCAAGGCTACACACACACACACACGCATACACACACACAATGACCGAAAATGCAACAACAGGTTCTTCCTATCCTGGGTCCTAAAGGGGTGAACACATTCAGCAAGGGAAAGGTTTGTATGTCCAAATGTTTAAAATAATTTAACTGGTATGGGGGTTGGTGTGTTCAATCACAACACTCTCTTCACAAAGTGGAAACACACAAGACTGGCCTGAATCTACTAAACAAGACTTGTAAGCAGTATGACTGAAAAGATTTTAGAAAAAAAAATAACATTCATGGTACATATTAAAAATATGTTTATTGATCAGTTATATGAATTTACAGAGGTAAAACTCACAAAAAAGTAATAAATTTAGGTATTTTTGTAAAATATTAATTGTATGTATTGTATGTATGTATGTATTTACATTTATCAGCACTTAATCATAATCACTTGTCTTCTAAGGTTTTCATTTGATATTTGCCATCTAGTTAGTTTTAGGTGTATTACTGGTTGAATAGCTTAACTTGCTGGCAGTGCTTTTAAATCTGTGTGGTATTAAATACTCTTAGTACAGAAAGTATAGTACAAACAGTATGAGAGAAACATACTTGTTTTTGGGTGTTTGGTTATTAAAAGATTTAAACTTCCTTACAGTTTGGTTTGAAGTGTCAGCAAAGGCTGAAATTTGTTCAAACAACAATGAAGTTGGTCGGGCTGCCTGTAGGGGGCACTGTGTCATTAAACACTCCAGTAGGAAGTAATTTCTGTCCCTGACACGTAATTACTTAAGACATAACAAAACATTCTCTAGTTATTTGTTTGCCTTTTCTCTCCCTCCAACATAAGAAAATCCCCCAAAGGGGGAACTTAGACAACAATGGAAACAATCAGTACTGTAACCTGCTCTCTACTTCCTCTACAGCTGTCAAACATGTCATTCTGTCCACCTGCTTCATCTTACTTTCTACCACTTTTCAACATACCAGACACAAACTGACATCCTGTCACTTTCCATTTGTTGAGCTAAAAAATGTGCTTTTATCACAGGATGCGGGGGGCTCCCTACCAGGTACCGCTAATACCTTAACTGTGAAGAGGAGGAGTGCAAAGAACACATTTATAACTGTGGGATGAAGGGTGCGTAGGGGAAGGTAAGTGTGAAAAGATAAATTTAGACAGAGTATATATAGGGAGGAACAAAGAAAAAAACAAACATACAGAAGAAACAGGTGGACAAATTCTAAAGAAGTAAAATCAAAACAGGTATAGGGTAAAAATACATTGGTAAAGTTCATTGGTAAAGTTCATTTGAATTGCTTTCTTACCCGGTCTCTCTGGAAATAAATGAGAACTCCAGCTGTGATCTGGGCAATGAGAATGAGCAGGAGGCAGGTGAAGTACTGTGAGGGGTAAATGGAAATATCAGTATACCAACATTTACATTCAAAACATTTCATTTATTTCCAAAGCTGGAGAAAGTATGTAAAATTAAATGAAAAAAGTAACTTTAAATCAAAATTTGAGAAATAACATTGTGGTTGCGTGCAATGATAAACCAACAAAGAGATAGCACAGGAAACTGCAGCCTTCCTCTGCAGCAAGGATCAGCTAAAACTGTTTTACCCACAACTTCTTTTTCCTCCTGATTTTGTTAGACTGAGATGGGCCAAAAAAAAAGTATTTTTGTAGGTTAAAAAATCCTTATTATAAGAAAAGAAAAGTCTTTAGCAAACATTTTTACATTTAAAATTCGGTATTTTAAAATTTGCACACCTTCAAACACAATCTCTACAGCCCTTTGCAAGAATAATGGAAGCCATTATGGATCCTTGCTTATTTATGCCTCCCCTGAGTGTAAGGTGCTGTCTATGCCAGCTGGTCACTGTCACTGGGAAAGTAGGTCATGGCTGTTGTTCAGTTAACCCCTATCAGGCTTAACACTGTAGAGGTCATGCACTCATCCCCACTCTTGCTGTACCCCCTGTGTCTCACTGGATTTATCCCCATAAGCGCCCTCCTCCTCTAAGTAAATCCACACATGTTGCAGAAATGCGGAAGAGCTTTACTGTCAGCAGGAATCTATCAGGTATTCTTAGCTAAGCCTGGGATTTCAAGCAGGTGTTTTAGGCAAATGCAATGCAAATAATATGTGTAACTTTTATATGAATTTATGTGCTGATGGAGGTACAACAAACGATGGCTATATACTGTAGAATGTTTAATCATTACTGAGATTTTATGTATCATATGAAGGTATTTTGTGTTTTTATTAAGAACACAACAGCAGGCAGAGGACAGGAAAAGAGGGGAGAGAAAGAAAGACAGATGAGAAACAACATGTTACAGAGGTTGTGGTTCATGGTTGGATCTACACACCATGGTGTAGAAACTGCCTATTCAATGTATATAATTGATGGTATTAACCATATGTTTAGAGTATGAAACCAAGCTAATGCATGTTGGGGTTAAAATTCCTCACCAGGCCCAGCATACAACGGATTTCGCAAATTGCTCCTATCCAGCCAAAGAAGCCCATTGCCATTGACAGGGAACCTACTCCGATAAGAATGTAGGAAGCTCCTTTCACCGTTTCTGATGATTCTTCTGGAGAAAACAGAGGTTTAAAAAAATTTGCATGCAAAATACAGTCACATTTGAGTTTTTTCTAATACAATAATAACAAGGCCCTGCTCTCTGCCTTTGTTTTCCTCCTTTAACCACAGGGTACACTTGCCAACAAATGCAGGGCAGATAAAGGTCTCATTCACATGCACAACCACTTTTGATATAGATGGTTACAACAAGCCAAAATTGCCTCACAGAAAAACCTCCTACTTCTGTGATGTCCAAGCATTTTAATGCTCAACTCCCACAAAAGATTATTTTATTAGGCCACCAGTTATTGTTGGAACAAAAGAAGTTGATCTGTGGTGAAAATAATTGATTTGTCTTTGGTATTTAGAGCGGGAGAGCTCCAGGAGGAGGTGGGAGGTGGAGGGACAGGGACAGAAATTAAACCTTGGAAAGTAGGAGAGGAGATAAACTGGAGCCTTCATGTGACCTTCTATTATCTGGGCTGGTGGAGGTCCAAAGAGTCAGAGTTTGGTCAGCAGATGAAACCAGAATTTGAGCTTTGTGAAACAACTCCAGCTCCTAAAGATTCCTGAGCCAAGAAAACAAGCCAGGGCTTTACAATAACTTACTCCCATCAATTTAGTGAAGAGCCAGACCCAGCAGCCACTCTCTACCACTGTTCTACAAACTCAATACATGTCACTTCTCGGCTTATTCACTAGGAAACTGAACACATGAAGTTATTTAAATTTCCCTTATCAAGTAAGCTGCTGATCATAGCACATGCACAATGAAAATTAAACCTCCCACAGACTATAAAAACAAGCCCCTCTTCCATGTACAACATTACAAGCTAGCCAGTCTGATGATCAAAAATCTTCTTTCTGTTACATCAGAGTAGCTGAGATTTGATCGATGAGACATCATTACATGCATGTAAATGGCTGACGTCTCACTGCACATAGGTCAGCCATATATTTTACATGCAGTCAGCAGAACTGTGGAAACAGTAATATCATTTCTGTGCTAAATTGTGACTGCATGATACATGTTAAAACTATGATTTCCATTACAATTATTCATCTTAATGTTTGCTGAAAACATAAGAGCTACTTCCCTGCACTTGTGGAACAATAAATTAATTTCCTTAGCTACAGTGGACCATCACCATATTAACTGAGATCTGAGATCATAAACAAGAATTCTATGATTATTAGATGTGGGAACTCAAATTGAAATAAATTTTTATTGAGTGGTTTCCCTGTAGCTCTGCGGTTAAATGAGCACTTGTTCCAGTATAAACATACACCCTAGAGTTAAAGTGACGTCATGCAGCAGTTAATGAATTCTCAGAACATCTCAGCACAGCAACCACTTTTACCAAAGCAGTTTTCTAATTTACTTGGCATGTTCTACATCAATTGTTTGAATGGGCTACTTCCTGTAACATCATGTAGCAGCGCACAGTGCACCACACTGAGCAGTGCTTTTATACTGAAGCTGCAGATTCCCTCCTAAGTCTTTTTAGACTGATTCCCAAATGTGTCAGCAGAAAACAGATACTTTACACTCTTCTAGCTGTTAAGTTAGAAACTGCGTTTGTCCGTGGTACTGCTAAAGAACATTTTTCTAAAGTAAGCATGTACCATGGCACATTTCCATGAAGGTCTCTGCTAGATATTCTTAAATAGACCCTCGGGTGGTTTTCATGGAACTTTCCATTTAAAGAGGAGCAGAGGGTGGAGAGAGGGCTGTTTGGTATTGCGACTCCTTCTGTAAACATAACCAAAGACACACATTCAACTTGTTTACAGTTGGAGAAAGATCCCTGTTGACATTATGTGCGGTATTAAAACTAAAACATAAGTTAATCAAGTTTGTGCAACATTTCTAGAATATGAGCAGCTAGAAGAAAGATCACTGCTTAAACAAGCTGCATTTTGGCAGGTGCCAGCAAGGTAAACTTGACGCGATAACTGGAGCAAGCTATTAAGAGCACTGAGAAAATGTCCTTTTAGCCGAAACATAAGGCGCTTGAAAGCAAAACACTTCCAAAGTTCCTCTACCCGAAGTCACTGGGGCAGCTGCACATGTGTCTATTCATAAGACTCATAAAGAATGTAAATGAAAACAGAGAGATCCTGTTTATGGTCAGGCAATGGTATAAATGAGGGGAACACACCGAGTCAATAAACAGAGGTGTCTGCAGCTTTGTTTTTTTTGTTTTTTTTGTTCCTCTACAAAGTGTTATAAGGTTTCCAGTGAGGTTAGAACTCCAGGGAGCCAGGGAGGAGCTGAGGTGGACCCATTCTGGTAACAGGGAACAAAAATAACATGAAGAAGAGAAGGTCATCAAACCCCTCACAGGAAGGGATAGCCTCAGTGAAGCAGGACCTCCACTATCTCTGGAGCAACAGCTGGATTATCACAACAATAGGACTGGGCCTCTCAGGGATGATGAATACTGCGCTGCCTTTGTGTTTTGAAGGCCTGGTTGGAGATACGGAAACTAAATAATAACCTTGGAGTTCTCCACTGGTAAAGACCAACGGAGGACTCAGTCTGGTTTAGGACTCAAGGTCATTTTTTGTAGACTTCAACCAAACTATAGCATTTTCACATCATTGGTCAAAGCAGCTCAGGCTTTTGGCCCAAATATAGATTTCTTCATAGTTATCTTTAGATTATTTTGTTGTGTAGTCAGATAATTGTTTTGTCTGTAATTTGTCAGAAAGCAGAGACAGCTTTAAATCACAATAACCCAGAGTTCAAGACCAAAAGCGGCAAAACCTCACATTAAGTTAGAGTGAAGAAATCTAGATAATCAAAACGCTACATAGTAATAGTAACCATAACTAAGGTCGATCAGAAATAGTGTTAACAGATATTATCAGATCAAGCATAGACAATTTTGCCAGGATGTTTTTTTAAAAATAGACAAAATGGTGTCACTAAGTTAAAGAAGTGCAAAGAACTTAAAGAAGTGCAATGTTCGACTTATGTGTTAAGTCAACAGATAATATGTTAAAAGATTTCTTCTTGATAGATAGGGAGAAACTTTCACTGCTGCTCTCAGCAACACTCCATCTGGGATGAATACACCAAAAGTATTTATAACACGATTTATGGCAACTAAGAGTTTCCATCCTTGGTTTCTTGTTCTTTTCAGACAAGGCTGGAACTGGGTTTCATTATGCTTTTGTCAGTGTCTTCACAGTAGTTCACAGTAGTGTTTTATAGAAAGCTGATAACTTTGCCTCTTACAGCATGCCATTTGAGGGCTTGGTGTCATTTTTACTATGCAGTGTCTACAAAACAGATTTGCAACAACATTACTAAATGTGGAGATTCTAGGTGGGTGTTTTAGCTATCTGGTAAACTGAAAGAACAGGCATGTTCAAATTACAACTCTGTAGAAACTGTAAGCACATAAAGCAGCTATTTCTCAGCAAATAATAAAAAAACTGAGATGCCCCAGAGGATTGACTGAATAACCTACTAATCTTAATCTCCACAGATGTGTGTGAATGGGTGTTTGTGTGTCTACAGGGCAGCTTTTCAGTGGCGGAAGAAGTCATAAAGTTACAACTCTGAGTCACATTGTTGGTTTGGTGTAAACATCACTTGTGGTTCTGTGGGAATGAGTCCTAGGGGATAAAGTCCACATAGGTTGTGCAGACTAGGCCAGGGGTTGCAGAATTTGACAAGCCGACTCTGCAATGTGTATTTTCACTTTCTCTGTGCTCAGACTAGCTGACATTAGTCAACATTGCTGAATGTTTGCTGATGTGTTATCGCCACAGGATACAACAGCAGGAACGCAAGTGAATGAGTCTTACAACACTTACGTAGAACAGCAATGAAGCTCTGGTTATCAAGGAGAACCCATAGTCCAACGCCTACAATCAGCGCTCCAAAAACCTGTGAAGGAGAAAAATTAATTTAACAGGAATTAAACCTGATATCAGGGCAAAACACAGAATCTTTGCTGCCATGTCTTAAACGGGGGATATTTCTTTCCCCTTCCTCAGGCTATCACATCTGGAATTTATCAAATCCCGACTATTTTCTCTTTCCCTTTTTTTTTTCACAGCAACATCCAGAGGGAAAGGGGATCCACTGATATTCAACAAGAGTAAAAAAGTACAGAGGCTTAGTGGTACTTTCCTCAAGTTTTCAGTTTTACTTCTCTGCTCCTGTTGAGAATTTTAATGGAAAATGGAAAGTCTGGAACATCCTGGACACAGTGCCTCTGTCTATTAGGGGAGAGATGATGTGGATATGACCAACAGATCCACTCTGCTGGTTTTTCCAACATTACACAATTCGACAGAGATGAAGCAGTTCTGCTCCATTTTCAATAACCCATCTAGAATAGCAAATGAGCTATGTTAAGTAGGGTTAGGATTTATGACAATTAGGGATGAATAGAACCATTATTTTTAGGCTAGGTTATTTTGTTACTGGGGTCTGAAAGCCTCCGAAAATGATCTGTTTTACTGTATGTAAGCTTGTAATGAGGCTATGAAGTTCATAACATCTATGTAATTAGGAGAGGCCTTGTTTAGGAGTTGTGGGGAACTGGTGAGGGGGCAAAATTCATAGATGAGAGGCTCTGTTGATTCACCAGCTTCCCCTGTGTCCTGCCAGCCCTCCCCAACTAGACAACAGTAATTAGAGCCATGGTTAGGAGCTGTTCATTTACAGGGACTACTGAGCTTTCGCCAGCCATCATTAGCCCACCACTTTCTGGCTTACCCTAACCTCCCTAAGTCTAATCTGTCCACATGGTCACTAAAACAGACCCACAGGCTTCCTATTAGACACCGGTAGAGTGTTCACATCAAGAGGTCTGCATCAGGGTTACAGCAGCAGCATCATTGGAAAAGTCTGGACAGGCTTGCAGAAGCGAGTTTTTAGAGTCTGGAATGGTATCAACCCCTGAACTCCATGTTGTGTTGACAGGAATAGAGGAGGAAATAAACAAAACCATCTGCTAATTTAGGTCTGGCTGTGCTCAGATACACTGTAAAGTCTCTCACTGTTAGGCAGAATTATGGCATTTACATTTTCATATATATCTCTGCTAATCTGCAATGCTATTTGTCTAAGGCTCTTTGTGGTGGCGCGTCATGCGTCATAAGCGTTCGATTAAACTGAAAGAGCACAGCATGCCTATCTATCTTAGGTAAGCACAGTGATAAAAGTGCAAGTCATGTGACATGCTTTTGACAGTGATGAAGAGATGTAATTACTTACAAAGAAGAGAAGATTGAAGAGGAATAAAAAGTACTTGGTGACTGTGATGCAGCCGTTCCCCATAGTTGCACTTCTGGAAGACAAAAGTTTAAAATAAATTAAACATCAGAGGGAAATATCGCAGGATAGTGTGGTTCTATCAAATGAGAAGGCGGAGACAAGATTGAGAAGAGACACAACAACAAACAGCCAGCCTTGGGATAGCCTTGCTTTAAGAAGATAGTATGTGAGCCACAGAACAAGGACATGGGAAAATCTGCACAGTTGGGTTCATGCTTAAGCACAGCTTTAATCTTCAATGCAACAACATCAATCTAATTCATTTAAACAGGCACATTTCTCTAGTATTCAATACCTCAACCTGCTCTAATCTCTATTTTATAAGACGAAAACTGGCTTGTTGTCATAGGATATGAGGCCTTATGACAATGCAGCCTGCTTTTGAAAGCAAGTTTGTTAAATAGTCCTGTTTTATTCTCGACAAAGCAGAGGAACTATCCTGGTGAGACAGCTTGACAAAGACCACCACAAATTGGAGAGTGGTGAAGTCATGATGGCTGTGCAGAGACTGTGACAGCATATGTGGTTAGGCATGCCATTGTCATCACAGGAAGAAGGAAACTACGCCCATCTACAACTTTATTTACAAGCAGAAATAAGCCGAGAAGGAGTGTTTTAAGAAATTGCTTTACCAATGTTCAAGCTTTTTAACAGATATGACCAGACAGACAGACAATTAGACCTTTAACACAAACTGAGATACACTGCTGTCCAACAATTTACAGTGTTGTCTTTATTGTTTCACAAGCAGTTTACCTCACACTCATATATGTGTATGCTCATGTTTCTGACACATACACATGCATTCGGTGACTTTCCTGTGAGTAATACTTTCCTTTAGGAAACACCTGTAGACCAGACCAGCACCACTCATACAGTTGGGAGACTTTATAAAACTCCAAGGCAACATTAGTAGCCTGAGCTCTACTAATGCAAAAAAACCAAACCAAAACAATAAACAACAACAAAAAAACAACCAAAATAAAAACTATATATATATATATATATATATATATATATATATATATATATATATATATATATATATATATATATACACGTGTGTGTGTGTGTGTGTGTGTGTATGCATATATATATATATATATATATATATATACACACACATACACGTGTGCGTGTGTGTGTATGTATGTACACACACACACACACATATATATATATATATATATATATATATATATATATTTTTTTTTTTTTTTTGACTGGACAGAACTGAAAATATAACCAGCTATTGCAGTTATTTGAGGAGTGTAAAAATACCCTATGAAGACAACTCCCTGTATAATGGATGACACAGTTATTCTTTTCTCTCTTCCTCTTCAAAAAACCCAAAACTGGGAATCAAGAATAATAGGTTCTTCCCAAACCCGATAATAATGTGTATTTATGGCTAATAAAAACAAAACAAAAACAAGAACAGACCCATTACCAAAAGTGCAGTGTTTTTTCCAGAACTATTGCAGTGCTTCAAAATAAATTCCCTAAATTTTATTGATCATTGTATGAATTTTATTGATTTATTGTTTTTAGCTTAATCTGAAGACGAGCATGTGGCCCTCAAATTAATGTTGTGTTATGGCAGAGCAGGTGCTGCGCTGCACTTGTTTCAAGTAAAAATATCACCAATATTGCAACCAGTTTATAAACCACCTTTGAGTTAACTATAAAACGCAGTCAAATAACTTGCAGATAAAGTCTGTTCACTTTGCGCACACATTTCCCGTCTTGATTTCATTTTCCTCTTGTTGATAAGCATCTGTCTGTACAGGCAAGTGAAAACTAAGGCAATAATACTGCAGTTGCTGGCTCTTTTCAACAACAACTACAGGAAATAAGTTAAACCTTAATTTAAATACAAAAATTAAATACATATATAATATATAAACATATATAATATTAATAAACAAACACTGTTTATTTGACTATTTTCTTAACATCTGTTTTTCTTTCATTGTAACAACATTGTGAAATAAATCCCTCAGTGCCATTTATGCTTTTCAGACAACAAATAAAAATTTCTAGCAGCCCCAGTCCAATGTATCTTAAAGCAGTCAACTGACTACAATGAAGTTAGTTGCAAAGCCATCCAAACCATATAGTCAAATTTTTTTAGCAATTCCATGCAAATTCACACACTGGGCAGATAAATTGTGGGGCCATTTTAAAGCTACAAAACATAATCACAATAGTTAAAAGTCAAAATAAATCTACTCAAGGAGAAAATAAGACCGAAAGTAGGGCTGTGCCATATTGTATTGTCTATCGTGTATCAGTATTTATTCCCAAGGTAAAACATTTGTAATATCATGATATTGGCGGTTTACACATGCATGCTATAAATTGGGAATCTCATATCCAACAAACACACCAACCTTGGTGGAAAGCAGATATGCCACATTTAAAAGGGAAATTTGAATTTTTGAACAGCTGCTTAGAAATTGTTCAGCTTCAAATAAGATGTGAATGAAACATGTGTCAGGAACCCAAACCAGGAAACTGTGGTATCAGGAATCAATTCTGTTGCATATTTTAAAGCAACATTCATAAGCAACTCCTTTAACTCCGAAATCTTGGTCAGCATCCTAAAGAATAATGATTTAAATTATATTGCAATAATTATCAATATTAACTGATATGAGAAGAATTATCTGGACAATTACTATAAATGTAAATAAAAACAGAATGCGATTTGCAAATCTCATCAAACCATATTTATTCACAACAGAACATAAACGTATCAGATGGTAAAACTCAGACACTTTACCGTTTCATATAAAAGATTAGCTCATTTAATTTGATGGCAGAAACAGATTCAAAAAAGTTGAAACAGGTCGATGTTTCCCATTATGTAGCATCCCCCTCTTCCTTTAACAACCGTCTGTAAATGTCTGGGAAGTGAGGAGACCATTTGATGAAGTTTTAGGAGAGGAATGTTGTCCCATTCTTATCTGATGCAGGATACTAGCTGCTCAAAAAGTCCTGGGCCTTTGTTGCTGGATTTTCGTTTTATGATCTGCCAAATGTTTTCTATTGGTGAAAGGTCTGGACAGCAGGGAGGCCAGTTCAGCACCCAGACTCTTCTTCTGTGTAGAGCTGGATCGGTTTCACATATGGCTATTTCTTTTCATGATACAGCTTTAACTTACATTTGTGGATTGCACCATGAACTGTGTTCACAGACGTCTTCCTGAGACCATGTGCAAATGTCCAATAGATCACGAGCATTTAGTTTTGACCTTTGGTTTTGTCCCTTGCGCATAGGCATTCCTCCTGATTCTCTGAATCTTCTGATGATATCATATACTGTAGATGGTGGAATCTTCAAAGTTTTCACAAATTTACATTGACAAACCTTTTTCTAAATTTGCTCCACGATTATTTGGTGCAGTTTGTCACAGATTGGTGAACCTCTGCCGATCTTTACATTCAAGAGGCTATGCCTCTCTGAAATGCTTCTTTTATATCCAGTCATGTTACCCACATGTTGCCATGTAACCTAATTGGTTGTCAAATGCTCTTCAATTCGTTTTTGATTTGTGGCAATTACTTTTTCAGCCTTTTGTGCCCCTCTTCCAACTTTGAGTTTATGTTCTATTGTGAATAAACTATAGGTGGAGGGGATTTGCAAATCATTGCATTCAGTTTAAATTTACATTTACAAATACTCCCAACTTTTTTTTAAATTGGAGTTTTAAAAAAGCAATAAAACATTGCAATTTAATTAGAAAAGCTGTCGAAAAATCCGTCATTTTAGGTCACAACAATCACAAAAAAGTCTTCAAAATCCTAGAAAGATGCACATCACTCAGCCCCACAGGAAAGTACAATGGTTTCACGGAAAGTGGCAATAGAAATTGTGCAAAAACTGTTGTTTTATTAACAATTCTGCTGAAATCCAGATACAATAAAGTTTATTTCAAATAGGAGGAGCTATAAGTTAATTTACCATGGACAGAACAAAAAAAATGTATGAGAAAGCAGCAAATGAGTCATCTGAATTTTCCAAACTGAGACCTCGCAAAACCATGTTTCCAGTTACAGCCCCCATTTCCCTCCCCATGTTTTGGTAATGGTGTGATCACTATAAAAAAGTCTTTAGGTTACACTAAAGAGGCGTTGTTATACAAAAAGCCGGTTCAGAAGCACAAGGGACAAAGGTGATTTGAAGACAGCATGCAGAGCAGATGGCCGCAACTGTGTCTGTAATGGACCCAACAAGAGTCAACTACACAGAACAGTACACAGAAAGTCAAGTGGTGTGCCAGCCTCCATCTACCACCTCCCCCTATCATATTCATACATGACCCACTTACACATCTGCAAAACTATTATCCTAGTACTAAATCCCTTAATGTCATGCCAGAATCCTGCTTTAACATGTCCAACAATGTTGTTTATCCCCATGGGCAGGATATAGCTCATTGTCTACATTGGTGTCTTAGTGATTAAACTAAATAGGAGAGCATTGTTTCATTTTGTTTGAGGAAACAGCTTCACCACACAAACATTTATTGTATTTGAAATATTGTACCCTGCAAGGGAAGGGACCCAGACTGCTAGTATATATAACATTGAATCGGATTAATGTGTACAGTATGTCTGCAAAGCTGCTTTTGCCTATTTATTTTATTGCTTCTTATGTCATAGAAATTCTTATACCTAGCTTTCTCCATTTGAGTTGCACAATTAGTTGATAAGAATCTTGAGTTCTTCCATCAGTTAAATTCCGTGACAGGGAGGGGATTTCTCATTTACCATCCACAGCATGGGAGTCTCATACTTAATATCATGACAGAGTGAAAACCTCAATGGGGTCAGCACCAGGTAACTTCCTGCCATTCACTGGAAATGATGAAGCATCTAGCAGCAAAAATCGAGAGAGCAAAAGTGACTCAAATATTTTTTTTGATAATATTATTCATTAATAATTAAATAATAATAAAAATATCAAACTAGTATCAAAAGTTAAAGTACCACTACCATAACCTCTAATAACTATTGGAAAACGGGAGAAGCTGGGACAAAAATAGCCTGTAGCTACACGTGTCCTACACAGCTGTAGTTTGTCGATGCAACATGGTTAGCTAAATGGTAATGGTGGGTAATAGGAACATTTGCCTAATTCTGCTCATAATTTCCACAGGCAAAACTATAACTGTTAAAGTTAAGTATAGAGTAAAGGTGTAAAAAGTAAGGAAGTGGAGAGTACGCTTTGCTTGCTTGATGTGCCTATTCACATTTCTGCTTGTAAAGCACAATAGTGCTTGCACCTAATGCAAGACAACTGCAAGAGCACTGTGGCAACTGGATGTTGCATCTTATGTCTACTTAGTAAGTGCTTGACTTCAGTTTCCGTAGAAATATTTAGACAACTCACTTTGGTAACATTTGGCAGCCTGTCAAAATAAGTTAGTGTCTGTAGTTTAGTTTATCTGATACAATGGGAGAGATGTCCCACATGTCTCCACAATGTCAAAGATAACACAACTAAGTCTTATTTCCACTGTGGTCCTAAGTGTAAGGTAAATGCTGTAGTTCTTGATGTAAGAAAAATATCCATAGAACCCTCTATGACAACGTTCTGGTAAAATAATGGCACAAGTGTCAAGACAGCACTATATAATCATGGCTGTAGCTAAAAATGCAACAGTGGATTTGCTCGTTCATATTATTTTGCACAATCATCAAACCCTGTCCAAAATAGAAGGTTTCATTCTTATTTTTATGGTGCGTTTCTACGCAGTGAAAAATATTTTGGTAATAGACTTCATCAAAGTTGAAGTCTATTCACTTAGGTAAAACCTTACTCTGACACGTGCACATTCTCTTACTGGGTTAATACTCATGTGAAATAATGACATTTTACTATTTCTCCATATGTGGAAGCAATGGCAGTAAAGTAAACCCTGTTTGCCCTACATTTTGACAACAACTTTTTAAAAATTTGTTAGATTTTTTATGATATTCAAGCAGCAGAAAAATTACAATGTAAAGGGGGAAAAAGTCATACTGGCACAAAATGTATCAAAGCTTTTACAAAGGCATAAAGGGATAAGTTCACTATTTTCCAATAATCAGGTGAAAATTGACTTTGAGACTTTGAGACCACACTGTTAACTGGTTAACTGAGAACATTATCAGCATTAACTGATTTGATTAAGTTGGGTTACAACTGTTGTTTTCTCTAACTTGTTTTTTTAAGCCACACCAACAAAAAAACTAAGTGCATCACTTCAAAATAAACAATGGTGTTTATTAACTAAGACTTTGTTGCTGTAACTATGCCTCCTAATCACAGTGACTAGTGACCCTTTCAATGTGAGGATTCAAACTAAGTCTGGAGTTCTTTTACTGAAAAAGTTGCCTTCCCCTTTTCTATAAAGGGACTCATGTAAATAGAAACAACTAAATACCAAAGGGAGAGTGACTTTGGGGAAATATCTACTGGATTTGGCCAATTTTGACAAGGCTTCAGGGAGCTTAAGATAAACTCTCAAGGTTACATGTTTTGTCAGGAATTGAGGAGTAGATGTAGATTTGTATCCCCATCACTTGGAAGGAGAACATCCTTTCGCCAAGTTGAACAAGAACATAACTACAGCAACTACTTATATTTAAAGAGCGAAATGACAAATAACGTTACTGCCTCTTAGCAGAGAGCAAATAATCCAAACACCATACGTCACTTAGACGTGATCCTAACTTCCTGTAACGTTACAAAATCCGGAGCAGTTACACTCTATAGTCAAGTTGATTGACAGTGTGAACCAATGGAAGCTTAAACATTCTGGTTTAGGGTTTTCAACAACCAAACCGGTTCGGTTTATGGTTGCTGCTGAATTGTTTACCGTGAAAGGATGTTACGTTACGTCATCTGTAAAGTAACGACCTTTACGTTAACGTCATGTGTAAAATGACCGTTGGACACAGTTAGAGACGCGCAGGCTAACGCTGACGTTACACCTTTATCGTTAGTCTGGCAGAAAGGTGGTGTTGGAAAAGTTGGAAAAGTGTTAGAAAGTTGGAAATGTTCTCCGACGGATAACAAGGGTAAATTAACATTTGTGGCGTACTCTTTAAAATGGTAAGTAGTGTTAAAAAACGCTTACTTGAATTTGTCCGAAGATGGTCACAGTTGGCTGGAGGATCGACCGTCCCTTGGGCTGCTTGTCCACTGAATAAACTGTCTCGGCTGGTGAGAACAGAGATGTGTGTCTGCAAAAATGTTCACACCCCCACCGTGCGGCAGCCATGGTTAGCTGCATGGTTAACCCGCTCCTGCCTAGTCCTGCGCAACAACTGCAGCTTTGGGGCGTCACAGCTGGCGCGCAGCGGTTCTTGATTCAAGACTCGATCCGTTTCCTCGAGTACTAAACGTAGCGTAGGAAATATCTGAGGTGTTTGTACCTTGACGCGTACTTTATTACGCTTTTATCCCCCATTTTGGTTCATTTGTGTGCCGTAATTACTTTTTTTTTAACATTTACAAGCTCTCGATAGGTTTATATAACTATGTAGAGCTTATAAACTGGAACGAAGCCGTTTGTAACTGAGACTAACTCATAATGAAAATAAACTTAGTAGCAGTTAAATTAGCTCCACCTTCAGCAACTACAATAATAATATTCTGCTTTTATTCTCACCACACGGTTTTAAAAAATATATATATATAGTACAGTGTATTGTAAACAAATTGGTTTTTTAATTAATTTGCACCCTACTAGTGCTTGTAATACTAAAGGAATCTTATTGGCAGTGAAGCAGTTTCAGTCCTCATAGAGCGGTTATGGTTCCCTTTTATGTGGTTGCAGCTGCAGCAGATGCTAGCAACAGGTACAAACTGGTGTCAAATGCAAATAGCAACATTAGTCACAGACTAACTAATATCCTCTCATTATACGGTATGTGAAAAGCATGTTTTGATGTGATGATCACTCAGAGACAGTTTGGCCTAGGTATAGATTATCCATAGATTAACCACAATAAATATAACTTCATCACAAGAAAGTAACAACATAAAAACCTATACAGGCCAGTCTACTGAAACATAATTCAGTTCAAAGCCTGTGGTAACGGGTTTAAATTTATGTATGTACATTACTTTGTTTTTAATTGCTCAGTTTTAGACATGTATATTTTACTCTGAGTACCTATTTTTTTGCAATGAAGTTATGTTTGTCTGAACTGTGCTGCGCCGTTCATGAGAGTTTAAGTCCAGGAGATGCATGGAATTAATAAATCTAAACCTGATCATGAGCTTTTGCTGTTTAGGACAGACAAAATGTTTCAAGCAGCATTTTAAATTATGTAATGTAAGCAATTCTGATTTACTGTTTACAACAGTACCATTAGAAATTAACCAGGACTCAGTATATTGAGTGGAAAGTATGGAGAGAATGCATACACACAGGGACACATGGGAGCTTTTGCCTTTAAACAGCCCTAACCACACACACTTCCTGTGCCACGCAGCCCCCCTTTACACCCTTTTCCCTGATGTGTGTATATGTAAGAAAGAAAAGAGAGCACTGGGATACATAAAGTACATTGCACCAGATAGTTTCATTTAAATTTACAGAAAGATCTATGGGGCAACTTGAAGATGATCATGTTATGGCATGTTAAAAGACAGAAAACACTAAAACAAAATCCAAGATGACATAACAGCTCTTTAGCTTGTTGAGACGTGTTGGAAGAAAGCTGAAGGTTTTGTGTGATATGTGGTTTTGATTTTGATGGGAAATTTGCTAACACTCCCTACTTTCTAGGTTACTGCAGGCGGAAGATATTCTGTTCAAGGCTGCTCTACGCTCTCGGCCATGAAATGAATGAGCGTATATACCTGTGTCTAAATCTCAAAGCCTCACCCTCGCTGCTGGGTGTCAATAATACAAGTTTAAGGTCCACACTGGTTCATCCCATAAATGGATATAGAATTAAAAAAAAATACTAAGAAAGCTATGCTCCAACCAAATAGCAGTGTAACATAGATTACAGCAAATGTCACCAATATTCTTTGCGATATCGTTTGTGGCAGTAAACTGAATATACAGTATTTGGTTTTTGGACTGGTGGACAGACAAAGCCAGTGATTTTTATCAAAATGGGCATTAAACACATTTTATTATTTGTTTTTTAATTTTGACCTTTTATAGGCCACACTGTTAACTGGTTAACTGAAAAAATGATCAGCATTAACTGATTTGATTAAGTTGGGTTACAACTGTTGTTTTCTCTAACTTGTTTTTGTTTTTGCCACTCAAACAACAAAAAACAAAGTTAAGTGCATCACTTCAAAATAAACAATGGTGTTCTTTATTTTAAACTAAATAGTGGAAATTCATAATTCATTACTGAGGTACAATATAGCACATATATACATAACACAATGGTACAGCTTGAAACAGTTCGACCTAATATGGTATTCACAGCAGTACAATATATGATGGATCTAGATCAGATGGAATGAATAGCTTAAATTTATATTCCTCTATAATTTCAAGGACACAACTTACAAACTAATTTACGTTAGAGGGGGATGAAAGAGCAATTTATGCCTCCCTTTTTCTGCCCGTCCTCCCTGAAACTGCCCATCTTTCTGAAAATAAATCACATTTACAGACCCTTGAACATTTCACAAGGATGATGATTTGTGGCCTGTAGTATCGATGTAAACTGGATGACATTTTTCTTGAACTCCATAATTACTATGCTAGTTAAAACAGAGCAGTGGGTTGGGGCACACAATGTCACTCAGGAGAGCTGCATCTAATTAAACACTGGGAAAAGGATAATTACTACTTTTCAGGGAGTACAGGAGACCTCACCCATGTTTCACATTCCCTAAGTAGTAATAAGCACATCTGCCTGCAGAGCTGGACTTGCAACTCCAAACCCACAATCACTGTCACCTCAAGACCACTCCCTTCTAAAGCAGGACTCAGCATGGTCAATTACAGCGATATAGACCACCTTTGGAGGAGGCATACAGTATGTTCTTTGTGTGAGCCAAAATAGATTTTTGAGTTAAATTTACAGAACGAATCAACTATCTTTAAAGTGTCTTTTGACTGGTCTTGGGTGTCATGTCGCAGAGATCAGAGCTGACAATTTGCAAAGCTGGTACAGCTCTAAAATTGAGCTTGAACGCCATGTACCTTCAAGGCAGCTAAATTTTAGGAGGTAGAAAATGCACTAAACAAACTGAAAACTGTCAACTGTTGGTTTATCTGTTTTCGGTTTTTATCTGTTAAAGCACATTTAGTTTAATGTCCTTATAAATCAATATTTCCTTTTTCAAGCTTCCTGTCACACATCCATTCATTGCCATTAACATCTTTATTAGCTTTGCTTTCTAGTTAGCCACAGCTTGCTACAGAGCTTGCACATTTTATTTTTTGGTTGACATATATCGCATGCGTGAGGTCACAGCACAAATGTCACTTAAATAGGTATTAAATATAAAACCGCAAGAGAAAGATCAACCTTTGAAAATCATTTAACTAATACTGAACAAGTTCCCTGTTTTTTTTCCACAAGAAAACCACATGATAGTAAATACTTTTATTTACATATATACAAGATGATGCACTGTTGATGACTATTCTTTTAAGTAGTTTTAAGGCAAGACTTAGGATATGGTGTATGTAAAAAAAACTGTGCTACATTACTAGGAATCAGTTCAGGTTTGTTTACCATGCACACTGACATGCTCGGCTTGCGACACAATCTTTACAGTAAAGTTCAGTATGTTAAATACTTTGTGTAAGATAACTCTGTCAACAGTCTTGCCAGTGTACACAACAAACAGACATCTACTCCCTGTCTTTAACAAGTTCATTCCTATGTGCAAATGTCAACATAACACACACACACACACACACACACACACACACACACACACACACACACACACACACACACACACACACACACACACACACACACACACACACACACACACACACACACACACACTGGTCTCAATACCATTAAGATTCCTGTACAAAACAACTCCTATGCACTTCGGTAGAACCTAATGACTGATGCCTCAAGGAATAATAATTAAAAAAAGAAAAAAAGAAAAATCAGTTTGTCCCTGAAAAATGTTTCAGTTCAGCATTTCTTTTTGGTTAGTTTAAATATGATTGATGGTGATGATTCAGATATAACCTTAAGGAATTTTTCAGTGTGGTGAGCAAGAAAGCTGTCAGAAAATGTTGGGTTCACTGTCACTCATCCAGCGTTTACGTTATCTGACTGGACCTGAATTTTACACCAAGTAAGGTTGATGTTTTTCCATCCAGTGTGATCACTCAATAGCTGTCAGAGAAGCATGCAAGAGCACAGATACTAAGGCATCACTTTAGCATCCATATAGTATGAGTTAACATCATGAAACAGAAAACAAATTATAGCACAAACTCTTGGTCCTTAAATGTGATTAAGAAACTTTGATTTAAAAGTTGCAATTGACAAACAGATAACACTACATATTGAGTCTGGAAATCATGTACCTGTACATGAACAACATACTCAGATGTTTGAAATTCCTCTGTACTGTACACATTAAATAATAGAAGCAGGCTACACACAAACACGATAAACTACAAATGGGTAGTTCCTTCTATATAAAAACAGCACTGAGTACTGCACAAAGGAGGAATGCATGTTGACAGGCGCATCACATCAAAGCCCACAAGAAGAGCATTTCACTTTCACCATGAGGTTTCTGCTTCTTGTAGATTCTGGAATGTGAGACTGTGCTCTTTCGCTGAATACTGGGGGTAACAATAGGTTTGGCCCCATGGAATGGGGTAGGGAGCATCCAGGGTCAAAATAATGCTCCGAACCCTGATGAAAATATAATCCAAATTTGTGATCGGTGCTCAGCTGTCCTCTCTCAGGAAGTATCACACAGGCAGCTCAGATCTTCTTTGGCTTGCGTCCCAGGTGGTGGTAGTAAGCCATGGTGACCACCAGAAAGAGCAATCGACTGAGGAGCAGGAGGATGGCAGCATTGGGCAGGATGCCAATCTCAATTAAGGTGATCGACGTCACTAAGGACGTAAAAGAAAAAAATACAAATATTTTTAATGAGACTAAAAGGAACATAACACATGGTTTAACTGACTTTAACCCACTTTAACCCATTAATTTTGAACTTCAACAATACTTACATAATATATTTAAATTTTTAATTACCTTAAAGCAACACTCACATACCCACGTGTACATTCAATGTGTAAAATCCATCTCACACAGTACAAGTGGAGCTTTATAAAATATTGGTCTAAACTTGTCTTGACTATTTTTTTGACTATTTGCTCTGACTCAGTTCTAGCATGTATTTAGCCTGTCTCACACATCTGCATTGTTCTTTTGATTTGAAAATGCAGCTTTAAAACATTTTCTTCTCTGCCAGTGTACACACCCTTTTTCCTTTCACCTTCATCATTTTTGTTTATGTGTGTGCATTTGTTTCCTTCTTTATTTCAAAAAGGCCCATTTGATCTCACACTGGCAAGTATACTGTGTCATGTCATACTGTATTCAAATTGGTTTGCTGTATTTGGCTTGTAGCAGAGGTGACACTGTGAGAACCCTGCTGTAAAATTCTGGCATTGACAGTGGGCTGTCTTTGGTCAATAAAGCTCAAAAGAACCACTGTTTTGCAGTGCTCACAAATTTGACCGTTTTCTCTTACAACTGTAAACTTCCACAGTCTGATTCCACAGTCTCATTTTGTGCTACAAGACCTGCCTTGAGAAGAAACCCAATTGATTTGTCTTAACTCAGACTGATGAAGCCTCATTTTAATAATTCTAGCAGATAGGTGGAATAAGTTTCAATAAGTGGGTAGTTTATTACATCCAGCTACATCTTTTAGAGAGGTGTTGAGTTCAAAAGTTAATGCTGTGACCCCACACACTCAACACAAGAGGGCAGTATTAACAAATACATAAAGGCAAATTGACTAGGGGATTGTCAACGATGTAGCTGTCAAAGATGGACAGAAAATGAGGGTCTCTAAATATGTTACATAAAAGCTGAGGAAGAAAAGGAAATACCTAAAAGTGCTGAATTACAAATTGGAAAAGTGTAATCACCTAGGAACTGCACAGCGAAGTAGCAGGCTTCACTGAGTAGAGTCCACTGAATGATGATCTTCTCGGCTGTGTACAAACCATTCCACATGATGAGAGCCAGGCCTGGAAAGAGATGTGATAAAGGAGAATTTATAGGTTCAGGGGCATGGGAAAGAAAACAAAAGCGGAGGAAGGTTAGCATAGACTCCTACACGATCAACACCAACCAAAATACGTTAACAATTAACAATTTACTTGTAGCTGCCCTCTGTCACACCACATACACAGGGGGATAATTGCCCTAATGATTCTGTTGAATGCTTCAACTTATTGATTTTTATAAAAGCACATGCCCAAACTTTTCACTACCCACAATTTTTACAGTTAATTCTCCTGTTTTTCTCTCCCACCCACACATACACACCAGTGAGACTGTGGAAACGAGCTGGGGTGGGCAGAAAGGTGGGAGGGCTGATGGACTGTATCTTTGTCTTGTAAGACATCGGCCTTTTTCTTTGCTAATCCCCACAGCCCTGCTGACATTTAAAAAAGGTATTTTTTTGTCCTTAGGAGATTAAAATCGGGTTCATTCATGTCTTTTTTCTCCAACGGGCCATTTGTTTAAGGTTTTATTTCTAGTAGTCATACAAAAGGTTATTTAGGATTTCTTTATATTTAATATTGTTCAGATTTAGACAACATACAATGTCCTACAATGCAGTATGCAGCTTCTTACCATTCCCAGCGAGAAAATGCATATGCAATATATGGAGCCCTGTGTCTACGGTATATGAGGTGAACATGATTGAGCTGAATGGCACACTGGAAAACTGAATATATGTCTTTACTTGAATTTAAACCTTGGCTCTTGCTCCGTTTGCTTTATTTTCTCTCTTTCCTTTGCCTTCCTGGTTACTTTCACATTAAGAAGGCACCTGTTTGCTACCTGCCCCACTGTCACAGTCAAACCACTGTGCCACTTTACAGAGCCATCACACATCCTGTAATCACTGAGTGAGTGAGTCAGCGACTCGCCTGATAGCCTGGTCTCAATCTAAGGCCATTAAAATAATTACTTGTGTTTCCAGCATAATTCCTCTGTAAGGGAAGAGCAAAGCACAAATGCCATAATTACCTAGAATATAAGCATCCTGTGGATAACAATTCATGGAAGGCTTAATTTAATGTGTGATGGAACTGTGAAAGTAGAATGAAGAGTAATTCATAGCACCTTTGCAGTTCCACAGCAACATGCACCCCCCCAACGCCCTACCCCACCCACATGTACAGTCTGTATACTGTCCATTCATGCCCCAGTGTGTTCCCTATAGATTTAGACCTGATGTATGAGAACACAAAATTGACTAGAGTCATTGCTAGATTTGAGGAGAATTGGGTCTTTGTGCCCCTGTCATGCCCTCATAGTGAACTGTAGATACTGAAGTGACTCATATAACACAGCCTGTGTTCATAGCCTAAATGACTGATTTTGTGGCAGGAAGAGGGGTTCTTATACCCTATCTGAATGCTTGTGTATGAATTAAAATGAATGCCTTAAAAGGAATTTTCACAAAAATCCACGTGCAGTACAGCAGTGTATATTTTTAGTATGTATATAAATAAATATTAAAACACTGTGTGTCATCATCACTGCAGCACTGTGAATGCACTCCTTCATGCATAGCAGCAGTAAATACTCGGTACTGCAGCCTTGCATAAGGTTTAGAATATCTTTATGTTTTTTCTTGAAGAATTACTTAGCAGTGCTCCTCCATACAGGCGAACAGAGATGGTAGTTGTGGAGAGCTGCTCCTCAAAAACAACCTCATATAGCTGGTTGGGAAACACCAGGGCCTGTGTACGAAAACAAAAGCACAACACAGCTCTGTCATATTCATACAAGAGCATTCTGTCCCCAAAAGCCCTCACAATTGTTCCAAAATGCAGCAGCATTGACAAAGACTTCCTGTTTTTGAGTTAGAATTACTATGCATGCCCTGAACACTGAGGAGGTTGAGTATTTAGGTGGCATGACTGACAAAGACAAAGCTGTTTCTCCAGATGTCCTTCATTGAAGTTGGAAATAAATGTGCAAAACATGATCTTTCTAAAAAGAGTAATCATACTCCCTGGTCAAGTCACATTTTTTATTTGACATAGGGTTTTAAAAAAAAATTATGAAGACTTATGAAGACTGCCATACTGTGCACTTACCATCAGGGCCATAACTGTAAAACCCACTGCTGAGATAAGTATCCACACCCTGAGAACACAGACAATAATCACATAGTGTATACATCCTACACAATTGTTTTTTCAATGATGAACATTCGCGAAAATGATACACAGCTGTTTGGAACTGGTAAAACTCACCTCAGCCCAATGGGCTCTCGCACAGCAAACTTCAGCTCATTTCCAAGCATCTGACTGATCTGAACAGGCCAAGACAAAAGAAAAAGATTAGTTATGAGAGGGGAAATTTAATAGCAATCATGCTATCCTAACACACATTTAATACAACCTTCAACAAAATGCCACAAAAAGAACAAAGCCAACACATTTGCTCCAAGTTACCGAAAGGAAGCAAGTTAAATAAAGCATGGAGGAGAAAAGAAAAGAGGACACATTCGGATGTTAATTACACACTGTAAATGTCTTCACCTCCTTAATCACCCCCTGAAGATTAAGAGGGTATGTCACAACAACATCTTGCACTGAATAATAGATGAATAATAAACTACCAAGTCTATTGCAGAAGAAAAACCTTATGCCCTACAAATTAATCCTTAATCCTATCATGAGAGCCACACAACATTCAATTTATAAAGCTGAAAGCCTGAAGCAGTTAATAGGAGAACATTTTGACAAATGAAATGTTTGAGACTGCCATGCTGTCTCTTAATGACCAATTGTTTATTGCAGTTACATTCATACTTTGTGCCACACAATATGAAGGTTATTATACAGCAATACTGAGAAGAGATACCTGAGCATTTCCATAGAAATATCTATCAGAATGCACATTTCTTTTTGCTGATGCTTGACGATGCTGGTATACTGATATTTCAAACTTCTCGTAAAACACAAATGTAAAGCATCCAGATATAATTTTTAGCTGTAATTCTGTTGAGCGTTATATTGCCAGCATAGTAAAAGGCCTGTAATGCAAAAGGACATTTAAGAAGAGTGGTCCTTTTAACTAAACCTCCATCAAAAACATATTTACCAGTTCAAGGTCACATCTACTATTCACATCAATATGTACTATATGTATGTATGTACATAGATGCATAATGTTAATGGCTAATAAAACCTTTGCTGACAAATTCTGATTAAGTCTTCAAATACATAAACACTGGGATGTAAAAAAAATTGTCAAAACAAAGTCAGTGTTCTGCCTGAGTAGACAGTAACCAATGACATTACAATAGTGGGCTGGCTGAGAAGTTCTCATCAAAAGCCTTCAGGTCCTTTCATAACTCTCTACAGCAGTCATTTCCCTTCATCATTAAATGTCCTTCCATAAAAAAAAAACTGTTTTCGTGTTGCAGTCAGACATAGCATCACTAAAACTAAAAATACACCAAAGAATAAAACCAGTAAGGCAGAGAAGATGAATCATTTTCTGGCTAGCGTTGTTTACGAGGAACTCAATACTAACTGGAAAGTACTTTTATGCTTGACAAGCATGTGAAATGTCAGTATGAATGAAATTAGGTGATTCATGTCATATACTAGAAAGATCGAGACAATCGTCTAAGTGTTTTGCCGTTTGCCATTTTATATCATGTAACTGACAGTAAGCGCTGCCAAAAATGTAGTTATTCCAATAAATGATGTCATGAGAAATATCCTACATTTACGAGCAAATATCTAAAATCTTATAATAAATTTTAATTATGTCACAGAAAAAATGTCTCTTAAAGCATAACATTTAGTTGTTGAGTTTAACTTTCCTGGCTCCATTCATGGCTTTGGACACTGTAATTCTGCATACACACTGTGATGGTGATTTACTGTAGGTACTGTATATAGCCTATTAATGGTGCAATACTGGGTTCAGCCACCCATAGCATAGGTACAGTAGTTTCAAGAACACAAACAGGGGCAAAACCAAGCAAGCCAAGAAACTACTTTAAAGTATCTGTAGAAAAAATAAATAAATAAATAAATAAAAGGACAGAGGACGATGAGGAAAGATTTACCGTTTTATAAAATGGAGAGAAAAAAATCTCTTGCTTGTGGCACTAACTAGCTTTGATCTTAGAACAGAACCCTTCCTTCAAGCAAGAACGTAAGATAAATAATAACAGATTAAAGCCATTACAATCTGCAGTGGACTTTGGCTGAAGTGTCTGTACATGAATTTGAGTGTGCCAGCTGTGGTCACATGATCAGGTGAATCAGTCTCCCCTTTGCCATGGTTTCAGGGGTTGTTTTTGACAGGAACACATAAATATTCATGACTGGCATGAGAAATACTCAAAGGGAACTGAGCGTCAACTGATGGCACTGTGCTGGCTTGGGGTGGAATACAGCGGAAGAGACTTTAGGAGCAAGGGCGAAATGGGAAAAGGAAGAAATACACAATACAGTATGTGGAAAGAGAAGCTTAATCACAGCTGTTATGGCCTGACTGTGTCATCAATCACTCATTCAGCTACACTCAGTAAACAAAGGGAAATTCTTTAGCCACAAAGCATGAAAAATATTCAGGAGAATTGTCTACTGCTTATCTGATGGATGCAAGGTTGAAGAATATGAAAAAAAAAATCCATTTCTTTAGAGCCATATGACTATGTAGTTTGTGATTTTTTTTTTAAATAGCTCTAGACTGCTGTAGTTTTTTAGTCTGGCTGAACTTTTCACCAAGGCCTTACATTCAACTTTATTCACTATGTTAAGAAACATCTGTTGTTCTCTATAAGCACAGCCATCACCCTAGTCATTTTCTGGTCACATTTTGATTCATGTCGATATGTAGTGATAGTTACATATGCTAATCCCACTTGGCAACTTTCTTCATGCATTTTTACTCACTTCCTCTTCAGGTTTCACATTATCCTCTGAGAACAGCATAATGAAAGTTGCAGCTTTGAAATGTGAATATTGCATTGTGTTAAACAGTGATACTGATTAAAAATCAAGCTGATATAATAGAAAAAAAGCTTTGGTCGCTAAATGTGTAAAAGTACTGAACTCTCAGCTATGTTTTTAAGTAATTTAAAATTTTGAACTTCTCTCCTAGAGAGCAAGGAGTGTTGAAGGCACTCCCAATGTGACATTACACTAGGGATATGATAGGACAAGTCCAGCCATCTGTCCAGAGCTACACCCAGGGTGTGCAAAGTGGCACCATGCATACCAAACTGTAGACATTTGCATTGCAGCTGGATAAAGAACGAGGCAGGATATTACAAGTGTCCTTTGTACATTAAGAAACCTTAAAAAACGCACAGCCATTAATATCATTTCATTTTGGTAGGAAGGGTTGATAGTATATAATCTGTGCTAAAACAAAACATCATACTTTTCTGAAATATCCAGTTAAAGTCTAAACTGTACTACAGCTGGTTCTACCCCTTCACTTTCAGATTCAAAATAAATTTTACAGATCGTTACATCACTGCCAATGTTTAGGCATATCCCCTGCAATGCCCGGGGAGTTCGCTGTTCACCTCTGCAGTGCTAGGGTCTGAACACAAGCTGCAGGTGAAACAGCAGAAAGAAGGACGACCTTCGTAAAAGGATGCAAGGACAGCACTTGGGCCTTTTGCAAAAAATAGACTTCTTGTGAGAGTATTTGCATAGTGGTGAAATTTTTTTTGTGCTTTTACATGGAACTCACCAACCATATGTCTTGTGCTGCATGATAAATAAACAACCAAATATTTAGTATAGTATTTGGGAATATTTTAGCATGCGAGCACAAAACCTCTATCATCCTCTTGCCACCGTGCCTGAAACATTTTCTAGAGGATTCACTTCCATCCATTTAGACTAGAGGCACAAATATATTTTATAATTATAGCTCCTGAACAGACTAAAAGACAGAAGGCAAGTTGAGCAATTAGTCAAGACAGAATGGTTATAAGTCTAAAACAATCTTAAGGTGAATAAATGTCAGAGATGCATTTTAAATATGCTCAGTATTTATATTAAAAATCAAATTCATTCTTTAGCCCCAGATGGATGTCATCAGTTTCGGCAGTTACATTAACTAGGGAGATATTATCATTTCACATGGCTAAGTAGTAACCCTGGGGACATAAAGAATGTGGTATGTCTTATTTATGAAGGCCCAGGCTCATGCTGTCAGAGCTTGATTACTGCTACATGATCTTAGCATTAACGTACTGTACTAGTGTGTTAAATATGTTTTCAGTAACACAATGAGGTAAAAAGGTAATATCTCTTGGCACATAAAGCCCCACAGGAATATGAGTAAAAGGAACTGTATTCTTATCTCTAAAAGAAGCAGGAAGAGACAGTCAGCGGACGACAGGAGCACTTCCCCGCTTTGTTTACGGGGACCGCAGGGATAAAATAAACTGTTTCCCCTTCTAACCAACTCCTGCTAGGCCACTAGCCTTGCATTTTGATCCTCTTTGCCACTCTTTGTTCGAATCCCACACCTAGTGGGGTGGGATTCGAACCTACAGCATTCTGCATCCCAACCCGATGCTCTACCACTGATCCACCAGGCCCTCTTCTTTATGAGGCATAAAGTGTTTCTCTCCCTTAACTGGTGTTATGTATTTGTCTGAGTCAGAATGTTCTGGGAACGGGACCTGAGTGGCAGATGTCTGGGTAAGACTCCTTGCTAAAACATTGAGAGAGAAAACAAACACTCATGAGGGCTGAGAAAAGGGGGCAGACATCTCATCAAAAGCCATCAGCCACCACCGTATGCCTGCTTCCTTCTGTTCTGTTCCCTTCTCCCACTTGCCTGATTAATATTTCAGTGAAGAACAGTGTGCTCTGCCTATGCTCATTCTAATGCAATCTGATTTAAAAAAAAAAAAAAGACCTACAATCACGATATTTGAGCCCTCTGAAAGAAATTTTTGTCATTCTCCAACTGTGAAGCCCAGCATGCATTAATATGAGAAGATGACAAGTGTTAGTGTGTCTATTTGTGTGAACCAGCATGTGTACTGTTGTGTTTTTGTATATAGATGACTGTGCACTGTCCATATGAATGTGCACATACATGGGAGGCCAGAATATAACACATGAGATGGAAGAGGCAGGGAGTCTTCCAGGGGGGACAGTCACATCTCAGTGGAGCCACAGGAGCTCAAGGGATTATGTGATCTAGATTCACTGAAGCATAAGAAGCAAATGCAGACAATGGGAAAGTACGAGAGTGATGAGCCAATAAGATGCTCTTTGTGGCTTTTAAAAAGGAATCTGTGGCTCTTCTCTGGGTTAATGATTATATCTGTGGTTAACAAAGCTGCAATTTTATCCATTTAAATGACGATGGTTTAACGCATTTGCTTTTTATTGCTGTTTGTTGCACATATGCACTGATGATTTCCCTTTGTTTTGTGCATTACTGCCCATATTGAATACAAATTACTGGAATATATAGAGTGGTCTGACCTTTGAGCGGTGCACTTCACCATCATCATCCTCGCCACCGACTCCCAGGATCTTCCGGCTCTTCAGACGGCTTATCAAGTCTGTCTGACTGTGTTTCTTCATCAGAGGAGCGTGAGGTTTTGACGTCATGGTGCACACACCTGAAAATAAAATTGGAAACAGAGGTACACAGCTTGAGGAGAAGTTGGAAAGGTAAGCATAGTGCACATGAAGCTACAACACCTATAGTAAATAGAAAAACAAGCCCATTTATGTTAAAAATAAATCTTCTATGAAGAAGACACCACTCTACAGCACAGACATGACAAGTTACCCACCAACCTACAAACAAAATATCCTTAAGGACCAGACTTACATAACATCATTACATAATATGAAACTGAGCAACACATAAAACCTTCCTCTTAGGAAGACCGGTCACCAGATTTTCTGTACAGTAGGTCTCCTGGAGGGCGAACAGAGCACAGGTGCCTGCTCAAACAGCTAATGAATCTGACAGTGACACAGATATTGCTTTACACCCATACACACACACAAACAGAGCTAAGCTGGACTGAGAGTCTCACTGTCCATTTTGATCATGATGTACTGTCTACACAGTAATACTCTGATTCAATGATTTCATTGTATACTATATTCATTGTATATACTCATTTTTGATGCAGTGACTTATTTTTATGGAACATATTGTGATTAAAACTGCCTGAAGGTACATTGTAGATTAGCCAGCAAGATTTGATAGTTATTTGACTAACAACAAATTAAGATAATAAATAAAATAATAAAACTAGAACTAATAAACTTAAAATTATATAACATTTGTATTTAATCGTTTTTATATTTTAAAAATTTACTGCAACAGCAATATACTCCGCGGATGTCGGATTGACCAGTGTTAATTAATACTGCCTGTGGATTCAATGGGGACAGGCAATAGTTAACTCCAGAGGGATCAGCATTGACATAAATCCCCCTGGGTCAACCCACAGTGGAGGGAAAAGGGCACGCTCAAATGTCTGTGTGCACAGACACACCTGTCTAGAAATTGATGGGTACTCCACAGGGCAATTCTCTAGAGGAGTAAAACAAGACCAATTATTGAACTACTCTCCCTAGGATGAGGACAGCAACTATAACTAAGAGCCTTGTCCCCAGGAAAGGAAAAATATCTTACCAGGAAATGGCAGAAAGTGACAAAATGGAAGTTTATCGTCACAGTTTGAGGCACAAGGTAACCACTGGCTAAGTATTGGCAAATACTGTAGGTTTTGTTAGAGAACTACTGTAACTGCATAGCTATGTTGCATAAGAGAACAATAACAAAAAATAGCCAAAAGTTTGTTTTTAGTTTTATTAGATGTTAAATCTGAATATACTTCTGTCTCAGAAAAAGATGGGAACGCTCAATAACATTCTCTTATAGTGGCATACATACATAGGACTGTGGAGGTCATTCAAGGTTACATAGCATGTGTTCAGGCTTCTGTTGTCAAGCATTCCATATGGTCTCCCACACAGTACATGAGGGACTAGACCTTCACCCTTTCCCTAACTACCAGCAGGGGAAACCATAAAAGGAAAAGAAAGCATAAGGGAAACTTTGGTATTTATGTACAGTAGTCAAAATGAGATTGTACAGCTAGGGACAGGAATCCGTAGAATCCCAGAAAACGTTAATAAAATTGAAGTTACGTCATTTTACCACATATAAAATATGTAGCAATACATTTTAAAAACCCATTTACAAAGAAATATTGGCAATTGTCTTTTCCATTATTCAAATGGAAAAATCTCTTTTATTTCTCTTTTAACTACAGCAATGAAGATGTTGATGTGCTTCCCCCATTAAAATCTAGGATAAAGAAATAAATAGGACACACCTAACTTGATTGATTGGTAAATCACACATTTCCCCTACATGCTAAAATACTCTTGCATGTCTCTCCCTTTGAATCCCCCTACCAGTGCTCCTTGACTTGCCGGTGTAATGCTGATGCAGTTGCCTAGCAACTGCCAATGGACCAATCACTTCTTTATTATTGAAGGCACCTTTCATGATTGAAACCACCTTTGATAATGAGGTCTCTGCTGAGAGCCACTGGTACTCAGCTGTCGTTTTTCTTGCTGTCAGAGCTGAAGTTTTAGGATAAATTAGGAGACTTTGATCTCCATTCATTCAACCAGAGTAGGGACATGTTTTTCTAATTACTGGCTTCTTGTCAGAATAAAAGACTTTAAGAGGGACTAACTTGCTCTTTACAGTTCAAATGTAGATGCATGTAGATAAATGATCTTTTTAATGAATAGAACAATTATATTTAAAGATACATACTTCAAAATTGAGCTCACTCCTTCTGCATGGCAGTGTACATACAGCATAGTTCTGTAGAGAGCAAGGTTTAAATGTGAATGATTATGAATTATTGAGTGAGCTGTAGAGGATAAATGAAGAGAAGCTGAATTGAACATCCAAAGACCTTTGCAGGTCCTTTTTAGGCAACTAAAAATATTAATAGTCAAAGAGGATGTAGCAAGATGCTGTGTAGATATTCTAGATAATTGTGCAAAGGATGTCTGTCTACAAGGGTGGTCTGTTGCAGAAGGCTCCTAAGCAGACCAGCCTTAAATGGCTTGGAGCCCTAATGACAAAATCATTATATCTCTACCTTACATGAAGAGGTGTGTCTGCTCAGTGAGGGCATAAGTATCTCTTTAACCTACAGCCAGGTGCTCTACAACACTTATGTAAGGTGGTTGCTCTTAATTATAGAGGTTGGGTTCATACTCATCCAAGTGGGCGTGGTCTCCTTACTGATGTCAAACATGTTTTAATTCCACCTTACATAGGAGGTAATGATAATATTTTTTGTAGAAGACATAGATATGACATTTTTACTTGAAAAATCTGTTTTTCAACTTTAAATGTGTATCATCTGAAATAATTCAAGCTTCTTAATAACAGCCTGACAAAAAGCAGGTCTCTGTGGAAAGTCACTTAAAACTTTCCACAGAGTTTTTAATTCATTATAAGACTCTCGTGTGTTTCAACAAACAATTCCACGTAAGAAAGCAGCATGTGACAATAACATGGATAAAATAGATTTCACTCTGTTTGATTGTGAACGTATTCGCAGAATATCAATGCATTTGACAGATATCCTAGAAGAATTACAACTTAATTATTGTGAAAGGTAAAGAAGACAGGTTAATCCACCTGGAGTGAAGTATGAAGTGAAACCTGGGAGTTTAGTATCAGCAATAACATCAGTAACAAACAACAACACACTTTCTCTCTTCTATCTGGGGGTTTTGTGACAGAACATGTGCTTCGAAAATGAAAAGCTGCTAAACATAGGAGGAAGATATTGTGGAAAAGGTGTGAACTCCTGGGGAAACTGGTTAGCGACTAGAAAGATCTGTAAAAATTAATTGCATAATACGAACAAAGCAGTGAGTGGGTGTGAAGAAGCAACTGTGAATAAATGCGTTACTCAAAATAAGAAACCAGACTGTAGAGCCTGCTCATCTCCTTTTTTGTCATAGATAACATGAGACAGTTGCCCAATAGTTTTTAAATCCTCCACATAACCATGTTTGGGATATCTAGCAGCACCATATACTGCTGAGTGTAGATAACACAAAACAGCACCTCTACTCAACACATCTTTAAAAAAAAAAAGTACCGTAGACACTTAATCCTCAATGAAATTTCTGTCTCGAGTCTACTAAGAATAATTCATGACCTCAGTAAATGCCTTAGATCTTATGGTTAACAATAATAGTATAGGTTTCTCATTGGCCTGAGGAACACTGGAGTGTCAAAGCAGTATAACTTTAAACTGAGGACAAGAGGATCAAGTCTCCTACGTTCTGATAGAATCAGATCCAGCATCCCTGACACTCATTGAATTCCAGATGTCCTAATAATGTTAAGACGTGCTTTTTGTATGACCCGTACAACACAGCAAGCTATGCCTCTGCCACTGAGGCTGGAGCTGTGAACAAGGGCCAAATCTGTCTCTTGCCATTACTATCGCATCATTACTATGCAGTAGATAAAAGTAATCATCACTTCTGACAAAGTGTATGTTGCTGGGGAAAGCAACTGGAAAATTGTTGGGAACACAATTTCTAGTTACCAAGTCATCCCATTTCTGATTATGTGCCACCACATCCAATCACTGGGCGAGACACGTTTTCCTTGATGCAGGCCAACATGACTCTAGTGCCCTAGAGCGAGTGAAGCTGGGTTACTGTGATGACTCCACTTTGAAGTCTCTGAGTGCTTAAAATTTCCTCAACAACCTCAGAAACCTACTCAACAATAATACACTGTTTCACTCCCACTGCCTCCAGGACATTCTTACATGATCTGTTTTTGGATAGACAGATATCTGCTGCAGCATGAGCACTTGTGATCGGAGTTAAAAGTGTCAGAGTTATACAGAGAACAAGGCGTACAGGAGTAATTGTCACCTCCACAATTAAATGTAAAGTTGGCCCACAACTTTTTTAACTGTAGAATCTTTTAACTCCAAATTAAATAGGAAAGAATTATGGCGGAATAGTAAAAGATTGGAAGAGGGGCTTACAGGGGCTTTTACTGTGTGTTATTGTTCATTAACAGTCAATTATAGCTGTAAGGGAAGAATGGACCTCATTACAGCTTTAGCAAAGTCATTACGGCTGCAACAAGGCACTGCTAGGAGGAATAGATCAACACCTTGCTTGTTATGATACGTCACAGCTCGTCTTTGTTTATCATGCTATGTAGATCAAATATACAACAGTGTACGTAGACAGTTTCCCCGAAGTGTTCCTTTTTATTTGTCTGTCTATAGAGTTCAATCTACCACTGTTTTAACATAGGCAAAACATAAGAGAACCAAACAATAACACTGCAGGTATATTGTACATGTTCTTAAGATTGCACAGGTGTTCTCATATTATGTGAACTTGTCACATCTGATAAATGAATTTTAAGATCAAAACCAAAAGCTCATGAGGCAATAACTGATTAATATGGTGAGTTTTAAATGGAGCCATCTCACGTCCTGTGGCCTGTGCGATCACACATTTGACACCTTCAGTTGACCATGTAATCAGTGCAGTTTTGGCACTGGTCACAAAGATACATCAAATACTATCTTCTTTAAGTAGAATGATTGATTCCGTAGATGTATCCAAATATCCAAGGGTCCTGAAACTCTAAAGTAATGGCTTCACTGCCCAACACTGCCCCCCTACATAACTGCCTCTGATGTAGTGGAAACTGCAAATGAGGTTTAGCTTTTGGCAAAAGGGCATAAAAAACAGATGAACACAGAAAGCAGTGCTCATGACAGTGGGTGATAAACAACCGACAATGAGGAAGGCAGTGAATTCCTATCTTGAGTCAGAACAGGCTACCAATGCATGTCCTGGAAACTACACTTTGTACAACACAGAGATGATTTGTCTATGTCTGTGATATGAAGAGAGAACTGCTCCTCAGTTACCATCAATGGATTATTGTGCTGAGTCAAACAGATTAATACTGTTAAATCATCTGCGGACAGTTAACATAGTATGAAGTAGTTCTAATGAATCTGGGATTTGGCGTTTCCCTGCCCAATATTCATTTATTACATCACAATGTAGCAAGGGAATTTACCCTCTTGTTGGCTGACTTACACCAATGTGATTAAAACCCACTATGGCTACAGCGGTTACTGAAGATCTTTGTGGTGTCATGATAACACACACAGTATAAAGCCAGTCACAAGTACAAATATAGAAGTATTCCAGTAGTCACTGTCACTATAAAAAGATATAATGCTAGTGAATCTGTTGCAAAACCTCACTTTGAATTAATTTGTTATCATAATTAAATAGGACATGACTGCACTCTTTATAAGGGCAGATATAAATTTCTAGATAATGATTTCAGGGGCTGTCTTATGAGGTCAGCCACAAGGAATGTGGATGATGACTGAATTCACAGTACAGTAGTCCAGCTGGCTCTCTGTTGACTGCCCGCTGGTTCTTAATTTTAGTGTAGGCAGCCCTCCATCCTTTATCCTTGCATTACAACTACTATTTTATAAACCAAGTATCAGCAGGAACATAAGTGACTGAAATACATGTCAGCAGTGCTGATTTGAGCTCTGTTGTGTTAACCATTACCTTTGGAAAAGATGAGGGGCCAGAAGTAAAAATAAATTGTAAAACACATTACACAAAGTTTCAAACACTTCTTTATAGTAAACTTAGCATCCTCTTAAAGTCGTTGGACACAACAGAAACTCCAATATAAGTACTCAAAAACTAGCAAAAAACTAAATTGCAAAGCTTTCCAAAGCAGAAGTCGTCAATACTTTCAATTACGTTCAAAAAGAAGCATTGTAAATATATACTTGTGTAGACACTATGCCTCCAAACACACCTCAGCAACACTTTATACTCCTCATCTGTCATGCAAAGTCACAATTTAATGTGAAAGAAAGACAGGTGGTTTATTTTTACCATCTGATTCAAAGGGCCCATGTGATGCATGGGAGTAAGTTGGGGAGGCTCTAGAACTCATTGTCAACGATTGTTTCTATCTCTGCAGACCTCTTCACACAGAAGACCAATTGTACTGTGAGGACAACATAGACGCACAAACGCTAGTTAAGCAGAGCAGACACTCAATGCATACATGCAGCTGGGAATTAAACAATGTTCTACTAGAAGCAAAACAATCTGCAGGGATCCAGCACACAAGGAGAACAAAGGACAAGATGTGTTGCCTTCAAATGTGCACACTAACAAAGCTGATTCAAAGCTTAAAAACTCTGTCTCTGCTGTACTCATGCTGTGAGAAACAGCCAACCACTGATTTTTACCATTTATATAAAATTATAATTTTTTCTATATTTCACAGACTAACAGGTTTATTGTTTATTTGCTCATCTCCACTCACCACTGCAATATTATATTTTTGCACTGTTTCTACTAACTATAGTGACAATTATTATTGAATAGCAGGACAGGTAAAACATTTTAATGTCCTGTTTCATTATTGTGAAAGGAAAAAAAAAGCAGTAAAATTAGAAAACCAAAACTTTTACAGTGGATTTAAAACTGTACCAAAACTGTTCCTACTGCCATTTTCAATATGATGTTAATAAAACTGCATTATATTGACAGGTGTTTCTAGTATTTTGTCCATCCTTTTTACATCAGTAAAAATAGGTTAGATGAAGACATTATAATCTTCAAAAAGGGAGGAAACTTTGCAAGACAGCTGCAATGGACTGCATTTGTTTCCAATAGGTTTTATATGTAATTGTCAGGTTAATTTATGTAAACAAAAAAATTAAGGGCTGGTGGAGTGGTGGAATTCCAGATGTCTAGATTATGGAGTGTTTACAGGTCGATAGAAATTCCATGTGTTAAATGTTTTCTGCCCAGAATAATTGTTAGCCAGGAGTAATTAAATAATCTAATGAGGCAGGCTTTAATGACACACGACAAATGTTAGTATTGAATAAAACTCTGCACATCCAATTATTTTCCACTTAAGACTGCTAACATAAGAACTTTACCACAGACTGTCACCACACACTAGTCATCACAGCAATGAGGGTTCGGTTGCTACATTTTGGGGCTAAAGATGAATTACATTTATGTACAAGCTAAAATGCTAGAAGGCTTTTTTTACTTACATACGCTAACACCAGGAGACACACCGTAGTCTTTAAAAATTTCCTGATATTTGTTTTGCTTGGAAAGATAGAAATTATTATGGTTATGAGGGTAAGTAGATTGCATTAGGTAATAATCAGCAATTGTGACACTTTTAAATCAGTGGTTAGACATTGTCTCCTGTCGGTTTATACTGAACAAACTTATTGTTATTAAGTTGCATAAAACCCTAGGATCTGAATGCAGTTTTCATAAGGAACAATAATTTGGATATTTCATTATACTACAATAACAAAATTTCCTTTTGGCAGGTAATCCATGGTAAGATGTAGATAAAGACTATTTATAGCCCCCTATGAGGAATGAAGAAAGAATCGCAGTGGAGTTAAAAAGTTTCCATTCCCCCTTGATAAACCGTCTTGATAATAAACTAGAAACATCAGGTATGAGACAACATTTAAGCTTGATGAGTGGGTCCAGGTGTGTTAAACTGGGGTTGCACTTTAAATGTGCAAGTGGGTAGAAGTCTAGCGGTAGTGTCACGCAATTTGCTGAAAGAGTTGAAGGGAACTTGCTCGAGAGCAAAGTAAAAATCCAAAACAAAGAGCAGGGGACCTGAAAAAGACCTTATAGCTATCTGGCATAAAAGACCACTTCTCCACAGTCAAGTGTAGTCTGAAAAATTCTAGATTTTCTGGAAAATAACAAAAACAACAACAACATGCATGAAGTCATTGCTTACTTCAAGACACAAGGCATCATACATACCCTGTCAAACATGGTGGAGGCTTGCTGATTTTATGGGGGCGTATGTCTGCATCAGGCTCTAGAGCTCTGCATCAAGTGAAAGGAAGACTGAATGCAGCTTAATATTACAAGATTTTAATGTCACCTGCCATCAGTCAAATAGCCTAAAATGAAGATGCAGTGAATACTTCACCAAGACAAATTCGAAAAAAACAAAGCACAGTCAACTCAAGAGTGGTTAAAAATAATAAGATGGATGTTTTACAATGGCCTTCCCAGTCTTCTGACTTGAACATCATTGAAAACCTTGAAACAGATTTAAAGAAGTCTGTACATGGCAGACAACCAAGAAATCTGGTAGACTTGGAACAATTATGCCAAATGAAAACGGCACCCGGAAGGCTACAAATGCTGCTTAGAGCAGACCCAAAGAGGTTGGAGGAGGTTATAAAGACATAGGGAGGGCATACAAAGTATTACAGAAATTTTCAGGAGATCGGAACTTTTGGACTGATATAAACTTTTTTTTAATCACTGAGTGAAGTTTACCATTGTGTAGCATCCCCTTTTCTTTTAACAACTGTCTGTAAATGTCTGGGAAGTGAGGAAACCAGTCACTGGAATTTAGGAGAGGATTGTTGTCCCATTTTTGTCTGATGCAGGATTCTAGCTGCTCAACAGTCCTGGGCCTTTGTAAACGAATTTTGTGTTTTATGATCTGCCAAATGTTTTCCATTGGTAAAAGGTCTGGACTGTAGGCAGGCCAGTTCAGAACCCAGACTCTTCTCCTGCGAAGCCATGCTGTTGTGACAGATAAGGTATTTGGTTTAGGATTGTCTTGCTGAAATATGCAAGCTCTTCCCTGAAAGAGACATTGTCTGGATGGGAGCATAAGTTGCTCTAAAACCTCTATGTACTTTACAGCATTAATGGTGCCTTTCCAGATAGGTAAGCTGCCCACACCATAGGGACTAATGCCCCCCAAACCATCAGAGATGCAGACTGTTGGACTGTCTGCTGACAAAAAGCTGGATGCACCCGCTCCTCTTCTGTCCGCAGGACACAGCGACCAGATCACACACATCCAGTTTTGATCTTCAGCCTTGTCCCTTGCACAAAGAGATTCCTCCTGATTCTCTAATATTTTGATGATATTATATACTGTAGATGGTGGGATCATACTTCACAATTTTATGTTGAGGAACATTTTTCTGAAGCGTTTTTTTTTTTTTTCTGAAGCAGTTTGTCACAGATTGGTGAACCTCCACCCATCTTTATATTCGAGAAGCTTCCTTTTTATCAAAGGGATGGAAAAATGTTATCCTCTTGTTGTATGAACAATAATTAAAACATTGCATGCATTCAAGCTGACCTGATCTAATGTGAACTGAAATAAACAGGCTAAAATAAATAAATAAATAAAAATATCACACTTGATAGCTCGCTCAAGTAAACATTGAAGATCGCAATGGAAAGTGGAAGATACGCTTTAGTAAACAAAGCATCTGCAGAAGGGGCAGAAAAGCGTTAGCCACCGTCTGTGGGCAGCTGCAAGGTGAGAAAAAGAAAAGTACGTGAATGGAGACTTAGACTCAAATGTAAAAGCATATCAATGACTTATTAACTGTACAAAAACCACATGAGTGGGTGAAAGATAAAAAAATAAATAAATAAATAAAAAAATAAAAACAGGGTGGACAACAACATGGCATAAACTGTATAAAAAGAGAGTAGAAGGAGCAGTAGGGAGTTAGAGTTGAGGTTTTCTTGCTTTCTTAGTGTTTTGGGGGGGGGGGTTCAGGACTGGGAATTTGTGAACAACCCTTCTGAAGACTGACCTGTTGACTGTAACTGCTGAGATTGTTTTGACTGCTAATATTCTTCAAAAAACTTTTGAAAGACTCCACTGCCTTGGGCTCATCTCTTCTCAGGTAAGAACCTTTGAAAATTTACTACCTCAGATAGAAGAAGTGGTCAAGATTATAAATCCCAAGAGGGGGCACAAAGGGTAAGGATGCCGAGAACCCACGACTGAATAAGTGTTTCCTCCTTCTATCCACTGGTTGGTAGACAACAAAACAGAATTTTAGAAGTTATTTTAAAATTCAGGAAGGGAAACTACCAGATGAAATAGCATTTAAATGCACTCTTGCCTGAGTGATATTAACCAGAGGTGAAATTGAATAGTAATAGACAGAGTGTTTATGTGGTTAATATGTAACAGAGAGGCGTTCTCCAATAAAAGACATACAGAGGGATGAAAGTCATAACGGGTCAATTCTTACCAGAGAAGCACTTGAGTTAAGGAGACCTAAGGAATTGCGGGTGCTTCCACATTTTATAACCAGTCATGTTAACGACCTGTGGCCAATTAACCTAATTAGTTTTCAAATGCTCCTCCATTTGTTTTTGATTTCAGCAATTACTTTTACCGCCTTTTGTTGCCCCTGCTCCAACTTTTTGGAGATGTGATACTGCCACACTATTTAAAATGAGCTAATATTTTTCATGAAATGGTAAAATTTCTCAGTTTCAACATCTGATATGTTGCTCATTTTCTATTGTGAAGAAAATATGGGGATTAGATGCAAATCATTGCATTCTGTTTTTATTTAGGTTTTACACATCGTCCCAACCTTTTTGAATTTGGGTTGTACTTTAGTTGCTATTTCAAAGCAAGAGAATGCAAAGTGGGTTTTAACTGTGGGTTTTACTTGAGAAACTGAAGAGAGAACTGCACACTCTAGGTTTGTGTGCATTATTACATATATTGATACTCTAATATAAAGTAACTTACAGCAGATGCTTTTAGATAAGGAAAACTAAAGAAAAATAACAGTTGGGGTCTCTTTATATTTTTTGCCAAGTTAACCAAGGACCAGAATAGTGTGGAAAATACTCTTAACGACAAATATCACCTCCACTGTCTTTATCTAGAGCTTACAGTTTGTTTCTCTGAGTTTGTTGACCATAGTGCTGAAGAGCTGAAAGGAAAATAATAATCTGCAATTACTAAAAATAAAGCAGACAGATTTCTGTGTTTCTGAGGAAACCTACAGAGCTAGGGACATTTACTCTCTTTTCATGCCAATGAGAAAGTGCAAAGCAACTGAAACAGCTCTGTAGCTGCCCACCTCCTGACTGAACAGTAAAGGAATTGCAATACAGTACCTTCTCTCAAAGCTTTTTGATGTCGGCCAAATATAACAGTAGAGTTAGTCTATAAACTATATAGATATACTGCACAGATTTGTAAGTATACATCTCACAATAAATGAAACTTTGCAAATAGTAAAAGAGAACTTATTTCTCAGGTACGATAAAATGACTATTTAAAGCCTTGAACTTGGACCTGCCTTGCTCAGCTTGTCTTGCTTGCTGAAGCGCTACCTGGTTGCTAAGCAGCACAGCCAAATGGCGACGAGTAATCATTTGTGGGCTCCATCTGCGTCACTAAGGATCTCTTCACATGGATTTAATTGCTTAGTAATGGGCAGAGATCTTTTAAAAAAGTTATTTTGTCATCTATTAACATGCAGTTCATTGTGTTGTTTGCATTTTTACCCTTTTAGCACCTTCTTCTGTTCTTTCCTGAACATGTGTAAGGTATCATTCTTTTTTCCATTATTCCAAATGCAATTCAACACATAAGGGCTGCAATAAGCGAAGCCAATAAACACACCTATAACAGTACCAAGCTTGAAGATTTGGCAACACTTTGGGTTTACTCTTTACAAGGGACTGTTCATCTGTTATGAAGGATCAGGATTCACATATATTAGTTGAAGACACGTAGAAAAACTCTCTCTGAAACAAAGTGCTGCTGATCCACCAAAGATCATGTTTTATTCACCAGGTTGTTTTGTGATAATATTCTAGTTCATTTCCAACTCTCAATTTTTACTGATGTTTTTACAAAAGTTGTGTGTTCCACAAGGAGCCACAAGGGCTGATGTTTACTTGCAAACTGCATGACAACAGGTACCAGTTGTCCAGTACAAAACATTTCCTTGATTTACCGCTCATACAGCAAAAGGAGTAAGAAATATACATCCCTCAGACTTTATGAGCAACACACCTAGTAAGGAATTTGGCTGGCTTTAGAGAAGGGTACTTGTGATGAATTTTGTCATTATTACATAGTAGTAAAGCAATTCCACACAATGTTCTATAGTTTTGTGTATTTACTGTAGGTCTTGGTTTTGTTGTGCTATTAATTTCTTTTAATTGTCAAAATTGTACAGCACAGTGGTTGACTCCATGAAATATGTAGACATGAATGACTTCTACAGTATTTCACTGAGAAAACATTACTGTATGATTTCTCTAACTAGTCTAATTCATCTCTATTAGTTGCTGCTATCCTCAGTCCACCTGTGTGTTAAGTACAGCTTTTCTGTGGGGTTTGTTAAAAAACATTAGTAAAAAAAACAGCATCTTTAAGTCCAAGGAACATACCAGACAGGTCAGAAAGGTAATTATAATTAATTAAAAAAATAAAAAAGAAGCTTTGAACGTCTCACGAAACACTGTACAATCTATAATCCCAAAATGTTAAGAATATGGCACAGCTGCAAACCTACCATGACATGACTTTCCACCTTAACAGACAGACCAGGAAAGCAGCGCATTAATCAGAGTAGCAGCAAGGAGGCCCATGGTAACTCTGGAGGAGCTGCAGAGATACACAGGTCAGGTGGAAGAACCTGTCCACAGGTCATCTATTAGTCGTACACTCCACATTTCTGGCTTTTAATGAAAGCGTGGCAAGAAGAAACCCATTGTTGAAAGAACACATAAGCAAGCAAGCAAGTACTAACTAAGACGAGAGCTAGGCATCAGCTGAAAATTGTTGATGTTGGTGCCTTTAAAAAACGAAAACATACTTACACACAACCTGTGCGGCTTATCCTGTAAACTCAGGGTCGCCCCAGCGGATCATTTGTCCGCATGTTGATTTGGCACAGTTTTTACACCGGATGCTTGATAACTAATCCTAATTATGAATTAAGATTGATAAAAAATTAGCTCGCAGGTTACAGTACTTGTCATCTTGTGTAAAGCTACACCTCCACCTTTGACAAAGAACCTAATTTTAACAATTCATCAGACTATCGCTTTTAAGTCACACAGCTCTGATGCAATGGCAGAAACATTTCTATCGATTCACTACATCAGTAAGCAGGGCACCTTCCACAAACAGTGCAATACACACATCAGCAGCACCCATACCAACCGAAGCATCTACCATTCTTATTAGTATTCAGACTCGGTGATTGGTTTGTCCATCATTCTCACACTGTAGACAGAGTAAAAAGAAGAAAGGTTCTCTGTGACAAAAAAATCAATACTAGGAATGTTGCATCTTCCTCTTGACTGACGGCATAAAATACAAAGCAATCTGTAAAAATGCAAAGTACTTCTAAACAGCATTAAGACTAATGTGTTTTTTATTACAGCAATAACCCATGAGTTATGCAATCTTAGTTTGATGGTGGACAACAGTGAATAATGCATAATAATCAGGCGACAGACAACAAAGTTCCAGTAATTTCCCTAAAGAAGTCATTACATCTTTTCTTGGAAATGTTATGTACTTGTTCAGGAAGTGCAACATGGCCCGCAGCTTGCCACCAGTAGTAGACACAGACCACTTTACAAACAGGCAGACAAACCTGAAGTCTTTGTTTGTAAGAGGTACTGATTATTTCTGGAGCAAAGCTTGCAGTTTTGTTTTTTGTTTTTTTGTTTTTTTTTTTAAAGCTCTAACTCTTCAACCCTTCACTTCCTTAAAGTCTATCTGGGTGTGTGCGTGTGTGTCTGTGTGTAAAGCCTTTGATATAGGGAAATCACTTTTTGGCTCAAACGCAGCAAGCCATATTTAATTCAAATGTTCAGACAGCCTGTTACTTTGTAAGCTTTGCTCTGGGGAGTGTGTTTCTTTAAGGACCTTACATAACAAACATACTGTAATATGACCATGATTAGTGAAAAGTGCTGTAGAACAACATGTTTGTGTTCATGTAATTGATGTCTACTCCAAATATTTCCATAGGTAAAACTGATAAATCCTGAAAAGGCTTTCTTACCATAGGGTCATTAGTGCCAATTTTTGTCACAGTCTACATTGTTAACTCATCTTTAGACATGCCAATGCCACCTCTAGGTAAATGTGAATACACCCATTGAGCTTGCTAATCAGGTTTTAACTGAGCACCACAAATGCCATGAGGGCTCAGCAGAGTTTACACAGAAATAAATGAGGGAATCAACCATAGCGAGCAGCAAATCAATGCCTTCACAGAATGGCTGATGTTCCAGCACAATGAGGTAGATATCTAATCAGGGAAAGGATACATTTGTCCCCTGGCCCCATTAGCTTCAGTTGATTCCCTTGGCAAGACACTGGTTTTGATTTGGATGAACTTAGAGGAAAATTAAATTTATCAATAGCAAGATATTTCTCACTTCTCATCCTTGCAAATGTCAGAAATCCTGTCAGGACCAGCAATTATCCAAACAAAACATAAACAGATGCAAAAGCCTTATTAGATTTGGGATATATAATATAGTCATTCAATAAATTTAATAAATAATTTATTAAAATAAATAATAAAATAATAAACATTTTAAACTGGCATGTATAATAATATATCAGCACATAAAGTTAACGAGAGCATGAACTTTATTATTGCCCAAACATAAAGAGGCCCATACATAAACTTCTAATAACTGTTTTTTTTGTTTGTTTGTTTTTTTGTAAGTAGATCTGGTGAGAAGAATGAATGAATGAAGTAAAAAGAAAAGGTGTTAGCGCATGTTGGGATTATTGCGTGGCGCACTGAGTGGGACAAGCTTGATGTTTTGAGCATTAAGCCAATTGTTACCAATGTATGTCTTGTAGAGTCTCAGTAGTGTTACACAGTGCTCTGCCATTGAAGAGTTAAGTTAAGGTCAAAATAGGTACCAAATGTGTCCAATTAGGGCAGGAGAAGGACCTTTCCTAGCAATTTAAAGAAAAAGAGCTCGTCCATGGCACTAACATTCTCACAATGACACAACAATCATATATGTTTATGCGTGAATAAGCGAGTGCATGCATGTGCATGTGTCATGTATGCATGGCAGGGCTTGGCTGGGTTACAGGATAAATATATTTTGCGCGACACAGGCTTATGTTAGAATGGATTTGCATACATATGCTTCATTATTAATACACTGCACAGAAGAAGGGTACAAAACAGCAGGCCTTCTACTAAAGTATTTTCAGGTATGCTTACCTGTCAGTATAGTTTAAACTGTTCACTAATTTCAAATTTTACCACAAATGTACACACAGGCTGGTTATTTTTGCAAAGATCAACCAAGTTAGACCAGGTGCTTCCTCTGACACATTTATTACTATAATTAATTTTGTGCATATACAAACACTAATGATCAACATAAAAATTGTTCTGCAAAATTTGGGATTTCTAAATTATAGTTTCTACCTAATTATGTACTGCCATTATATATTATGTTAAAGGGTACTATTATTATTATTATTATTATTACTTAATCACTAACTGTGGTTCTATATTATTAAAAAAAAGTTTTTTTTTTTTACAAAATATGAACTTGCCAAGAGATACTTTCTTTTCTAATGTGAAGCCATCATCCTTTTTTGACAGTTTTCTTTTACACTTACAAATAAGCGACTATAGTGAAAAGTCCCCCAGTATATTAAGTGATCCATATGCAGTAAACTAGCAACAGTTAAAAGCAATTGTTCAGTGACAAACTCTTGCTTTTATAAATGTCTAAACGAAAAAGATGGAACCCCCCCACTATAGGGATGGCACTGACATCATAGTAAGCATAACCCAGATATACAATTCAAACATTGGAAGTGTTAGATTACGTATCTGCCTTTAAGGAGAACTGAAAGGCAACTTTGTCTAAATGGCAAAGAAGAAATCTGAAACCCAAGTTTTCACACACACACAAGGTCCATGAGCATGACTACATATAGACTCCAAAACAACCAATTTCCCCAGCATATCTAAAAGTCTATCCTGCACCATGCCATCGTGTCATCATGCTGGGTAAGACTAAGCTTTAACCAGAGACAAATAGGTTAATGAAAAAAATCAACACAGATAGTATTGTGTGATATTAACAACTCATCCTAACCCCAAATAAAGAGAAGGATGCGTCTGCTGCTGCTTCTAGCTTGTTCTTCTTCCTGAGGGGATCCCCAAAGCGTCACTGTTGATTTAAAATCAGAGCATATTTTTATTAACAGCAAAAAACAGCAGAGTAGTCCCATAAAAGCCACAGAAATAGTTTCCGAAAGAAATAACACGAAGATGTAATCTAGTAAAAGTAAAGATAGCTCCACATTATAAAACATGGTTAGCAAAAAAAGTGGTTATCAAAGATAATGAATCCAAAATGAGATTTTCTTGAGTTTAGGCAGACAGCTGAGACAGCCTAAGGGAAATGACTTTCCAAATATACACAGAAAATGGCCACAATATTTTGCCACATCTGAAAAACAGAATTGCTTTTCTGTCTTCCCCAGATCAAATCAATGAGTTGAACAACCTTTCACTGTCATAAAACAGCAAAGTCTAAAAAGCAACATATGGTCTCAGCTTCTCTAACCTTGTCCATTGGAAAGAAACAAAAGGACATCTGCTGTAGGGTTATTGTTAAAGCCTATGGTTAACCCACGGTCACACCAGACAGTAGGAAATTAAAAGTAAAGATGCCAGGAAGAAAACCATTAGAGCAATACTGCTGGTACACAGTGATGTGCTCCCTAGAGACAGACCAGGAGTCAGCACTGGAAGATGACACTAAATATAGCTTCCCAGTGTTTTGCTGAAGTAATTCATATCTGCTGCTATTCAAAATCTAAAGAGACAATTAACACTAAGAGAAGAGATATGCATTACAAATTGTAAAAAGTGCAGGCTAATCAGCCAATTATGTTGGTACTCAAAATATAGAAATAAAAAAATAAATAAATAAAAAAAAACAGTTCTTCAGAGAAGAATCACCTTATGCTAAATATGTGATCTTTAAGGGACAAGCCCATCAGGACAATGACATGTTCAATGGCGTGCAAATAGACATGGGTACAGCTAAACCCAAAAATAATTATAAAAACTATAATATCTACTGTTGTCTCAATGGTGAAGTATGACAAAGTGTTAATTAATCACTGAGAGGATAAAACAAAAAAGGGTCACCATCTGCTTTGACTACATAGCATGCAATAGCCAAGAGTGGGTGCAGGACCTGTGGGACTGCCGAGGGCTGTACTCAGTGCTGGTGCTTGTCACAGTGTCTCTTCACAAAAACTACACAAGAGACACATAACCATCTAAATGTGCTACTGCTTATCTATCCGAGGAACATTTCAGTTTCACAGCCAGGCTCCACTGAGACCAGCTTAACTCTCTACCCAATCTAGTGAAGAGTGTTATGGACATGTTCAAAACTTCCAAGGAGAAACACCTCTCTCTCTCTCTCTCTCTCTCTCTCTCTCTCTCTCTCTATATATATATATATATTTAAAAATAGAGAGAGGACTACTTCTACTAACAGTACTCGTGCTGTGAATCTCACCCCTTTAAATAGGAAGGTTATAATATAATGGGGAATTTCCTTTAGTTAGACAGGTAGTTAGCAAAGTTGTGTGACAATGTGTCCTACCTCTGTGACACAAAAAGCCACACAGTTTTTCCATAGAAGAGCCATTAGTGAGAAGAGCTTGCAACAAAAGCCAAAAAGGGTTGGCTGAGGTGACAATATCCTGCAGTCACAAGCGTTCATGGAAAAAGGCAACAGTCTAAAAAGGTCATCATCAGGCCAGATCTGACCCATTTACCAGAGCCCCTCTGTATTCAGACAAAGTGCTAGTATGTCAACAGTGAAAATATCTCATGGTGTGATAATGCATGCTTTGGGAAAAAGAAAGAGATGTTGTTGAATGCATAACAAAAAAATTGCTGATGGCTACATCAGCAGCACCACCACAGTATATTCAACAGACATCAGCTACTGGTTACTCCACTTCAATTTTATTCTTTTTCCACAAAGCTAAAAACACTATCACCACAGGCACAATGAACACAGAAGGAAGCCCTGTTTAATTTTTTCACTTTCCCCAGCCAATTAAAAACCCCCGACCAACCACGGCGCCTGAATAAAATGTTGATTCCTGATCACACAGCAATTAGAGTAAAACTGTGCAACTGCTGCAAAAGAAAAAAGGTTTGATTCATAAAAGGAGAAAACAAATAAGCAATTTACAAGGCTTCACGCTGAGGCTTAAAATACATTTTTCTCCTCATTCCACATCGAGATAATAGGAACGTATGAGCCACTGTGCCACATCCCTGATGCTATTGGCTTCAGTTTAACCTAAGCCAGTCTCTCGGGTCAGGATTTGTTGTGTGTTGAATTGCCTGAGGCGTTATAAACACAGGCATGTCGATGCACAAGCATGGACTGGGCGGTGCTGTGCTGGCATTTTGAGAGGAAAAAAAATGACAACGGCAAAGACAAATGAGATTAAAACTTTCTCCACACACTGTTAAATCATAATCTACAGCTCAGTCCACGCCACTGACAACATAACTATTTATTCTGAGTGTGCAGCAGCATTGCCTAACTGCACCTGCAGACAAGTCCTGACACACCGAACATAATCGCGAAGTGTTAGGGGCCTGACTTACACACTGAATAACCTCCCAGTCAGCTACTCACGAATCAACTACCCTAAAACACAATAAAACCTTAGTTTGTTGATGAAATACAAACACTTTAAGGTAGTGGGATTTTTTCAAGGACTAATTAAGACTAATATGAAACAATTCTGTCATGTGGGCTAATGAGCACACGCTCCAGAAGGCTTTTAATTTGATAGTTAACATTCGGCTGCTAAAGAACTTCAGTTAATGGGAGGGTGTAGCAGCTCGGTTGCAGCGCTAATTTGGGTTTAAAAAAAAAACGTACTTAAGAATTTCTTTTCCCAAAGCTACTTTTTCCTCAACTTCTCCAGTCTCTCTCACACACACACACACACACACTGTTACGAAGGTAGCGTTTAATACATGTACGTTAAGGTTGTTTTCTTCTTTCACGGTTTATTTGATAGCGGTGTCCGCCACGCCACCTTAACTTATTCCTCAGCTTTCTAATGTTTAGATTCACACAAAACACCGCTACAAAAACAACTTAACCCAACAATTAGAATAACATCCCGTGTTTTTGTCGCTGTAAACGCTTGCTACCAAGCGGCGCGAAGTGACTTCATTTCTAGCTAGCAGTTACTGTTTAACTCTCCAAGACGACGGCACATGCAAAAATACAACTTAAAGTACAAGTGTTAGTTCGCTTAAAAGACAACCGTGAAGATATGAAACGTGTCACTTACAGTGGGAAGTCGAATGTATCCAGAGTTTTGTTTCAGGGTGAAAATGCTGATTGCGGTTTTTAACAGGAGTAGGCAGACAGGAGAGTGTAGAGGTTCATCACAGCGCTCCGTGTTTCACCAACAACCCCCCCGGAGCTGCCGGTTACCGTAATGACCGGCGCCCACAACGCGCCGCACGTGTCATTGTCTCTGCCGTAATACGTAGACTAGCAAACAAGTACTGAATATGGTTAAGTAATTGAGACTGGTGAATTGTGGAAGTCAAGTACAATTATAAGGTACTTTTCTATAGTATTTACATTTTCTGCTATTTCTACACGTTGTGCTCCTTTTCATGTAATTCATACATTTCTAGCTCAAGATTATTAACATAAAATGTAATAAACAAGTAAAAAATAAATAAAACATATGTATTCTTTAGTGACTACTTAAAGACAACTGTGTCCTGGTTAAAAATGTAATTAGGAAATATAGGCTACGCAGAGTAAACAAACCCTAATCCTCAAGTCATTTTGCACATACTTGGATAAAGGTAATCTACATCCAGAAGTACCTCAGTTTTTTTACTCAATTTGAAGTACTAAGTACATGCTTTAAAACGTACTTCAAGTACAAAAGCTTAAATACACCTCTAAGAAAACAATGTATTTTAAACAGTATTGAATTAGATGCTTAGTCCAGATTTGTTTCAAAAACTTTCAAATGTAAAAACTATGGCAAAAAAAATAAATATAAAGTAAAAAGTAATAAATAAAAAATAATGAAAAAAATTGAGGACCAAGATCCATATTAATATTATAGATGTGTGGGGTGGTACAATGTTTATTTTACAATTGTAGTCAAGTAAAGTAAAATAAACAATTAAAAATAAAAATAAATAACCAAGTACCTTAGAATTGTAATTAAGTAAGTACAATACTTAAGTACTGTAAAAGTTCAATGCTAATAATAACTTGCCATTTTAGCATATAAAGTAACTGATATGCATTTCACCTTCAGCAGCTGTAGAATGAAAACTGTCATATACATTATTCTTTGCACATTGAGTGCTTTCTTGTTACTTTAATTATACTATGTTTCTGTACTTATATTGTTGTGCTATAACTTTAGTGGAATATGAAATGCAGGTCTTTAATTAGCAAAGAAATGGCCCTTAGGTTCAGCACATCTCATATACTGTATATGTGTATTTATATAAATTTTCTGAACACTTATTCTAAATTCTAGACAGCTAGCATCAACCAATCTGTACCAACCAAGTCCACAGTAGGTGTTTTATTGCTCCTGCTTCTGTGATGTTTCTGGTATATTTCAACATTAAGTCTTTCTTAATATTGCAGAACAGTTACAGGCTAACAGTCATCTATTTCTACACGTTGTGCTCTGAGCAAAAGAGAGAAAAAAAGGGTTATTTGACTTTAATTGTCTTTGTAACAGCATCAAGAATACTTGTGCAGGTGCTAATAAAACAAGGTCCTCAGCTTTGAACAGAGGTGCTGAATTAGTGTTGGAGGAAGGACCTCTGTGGATTTGCTGGCAGAGACACAATGAAATGTGTGGGAGGGATAAGGTACAGAGAGGTTGGCAGGAGTAGCTCACATGAAATAGAACAGCCTTATGGCAACATGCTCACATCTCTTTGAAGGAAACATCGCATAAGCTGCTGTGCATTTGAAATGCAGGTTGAAGTGAATCAAATCTATTTTTGTCCTCTACTATGTCACTCAAATCATCCATGACCTAAAGCCACACAGAATATTTTTAGATTTTGAATTATAGTCTGTCCTCTTTGATACATTGAGATAAATATAACAGCTTTTATTATTAGACTTTTATTGTTATGAATGTTGCTTCATTGCAGGCATGCAAGCCTAAAAAATTTGGCTCAAGAAGACAGCAAGACTAATAAAAGTATTACAAGCCTTAACATTACTATAAGAGACAAAAGAAGCTGTTGGACAAAATGTAGATTTTATTCAGTTTGAAAATACTTTGTACATTAAACCTAACTGTTAGCCAGTGTTGCTAGATGATGCAATGACAACAGTAATCTTGTTATTTTGACTCTACAGCTTACTGTGAGCATAAATTCACCGACATAAAATGCAGACTTAGCAAGGAGACCAGTTATTTATAAAACGAGTTAATGAACAAATCCTTCTCTAGTTTAATTTTAACTCCAAAAATTCAGATTTTGTTTAACAGCAGATGGATCTTCATGGTCAATAATAACCTCAATAGTGGGAATAACCTATCAAAGAATAACAGAGAGCATTTGTAATCAATATTTAGCTTTTTCATCCACCTGCATGATTGTGCCATCCACCCTTCGGTGGTTTATCAGGATATTGGACATTTAGGTGAAAAAGACCTGACATTTAAGAGGGAGGGATGATGGCAGTGTGTGAGGGCTACAAGTGCATGGGAGGCAGAGACAGTTTGTAAGAGATAGAAAGTGCAGGAGGTGACAGGCGTCTCAGTAAACTGATGCAAGGGGAGCAAATGTGTGTGAGCACATTATAAGGAACAAAACAAGAAAGAAATGAAGGATTGAGAGAATGATGCTTTCATTCAGCGTTTACCATTTTCAGCCCACAGAAACAGATTTGAGCAATAAGCGAGAGAACATGGGCTCTAAGAAAGGGACTGGCATGTGGGAGGCATGTGTGCTTTGTCTTCACTCACACTCAAACCTGTCAAACAAACAACACTCGTCTTCCACCCCCAACCAATCAGGTTTTGCTAAGATAAACCTCAATTTCTTGCCTTTTGCCCAGTTTTTCCTCTGGAAGAGGGTGTTTGATGACTGTGGACAAAGGGAACAGGGAACAGTGGAAATCTTCATGCACAATTGGAAGATTTCCAGTCAACAAGGCAATAGTTAAAAGGAACGATGCACAGTTTTGCTCTAATGTGCAGTAATTTGATTTGAATAATTGTCTAGATTCAATTAACAATGACCATTTATTGTTGGCTTTTACAGCTTTGTTGGTTTTTACTGATTTTGTGGCAGGAATGTAAATCAAACAAGCAAAAACTGTTGGAAACTGCAGGAAAATCAGTGTTCTTCATCAGCTTCATCACCAACCACAAAAGGTGACAGTGTGATCCAGACCAATTTGTCTTGTTGCCTTTTTACAAAAGACTACAGATAATTGATCAATGGGCAAACACAGAATACAACATTGATTGTGAACAGTCACAGATCATCAATTAATACCAAACACCTCAGTGGACTCAGTGTTATCAGCTCACTGCCAGACATCCTCTTCCTCTAATCTTCCAGACTTATAGTCCCCTGCTTAATCTGACTTCCATGATTCCAGGGTGTTCTTTAAAGCACGAGATAACTCTTGCAAATGGTAATCATGTGGCCTTAAAATTTTATTAAGAGCTCCTCCAAAAATCTTATCCGCTTAATCCTTCATTGCCTCAAGGCAGGAGGATGTGATGTTTTCGGAGCAAGATTGTGAAATGTGTTTCATTTTAGGGAACAGCTCATTTAGGCATGTTGCTAGTGAGTCTGGACAACTGAAGCCAGTCATCACAACAGGAAGACTGTGGGAAATCAATGAAAACACTGACTTCCTGGAAAATAGCAACAATCAGCCAATACTCTCCACAGCCTGTTATCACAGGTGAAAGGATGTATGAAGCTACAAGAGGAAAGTGGATTTGTAAACTTTTAAGCAGACTGAGACATGGTAATTGATCTCGGGGAAACAAGATGGCTATTGTCTATAAAGTTTACTGTATCAAGAGTACAACTGTCCTTGTGGCCGCCCCTTCTCTTCCATTTAAACACAAGGGGCTTAAGAGGTGGAGTAGGCTGAAGGAGCGTTCGTGACAAGCTGTAGTTTGTCTGTTTATTTGTCAGAGAGAATCTCAGCTTCAACACTTGTTCAAAAGTGAAAGGAGGCAAAGGTCAAGTGTTATATTAAATTCTGCTCTCTGTCTGCATGCAGGCTTGTTGACCTGGTCTCACCAGAGAGGACAAACACGCACCTGGTTAATCATTTCACTGGCTCATCCTTTTACTTGGGAATGAATCATTATTTTCTTTACCTGGAGATAATTAGACCTGGCACTAATGCAAAATAATCAGGGCACAAATTGAATTACCTTTCCACTGAAGAACCACTACAAAAAGTGACTGATACGGCACAACAAAATAGAAGCAGAGCAATGTCTTATTGGTAATCTGCACCTTAAAACGCAGTGTACGGATTCCGTGTATTCAAAGAGAGGATGAAAAGGAGCTTTGGCAAACTGTTATACTTCAGTGCAGTATGTGGTTTCCACCTAAATATTTTGCAACCAAGCTCCTCTTCTTATGGAAACTATGGTGTCCCGTTTTTTCATGTATAATTAAATTTCCTCTTTGCCTCAGCCAACAGCTATTTTGAGGATCTGGCTCTTATTAGTTCCAAGCAGGAGAAAATGATTAACCCAAACATAGGCTTAATTTAGATTTGAGGGCACTTTTAACTCTCAGCTTTGGCAGCAGAGGCCGAGTAGCTGATCAAAAGTCAACCAGCTCAGATTTTTATGATAAAACATAAATGTTTAACAAGCTCAATGGTATCCCGGGGCTTTTATAAGAGAAATAAAGAAACATATGGCAAAATTAAAGTAACAAGGTGTTAACAGGTCTCGGCTTGAGGGAATGCTAATACCTCATTAGATTATTTCTAATTAATTCAGGTTTCAAATGAAGTCAAGTGTTGAATGTGTCATCATTTGTGCTATATGTTTTAAAGACTCCAACAGTGACTGAGGCTTTCAAACCATTAAATGCACATGTATCATCTTAAAGCCACTCCTATAACCCTCGGTGCTTTGTGTCTGTATACCACAGAATAAATCCAGGACTGTAAATTACTTCCCTTGTTATCAATATGCACTTAAGCCTCTAGGATGAACATTTACAGGCCATTTACAGGATGTTTCATCATTATGTAAGAAAACTACGGAGTAAGGGAGGACCAATTTCATATGATGTGGGCTAGTTTCTCTCTCTGGGAGCAAGTACACTGCAGCTTTTACAGAAACTCAACACTTTTTAAATATTTTATTAGGACACTTTGTTTTGCTGGTACTACACTGACACTGAGTGTTTAATGATGTATTTGTAATGTGTTGCAGCAGGAAATCATAACAATTCAGACCCGCAGCCAAGAAAGCTGGGATGAGAATCACAGCGTAATTCATGGCATGGCCATAGGATCACAAACAGTAGTATCACTGTACCATATGTAATATCACACTTAAACAGAGGCAGAAATTTAAGAATGCAAAAAAATAGTGGCAAAGCTTGGCTTTAAAAAAGATGTACCAAAAGTGCAAATAATCGGATGTCTTTTTAGGTGCGCTGGCTGGGATGCCAGTGTTAACCAGTCAGTGGGTCCAGAACTTTGGTCCAGATTTTCATTGCCTTTCTCAAAACCTGTTGGATGGATAGAATTTTGGTGTGTGTCATTTACTTGTGACTCGCTTTGGATATAAATGTCTGCTAAATGACTAAATGTAAAAGACAAACTAAGGCCAGATGAACGCGGTAAACACCATGTCAGCAAAATATCACCCCATTAACAATGCGGTAGTTACTGTAGCATACTGATGTTAGGATTGAGACTCAAGCGTAGCTGTGGGCTCTTGCACATACATTCATTACATAATTTCAATTTCAAGCAGCTACTATTTAGTAATGTAAACTGTCAACAAGCAAAAGGGATCATGAAAAAATGCATACAGCAAAAGAATATTACAAATGCTCTTCTTTAATGCAACAGTAATTACTGCAATTATAGTGCTATTAGTATCTCCAGTATATTATGTATAGCTCATATTGTCACACTTAGTATGAGTCACGGGTGTAGCAATCTAGTAAAATACCTTTGAGGATGGGTAGTTTTACACAGGATGAGTTAGCCATTGAGAAAAAACTTGAACTGTGTCTCACAGGCAAATGAATGTGTGAAGAAGAATGTGAAAAATAAATTAGAGTCCAGGTCACTACCGATAATAAAACTCTTCAGCAGAATCTCTAGCGGGCTGAGAGTTTCATCCTCAGGCTGTGGGTGGGTGAGCAGGGATGACCTTGTCTGAGTTCACACCTCAACAAACACCCGACAGAACAGCAGTGCAGGAAAAAAAAGAGCAAGAAATGTAAATGAAAGAGGAAGTCTTCTTGCATCGCAAATATGTAGGTGCAATTTAACTCCTCAGGTGTAATACAGATGAGGGGTCTGCATAGCTGCCAATTGGCACTATCCTAAAAATTGTGTTACAAAAGGTAAACCGTCCAAATATCCAAATCTGGATATTTTAAGAAAAGTCAATGCCAAAAAAGTCTGTCTCATGCTTTGATATCAAGCTGAGAGTGGTTTAGACAACCTCAACTCATCAAAGACGTTCCCATGTAAAGGCACACATTGATTTGTCCCGAATCCTGCTGACAGGCTGGCGGTCGCATCAATAAGGACTGAGAGGACTGAGAGTACTGTATCTTTCTTTTCTCTCCAATAGGGCGTAATATGAGATCCTTGATGACTCTTGTAGTCTGAGTGCTGCCCGATGAAGTTATGACAGCTCTCCAAGGATACAGAAGGACAGCCGACTTCTTTTACACTGCTCTTGCCAAATCCTTCATTTATTGATCAAGGTAGAATATGTTGTACTTTGGAGTGCATTAAAAACTGAAGGCAAAATCAATTAAATCTGCTCTTTTTGCATAATAATTGCAGTTATTTCAGGCAAACACTGTCTTCTACATTACCTGAAACTACACTGGGAAAGTTGCAGTGAGACTAAACAACGGGAAATCAACTTTATGTATCAAGAAATTGTGTAAAATGCAAATTTACACACACACAGCACACTCATGTTTACCACTATGAAACAGACTGAGAGGACAATGCGATGATTCCAAGGTAATATTGACTGTAAAGATGACAGTGTGGGTCTGTCAGTTTAAACTAAAATATTTTTTTAAACTACTATTCGACAGATTGCCATAGACCTTTGCACAAACAGCCAAAGTCCTCAATGATTTAATGATCCTCTGGCCTTTTCTCTAACACTAGCATCAGGTCACAATTTCAATGTGTCTAATATTTTACACTTCTCCCATCCGCCTCATCTATAGCTTATTGTGTATTTAGGTCTCATTGGCCTGAACACAGATGAAAGCCATGGTAAATATTATACTGACACTGCTATACATCACCATGGTCATCATTACGAGCAGGCTCACATGCTGACATTCAGCTCAAAGCACCACAGAAGCTAAATACATCATCACACAGCCTCTAGCATGGCTGTAGACTGTTGGAACGTGTTCAGAGTTACTCCATAGTTATGCAACAGTGCACCATTAATCTTCAAACAATGTTGTGTTTATGCCATGCACAATAATTTATGCTACAAATACCACAATATAATTCTCTGGGTTTAATAAATGTGAAAAGATGTGTCAAGTCGACAGCTTTCAGTGATGACACAAAATAACAATGATTAGCAAGAGTCTGAAATCTAAATTACTGCTTACTGTTCAAAAGGGACACAGGCACACTTTTGTACTAGAATATAACAAAAAGACAAAAAGGTTTTTTGTTTTTACAAAATATTTGTTTGCTTCTTCTTTTAAACAGAGCCTCTGTTTGACTGATTGGGTAAAGCAATATCTATATTTGACGCCGCAATTTATTTGTCTACAGAGTAAAGAGTGCGTCTATACCACCTATGCTGGGAGAGAGGAAAATCTTCACTGTCAAAACCTTGCTTTCTGATTTAGGTTTTTAGGGAGAGTGATTTGCTTGATGAGTGCTGTGTGAAGTGTATTATTTTTACATAAAATATCCAGCCTAATGCATTGTGAAAGTACTCAAAAACCATTGTGGCAAACACCACCTACACACTGACCTTGTAACAAAGTAGCCTAAAAGAAAAAGTTTTGCATATGTCTGCAGAAGTAAAATGATTGAAATATCACTGAATGACAGAAACATAACTGGTATAATAAGTGATGTTGTTACGTTTGCTTTGTCACGTCACCACTCTCTGGTAAAGATAGGATGTAAATGATAGGCAGGGATGAAGGTAAGTGGGTTCAGAGTGTATTCAGATGTGACCAGCCAGCTGCCCCAGAGACACAGACATTATTCAGATTTCACTAGGAGACTAAATTCGATATGTGAATAAATCATTCAAGTCACCTCAGAGGAGACAAATGAGAGTGAGAGGAAGACAGTGAACTGTGAGAATCCGTAATGGGCAATAAAAGAAAAGAAAAAGAAGGAGAAGAAGTTCAAGCAAATTGGAAAAGAATCTGGGGAGCAGTGGATGGTTTTGTATACTGAGCAAGGAGCATGCAATATTTGTGGGATTTGGGAACTTATCAGTGAACAGCACAAAACATATTTCAAGGGTTTTTCTCAAACAGAAATAACATTTGGCACAAATAAAGCCTGCTCATTAAAAACAGACCATACAATAAGGATTTTTAGCTGCTCAGACACTCACACCAAATGTGCCCTGCGTCTTCTACTTGTAAAAATAATTAGTGTTCCTAAAAGCAGCAATCACATCATAATGCGTACAAAATATTTCTATCCACTGGCTCAGACAACATCATATCAATTACCTTGAAAGCTGTAAAGCCTGCACCTTCTGCATCAGTGAGAGAAAAAGATTCAGGCAGCTGAAAGCAGGCAGGGTAAGAATGCAGGAGGGGTTGAAAACTCTGCAGGATTACTTTGAGAATGGAATGTTTTTGCACTGAAAAGGCCTGATTGCACTATGCAGAGCTAAGGGGTCTCGAGCCTGGCTGGTTTATCCCTCGGTCATAATGCTGCAGCATGGAAATGTCAAACGTTTCCTCTTTCAAAATGGTTCAGTGCCTGAGCATCTGCTTAGGGTCAAGAGCTCTTCTGGCTGACATTTTAATAGTGTAGGTAGAATATAATAGGGATGACACATCCCATAGTCACCATTAAAACACTGCTGTCATGCAACAGATGCAGGTTAACGATGTTCATGATCTCATTTACAGCATTTCATTTATCACCATCAACACATAAATCTACACTGTGTGAGGCATTTTGCTAACTGGATCATAACTTCTTATGTTTACTCGTAAACATTAAAGCTACTTCAAACTAACCTGTGACTGACTGCCCGTCTCAGAGTGGGTGTCAGTACCGCACCTGAAGTGTATCCTACTACAAATGTTATTGTTAGTTCTCACAGGAGACGGCCGTGTTCATAATAGCTGGTACTTTCATTTTGGTCCATTATCATTTCTGCATTTGATGAGCTGCTTTTGTCCTGTTTCGCACAGATAAGAGGAAATGATAGATATTACTTCTATCTGCATGTTACACATGAAGCTGCAGCAAGACAGTGGGTTTATTGAAACTCTTGAAGCTTAGTAATAGACATGATAAACATGCTATTTGTTTAATTAATACAATAATTCAAAGTGTGAAAACAGCTAAGAGAGTAAGCAGGGTTTGAGCTCTCTTCTATTATTTATTATTTATCTTTACGTTTACAACATAGTCCAGCAATTTGAATGGCTTCTGGGAAAGATTTAAAGCTACAGTGTGAATCCCAGTGAACTGGCACTGGCATGACTTCACCCAATCTTACTCCATCACGTCCTCCCTACTCCATTATGATCCTCTACACTCTGCACAGCACTTCAGGTGTTAGTCATCATCTAATGAATATAATTGACAAAAGCAATAAAACTTAATAATGAAGGAGAAATGGTTGCAATTCAGTCAAACTTCATTAAAAAACCTTTAGAAGCCTATTTCTGCAGAGCTGCCAAAGCTGTTCTGTGAGTCTGACTTCACAGGAAGCATCAATAGCACCTCACCACAATAAAATAAGATTTGGAATGTTTTCCTGTAAATACTACTAAGACTCTCATCTATATTACGTGTTAAAGGGGCCCAAATCCAATATTTTCGCCCTTTAAGTTTTAAGTTAAGTTTATTTTTATTATAGTTTTATTTCAATCGTAAACAAACTAAAGTCAATTCAGTTCCAATTATATTTGGGCCACATTCATTTGCGGACCTAGATCTAATTCTTTACTGTTTCTGACACCAATCACTGTTTGTCACTGAATTGTCACATCTGAATTCATTGTTGGTTTGTTTTTTAACTATTGACTTCTATACTGTAAAAGCTGTAAAATTATTATAGAGAAAGAAAGACATGGGATAAGCAGAGAGATGAGGAATTGTAATATTTGATGGACATTTTTGAGGATCTTTTGACCTTTTGATGAAATCGTGCAGTTTAACTGCTGTGCCAGTACACTGATGTTGTTCTTGTGGCTCAAGTGGCTCATAATTCTTTTGAATGTGCACGTGTGGCAGTTTAGTTTAGTTTGGGTTAATGGCAGTTGTCGCAGATAAATGTCACTTACATAAGCTAAATGTCACTTAACAAACATAAATGTGAACCATCAACACAAAAAGGCTGAGTCTGACAAAAAAAAATGGATTTGAGCATTAAGCCTGTAACAAGAACATTGCCATGCACTGCCCTTACAGTACATTTAATACAGTTATTTTGTAAAATAATTTGTCTTGGAGGAGCTCATGAATATATTTTGTTAGCATCAGACAAAGTTAGACTGAGCTACTCAGCTGCTGGATATAGATTAATCTAACCCCAAATAAAGAAGGAACAGGCACAATTCCCCAAAGTATCAAATAAAGTTGTGGTACAGTGTTTATAGATATAGAATATGTGTGTTTGTGTAGTTTGCATATGGGAGAATGTCTTTACTGCACATGGATCACAGTCTAACTAGGCAAATGGGGCAAGATTAAACCTCATAAACATGATTAAGCTCATGATATATATGCACACGCAGCAACACTCTGTCCTTGCCTGTCACATTACAAGCTTATTAATAGTTCTTCAGTTGAGACATGCTCGCTCACACATCCATGAGTATCTGTGGCCGACTGTTAGAACCGTTCTCTGAGCCCAATGGCGAAACACGAAACAATCACTCTTCAAATTATAAAAACACAAGAAAGCTACATTTCTCTGGTGAGTGTGTGTGTGTGTGAGTGTGTGTGTGTTCATGTGTGATGAGAAACCTGTAGCTGGTGCCAGAACAAAATGCACCCACAGGGTTAAAAACAAAGAGATCCCGAGCCCTAACTGTGCCTGTCTGGAAAATGAAGGTGCAGAATGAGTAAATGGTCATGGTCTGCTCATAATGAGCTTTTATCCAAAGTGCTTTCCGATGTTGTTTCTCATTCACCCATTCACACACACATACACCGCCATGCAAGGTGCTCACCTCTTCAAACACTGTTTCAAATAAATCCCTCTAAGGCCATGAGGAAGTACACGAGACAACAATTAAGAGCTTAAACATTTAGAAATAAACACAGGTGCTGTAAATCTGTTGTGCTGTAGTATAATTATTTTAGTAAGGTACGGTATAAACTGCAGACATTTGGCAATTCAAACAGAGACAATAATCATTTGCAAACTAGTTACTATAGGTCTCCTTAACATAAAACAGGGGGGGTGTTATTTAATAAAGCCAATGACAAAGGAAAGGTTTGGTTTTCTTGATTTGGCACTTTAAGCCCAGTTAGGTTAAATTAGAATCTATGAGGTGTTAAATGCACCATATTGCATTGTATAAAGAATGTTTCCTTTTTAATAGTTTGAAAAACACAGTGGAGCTTGAGGAAAAGGCTGAATGGGGACAGAACTGGCTGCAAACTGGGATGAAAACTGCTATCCATTAGTCACAGAATATTCTCTAAGTTCGTAATGTTGTGTATTTGTGGCTAAAATCTGTGTGTCCCTATAATAAGAGCCTATAGGCTTAAACATATAACTAAGAAAACAATTGACATGCTGAATGTAAAACTAAAACACATCCTTTAACAGCCACCTCCTCAGGCTCTGTCTGCCACTGACTTTTGACTCTGACCTTCCTGCAAAAAGGGCAAGAGGAAAGAACGGTAGGACAGACAAATAAATAATACTACAGACAGTCCATATATTCTGAGAGATGACAGATGGGGGTGGGATGGTGATGGGGTAAAGTATGTGGGTTGGAGGAGGAGGAGGAGGCAGAGACAGACAGGCACCATAGCTGACAACAGAAAGATGCTGCTGCTATTTCCTCCTAATTTTTAAGTACTGACACGTTAATGGTTGAAGGGCAACACCATTAAATAACAGACAGATTGACACAAAAAGATATAATCATCTGTCATTCAAGTGCTGACGATGAACGGCAGACAGTGGGGCAGTGGGTGTGTTTAATTCTCTAATGAATACACACTGGATGTAAGTGACTAGAACATATCTTCACATTAAATTGTAATTTTGAAAATAAACCACAGAACAACCTCACAGGCACTTGTGAGATTTGTTTTTTATTTTTTCCTTCCAAATTCCATCAATTCAGCTCTGGCTGAAGGCAGACTCTCATGAAAGTCATGAGCCCTTGTCTGTGGAACAGTGAAGAGTAAATTGATTTGCCTGGGGAAAAGGTGAAGGAAGAGAATAGATATGTCATTAAACAATGGGCCCATCACATCCTCTGTCTCACATTTCCAGAGATCATGCCAAGCCTGGCAGGTGACTGGGTCGGACACGTGAGACTGCACGCTCACCTGAGCTCACCAACTGTTGCCATGCTAACAGATGATATGGCCACAGGGCATGATTCTGTACAGGCTGTGCCAATACTTTCTGTATACGCATCTTGCACAATTTCCACTATTGCCATGGAAGATATTCCTATAAAAATATAATAAATGTCAAATGTCACATAATCACCACATCATCTTAAACATCACTTACATTTACATTAAGTCATTTGGCAGCTAGTTTTAGCCAAAGAAACGTACAAGTGAACAAACAAAGCCAAGGAGAAAACATTAAACCAAAGTGCTTTGAAAAGAAATTTCGAGTCTCAAGTATAACCGCAATCCCAAAAAAGTTTGGAGGATGTGTAAGACATAAATAAATACAGAATGCAACGATTTGCTCAGCTCATATTTTATTCACAAAAAGATAAACAGCATATCAGATGTTGAAACTGAGAAATTTTACCATTTCCTGGAAAATATTAGCTCATCTTGAATTTGATGACAGCAACACATCTCACAAAAGCTGGAACAGGGACAACAAAAGGCTGGAAAAGTAAAGTTGTTGCAAAGTAAAAAACAACTGGAGGAGCATTTGACAGCTAATTAGGATAATCGTCAACAGGTCAGTAACATGACTGGGTATAAAAGGAGCATTTCAGAGGTGACTTCCCACCATCTACAATATATAATATCATCAAAAGATTCAGAGAATCAGGAGGAATCAAGGGACAAGACTGGAAAACTGGATTAGTGTGATCTTCAGGCCCACGGGTGGCACTGCATTAAAAACAAATATGGCTGATCCAATGTGAGACTTGCTGCGGGGTTTGATTGTGCATGATGGTAGCCCCATCAGCAGGGCATTGCAGTCTATGTAATCGGCATAGCATCGGAAAAGCTCCACACCCGGTGGAGATGTCATGAGAGTTAGAAACTTGCACCTGCCAAGATACAGTGAAGGTTCATTCAGTTAGATAAGTCCTGAGCCAGGACAGAGCTTTAGCAGAGATGTCCAAGTCAGAAAATGTGGACAGGAGGATCCGGTGATTCAGTGTCAAAGGCTGCAGCTATATTGAGTAGGATTAGGACGGAAGGCTGAGCTGCCGCTTTTGCAGTCTGCAGAGATTCCACAAACGTCAGGAGTGACGCTTCAGTAGAAAACCTGCTCCTGAAACCAGACTGGGTGACATCAAGCAGGGTTGTTTTGAGAAAGGAAATCTCAGATTTGATCAAAGACTGGTGTGTTTGGCAAATGGAAGAAGAGAGACAGGTCTGTAATTTTCCACAAGGGAGGGGTTGAAACATCATAGCATTTTTGACTGTTGCCTTATTGTTTAATTTCTGGTGGCACAAAGGAGAGAGAGGAAATAGCATTCTGTTTTCCAGGCCGGGAAGCTCAGGCTGCTGCTACATGATGTTTAGCCTTTAAAACAGAGGCATGTTGGACAGTCTTCCACTATGGCATAAGTTACTCTTGTTAAGGTTTGACTACACAGACAATAATTGGTAGCCTGATAAAAATCATTGCTAACTGTGTTTTCTCACTTGATTGTGAAAATAGAAAATGATAAACAACCACAGCCTAATTTTTTTGATAGATATTTTAAGATAAATATTAATAAACAGTATTAGGAACAACTGGCAACTACTGCATTTCTTAAGCGAAATGGTGGAAGTGTGTATTATGGATGAGCACCCGCGCCTCTGCTGCCTGTTGACGAGCTGCTAAAGTGGGCTGCATGCGAGCTGATTTGTGCCCTTTCTGGAGGAAGATGTCCTGTCATACTGCTAATGAGCAAATGCCTTCTAATGAGCACAAACTCAAATTAGCATACAGCCAATTACTCCATAGCTTAGGTTCCGGGCCCGTTTGCCAGTTAGTTTGTTGTGGGAGCAATTGAAATGATGTACAGTACGCTCTCAGTGTTGCAAGTCAGCTCTGTATTTCTTGTTAATTAGATGAGTAGTTTGGGAAACTCATTTTCACATACTTTTCTGTTTTATGAAGGCAGGAGCCCTAGTTTGTCCTTGGATTACCACTAGGTTTTAGTCATGAAGCTAAACATCCAATTATCCCAAAAATATATTTCTATTTATCTTTCAAACACTTAGAACAACATTTCTAAAACCCCCAAAGAGTCGTCTAACCAAATGGATTAAAATATAAATCCTGCTGGACCATTACATGGACCTTTAACTGTTTTCTAACCTTCTCACCTTCTGCATCCCAACAAAGATTATAGCCATAAATGGCACTTCTTCTTTCTGTACAACATGAGCTAAAAGGTACAATGATATGAGTTATTCATAATGTTTCTGTTGTTTCTGTTTCTTTCTAATATTTTACATATTTTTGTACAGATGCATCATCACAATCTGTTGAAATTATATTTGGTTTTGCCAAAAGAGGAATGACATGCCATTTCTGCCAACTTGGGAAACATGTTAGAAATAGAAGGGAATACGTTTTCACACCCGTTTTTACAATAGACTGTCAGACTTTCGACTGTTTCAGTTTTTGAGGACTTTCCAGAAAATCAAATTAATTGTCACATCAAATGGGGCTACAAAGACAGCTGATTATGTATTGTTATAAAAAGAATATTTGACATGCTGATTTGACTAATAATGACTCTAATTACTGGCTTTAACTGATCTTAGCCCAGGAGGTAAAAATTGACTGAGGAGAGATTTTCCCATGAAAAAATGCAAATTGAATTAGCTGCTGATCTCAGGCACTGCAGCAATCTGCACTGCACAGTCACCGTTACCTGAACAAAGGGCGGATCGAGCCTTTAAAGGGAACTCGCCTGTCAAATGGTACAGCATATCAAACTCTGGAAGTTAACTTGGAATTGCTTAACCTCTGAGCAATCTAACACAAGGCCAACAGAAAATAAAAAAAAAAAGCTTGCAGTGAAGAAGGGTGACATTTTGTGACATTAAGAAAACCGTTTAAGTGGAGGGTTTTCTGCCTACTATCCATTTTATAATCTCTGACCTTGGTAATTTCAAGCCATTTCACTTCCCTTCCCAACAACAATGATGAGAGGTAAAAGCGTGCAATCTAAAGAGAGCACTTATATGGAAGGCTTCACAAATGAGACCCATTTTGACCTACATACTGGACTATTTTAGTGTAAATGCATTTCAGAGGCAAGGGATTCCTACATAAATAGCATTTACGTAACACTAGTCTAAATAACTGAATAAGTTTATATTCCTTTTGTTAAAATATTCTATTTACTTCTTTACTACTTACAATGTGCATTTAACTTGTTTGCGTTTTAGAGAACACCAGTGAAAAGGAAAAAACATAACACATAATCAGATTATGGCTTTGCTTCAGTAGTTTTTCAGCTACAAGACAAAGACACGTCATCCTAGTATTAGTGTACACTGCTATGCTATTGACATGGTAATTTGGGGATTTAATTCTTTGCGTATATCCCTCTGAGACACAGCAACCAAAAGTATCCTGTTGCATGAAGACATTATGACAAGGTGGGCTGTTGCTTTCAGGCTTAAAGAGACTCATGGGATCAAGAATGAAGACATTGTCCTATTGTTTAGTGTTGTACAGTAAAAGCCTAAGAATCTGTCAAGAGCTTCCAATATTTCATTTATACAATTTATTCCTCAATCACTATGTGACAAACAGCTCCCTGCCAACGTATCGTAAGCCCTTAGGTAGTCACACTTAATGGTAACAAGTCTGGAAAAGCATGTAAGCGTCTGGCGGAGTCTAAAAGACCACTGGATGGACAGGGAGAGGAGAATTTAATTATCCTGACTGTTAAAGCCCCCTCCTCCTTCGTCTCTCTCCTGCTTAGACATGTCTTGCATCCTGCCTTCATGTGCCAGCTGGGGAAGAGAGAGGAAGGCAGCAAAGCCCACAGAGGGGTTTCTGACTACCTTTGGATTATGCTGCAAGTGTGAAATTGTTGCCCTAGTTGAATAGTGCACCTGCACGGAGGCTCAAGTGTCTGAAATTATGCCAAATAAAAGTCTGTTACAAAGGGAAGCAGATATTAAGACATAAACAAATAATTGCAGATGGTGATAAGACCTTACAAAGCCATTTTCCCTTGAGATCTCTCGAACAAGCTCAATTGATACTTTGATTCTGTCCTTTTCAGTGATATTTAATTTGCAACTCTCCATGCCAATGAGTTTGGATCAATCTTGATACTCAGCCAGCTGTCCATGAAACCAGATGTTCTACCAATCGTCCAGGAGTCCGTGTAAACACCACTTTGATCCCTCTCAATGACATCAAACAAACAGAGCTGTAGTCAGTATAGTAAATGAGCCTCAGAGTTTGCTAGGACAATTTAGCAACAGTAGCGATCTGCGATGCCATAAGGAGTTTGTGCCAAAGGCAGCGTTTGTTGACAGTAAAGCTCACATGCTGTGGGGGCAGTAGGAGTTCAAAGTTAGCACACCAACTGTCACCTGCTGAGGGGAAACATACCACCCACTCACACACCTGTGTTTCTATTTAAACGCAAACAGTAAGTATTAAGGAAAGACATAAGGCAGGTTTTATTTTGCTACGGAGATGTTAAAATTTTATTTTAGCAGAAAGGCAGTAGTTCAGCATAAAACATTTCAAACACATGTTCTCAGTGGAAATATCAAAATCAGTGTTTTATTGATCAGCATCTCTAACTTGCATGTAAAATCATAAAAGAAATTTTGTTCTGATACAAAAAAATAAAAAAGCTATTGTGATCCAATTCCAGTTTGCATGATGATACAAAATCACATTTAAAGAGTTTCCTGAAGTACAGCATAATACACAGAGCATATCAAAACTATCATCCCAGAGAATTATAATTTTTAAAAAGGCACTGTTCTTATTCACATTTTTATACATTTTCAGCAGAACTGACATCTCAGCAGTGTCCAGTTTACAATTGAAACAGATCACAGATGCTCAGTTGGGTTTTAGACACAGACAACGCTGGGTAAACAGGGTCAGTAAACCTGTGCTTGTAGGAATGCATTAAAGCAAGACTGCCCTCTGGTGTCACATTAAAGAATGATAAAACACCCTCTTCTAAGTCAAGGAACACTCCTACCCTCTGCAGCCTGTCTGCATCCACAGGAACGGACACTTTGTTATGCAGAGCTTCCACCTTCTTTTTATCACAGGCCAGGCACCAGGAGTAACTGTTGAAGCCCAAACGCGAGTTGTCCTTCTGACCCTTCCTCTCAATCTGACCCTCGCACAGCCCCACTTTCCAGCGGCCGTCATCCACAGACACATTTACCTCCCAGTACCAGCGGCCACTTGCTAGTGCGCTCAAAGCCAGCACCTGTGGGAAGGAGCTAAAGCGAGCCTCATTCTCTTTGTAGACCGGCAGGGCCTCACTGTAAGTCACCGTCCTGTTGTCATGAGACAGCTGCAGCTTGGGATGGGCGGTCTCTGCATCCAAGAAGGGGACGGTACCATCTATAGGAAAGGAAAGGACATTTAAAAGAATTTATATGAAAAGATTAAAACAAACTTAATACAACACACTTAAGAGCATTTAGTCCTTTAGATGATTCATCAACAGGTGGAAAAACAAACAGGTGCTTTTTAAAAAATATCTTACAGAGCAGTCTGTAGAGATCTCTTTCTTTGCCAGGCACAGTGTTGATTACTGTGTCCAGCCGTTTCTCAGTCCACTTTTGCAAACATTTCAGTTTGGCCCGATCCACTTCCTCTGGAGCCTCGAACCGTTCCACACAGCTCCCCATGTTATTAGCTCTGAAGCGAATGAGCAGAAAATTTAGAACATAAATAGTTCAGAATTTTGGACCATATTTATTCCTTTATGGCTCCTTAGGGTTGGGTTTAAGACTCTGAACAATGTCAGGAGAAACAGACTTGGACATCTTCCGGAGTTGCATTTCACAGATGTGATACAAAGTGGGAGATTGTCCAAGTCAGAAGCATCCTGACAGGAAAAAACTTGGGAAACAATGTTGTGTTTACAGCACATCGGAGCTGTGCATCTAACAAAAAAAGTTCTATCATTACACTACAATGGGAGTCGAGTGATAGAAGCTTTCTCAACTTGCCCACTCGTATGCTTTAAATCCTCCTGACAACTTGCGACCGAGCAGCAAGCTGCAGGCACAAGCTCACATACATAATACAGACATTGTATTAGGAGGCTCGAAAGGATAAAAATATGGATAATTTTGGGAGCGTCTCACTCAGACATTTGTGTTCTCACATACACCCCCTCCGGACAAAGTCAGGAGAATGTCAGGATTCTAAGTGCATGTGTGAAAGGGGCTGTAGTTACACGTAAAACCAAACTCAGTACAACAAGTGGACACTGACACTTCTAAATACAACATATTTAGAAAAAAGACATTAAAATACATAAATATATAACTAAACAAGCAGATTGGTAAATATTTAGTAGAAAGTTAAAAGTCACAAGTATTATTTTAGCAAACTGAGTAACATTATTTTAAACCCTTTATGAAAAGAGGCCACTATGTAAAAAAGTGGTACATAGTAACAAACACAGTAACAGACAGTGATTCTGGAAATTAATTTGCTCCTTAATTTCTTTGTTTTTCTTTAGTTTTTTTTTAAATCAGGTTAACCCTAAAAAAAAGTTATGATACTGGCTGGTTTCTGATGCTATGGGTTTATATAGTACATATTGGTATTTTTTAAGACATAAGTTCAAAGGAAATAACTTACAGTTGTGCTATCTTGGTGTACTCCTGTCATTTGAGGGAAAAGAAAAGGACATATTTGGATATCAGTCTTCATATGCCATCATGTCAGTATTTCACAGACAAACAGCTCACTTTCCTAATCCAACTCACAATAATGAAGGCCTGGTCCTGAACACGTTTGTCTCCCCTGGCATCAGCCAGCCCCTCCAGGGTGTGGAGACCTTGCTGGATGGACTGCAAGGAGCTCTGGAGGTGGCTGAGTTTGTCCTCTAGTCCCCCCAGAACCCTGGTTTCCTCCTTTATCACACACTGAAGAGTTGATTGCTCCTCCTGCTCCAGGGCCTCTCTGATGGTTCTGTAGTGCTGCTGCACCCCTTCTCGTGCTTCTGTTAAAACCACCTAAACAGAGCAATTTAGTGTCATCTTATGTAAAGAACTCAATTTCTAAGAAATGCCTTTGTCATTGCAGTCAGGACTGAATTTGAGACATTGGGCCACATGCAAAATCACTAATATTCTTGTATTATGTTTTTCGCCACGCGCCTTGCTCAAACTCTTTTGGTTGTCTTGCTGAGCAATTAATGTAGAGTTACGTAGAGTTTTCTTACTGTGAAGCTCTCTCTCTTTTCTGTGAGATCAGTCATTCTATTCTTCACTTGCTGTTCAGCATCCTGTAGTTGTTTGATCTCTTCTTTCAGGTTCCCCTAAGAAAAAATGCCCACAGTAATAATTAAACAAAAAAACAACTCTCTCCATATATAAAATACATATAATTTATCACTCACTCTGAGCTCTCTCTCTGCCTCCCTAATGCTGATGCAGACATGGTCACGGTGGGAGCCTATGACCGTACAGACTGTGCAGACACATATGCCACACTGTCGACAGTAGATTCGGTTTATCTCCTGGTGCTCTTGACACCTCCATGGTGAAATATCCTCCATGGGAGAAACCAGGGTGTGATTTTGAAACACGGGGGAGTCCAGGTGGGGACGCAGGTGCTCTGTACACATTGAAGCACCACAAACCAGACAGGTCTTCACAGCAGGCTGAAACCTAGCTTTAGGGCAGTAATGGCAGGGCACAGGGCTGGTGTTTTTGTTATCTGACCTGGAAAACATGCCAACATGACCAGGGGACCCTGAAGTAGAAGCAGACTGCTTAGTGAATTTTAGAGGTGTGTTGCTGGTATGATGTACAGGAGATTTATCATTTCCTGGAGTTGAGACCCCAGAAACGGAATCAGAGTTGGCAGGTGAGGCAGGTTTAGTTGGTGATGCATGAATTGCTCTCTCTTGTGTGTCTTTCCTGGGGGTAGCAAGACATGGTGCATCACATATATCTACTTCACTGGAGCTGTCAGAGTCATCCAATGAGATGGCTGCTTTGAAACTTTGCTGGGTCTGCGGGTTCGAGATGTCTTGTGACACATCACCTGCAGCCTTGCTGTCAGGGAATTTGACATTATCACACTGAGGCACAGCTGGTTCTGGGTCCACTGCTTTCTTAGTTGTCTCCTGACCAGCTGACTGTCCGTTTTTATCATAAGAGGATGTGGTGGGAATCTCAGTGTCACTGGGGCACTCATTGGGAAATGCCATTGTTGATCGCTTTGTGTGAGGTTGCTCTGATACAGGTGTGCTCGCCTTTCTCTTCCCCAGGTATTTGCTGGCGAGTGAGGGTCTTGTCAATATCGAGTCAAATGTCTTTTTTTCATGGTTACTGGATGCGCCTTTAAAAAAAGAATACAACCAAAGCAAAACTAGTCAGAAAAATGATCACTTAACACTTCACCCCAACACCTGCATGCCAGCCTTCTGCCCACCACAACTGCATCGAACTTGCACTGATCACTGAGCAGTTCCACCTTAAGCTATTAGCTAAGCAGTGGCTATCAAGCTGGCTCTAACCTCTGTGACTTATTACTTCACTTAAGCAAAGTTTTCAGTGATTTACTGATCCATTGACCATTATATTCAATGTGGTTCGGGCATGTTAAGGCCAACGAATAATCTATTGATGTATCTAAGTATTTACTGTACAGAGACCCTGATTGTGGGTAAGACATCAGTGCATCCCCGCAACTGAAATTTAAGTTAAATTTACAGACTCTTTTAACTGTCAGTTAATTACAGTATCCCTGCTGAATTCAGTCAAAAGCAATAAAGACATGTAATGTAAAAAAGGAAAATGGAGGCATGATAACTTATGACAACACAGGAAACCTAAACCAGAACATACATATTGACAAACATTATAAATTATGCAAGACCTTAACTGTCACTATTTGCTTAAAACTACAGACATCAGCTTTAACCTTGATACTGCAAACAAAGAGAGCAAACTCTCATTAAATTGCAGTATATCTAATTATTTTTTTGTGTTTTCTTGTCATTTGTGTAAACCTAATGGTGGTACTTCACTATAGTATTTAGATACTATTTAGATTTTCTGTTCAACCAGTAAAGTAAATACAAAATGTAATTAGAGTACAAAAATACAAGTACTTTATTGAGAAAACAATGGACTTTAAAGTCCATAAAGTTAAAGTTTGACGCACATCCAAAAGGTGAAAAATATGACAAAGAAAATCAGGACAAAGATCTGTTTTATTAGTTAAACCTGGTGTGAGACAAAATAGCCAAAGGTTTAGCTAATTTTAATGTGCTGATAGTTGGGCATTTGATTTAACATCCACAAAAAGTAACTAGTGACTAAATTAAAAAATATACTCACTAGCAGCTTCATAAAGTACACCTGTACAATCTAATGCAATCCGAAGGTTTTCATTTCTCAGTTGTTAAATCGAAACTGTCAGAAAGTTGATGATTCTACTAAGCGTTTATTATTGAGGCTGTAGTGGGTGGTGGGGTTTGTGGGCCACCAATTAAAAATGAACAGGGGGGCCACCTAATACTATAAAGCACTCCAGTATGATTCCATCCACCCCCAATGACTTCAATAAGGAACAAGTCATAGAATTATCACAATTTGGAGAGTTTACATTTAAAATTGAGAAATTATTTATTATTATTAACAAAATTCTGTATTTTATTTTTTTAGCTTTGTTATAAAACATTCGGTGGCCTGTTTATTGATGAGATCAAACATGAAAGCACTGTCTGAAATTAAACTGGTTGATCAAAAGCTTTTTGGCATGTGACCCCATGTCTATGGGTCCTATCTATCAGTTAAGTTGTTAGAGCAAATAAAACAGCAACCGTTGATGATTTATTGATATAAGAATATTATGTCAAATAATTATTTAACCAATGATTATTGAAAATAAAAATAAATAAATAAATAAAATAACTATGTTGATTATTTTCACTACAGTGAAAATGAAATATCTTAACAATATTGTGATATGACATAATAACATATCTGTCACACATTTCGCTGAAACTACTTTCGTACTGCCACTTAAGTCTATGGAGAATTCTGTAACTTTTCCTGATAATTAATCAATTAAAGTACAAATATGTTGTTACTCTACCCGTGAACTATGTACTTTAGCGACCGTATACTCACAGCTAATTTTTAATGACTGAACGCTTATAGAAACTTTTAGAACTAGTGAAACATCAGAAACGCGATGAGTTTTCCCTCTGAGCTGTGTGTTAGTTGTTTTCGGGAAAGACGCGCACACGCACAAACACACACACACACACACACACACACACATTTATTTTGATAAACACCGGATTATTATTGTGGCCTCAATGGGAGGAAACAGGAAAGGCACAAGCTGGGGCCCGAGAGCGTCAAAATTAAACCGCCTCACAATAGTTATAATAATAATAATAATAATAATAATAATAATAATAATAATAAGTGTTATAATGGCGTTATCACCGACACGTCACCGTTTATAAGTTATGTAAAATTAGTGCCAAACACAACGTTGTTCAGACCTGCAGGTTAACGTAGAGACGGACTTCATGCTAGCGTTAGCTGGGTTAGCTAGCGTTAACTGCTCCTTATCTCTCCACAAACGTGTTTTTATTTAATCATCCGGTTAGAATTTTGCGTCCGGTTTTAACTGTACCTGCAGAGCTGCGATAAGGAGTCGGAGGACTGGTGTTGGGCGGCCGAATCAAACTGCTATCGATCGGCAGAGACTGGTACACAGTCTTGCACCTCCACTGCGGACAATTGTACGGCCCGTTCGGGGTCACACTCCACAGGTCGCCGATGCATCGCCGGCAGAAGCGGTGGTTACACTTGAGGGTAACGGGCTCCCGGGTCAGCTCGCCGCACAGCGGACACTTCGTCGGGGTGTCCAGCACGGCTCCCATTTTGTTTCGGCTGGTTTCTAGTTTCTGTTTGTGCGGTGTCAAAGATCCGAGGCGGGGCTTCGCGTTTGAATCCCGCTGCCTCTGCTGCTGTTCGAGACTTAAAGGCGCAATCAGTAAAATTGTGTCAGAGGTGAAATCAATACGCAGGGGTCAAAGTTACCAGGCAGCCCGAAGACAAATGTCAGCCACCATAAGTGGATATTCTCTGCAGAGGTGGGTCTGTGTGTTTCCCTACACTGTGCCCTACCTGCTGATTTGAGGGGAAGGATAGTAGCAAAAACATCTTTGAGTTTGATCCAAAAAACCTTCAAGGGGACGAATTTGGAAGGCTGAAACCAGACATTTTACATTTTTAAAATAATAATGACAGGAATAACAATAATTAATCTACATTACCTATTATGAGCACAGAATCACCTGAGCTGACACTTGGATTTGAAAAGGATGTTGCATCACTTTTGTCTTTTGTTTAGGTATTTATGCAAAGAAACAAACAAAACAATCAAGAATCAACTTTTTCCCTTTGTTTATATATATATATTTTTTTGATTTCTTCTGGAGTTATTCAATTTTTGTGTTAATCAATCACAGAGATTTTCTCTTTTTTTGATACTGAAAAGTTGTAGCTGATCTATATGCAATTATTTATTCCTTCAGTTCAATTATGTGATCACTTTGATCCATTGAGTTTAAATATCTTATCTTCTTTTTTGATAAATCTGTCCAGTGTGTACCTCACCCATTGTCCAGTAACAGCTGGGACAGGCACCCAGCTGTTATTTTCTCTCAGGTTTATCCCACCAGAACATTCTTTAGAGGTCTAGAGGTGGGACTCGGATTAAAATGGCTAATGAGGCTTGTGAGCGAGAGGTTAATCTTTCATAATCACATAACGTTTAATGGTAAATGGCCGAAAGCACTTTACAATGTTACTTCTCATTCACCCATTCACACACTCACACACTGATGGCAGTAGCTGCCATGCAAGGTGGTCACATCACCCACCGGGAGCAACTTGGGGTTCAGTGTCTTGCCCAAGGACACTTTCACTCATGGGCAGGAGGTGATCGAGCCACTGACCCTGTGGTCCATGGACAACTACCTTACTAACTAAGCTACAGACCCCCTCTAATTAATCCATTAAAGACCATGTTACTATTATCTTTACCTGAAATGTAACCTGAGAGACATATACAATATATTTTGGACAATAACACTAATTAGTGGACTTGGGATAGTTTTATCAATTCTTGGAGAGCTGTCACATTTAAAATGAGCTATTTTCTATACAAGATAATTGTTCAAATATGGCCTCTAAATTTGGCTGAATTCTACTCATGTTTATGGAAAATTGACTCCTTGGATTGTGACCAATAGTTGAAATTGGTTACAACATACAATAGTTTTCCATTGTACGTCTACTCAAACAAATGGTAAATGGTCTGCACTTATATAGCACTTTTCTACCTATTGGTAATTAAAGAGCGTTGCACTGCTCTTATTCACCCATTCGCACTCACAATCACACACACAGTCACACACAGATGGGGGAGCTGGGACAGTCACTCACATTGCTTGGATACTTCGATATGTGACCGGAGGAGCCGGAGATCAAACCAACAACTGTGGGATTAGTGGACGACCGCTGCATTTCATGCGCCACAGTGGCCAGGAAGTACCACTTTTTAGCTTTCTAAAAATCAGCCCAAATTGTCAAATGTCCCATCGAGCAGCCATGTTTTAGCCCTTTTTAAACAGTGTCTTCAAAGTGAAAAAAAAAAAAAACCCAATGTTTTACAGTGAAAACCTTTATTAAGTGTTCATATACTCTTAAAGGAATCTCTTAAATTGACTGTAAGTTGACCTTCTTTTCTATATTTTCTATTTGTTTGGTATCTATAGAATATCTATTTACACAGAAACATATCCACAGGTGAGGCTGGGACAGGCCCTACTAATCCATTTTCAATCCTCAGGCACACCAGTCATTTTACATGATACTCCAGCGCAGTTATGCTACCCTGTATGTCCCAACAAAACAAAAGGAAAAAAGGGAGTCAAAGAGAGAGAAACGTAAAGAGAAAGCTGGAGACAAAGACAGCGACAGTCAGACTGAGGTACACAACAGCACAATGGTGTGTGAGGCTGGCATATTGGTTCACTAGCCTGACAAACTATTGCACGCAACACATTTGAACTGACACTCACACTCACTCAAATACACCCACTGACCTCCTTACACACACTCACACACACACACACACACACACACAGGCACCCTCACACAGAAGCTAGGAGTCCTGCAGCACAGTCCTAATAGCTCCATCACAGTGTAGATACCACAGACTATAAGATAATAGATTTCTTCTCACACTGAAGCACTGTGCAAGGTTAGCTAGCAGGTCATTGAATGGATTTAGTTAAAACTTCTAAAGCATCTTTATTATTATTTTGTAATACAAGATATTTCTCTTTTGGATGATGGTAGTTTTAAAAAACAGTCTTAAATATCTTTTTCTTGTAAAGGAAGAGGAACAAAAGGGCAAATGAGCCAAAGAAGAAACTAAAACTTTCATTTCATTGTCAAACCTTACATATGTAACACAACAGATTTACAGCAGCCCGATATAATCTGAAAATGAGCAGTTTCTTCTTTTCACAAATAAAACATGGCACACATTCTGACGGTGATACACACGGCAAAGTGTTAACATAGTTTAATACATGTAATTACAGTTTGTTCATGTGTTGTTTGAGTGTATGTTGTGTACTGAGTTTGTGTTTGTGTATATGAGTGAAGAGCAATGTGTGTATGTGTGTCTGTGCTCACACTGCAGGTGTACAATGTCAACCCTGTCCCTTCTCAGGTAGATAGTAGGTAGTCCGTATACACCAATCAGCCATAACATTAATACCAACTTGGTGGGCACTCTGAGCCATCTGCTGCCACACAGCCCCATCCTAGCACACTGTCACACCCACGCTGGAACCTGTCCATCAAATTAATGAAACCATCAGTAATGTCGTGGTATTAATGTTACGGATGATCAGTTCGCCTCTCAATAGAATAACAGTCTCTGCCCCGGCCATGGTCTATGCAATGATGTGCAAATATAAGCTCTGTAGACACACTGGGATAAAAGTGCACTGGGCTCCATTATTGTGCTGGGGTTGATGGAGGGACTGGGAAGAGGATGGATGGACTTGAACGGTAGGTTACACTGGGTTTTTTGGCAGGTGTAGATGTGAAAGGCAGGTTGGCTGGTACAGTAGTATTCCTCTCCTCCGCAGACCTGGACTATCTCCCTCCTTTAAGCTGATGTTGAGGGACTGGTACTTTATGACAATGGACACATGGAAATTCAGGAATCTGAAAGACAGAAATAAAATAAAAAAACACTGTATAAATTGAAGTAGTCAGGAATTGCACTGTACATAAGGACACGTACGTCAAGTGCATTTGTCCTTTACTTGAATGTTGGGTGTAATACATTTATTAGCAATCTAATCTATACAACATATGACTTACAGTAATAAAGCAATGAGAGGGGACATGCTTCTGCAGGACAAGAACATTTACTCGTGATATTTAAAGAATAGGGAGGATTGAATAGAATAACTTTGTAGTATTGTTTTGTTGCATTGCTACTTTTTGTTTATTCTCTAAATGTTTTAATTAAATTGATTTTACTGTTCATAGGGACACAGACATATATTCAATAACGATGACATTGTGCACAATGGCGTACATAATGAGAGCTGGCTCAATGTTGTACACTGGTAGATCAACATATGTGGTACATATATCCCCCGATGCACATTTTGATTTTGCTTACCTATAAATTTGATTAGGCATTGCCTCCCTCTGAAAAAATAGAACCACAGAGAAAATTATGATCTGCAACAACATGGTTATCAAGGTCAGGTTATTAATAGACTGTCAGAGACATGTGTCCTTCACAATGGCTGACTGTACTGTACGCAAACACCAGCAGATGGCAGCAGGGATGAATGGTGAAAAATGTTTAACTTAATGAATTATTCATAAGTGACAGACCCAGAGCTCCATCCTAAAGCATGATACATCTATGGGCTACACAATGAGGCTATTTATTGACTGGTAAAGCTGCTAATAATCCCATTCATGTTATCTCTTCTACAGTATGTTTTGCCTATAGATCTTTCACACTGTCTCCTTGTGTCCTATTTGTCTTGACACTTGAAAGTCACTGGGGTGGAAGAATCTCCTCTAAGAGTTGTTATAGTCTATTTCTGATTGCAGGATATCAACAGCTACATGAGCATAGCATTAAACATGGCACCATAAAAAAGGTACATGTGCATCTGATAAACACTAAACAGGGGAATCACACATCAGTCTTCCTAAGCCCCATGAACATGTCCCGTTCCTTCACATTCTTTCCCCTCACTTTTCATTCAGGGAGTGTTGGTCTTCTATGGCTATATGGTCATGTCAATGTACCATGATCCAGAATCAGCCTGTATACAAATGATATTCAATTTTAGGTGTACTTTAAAAAGACGCTGCATCATTTAATTTCATTTGTCATAAATTAATTCTGTGATCATTTTATGAATTCAGCTCAGATAATGTTTGCCATACTATGTACTTCTTCACTACTCTAATAAATGCGCACTTTCTATTTTCAGTCTAGTGGTAAGTGATAAATCAAGAGTCTCTCGGTAAAGCAACTTTAATGTGTGCTCAGTTATTTTAAGTGCATGCTTTTGCCAGCCCACTGTAGCAGAAATTACACTAAGAGAGCACTTTGAGAGCATTTTGTCCGGTATCACCCATCTAAAAGCCTGATCAATTCCTCATCAATGACACTAAGATTTATAACCTACTGTAATACCTGTTAGTAGCTGGGAGTTCTATGGAATCAGTGCCCAATTCTAGCTGCATTTACTGTATAAAATGGGATAGAGAAATATTCATCATTTTACAAAAACAATTACATTTAGAAGAGAATGTGTACGTTCTCAAGACACTAAATCCCAAACCAATTCCAACAGAACCTTTGGTGATGCACACAAGTGGAGATGGAACTTTCTCAAAGGGATCAATATAATATCAATTTTTATCGGATTAGAGAGCACATTCTCACCCTTGCTTTCAGCCAGCAGCTCTTCTGACATAAGCCCATCTTGACGATTCCCCAGGACAAAGGCCAGGAAGGACAGTATGAGGGCGTCCAGGATGCCCATAATAGCCAAAATGTAGGCCCAGCGCACCGAGCAGGCCCCCAGGCTGTATTTGTCTGTCTGCTCTCCGCACATCTGCCGGACTTCGTCGCTGTCCCAGCCGTCAGGATAAATCATACAACCCAGCACCAGACAGACACCTGGGGGGAGGCAGAGAGGAGCAGCATGAGTAAGAACACGCGGCATCTTTAGAAGAGTAAAAGAGAAGATTTTCTTTTGAAGAAAATGGTAGACAAAGAACAAGAGTTATGATTTTATGATTTTTTTTTTAAATCTATACTCTTGCATTCTTCTCACTGGAGACTTTAATGTGTATCCGTTACACTGATTTTTATTTCCTCCCTCAGGCGAGAAATAAGTATCTAGACACAATGAGTGTGTGTATACGAGCAGCAAAAACAGCAGTAAACAGCAACAAACGCACATTGCCGATCACATTAGAAGCAAATGGTTTATAGTCTAATAACTGTCCTGGTAAATCTCCTCAGAAACCGCCGAGAATTTCCTCATGTTCATTTGTTTGTTACATAATTTGATGAAGTTTCCTCTGCCAATTGTACTTTATGTAGTGGTAAAACTCCTCACTCTCAGTTCGAAAGTTCAAACCTTTCTTCCTTAATTTGGATCTCTCTCTCTCTCTCTCTCTCTCTCTCTCTCTCTCTGTTGTTCATGTTCAGTTACAAATAAATTCTTATTTTAGACGATGATGAGGCCAAACAGCACAGGTGCACAGCCTTACAGCCATTTCTGCCTATTTTTATTTTTAAATACCCATTCTTCATTCTCACTTTTTCCCAGGGGGAAACATTTTTTCCCCTCCTCATCTCTGTCAGCTTCAGTGTGGATGAGGTGATCCTCTGAGGTAATGCTGCAGTAGAATAACAGACAAGCTGGAAAAAAGAAGCTGACTGCACAATTATCAAGACTGCGCTGTACATTAATAATAAAACATTTCCCCATTGCTTTATCCCCTGAGCACATCCTCACATTCTTTCCTCCCAGATTACTGCTTGTATGTGCAATAAATGTTTGCATTATCACAAATGTATATATTGTATTTAACTTACATGTAACTAATTTGTGGCTTCCTTTTGACTTATTTACAGTTGTACACCCAAAAGTGAACACATTATTCTTTATTCTCATGTGCATACACACTACACTGCCCACGCATACGCGAAGAACCCACACACTGCAGTTTGTTACAGTAATGCTGCAGTCTTTAATAGTCCTGAAAGATACCAGGGGGTGTTGAGAGATGTTTTAGAGAGAGAAAGTGAGTAAGAGAGAAATTATATAGCGATACACGCTGCAGACAAACTGCATATCTAATAGAGCAGATCATCCCCTAGACTCTGCTTCTACCTTCCCCTTGGCTCCAGCTGTCATAACAAATTCATATGCACACAGTGGTCCAGAGAGCAAAAACTCAGGTTCCTGCTCAGACTCAGATGAGCAGATAGAGGACATTCTATCTTTCCCAATGCTTCCTGTCTCCCTCGTGAACTAAACAAAACATTAAGTAATATGTTTGTCATGTTGCTTCAACATTTTGGCTGTTTTATGGCAGCCTGGTGGCTCAACAAGTAAAACATCAGGTGTGTCCTTGAGCAAGACACTTCCTGGGTACCCACTGCTCCTCCAGGTTAAAGGCAGAGAACAAATTTCATTGCAAAATGTAAAACATGATCAGTAATGACAATAAAGCTCCTGTTATTCTGTCTATTACGAACTGACAGGCTATGACAGGACCTCACTAGGACTTATGTCACTTTTTGCCCACTTTGGGCGATTGAAAGTCGTGAGTACAATGTTTTCATTGTTTTGTCATTGTCTCAACAAAGAGCTGCTTACTACACAAAAGTTACAGAGGAACATTATCATTTATTCTAAATACTCTCTGCGTGTAGCTGCTAAACACCCCACTATTTTCACCAGCTATCTGCAAACTGTTAACAGGTAGTGTAGAATGGCGTTTGTAAATGTTCTTTTTCAACTTATTTAAGATAAAACCAGGAAACCATATGATTATATATCTTGGTACAACAGTAAATAAAAATAAGCATTTTTTTTACGTACAGTAATATCTTGTGGACTGTGTATTTCTAGTGTACATGCACTTATTTTAAATTAAATCCATAAATAAATGAAATCAGTACATTTTATAGCCGCAAGGGCCCCAATTTCAGACTTTGTTGATTGGAAAATGATTTTGCTTTCTTCACCGATGCTGCTTTGAGAAGTCAATTGGAATTGGTGAATTGAAAATTTAGTACTGGTTTTTCACCTCCGGACAATAGTGAATTTTTACAAAAAATACCTCACTATTCAGAGAAAGAACAAATTTTATTTTCTGTGTGTCAGTACACATGACTTCTTTCTCCCCCTCATCATACCTTTACTTTAAAGGTAACAACAGGTCCCAAATCCTTTTTGATGTCTCTCTTACCCCTATGGCTCGATTCAATGCCATCATAAATATTACAGTGTGATTCAGGAGGAGAGGGAGGAGGCTGTTGAGTGTTCAGGGGCAAGAAGAAGACAAATGAAAGAGGGGAACACCAACAAGTAGCATCAAGGGCAAGCAAAGTGGCAAGGGCAAGCAAAGTGCAGCATCTAGTGGTGCAGTGGATTAGACCAACAGAGAGTGCCACATATGCCCCTCCTGCTTCCAGAAGCAGCATGTGGTAAGACGAGAAACACATGTCCCCTCCATACACTGTACCAGTGAGCCTGGATTCAACTAATCCATAACCACACCACACAGTCAAGAAGGCATGATGCAGCACAGAGCTACATCCACCTGCATAAGGAAAGACTGTATCAAAAGTCACTGGGGAAACCATGAAACTTGTGTGTATAGATCAGTATTAAAACTGATATCACAACTCATCTCCAATACTGGAGGTGTTTTTAATATTCATGATTAAATGCTGCCTAAATGCTCAGTCAGATCAGTTAATTGGCAGAAAATGTACTTTTTTATAATTAATCATTGAACTAATTTATAAAGAAAAAAGCCTAACAGTTACACATTGTCAAGGAGGATTTGCTGCTTATCTTTAGCAACATTTTTTTTATCTAATATCTCTAGGTATTGGGTAAAATACCCTTATATAAGCTCACAACTACATTACAGTGTGTTATAATAGGGGATAAAAAGTAAAAGGATACCAGATAACTCCCAATCCAGTATTTCTCAGTATTTCTCAGCCAGACATCTCTGACTCATACTGTTATGGAGCAGAACTTCATGCTGCACTAATAAATGGTGCACACCAAATCTCCGCCACATAAATAGCAGCGCACCTGATAAAATGCAGCTGTCAGTCAGAGCAGAGACAGGAGTTTAACTGACAGCATTATCCTCCCCTTTCAGCTTTGCCCTTTTCTCTTTTTTCTCCTCTGGAGAGCAGCAGATAGGCAGGCACAGAGAGAGGAGAGACAGATTATAAAGCGGTTTGGGACCGAGATATAGAGATATAGCGAAAGACAGGGGAAGTGGTGAGAGACAGCTACCGTGCAGGATGCTGTGCTGGAGCCCCGTGTGTGGTAGCCAGCACCACACGAACGTCATGAGCATTGGCTACCATATGCTGGAGCCCCCCGGGCGGAGCTATTCTCAGCACTTATTTGTTTCTGTCTTTATCAAGAACGCACACACACACACCTCTTCTTTGTTGTAACTTTCTCTTCCTGCCATGCAAGTGGAAAACTAGACTGAGAAATGCTTATTGGCGAACAGCAGCTTATGTAAGAGATTCTAGGTAGGGCAGATTAGGTGCGAACAGCGCAACAGAAAAGTCTGGGGGCAGATCGGCAGATGGTACAGAGTGGTACGATGGCAACAAATTTGTCAGAAGCACATTGGCTCATTTTCCCAAAGAGATGACTAAATCCCAGAATCCCATTTCCTCTTATAATCTCTGTATCCTTTGCAAGTGGTGTATGCAGTTCAGTATGATGGGTGGTCCAGTGTGACTTCCAAGCAGCTCCACAGGATTTCTGTACAGTATCTGGTTTGCATACAAAAAAGAACAAATTACATATTATCTACTTCGTATTTGACTGAAGGCCATTTATGAAATTGCACGTCGGTGTGTGCTTTCACTGTTTCGTCATTGTAATTGGTGGTAGATGGAAAAACACAGTTTTTTGTATCCAATGCTCTTTTCATCACTTACACATCTGCAGCACATCTAATCAGCCATGTAAGGCATTAACATTTTTCTCCCACAGTCCTTTGTGGATTCCAGTATCTCCTCTCCTCATTTAAATAGCTATGATAAACTGAATTATGCATACGCACACCCCCAACTGTGCCATGTTACGCTACATATGGATCCAGTTCTACAACAAACACACATTTCCATTGACAGAAATGAGTGTGTTTACTGAACTGACAACATTGTCAATAAATGAACCCGTTGCTGGCAAAATGGCATTTATAAAAACCTAAAAGTGAGCCGAAAAATAAAAAATTGGCACCAGCGTTTTGAGAAAGGCTTTAGGGGCTACTCATTTATTGTAACAAGCAATCACGGGATCTACTACCCCTAAAGACATGGTTCATCCCTGATGCTTGTTGTCTACGTTGCTGTTCTCAGCATTGAGCTCCAGGCAGATTGAGACTTCTGCCAGAGCTGAGGCACAGTGCGACAGTGTGGCTGGGTGCTCGGATGACTCACGTTGCTGAAGCTTGGAGACAAGCAGCCCAAGGCCAACACATTGTGGGAGAGAGGTGGGAGTGGTAGAAATAGCACGAAGTTTTAAGGAGCACACAATTGAATCTATGTTTTTAAGCATTTGACAAGAGACTGCATTTGCTTTACTTTTCTACATTGCTTTTTCTGGCAAGCACTTGCATGCACCAGCAGGAGAGTTTTCAAATGATGGCCTGCTCACATGTCCATTTTTGGAGGCATTAAGTGATCAGGAAAAACAATGACTATGCAGTACGTGCATAGATTCACACCGTCAGTTTGGTGAGATGTCTGGAAAAGTGCTTTATAGTGAACTAAGAACTGGTAAGTTGATTAGTACTAAGTCAAAGAAAAACAAAGCATTGCAAGTTCCCTTTCATTCACGCACCAAAATTCGACAGAGTGACACCAGAAATCTATGTAGTTTTCAATAATCATGTCCGGCCAGGTCTTTGTTGGCCTTCCAAATATCATTTTCATCACTTAAAGGATAGCTTTGGTCACAAAAACAGCTTTTGGCTTGTCCCTTCAGAGGTCGCCACAGCAGAGTGTGTGGTCATGTTTGGCATGAGGTTTTACACCGGATGCCCTACCTGCCGCAACCCTCCCATTTTATACAGGCTCGGGACCGTCATCCGGGTTGCCCTTGGTTGCTGCGGGGGGCCACACCCAGTGAGGTGGGATTCAAGCCCGTGATTTCTGCATCCCAACCTGATCCTCTACCACTGAGCCACCAGGCGCTCAAAGGATAACTGAATTATATTCAATAGTTTTTGGAAAACAAGAGTGGTCTGATCCAGGCTGCTCACTGAGAAGTCACCTAATGCAAATAGTATCGATTCAATGTATGTTTTCGCGTCTGTATGGTGAGTAAGAAAAATCTTTACCTTTAGACTGTATCTGTAAACTTCCATACATCTAATAGCCAATCCATTAAACCTGTAAAAGGTCATGGGGGTCTGTCACTGAATGATGAAGGAAAATCCAGACGAGTTTGCCAGCTGTGTTTGGACTGTGAGAAAAAAATCTGAACACCTGGACCCACACAAACAGTACATACAAACTCCCCACAGCCTGGATTCAGACATTTTAGCTGTGAGCTGGCAGCACTAACCACTCCTCCATTGTGCTGAACTTTGTGTAGCCAAATGATGAGGGTTAAGAACGGGTCTGATTAATCCAGTCTTTCACATAACCGGTTCCGACTCTAATGAAGTGTGGGCAGCATCACCTCCCTCCTCACAATGGACAATTAAGACTTTAGTTGCTTCAAAGAGGAGTACCCAAGAAAGATGGCTCAGAATATACCAATGATATGCAATAATTGCATCCAGATAAATTAGGTAATTAGAGTGTGTGATCTATATAGTGGGATTAAATGGAGTGTGAAAATGTGTCACCACTTATTAGGTCTGCTTCATGGTCCAGGTTTATTAGTTGAAAGGAGAAAAAGGATCAACAGTTATAAATGTGCGAAAAAGAAGCAGTTTATTGTGGTATTGTGACTGTTATGTATAAGAGTAAAAATACACATGATTTGGAGTTTTGGAGTTTCAGTGTTACAGAACATGGGGCATTAACATACTTCTAGACAGCTGGCTGGACACTAATTTAAGACACTGAAGTCTTTTAAAAAAATATCTCCAAAGTGTCAAGGATACATCGGGAATTGGAGCAAAAGAAACTTTGAAAACAGTGTCCAACTTTCTCCCTAGGAAGATGAAGAACATGATTCTTGAGAGGAGCTGTCTAGAGTCCAAATCTATTTCTTTTTCAGTGTGTTGGCAAAACTCAGTGGTTGCTAGAAGGAAGCAAGGAGCTCCCAGGCATCCTCTGTAACCCACTCTGTCAACATCTTCAGTAATTTTCTGCACAATGGGCACAAAATGCCTACAGCTCACCTATCAATTCAATTCAAGGGATTAGAAAGAGCAGGAAATGGCTTATTTCATCGAATCATCTCTCTTCTCTGCCAGAACACATCCTGCAAAACTTTTAACCATCTTGCAATGCTGTAAATAAGGCAGGAAGCCATGTTCTATTCTGAAGGGAACAAAGCTAGAAGTGGATCTTCAGATGTGTCATTTTGACTATAATCTAAAAAGCATTTAATGTCTTTATCACCACCCACAAATGATCCAAATAATTCACTAAGCCAATCAACTAAACTAGCAACTGGACTGCATTGCGCAAACTAAATTTGTTGCACCTACAATGTAGTTTCAACTATAAAAGGCTGCAGAGAAATGCTTTTGCTATCGTCTATCTAGTGTATTTTGAGAGACCAACAGGGGGTTAATGGCGTCATTTTAAAAAGCTTTTTTACCTGCCTACAATTGTCTAAATGCTGTACTGTATAAATAGGCAGGGCATATACTTTTAGTATCCATACAAAACATCAAATGGTGTCAGTATTACACATTGATGGAAGTTGGGGTTAAAATGGAGAGAGATCTTTGAATTCATATAGGTAAAGCAGGACATACTGTACAGTAAGAGGATATTGTATGCTCTGAAATTTGTCTATTGAGTGACTACACACACTGACACTGGAGCGAAACACTGGGATGCAGAGGTAGAAGGAACAGGGAGGGGTGGAGGGTTTAATGGAGGAGTGCAGTACAAACTGCAGTGAACAGAGGGAATCAGGCTGTGGCGGAGGGCTTATGTAACAGGCCTGTGAGATTGGCAAGGGCAATGGGGTTTAAAGGAGACATCTGAATTCTCTTTGAAAATTCGGACTGGGCCACTGGTTTAGAGACAACAGAGGCAAATAGCTACATCTTATAGGCAAGAATGTGCTGAGTCAACATAAGGAGAATTTGCCCAGGGTAGACTGAGCACCAAATAATGATGTTAGAGCTATAATTGCATTTGTTGTGAAAATAGACAATTAAATGTTAAATAAAATTAAAAATACAATATTTGATGAATGCTTTCTGCAGCTACCATTTTATAACACAATATGCTTGAGGGCAAGACTGACCTGGATTATTTAAGCCCAAAGTGAAACAATTAATGAACTGCACTGCGTTTTGCATATGCATTGGCAAAAGAAGTGTTGAGATTACTGTCGTATAAGTAGAAATACCCCACTTTATAGAAGGATTAGCAATAAAATGTACTTAAAATGCTCTAAAAGAACTCATTATGTGCAATGGCCTTTCTACAATTATACTGTATTATTGCATAATAATCATTTTTATATTCACATGCAGGTAGTGATGTTGCAGTGAGTCAAAGTGAAGCACACCCTAATATGACAATTTTACAGATAATGCATTGTATTTCATAGACAAGCTGCATTTTGTATGAAAATCCTATTCTGTAAAGTAACTACAGCTGAAAGCACAATATTTTTCATGGACATGCAGTAGTGTAGAAGCGTAAAGCAACATAAAGTACATCAAAGTTGCACTTAAAGTAAGTAGATTATTTGAGGTTATATGGCCTGTCTCTGCGATATGTACAAACATCAAACTCAAATGTTTCTGCTATTATTGTCATGTGAGGTTGAGAATAATGGTAGTTTTTCATGGGTCACAGTGTCCTTGCTCTCCCACCTCGTCCTTCCGTCCATGGAATAAATCAGTAGCCTCTCCTGCCTGAGCTCTGACCTCAGCTAAGCCATTTCTGAGATCCCATAGATTAACTCTGGCAAATCTATAATTGACATGTTGCAAGGCTACAGGATAATGCAGAGGAGTTATGATGATGACTTGGCTGGCATTTAGAGTCTGTATCCCACAGCACTAGACACAAACTCACAAAATGTGGCCTTATTAATCAGCATTGATCTGTTTGCTTTAAAGTCTAAAACCTGGCCTTAGGGTTTTTAAATTAAACCCACTGTTCTGCATCCACAAATATCCATTAAAGCAACAAATGCATAAACAAAACTACTCAAGTTCAAACATTTAAAGACGACACTGAGTTGAAAACAGCCTGGCCATTGTATGTTCCATTACCAAAAACAAATGTTCAGTACACACATGCTGGGATAATAGTTCCCTAATGCCTCCCACTGGCTACAAAAACATGGGTCACATGCCTGTGTGTGTGTGTGTTAGTGTGTGTGTTTGTTAATTACAAAAAAGAAGGGGTTGAATGGTGTTAATGCTGAATGATGTGCAGACATGAGAGAGAAAGCAAAACTGATTGTTCCTCACTTTGTGATACAAGGGAAAATGTGAAGACTCACAGGGAGAGGCTGCAACAGACTCGTTCTTTGGGACAATGAGTTTGTACTCTAGTGATCATCAACATCTCTCCTTTGGATGTTGAGCTTCCTGCTGTGAAGGTTTCATTTGTGGATTACGGTGCGAGGCAGTGTTGTCCATTGAGCTGATTTGATTGTTCAATCATAATCCTGTGCTGATAATAGCAGTGAATGTTGACCAAAACTGTAGTTTCAGCTGGTGGATAATATTCTGTGGGTTCATCACTATCCATGCATTTCACAGTTTGTAATGACAATATCAAAGTGTTGATTAGTGCAGTGTTAACTAATACTACTGAAGATGTTTGAGCATTTTGTAAAAACTCAGTAACCTTGATCCCCCGCTTTGCAATGTCAGAGCAGACTGTGGTGCACTGACCTGTGTATGAATAATCCACCGGAGGGGACAAGGCAGTAAAACATTGACTGGGTAAACACACTAGTGATGCCACTATGTGTGAAAGTTCTCAAGTTTCCTCACTTAAACTCAATGTGACATGCAGTTAAGTTGCAGGAGGTCGCTTCTAATTTGCTGAGAGGTAAAATATGATAATTTCACTTTCTTCTTCCATTGCAGTGCATTTAAATAGAAATGTACTTCCTACTTTATTGCTCTGCTGGGATGGGCAACTTGAGGAAGGTATTTATAATCAAAGATTCATGCGGCCAAAAAAGTTCATGATACCCTGGACAGAAATGATTATTTATTAGCATGTAGGTGGTGGACTGGTTAGAGCTGCTGCCTAACAGCTAGGAAGGTGCAGGTTTGTGTCGCTGACAGCACAGTAGCAAAACGCTTATTTTACAGGTTTTTCCCATATTATTCTGCTCAAACACCCTCAATAAAGTGTTAACACATTATTGAAGATGTATTTTATTTTTTGGAAGAAAACAGATTGAAATTATGCCAGAGTTAACTTAATACACAATGTTGACATGTTAACTTAAAACAATATTTAATGATTCAATTTTTGTAGAATTAGTGTACAAGTCTTAAATAAAATACAACATTGTATATATACACTAATTAACAGTAGATTCTCATAACACAAGCTTTAAGAGTACTGTGAGAAATAGATGTATGTATATATTTAGGTATATAAACGCACACAAACGTATTTACCTTCTGCAGGGTGCCATATGTCCATTATCTGATGGTAAAATCTTAATGGCCATTCCTGTCCGGGGTAGCTTTTTCAATTTTCTCAAGGCTCCTCTGTCTTCTCATCTCAATAACCAGTGGCTTTAGTCAACTTCCTCTGACCACATTCCACATTTTTTTTCTTCGTTGACATCCCACGACTAGGACTTGCTCCAAAAAATCGTTTGGCAGGCAGATGTTAAATAATCCTACTACCAACCGAGTAGGAGCGTGAATGTCCCTCGTAGCGAACCCACTTTAACAGACTTATTTTCAAACTTGACTGAGAAACGCAGAAAGCTTTCATTGGCCAGTTTCCTGGACGACAGCCAAAGTAACCAATCAGGGTGAAATCAACATGGGGCAGCAGTGGAGATGGACCAATCAATCAATTAGAATCTCCAACAGTCACTGCTACTACAGAACAGATAAGGAGAAAAATCTGCATACAGATCCCTATGACATAGTTCATATAGGCCCAAAAGAAAATGGCTGGATTGATATCGAAGTGACATTACAATTAGATTCATGATTAAAGTGATGAAAGAATTGCAAGTACACATCCAGAATGTAAAAGTACACAAATATAAAATCATAAATTTTAAATATATACTAACAATATATATTTTTATGGTAAAATATAACTTGTTTAACTTAAAATTACAAAAAAGAAATCTTAACTTGATTGTATGGAGATAAACTTTTATTTAATGACCTACATATTAAATTACAGATAATTATTGTAATTTCACATAAATTACATTTTATTCTAAAAAAGTGAAATAAATACTGTTTAAATAATACAGTAATTTTTCAGTACAAAAATGAAAAATAAATGTAATTTGTAAATATTAGCATAGTACTTAAAATAAAAGTTGGTTTGTTAATTTATAGAAAACATCTGTTATCTTACAGAGTTTTTAATACAACTACCCTAAACAATAATTTAGTATTTTTTTTTTTTACCGTGTGGGTTTCCTCTGAGTACTCCTGTTCCCTCATACGGTCCAAAAATATGCATGTTCGGTTACTTGGTGACTCTAAATTGCCCATAGGTGTGAATGTGAGTGGTTGTCTGTCTGTGTGTTTCTCTTTGTTGGCTATGAAATAAACTGGCCACCTGTCCATGGTGATGGGGTGTCACCCTGTGAAAGCTGGAATACACTCTAGCCCCCACTGACCCTAAACAGGATAAGCAGTTACAGATGATGGATGGATATAGACAAGAATGTGCATCTATTACTGTCTAGCAAATGAAATGAATGTTGCCATGTGATACATGCAAAACCCACACAAATAAACAGGCAAACGAGTCTGTCTTTTTCTCAGTCAGGCATTAATCTGCTCTTAAAGGCCCGAAAGGTATCCGGACAAAAGCATTAACTCTGGAGAGCTGAAGCACACAGGTCTGCTCTGCAACAGCTGCTCTCATGCCAAGCTCCAACACTTTCCACCTCTGCATTCAACTAGGCTTTAATGCTCCTTTCAGAACGAGCCTCTCAATAGAGCTAATGGAGCACGGCAGTGAAAGCCAGCCACGTAGAAAACAGATAATGATACACAAAGAGAGAGATGGAGAGACGTGACCCAAGGGATGAGAATGTCTTCTGTTGCATGTATCTGATTTATTTTCTGCCTTCTGTCTCTACTGTTTCTTTCTTTTAACCATCAAGCCTCATGCAGTTGTATCAAGATTTATCTTACCTATTCTTTTTGTCATCTCTTATTTCACTATTGCTTCTGTCAAACAACAAAGGTTTAAAATTGTGATGCATTGATCCCTCTTAGCTGCCTTTATCTAAAGTCAGTTTTCAGTTAGGCTCTATTCTTGAAGGCTTTATTTTTTGTGGCAGCATGCTGGTTTAAGCACTTAGTACACACAAAGAACAGTTATTAATTAAGAACAGTTAAGAAAAGCTATTAATTTTGCATTTTGCAGTTACAAATTTCTTTGTGCATGCATCCAGTTTAAAGTCTCTCAAGACTGATTAGTGATCTAACAGTGACTTGTGATGTAATTTGATTTAGAATTTAAACCATTTAGTTAGTTGATTGATAGAATAGCAATGTCTAAGTTGTATGTTAAGCTACATTAAGCAACTAATTTCATGCTCTATAATATATCATAGTTTGGAGATGTGAGGTCACAGAGCAGTACTGACAGCCACACTTCTACCAGCTTTTAAACAAGGCTCATCCTTCTAACCAACCAGACAACGCCAAACTCTGTGCATCAGATGCAAACATGAATGTGTACACTGTGGATACATATCTAACAGATGCCACGAGCTTTGACACAGCATCAGTAGTTGACGCACTGGGTGGACTAAGTTTGGTTCTACAACCAGCTTGTTACCAGAAAGTTGCATATTGTAGCTTTGTAATTTGTTGGTTCGACATAACCATCATCTGTTCAGGGTCAAAGTGGGGTCTAAAGCCTATCCCAGCTGTCAGTGAGCAAGAGGAGGGATACACCCTGGACAGGTTACAGGTCTACAGAGAGACATACACAGACAGGGAACAATTCCCATCCACACGCTGTTTAGAGTCACCCATTAACCTAACATGCATGTATTTGGACTGTGGGAGCGATGCAGAATACCTGAACGGAGAACACACAGATAGTCTGCAGCCAGCTGGAGATCTGTCTGCTGACAGTGCTAAGCACTCCACCACTGTGCTGCCCGTGGACAAAACATCATTACTAGTTTTTGTTGGTTCCTTGAGAAAATAATAACCACAATGATTAATAAGGAAGTTGACTGCTAGGTGAAGAGTTAATTTGGTTATATGTAAAGCCGCTACTTTCATAAATTAAAATGATGTGCCAACAGCTAAGACAGTGAGGTTTTCCAAATGATAATCTAACCAAACAGGTTAATGCTGCTGATTCCACAATCATTCAAAAACTGACATAAACTAAGCTAAACTAACTTTCACCTTTTATGTGAACCGAGTGGGATATGCACAGCCTTGCTGGTCTATGAGGAAAAAATGACAAATGTAGCTCATAGATTTCATATTTTTAGGTCTACTTAACAAGAAGCACTGCAGTACACACAGACTTGTGCAGAATGTGACAAGATATCCCTGAAGTATTTCCTACTTAAGACATCAAAGGAGAAGCAGGCAGTGTTCTTGGATGTTACTTGGATTGCCTATTAATTCAAAAGCAAATCTTTTCTTTGGTAATTACTTTACTGAAAACACCTGAAGCCCACACTAATTGAACAGCGTGAAGAATAAAATAAATACAAAGAAGATATTAAAACAATTCTCTATCTCTACACTGTCTCTGAAAAGCCCGTCTTTCTTATTCACCAGTATCACTAGTGTCTATCTTTTTTGAGAAGAAAAAAATTCCTGAAATTCCAGCTGACGTGGCACAGTATAAATTAGTGAAGTAATTATTATTGACCTCAAAGACTTCTTAGTTAATTGGTGTGCAGACCCCTAAAGGACTTTGGTTACAAGACAGGAAAGCTGCACATCTCATACATAAATGGACAGCTCATATGGTACAGTACTGACTGAAACAAGGTTATAAGGAGAAAGGAATGGGAAAGTAGAGGGGAGATAAATTAAGCAAAGGTAATGAAAAGAGTTAATCTGGAAATATGGTGAGTTCAAAATGAGTACGTGAAAAAAGCCCAAAGAAGGGTGAAATAGTGTAAAGGTAATGGAAAGAGATAAGGCAAAGGGGCTTGTGTGCATCAGGTATCGTTCTGTGCTCTGCTCAGCGGAAAAAAACATCTGCATTCCACGGACCTGAACAGATGCACAGATGGAAATAGCTCTGCATTACGGTAAAAAAAGCGATACCAGTCCATTTAGGGAAGGGGCTGGTCTGCACTCAACTTCATATGGCTGAGGTAGACGTTTGAGAGTTTTAATGTGTCCTTCCTCATCAAACATTCAGCATCTACCTGGACTCTCTTCAAGATGATGGCTAGTGATGTGTGCATGCTCTGATTCAATGGACAGGACCTCCATGCAACAGTGGGCCTTTGTACTACTGTATGTTGTTATAAGTGCTTATCCTTAGCTTTCGAACCTTAGCCCAGTGGGGATTTGTGAAAGCTGCTGCAAAAGTGGCCTTCGGTATATGACTTAAATTACACATACTTGGCCAACACATATCAATATGAAAGAATTAGCACTGATTGATATTGAGTGCTAAAACAAAAAAGCTTGATGATAATTACTGTAGCAGTGAGGAAGATAGGTGTCACGGAGCAGAGAGCAGCGCTCTAAATACTGACTGTGTCATTCATGTCCTTGGACCATTCTAGCAGCAGAGACGAGTGACAACAAGCTATCACTGGCCTACTGTGTGACCCACAGCTTTAGTTTCAGTTTCCTGTATTGGCATATGATGGGACATACTTTGAGTGGCCAAGAAGATAAAATAGTTGATAAAGGAAAAGACAGCACAAAAGAAATTAAGGCTATTACTGCTCAGTCCCAGTTTTGATTTTTCTTGTATGTGCACACACACACAAACACACACACTGGCCTGCCATTTATTACCATTATAGTGATAACTTTTTACCTCCCTATCAAAACATTAGCTGACAGTATGGTGCTCATTACAGATGCTAGTGGGCCACCTGTCCTCCACAGGGCTACTAAGTGAAGGCAGTGTGGGTTTAACCTTCAGCTAAGTGTAATGACGTTTGACAGTGCTAAGCAGCCAGGCTTGCTCATTAAGCATCTCTTTGCCAGCTTGCTGTGGTCAGGGTCCTTCCTCTTGGCTTTCTCTTTCATGTCTTAGCTGCAGAAGCACAAAGCCCATCGGTGTCCTCATTAGACAGGCTTATTTCGTTAATTTAGCCCAACGTAACACACTGAGCTGGAGTTTTTCCTAATAATCCCCCTCATTTATGTTTTGTTATAAACAGCAATCCAGCTGCTTCAGCAACTGATGCAGCTGAGCAGTCTGATGTTTCACAACCATTGGACTCTTTTCAAATGATGGAGATCTTTGCTCATAATGAATAGGATAAACCCACAATGCTGCAGTAGTTGAACCACTGACCTCTGCAACATTTAAACAACTCTTAACAATTTTAAGTCTTAAACAAACATACAGACCTGTTGGCTGAGGACAGACAGATAATATTACAGTAGTAGCTTTCAAATCTGCATTAACCAGAAAAGACAGATTAAATACCTTTTGGGTAAATTGTAACTTTATGAAATATATACTGTATTGCCCTTAACATAAACTTATGTGTTTGCATATTGTAAACAGGTTTGGGAAAATACAATTTTAAAACTCAGTATTTGTTAGCGGTTTATTAAAAGCGTGACTCTACCACCAACATAAACTTTGATTAAAGGTGTTAATGTCATAAAGTATGGCGGGTTCATTCTGTGGATTGACTCTGTAAAAAAATGACTGGTATGTTACACTAAAGACTAGGACAGTAAAGCCAATATTTGTCACCGCCTCAGTGTCACTTCAGTACCATGGACAGCACTGTCTGTTCACCATTGTTGGCTGACAGCTCCTGCAGAGATAGATGTTGGACACTGTTTGCTTATCTTCACTTTGGCTGCTCACACTGACAACTAATTGATCTAATCAAATAATCAAAGTCAAACCACCCCGCTGTTTAAGAGTTTAGGGGTTTAAACTGATAATCATGACAATCATGTCAGGGACCCCCAAACAGAAATATTCAGTACTGGGCAAAATCTGATTTTTTTATTTAGAATACTGTCCACAATAACCGAGACGCTAAAGGGGTAACAATGGAAAAGTTAGCAAATTATTATTATTCCTCTTATACGTGCTCTCCCTGCATTGTGTGGAAGCATTGGCAATAACCAACCAATCCTTTCAGCTCCTTTTGATGCTCCTGCAGCCTACATTACATGTACTCTACTAAAAGGCACTTACCTGATGCTGCTTGCATCCAGCCACAGATCTTGTACACGGTGGAGGTGCTGAGAAGGAAGAAGAGACTGAAGCAGCCGATGCAGGTGACAACCAGCATCATGGACATTCCAATGAAGAAGGAGGCGGCCTTGAACGCACCGGAGGGGATAGCAGAGAACTCAGTAAAGCTGCCCTGGCAGGCCAGCTCTCTGGACAGTCCGTCTCCAACACAATAGTGAAAAAGGCCGAAGTATCCGGCCTGCGGCGTATCCACGCCATCTCCAATCCAATAGGGCTGTGAGAAGATTGTCACGTTAACAATGCCGAACAGAATAGTGAAGATAGCCCATAAAAGTCCGATGACACGGGAGTTGCGGACGTAATTAGTCTGGTACAGTTTCGCAGCTTCTGCAGATGGTAGCATTGATGCGGCAGATCCAGGTATCATTTTATGCAAACCAGAAGACTAAATTAACAAAATTGACGCACAACGCGAGGACTAAACATTTAGCACACGAGCAGCGTTTTCAGAATCATCCCCCCGAAACAGCGAGAACAAGCGGAGAATCTATGCCTGTGCAACTGCAACACAGCTGCATCTGTCAGGCGCGATCAACTCATGACGTCGCATCCTAAAGCCAGGCAGTGAAGCAAGCAGTGAAGAGCTCGAACCCTAGATGTGACCGATAACTCACAAAACTCAACCGCTAGCAGAAATAGGCGAGCCCCCAGCTGCTCCGTCTAGCCGTCGGGCGTGCACATCGCTGCCGCACTATGTCGCTCACCGATGCCCTTGGAAAACGTCCTGCTGGTAAAAGAAAGCTTTTGCCCACAGTGAATTTAGCCAGACAACATAAAACGCGCATGTGTCTTTACCAGCTCAAACGCAAACAGCAACCGCCTACAGCAGGCAGCTTGTATAGTGTCTCTGAAGGAACTCGCATCCAAGATTACACATTACAGGCAGCCTGCTATAATACAACCCAGAAAACCGACGACAAGCCTTCTCAGGATCGTTAAACGTGAATTTATGCCCCGGTTTATGACAGTATCGGCTGGCTGCCAGCGATGCTGGGAGTCAGAGAGGGAGGGGCGCAGACGGTAGACGCAGATGCAGCCCGTGATGCGCATCTTTGTGCCAACAGTGACATACACCTTCTGGATAACGCTGCGTCAACGTCCTCTGAGCTGACGGGGAATCAGGGCGATTTTAATCAATAGGCGCACATTATCAACATTTTCTAGACGGTTGTGAAGCGTTGGGTTTTCCCCCCCATCATCCCCATATCAGATCTACCTGTCGTGTTGAAGGCGGAGCCAACAGGCTTCATAAAGCGCCGCCAGGTTACGTAACACTAAATAAAACTGCACAAATACATGGGGTAAATACACTGGATGGTAGCAACCACGATGGGCAGCAGAAGTTCTGTCTTTGCTTAAAAAGGATGCGAATCAATGAGCTCTGTTTTCCCAAGGGAAACATTTTTTAAAAATATTTTTTTAATTTTTAATTTATTTTTTTTTTTTTTTAAATAATGCCCCTTCTGACATATTTTCCGGGTCCAACCCTATGGCTTGAAGTAATGCGTAGAGTAAAGTGAACGATTCAAACTAATATTAATTTTCCACCTGTGGAGCTTTGCCTTGATTATGACCTTAATACATTATCAAGCACACACTGAACTGTGTTCGTGGATTAAAGGGTCAGGTATTTGACTTAAAGACCCATTTTGAAATGCAATGATGGATTGGAGTCAGTTTGGTTTCTTACAATAAATTAAATACCCTTTCAAACAGGTGGCCAGTTATGTGCATTAGAAAAAAAAAATCAATACACACAGACATATGAACAGACTGTAATCCAGATATCTGTATTTAGGTCAGATTCATTACATTACCGTTTAATGATTTCAATGGAGGAATATTGAGCATATCAGATTATACAGTAAAATAAAGCAAAAGATTATATGGTTTGATATGTTTGAAAGATTTTATATGACTACATCAATATAAGATACAGACGCTTCCACTCAGAACTTCACACATTGTAGGAATACAGTTCACCCACCATGGGTATAAATGTCATAACAATATCGGCAATCCAGTGAGATCTGTTAACAGTTTTTAGTTCGGGATAAAAAACTGTGTGACACAGATATTTAATTTGATTCAGGATTCAGTTTAGTTTCTTGTTTTTTGTTTTGTTTTTCTGAAATAAATAGACGGCCGAAATTATACAATATAAATAAAAATATACTTACACACTCCTAAACTAATTAAGTAGCGCTAAAAAAACAAAATGCCAATTCCAAGGCCTCTTAACTTCTCAATGGTCATGATTGACTGCTGCTGATGGCTGTTCTGTGAAAATACTGTGAAAAGCTTTCGTTTGACAGCACTTATCGAAATGACCAACGGACACTGTAAAAACTGTAAAGCTGGACAGTCCAAGGAGCTCAGAGTAGATGTCAGAAAAAGGGATGCTAAATTTACACAAGTCAGAAATGTCTTTTGGGACAATTTCCAAGATCAAATTCCAGTTCAATCAATTACAAATGATGTATAAGGTCCAAACAGTCACTATAAGCTGAGAGGAAATTGGTTCAACACTTACCTGGCAAGTCAAGTGAGTTTTACATTGCCATGGGCTGAAAGGCTGCTGTCCACTGAGGGGGGACCTTGTGGTCAAAGACAAAGATTGAGTTGTTTGGCCAAAATGAACACACTCTAAAAAGTATTTCCAAGATAAAAATCCTAACTTACTGGCTGAAATACACTTTTGAATTTAAAAACTCAATTCTATGAGTTGCCTTGAAATAATAATGTTGTCAATTACAGCAACTTATTTTTCTGTGTCCTGTACAATCTAATTTCTACATTCATGTGCACAACTTCCTCCATACACTTAACACAAAACCAGTAGTGGCTGTGTGTTACAGCACCTGTTGTACACAGCACAGAGATACCCATCCATTCTTATCTGTCCAGAGGTACACCCTGTCCAGGGGTGGACACCCTGGACAGATTGCCAGTCTATAGCAGGGCTATGGAAAGACATGCGCAGACGGACGCAGACATTCCCACCTATGGGAAATTTTAGATTTTTATATTAACTTCCTTAACTTCCTTATTAACTAAGGAAAATGGGCACAAACCTGCAACCTTCTAGCTATAAGGCAGCAGCGCTAACCACTCCGCCACCGTGCTGCCCCACTGGCACAGAGATGTAAGGGGCAGAACTCTTTCTGTGCGACATCAAATCATTAACTTAACTTGTTGCTGAATATTATCGCAAAGTGTTAATTCGCTGAAGGAGACAGATTCTGATGTTAGAATTCCGCATGCCATTTTGCAAAATTAAAGGTCAGGCTCAAAAGTTCGGCTTTATCTCAAAGTGTCAAGTCTGAACATTTCCATTTTAGTTTTGAAAATGCAATTTATAATAATCGGAATAGTTTAGCAGCTCTTATTTTACCCGAGAACTCTCCAGCATGTGTCCAGGGGGAGAGCTAGCTGTAAAACATATCCAACACGCATCTGCGTTACCGAGTCCACGTGTGAACAGGAAGAGCCGGGCTCCGTAGTTTGACTGGTGTCCCTGTGTTCGGCGGATGACATGAAATACAGAGGTGCCAGATATCGAATAAACACATTTCTAAAGTTATGGGGAAGGAAGACATCTTTAAAGAACATTTTTGAAGTCAGTACAATAAGGCTAGTAGCTACATTTCTGACGAAAATGACGACAGCCTGGGTAGTTGAACAAGCTAACGCTAATGTTTATTATGCAGACCATAGAGCTTATTTACTAGTCGAAGGGAAACGTATTTGAAGAAATAATAAATCGGCTTCAAAATGGAGGAGCAGTAAGTAAATTTGTCAAACGCGGTTAATTGGGTTTGGCTTGTGACGTTACCGCTAGCTAGCGTGAGAAAGGCTTTGCGCAGTTTTACGTGATACCTACCCAGCTCACAGTTGCAGTTTCTTTTACATTTCTTCGCGAAAGGCACGAATTGATAAGTAGGGAGAAAAATATAACAGGCCGACGTTTATGCCGGTTCAAATAAGCCTCGGCTAACTATTTGTCCAAACAACTGGAAAGACAGTTAGCCCGGACCCCAGCATGTTGGACAGCTAGCTGAACTTGTTAAAGCAGAAAAAAACCGCATTGCCTATACTCCCAAAATAATTACGCCACTGTGTTTATACTCTGATTTCATCCAGTGTCAGTAGAGAAAGGCGCATGAAATATGATCTAAGCTGACGTTATTGTTAACTTGAGTAGTGGAGCTAATGCTTTAGTTAAACTCCACAAAACAGCCCCTCACATTGCTGACACCGCATTGATAAATGCATTGCTTTTGCTCGGCTTGTTAGTGAATTGTATTATAGCCCATTGCAGAGGGGATTTTGAATATTTATTTTTATTTTTATTTTTTTGCCACAGTGACGGTTGGGAGGGGGGAAATAGAGAGAGAAATGGAATGTAACCGAGGTCCACATCTGCAGTCCAACTGCTCCAACACCGCATACCATCCCACTTCACTACAACGTCACTAGAGCTCACTCTTGCACATCTCTAAGGTGGGATCTGAAAAGAAACGAAGCTCTTATTTTCCATCTAAATTCAAACCCAGTCTATTAGTGATCCAAAACAAAACGAATAATCGAAGGAGCTGTCCGACAGCTGAACACAATGACCTACAAAAATGTATGTTTGATGATTACTTTCATTTTTGGGCATGACATAGAGTCTTCTAGATTTGTTTGACTTTTATTATATATATATTTTTTTATTTTTATTTTTTTACAAGATGCAGCTTGAAATTAGTGTAGTTATAATTGTTATTGTGGAAAAACTTAATGTTCAATGTTTAGTAGAAATAGTAGTTATCACTTCTACCTGTAGATGGTGCTGTTCTACTACTTATAGACCTAATAGGCCGACAAGGGGTTTTGCGGTGGAAACTTGCTTTATAAATTTAAGCTATTTCATGATTGATGATGATTGACTTTGAACAATTGCTTAAACCAGATTTTTTCTTTGTTTTTTTTTTTTTGCAAATGCTTATTAAGGTCCTTGATGCCTTACACAAAATGCCAACTGGACCGTAATACTTAATTTAACCACCAAGGACCAGTATAGCCTAACAGTAGAGTTTGCTACATAAAGTCAGACACCAGGATAGGATCTAACTTTCCTCTAAATTGCAAAAGTAAATTGTGTAGTATTAAAGGAGGCACGTCAAGTTATAGTAATTACATCTGTAAATTTAGTATAGTAGAAATATCACATTGTATTATAATATTTGAATATGGAAAAATACTCCAGGAAGATAATGTCACTAATCTCCTGAAATCTACCCTAGAAATCTAGAGTCATGATCTTGTCATAAAGCTTATGCCCCTGGTGCTCAGTGCAATTTGGACTTAAACCCTCCCTAAGTCAGGTGCTGTGGATGAAAATATTAGAACAGTAAAAAATTGTTTAGGGACCAGACTTATCTTTCTTGTTGTACAGCATTAGACTGGTGAGACAGAGTGGTTGGGGGGGTTGACCTTTAAATGTGTTTCTCCTACTGGGTGCAGCTCCCCCATTGGTGTGTGAGTGTGTGTGATTGTGAGTGTAAAATGGTGAATAAGGAGCAGTGTACAGAACTTTGCTCACAGATAACGTCGAAAAGCACCATAAAAGTGCAGACAATGTACCATTGTCTAAGCTATAACCCTTACAAACCTTTGCCACAGGATGCCTACCAAGTCTGTCTTGCCTGGTTTTGGCTGATGAGATATGTATTGTCACATTTGCCTGAACTAGATTATTTCAGAAAAAACGGGACTGAGATGAGGCCAAACAATGAGGATGCAGAGTGTGCTATGACAGTGACTTGGTCAGTGTTTTCCAAAAGATGAAGAGATTTCAAAGGCAATACTGGGACAGAAGAGGGAACAGTGCCTGCGAGAGCTGAAGCAAAAGAATGGTTGGTAGAGGATGAGAGAGATTTGCCTCCATGAATTTTGGGATAAAAGATAGGCTTGTGTGTATGTGTTTGTGCATGTGTTTGTATGTTTGAGAGAAAGTGGGAGTGACTGCCAAAGAGAGAAAGCCTGGGTATGTTGAGATAAGCATGGGTCGTTGGGAGGTTGTTGTTTTTTTGTCAGCACACTGTGTGTATATGCTTGTGTGCATGTGCTTATGTAAATAATTCTCTTTATGTGTACACATAACAGTTGTTACTAGTTGCTGATTAGTGATTTTGGACAGCACAGTCCTTTTCCAAATGTTGACCTGCACTGGTGTCACTCTTGATAAGCGTCTCCCATCTTTCCCTTGGTTTACCGCTCATACCAGATGCTGTTTCTTCTCTGAGAATTCATTAACTGTGTGTTTTGTGTATATTTTAATGGGGCTCTTATCTTTTTTGTGATGGAAACTGTGCCTATTTATGATCTGTTGCTGCCAAGCTGAAATTATTACTCCGAGGCCTGCTCCATTGCATAAAAGCACACAAAATGTGTACTCTGTAATGCTGGATATCCATGTGGGTATGTGAACTATGTGGGTTTGGCCATCTCTTGATTTGTATTTATATGGACGTCAAATTAATTTATGCTGCTATCTAAGCATCGACACAAGAACTAAATGTATATATAATAAAAGCAAATCACTGCAGCTTTCTAGAATGTTGACTTGAAATCTCATGCTTAGTTCAACCAAACATCCCAGAGATCAGAGCTTTTCAGTCTGTGTCCTTAATAGCCCCTGTCCAGCTTGTTTTCCAACAATCTATTCCCCACTGTTGACCATCTTAGAGGTCCTAAGACAACAAATCTTGCAAATATACAGACTGTACATGATGAAATCAGCGTTTCTTTTATCCCCTTTATGAGTAAAACCATTCATTCAGCCTTTGGCAAAGCATTGTCCTCTCTGCTATGTTTTTCTTGTTTTGCCCTCAAAATTAAAATTGTCTTGTGGTGTTGATGCAAAATCACCACCAGGCCTGCTGGGCCTCAACTCACAGCATCTACAGCTGAAAGGGCTGGTTGGATTGTGAGGAAGTTTCCGGACTCTTTATTTTCCCAGTAGAAACTCAGGCTTGTCTATTGTAGAGGTGACCCCCACTGTGTCACACAAACACTCCCTTGCAGACTGTTTACCATTACAATGCTGACACTGGCACTTTCCCTCACTGTCAGGATGACTCATATTTATGTATTTTTATTGTAATTACATGGAAGTGTTTTTATATTTCCAAAATGCCCTTGTATTCCCCCAATGGTGCTTTCTATCCACAACCGCAGATCAAACTGAACTACTGCCAATGCTTTGCTTCCCCGAGCCACTGAGCATAGACCCACCAGTAAACAAAAGATAAAACAGCCAAATGGAAGCTGGAGAGGGAGCAAAACCAACACAATGAGAACGGTTGTTGAATAGTGGCGGGCGTACTGTGTTGTCTGATGGTGGCTGGTGTCGGAATTTTTTGATTGTAGAGGGGAAGTGTGTATGTTTGTCTCTCAGTGTTTGAGTGTTTAGGCCATCTCTACTTTTATAGAATTATCTGCAGTGTTTTGAAAGCCTCGCCTGACAAATAGTCTCATCTCTTTTAGAAAAATAGTCTTAACATTTCCAAAGTAAGAAGTTGAAGTTGACTCAAAAACGTCTTTTCTGAATTACTTTCAGAAGTATCTTTTTTTGGGGGTCTTATTTTGCTCCACAGTTTATTAAAATATATCTCTATCGGCCTGTGTTTTTCACATTCTCATGAAACCACCAGTGATTTAATCCTAGTGTTAAGCAGTGTCGGTGGATTCAAAGCTACATCTCTAGTGGCTGAAATGGCCCTTCCATATGAACACGGTGGAGATATATCTCATATATTTTCCTGTCACCGGACAAACTAGCTTACCAAAACCTTGGCTGCAAATAGTCCTAACAAATGCACAATTTCCGTCTTGGTTCTAAAAAATATATTGTGAAATATATTCTTTTATGGGCTGTGTCTTATGTATTATATGATGCACCAGTCTACTATGCGTTTATGGGTCTACAGTAATCCCCACTGCCTTCTGGGATTTTCTGGGAGGATGGGAGTCTGTTCTGTCTCTGCTTTTCCAGTTTTGATCTTCCACTGTCTTTCTCAGATCCCCATGTTTACACTGCCCTCATTAGACAGATAACGTCCTGCACCATAGTAGTGAGTCTAAATTCTGGCCAAGATTAAAGTTTTCTACTGTTTGTTTGTTTTTAAACAAAATGCATCTAAATTAATATTATGCTCTTGTTACGTATCCAGGAAGGTGCAATATTCTTTCAAAATCGTGAAGTACAACGTCTGTATGTCTTAGAATGCACCACTAGATGGCATGCTGAGAGAGGCCTTGGTCATGCCAGTGGCACTGTTTTGTTGGAAGAGTACAAGAGGGACATTATAAAATCATCTCCATAGCCATTTATTTTACATGTGCCTAAACATTGCTCGATATACTGTATGTGATGCTCTGTAGGCTTTTTTGTGACATTGTAATGTGTGAGTCGAATATTCTGCTCCTTTGCTTTTTGTTTGGCATTATTATTTTGTCTGCCAACGAACTAAACCATTGGGAATTATTTGTTTGCTGGTGATGTAGCCATAATAATATCTAGAGATGTCTTTTGCACAGACTTTGGCAGTTCAAATGTCTGATCATAATGCCTACATGTGCATTTGCTTTGTGAGCATTAAGAGAATTGGAGATGGCACCTAAAATATGAACACTATAGATTTTTTTTTAACGAAAGATTAATTTATTTGATATGAAAAGTTATCACCTATATTGCCATTTCCGGGAAAAACAGAAATGAAATCCTGTGAAAGACTTACGACTGGTCAGTCCTCTACACAGTGTGTAGTTCAGTGTCTCCATCTCGTGACTTGTTACCACTGTCTAACAAGGCTTTCACAATAGCTATGTTGAGGCTTCAGGAATGTCAGAAATTGAGGTTTTAAACTAGTTAAAAATTTTGCCTGAAAACAGTGAATGTCCTGTTATTGTGAACAATACATGTATATGCTCTGAGATGAGGAACTTGTGTGTGTGTGTGCATTGAATGTTTGGTATTGTGAGACAGGTTAGGCTGCGTAAGAGCAGAGCACCAGGAGCAGCCAGCTGTGTATATCTATCAACAAAGTCTGCATATGGAAGAAATGTTTCACCACCACAGGTCAGATCGCTTTTAACAAACTTTGACACTCTTTCTTCCTCCTGGTCAGTGACTCCCCTTTTTTTCTCTGTCTCCATCTTTCCCACTTTGGCTGCCCATATATCACCCTCCTCAACCCACTCACTTCATCACTCCCTTTCTCTCTCCTCAGCTCAATCGCACCATGCTGGCTCTCTTTTCTTAGCAAACCTTTTTCTCATCCATTATTGAGGCATGTTTTTTTTCCTTGAATCTCAGAATAAAGAAAGGGAACGGATCTTTTAAATTTTTAATGCCCCACATGAAAAATGTATCATCAGTCGTTTCTCAACAATACGAACTGGTTAACTTTTAGCAGGACAACGCCCCGCATTACGAGATGATTTGAAACAGGGAAAAAGAGACACAAGCCCTGTGGCCTCTAATGTAAAGAGGTGGGAAAGGCATAGTTGGGGGGCAAAAGGTGACTTAGAAACACAAAGTTAAATATGAAAGAGAGGTGACAATGTGAAGATGTACTTGCTTACTGAAGGTATACTGGAAGGTTCACTTGAAAGTAAATATCAGATTCATCTTAACCACTAAGAAATAATCATATTCAGTGAATAGTGGGAATGATATGACTCCCAAAAGGTTATGGTGGTGGAAGACACTGTTAGCAATTTACTCTCTGAAGTCTCTAGCCTTTTGGGAGTTAGTTATGCATCCAGAAGACCTGTTAGAGCTTGGTGGCCCATCTCCCCCTCTCGTAATCTCTTCCACCATCGACTCTTCAATCTCCTGTCACCTGAGCCACAGAGCGTACTCCACAGCTCTTCAAACAGAACCCAGGTCGAGGTCAGTGTTGTGAAATGGTAACGACCCTTGTCAAGAGACTTAATGCCAAACATCAGCTCTGGTCCACACATGATGGGATGTATCTGGGCTGCAGAAAGCAGCAAAATATGTACTGTGACACGAGACAGGCAAAAGCAGGTGCAACGTGGGAGTGTATATGCCATGAGTTGGATGAAGGCTGAAACCTAGAGGCTGTGTATGTTTGTCACATGTCGAATGCTTATGTGTAGCTTTCACTCTTTCATATTTCATACCAGCAGCTGTAGAATGTGGTTTATTGTCTGGCAGGATGCAAACAATTATGGAACACATTTTCATAACTGCATCCCATGAATCCGCAGAGAATTTTATGTCAGATAACAGACAAGCTACACAAGACAAAGCAATTAGACAGCAGATGCTTTCTACAGCTATAGTGCAAAAAGCTAAAAAATACTGTTTACCATTGAGCATGGTTTATCTGCTCTCATCTAGTCATGCCAATCACAAATCTGACTATCTGAAAAGCCCTCCAGTGCCTCCTCACTCTATCTTTATTCCATGAGTGTATACTTCTCAAAGCTCAAGGTGGGGGAAGAAGCAGAAATGGACGAATAGCCTGAGGCGGTTGTATACTTCTGCCGTAAGCCTCGAGCATGTCATTTATATTTATGCACTCATTTAGTTGTTTGTGTCAGTAGATTGACCACAGCTTATAGGAGCTCATAAATACTCCTCGGTCCAATTGATGTAATGTAAAAATACCCTGTTGCTGGTTTACGACCTTGCATAATCTCAAATGGGCAGCCGATGCCTACACACACATTTACTAATAAATGGCTAAATGGGTCAGTGTAGGAAATAAATAATTATGTGTGATCAGTCACAAAGATATTTGTGTTTACCCAAATATCTACAAATATATTTTGCACATTGATGCTACAGGACTTGTCTATGAATGTGTAAGATCTAAATCTGAAAAAAAGCTGTGCAACTTTTTATATTTTTTGTATTTTTGTTGAACTATATTATGTTGCATATTGGTATCAGCTAATAGAGGGTTTAATACTTTTGCTATTATGTTGTTTAATGTTGGTTGCTTTTATTGCATGTTTGCAGTCTTCAGTAGCCTTGGCCAGCTTATCACTGACTGTAGGCCATCCGTCACAGGGGGTGAGGTAGTCTAGAGGACAGGGACACGGTGGGGCCCCTGCTCCAGTTTTAGGAGTCAAATTGATGGCAGGACAATGTTTCTGCCACAGGCTTTGGCTGGTTATGAAAGTCAGGGGGATCCGGTAATGGACCTGCCCTCATCTAGTACAATGTCTCCCTGTAAACCCCATTTTGCCAAAAGCGACTGTTCACAGAAGCAGGAGGACATCGGAAATATGGTTTACATCATGGTTTTATATGGCACCTGGATGAACAAACAAGACAAACAAAGCAATCACCAGTGTCTTTGGGTTACACCACTTTTTTTTACACCTTTTTTTTTGCCTTTTAATATTTTGCTAGGTTTAAGGTGTGATTTCTTCAATCAAAACAAAATAAAAACAAAAAAAAACAGTAAATTGCTGTGGAAACAACCTTCAAGCTGATCATAATATTTTACGGTGTGTGTGTGTGTTGAGAAAGCAGGTGTTTCATATGTGGGTTTCATCTGTACATGAACGGTATGCAGAATGTATAGCCTGTGGCAATGGACAGAAATAGAACCAACAGCCTGGCAATGAACTGTCAAGAGACAAGGAGCAAAAGGTTCAAGTGAGGAGGAGGAACAGTAGAGTCCCAGCTAAAGAAAATGGGAGTGAACCACTGAAATTCCTCCATTACAACAGGAGGGAAACCAGAGAGCATCCATTATCATATCTGACAAAGGTGAAAGTCTTCTGTCTTCATTTTAGCGCTGTTCAATTCCTTCGCTGATGATGATGAAGTCCTAATAAGGAATTGATTTTTTTTGGAGGGGGAGGAGGCAATGGAAGGGGTGACCTTCTGACCCCTATGCTCATTCAAGGTGTGGCTGTAGATGGTCCGTATCCCTGAAAATCAATGCCATACCTCATTTCAGAGGTGTATTGCATGTGTCATCAGTGTGTTATGAAACATACGTCTTTGCTAGAGGCGACAAGACCTTCCCCACGCGCCCCTAAGTGAAAGAGGGGGAAGAAAGTGGCATTTTCCCCAATTCTTTGAAATAGTACAGAAAACAGGAGATGGGAACAAGCCCCACAACACCTATCAATCCTGTGTCTGCAGCATTGACCTCCTGTGAAACGACATCTAGATGCCCTCATCTATCTGTCATTGAATGGAAAAGGAGGTAAAGGAGAGGGGGTGGTATTGGAGCCGGCAGCCAATCTCCCCTCCCTTCTCAGATGCATAATTCAGTGTTTCTCTCACAACAGCCTGCGCTGTGAAGGGCTCAGCTCCCCCAGCCATGCGGCCAGCAGTCTGCTAATATGAAAGAAGTGCAGAACCCACTCTGTTCACTCCTTCAGGCTTTCTGGCATTACACACTCTCAGTCATACTTGTATGATTTATTCAGCTTATTCATCCATGTTTTGAGACTCTGACCCCAGTGGATGTGTTGGGAACCATTTTTGTCTTTGTCAGGATCCAGCCGCAGAACTTGGCAGAGGAAGTGTGTCGGCATCACTGTGGGTTGTCAGAGTGACACTGGAGTAGCTTAACCTCCCACTGGTGGTTAGTTTTACTGCTTCTTCTGAGAGGCCCGCTGCTGAGTCTGTACAGCAGCACTACCTTGGCCTCAATGAACAACCAAGGAAGGAAGCATACAGGACAAGAGTATAGCTTGACTCTACTATACAGTCCTCTTTTGGTGTTTTTTGCTGAAAACAAACCTATTTTAATGAGTAAAACATTTTCCATTATAATTGAGTTTTATTGTGTGGGTTTGTTTGTTGAAGAAAGGCAGGCAGTTTTTACAATGTACACCTGTAGTAGCGGCATAGTGTTGGCTGATATCTCGCCCTGAAAGAGTGTGTTATGGAGAAACCGGCACCAACAATGTCATAAAAATTAAACCATGTGGATATGTTTGTCTGCTACTATGCAGTGAATGCGAGGAACCTGCTCAAAACCATCCTGATTCTCTGGGTCAAGGGTCGAACGTTACTGGTAAATGACTACAAATATAGGGCTTTAATCCAAAGCTGCATTCACACACACACTGATGACGGTGACTGCAAGGTACTCACCCGACCCACCGGGAGAAACTTGGGTTCAACCTGGGCAACTTGTCTTGCCTGCGGACACTTCGAAATGTAGCCTGGTCTGGGGATCGACCTGTGGTCCGTGGACGACTGCCTTACCAACTGAGCTACATCCGCCCCTGAGCAAAGAGCATGTTCTTTTTTCTGTCTTTTATTTATTTATGTATTTATTTCAATTCAAGGCCAACATACATTTACAGGTGTAGTCAAGAAGAGAGCTTGAATTCTTTGTTTTTGGAAAAAAGGCTGTAAATGCAGCAGATGTATAAAACAGTTTAATGTTTCAACTTGTCTTGTTTGTTTATCAAGACTTTTCACTGGATTATGAGTTGATTTACTTTTTAATATGTGCAGTATATTATGGTTTTAAAGTGTGTCTAAAGGGTTTGTGGTGGCCCTGCAGGAGAAAACATCAGATTTCATTTTGGGGCCAAATAATGTTGACACAAAATTTGGCCTGTTGACCACAAATTACCATCCTCTTTTCTAGGCATTGGATTGACCTTTAGCTTCTAATTATGTTTTTTTTCCTTGTGTATTGAGGTGTTTTATTTCTGGTTCAACAGGAACTTGCTGATTATAGCTTGAATGTATTATTTCACTTTCTTATCGCCCCTAAAACAAAATGCTCCACTTGAGTGCTTCTGTAATCTGTTTGTTTTGATTCAGAGGCACAAGATAATGATGATTTTGTTTTTTTTTTAATAGCTGCTGGGCTCTTTCTGACACCACTGCTCATGTGCTGTTCCAGGTCAAATAATCTATAGCAACGTCAAATATAATGAGACTGCATAATGGCTTGTTAAATAGCTTGGCATATATAATGTTGAGTTAAAGGGTTTTAGGGGTGAATGAGCCTATTCTGGCCTTATGACAGCACAGCCCGGACTCATGACCATAATCCATCCACTTTTCCTGATGATGACATCCCCTCTCCAAATTCATATCTGGAATTGCTATTTAATTGCATGGAATATTTCCACCCTGGTCCAAGCAAATGGGTTCGATCTCAGTTACTACTGTGTGAACATTTCATATTCCACTCTTATCCCTCTGTCTCTGGTGCTCTCTTGATCTCTCTTCTAATAGAGTGTGTAGCTGGGCAGCAGGTTAATTATGGGGAAGCTTATTACTCATGTTTAATTATTGCAACTAGATTTTTAACTGATCAATGTGTGTTCTCTTTATTTTCACAGTGTAAATTAGAAGTACTCAATTGTGTGTTTTACCACTTCGGTAACTGATTTAACTTTACCTGGAATTTATTTTCTGCGACAAAATCTCTTCTCATTTATCCCTGAGGGCTAAGTGAGCACTGCAAAGCATACGAAGTAAAAGATTCATTTTAAATACTTAAAATGAATAAAGTCTAAGGACTGATGGCAATTTATTTTTAGCAACATTTACAATTCATAGAGATACCTGTAGATGAAGTGATTGTTACAGTGTCAGTCATACAAAAGCTTTTCTCTGCATCAGCTCTCACCGAGCTGCAAATGTAGGACTTGGTCATTAGCTGGGAGTCATTAGCAACTTGTTTAATTAAAGTAATTTACAGGCTGTACTAATCTGCTGAGGTGACCTTGATTCTGTGTCTGGGTAATGCCAGTGCAGCGGAGTGTGTCTCTCTTATGCTATTATGAGCACAAAATGCATTTAGGCCCATGTTTGGCCATAAAAATCTGCACTTCATTAGTCATAATTACCTTTGCTGTTGCCCAGAGAGGTGATGAGTTTTCATACTCTTACTTGACTGATGCCAGGAGAAAAAAACCTCATCAACAGGGGTGCTGAGGGAATAGAGTGCTAAATGTTATAATCTCTTCCTCTTTTTATTTCCTTTCCTTTTTTCCCCCTATTTCACTGCTTACTGTTTATCAACGGTATACTCCTGCCATTGAGCAGAAAGGTTGTAAATCTGGGGCACTCAAGCAGGACAAGTAGCAAATGCAAAGGAGTGAGGATGTGAGGGGGTGCTTGTTGGAGTGATAGATTAATGAGGCATGGCCTTGTCTGTGTGGGGTGTATGGTTGTATTGAGGGTGTATAGTCTATTTGACAGTCACGGCTCCTCTCCTCCCTGCTACTGTGGTCTCTCTTACAGTTATTTGGATTATAACAAATTATAAGAGTTTTGATTTTCTTTTCGTGGTTTTACTTGTATTTAAGAAAAAAAATGTGTATGAGCTTAAAACAAAAATACTCTGTATCATTACGGTATATGCAAGAACAATAAATGACCATCAAATACTTGAATGAAGATGAGTAATTTTACCATGCAGTTCACTAGAAAGCCATATGTTGACACAGTGACACATTAACACAGTGACTGCCATACACAGGATTGACTTCAACAGCTAGTTACTAGAAACAAACAGCGCAGTACCACAGAGGGAGAAATAGATTTTCCTTCTCAGCAGGTCCAGCAAGTTGAAAGGTAGAGCTTTCCTCAGGCAACAGCTAGAGACTTAACGTGTGATAGGAAGAGAGAATGAGAAAAGATATAGGAGAGAGTAGGAGAGAGAGTGAGTAACAGTGGAGGAGCGTAGGAGACAACGCTCGGAGAGAGGGCAATGATTGAGAAAAGGGCAACCGCAGAGAAAATAGATTAGTTCAGAAACAACACATGGAACAGTATGGAATGGCAGAAGAGGAGAGCAAATGAATTGAAAATGCTTGATAAAAAGATTTGATGCTACTTTGTCAGTGTTAAAGAGGTAGTGTTGGCTGTTACTCTTATATATAGGACTGGTCAGAGTAAGGTGGCAAATATAGAAAGAACATAAGCCTGTGATTGGCAGACACATTTGTAATGGAAACAGACAAAGAACGAAAGCTCTGTGAGCACAGTCAATAGCCATTTAGAGGAGACGAAGTGAGAGATGACAGCTGAGCAGAAGGGTGTGAAGAGAGGAGGATGAATAAATGAGGGAAATGCTAGGAGGATGGGGAGAAGTGAGTGGGGGAGGTCCTATTGTGTATTGTGGTAGGATGGGACTGTCTTGTGACCTCTGACCTGTAATTGGATCAATGAGTATGTGGAGCACTGTGCTGAAGGACCTATAGTGAAGGATTCAGCAGGCCAGTTTATTTTGTGAAAAGGTGTGTCTGTGTGTCCGCGTGTGTGTGTTCAATGTGATCTGTGTACGCACCTCACTGTTAATGGTGATGGGGAAGCAGGTGTGCACAAGCACTGCTCTCTTTGTGATTGGTACACTGTAGTGGATCAGCTATTGTCCTTGGTGTTTATGACTGAACATGCAAGTGCACGATGTCCTTTTTATTAAAAGCTGGATATAAAGTCAGGTAACAATTTTCACAGATGCTTTCATACACGTCGTCATCTTCTAATTTTACCATATGATTCTATATTTTTACTATATTTTGTAGCTTCTTCTCGAGCAGTAACATGCCTGTTACTAACTGTTAGGAGAAGAAAGGCATAATTACAACTATATGTGTGTGTGTATTGTATTTGCCTTTTGGCTTCACTTTATTAGACAGGGCCTCTTCATTGATTGACTCCATTATATCTACTACTGTTTGTGTGTCTGTGCATTTGTTTGACTTGTTGATCTCCTCCATGTGGGATCTGAAGCTCCTGGGCCGTTGACCCATGTAATTAAGGGCAAAGGCTTCCCAGCTTCCATTTGTAACCACAAAGATGAAGGGCACATTATCATCTATATCATCTATCTCACTAGGTCCCACTAAGTGGCTGCGTTCCTGTCTATACATCTTTGTAGTTTGTGGGTTTTGACAGTTATTTCAAGTGTGTTTAAGATATCTTCATATCTGACCAAATAATTTTGGTTTATCAAGTTCAAAATGGGATGTTCATCCATCTGTATGGGCTTCACATGCCCACAGTGCAACAAATATGGATTTGACTCGGCTTAAATGATATGATGTGTTGATGTGTTTACCCTGTGAAGCCACACCAGGCTAAACCTAGATGGTAAATAAGAAGATTGTGTGCCAATTGCTAGGTCTTGAAGAGACAAGCCTCTATTATGGCCACATATTTTTTTAACTGACATTTCTCTACCTGTCACAAAGTGCAGTCGTTACAGTTATATCATAACACATAGAACAGTCTGACAACTCTGGTCTCTCCAGAGTTTGATGATCAACTGTCAGATTGTTGCTTGGTCTGTTTCTACCAGAATTCATCTTGGGAATAAAGGAAAGCAGGAAAACACAGTGCACGGTCAGGGCAGCAGTTTTCGTCCATATCTCTGGAGGCCCATGATATGTGCGATAGAGTTGAAGAGAGATAGGCTGGACAGCCAGTCTTTGTGCTTTTCCAGAATGAAACCTTGATCAGGGATATGGGGAGGAGGAGGAGGAGGAGGAGGAGGAGTGCTGGGAAAAGGAGAGGGGGTGTGAATCTACTGGTTTAAAATGAGATTTTCACTTATTTATTTATTTAGCTGAACTCATAGCTCAAGGCTGTCTGCTTGCTTTTTGTTGTATGTTCTGTGGCCTCGGTGCCCCCTCCCCCTCCCCCTCTGTGTTTTAATGTGAGTGCATCTGCAAGTTCAAATACTGTATGTGTGTATGTGCACGCCCATTTTCACCTCTACTACTACTCCCTGCGCGTTAGCAGTGTGTGAGTGAGCATTTGTGTATCTTAAGTGTCTTATTTCTATTGCTGCATGTGTGAGTTTATGTATCCTCTGTCTTCTATGAAGTAGGAGCCTGAGCTGGTGTCTAGGGATGAATAGCATCTTTTGGGAAAAATCTGTTTTATCATGTGTGTATCAGACCTCCTGTGCATCCATTGCACACACAAGAAAAGCAACCTCTCACAGGCTATGGCTGAGCACAATATCCAAAAACTGCTCAGATTATGCAGGACACAGCAGAGTGAGAGCAGGAACAGTTTTGTCTTACGTTTTTAACAACTTCATGGACGTTTGCTTCACTCACCCTAAAATCCATATTGCATCTATTAGGCAATAAGAATTTCTCTGAACACAGAAGGGTTTTTTGTACTGGATTTCAGATGTTTTCATTTATCTCATTGATTTTCAGCCATGCTTATAGTTTATGTTCTTGTGAATGCTGAAGGCATCTAGAGCAAGAGAGGTTCATGTCAGTAGGTCAGCTCATTGATCTCTTTTATACAGGAAACTAGACTAGATTTTTCAACCACATAAAAATAAATGTATTTATGCACCTTTGAACAACAAACCATATTCTCAGTTATTCTCACTCACTCTGCTGTTAAATGTCACAAACACTAACATTTCTGTTTTTCTTGACTCTGCTATGTTCCACAAAATTTTTGCCTCCTGTCCTTCCTAATTGCTTTCATGCTGGATGTTAGGGTGGGGAAATGACTGTCTGGGGTGTCAAACCACTCAGCGCTCACTCCATCTGTCTCTGTCACAATGTGGCCATGTATCTATCAGTTCCCATGCATCATATTCCTCAGCTTGTTATTTCACAGCTCCGTTACCATGACTGCAGGATGGGAGAGAGTTGCTGTGATGACAGTGAACTAGGAGCTGAACCGAAAACATGGAGTTTGGAGAACAGATTTCATGTCTAGCAAAAGCAAAAGAGGTACAATGCCAGCAGTCTGTGCGAGCAGGTAGCCCTAAGCATGGCATTTAAAATGTTCAAAACTTCAAGGTATTGCAAAATGTATTACCCTTAAACAGTGTCAGGCCATGTACAGACATACCTCTGCTGTAGTCACTGCAGACTTTGATGTCTGATATAACCCAAGTGGTTGACTGCTTTATTTTTCTAAAGAAAATTATTGGCTCTCAAGCTAGAAGCAGACTATCAGTACAATGATGTGCACTTGCACTTTTTAAACTCTAAACTCTAACTTCTATGTCTGCTTTATAGAACAGTGAGCTTCAGCACAACACTTAGTTACCAGGCCTTCAAATTTACGGTCTTAAGCATATGCAATCGTGACCAGAAGTGGATCTTCATGCCTCAAGTGTAGTTACACCAAAAACCAAGTATTTCTACAGAAAACAAAAACTAGATTATTTGTTTCAACTGTGTTTACTCTTACATCAAACATCAAATGAATTTTAGCTTACAGTATTAAAGTGTTTTGCCCTTTAAAAGTTTTTTTTGTTTTGTTTTGTTTTATTACATTTTCATGATCAAGCATAAAAAAATAATGTGTTATGCTTCTGATTGATCTGACTGGTTTTCTCTCATCTGGTGTGTTTCTGTAGGGTTCTCCATACTTACGTAAAAAAGTGCTTCCAATGCTTGAATGACCATGTGACTGCTATAGACACAAATGTGAGTGTCATGTGAGACTCTACGTGCTGCACACAGTATGTTTTCTGTGTGAACACAGCATAAACAAATTGCTGGTATTGAGATGTTGTAGACTTGGCCTTTGTGCTTAATGGGCCAGTTGCAAAGCCAGCGCTAAAAGTATACGCTTAGTAATGTTTTAATCCAACTTTTGACCAGTTCCATTTAAGTTATGATTTTTTGTTTAAATACAGTAAATCTGGGGAAAACTCAAAGCATAAGTCTTTGCCTGACACCCCACAACTTCTTTAATTATAATTTTTCCCAACTTTTGACAGTATTGTCAGTATATTAAGTTCTGTCTTAAGTATTTTATTCTGTAGCAGAGAGTAATGTAGCCTTAAACGAGAAAACAGAAATGAACTAACCCACTATTTTATTAAGGTTTGTTATACCTGTTAGAGGAGATTTATGGATATAGTGAGGGAGGACATGAAGTTACTTGGTGTGAGTGAAGAGGATGCAGAGGATAGAGTTAGATGGAGGCACATGATTCGCTGTGGCGACCCCTGAAAGGGAACAGCCTAAAGGAAAAGAAGAAGAAGAAGTTATACCTGTTGTAATCATTGTCTAGTTGTCAGCTAAGTTTTCCACAAGTGTTTCACAAGTTCCTACCTATCCACTTCAAACAGTTTAGATGTCTTTGTCCAAACAATGCAATTGCCTGTCGTGAGTTGTGTGAATGTCAGACCAAGACCCTACTAGATGTAGGGAATGTTGATCCTGGAGATTTTAAAGAATGATAATCACTTGCTCTTCAGGATATCCAAATGTGTCCTTGTATTCGTGGAGCATCTCCAAGAGGGTCCTGATCCTGGGTGAAGGAGACAGCAGAGAAAGGCTCTTTGTCAGCCAAAGGGACTCACTTTTAGCAGCATGTTTAAAATGCCAAGGAGTTAAAAAATTGTGAATATAATAACACCAAATTTTATCAACAGTACAAAAGTTTTTGTGATCACTTCGTTATGTGCATTAAACATTTCCCAATTTTTTTAGAAAGTGCTAAGTATTATTAGACCACTTATTCCAACTGCTATCATAAATCGTTCATCAGTCACTTACTCATTGCTTAACAGTTGCAGTTCTACACATAATTAAATATAATTATTTTGGCTATTGCAACAGAGATGAACTAGTCTGAATAATTGTGAATGTAAGATTTTTGGGATACTTTCTGGTTACTAACACATACTGTAAGTGGTGCCTTTCAACAATTTACTGTAAATTCTCCACTTTGAATGTATGGGAAAGAATCCACTTTATTTATTTAAATTTTTTTTTTTTGTGGCTTATCCCATAAGTTCCCACAGCGAATCATTAGTCCGCATGTTGATTTGGCACAGTTTTAATGCCGAATGCCCTTCTTGACGCAACCCTCCCCAATTATACCGGGCATGGGACCAGCACTGCACGGCTAAGGATGGGCTTTACTTTGTCCTGTGGCATTCAAAGCATTAGGACAAGAGAGTATAGATATTTGTCTAAGGATTTCCAAGATATTCACTTTACTTAAAAGTTACACTAATACATAAAAAAAAGAAGTGAATGACTGCATTTACATGCACTTAAGTAACCTGGTTATGGGAAAGCCGTGGTGCACAGAATATTAACTGTATAATGGCAGAAAACACTTCTTTTTTACTTTTCTGTCTTACTGCGTGTGCCTGTCTGTGTGTGTGTTTGTGTCGCAGCAGAGTGACAGCCCAGGGGGAGATGGAGGAAAGACATGATTATTAGGCATGATTATTAGTGACTCTAAACTCCCTGTTAGGATAGGCTCCAGCCCTGCACAGAATAATGGATGAATGGATAAATGGATGACTCAAAGTGTGGCTGGTTTACAGCTTGGTGTTGTTTGCATAGGTCCAAACATGGATATCACACTTGTTTTGCCTGGTTTTTGCTCAGATAATCAACAGGGTTATAAAAAAATCCTAACTGTGATTTACTTGTAGAGTTTACTAGTAGGACTGTGCAATATGGCAACGTCTGTTGTTTTATGTTAAGGTTTTTGTTTATTTCGTTTCGAAAAGTGTTTTTTGTCTTTGGCTTATCTCTTATCTACAGATGACGATACAGATGTGGCAACTTCCAATGCAAATGTTTCTCATTTGGAGAAATAAAAAGTGGCGAAGCCTGCAGCCAATGCACCTTTGTTGCCACAACAAACTCCACTCCCACCTACCCAAGAAATGGTATGCAGATAATACTGCTAATACTAATTTTTATGTACTTTTTTGTGCCCCAGATTTTTCTAGTGGAAAAAACAGTTCTCACGTGGCTTATCCCATTGTTGTGGGGAACCTTGAGTCTATCCCAGCTGTCTTTGGGCAAAAGGAATGGTACACCCTGGACAGGCTCCCATTTTATCTCAGGACCAACACAATGAGACATGTAGACAGAGAACCATTCATGGTGGTGCCGCTATGCACTCCACCATCGTGCTACATGACTTACTACAATGCTGTTTGGTTTGTTTGGATTTTGCTGCAATTAAAAAGAAAGCAAACCAAAGGACCTTGTAATAGTACCTTTAAAGTGAAACAGTAACTAATTTAAGGAACACATATAATACATTTTGTGTTGTGTATCAAGACATTTTGGGTACGTTTTTTCCACTGTGGTCTACCACACTGCCAGTAGAGGTTTTGTGTACTGGTCCAATTGGAGACTTGATATTTGACTCCCCCCTTCTCTGTGATGGGGGCCGAGAGATTTTGGGGTGATCCCGGCTGGTTTTATTTAAACATTAAGCAACACAACTTCCTTTTATTCTATTCAGGGGGGCAAGCTTTTTATGGGACTAATTGGAGTGTGCAAGCAATCACAGCTGAAGTGCTCCTGCAGGGCCTGTCTTTCTCTTTTCTTGCTTTGTCCCCTCCTCCAACACCCGGGCTTTTATTATCATTTTGCCATATCAAGTAAGCAACCTGTTAGTGTAAATTAGGGTCCGGTGAGTGATGAAGCAACACATATAACCCCTCCTTCCTCCTCTTCCTCTGCTTGACTTCTTTCCTTGCTGTCACTCTTATCCCTTTGAGCTCTGTCCTCTTTTGTGCCCCAACCCTATGTTCGGCCTTGTTTGGCACGCAGTCCTTTTAGAGATAGTAGTAGTGAGTGAGTGCGTGTGTGTGTGTGTGTGCGTGTGTGTGTGTGCATGGGTCTGAAATGAAGATTGAAGGGGACAAAAAAGCCCTGGTGTAACCTTGAGGTGGAAATTAATAATGATAAAAATAATTACTGCCCCACTCCCCTCAACCACTCCTCCCCGACCTAGTTTTTATAATGGAGAGCGATAGCCCCCAGACTCGCACACTGTTAAACTGTGTGTATGTATTGTGCACGTAGGGTAAGGGGCTGCAGAGTGACTATGGTGTAATAGGGATGGATGTAGGACAGGACCTACATGAAGAAAACACAGAGGCATCAGGTACCTGGATGTGTGTTGCTAGGGATAAAGACAGCTACAGGTAAAACAGATGGCTCTCCTGGCACACATTAGCTCCTTCACTATCTTTCTGCCTGTTGTGCATCAGAAATACTTATGGTGGTGTTAATTATATATTAAGTGTGTGTGTGTGTGTGTGTTTGTGTCTAGCACCATTAGAATGTGTGTGGAACGGGCGATGAACATTTTGCTGTGACCGAAGATCTTCTGGCAACCTGGTCAAAGAAGGAGGCAGAAGGTCACACGTGCATGCACATAAGCCACCCTCATATTTTATAACGATTTACTCTGATACAATTACCTTATGATGATCTGCTATTAAAAGATGCAGTACTGTACGTGTGTCCTCAATGGCCAGCAGCTTGAGGACCGGTTTGAGACTTGAGAATCAAGTCATTGTGACATTTTGATGGTCCTCACCTTGTAAGGACTGTTAAAGGCTTTAGACTTGATTTTAGGGTTAAATTTAGGATTTAGGGTTTTTGTAATGTTTAACATTACAAAATTTATTTGTAATTTTATTACATTTATTTGTCCCATAAAGAGGACATTTGCATTCAACAAAATGGGCAAATATGAGTCAAACATTTTTGTACAGTATGGGAAAAATCTGTATTGAATAAAAACATCTATTTAAAAAAAACAATACAAATAAGTATATAATCAAATAATTGCACTTAAGTTTGTTGTTATTGCACAGTCTTAGATTCAGTAGTAACAATGTGTATTATAGTGATTATCGGTTAACTGGAAGAAGCTCTGGTTGTAGAGTCTGTTAGCAGCAGGGAGAAAAGACCTACGATATCGCTCCTTCAGGCGATCAGGATGTAACGGTCTGTCACTGAAGGAGCTGCTCAGACATTTCCCTGTATTATACAGGGGATGGGAGTTGTTCTCCAGCAAGGATGATGGCTTGGCTACCACCCTCCTTTCTCCCACCTCCTGTACTTTGTCCAGGGGCATCCCAAGGACTGAGCTTTCCTTCCTGATTAACTTATCAAAAGCTGGCTGAGGCCACCACAGAGTCGAATAACTTCTTCAGCAGTACTCCTCAGCTTCCAAAATACTTTATCTGCTCTATGCTATACTTTAAAGTGTATCTTTGTTTATCTGGTGAACTCCCAGGTATTTGTAAAAGTCCACTCTCTTTATGTCCTTTCCCTGGATGTTCCCCGGTGTGTGTGTGCCTTTGGAAAACCACCACCAGCACTGGTTTTCCTTGCATTGATCTGGAAGCAGCTCCTCTGGCACCAGTCCACAAAGTCCTGTATTAATTCTCCGGGCTCTCTTTCCTCATCGTCTTTGATCAGACCAACAACGGCAGAATCATCAGACAACTTATGCAGGTGATAGGTTGCTGAGCTATGCATGAATCTACAATGTAGACGGTGAAGAGGAAGGCCGCCAGAACCATTTACTGCGGGACTCCTGTGTTGCAGACAACCATGTCGGACTCACTAGTCACAAGCCCTGTGGTCATTTTGTTTTCAGATAATGTAGTATCCAGGGAGAGAGGTGTTGATCCACCCTCTTGTGCTCAAGCTCTCTCTGTGCCCCCAGTCCTCTCTAGGGAAGAGAAAGCATTATTTACGATGACAGCATCTTCAACTCCGATGCCTGGCTGGTACGCAAACTGAAGTGGATCCATTAATGGGCTCACCGTTGGTCGGAGATGGTTAAGCCTCATCCTCTTCAGCATCTTCATAAGATGTGATGTCAGTGCCTCCGGTCTGTAGTCCCCAAAGTCATTTGGGTGAGACATCTTTGGTACTGGTACAACACAGGGTGTTTTCCACAGCTGTGGCACTCTCCTCGTTTCAGGCTCTATGTACAGCAATACTCAGCAATACCCTGACTACAACTGTGACAAGAGCCTGGCCAGTATCAGTTTATTACATCAGCACAACCACTGTCAATGCACTGATTCCCATAAAATGAAGTGTCCCAGCCATGTAAATTACCTTTTTGAAATATTGAAATGACCATACACTTGACCATTTATGCTATAAACAAGTTTATACAGTATATAATCCAAAAAAAAAGGTTCCTTTACATAAATTTTATAGTTTGCTGGGTCCATTGGGGTGTGTTAAAGGCAAACCACAAATTTATAATCTTGAAATATAGCGACAGATTATTGAAATATGATTAAATTCAGATTTTATTAGAGGATATTACCCTTTTATACTTTCCAGGGCAAGACCTGCTCTACATTCTGATTGTTAGACAAAAGGTTGAGTCTGGCTTAAGTGTTTGCAGTCCTGGTGTGTGCAGTCCTGGTGGATTGTTTTGTAATCCAGACAATATTTGTGCTTTTCACCATAGGACCGGATCAAAGATAAAATAGTTGTGGCAACTGTTGGATAACCTTTCAGAGTGTCCTGTCTGTGAGTACTGTAAATCATTCTTCTGTGTTTTAACAATCCTCATCAACACTACCTCATGCATTTTTTTTTGTCTATGTGGATATGACCTAAGGTTCTCCTTGGTATATCAAACAGTGAAAACTGTTCTTCTGCAGCTTGACAGCTTCATCCATTCCTTATGTTCCAACATAGCACCACTCCTCTGAGCTTCCTTCATAATAAAGAAAGCTTTGAACATGGCCTTTTAGGAATGCATCTTTCTAGCTTCCTGCAGGAAAAGTCTCCTCAGGACTCCTATGCATTCATATGATGTTTCTTTCTTTATTTTTTTATTCAGAATGGGCCATAGGGGCACACCTGTTATCAGTGGAGAATCACTGACCTCAAGACAGAACAAAACAACACAAGGAATATTAATAAGCTCCTGACTGGCAAACCATCTGTGGGCGGTGGCCGTGGTAAAAACTTTGCCAATCTCACTGGCAAAGGTTGCTAATGTTAGAGAGCTCCACTGGGGTCATCGATGTAAGTGACATTTCAGTTAGTTTTCATTTTTAAAATAGAGCCAGTAGGTGTGCTCTCATTATTGAGGTATCACAATGTTCGGACTCACCATCTTATCCTGATCATTCTGTACAATTTTTTTTTTTTCTCACATGATATTATAACCCCTCCCCAATTTTGCAGATTTCTGGGGGGACTGTTCCAGCCTAAAATGCCTGGAAATTGTGAAAATAGTGTTGATATATGTAAACCTCATTGTTCTAAGTATTCTTCGTAACACACACACACAATGTATTGGTGCCAGCTTTCGTCTCTAACCTTTCTCTACCGTCACCCTTTACCTCCCTTACCCATCTCCCCACCTCCTGCTCAAAGAGTGAGAAGTAAAAATTTTGTTGATTGAGCGTTACTTTAACAACATATTTGAACGTTACTGTCCTGTGATGGACCATGCCAACTGACCATCAAAACTCAAATCAGCCCTCAGTGGGAGGGTGCCCAAATGCCCTGTGATTGTGTCATTATCCATCTTTCTCTGGTCAGGGGATGTAAAACTAGATAAGTCCTTTCTCACACGTCCACACTCCACCCCCTCTTAACCCCTCCCTTTCTCCCTGTCAGCCCTGTCTTTTTTTGTAGGCATCACACCTCTCCTGGAGTTTTCTGCATATAAATTGACCTTTCCTGATCTAAACAATGTAAATTGGAGACTTATCCTTTTTTTTGTAATTGGACCCACATAAAGTAAAGCTTTTGTGCAGGTTTTCCTTTTAGAAAGGAAATCCACGTAGTGTTAGCCAGCTCTCAATCACAGCTGTGGTGCGAGGTTTTTCAGGGACACTACAGACTGCAGGTCGAATTTGAAGAAAAGTTGATGATTAGGAAAAACTGCAAGTTGGCACAGATTTCTTGGGGATTAGTCAAATTTCTGGTTATAGTTGTGATCACAACATTGCAAATTCCTTGAGGTCCTATAATCGTAACACTGAAACTAAGATTCTATCTGATGCTAGTATTAAAGCATTTCAAACTCTCATCTCCAGATGAAAGTGTCATCAGGTGTTTTTTGTTGTTGTTGTTGTTTGTTTAGTGTAAATACCAATGTCAGTGGAATATTCATAAGGTACCACGTTAGAATTGTCCAACCCAAAATGGCCTGTACCAAAATGTTACAAGGTAACTGCACATTTTGGAATCACTTAAACAGCAAACTTATCACTTTAAAACTACTACTATTGTCTTTTGGTCAAATATACCCACGTTGTTTTTTTATATGTATTTTTTAATGAAGCCTTGGGGCTGTAGCTACTGTTGGACAGCATTTACATGAAATGCTATTAAAGATGCACATAAAGATTTAAGCTCTTTAAGAAGTCTCACCAGTGACTCAATGCAGTTAGATTAATTTGAAATGCTTAATTAAGGCAACAAGGAGCTGGAGGGTGATTATGGACTATTGGACAAGAACAGCAAAGGAGTGAGATAACCTCTGACCTCACTCTCCAGTCTCAGCGAGCTGGTTCACCTACTGTAGTTAACCTTGCTGAGCAACTTGCTGAGGGTACACTGCTTCTAAAAAGTTCCTCTCTTTAGTTGGACCTTTTTCTTTTTCTAACTGTGCTTCCCTTGTCATTGTTCTCACAGTGCAGTAGGGCACATGCTTGGCATAGTCTCACATTGGCAAACTCAAACAAAATCAACAATTCAACACACCCGTTCGTTGTGATGCTGTTGTCCCATGGGCAACTGAAGCGACGAGAAAAGCTGTTGTATATAAAGTCCATGGATTAAAAAAAAAAAGAAAAACTAAAACTTCAAACACTTGATCCTGTCACTGCTAAACTGTACTAATTAGTTATAAAAGAGTTTAAAGATTAAGAGCTTTGAAAAAATAAAGTATTAGGGTCACCTCTGCTTTAACACACTCATCATGTTGATGACAATCTAACTTAAAGTAACATCTTTAGGCTGTGCAGCATTGAGTGAGCCTTTGTGAACTGATATAGATTAGACTAGACGGTAATAGAAATCCACAAAGAGAGAGAAGTTCCTCTTTAAAGTTCCATAATACTTGCCTTTTTTCCAGTCTTGTTTGAGGTCTGGATTGCTATGTGGATAAACATGCTGACTGAGCTGGAAGAAGCAGCTGTTCTGGCAGGTGAATTAATTCTTTTAAACTAAATATAGTCTTGAGTAGTTAGATGTCAGAAGCAATACTGTACATTCCTTATTAGTGTTCATTAAAACTAAAAGTTACAGGATTACTTTCTAATGTAGGGTCTTGTGTTACTGTTGTAAAGCATCTCCACAAACTAAGATCTGATCTAATGGTACATTTGATAATTGACAAAATTTTTAATTATTAACCTGAAATTAAGAAACTACTTCTCAAATATTACACTTGTAATATGTCTCATGCACATTTCTTTTGCTTTTAATGACTGGGCATTTCTATGTAGGTGTCTAACATCCAGGTTCATCCATTTTCAAACAGTTCAAACAACATACATGCTTTAGCTTTACTTATTAAAGTAACAAGTATTTTGTCACATAAAGATACAGCATGTATCTTTTTAGAAACCTTGTTTTTCAAGAAAAAAAGTTTTGTGATACAAATCACAATGTGGAGAAGCGCTGTCAAAGTCTCCTGTGCCTGAGACATTCACTTCGTAAAGTTTTTGACCAAGCTTGACCTTCTAATTTACCTTCTGATCTATTGTAAATTAATTGTAAAATTAATGACGACTACCTGAACCACCAGAAGGAGCATGTTGAAGAGCAGCAAAGCATATTAGAAAGAAGGAGGGCTCAGGGGAGCAGAGTGGATTATCTTATGCCAACATAGGGTTTAAGGTTTAAGTTACACATTGTAGCTTTACTGAAGAAATGTATTCTGTTAATGCAATATTATGACACTAATATTATGTAACATAACTCCCAACACTTGCCAAATATAAATCCTTCAGACCAAAGTACAGTCACAAGAATATAAACTGTTATATATACTGTATACTGTTTGTTATTTTTATAAATAAAAATACACATGCTTTTTGCTTATGAATATATCTGTATGTACGGATATGAATGTGCATAGTAAGAGAGAGATGGAGAGAGAGATCCAGGGTTTAGACTGTGAAAGCATCTGGCCACGCCGGCCTGGCTGTGTGCTCCTGCTGTGGGTCAGTCAGGCTGTTTGGACATGAAGCGGCTGTGAGTGTGTGTACAGCTTGCTGGCTTGGGAGTGTTTATGCCTGTAATAGGCACTTAACCACACAAACACAGCAGGCAGCTGAAGAGAAATGCCAGAGGATGCACTGAGTGGTGTTAACAGCAAGTTCTTTAAGTTCTACTTGTGTTTTTTTTTTTTTTTTTTTTTTTTTTTTTTTTTTTTTGTTTTGTTTTGTTTTGTTTTTTGGGCCTTGTACCACTGAATAGATTGTGTAGCCACTGGGAACATTTGTGTTTGTGTACTTGTAAAATGAATCTTTCTGTATCCACAATGTCTGCTGAGAGAATAATAGAGGGGGGGACATCATGTATCAATTACACACAGAGCAAGAGATGGATGGGTACAGAAAGAGAGACATGGAGGCAGTGTGAGGGTTGCAGATTCATAATGTTTGTATAAATTCCCAAATGAAAAAGGAGGGAGCAACACAGGGGGTGTGTGCACAGGGTGTTAAAGATATACTTATCCATCATTTATTGTGTAGAGACTGGTGGGTAAGAGAAAGCAGCATTATGTTTGGTGTTTACAGCATAGTGGTGGGTTAATCTAGAGCAGAGAGGCGGTGTATGCTGCTGTAAAAGGGGAAAAAGTTGGAGAATCCTGTGGAAAAGGGGATTCTGATGGAAAATCCATGAAAAAAAGTAACGGTGAAGAAGTAGAAAAACAAATTCGAGCACTGCTGAACCCGAGAGGAGAGACAGAGAGGTACAGGGTTGGAAAAAGAGTGAAAGGGAGACTGAACAAGGGGTGGGGGATCAAGTGGGTGAGCAGCAGACAGAGACAGGGAAGGAGAGGGAGGTGAAGAGAGCAGAAGAGGGAGGGAGAAAGGAGGTGTGATAGTCAGTGGGAGAGGAGGAGACATTCTGGTGGATGGGCAAAAAGACAAAGGAAAGAGGAGAGTGAAAGCGATCTGTCAGAGGGTTGGTGAGGATTGTAGAAACTAGCAAATGCATAGAGATAAGACTGCCAAGATCTCAGGAGAGGGATACAAGAGTGCTATGTAGAGTAACAGTGGTTTGGTGAGAGGTAAAGAGAAGGGGGGGGGGGGGGGGGGGGGAAGAAAGAGATTATGGAGAAAAACAAAGTGATAGACTGGCAGAGAGAGAAGAGCTAGATGAGAGAGAGAGGAGTGAGGCCGTTTCATAGAGCGCATACAGCACGCGTGGGGCTGGTGTTAAAGCAAGTGGGAGGGAGGGAGGGTGGGAGGAGAGAGGGAAAAGAGGGAGGGGGTGAAGTATTTAAACGCCGGAGCAGGACAGCACAGGCGAAGCTCTAAACTCCCTGAGAGTGAAGGTAGGACAGGGAGAGGAAGAAGAAGAACAGAGCTCTACAGTTTTTGCCAGAGCCAAGACCACACATTTATAGCACTTACAAATACACTCAGACACGCACTCTCACACACGCACTTTTGGACTTTCGGCTCATTTGTGGACTCCAAAAGCTGTCCTCTGGAACTCTACCTGTGCCTTCTTTACTCCCACTCACCATTCTCCTCACCTTTTTACTCACCTCCAGTCCCTCAGTCCCTCGCAAGGTGAGGGCAAATGGCCATGGTGCTGGCCTCTCTTGGGGGTGCCTTAGGCTGTGTTCTGCTGGTCCTTGTTGTGGGGAGCAGCAGCATGGATTTTGGGGCACCCCCTGCAAATCTCTACCCCCGTTTCAATCCCTTCTTCTTCCTGTGTACCCACCATGGGGAGCTGGAGGGAGTCGGAGTGGCAGAAGGTGGCGGAGAGGTGCTACTCACCCTCCAAATTACAGGCAACCCCACAGCCTACACTCCAGGACAGGAGTACCAAGGTGAGCACACTTACTGCCGTGTCCACTTTTTGCTGCATGCAGAAGATAAGATAAGTCCTATCTATTGTTAAAGTCACTAGTGAAAAGGTTAGAAGTAGTCTTTTAAAATAATCAGGTTGCAAATTTCACTAATTGTGCAAATATAATTTTGTCTTTCGTAAAAGGAATTCACATTGAAATGCAGATGTTTTTTGTTGAACGCATGTTGACATATGCTTAAATATATTTCTTTTAATTATAATATTTAAAAAATTGTAATTGTAAAACGTGTAATTGAACACATTTTCTCACAGGTGTTTTGCCTCAAATACAAGGTTCTGCTCGGGAATTAGTGCATGGTGGCAGTTGTTGGAAACCAGCATTTATGTAACTGTAATAAGTAGTGATGCTGAGTGGGACTCCTGCTTAATGCTATGAGCAGCTTTGGTGTTTCACTGTGCTGTGATCCTGATGCTCTATGTGTAGGTGGCTTCTCCACAGGACTAACAGTGAGATCCCTCCAATTGAATGAGCGTCCACATAGTGCTAGTGCGAATGAGCTAACAGAGCACCAAAGACAGAAAAAGAAAGAAATGCTCTCACTGATAGAATTAAAGATTTCGAAATCCGTGAATCATGTAAGAAGAGATGGTGTTTAATGTCCACTTTCCCACACTGATGTGCTGGAACCTGGTCTGGTCCTGATCTTCTCAAACCTCCGCAACTATTTCACTCACTCTCACCACTTAACACAAGGGACAGTGACCCGCACAGGCCACCACAGACCAAAGTCACATTCCCATGCTGCTGTCCTATTTGCTAAAAATTGGATATGTACACCATATCTGATCAGAACTAACTCCCTAAATATACACCCATTTGTGTACATTGTCCATATTTTCCTTACCCTGTCTTTGTTGTATTTTACCTAATTTAATATGACAAACAATTAATTTATTACACAGTTTTTGCTCTGTACACAACTGCATTCTATGATTACAAATATACCATTCAAAGAGGTGATTTAAAGCAGTGTAACTGTATACAGAAATAATAATATAAGAAAGCCAGAAAAACAAAACAGGAAAGAAGAGGAGTCTGGAAAAAACAGTAATATGCTCTGTCTGAAAACAACAGCTCGAATCAGTGCTCCAGTTGGGGCCGGGCTTGTTGAGAGTGGGTAGGGAGAGATTTGAATAACTAGCTGGTGGATGGGAGGGATAAAGCGCATGTAGAGGTTTAAATAATTAGCATTAGAAATGTTGTGGACTAGAAGGAGGGAGAAATTTAAATAGGGCCAAGGTTGGGATCGGATGGGGTAGGGGGACGACGAGAGGATTGAGCAGATAAGATGCCACCAGCGAGGCTTGCACAGAAAAATGACAGGGTTCCAAGCTGCTCTATCCCATGCTTTGGCACATGGTGGCAGCTCATTGTTAAATTTCTGGGGTTTTTGAGTTTGCATAAGGATGAAAGAATAAATGGCAGGTGAAACATGTCTGGCGGGTTCTTAGTTGTACAATCACAAGCAGCCCCAGTGTCTGTCTGTCGTTTCCTTCTCCCCCATCCTCTCAAACCTTTACGGTTACATTAATTCCTGTTGGTCACATCTGTCAATCCTCCTTCATCTTTTTCTACCCATGTCACTGCCCAGCTCACCGTGGCAGAATTAAGTTGCATTCGCACCAGTAAGATTAAGTGTGGATATGTTTCTGCCTGTTCTGTTAAAACAAAGAGGCAAAAGAAAGTGAAAAGAATTAACAAATGTCCTGGTGATGAGAAGAAAAGAGTTGCTGTGACATTTGTTGTTAATTTCTGTGAATGTGTTTTTATATTTCGGCATACTTTTTCTGTTTGGACTAAATTGTTTCTTTTGTCGTTACTTTTTATGTGCTCTCTTGGCTTTAGTTTTGGATTACATTTGGTCTAATCTTCTAAAAGCAATGTGTGATCTAACCACTGAAAGAGCTGCATGTGGAAATGGTGGGTGGAAGGCATTAGAGATGCTGGCCGTGTGGCTGTTTAAGGGATGTAGAAGAGAAAACTGAAGAAAGAGCGCAAAGGGGTGATGTTAGTTGAGGGAGGGAATTTTATAAAAATTAAGTGAAAGATGACCCTTTATAATAGAAACAGGGCCACTTAAGCATTCAGTGCAGAGCAACAGGACGATACTGTGTGACCGATTGGTTGTACAGTAATTGCTTTTCTGACCTGACCTCACTGCCTCTCGCCTCTCTGTTGCTTTTGAATGATAAGACCATGTGTGGGCAGAATACTCTGTGTTTGTATGTGTGTGCGTGTATGTGCGAGTGTGTGTGTTGTAGATGATTATTGTGTTTGGCTATCAAACGAATGAAATGACCAAGAAAGGTTGCCTTACTTTATATATGAAATGTTTGAGAGGGTGGTTGTATTGGCAGGGTCACGGTGGACAAAATGGAAACCGAAATGCTGTAAAAACACTCTGAACCTCTGGGCAACAGAAGTAATGAAAAGATTTGTGGAGTTTAGTGTGTTTGCATTCAGACTTTAGGGTCAATCTTGTACCAGACAAATGGAAACAAGTGTCACTCACACGCTTACTGCCCACATTCAGCCGTATCTTTCAGAAAAGAGAGCAAAGTTAAAGGAAATAAGGTCACCCTGGGATTTGAGCCGATCCTCTAAATAATCCAAAAAACCTTTCGAACCACTTTTGCTACACTCAAGAAGTAGTTCTTTATTTCTGTAATGTCAAAGCTTTTTTAAATTTTGTTTCTGACCTCTTTTAACACTGCTACAGGAATGTGAGATGTTCTCCACACAGCAACCACATGTTTATAGGAAGCAAAATCAGAATACAAATCCCACAGCTCTGCTTCTAAATATTATTAATCAGAAAGTGCTGTTTTTGATTCCCCTTGTTTCTTGACTCTCTTTGGGAACATGCATTTTCATAGATGAAACTTTTTAAGAGGCGATTGTGGCACAGCAGTGGGAGAACAGGAAGAGTCAACATTCCTCCAAACAGACTGTTTTAGTATTAGAAAACATGGCCTTTCTGGTAAAGCACATTGGATTCAAATAATGAGAGAAGAAGACATCATTATAACTGTGTTATGCGGCAATGGAATGGCAGTGTGGTGTCCTCTGCAAGTCAGGGGAGACTAGCTGAAAAAACAGGTGCATGAGCAGTAATTGGGGACACTATGATTGATTGAGACTTTGAACGTCAAGGAATTTGTATAATTTTTTTTAACATTTTCTATGTCATTCTAGTTTGTAGTGATACTTATACATTGCAGATGAAAGCTATAGTTCTGTTTATGAGGTCAGTGGTTTCAAGCGCAGTGCATGTTTTTATGGAGAACGTGGTGTCAGTAAGCCTGTCAGCATTGTGTTTAGAATATTTAAACCTCCTGAGTTTTTGTTCTTACAATGAGTTTTTGTTTGTCACCATTACCATTTAAGGTTATTAATGTCAGTGTAAAGCAATAAATGAGCCATTCACACAAACCTCTGCTGAGGAAACCTAGTACAGGTACAATAGGGAATGTGACTCTCTCTCATTATATTCATTGTTTCTACACACTACTGAAAACCAAACTACCATAGTGCAACAATAGAAAATAGGAGGCGAAACACTAGAGCTGCTTAGAGAACAAGTTGACTGTACAGACTATAATAGCAAAGTGGTCTCTGTAAGGGAGCTCTGCAGCAGTCTGTATTCCATTGACCTTTTCATATGTAAATGATTGAAGAGGCCCAAAAAACAATCAACATTTCAAGGAGCTTGAAAAGACCCAAAAAACAACCAATATTTCAAGATGCTTGAAGAGGCCCAGGTGCCCTTAAATTACCCATAGGTGTGAGCGTGAACGGTTGTCTGTGTGAATGTGTGTCTGTGTGTGTGTGTGTGTGTTGGTCTGGAGCTAGACTGCCGACCTGTCCAGGGTGTGCCCCGCCTCTCGTCCCATGACAGCTGGGATAGGCTCTAGCCCCCCCGCCACCCTATACAGAATAAGTGGTTACAGATAATGGATGGGTGGAGAGGCTCAAAAAACAATCACCATTTCAAGGAGCTTTGGACATTGCCACTAAATGATGTTCTTTATGGGAACTTGGAGATAAATTTCTCCTAACAAAATGCCATCAGCTCTTACCATGAATACATATCAGATTAAACCGTGTTAATTACTACAGCAACTCTCCTACCAACCACAAGAAACAGCTCACTGTGTCTTGCGGTGACAAACAGGCCATTATCTATCTGCAAAGTTGATTACTTGTCATTGTTGGAGTTGGAGAAGATGCATCCTGTCACTGATCCCTGTTGAAGAACAATTAAGTCATGTTAAAGTGAAAATCACAAACACAAGGCCCTGGTAATGCTGTGAACTGTGTCCATAGCAAGATGCCATCACAGGGCCTTCTTTAAGTCTTGACAAAAGACACAACTGTCTTTGTCATCAGATTGAATGCGAAAATAGCATCAATCTGGTGTGACTTCAACAACTCGTCGAATGTCACCATTGGCTTCTTTAGCACCTAACCTCTGAGGGGACCATTGATGGTCTGCTTTCTGACCTCTGACCAATTCTTGTCAGTGCTGCATTGCTTGGACTTCTGTTCGTGCAGAGTGATTAGATTTGGCTGGTGTCCCTAACCTTCCTGTCCACCAGTCTAACGCTTCTTATGTCTCTGTTCAGCAAAACTGTAGCATTTTGCATTTATGTATTTAAAACACCGGGAATAGTCTTGAAGTATTTCTTCCAGTGCAGTAAGCATTGGTTAGTGAACCATCTAAAGACTGGCCTAGTTTTCATGTACACATCCAGTTTAGGGGAACAGGAACACTGAAAAGGAGGTAAGAGTAAGGAAAGAATTGAGGGGATAGGGGCTAATGGTTTAATAGGTCTCTCTTGTGAGCAAAGGAAACGCAACATACAGATACCACTAGTATTTTCAAGTGGTCTAAAACCATGCATTTATTAGCTTTCCAGCTCTGCCTCCTGCTGCTGCGTCTGAATAGGTCACTTCACAGAGTAGAGAGAAGTGTGTCAAGTGTATTACTGTTTGTATGGGCTTGCTGGGTGTATTTGAGTGTTCTGTCTTTGCAGACATTGAATGAAGAACCATTTAAAAAGCATTGTATTCAGTGAGATATGCCAGCTTCCTTTTATATGGAGGAGCAGATGGGTGAGAAATGATAATGGATATTCATTGGGAATCTTCCCTTTGTCACATATGCACGCTTGGCCATGCACACAGCGGTCAGCGTTTAGTGGGTGATCCATCATGACATAGAGACAGGTCAGATGTTCCGCTGCCTAAATACAAATGTCCTGATCAGTGGGCTATTACAATTCTTTGTGTTGATATTACAACAGGATATGTGACATAATAATATGAACAGGAGGCTCCTTTATCTCCTGTTGGGTGCTAAACGGCAGTGTCAATTTGTTTTCACAAGAATATGCTGTAGCTATCATAACATACTGTATAAACCCATGACAATGATTTGACAAGAAAAAAGACTTTAAAAGACAAATGACAATTAGAACAAACACCCAGTGTATGACATATTTGACCTGATTCTGACTTTGCATTTTCTCCCAGACAGGAAGCGAATCACTGCAGCTCTTGAAAATTTGAAACCATGATAGCTGAGATGGCCCAAATGCCATCTGTATGCTACGACTCTGTAAAATTGATTTACTGCATCAGGGCAAAATGAATTGCCTCGGATAACAGTGACATTGTTAGCCTTTGCCAGACTGGTGCCAGAATAATGCTGCATGGCACCAGGTGTGGTTGAAATAGCTGCAACCGAAGGCTGAGTGGATCCTGGCAAGGCCGAGAAATGTGCTTGTGCCAGTCTTATCTGGGCAAGCTGCACGTAACTCTTAAATGTTTTATTTTCAATTTCCTCAATGGATTCATTTTCCAGCCAAAACAAGAAAGCTCTTAACAAGCAAATGTGAGTTGTGTTTTCAGTACGTTTCATGAGTGGGCAGACGAGTGGGCGTAAGTATTTTCAGGATGTTGGAGTGTGTGCTTGCCTGTTGGGGGTGTGCCTGATTTGAAGTGCCACTCTGTTGATAAAACAAGTTAGGGTGTACAGATGCTCAACTCTGCTATCCTAGTATGTACTTGCTTCTGTATTTTCCTGTGTCCTTTTCTGGTGTCTGGACGCTTATGTTTAGACAACACAAGCACAGCAGATTCCATTCCTGGCACAACATAGAGACATCATGAGTTCTTCCACCCTGGGAGAAAAAAAGCATTTGGTTGAATTTTTGTTGACAACTTGCTTAGATTTCTGTGGTTGTCGAAGTTTTAGGAAGGCTATTATTCAATCACTACTTCATACTAAAACAGTTTTCTTGATAAAGTATAGTGATAAATACAACACTAGCTCACACTAAACCCTGAACATGTAAAGAGGAATCTCAACCACAATGTATTTACTCCCAGTAAAAACTAATTAATAGTTATTGGCAGTTCCCCCACCCCCCCCCTACCTGTACCACTTTGATGTCTACTTCAATCTTAGAAATAAGTTGTAAACCTATTTTATTCTTTTTAGGAAGCCCAGATAGCAGATCTGCATATGACATAAAGAGGTCCGTGTGTCTATGCAAACTCATGCTAATGTCTCCATCTCAATCTTCCTCATAACAATAGACCTGTGTTCATTCTCCTTGAGGAGTACCAAGTGGCTCTAAGCCGGATTTTAAAAAGTGATGGATCCTTTTGAAACATTCCTACCCTCCTCCCAATTCTTCGTGCTGGTGTTGTTCTCATGGGGTGGTTTCCCAGCTACTGCTGATTGGCGTGTCAGCCTCTTCCTTTTAGAGAATGGAGGTCCTGTTGGAGGATTGTGTACCTCCTCCCTGTTCTTCTCCTCCTCTTGCTCTGGATCCTTCTCCTGGCGGTTTCATTGAGAGAGCTGTAATCACTGCTTGGGGGCCAATGTGTCGTCTGTGCCGATAGCATTCAGAGGTCCTTGTAGCTTTCTAATGGACCCACTACAGAGAGGTTGCATGGTGCTACTGGCTGGGTGCTGGGCGCATGGCACATGAACAGGCGGATTAGCCCCCTAGTTCAGCACCAACAGCAGGCTGGCAGAAACAGATTACACATCTGCACACATGCACAAGCTCACACATATTACTGTGGAAAGTCACAGCGTTGGTGAGGGAGGTGGTGTTTACAGGGCCCCTGAAAATACTTAATTCCTCTAATGCTCTATGGCGATATTGCACATATCAAACCCAGTACCTCCAAAACATGGACCCCACAGGTCCATTTGTGATTGAGTGAGCTTTGACTCAGGTTTAGAACATCCACTAAAATTCTCCCTGTAGACAACAAAAAAACATTGTGTATTTATACGTTGTCTGAGCAAGACTTCTAAAATGCAAGATTAGCTTTACCTTTTATGTGTCATCAAAAGATACTGTCACTAAAGGTCTTTGAAATGGTATATCAGTGAACTAGTGTTGTATTAGATAAACCAAGGATTGGCAAATGGATCAGCACATCTTACACTTGAGTGGATCTGGTGTTTGGCTGTACCTTGCCCTTCAAGGAGCATGTGAAAGGCAACCAAAATTCACAACTATAGACGTTAGGACTGAAAAATAAATTAGACACCTTCCTGCTTCACTCCAACTTAAGGGACAGTGTTCCCCTCCCATTGGCTGATCACTGTTTTTGCCTTTACTATTTCATCAATGCGGAGCTGGGAAAAGTTTTCTGATACCTATTGCCAAATGCTTCTTTTCATGGAGACCCAGAATATAAAGTTTACAAAGTTAAAGTTTTTGTCGCACCTCAGCATTTGACACAACCTTTTTTGGAGATGGACGTCGTGGTTTTTGCATCCTGTTTGATGTCTCAGTGAAATTGCTAGCACACACAAAGAAGTGAATATGTCTGCATATTCAACCTTGCATTTATTGGCATCCATGCAAGATGTAGGACACCGAATTATCAAAATGTAATTGTGAAACCCTAAAACCCTAAAACTACTTGTAGGTGACCGGGGCTTTAAATGAAGCTGGGGCAAAGTTTGCGAAGGATGACGACTAAATCACTGACCCAATGCTATAAACAGCAGGGATTATAAATTTGGAATTTTTGGTTACAAATACACCAATTACCAATCAAGGTAACTTAGCACAGTACACTCTGCAAATACAGTTGACAACCAGGGTGATTAAAATGACCTTCCTTTGTGATTATCATGAAAACAATTCCCTCAATAACCATGATAAACTGATACGTAAGTCTCAATCAACAAATGTTCTGCATCTAGGTCAACCCAGTTTCACAATCATCCAATTAGACCTCTGTAACTGGGTTACTGTATATAGTGGGCATGTTTTGGGCCACAACAAGGAAAACACACACGCTGTTGGAGAGTTAAAAAATGAGATAATGTAGGTAGTGTCAGATGTCCTTACAAGACACTGACATTGTGATGTAGAGAGGTCACAAACCTGCTGGTGTTGCAGTGTAGCTCTCCTGCAGCATATTCTCCTTCTTCATGATGCAATCAATTTTATATTGTGCCCCAGTCCTTTTTGCAGCAAAACAATCCCACCACATGAATATTATAGCATTATATAAGGCCTTTGTTGTTTTTTTTTTCAGACCAGAAGTTTGCAAATGATCATGGTGACAAAGGTCCTACCCTTCGGAGGAAGGTATGGAAATAAATTTGACAAAACATTTGTTTGTCTTCACACGTATCTGGACAGTGGAGGATAAAGTCTTATGTAGTCACTGAGTTGTCTTATTAGCAGCAGAAGTCTAAGCTAGAGGTTAAGGAAAAAAGAGGTACGGTATAAAAGGGGAGATGGTGGAAGTGTGACAGCATTAATTACAGCAGTGAGTGCATTCTTAACAAGCTGAGCTGGTGTGATTAAGACTGCATGTCAAGGGAAATGCTCCCCATTGATCTACTGCCAGCAGAGACCATCGAGTCTCTCATTATTACAACCAGCCTGTTAATTAGAAATCAATTTTTCCCCTTCCTTTATTATGCCCCCCCTCCACACCACTGTGCCACTCCACTGCCACTCAAAAAATTCATACCCAAATGCTACGGAGACACGTCCGACATTGGCTAATGTCCGTACTTTTTCATTTAGCTGGCCATAATGTGTGATTTCCATGCCAAGAAAGAGTAGAGAGGGAGGAGGAAAATAGTGTGGCACAATATCCTGCCTTCCTTTCCAGCTCCCAGGATATCATGGAGCTCTCAAAAGAATTTGTCAAACTTTTCAAGTTCGCTAGCTAAAAGCTGTTATTGTGTTTCCATATGATTATCATATATTTACTTGTAGTTGAGTTGTCAATGCATTAAGTAGCTAATCATGATTAATCACAAATTAATTGCATTTGTCAAAATAAGAGTGGAGAATTGGTACTAATTGAACTGACTAGGTGAACCTAATGCACTGATAACTGGGTGAAAATTAATTGGAGTTAATTCATTTCTACACATAGACTTAAAATGTGTAATTATCTAAATACTGTATGCAGTAATCACAGGCAGAGCCTACATCCCCATTTTGCATTTATACTTGTTTGACAGGTATTTTAATAAACCACCTTTATTGGCTTTTTGCTTGCTGAGTAATTTTCAGGATCATTTTATAGTAAAAAAAAGTTTACCTCAGCTGGGCTCTCTGAAAACCACAACTATAACATCACATCCACTGTATCACTCAGTGGACTGTTCTAGTGCAAATAAAAGAAGAAGTGGTCTGTATTCCTACTCCAATTCATAATAACCCCTGTAGTGCAGAAACTATTCAGACACCCTTCACCTTTTCAAACTTTATGTTGCAAAATTTTGAGCACTACAGTTGTTTGAGTTCATTTTTTTCTTATTAAGCTACACTCAATTTCAATGACAAAGTAAAAATAGAATTATAGAAATGTCTGTAAATTTATTAAAAAGAAAACCTGAAATATTACATGTACATAAGTATTTAGACCTTTTACTCAGAACTCACTTTTGATAGCAATTATAGCCCAGTCTTTTTGGGTATGGGTATAAGCTTAGCCCACCTGGATCAGGGGATTTATGCCATTCCTCTTTCCAAATCCTCTTAAGCTCAGTCAGGTTGCATAGGGACTGTCAGTGGACAGCCATTTTCAGGTTTCTCCAGAGATCTTCAATATTAAAATTCACAGAGTTGTCTCTTAAGCCACTCCTGTATGTGTCCTGGCTGTGTGCTTAGGATTGGTGTCATGTTGGACATTGTACCTTCTGCTCAGTTTGAAGTCCTGAGTTGCGTGGAATAGGTTTTAATTGAGGATATCTCTGTACTTCACTCCATTCAGCTTTTATTCAACTGTTACCAATCTTCCAGTCCCTGCTGGTGAAAAACAACGCAATAGCATGATGCTGCCACCACCATGCTTCACTGTAGGGATGTTATTTGGCAGGTGAAGGACGATGCCTGGTTTTCTCCAAACACAATGTTTAGAATGTAGGCCAAACACTTCAATTTTGGATTAATCAGACCAGAGAATCTTATTCCTCAAAGAAACTCCAAGCAGATGTTGATAAGTTTGGACTGAGGACAGGCTTCTTTTTAGCCGCTCTGCTATAAACCTCAGATCAGTGGAGGGCTGCAGTGATAGTTGTCCTTCTGGAGTCCTGGTTGTGCCAAACTTTTCCATGTGGAAATTATGGAGACCACTGTGCTCTGTGGAACCTGCAGTTTAGCTGAACTTTTTCGTAGCCTTGCATAGATCTGTGCCTTCCTTTGCCCTGTCTCTGAGCTCTGCAGGTCGTTCCTTTGACCTAATGCCCTCATCATACAGTATGATATAGTGATATAGTAGTCTGCACTGTAAACTGTAAGGCCTTCTATAGAGTAGTATGTGCCATGTCCAATCAATTTAATTTACCACAAGGGGACTCCAGTCAAGGTGTAGAAACATTTCAGCAAAGATCAAGGGGGGACTGTGGCGCAGGATGGTAGAGTGGTCGTTTACCAATTCTACAGTTGTTCCGGCTCCTCATAACAAAGTGTCATTGAGCAAGACACTGGACCCCAACATAGTTGCTCCCAGTGAGTGTCATACCTGGGAGCATAGCAGCTCCCCCATCGGTGCGTTACTTTGTGTGTGTGATTGTGAGTGAGAATGGGTGAATGAGAAGCATTGTAAAGCGCTTTGAGTGCCAATAGGCAGAACATTGCAATATAAGTGCAGACCATTTACCATTTATCAAGAGAAATGGGAAGCACCTCAGCTAAATTTCTAGCATTGTTGCACAGGGTCTGAATACTAAGGTCAATGTAATATTTCAGTTTTTTTTTTTTTAACAGACATTTTTAGGGTACTAAGTGTAGATTAATGAGAAAAAAATGTATTGGAAAATTGTAGTATCAGGCTGCAGCATAACAAATTGTAAGAAAGTAAAGGGGGTCTGAATGGTTTCTAAATGGGCTGTATTTATGCATCTGTATGCAAAAGGAAGATGCACTGCAAAAGCTCATATTTATGAATGAATCAAATAAAACCACTGCTCTTCATGGTTATTTCTTTTTTGTCAAAAGTTGTCCAGCAACAATGTTATGTTCAAACTAAAGCAGTTGTTAGATAGATATGGAAACTTTGATTTAAAAAAACAGCTACAGTTTGAAGTGTCACCCAAAGAGGATGGGTAAGAGGAAGAAAGGTGCGCCTGGTGTTAACTCATTCAGTTTCATGCTGAAGCTTTAGTTAGCCTACAGTATGCGGTATTGGAAATACAGAAATGAAAATTCAGCAAGACCAAACAGCAGGATTCTTTGTATTTGTAAATATGGAAATAAAGTATTTATCTTTAGGCAATATCATCTCTCTTGGCAGTAGTTCAGCAGAAGCAGTTTAAGTCATTTTAATAATATGACTTCAGATCAACGGCTTTTGGCTTCACCCTTTAGGGCTTCACCACAGCAAAAGGTGTTTCGCATGTTGTTTTGGCATGAATTTTTACGAAGGATGCCCTTCCTGTCATAACCCTTCCATTATATCTGTACCAAGGTGGCTGGGTGGGGTGGTATTTGAATCCACGGTCTTCTGCATTCCAACCCAATGCTCTACCACTGAGCCACCAGTCCCCCTAATAATAATATTTCAAGTTTGGCCTATTTGTGTGTTATGTGTGACCAACAACAGGCCTCTCCTTGGCATATCGTGTTGTATATTTTGTAGTAAAGTAGCATTACCAGAATTTGAAGCAGCTTTATTATTATGTTGTGTAGAATGGATTACCAAAAGTTCATTTTCAAACTTGGATCTATCATATCTCCTCTTTTATTAAAGAATTATGCAGTCTGGACAGACCAGAGGTTAAATGACAAAGGGAATTCATTGCTCTTTCTCATACTAGTTATTGCATATGATGGCCTGTGGGACAATTTTCTAGAGCATGCATGCTCTGAGGATTTGGAGGAGTTAAATTTTTAGCACCTTGGTCATAGCGCTGCAGACCTATATCAGTTCTGTGCTGTCATTGTTAAATTAAGAATTATTATCCTTGACAATAACACTGTGGTGTTGCTGTGAATACATATACATACATATACAGATCCCCTCTTTGCTTGTCATGTTAAAAATTGCTTTCTTGATTGAATAATGATTTTAAGGGATGTGAATTCTGTGGCTTGATAGGTTTTTTTTTCTTGTCCAAAGTATCAAGGTTGTATTTTGACAGATGCATTTGTGAAGTTACTAGTTATGGGAAGCTGTTTGAGGTCAGTAGCTTAGTGTCCCTGAAAGGACCATAACAGGCAGAGGTTATACAGTTTGGGACTGACAGCTTTGGCTTTATTTCAGTACTTCCTTTCTGGTTCCTCTGAAGAGAGCTCCCAATGGAACAGGTGAGATGGAAAGGGAGTTATGCAACAGGGTTGTTCTGTGTCCAGTTTCTGCATTTTGTCTGCGTGTACTTTCACAGCTGGCGTGCTGCTTGGCTGTGTGTATTTGTCTGTATGTGTCTGTGTATAAATGGGATTCTCTAGTGTGTTATTGAGGTGTATGGCTGCTTCCCTGCTACAGCTTTGATTTATTTGTATTTAGTGTGTGTTTGTGGCTGTGTGTTTTGCATCTCTCTCATATGTATGGAAGCAGTTGTGGTTTGGGTCTCCCTTTATTTTTTGAGGTTGTCTGGGCTTTTAATGTTCCACATTCCTTGGATTCTCTCTTTAACAGACTACACAGTTGCAAGTTTTCTATGTGTATTTTCTGGTTAATGATAAATGATAGTGTGTTCACACATTCATTATTGCTTTGAAAAGTACAGGAAGGTGGTTTGCATATCAGGCTACTGACCTCAAACAGCTTCCCATAAATACTATACAAACCAAAGTAGTAAAATCACAAATGTTGTAGTGTCCAAAGTAGCAGTGTCAGTTTGAAGCTGTGTCCCATGGAATATATTTCAGGACAGGACTCTCATCATTCTGTGTAGCCGTTTTAAAAAGCTGGACTTACTTTACTGTGTCTACGTACCGTGTTAAATACAGTAACTGTGAATTAACAACTTCATGTTGTCTAAATACAGGTTAGTAGTTGTGGCTAACTTAAAATGTACGGACTGGGATACACCAAGCCAACATCAAAGAACTTGTAAAGATGAAGTCCAACTTCTATGTTGGCTCACGGTGGGATTTTCTGGAACGACAAGTGGTGCTACAACACGCTACAACACACCACAGTTGATGGCACATTCTCCACTTACATGAGAAGACACGCTGTACGATCTGTGACCGGTCACAGTTATTGTCCCCACAAAAAGAAATTTGTACAATGGGTTTATTGCTGAGGTCATAGTGAGGTCAACTATGACCTCATTATTAAACACATAATAATTATCCCCTTTTTGACAGTACCAATTTAAAACTGACAAATTATAAACTTGGTTTGCAATAGATTTTATATGTGTACCAAATTAACCAAGTGGCCATTGAGTGTGAGTGTAATTATTAAAAGACCAGGTTGCAAAGCTGTTTGGCTGCAGTTTTTTTTTTAATTATTATTATTTTTTTAATCTGCAGAACACATGAGGTTGATCAGAAACAGCTCACTATCCATTCGAGGCAGTCACAAAACAACAGAGGGAGGGAATCATGTTGTTCCTGAAGCCTATTACAATATCTTAGCAAATTTCTTAGCAAATTGAGAGCCTCATAGCAGAGATTGGTAGGATTCTGTGTGGTGTTTGAGGCCTTTGTACAATAAATGTACTATATGAATATTGTTGAAAGCCCACAGAAATAATTTTCTATCGCAACTAATCTCAGGTATTAAGAATTGCCTTTAAGTTGTCACAGTGTGATATGCTTCATCAAAAAATGTACTGCTCAGTTAGAAACTATCATAGTCATAACTGATTTTGCCCTTTCTATGACAATGCATTCTCATAGAGGTTGTACTTAAACATCAAATGCCAACTTTCTTGCACATCACTAAGAATAAAAAGCATACATGGTACATTGTGTGCAGAATCTTATCATCTATACAGAAGAGCCCTTGCAGATGTAAAAATTGCCATCTGAACAAATCTTGACAAAAGTCAAGAAAAGGATAAGAATTCACTTTTAAATGAAGAATCTCCTGAACATATAAACACAGGCTTTTTGTGTAAAAAACTTATACACACATACTCATGTTTAAGCATGTGACACATAGGCCCATATCAATGTAAACAAGCAAGCATACATTACATCCTATCAGAGCCACACAATGAAGTGTGATTGTGAAGCAGATTATGTGTGAGGAACAGGATGCTTGTGACAGAGCTGCCTCTTCACTCTCCGGCTGTTGCATGGGTGAAGCCAAGTTAGGCAGGGAAGAAGGCTTCAACTCCCCTCTATGGTAAAGAAAGTAGAACCTCAATGAAGCAAGCAAATTGGACAGCAAACAAGACTTCACTGCACATTATGATCTCTGGCTATTACCATGAAAGGATCTGTTAACTGCTCTTGAGAGATGAAATACTTTTATTTAGCTCTTTGGAAAACATGTTTGAGATGGTATAGTTAAGCAGACCTGTAGAAGCTCGGTGGCTAATATGTTGTCTGTGATCTGGTGTTTCACAGCAGCAGATGGCAGTGCAGGCAGGCCAGGATGGTGCCAGGAGGTTACGCAATGGAATGATTCCTCTAAGACCTGACTGGAACACCACATGACACATATATGTGCAGAAACACACTTCCCACACGATTGTCTGAAACTACAAAGACTGTAAGAAAGCATACTTGCTTGATTCAGTTTCTCTGCAAATCCTTGAACTTGTCATCTTGAACTTGTCAGTTTAAAGAGCTGTTCTGTTTCCTTATCAGAGAAAATAGCAGTCTGCCCTTAATGGTGTCCCGTTCATGCGACTAACAGTTTTAACCATTTCAGGAAGCTTAGACTGAAGTGGCATCCCGACACTGGTGTGGCCACGGAAACAGATGGAACTATAGCCTCCCCATGGTCTGGCCTTCATTTCCTGGTCCTCTCTGGGGCACGTGTGTGTCTGCCAGTGGGATATGGGTCAGATGGTCAGCTATCTTTATCCAAATTGTTGCCAGGAAAACAGCCATCCATTTAAAAGCAGAAAGGGTTTCCTCCTGATTTTTTCAAGGATATTGTGTCACAGTATCTTTTATTTATTTTTTTGAAATTGTCTTGGACACATGCATTTTGTTACTATGTAGCTCGTCCTACCTTATGCTGTGATTAGGACACAATACAACCTATTGTCTTTCTATGGCAAATCTGCGTTTTCCTGTCAGAACCTAGTTGTGTAGTTAGGAGACATCTTTTAAGTTTCAAAAACTTTTTCCAACAGTTGTGTAAGTGAAGTAATTGTTATGAATGTGGGTGTGGTGAAGACTGGTGGGTGTGTTTGTACACAAACAGCAATAAGGAGCTGTTCAGGCCATGCCAACCACATGGGGAATTCACTACAAGAAGACTAAACTGTGCCGTTATTCAGGTTTTCTCTCAGAGCTTAAACTTCCTGTCCAGCTCCTGTGTAATCCCTCTCAAAGTTGTTTTCTAAGAATAAGCTCATGGCAAGTGTTGGCAACCACAGGACTGACACACGCTATATGGAGACATTACCTATGCTTTAGGATGCCACTGGGCCCTATTTCTAGGTACTGAATGTGCTTGCTGTCCCACCAATAAAGTGAACCATTCACACTAGTTTAGAATTTCCAGCATGAGCAAAACATTGGCTTCTAGAATTTAATAGACCGGCTTCTTGTTTAAGGATTGTGCCAAAACCAATCATGCTACCTCACTGCTTGCACTACTGTAAATAAAGAAAAAAATACCAAAGAAAAACATATTCTCCTTCCACAGGTGCATTCGTGTCTAGAGATTTCACCTGTCTGGGACTAGTACAAAACTGTACTCTAGTAGCTAATGTAAAATTAAAACATTTATTCATTGTCTTCATCCAGTATCTTGCTTGTTGAAGATAGTTTTACATCACTCAGTATAAGATGATGCACTGTTGGAAACCAGAAGCTAATGCGATCTTGTTTTTCTAGATTACCAGCTGGTCAGAGGAAGTCAGGGGAAATCCTGGCTGAAATATTAAACAAATTCAAACCAAAAGTTGGTGAGACAGGACAAGTAATAAAATATTCTGCACATGAATAAACTTATATTGAAAATGGTTTACTGGCAACAATTTGGGATCCTTTTTGTGTGGAATAGATTGCCACAGATGATTCATTTTCCATTACTGATTAGTCAACAGTTAGGGTGTACACTGTGTGTGTCAGCTTGAGCTCTGAGGGACCTGAAAGCAAAGCCAGTTTTGTACTTGTGAATGTGTGTTTTGTTGCATTGTTCAATGTGCACGCACTTTGTGCCTTAACATTACTCCTGATACATCCAGAGAAGTGAAGAAAGCCCCAGGCCCATCAATAGTTGAGTAGGAGCACAGTTGTGTGTCTGTAATGAGGCATACCACATCGCATCATCAATATTAGATGCTGGTTTAGGGCCCAGGGATGTGGTTTGTGGTGTGCTCAAGAATAAGCTTGCACATGTGGGTGTGAGTGCTGTGCATACAGTGCAATGAATGTTTTGCAAATCCTTAGTTGCACATGCTACTGCAGTCACCGGACTCGTCCACGTAGATGCAAACGTCCTGATGTGCTGTTGAAATAGGATGGAGAAAGCAAAGTGTCCTATGCAGAGTAGACCACTTCTCTTTTGTGTGCTATATTTGTTATAAAAAGCCACTAGTTTGAAATGGACTGTAATAATATTTTCAACCTAATGTTGTAGTATGGTGAAGAAAATTTTAAATGCAGTCCAGATGTTAGCATGAATGCTAGTCTAACACCTCCTTTGTTTACACATGAACAAACCATACACAAGTGCAGGAATGTGTGCATACACATACACATGTACAGAACCTGCTTATATGTTGGAAGATGTGTACACGTAATAAAAGTTCATCACCATTCCCGCCTCATGCCTTTCCATCCCCATGAGCTAAGCGAACAGTACTCCAGAATGAAGTATGGACAAGAATGTTAAAGGCTACCATCAAAGGCTGTCAGCCTCTTCCTTTAGATCTGTGTGTGTGTGTGTGTGTGTGTGTGTGTGTGTGTGTGTGTGTGTAGTACCCCCACAGGTGATTGGATCCGATCTCATCTGATTGGCTCATCTGTAAGATGCATTCCACTGGCAAGTCAGAAAAGGGTGTTAGAGGCCTGTCTAAATAATTTAAATCTTGCATTTGTATTGATCAGGTAGTGCTTCTCTCCATGGACTTCTCCACTACCCCCCATCTCTCCATACCTCTTTGCCTCTGTTCGTGTTTTTTTTTTGATTGTGACCTTGTGCCCCCAGCTTTACCTTCCCTCCAACTCTTCTCCCAACCTCCACATCAAACAGAGTGCAGGTAAAATGGTTCGAGGGAGCAGAAAATGCATGAGAAAAGAGTAGATGGGGAAACTGCAGAGGAGCGCATTTGTTACTATGATTCCTCAAATGGGAGTAAGGCAGAGTGTGAGTGACTGGAAGAAAAGTGTAAGTGGTGGATAAAGAGAGAAATAGCATGGTGAAGGCAGAAAGGAATATCGTGTGTGTGTGTGTGTGTGTGCTTGTGGCTCATATGCAAGTGTCTGTGAGAATTAATAGTGTGTCTTTAGCCTTGGTCATGCAGGTCAGTGGAAATGCTCGTATTGTGTGTACGCTGACCTCTTCAAGCCCAGTCCATTACTCCATTAAATACTGCGTCATGCTATGGCCTTGTATCAAGAAAACATAATGCAAACACTGATAACAACGTCTCACCACACACTGGAATGAATTTGTTGAATGGATAATATATTCTGGGAAGCAAAAATAACACAAGAGGAACACATGTATGAAGAGTATGAAAGTGATAATTGCTTGTTTGAATGAGAAGGCTTTTTCCCTGCATTCTGTGGCTATTATGGTGTTAGAGGTGCTCTGAGCAACATGGATTGAATATGATAATGCTTCTGTTGCCAAGCAAAATATCTCTTTCTCACAATACGGCTTCTTGTAAACGCTGTACACACTAATAGAATTTGGCAGTGCTTACAGCTGACAAGAAAAAGGGATTCAGAGAAAATGCTTATTGCTCACACAATGTCATTTATTTAATGTTGCATTATTTAATTTACTAATGATAATTAGGTCTGTATTTCAATTACTTAAATATTTATATCGCTAGTAGTCATTGCAAACACCCTTCTCTATTGAAGGGTAATATTTAGAAATGGCAATTTTCATTTTTACTCAATTAAACTATAGAGCATTGAGTTCCCAGTTCTATATTGTGTATATGTCCATCATAGAACATAAAATACAACCTTAATTCCAGTGCTCTATCTGGATTTTTGTGTATAAACAGTGGGAGCAGAGAGGAGGAAATGTCTGGGTATAATAAAGAGAGTTGTGGGATGAATTATTGAGGCTTTGATATGGAGGAGAGGCAGGCTTTGCTGTGCTCTTAAGACTGGGTGTAGCACATCCAGTGTACACAGACACATGCAAAACACGCACTGACAAAAATGTTGGGCGCCTTGTGTGAGGATGTGTTAATGGAGTCACACAGAAAGAAAGACAGGGAGGGTGGACCACACAAGAGTTTGCTGTGGCCAGATTCCCATTTCCAAACACATCAAGCCCAAAAAAATTAATGCGCTGAGAGAAAACTAATGTAGCCACAAAAAACACACCACTGCTGCAGATGTCTCCTTCTTTTTCCGTTTAGTTTTCCTCTCAAATCCGGGGGATTCCAGGGTCAGGGTACAACCATGCCTCATCGTTCCTACTGCTAAAGGATTTTATTCCTCAATGTGTATTTTTTTGGGAGTTTGTTGTCCTTTGAGAAGCAGACTGTTCCCCTGTGCTCCAAACTGTCTGGCTGGAAACAGTCCAGTGGCTTAGCTCTTTTCCTCGGGTGATGTAGCTGGCTCTGTGGTCCCGTCAATCAGGGCCTCAGTTTACTGGGTGGATCAATAGTTAACTTGTTGGTGGATACACTGAGCTGTAAATCTGTACAGCTGGATAATAGAATTCTGGCAGTTTTTGCTCTGCTGCTGTTTGTAGTGACCTGCAATAAATAGGGACCTAGCAATGCTATCAGGATTAAAGCCAATTAGCCCATCAGTCTCTTGTAACATGGCTGTCAATATGGACAGGCTTCGATTAAACTGCTCTAATTCGTTCAGGAGTTAAATTACATTTTAAAGTTGTTGGCTGCAAGAAAGACAGCATTGTGATATTATCGTATTGGCTTTTTAAATTGTATGTATGTGTTTATTTATTTATTTATTGGTTATGTTACTTTAAATGTTACTTGAGTCCACATTAAGCAGGTTGTTTAATTATGCATGTGCAGACACTACTCTCCTCTCCTCCTGCAGTTGTTTTGTCTCCTTGTCATCCCAGTTATTGGTCACATTACATTTCTATTTGTTAACACCTGAGCTCTGTGATTATAAGCAGCACACTAGGGAACGGCAGTGTGTGTACATTTTAAGACTTGGTGTCCAGATGCATAATGATGCATGCTTTGCTTGTGTGCTTTGTGAAATTACCAGTTGGATTGCAAGAACACTGGAGCATAACATCATTGTTTAACGTCTTCTATTTCTCTCTTACTTTAGTAACCATCTCTACCAGTGTATCCTTTGATGGTCTGCTGATGACTGGCCTCTACACCTCCACACCAGTCCAGTCAGCTCCCATCCCAGCTCCAGCTGCCTTCGGCTTTGGTGAGTCTTCCCGAGTAAACAGTATCAGATACTGAGTTGGTTGTTTAGAGTGGCCCCTCGCTAGAAGCTCAACTTAACTTTGCCTTTTAGCACAAACAAACAAATCTTCAAATACTTTAAATAGTATCTTAGTGTTGTGATTATGGGGTATCACAGTGAGCACAACCCAACTCAGTGAGCCATATCCGTTTTTAGTATAAGACCACTTCCCCACTTCTTTCGACAGGCCATGATGAATGAGGAGTGGGGATGATGTGACTGTGGGTTCAGCCAAATGGGTTTTCATTGATGTTTGAGAGAAGAAAAAACAAAAAACTGAATATGGGATTAGGAAGGGACTTTAGAGAATAATGCACACAAAGCCTCTGAGAGACAAAACTAAGCTTGAGACACCAAAAGAACATATTAATGGATAGAGGTCAGTTGGTCTTTTTGTGATATATGGTAACAGTATTCAGCATGTTGGTATTGTCAAATCACAGTTTTCTCTATCTTTGAATTATCTGTTTGGCATTGTCTTGGAACTAAATTTTAGTTCTACCTATGATTTAACAATGTGCATCACCTTTGCATACTACAAAATATAAAGTCAAATTTAGCCATAAAACGTTTTGTTCCGCGCAATCTAATTACACACTAAAGGGGCTGCTGAATTAAATTGCAACCTCTTTTTCTAGGGACACGATAAGGATTTTTAGATCCATATAAAGTATGTGCGGATGGAGCCCCTGTGTGAGGGGGCAGGGGCTCACTAGGGACAATCGACCAGCCATAAAGAACATGGCTACTGGCCCAGAACTGCTGCTCAGTGGGCTTACTTATCCTGACTAACTCTACTGTTCTTCAGATTCTGACTTCACCCCGGCCAGGGCAGCTCTTGGCCGCCCTGTTTACTGGGGAGGCATCCAAGCAAATATTGCGTCACCTTTGCTTCACTCTCATTAGTTTGAAAAGTTATTGGAGGAGGGCTAAAGAGTCTGATAGGCAACAGCTTGTGGAACTATGAGGCTCTGTATGGTTTCTGCAAAGTTTTTCAGCTGTGATGCTTAGAAATTTCACCGAGTCAGTCGCTCAGTTTGTCCTCAGCTTAAGAGCTCTGCATCCTCTCCTAGCACTGGCTTAATGGATCCACACAAGCATTGTTGTCATAAAGGCAATTAGAAGGATGATTTATTACAGCCACTACAGCCCTCTTCTTAGTGGTCTGACTTTGAGTGGGACTGCTGTAGAAATAAGTTTCATTTTTCCTTCCCTTTGTCTATACAGTTATGCAGATGTAGACACTTATACTTAAGTGGCATTAGCCTGGCTGGTCAGTAGACTGTGGTCCATGTAGATGTGTCAAATCTGGGGCTCTGAAGGCTCTTACTGTATGATTTAGGAGATCTGAAAACCCAAACATCCAGAGAAAGCTTCATCAATGAGCTCATGGAAACCCAGTGACATTGCTGTGCATAAGAGAGGCAGTGTTTGAGAAAAACATTCTTTGAACACAATGCAGTTACGAGAGATGGCGCACGATGTCCATTTTTGTTGTGATAAATATAAAGGGATCTAGGAGGAAAAGTGAGTCACCCAACTCCACAAGGGAGTTTAACTAATTCTGTGTTTAGTGAGTGTCTAAGAAACGGTGTGCTTCTAATTTCAAACAATGAATGCATATGGAACCAAAAATACATATGGACAGCAACCTGCAAATATACACACTGTAGAACTCGAGCTTTTTACATCAACTGTTTCAATGGTGGGTGGCTTGGCGAACATGTGGTTGACAGATGCGGGAAGGAACATGAATTCCAGCACAGGAAGAATGAACCCTTACTTCACTGCCACCATAGGAATGCACACACTGTGATCAGTGGTAAATTAAGAATGCTAAATGTTTTGGAGATTTGTAAACATAAACAACAGAGGGAACTGAAATATTTTATTTTTGCTGGGATAATTTTAGTGGCAAGGAAGGTTTAGAGAACATGAGTGGCAGCAAGGTTGGCGGTTTTGCAGTCTGTGTGGGGATGTCTATTGGTTTGTGTGAAAGACTGGAGCATGTCAGCCTCTGACGGAGAACTCACCCCTCACTGGTCTTTTATGGAAAACTTGGAAAACCAGTGCATGTATACACATAATCTAAATGCAGGCTTATACACATACTGGTTGTCTTCTTTTTCTGTCTTTTGTTCTTTTTCTGTTTTGGTTTGTCAAATGGATAAAATTATGCATGAACACTATGAGTTTAAAACGGAAAAAGTCAGCTTCTCATTGGCTTCCACTCCCTATGAGTAACAATGCACTGTAGACTACATGTGTAATAAAAAAGTGTGAAAATGTAAGTGACGTTTTTTTACTGCATCGTCAGAACTCAGGGCCCACTCAGTGTCTTATTAACTGAAGTGTGATGGAGCAGTTGCGGTGGCCATCAAGGTAATTTTTGACTTCTGGGTTGAGCTGCAGCTCCTGTTGCCAAAGGCTTAGTCTTCTATTGAGTTAAGCCAGGATAACCCCCATGAGCATCTGGGTGGGTAACCACAGCCCTTTATGATACTTTATGAGTCTTTTCTCTGGCTAATGCAGAATCACACAAACTGGAGCAAAAAACTTTACCTGGACATGACTCCTAAATATAACAGAGAAGCAGCACAGACGTTAAATTGTGGTTTTCATAAATGTGCCCATAAGAGGGTCTGGTAAACATAGCAATGATTTGGTTTTAGAGTGCCAGGGACTGGCAGGAAAGGCTCAACGTGCATTTTGTGCTTCATGTAGTACTCTCAATATACAGTTAATGGATGAGGCAGAGCATGTAAAGTGATTTATTGTGTAGTAGAGTTTGACAGCCCAATTAATAATTGTACCAATAAACTGTGTGTGTATGTGTGTCATTCTGTGTGTGTGTGTGTGTGTGTGTGTGTGTGTAAGTAACATGCATGGAGGGGTTGTCTTTACACACTGCCAGAAAAGCAACATGAGTCTGGAATGACTCAGCTGCTGGAGAATTCCAACTGCCTTATGGTTTTTCCCTCCTTTGACTTTTATTCCATTAAGAGCTCTTTATTTTCAGTCCAGTCTCTTGACATTATGAACGTAATTCACACAGATTTCAATCTAGAATATATTTTTTTAAAACGAGAAATGCTATGCATTAGAATTGGATTTCTTTTATTCTGCTTAACAGAACAATATACTGCTGTATGTCACACAGATATTATAGGGAGATGAGTTAGATACAGACAAGAGCCTGGATAGAAAGAAAGCTTCCCTAATGGCAAAATATGGCCCATCACAACATTATTTATTCAAATCCCAAGGGAGAACATGTAATTGTTCTAAATATCTAAAAAAAAAAAACTGAATAACTTTTAATTATGATAATGAACAAAATCCATTTGAAGGTAGGAGAGAGGTTTTAAAAATAACAGCCTCACTCTCCTCTCACAAAGTGTGAGAGGAGAGTGAGAGGAGATGATTGGAGAAAGTGTACATGAAAAACGGCAAAAGAGGACCAGTGAAAACTAGACAGTATGTTGAATGATATAAGGAGGCGGAAGGAGAGAAAGAAGATGAGATGATGCATTCCATCACAGCCTCTGACGGAGTGGCTGATTGCTGCTGCACTGCCAATGCTGAGCTGCTGACAAACTGGTCATTGATGGATGGCTCGTTTGCAAAGTGATGTTTATTTTGTCGTTATTTGCATATTTGTATGTATTTGTAGGGCGGTTGTCTTTTGCTAGCAAGGATCAGCCCCCATCTCAATATGACAGATCTGTCTTGCTGACAAAATGGACAGCCTAGTGACAGGGACATCCTGCCGACACTCTGTCCCCATGACGAATGAGCTCATGTTAACACATTGGCCGATTAAAGATAAAATCCTGCTGCACCTTGAACTGTGGAGGAGAGGCAAAAAAGGGTGCCAAACACACATTTAACAGGAGTCATGCATAAATCGTAAAATAGAAATGCAAAAAAATGAATGATTGTTCTTTTTTATTATGCACAATTATGCGCTCAAATCCAGATATCCATACACTCATCTATCTCAAGACTGAAGGTCGACTGTCTGCGCCCTCTTGCCACCAAGCCAGATTGAATGTCAGCCAGAATGTCAGACTATGAGCGATGGCAGCACATCATGTCAGTATTTAGAGAGACACTCTCCTCAGTGTATTCCTACTGAATAAAGCCTTAGTTTGAAATTCCTGTGTTTTCTCAAACATAGTACTAACAGTCCCAGGAGAACACAAGTGTGCTTCCACATATCCCCTCCATCAGTGAGATGAGAGAAATACTGTGAAGGAGATACTGGGTAAGGAGCATGGTAGGTAAAGAGGAATGATATAGAGGAAGGGTGGTGCACGGAGGAGAGAAGGGGGAAAGAGGTTCCCATGTGGGGAGAAGCTGTCAGTCCCTCGGAGACTTCAAACACACTGCAGCCCTGTGATCAGCCTGCTCCCTGGCTCTCTGCTGACAGCTCCCTGACTGCACCGCTTAGACTCCTTCGTCGGCACACACCACTATACACGTACACACTCATATACACTTGCTTGCTACCATAAGAGCTCTCACACTCTGACTTACCCACTTATACCCTAACACATTCAAATTCCATTGACATACACACACTCATGCTAATTCTCACACTGAGGATGCGCATTTGTGACACTTTTGCTAGGACATCAATCTTCACAATAACCTTGAACAAGTTCTTCTGTTGCAAGTTGGTCAAGGACACCCCACAGTGCCAAACTGTTGCTCTTGAACTATGGGCTGAAGGGAGGCAGTGCAGTACTGCTGGTGATGATGTTAATAACGATGACTTATCTAAGCCATTACTCCTACTCTGCTCAGGGCTGAGGCACCCAAAGGCAGATCCCTCCTGATGATGAATTCATTAGTGCAGAAGATGAAATGAGTTCTTAGGGGCAGGGTTATGTACGGGAGGTGATTTGTGTTCTCTGCAGCACAGAGTTAGATCAGATATTGAGATCAGCTGGATTGGCTTGTTGTAAATCTCCTGACTTTGCTTGTGCAGGATTTCCTTACCCTTCTTGCCCAGACAAGAGCCTCTGTGCAGTCCCTCCCATTGCACGACATGTCCTCCCCGACTGACACACACACATTCACAGTGCCCAAGGTGTTACTAGCAAGTAGCTACCCAGCGGGTACTGTTGAGTCCACGGGAATGTTTAAGCGATTACGCATCACAAGTCATGTCCCTTTTTTATTGGCAAAGCCTCCTGAGAAACACAAAGCAACCCTACCTTCAAAGAATCCAAAAAGAATACAGCATAACCCATTATTAAACTAAAGTACTCCCACAGGAGACTCCAGACTACTGCATCAGTAGCATCCTAAAGCAGAGGTCTTGCCTTTCAGGTGTGATGGTACAGTATACATACTGGAGCACTCCTGCTGGGAATTAACTGATTCATTTAGTGTATTCTAGCTGCCTTTGAAAACACAGTCCCTTCTTTGAACTCCCACAGCGTCACTAGATGTACTGACATTTCTATGTAGTGTCAATATGCGTGTCTGTGTTCCTGCATGTGTCCACTGGCGACTTTTTCCTTTTTGCTGTATTTTTTGCGTCCACATGTATGGTGAAAATGATTGAGGGTGGCACAGAGCGCAGAATTAAAGGAAAGCATGAACTGGACTGACTCTAGCAGAGATTTCAAAGTCATGTGTGAGCTGTTGGGCAGTTTTGTTTTTTTATTTTTATTTTTTTTATCCTGCAGGAGAGAGCAGCAGGCGTAGGCTGATTCTCCCATGTGTGGTCTCTCTTGAGCAGAGCAATGTTATTTTCTGCCATGTAGAGAGGTTGGTTACATGCCAGAAAGAATGAGAGAGGAGAGAGAAATAAAGATAGAATAAAGACAGAGAGAGCTTTGACTCAAAGACTGCTCAGTTTGACACATTTCTGTGAACGCTAGTGGGTTTGCATCATTTCAACACAGAGGCAAGCTGACTTTGAAATGTGTTTTTTTTGTTGTTGTTGTTTGTGTTGTGATATAAAACTCCTTACATTCTATACCTCCTCATGCACCTTGCAAGTGTGTGGGTATCTGTGGATTTGGTGTGCAAACTGAGATAAGTGATTTTACAAAGTCTTCTTTGCAAAGTGCATACCATCCAGGCAGCACTCTGGGGTCTATTCATATTTAAAGTTCCCTCATAGAGAGTATTACAAATAGTGGGAGTGCTCACTCTGGAGTCTGTAAGATGAGGAAGCTTAGTGGCTTTACTGGTTTCTCCCTGTAGGACCCTGCCTGGATCTGGCTTTCCACCCTCTAAAAGCCTCGGTGAAGAAAAGAATCCTCCACTGTTTTATTATATAGAGGTTAACTGCAAACAACTCACCCGGATCTAACCTGACCCATATTTTAACAAGAAAAAATTGTTGGTGACCTTCTCTGTGTTTCTTCCTTGTGACTGTTGCAGTGATTAGATCACTGCCTCCCAGAACTCCAGACGAGGCACAGCTACAACCTCCTCCATAAAAACATGTAGATAGACACACATACTATTTATGCACACATATCCAAATGCATCACAGGCATTATGCCTTGCTTTCCCAAGGCTTGGCTCGGCACCCTTCTGCCCCAGGTCTCTCGTTCATACTCGACATGAGTGTGAGGACAGGGCCTGTGAGGCCGCAGCCTCACCAGTTTGTTTACTTGCTGCACTGACGGGTGGGAGCAGGGATGTGGGTGTGCAAAATTAGCACAAGTCAAATCAGATTAATTAATCCCCAGCTCAAAATATTAGCAAGAGGAGTCGTGTTGAATTAAAAATCAAATTAACCCTGGCGCCTGCCGGTAAAGCTGTGTTGTGCCAAGCTACAATGACACACCCCCACAGAAGGCAGCCGCTCTTGGGCTTCACTGATGGATGGACATAGGATGGATGAAGGGGTGACAGAAGAAATGGGTGCTCAAAGCTCCTTCTGTCAGTGCTCGTGGGTGCTAGAGGGGTGGGTGAAGGGGACTTTAGTGACTTTGCCACCTAATGTGAAAAGCTGGCTACAGAGCTGGCTGTCCTCCACTGGGTGTTGCTCCACAGGCCTTGCACCGTTGGTACTCAGCAGGCTCAGATGGATCACTCTCATTAGGACTTTTAGCAACACCTCACCCTGATGGTTTACATAACATACACACACACTCAAGCCTGAAACGGAAATGTTAAACAGTTCATTGTTTCTCCACATGACTCTATTTAAACATAAAGGGAAGGAAAAGCAAGGTTTTTATGAAATTAATTGCTGAGTTATGACAAGATGTCAACATACAGTAACTAAAAAGAAAACCAAGTGACCAAACAACATGAAAAATCTCATGATCAAACATGTTTTCCAGGTAGTCATCCATCATTCCATTTTCTGTAGCTGCTTATTATTTTCAGGGTTGCAGAGGGCTGGAGCCTATCCCACCTGTCATTGTGTGAGAGGCGGGGTACATCCTGGTAAGGTCACCGGTTTATCTCAGGGCCAACACAGAGACATATACATAGACGGAAAACCATTCACACCTACAGACAATTTAGAATCGCCAATTAACCTAACATGAATGTCTTTGGACTGTGGGAGGAAACCGCTGTATCCGGAGGAAACACAGGGAGATAATAAAAACAACACAGGGCCAGGACCTTCCAGCTGTGAGGCTTTAGTGCTAAGCACCCCATCACTGTGCTCCCCTAGGTAGACGTACTAGGTAAAATTCTTAAAATGGAAAAAATTCTCAAAATCCATGGATTTGTTGTGTGCTTGGGGTTGTTTTGTCCTTTGAGAAGGATTACAGGGCTGTGCAAAGAAGTAGATCATCGTAGAAATCATCTATCATATAGGGTGGGGTTAAAAACACCCAGCATTTACGTATTTGACTCAGCAACATTCATTTCAATTATGACACATTAGTTAAGGACTGTAATATTATGCTTGACTAGTGTTTCTGTATTCCATTTGTCATTCATGCTTGTATGGGTTGTAGTTTGAACTGAAAGAAAGCAGTATGCAGCCTCAAGCAATTAACTAAATGTTTATTTTGTGAATAAGTTTAGTTTTTTGGTTTTATATAGATTGCACATGTGTAAGACATATTACAGCAGCCTGAGCAATTATTAAACTAGTATTAGATTTTTCATATATTATCAAACTTTATTGGTAACAGTTTTTTCTTCCTACCTTTAAGCTGGTGGGAGCCATACTTATAGCTTTTGTGTGTGTATATATGTGTGTTTCTGTGTGTGTGAATATGTGGGTGTGTGTATGTGTGTGTGTTTTTTTTGTGTGTGAATGTGTGGGTGTGTATGTGTCTGGCCTTTAGAAGTTTATACATGATGGATGATTGAGTCTGTGAGACACAATAAAAGCCTAAATAAAAGTGCTTTTGGTAAACGTTTTTTATGCCCAAAAATTGGTCAGATGCTTACATCAAGGATGTGCCAGCATACAAAAATGGCTTCCTTCACAGAATATTCACGTAAATGTGTGTCCTGTGCACAACACAGAGGACATTTGCACAGTCAATCTCTCATGCACATCTGTGCAAACGTACACATTAGCAAAGGACACCTCCATGTGTCTCTCGCTCCCACAGTAAAACCCTTTCATTCATGTGGCAAACCTCTCCCTCTCACTTTTTCCCACAGAGTTTCTTACCCCTTTTTCCCCTGGCCACTGGCATCTTTCACCACCCATATTAACACACAGCTTCCTTCTGGCAACGCTGTGCCGAACCCCTGCCATCAACATAGTGCTGCCAAACTGTCTCCATGGCAGTGTGATTGGCAGGTGCTGAGATGGATACCCATTTCAGCCAACTGCAGATCGGAGGTGGGTTGTCATGTGCCATGAGACCCTGCAGTGGTCCAGCTGACTAGCTGAGCATTATGTTGGGAACTAGGGGTGAGTGCGACAGAATGGGCGAACACAAACACATACACACATAGCATGGGATCATTCTGCAGTACAAAGCGTATGGGGTCCCTACTCAGGCTGTCATTTCTGTAGTGATGTATCATTTATGTCCCTATTGTGTGGCCTTCTCTTTAACCATGTTGACAAAGGCATTATTCAGGCTTTTGACAGGTTCCCATATAATTCACAGGCTTATAATAACACGTTAATGCTCCAGTAGGTTTATGACACGTTTTTAGAATTGCCACATGAAATATGAACCTTTAATGGGCTTGGCTGTCCAAATTATCTGGGGTGGTGTACTCGGAAGAATGAGTCCTTACTGTATAAGGCTAATATCTGAGTGTGCGCATATGCCGCAGGACAAACGTGCATCATAAACTTTAATGTGTGCTACTTAAATGAGACCCACTTTTTGTGTTTAATCAAGTGTGTTTTTGAGGAAAATATATAATATTAATCAAAATAGTATAATAATAATTTTAAATATGGTTTAAATTCCCAAGACAAAGAAATAAGTTACCTAATCTCCCAATACACTACTTCATAGGGTTTTTATTAAAGTATCAAGCCTAGGGCTATAGACACACATCCATATATATGGATGTATACGTATGGATCATTCCATACGTACATGGTCCTAATTATAAATGTGTTTCTGTCTGTGCACTGCCTGACATTAAAGATGGTCAGTAAATCAATAATAACAATTTCTCCAGTAAAAGAAAAGTTGGAGCAGTTTACCATTTACTGTTATACCTAGATTCCTTTTTCCTTTAGAAAAAGCAGTGCATTTCATCACTTTCTTTCTATCTGCACCTCCTTAGTAACAGAGCAGGGAAGATGTGTTTAATACTCTTAAAGTCATATTAAAAAAGCAATCAAATACAGGCACATTACTCAAAGCAAGAGTTTCCTCTTGCTCCACAAGCCAAACATTGCTGAAGGACAGTTGTTGAATGGCTACAAACTTCAGTAGCAATTTGGTACTGACCAGATGTCAAATGGTGTGTATAAACTCTGAATGATTCTGGTAAATGTGCGCATCAATTTGAATAGTGCCACTTGGATCCTCACAATTCTGCCACAAAGCTTAACTATCAGCTCCTGCTGGGCCTACAGTGTGAAGCCACTGCCAGGCTGAGCCACCGATTGCCCATCTGCTCCATCAGGGAGAATTCTCACTCCATCTATTAGGCTTGTTTTGAGCCTGGCTATGGAAAGCTCATTAGCTTTGCAAAGTGAGATGTAAAGACGGATAAAAATGCAGTGTCTAAACAGAGAGATGTTAAACAGGACACAGACAGATGTGAATTAAAGTGTTTACATATTTTAAAGAGGAAAGACCAGATGGAAAGAAAAAATGTGGAGACATCTTTGTTACTGGAGACTTGGATGGATTGATTATGAATAAATAAGTGGCTGTCAACCTATCGCTTCCTTTTTATGGGAAGTTTTCGAAATTCCATGCAGTTACCAGCAGAGATTGATGTTGGGGTGACAGTCCTACAACCAACATGTGACCCCTAAAATCCTGACACACCCATTTCCTGTGTTTCTTTCTATCTCAGTGAGTATGTGTGTGGGCATTCTCGGAAATGTATAGGCATGTGTGTGTGTGTGTGTGTGTGTGTTTGGATTCATATTTATGAAACAAACTCTGCCCAGTCATACCGTGGGAGTTAGCAGGTCATCTTCCCTTGCCATTAATCACTGCCGACAGCTCATAAGTGCCAAATCTGCATGTGAAAGAACTGCGTGTGCATGTATTTGCATGTGTGCATGTGACTGGGGATGTGTGTTTGCAACAGTCCCCCTGCTTACTGAAATAGAAACAGCTCCTCCTGGTATTTATCTAACATGCAGCATGAATGCACGTCCGGTGGTATTTGTACTGCAGCTACAACTTCAGTCATAGAGTCCATAGAGTATGTGAAGATCGATCACAGTTGACTGAGCATAAATTGTGCCTTCTTAAAAATCATAAAATGTTGTTATGATTTTCTCGTAGCACACACCAGTTAGCCACTTAGAATGGGTTTTGATTCACACAACTGGTTCACGAATTTAGAAGGATCAACAGTGAGAAAAGTGGAGATGAACAAAGCACAAAATAAGGGCAGTCGAAACACACAAATTAAGTTAAGGTGTATCATATATGATGTTTGAGAGATGTTGAATATAATAACTCAAAGGTCAACTGAGCTCAGAGTAATGTTTTCTCTAGTTGGTGTGTCACTAGCATATGAGGACTCAAGGCTTTGTTATAGATTTTTAGTTTGCAATATAGCTTTCTACTATTCTGCTTATCTCCATGAAATGAACCAGGAATGTCAATGTTCCCGTTTCTCTTTCCAAGTTCACTACAGTTTGTTGCTTTACTGGAACATTTGGGATTTGGATTTCATTGAATAATAGTGATTCCTCTCTTTCTCTTTCTCTTTCTCTCTCTCTCTCTCTCTCTCTCTCTCTCTCTCTCTCTCTCTCTCTCTATGCTCAGACTTGAAAGGAACTAGATTCATTATTTGCATTTTTACGCCTGAGTGTATTTTTCAAGTGGGAATAGAAATTCAGGGTAGTGTTGAGTCCCATCGCTCCTGTGTCCTGGAGTGCATCAGCCTGCCTTTTCATCTTCACCCTAGCCTAACTGCTCTCTGCTTCTTTTTAGCCGTAACCCCAGTTCTTTCCTCTCCCTTTCTGTATTGCTTTCTCTTGGTGTCTGCTGATATTTTGATTATAGTTTTTCACAATTCTTTTCCTTTTATCCAATATTTGTTTATTTTACTCTTGTTGTTACAGTATCTGGTGATACACTAGCTTAGTTGTATTACAGGAGCGTGCCATAACTCACAAACCATTTAGACTGACACTACAGTTGTTGGTTATTGAGCAGCAGCACAGTATTGTGAATGTAAATACTAATTTCAATGAGTTAGTCATTGTTTTTGTCCTCCTGTCCACACTAGCCACAGCTCTTTACTTTGTCCTTTTACTTTGTCTTCTGCTTAGTCTGCTGTTCAACTCCATCACCACACTTCTCCCTTTCCAGATAGTATTTCATTTGCCACGAGAGCTAAGCTTCTATTATGCACATCTGCAGGGTTTCTCAAATTCCTCTATGGCAATGCGGTGAGAAGGATTCACAATGTGACTCCATCCCTTCTTCTGCCACAAAATTGGACAAAAATGTTGTCTTGACTGCTTTGGTTGTGGCAGTGAATTTGTGGCTCGTAGCAGCAAGGTAATTGCTCGGAAAATGGCACTTTTTCTCAAAAGAGTTAAAAAAAAAAATATGCACATGTTCCTGTGTGCAACATAAGACCAGCACAAAAACAATTTCCGTTGTTCTGTATGTTGACAGTAAAGACAGGCTGCTGAGGAGCTCTTGCTTAGAAAAACACCACAATAAGCCTAGACAGTAATGTGTGTTTATGTGTGTGTCCCTGTTTGTGTGTGTGTGTGCGTGTGTGCTTTAGAATAAATCTTTGCCATTATGCAGAGATGTTGAGTTGCTGATGTGATTGGAGAACCAAAGTACTCTTTGTGGGTGATTACATCTCAGTCTGTTGTTACACACCAGCAGCTCCTTAGAATGGTATAGGGCTGCTTCGCTCCACACTTTGTAAATCTGACAACTTAGGCACACATGCTGCACACACTTGCCTATAATGACACAATATGTTGTTGCCATGTGAAAACGTCTTGTATTATTTAGTTTTAATGATTATTCAGTTTGAACTTCAGTTAAAGAGTTTGATGTTTCCTGTGAGATGAGAAAATGCACACCTCCTAGGTTTAAGACCTTTGTAAATCTCCAGAGTAAAATAAATGTATGATGCTTAATCTAAAAACAAGTTTGTTTTTCTTAGTTTTTCAGCCAACAGCAGTAATAACTGAATTTGTTTGTTTGTGCCATAACACACACATACACATCAACATAAATTTGATATAACACTACAAATGAGCACATGGAAAAACACACATACACACACAACTGGCTGAGTCAAACAGAAACCTTTATGGTGCTGTCGACATAGTGTGTATTTATGGATGCAATCTGTGAGGTCAAATTTATTACTGTCAGAAATGGGTGGAATTATTTCTCTTTGAATAATTAATTTTGAACCACACACACAGAGGCACATACCACACACTCACAATGTTTGCATATTGGTTTGCACATTGATTTAGGGGATATTAAAGCTCTGATGTTATTAATCATTGCTGATTATGTTTTGCTGAAGTGAATTAACGATACAGGAGAGATGAGGAATGTGTTTGGAGGTTACAAAAAGTGCCTTAGCTCAGCGCACATCTTCATATTTAGATAGCACATTATATATTATTCATTTTTAAAGTGAATGATTCTGTCCTCAGTGTGCACTCGACCACACTGTTGACTTATTGTTGTAGAACTATGACAAATACCAAGATGATGTTTTTGGGAGATGTATACAAACGCTTACTCTAGATGAGTTTGTATTTGCAGTAGTTAGTGTTTGGACGCCTCATCGCCTACTTTACATTGCCGTTTCTTGACTGTAAATTATTAAACTGTCCTGAATGTCAGAGCAGTGATTGATGAGTCCAGCAGCCTCCTGCCCTTGTCTCTGTGATATGAAGGAAAGATTATGTGACATGATGTCATTCCACCGGTGCAATCATAGCCGGACAAAGGCCCTCATTAATAAGAGCACCGTTATTTTGTGTCGGCTTGCAAGGAGGTTGAAATAAAAAAGACAATGGAAAGAATTAGTAATGAAAGAGAGTAGAAAGAGAAAAAAGAGCAAAGGAGAGAATGTGGATGAAAACCAAGGGTGAAGCAGGACACATTGACGGAAGCCAGTGGATCAGAAACATAACAGTAGAATGACATTAGATAAGTGAGGAAAGAAATAAAAGCAAATTAAAAAGAGGAGCTAAGGTGGATATGTATGATTTATATATATATATATATATATATATATGTATATGTATATATATATATATATATATATATATATATATGTATGTATGTATGTATGTATATATATATATATATATATATATATATATGTATATGTATATATATATATATATGTATGTATGTATGTATGTGTATATATATATATATATATATATATATACACACACACACACACACACACACACACATATATATAAATAACAGTCCAGGTGTTACACATATCACAGTGTTTCATGATGTGTTCACATTATTGCAGAAAAAACAGTTTTTGCACATCTTTGTTACTGCAAGCTGAATTTAATACTGTACAAAAATAAATGGAAACTAGCTTATATCCTAAAGAATGGAAAAGTATTTAAAAAATCTAAAGGACAATCTGTCAAAGTTTTAAAAAATGTTTAGGAGCAATTTACATTAAAGTGTGACAGAAAACATTACAGTACTACATGACAGCAGTTCACCCTTTCTGTCTTTCTCATTAACCTGTTTGATCTCTCACTCATTCTTTTCTCCCCTCTCCTCCAGGAGTAATGCCAGAGCGTCAGTTTGGTGGAACCCAGTTTGTTTGCAGTGTGGTTGCTTCCCATGTCAGCCACCAACCCTCTAACAGCTTCAGCTTTGTCTGGATTGCCCCACCACCTGGCACAGGCTGCGTCAACTTCCTGTAAGTCGTGTATGTGTGTGTGTGTGTGTGTGTGTGTGCTGATGAATAGCCTTGTGATATGGCCTTCAGTATCCTGACATGGACACTGAAGTTTAAAAGTAATGTTTGTCAACTGTGTGTAGCTTATCAGAGATAAGAGAGGCTTATCAGCTGACATCATGTGTGGTGTTTTCTCTGTCAGTGCTGTAGAAAGGATGTTAAAAGTCCGTTTTGTCAGAGAAAATATGCATATTCACTGGAAAGAGGGTAAATCGGGGTCACAACTGCAATATGTGTTTTCATCCTCATTATCTTTCTTGACTTGATTTGAAGTATCTTCATCCTCTGATTCAATGCACTTGACCCCTCTTCTTATTGCAAATGTGGAAGTGGTTTGTCAAATCCACCCATCTCCTGAGTATAGGGTGTGGTATGGACACACATGCCTGTACACACACACACACACACACACACAAATACCTTAAATAAACATCATAGTAAAGAGCAATAATCCACTCACATTTTTAGAAATTGTTTCTATTAGGGGCTTTATTGTAATTTTGTAGTTAATTGTAACAGAGTAACGAGCAGCTCAGAAACAACAGACAGGTCATGTAACTGATAAGTCTGTCTGTTTATTTACATTTTACTCACTGTGTTTCCCTGAACCTTAATGTTATCTCATTGGCCCGGACAGGGAACAGATCAACACTTGGATTTTATCTCATTTTCATTTCGCCTTGCTCTGTTTTATCTTGCATTTTCTCCATCGCTGTGTCTGGGAGACACCCGCTATCACACTGTCTCTCTGGTTCTCTTGACTGGTGATTTACAGCCTCATGCTGATAATCAGTCAAAATGCAATTAGCAGCTGTTGCTGAAGAAGTACTGAGGAAAAGGGAAGATTCCGACAAATGTGCCTCATGCAAAGTCACAACAGCCCAGCACCACATCATAAAGATCATTAAAAAGTTCATACTGACAATTTCATCATATTCATGAGTTTAACTTGGTTATATCTCACACAACATCAAATGTACTTTTAAAATGAAATCCAAAGATGAAAACAATATCATGATATACTTTTAATGCTTGTATAGTCAAATCAAACTACAAACTAATCCCTTTCCTTATAACCTCATCCTCTTTCACAACTTGAAAGACACAGCAAATTGCACATCAGTGTTTCATAAAAAACACAACTAAATTAAACATTTTGGCAGTACTCACAAAAATCCCTTAATGAATTCCTGAAGGGACCCGTTAGACTATCAGACAGAGACTTTTATGGACAGAAAAGAATTCAGCTGGGGAATTTGCTGAAGTGGAGCTGCCATTTAGACAATATCCACAGAGCCAAACAGATTTACTGGCTTTTTTGGTCTGCCAGCAAACATATTTACTGTTGAGCTATGTCAGCTTATGAGGATTGTGTGTTTCCTCATTTTGTGCTTGTCAATGCATGTGCTGTATGTTTGTGTGTGAGCGTAAACCACGCAACAGCAGTGTGCCAATGCTGATGACAGTGGGGCTGGCAGGGGGCCACAACTGTATGACAATAGGGGGCCCCTGTGACTGACCTTATCAAAGTCAGCCAGTCACACTCCAGCTGGCTGAAGACTGCTTCTCACACACACATGCTCATATACACATACCTATAAACACACATAAATAGATACTGTTATTTCACCCTGTTCCAGTTCAGAGCTCTCATCTCCACCAGTATATCTTCATTTTCAGAGATGACTTCCTTTGTTTCATTGAAGGAAGTCAACAGGAAAAACCCTTGACCAACTTCTGGGCCACGCTTGGTGCCCATGAACTCTTCCAGGGCTCAATTGTTAGTTTTGATATTATTTAAATCAAGACTCTTTAAAACTAAGGCTTGTTTGTGATTTTGTTACAAGTGTTTCAAACAAGTTAACCTAGGGAATAAAATATGGTGGAATGAGTGTAACAGAAATTATATTAGTCTTGTCTGTACAGAAATAATTTCCTGCCCTTGTCCGTAGTACACCTCCTCTGATTGATACAAGGACCATTTTCCACAAGCTATGTCCATGGGTGTTTAAATTAAAGCAGTAGACATCCTGTGTCCTTCACAGGGCTGGAGCCAGTCCTCTACTGCATTAATATGGGGCTTCTGAGCACTTTTATGGGCGATATTGTGGGTGTGTTTCTGGTAACAGATCACTAGCAGTGTGATAGAGTGCAGTGACATGGGCTTCAAGAAGAACTCATTTTCTGGGTGGTTGTAAATTGCTTAAAGCGAAGGGGAGGCCTTGGAGGAGAGAATAGGAAAAAGAGGACCTGGATGACAAGAGAGAACACACACACACACACACACACACACACACACACACACACACACACACACACACACACACACACTCACATCACGTAATTGAAATTGTAGAGATGTTATGTTTGTCTTGGAAAACACTTCTTAGCAGTTAGTTAATAAATAAAAAAGAAACTATAGAATAACCATCAGCTGCGGGTCTCAGGAAGTATCGATGTGCATCTATACTGTGGGCCAAGAGAAAATATATATTTTTTTACATATAAAATGCAAAATAAACTTGCACTTGTAAGTGTATAATATGCAGTTGTGCCCCACTTTTTATTCTTGAACAGACAAAGCAGTCTTGAATGGAGTGAATGCTTTGCTGCACTTAGTAGAGGTGAGAATGGTTAATAGCTTCCTCTGGTGAATTCAAAGATGCGCTGGTGTATCTCATCCTTTCTTTCCCTTTATTCTGCTTCACTTACCGCCTTGGGGCAGTATTATTTGTTTACTGTGTGTTTTTGTGTACATACACACACACAGTAAACCAGCAGACCAAGGGGGCCTGGTGGCTCTATTGGTAGAACATCGGGTTGGAATGCAGAATGCTGCAGGATCAAATCCCACCCCATCCGGTGTGGCCTCACCCAGCCACCAAGGGCCACCTTGGTGCTGGTCCTGGTCCTGAATATGGCCAAAATGGGAGGGTTGTGGCAGGAAGGGCATCCGGCACAAAACTTAACCCAAAACAAGGTGCGGCATGCTCTGCTGTTGCGTCCCCTGAAAGGGCAAGCTTAAAGCTGTCTTCAAACACAGTCAAATCTTTGACTGTCTTTCTACATACATTATTTGCAGGTCTCTATCCTTCAAATGGTTGTCAGAACAAGTTTGATAGCATTGTTGTAATGACGTTTGGACCATTCCTCACAATGTGGTATAAGGTTTAGGTCAGGATAGGCTACATGGTTAGTTTTGCTGGTTAAAGGAGATCCCTCAAAAAGATGCATCCTACACAAGTGATGGAGGCCAAAATCCATAGTGCCCCATTTGTAAAAAAAAACCTTTTAAAAGGTTTATCTAAATACAGTAAACCTAAATTATTCACCAAAGTTTAGGTGTTTTAGGTTCTAATTCTCTCTTTGGTACTATCTTTCCAGTGCAACTCAACAGTGAAGCATACTTAAAGAATTTTAAACTAAAAAGTGTTTAGCCAAGTACAGACCCTTTCACACATGCACTGGAAACCTGAAATTCTCCTGACTTTGTCAGAAAGAGGTTAATGTGAGATAGTGGATGTCCAATTGAGACGGTTCAAAGATTATCCGGACTTTATCCTGCAAGCTCCCTAGTACAAAGTCCATATTATGTCCTTGAGCCCATGCGTGCAGCACACTGCTCTGTCCCAAATTGTTGGTGGGATTAAAAGTGAGCGAATGAGCTTGTTTACAAAGTTCCTATCCCTCCACTGTCACATCAGTTGAGGGATAGAAAATTTTTTTTCAAACATGCACCTTTGTGATGCCCTGTAAACAATATACTGCTTCCCACAGCCTTCTATTATGGTGTGCCTCCTGATGTGCTTCAATCTGATCCCTCACTGAAATCAAGAGGAGTTTCTCCCATGAGAACACTTCCTCGGAAAATCTTCCACTGTGTGCTACATGTATGACAAGCATCTCCAGAAAATGTCCAGAGCTGATTCTTCCTCAGAGTTGATATGTGAAACAGGCTTAAGTTGGAAAAATAATAAAAAAAAAACTCAGAATGCTTAAACTTCATTTTTTTGTTAGATATTCATTTGAATTCCTATTTGCACAGAAAAAAGACCTGATTACTTTCATTCATCATTTCCAGTAAAATGGCTTTAAGAAGTGATCTTTCCATTACCAGTGTGATCAGAAGGAAGGATCATAACAAGTAATACATTTTTCACTAGGGCACCTAACTGTTGTTTTAAGACAAATTTAAAATATGTCCGTCCTTGGGTTAGATTAATAGGATAGGTAACGTATAATGTGTGTGTCCTAACAAATGTAGAAAGACAAGTGTGCACGTGTGTGCATGTGTGTATGTGTGATGTGTTTTGAGCTGTAGTGTTTTTTACTGTCTCCCTGTGGGACTCAGACAGCTGCTGGGATGGAGATTGCTTTAATTACTGCATGTGAGAACCCCTCCCCAAAGTGTTCTCCTGAGGACACGGATGTCTGCAAATCTAATGGCACACTGTTCTCTTTATGTCATGGCATGCAGTGTATGAGTGTATTTATATTCATGTGTGTATTCATGCATTTTCATTGCAAACGTATATGTTCTTTCTGCTACAAGTGGTTCCTCTGTGAACCCCCAGACTATCTGAAGACACTTAATAAAGCAGTTAGGGGGAATAATAGAAATGGTGTACAGTGGGTATGGCTATGTTGCAGTGTTGTCGACTGTAATCGCAAAAAGAATGGTTCTCGTCCTGTAATTATGCTGGGTGTTGTGTTTTCAATACTGCCATCTGTTCAAAGTGAGCAGATCTTCGTGAACGTGTTTGTGAACCTATTTACAACTGTAGGATAGATGTTGTTTTGCTGCTTTTGTAGAAGGGGTGCATCTCTCGTCTACCGTGTGCTTCCTCCATGTGCCTTACAGTAACATTATTGACTGTAATAGGTAGCCGTCGATTTAACTAACCTGTATTTTACAGTAGATGCGGAGCTGGTTTTTTGCTAAAAATCCTGACTCTACTAAATCATTCTGGATCCCACTCACACAAGCATTAGGTGCAGATGTCCATTTTGGAAACATGGCAACCCAATCACATAATAAAGTGACAAATTTAAATTTGTGTTTGCCCTTTCTGTCACAATAATGTATCCTTAAGCTTATCCAGTTCAGTGATAGGCAGCTTGTTATATATATATATATATATATATATATATATATATATATATATATATATATATATATATATATATATATATATATATATATATATATATATATATATATATATATATATATATATATATATATATATATATATATATATATATATATATAAGTCAGAGGTGAAAAGTCAGAGTTCAGACATCAGGCTGACAAATGACCTATCACAACCAGCTCCTACATTTTTCCTGCTACTAGTCTTATCCATTGATTTCCTATTATTCAAGTCAATCTTTGAGTCTGTCGGATATAAAACCACTGGTTAATGACTTCCCTTCGTTATTAAAGCTCTATATTGGCCTGTGGCTGTGTCGCTGATTCATTGTAGATGCTAGGCCAGGGAAAACATGAATTATTGGTGCAAGGTAATCGCATTTTTGGCATAAGATATAGAAATATGGGAAGCAATGCGAAAGCTGACAGAGCACATAAATCCAATCTACCTTTTTTTGGCATAAACCGACCAGAGCTGCAAATCTGACACAGTCCACTATTATAATTTCAATTTTCATACATCACACATTCAAATATGACATCCACTCCTATACCTGTCATTCTCACATCTTTAACTTTTTAAAACTTAAAATTGGAAATTTTAAGAATTCTTAGAAGCAAACACATCCCTGTGCTGTTTATTATATATAGGTCTCTGCATTCATGATTTTTGTCTCATTTCCCAGGCGATACTCCATGATACTGCAATTATATGCACACAAACTGTGTGGACATGTGAAACCCAGATACAGGCATAGTATACATTAGAGACTGGATCGATAGCACCACAAATTGTCTGCATCACATCTGTGCTGCACCAACATCACACTGTATCATCAGGAGGTCATTGTCCCATCTGCTGGGACATTGACCTCTTTGTTAATTCTAGATGAAATAGAGCATGGAGATTGAAAAAAAGAAAATCACTTGATTTTAAATAGGAGGGGGTCTCTGCTCCAGATCTATTAAATGTGGAAGGATTCCTTAACATTTCATGCTCTGTTCTAGCAAATTTGCTCCATTGTGTCCGATAAGATAACTAATAGAGGTGACTTGTTGCAAACATCCAATTTTCTGGCTAAATACAGTTTCTTTTTCTAGCCTGAGGAAGTGAGGAAGATGACAGAGAGGGTTTTTATAAGACTGATATTCTCAAATAACCAATTTGATGTAGTTGTTTTCAGAACCCAAAAAAGGGAATTTGAGAATTTGACAATAGGCAACTTTTTTCTTCATTTAATTTTTTTCCTCTTTGTATATTTAATTCAACTTTTCAATTCAACTTTATTTATATAGCGCCAATTCACAACAAAGTCATCTCAGGGCACTTTTATACCTAAGTGCTGTTGTTTTCCTAATCCCTGTAATTATTACTCACTAACAATAGTCAAGGTCAATTGCTCTTCTCCTGGCTGTATACTAAGCAGTCAGTGCGCTTCTTCTGGGTGTATTCAGAATCGTAACTCTCTATGACCCTGTGCTAACAAGCAAGTAATTTGCAAAACAACTCCCAAATCCCTCCTCTGTGGAGCTTCATTAAATTTTCATGTTCTCCAAGAGCCTTTTTCAATTAATTAATTTAGAGGTGGGGAGTGGGTAACAGGAATCCACAAAGACAGTCGCACCTTTTCAGCCCCCAGTGGCTATGAAAATATCAGAGCTGAGTTGAATTCCAGAAAAACTATTTTACGTTTAATCAGAATTCCTCATTAGTGATTTTCTGGAGATAACCGACACAGTAATTTCTGCCTCTCTCGTCTTCCCTCGTCTTCCTGTCTCCCTTTTTTTTTTACCCTTTGTTCCTGATTGCGCAGCCATAACCACAGCTGATACTCAACATGTTAGATAAATCAGCCAATTAGTGTGTATTATTTTAAGGCTTAGGTCCAAAAACACCAAATCAGTGCTGGCGACTGGAACAGCATCCAACTGAAACTCCTCATATTAATCATGATTACCAACAGGCAGAGTGAGCTGGTAGAGAAAATGAGCTTTAAATTGGTATTTGACGATATCTGGATGGGAGAGTTGTCTAATGATGGAAGACAAGTGAGGCAATGTTCGTATTTACCGTCAGATGTAATGGTTTGTGGGTAGGGAAAATACTTTTCAACAGCCTTGTGTAAAAACTGTTCAAAAAGTTTGTTTGTGTGGTCAGGATTCACTGCATATTCCTGTCTTTGAGACAGCAGGAATTGTATATAAATGTGTCTATATGGCTTTAGGGCATAGAAACCATTAGTGTTCCCCACTGTGTGTGTATGAATTTGTATGTGTGTGGTTAACAGGGAGCTGTCAAGCTGACTCTTGGGGGATACTTTTGGCCGACAGCAACATGTAATCTAACATGCAGGACATGCTTGGTAATTACCCACTCCAGGCCCTTTTTAGAGCTCTTTGAGTGACAGTCTGTCCAACTGTATACATGTTAAATCTCATATATGGCTTGAAGTGTTTGTGTGTCTGTGTGCATGTGTGTGCACGTACATGTGTGTGTCCATGCGTGCGTGGGTGTGTGTGTGTGTGTGTGTATGAGTGCCTTTACTGGAATGGCTTGCTACTTGTCAGAAGGCCATAAAACCCTCATCTCTATTTCTACTAACCAAATTCCAATCTTCCTTCCTTTACTTTTGCCCTCAATTTAGCCATCTCTCTAAATATTTTTCTTCTTCTCCCTCAATCCCGCTCTTTTTCTCATTTCTCGGATTTGCTCCTCCACACTAATGAGATAGGAGAGGATGACACTTATTTTCACAAGATGAATGATCCCTCTTTTGAATCAGAGGAAGGAGTAAAAACACACCAACACATTTAGGTACTTAATTGGCCCCTCCTACAAAGAAAGTCAAATTAACATTTAGATCTTTAATAAAAATTTAGTGTGTATCACCCCTGTGTGTGTGTGTGTGTGAGCACGCATGCATGTGTAAACCCCAGTGTGGAGACTGTAATGAGAGACAAGAGCCTCTGGAGTGTGACGGCAGGACAGACGCTGGCGTCACGCTGTACCGATCACACACTCTTCAACTGGGACTAAATGCCCTCTCCTGGCTATTGTTTTAATGACATATATGTTATTAAGCCACACATAGTCACACACACACTTTATTTTCAGCATTTTCAGCAGAAAATCACTCTTCTCAAATCACCCCCTATCAACATTTATTTTCTGTCATTTAGGAAAAAAAAGCAATGCTACTAGAAAGAAACAAGCAATTGTGAAAGCTACATTTAAAATTACACGGCTTTTAGCCCAAAGTCTTGGTCTGTAACTAACTATATTCATTCAAGTGCTTTACTTATGTTCAGGTTTTGAAGAACATTACTACACTGCACATATTTACATCTTATGTTACTGGACATTTCAGAGGCAAATGGTGTGTTTTTTTATCTCACAAATTTCATGAAAGTGTTGCTTTACAGATTTGCTTTTACTAAAAAAATATACTGTATTATCCCTTGACAGGACATCTAGCTATCTAACAGAAAGAGTTAGAAGTAGCTCCACCTCAGCCAGTTACAGCATTAAAATGCCTTTTTTGTTCGTGTGCACCAGTAAAAATAGTACAGAACAATACTTTTATTACTGTCAAGTTTGCAGGGCATTTTGTTCTACCTGTCTGAGGTCAAGGGTGAGTCTGTTTTCAGTGTACATATAACATTTTTGTGAGGTCCAGTGTACTTCCTGAACCCTCCTGTCTCATGGCACTTAACAGAATCCGTTTAGCGAACTTAAACTCAGACTGTGTTTAGTAAATATTCAAGGGCCTTGTTCCTACATCCCCACCTGCTGTTACAAGCCATGTTTTATTCATAAATACCAAACTCAAATTAGTTTTCACCCAATTCTGAAATATGAGTGTAATTAAGTGTGTTTTCTCCCAAGCCCTGCACAAGCACAGCTCTTTACTAATGAATGAGGGGCCTATTCATTATTTATGAGTTGAGATGAACATGTTAATGCGTTGGCACCCATAAAAGCCCTGAGTCTGCATGGTGGGCCTGGGGTGGGTTAGACTTTGGGAGGTGCAAGGCAAAATCCACATGGGACAGCAAGAGAAGGAAAGAGTCCAAAATGCATGTGAGGCTCACAGGTTCAGGCAGCTCACCAAATCCTGTCCTCTCATCTTGTTTTAGCCGGTCTCTTAAAGTACAGTATGTCGATGGGGTGTGGCACAGCACACATAGACTGTCTGGACTCACATTTTAACGTGAGTTTGAAATTGCAGTAATGTTATTCAGCACTCTGTTTTACTGGTTTCACTTAGATAATTGATATATTTGGCATCATTTGTAGCTACTGGGAATAACCACATCACACAAACCGCGTGAGGAAGAAAGTCCTTGCAAAGACCAAGAAAAGAGATTTCTTATTTCCATAAGTGCCTTTTGAAATTACTTTTTCACTGAACATGGGACTACACATAGTTTTGGGTAAATTTGAGGTTGCTTAGACTTCAAAGTCAGAAATTATATTTAATACAAAAGCCAAACTACAACATTAGAACAGATAAGGCTTCTACTGCTGTACTGTCTAACTGATGGACACTCTTACTTTCCCTCTCTGCTTTCACCTTACTCCCACTGCAACTCCTTTCCCTGAGGGTCTTATGTTTGCATGTTATCCAGTAGGAGAGTGCAATAGTTGCTCAAACTCGTAACAGCAATTTCTTTGCTAGAATTTTAGTTCCTACTCTTGCACAGATCCTTTTCTTCACACTGACACAGGCTATTTTGGTGCTGCCATTGAGCTACAAAGAGCTTTAAAACTATAGACCTTTTTCCAATAACCCAGGTTAAGGACTTAGTAAAATTGCAGCCACTTCCAAACCCAGTAATTTTCCACCTATAATTTCCCTCCTGTGTCCAAGTTATGGGCTTTTACTTTACTCTTTAAAACAATTCTGTTATAAAATAAAATTAACTGCAATAAAAAAGCTTATTATTAGTAGCAGTGGCAGTAGCATAAGAAGTAGTAGTTTTTGTTATTAGCCTTGGATGGTATGATGTTTCTTTACTTGATTGACGTCTTCCGTCTATATCTTTACCCAGTATCATTCTGCCAGTACAAATGAGACAGGATCTCATTCTACATGGCATTGGTGCAGTAAAGCATGTCTCTCAGTCGGTGTAAAAGATCCCACTACTCTCCAAGCCATTTCACCCACTTAGCTTTTGAAAGATCTCTGCTTTGTCAAATGAATAATGCATTTCACAGCCACAGAAAGGAATTCATACTTTATTACATGCCTTACATATAAACCATACCGTAGCTCATATGGCTCAATGTACAGTTACAGTAACCCAGCATGCAAGTGAGGGATATAAAGGTCAAGAGAACTGATGACATTGCAAGATATTTAATTACCCACACATTTTAATGGCATATGAGCACAATATTTTTTGTGAATAAGGAAATCTCCCATTTAGTACTAAAATTACAAATATTTACTTAGTCGAGTCATGCCAACAAGACCTCCACCTTTGCTCATTTTATGACTACCATCGTGTGATGGGACTGTAGTTTGGTTAGCTTCTGAATCTTTTTTATTTTAATTTCTTTTATTTATATGTAAATATTTTCCTGTGTCACATAGCCTCAGAGAAACTTCTTTATAAAATGGAGATTTTGACAGGCTTTTGAGGGCATTTCTTCTTGTTTTTACCTCAATGTCACATTTTAATGAACTTTCGAAAATGTATTGTTTTATGTAAGATGCTTGAGCACATTTTGGTTTGGTGTGAGATGGTGCCATCTGTGTTGGATTGATTTAAATATTTTTAATGGCAGACATTACAACTTTCTTTGCTGTTTTTGTTTATTCACTTCTCTATGTCTTTCTCTTATGACTTCCCTTTCTTTCTCTCAGTGCCACAGCAACACATCGAGGACAGATCCTTTTCAAGGATGCTTTGGCCCAGCAGCTCTGTGAGCAAGGAGGTAGGTATCAGGAACAGTACATATATACTTTTTTAGCAACTGTATACATTCTACTTACACTGCAAGCACATATGTTGAAACCTACACATGTGTTCAAGCACACTTACACATAATGTAATCCATCTCACCTCCCATTACTGTCCGTCATAAACACACAGTCAGAATAGTAGTGACACAATATAGATTTGCTGCTTCTTCAAGACAGTTGAATTGCAGCATTTCCTGGCTCTCTTTCTGCCTAATGATGCAGCCAGAGCTGAAGAAATTTGGATGTCCTATATTGCCAGCTTAATTTCAGCTTATGCTAAACTCAGCTCTCCCACTCTGTTGGAGATTTACACTTTATGGTCGACACTTTTTACATCCACTGTCTGTGACAGCCTTAAGTAGCTATTGACAGACAGTCCAGTCCCACTCTGCATGCTAAGTGTGTATAATTGCTTGTTTACAGAAAAGAAGCTTCCTCCTCACTCAAGAACTCTTCCTTGTAGATCAAATTTGACTTTAATGCTGAAAGTGGAGAAATACACTCCTGGGGTCTTTTTGCTAACTCTTTCAGAGGGAACACAAGATTTTACATTTAAAATATACTTAGATTTTATTAGAAAAAAAGCAATGGATACACTACCGACAATTGTAGCACATGCCAGGCAGAGCGATCAACTTAATTTCAAAATTATGCGGCACAGAGCCCTCAGTCAGACCTGGAAGAGTGACAGAAAAAAAGGCTTCTCTCCTCTGTCTCCTTGCCCGAGAGCTCATCTTCTCACCCCCACTGACACACTGCCCCAGTCTTTTCCCTCTGCGCATTAAATATCTGCAGCTAACAACAGTCACTTAATTGTTTGTTGCTGAGGCCCTGCAGTATCCCACAGATATACGGCTACTCACAGCAGAGAGCTGGAAAGCAGAGAATTTAGATCTTATGAGACCTTGGAGGAGACAAGTTGTGAATCAGAGTGGACAAAGAAACTAGCTGTGAGGCAATGTAAAAACTGTAATCTGCAGTGAACATGTGCAGGTATGTGGGAGTTGAGGTGTGAGTGGTGACAGTGATAAGGGTTACATAGAAGAAATAACTGAGACTGGAATACTATAAATAACTGGCAATAATAATGACAGGCTCATGAGAGATGACAGGCTAAAGTTGGTGGGATGGAGAGTTAGTTTTAATGAAAATGAGAGATTTTAATGAAAAACTTGAAGTTCATAAATTGCTGGTGATTTGGTTTTTTTTACAGAGATGGCAATTAAACATCATTAACAAAAAACATGGGGAAACAGTAGTTGCGAATGGATGACCGACCCTTGTTGTAGGCTAATTCTTTCGACAGCCAGCAACTCAACACTCTGTTGGTGAAGTATGCCAGAAAATCTGAATTTCAAATGAGAAATGAACATGTCGTGGGCAACAGAAGGCAAAAGGAGGCAAAAGACAGAGCAGAATCAGGACTGTCTGATCATTTGGAAGCCTGTCCTGTGGATTGTCTGACAAACATAATTTTTCTTTGCTCTGTTAATATAACCGTGCTCTGGTCCTCATCTTTTCAAACTAAACCCTGTAAATTCAAAAGGGCCATGAAGATTTTAAAAATATGAAACTATAACTTGCAAGGCAATTTCTTAGAATAGGTCGATGTCAAACAAAGAAACTGTGATTACTGTGAATAAACTATGAGGCGGAACAGCAAAAACTGTTATTTGCAAAACTAACTCAGAAAACAAATGCTCAACATAAATTAGATTTTGTGTTAGGTCCCTCTACAAAGTGAGACTTATCAAATGAGTGAGGCACAGGCCTGTAAACCTTCCAGTGGGATTAAATAGGCTATGTTCCCAAATACAACCACAGAGTGGTAAAGAAAGTGCAAACTGCTTCAACCAAAGTTATTCCAAATCTAGGCATTAGCATTGAAAGTAGAATAAAAAATGTGAGGCCAACTCAAGCCACTTCAGAAGTTCATATCCTTAAGACTATGCTTAAGAAGCTTTGAAGAGCTAGAGAAATGAAAGCTATCTAAGCAGGGTTAGGATCCACAGAAGGGAGGGAAGGAAGAAGGAAATGCAGAAACAAAAGGATTGGAGTTAGAAAGAGAGGCTGCTGAAATAGGAAGGCAATCAGGGGTGATCAACCCCTGGTGAGACTGAACAGATTAGCCAATGAGCTAGTATAGAAGGTAACACTGGAGTGTGAATTTGATAATAGAATGGTAAACAGATGTAGAAAAAGAGTGAATATGAAGTGAGAGAGAATTCAAATAAATTCTAATATAAATAGGAGATTAAAAGAGAGAGTATATTTAGAAGCCTTTAAATATATATATCTTATATATATATGTTGTAAATGCATCACTTTGGGTCTCAGTAACAGAGAGCCTCCCTTCAAGTTCATGGAGACAGGTGTTTGTTTTTATTCTTCCAATGTGGTGCCCCAAAAAGCCTACTGAGACAGGAGTGAGGTATTTGTGTATTTGCTTTAATTTGTATGCACGTCACGTGTGTTAAATAATTTGTACTGGGGAATGTCTGGAGTTGGACACATCGCCTCCGCCCGTGCTCTCAGAGCTCTTTAAACATTCAATCTACCTACGGTGCCTCCTTCTAAATTCTCTTACAATTTGTTTTGATCACCACTCCATTACTTCATCAAGCAACTAGCACTAAAAGTTACTGGTGCATACTGAATACAAAAGTAATGGGAGTCTGACCAATACTGCTAAAATATAATGAAATCCATGGTTTACCATAGTAGTTCATGGTACAATCAGCACACTGCCAAAACAACTGTTAGAGATGTCGTGAAGAAATGCAGCAAAATCCAACGTAATGCCACTGTTTAAATGACTACTAGTGAAGAACAGACTTAAAACAGACAAAACAGATTTACATTTCTGCTCCTATTGAGTGAACGTAAAAAGATTTATTAAGGCCAGATGAGAGGAGCCAAGCAGTGGGGTGTGAAGAGGTAGGTTTTGCTCCTCAAGGGTGATCTGTGCTAAAGGGTGGCTGTTCAATGGCACTGCAGGTCGTCTATCAGCTCTATCTCCTGACAGCCAGGCCAGAAGTCCCCTCATTTCCAGTAAGGGAATAAATCAGGTCTTTATGGGCCTGGCCGAGTGCTCTGCACCCAAGATGGATTATTAAAGAGACATATAACTCAAAGAGGCCACTGCTCCCTGAGGGACGCCTGATCATAACACAACAGGCAAGGGATGGGTGGCCTCCCCTCTCCCACCTCCACACCACCCACTTAGTCTGCTAGCCAGTCTGCTTCCCTGACTCAATGTTGGCTTTTTGCCATCCCGTATAACTCCCCAGCAAGAAACCTTGAGATTTGAGTCGTCCATAACTCTTCACCTCTTGCATCCTAACTGTCTCTTCTAGCCGTCTTTTCTCCTCTTTTTTTGTCCCCCTTATATTACATTTTCTTTTCCATTGTTCTGACATTAAGATTTTTCTATATTTCTAATGCCCTGACAGTCAAGAAGAATTAGCCAGAGGTAAAGCTAAAAACTGGATGGTATATAAACCTGTTGTGAAGTTTTTGGACACTTTGCTGTGCCTGTTAAATTTCACGGTTTAGAAGTAAAATGTGCCCTGTCTTTACCTTGGATTCCAGTTTTTCTTTACAAAAGGTAAATTAGAACACACAAGTGAGTCTTACTCCTTCGCTGTCCTTCTCTTCAGTCATATCATTATTTTAATGATGACAAATCGAAGCTCACAAAAAGACCCTGGTTTTCACTGAGTGGAGTGAAGTGCTTGGAAAATGACCTTGAAGAACCAGTTGTTTTAGCCATTGCGAAAGAAAAACAACAGCATCCCGTGTTATGGTGAGTCATTAATTGCAACTGCCACTTATATGGGAGCGACTGGACTTCAAACGCAGTTGATGTTGTTAAGGATGTGAGTCAAACGAATGGGGAAAAGAGCAAATGAGAGGAGAACAAGGGACACTGGAAGAGTGGGTGCAGTTTTACATGGTGAAGAGAAACGGAGGACAGGAGAGGAGATTAGAGCTGGTAGAGGGGGAGAAGATTTAGCATGACTTGTGCCCTGCGCTCTTTTGTGCTGAGATGTCTGAGTCTGCCAAAGCTTATGCTTACTTAGTCCCCCCCCTACCCCAAATCACCCTAAACCTGCTCATCAGCACCCATCCGATTATAGGGCTGGCATAGTTTATTGAGAGCCCCCCTCCCCACTCCTTTTTTTCTATTCCTGTTTATATGTGTTCACACATGTGTATACACAGCGAAGAAGTTTGGGTCAGTTGTGAAAGGCAAGCCATCAGTGTGTATGTGTGTATTTTCCTGTGTGTATATGTGAATGTCTCTCTGCATCCTTGTATTGAGTATAAGCCCTGGCCAGGGAGATACAGGCATTAGCAGAGATGAGCCTCTAATAGAAGAGGCAGTAATTGAAGTCTTTAAGAAAGTGAGAGGGGATTAATCCGAGTGAAATGAGTGCCACTGTCTGCTCTCGATGTGCAGAGGGTTAGGCAGAGACAGACAGAATGGGTGTGGATGTAGGGGTGGGCAGGAGGGAGAGATTGTGATAGAAGGGAAGTGAGAGAGACAGCAGGAGAGCTTGATGAAGCATGCAGAAAGAAAACTGTAAATGAGGCCTTTTTGGAAGCTTGAAGGGATTATCCACGCAAAAAAAAAAAAAAAATCTTCTGGGCCTTTCTCCAAACAAATGGCCTGACTAGAAAGACCGAGGGTGATTTAGAAGCATTTGTCTAAGAGAGAAATGAGACTATGGAGAGCAGAATATCAACCAAGCATTTATTACAGAGAGAGTGGAATACCAGGAATTGAGTTTTAGTACTTTCTCTTTTCGGGGTTTCATTTGTAAGATGAACGTATATTTGTCTGACCTGAGCACAAAATTATACCTTTAATAAATATTATAGCTTAATGAGAATGTTAATAATCCACAAGCAATATAGGTGAGTATACTTACTGGGATCTAAACATGTTTTGAATTAGCACACATTAGTAGAAGAAGATTAGAAGGGAGAAAGGGAGAGCGCAAAAGAGCTGGAGAGGGAGAAAGAAGGCTCTTTGATCTACTTTTAATGGGTTCCATTGTTGAGCACAAGCTGTAGCTACAGAGCAGCAACAGTCGCAGCAACCGCCCAGCTCTGTCACACAGGCCACTAAGACTCCAACTTCCACAGTCAGCTTGAAACCTTACCACCACTCAGCGAGTAGAAAATCCATTTTTAGCCAAACATTCAGATGCAATGGGGAAAAAATCAAGGCAGCTAACAAAACTGAAGCTTGCGTTGAAAGTAAAGAAGTTTCCACAGTCAGTACACTTGTAAAAAGTAGTAAGAAACCATTTTTCAACAATCCCTCAGAATCAGATATACTTTATTAATCCCCTAGGGGAAATTGCTTTCATCCCAGACGCTCCATGCCAGAGTAGGGAATTGTGCACAAGATCATAACATATAAACATAGAAAGAATGAATAAAAATGAAATCTAAAGTTAAACATGTAATCAGAGTATCTGATCTCACAGAAGGAATTACTTCCTGTGGCCATTCTCCATTATCCCTTGCAGCTTGGACAGCATCTTTCTGCTTGAGACTACTCAAGCAGCTCTATCCCCACAAAGTCACTGGCCCTTCTGATCAGCTTATTTACTCCTCTCTATGTTCAGTTTTTCTTGTTCAAACAGAGGTTTTAGGTGAGCTTTCTCAAATTGTAGAATTGCTGTAAGGTTTGAAGGAAGTTCTTAAGTAAGTTTAATAACTTAAAATTTAACTTTGAAATGAGTCCTTACTGTGTTATCTTAGTGTGACTTATCGGGTGGCCAGGCTCATCCTGGATGGCGAATACTGTGGCAGATTATCCTTCTCTTCAATCTGGAGTGAGGCTGTCTTCAAACACCTCACCTACCAGAGCAGAGCAAAGAGGCTCAAAGGGATTGAAGGGTGACATGTTCAATGAGGTCAAAGCCACTGTGCCACTCAGTAGCGACTGATCATTAAATAAGGTTAAATTCACTCACGTGGGGAAACATAGTCAAATTCGACTTAAAAAGACAAATCAAAGCTATGTATTCTACATAAATTTCTCTGTGGCTGAGTCTGAAATAAAATAATGAACATGACAAACTACCAGTGTGTTTGTAATATGTCACAGTTAATACATTTCTTTAAGGCTAATTGATCAGAATACATATTTGATTTGTTAGAACCTCTACGTCCTCAATCTTTCCAAGCACAAAAGTCACAGCCACGTTCTGCAACGTTTTGACAGTTTACTAAAATATGGATGAGGCGTGTAGTCAGAGCTACAAAGTCAGGCCAGTGTTTCCTTTTTAATACTTATGTTTGATTCATTAAGTTTTAACAGTCACTACCACCCTCCACTTACTTCTCTCCTCTTCTTAGAGGCTTGAATCCCCTGGGAGAGATTGAGGGTTGAGTGGGTTAGCAAGGCAGCGGCCACAGATTACAGCACACAGGCTCCTCGGGGGGAACAACGGTTAATTGGCATTGAACCGTTAATCATGGCCACCCGGCCTTTCATTACTGAAAGGAATTAACATCAGCAGCCAGGAAACTGCAGCATTGGCCATCCAGGACACAGAAAGTTTGTTTCTCTCAGAAATTATTTAGGAATGGGCCCATATACCTGCAGTGTGGTGACTACTAACACGAAACTGCAACGGTATATAATGCCTAAGTACTCTGTACATTTACTTTTGTTTATATATTGACCAGAATTTCCACACATGCACATCCCCAGCCCTTAATCAGTCTACATTGTCATTGTGGGCGACTGTGGTGCAGGAAGGTACAGCCGATTTCACAGTTGTTGGTTCAATCCCCGGCTCCTCCGGTCACATGTCAAAGTGTCCTTGAGAAAGACACTGAACCCCAACTTCGTTGCTCCTGGTGAGCGCTGGCCAGCTGCATAGCAAGTCCCCCACTGGTGTATGAGTGTGTGTGTGATTATGAGTGTAAAGCAGTGTAAAGCGCTCTGATTGCCAATAGGTAGAAAAGCACTATATAAGTGCAGACCATTTACCATTTGCAGACCATTAGTCTGCCATTGTTCTATGCCTGGGCAGCATGGTGGTGGAGTGGTTAGCCTTGCTGCTTCGCTGTTAGAATGTTGCGGTTTTGTGTGGAGTTTGCATGTTCTTCCCGTGCTTGCGTGGGTTTCCTCCCACACTCTGAAAAGTAACTTGTACTCTGTACTTGTACTTTCCACCACTGTCTGTACATTGTAGACATTGGCGCTTCATAACTTTCAATGTTTTCTCTCTTCTTGTCTGTCTATTCCAGCTCCAACTGAGTCCCCATTGAGACCTAGTCTTGGTGAGACTACCTTTCCCTACATGCTTTTGTTTCTTTTCCTTTGATATAATCATGCAGGTAATTACAACTTGAAAAGTCCAAGTATCATACAGATTGGGTCTAACTGTGAGCATATGGTGTATGTGTGCGTGTAGTGGAACTCCATGCTACACATGCTGTGCTGCGTGACGACTTTGACTCCAACCTCCAGGGAGAGCTGGACCCCAGCATCTGGTAGGTTCAAATGTTATGACTCCTCTTGTAATCTTAGGGTGCAATCAACCACTACCTACATTTTCACGATTCTCCCTTGACACATTTGCTTTTAATAACTCAGCTCTCTTCTGTTCTCTTTTCCTTTCCTCTCTTCTCTTCTCTTCTCAGGTCTGAGTGCAGTAATTGTGAGGTGGGAGAGCAGTGTGGTGTACTGATGCACAGCAGAGCGGTCACTTTCTGCGAGCCCTTTGGAGAGCGAGAGCTGGTAACTGCCGTGTTCAACCTCAGTGCGACGGCTGTATATTTTACAGCCCATTGACCATACATTCAAACCAGCCCACAACCACAACGACATTACATTTCAGCACACTGACTGTAATCACCCAATGTAGTTTCTTCCATGGAAGAAATATGTCAGACATTATTACTGCACTTGCTATTATAATTTCCAGTGCAATGCATATAGACATAAAAACCTTGTTTTATGTTACATTTAAATCAGAAAATGAAACCAGAGGAGCACACACAATTGGATACCTTGTTGCAGTAAAGTAGAGTTGTATTAGGACAGTGACTTGCATGTAGTATGGCACACAGGCATCATGCAAACAAACACAGATACATATATGTACTTATCAAAACTATTAGTGCCCTTTTGTTAAGCAGCTTCCCTCTGTTTAATTAATGAAGTTGCTCGATCTAGAATCCTGAATTTTTCTTTCTTCATAACGTTGATTTCAAACTGTTTATTCTTCTCAAAGAGATGAAAGCCACTCAGCAACAGAGAAGTGTTTAGTTGCCTCATGATTCTGTTTACTTATGTGATAAGTGTTTGCTTGGTCTGTCACTGTTCCAAATGTTTGATGCCGCTGCCCAGCATCTCTTCTGTCAATAGCAACAAGCATACACATCCAGAAACACAAAAACATTTACACACAGATACAACAGCACCAACAATCAGAGTACACGCATTCATGCACACATGGCAAATCTATTCTTCTCAAGCTTTCTCTGTCTCTCTCTCTCACACACACACACGCAAAGTCTGGTTTCCATACAGTAACTTTAGGGGACATGACATTGACTTACATTCATTTGCTAGAGAACTTCCCTGGTCTGAACCATATTTACTAGGTGGATAACCATAACTGAATCCCAAACATGCCCTATTCCTAAACCAAGTCATCACAGTGAAATTAAATGATTCCTGATTCGGACCAGAATCATATCCTCACGAGGAAAGCCATGCGCCAACAAGTGACTGTATAGTCAGATTTTCCATAATGTATTACCTTGTACACACTCGGACACATACACGGACACATAAATACACTAACACGTGTAACAAGAACTAGATTGTAAACTATTACAAAAATGAACTAAACAATAAACTTTAAGCCCATTAATTTTATTGTATATAATATATATATATATATATATATATATATATATATATATATATATAGAGAGAGAGAGAGAGAGAGAGAGAGAGAGAGAGAGACAGAGAGATAGATACAGATATATACATGTAGATTTAATAACTAGAACAACACATAACAACAGATGTTGTTTTTGTATCAGTATACAGTAGAAATATCTGGAAAGGCAAATCACATTATTGCATTTTTTTAATAAAGAGCAAAATACCTTGTTATTTCAACCAGGGTAACAGTACTTTTCAGCCTGTTAAGATACAGTACCTTAGCTGCATTAGTGCAACTAATCATTTTTGTGATTCTGTTTAAATTACCATGTGTGTCTTCCTCAGACCACCGTACCTCTCAACACCAGCACAGCCTCAGTCCTGCAGTTTGCCCTGGGTGAGTATTAGATTCATATTCGCTTTCTAAACAGTACTCACATTAAGTAATCAGGTCTTTGTATTACATCTTGTGTAAATATATTTGCCTTCCCTTCATTATATTAGCCAGGCAGGACAATAGAGTCAGTATTTGACAGTATTTGTCATCTCTTGCCCTGTTAGACATTAGAAAGCCAACTAGCACACAGAGTATTTCTTTGTTTTTTTGCCTCTCACTTCTCTCTCTCCCCCTTGTCACAGTAATGAATGATTTACAGTATTCTGGAAAGATACCCAGAAGGCCATGGCAGAGTTTTTAGAGGTGTTGTATTTTTCATGTCCATTACATGCATCCTGCAGTTCCCACAGGACCGTGACTGGGATGAAGTAGGAGCACATATGTAGCGACAACCCCCTCTCACCCTCAGCCCCCTCCTGTGTTTCTCTTCCACTCTCTTCGTTTCTATCATCTGTCTGGGCTTTGCAGGTCATTAATATGAGTTTGCAGTAGTTTTGTGTGTGGAGCAGTCCAGTAGAGCAGTGCATTGAACTAGTGGCAGGTTAATGCACAGCCTTTTTAGGTAAGGAGGAAAAAGGACTGCTGAACACTGTCAGGGGATGTGGGAGGAAGGGGCAGCAGGGAAGGGTAGAGGACAGGTGGGAATGTGGTGGGGGGGGCTGGCCTGCTTCCTCCATTAGCAACCTTTAACCCTGTTTGCTCCCACAGCACCCACACAAGGCGCAAAAATAGTCAGACGCCTAAATAAACTCTGCAAACAGAAATTCACAAGGATATAGGTACAGATGCACTAAAAGTTGTAAGCTTTGGCTTACAACTTAGCTTTGGTGTTTGGCTTTTTAGTCTTTGTTCCTACATCAGCATTTCTCCTCTGCTCCTCTACCCCCTCATACCACCTCCCAACTTCTCTCAGCCCTGTTAAGCTGCTGATCACTTAGTTCCACTGGAACATCATTTAGACACAGTTTCCAAGGGAGAGAATGTTGCTTCAGTCAGCCAGAAGAACCCATCATGTCCCTGGCTGCTCCTTAAGAGAAACAAAGGATCATTTCTCTGCTAATAAAATTCCTTTGATGAAAGTAGGAAACTAGCTTATATACATTCTTCAGGTGTTCCCATAACAGGAGTATGTTAACCGTCATGTTGTATTTGTGACTTGTGTATGTGTTTAAATTCTCCAGGCTCAGGTACCTGTCGGTTCAGTTACTCAGACCCCAGCATCACTGTGTCATTCAGCCTAAGTGGTAATGCCAACAACTCAGATGACTGGATCACACTGGAGAAGATCAGGTCTCTCTCTCTTTCTCTCTCTCCTCTTCCACCTTCTTTCTCATCCGTCCCACAGTCCTTCCATCTGTTATGAAAACCCACCCTCACTTTTTTTTCCCTCATTCACACATCCCCCTCAATTTGTCATTTCTGTCCTGTTTGTGTCTCCTTAATCCCCCTGTTTTTCATCCCTTTATCCCTTTCTCTTTGTTTTGTCAGCTTTCAGACATAATGTAGTGATACTCTCTTCTTTTTATGTAAATACAGAAATCAACTCGTAGATCAAGTATTATATCACTTAGACTGTTGTCAATCAATCATAAGACAATAAGGTGTCTCAATGTTTTTATTTTAATGATGATTAATCATATCATTTAAAACTTATCTACATAAACACAGCCTCCACACATAAATTCCAGACCGCAATTTTGTTTTTTATATCCTCCAGAGCCCCTACCAACAGTAGTACCATCGTCCACCTGCTTCCACTGCCACATCACTCCAGGGCTGATGGCGTTCGCCTCCGATGGTCTCAGGAGGCCCCACAAGGGCCAGAGGGGTACGAGTCCTGCTGGGGGCTAGACAATGTGCTGCTGGTCAATGCTGCCCACAAAACACCCCTCCTGGAGGATAACTTGGACCCTCCCAACACCGCCAACTGGCTCTTCTTTCCAGGAGCTACTGTCAAGGTACACTGATGGTTGTAATTTACACAGATGTCATATATTACACATGAATTTCATTAACAAAGTGTAAAGTGTCTAAGCTCCGACGTTAGAAATATAATCTGATTGTCAATCAAAATAGTGAAAATATTTTTGGTAGAGAGAAAGATTTTCACAATTTATGTCTTAAAACCTTATTATCAGGTGTTCTCCATTCAGTGGGGTCTTTAATAAGAGCATGAAAGTAGTTACTGGTGGCCGTTTTTTAACGCCCGGGTTCTTGAACAGCATGCGTGTCAGTCAGAGGGAAATGCTCTGTATTTCCACGGTGGTGAGGGAGTGGGCCACAGCTTTGCCTCCACGAGAGACATTGACCTGCACAGGGAAGAGGGAAGGAGCTACTGGGAAGAAGACTTTGAGAGCCCACCATCAAAGTAAGTAACAGTCATTAATTTTCTCACCTATTTTCATAAAGTAAAGTACAAGTTAGTATAAAAGGAGCATCTTACAACACAACAGTTTAAATCTAAAACAAAGTATAACAAACATCACAGTAACAAAGAAAAAAAAAACTAGATAAATATGATACGAATACCAAAAATGCTGAGCAAGATTTTAATACATTTTTAAAATGTCAGTCAATTTCGCTAAGCTAAGCGACTTGTTAGCTAAACTAACAAGTTGACTTTGCTGGACACATTAGGCTGCTCTGCTAACTTAGTTAGCTAAATTAACTAATATTAAATGTCAAAGTAAAACAAAATAAACATCTTAATGCCAGTGGAAGTTCCGTTATTCAACCATCTTTTCACCACAATTAGCCTTTTTTGTATTAAGTATTATATTTAATCCTTATAATCTGCTCCACTTACTACTATCTTGCTTTTTTCCTGTTTTCCTCTTGTTTTCTCACAGAATGATAACTCACTTACATTGATTACGGCCAGTGCTGTACATAGTTTAACGTTTGTCAGCCCCCCGGGCCCCTACTGTCATTGGGCCCTAAGCATTTGCCTGCTTTGCCTGCTGGCATGGAGCACCTCTGTCCCCACGTTGATTTGACATGAGTATTCACACCGGATGCCCTTCCTTTTGTAAACCTCCAATTTTATCCGGGACCGGGACTATGGTGGCCCTTGGTGGCTGAAAAAAATAGTAGTAAAACTGAATTTTAGTGCCCTGACATGAGGCGTGCAGACATTATAACATTGCCAAACCATAAAAGACTCTAAAAGTCAAAATAATACTGATGTGTAACCCAAAATAACCTAGGAAAACACTATCCTTAATAAAGGTACGGTCAATTAGAATGATGGATTTTATTTTTGCACCAGGCTAAATATTAGCTGTGAAAGAGAGCATTAACAGAAAAAGAGCATACGATTTGGTTTGATATGCTACGATATAAGTGCACTGTTATTTCTCTGTGTTTATACATGTGTTTTGACACCTGTCACCTGTCATATGTCAAGTGTGCAACATGCAGCGTTTTGCACTAAATCAAGGCAGGCTTGGGGTCTAACACAGGTGAAAGCCATGCCTCTGACTGCTACAAAGACAGCAGTCCATCTGTTCACAATATACTGACACAAAAGCATTCACTTGACAGCAGAAAGCAAGGAAAAACTATCACAAGCACTGCAAGAGGTAAAAGGTTAAAGGGAGAGGAATGATAGTGTTACTACGAAAGAGTAATTAACAGACCTCATGCACCAGGTATGTCAGTACATTTTTCTATTAATGTAAATGACCTTACACAGGGGTTGTTTCTTCGGCAACCCTGAACCCTCGCACCTTTCTGCAGCGTGCCAACATGCTGCACTGCATGCTTACTCCAACCCATCAAGCATCATGGGCTGACACGTGAGGTAGACAGGGAGTTTTTGTGGTAATGGTACACTCAACTAACTGTCATTTAAACCAGCTGTGGCTGTGACAGAGACACACCAGCCTACACATTGTATGACTGAAAATAGAGAAAAGGAGGAAAAAAAGGAAAGGGGAGAGAGGGAGAATGAGGGAGGTGTAGAGCAACACAGGAGAGTGCTGACACACTGAGTTAACTTCTGTCAGCGCTAATGAGGATCCACACTCCACTGTGCAGAAATATGTGTCTGCATGTGTATGTGTACTGTATGAGTCCTCTTCCAGGTGATTTATGCAGTATTCCTGGCGTTGTGTGTTTGTTTTTCAGCAAGGTGTGAATTATTGCAACTGTTTCCTGACTTGAGTAACTCCAGAGGGATCTGCTGTGTAAAGGAGGCAATTTATAAACATAAGTGTTTGTGTCCTTTAACTTGTGTGTATCTGACTGCTATTAAAGTCTCATTTGGGTTAATATGTAGCTAAATGTCTTAAATATTTGATAAATTATTGCCCTTTTGTTCTATTATATTGGCATTATACTTTTAAACTATGTATATTCCAGTCATGAGCCACCTGACTAAAAACATTATCAACTGGTGAATGAGTAGGTTTTTAGGAGTGGTGGATCATGAATGTTTGAACATAGGCAGTGCACACACTCTTCGCTTTGAAATTTACGAAAATATAATTATTTTACTGTTTCCTGTTATAGTCATCTTTGCACAAAGTCACTATAAAACCAGAATATAAGATGTAAAGATATTTATTATGCGCATGCAGAGATATAATGCAAAGACAAAACAATAAAAATACAGACTAAATAGTGCTACATTATTATCACATTACATTATTCGACAACAATTGAGTACTGTGAAAAAAAAAGAATTGTTCAGGTGCAGTTAATGCAAAACCACAGTAAAATCCTAATTTAGGGTAAATGAATACCAACTTGTAACTGCAAGACAGTGACAGGTGAGTGAGGCAGCAAGGTGCACAGCACACACACATAACACAGACTGATGACAGTGAGGTGGACAGTAGCTGATTTGTAGTTCTGACAGAACTGAGTACTTATGAATAATTGCTTAATGTGAGATCTAAACTATCCTTGATGCAGCTTTAACAGAGAATATAGACTGACTAAAAGCACTTTGTCTCAGTGGAATAATATAGTTTCCTCTTGTTAGGCCTCTTGACCTGCTATGCAAGCTCCCTATATTGATTTGATTTTCCAAAAGCAGATTCTTTACTGGTGTGACTGAAAGTCGGAAATGGCTTTAGAATAGTGTTAATAGCCACTGACCACGCTGTATAACAATACGTGATCTGGGGAATGACAGAATACATCATTATACATTTTATTTTCTGATATAAATGTATAGCATATTGACTGTTGTGCATTGATAAACTTATTTTCTTTATTACACTTCACTGTCTATAATGATAATCTAGCTGGGAGATAGAGGGAGCCATGTATGGGACCCAGTGTGGAGAGATTGAGTCCGGCTCAGCCCTGGTGTTTGACAGGGAGGGCCGGAGAAGGACGTGCACCCCCTACCTCGACACCACATCTTACGGAAACCTCCGCTTCTACTTTACCATGGGTATAGAAATCCTTCGTCTGTAAAATTCCATAATTTTTTCAGATTAAGCTAAATGAGCAGCAGGTACTTTGTTATTGTTATTTGTGGTGCCCTCCCTATTATTTTGTGCACATGTGGATTTACATATTCATAATTATGGGTGTTTATGTTTAGGTGGTGGTGACTGTGATCCAGGAGAGTCCCATGAAAACAATGTGATTGTATTCGGAAGGTCTGAAGGCAAGAGGGAACGCATAGTCCTTGATATACTTCCATACTCTTCATACAGGGTGAGACATACGCAACATATTCAAGCACAAAAAATAAGTAATCTGTCAAAGCCTTATTTTTTATCATATATACATACTTTCATTGCATACCAGTAAATTTCTACTGGTACCATTACAGTTTTTATCTAGTCTTCTTTCCTGCCAAACTTTGAATTTGACAGTAGTCAAGATATTACGACTGAGTTTTTAGGAGCTTGACTATAAAGGCCTGTTTTTTGACTACATCCTTTAAATCACAGTATACATGCTATTTAGGTTTTTTGTTTTTGTTTTTTGTTTTTGTCTTTTGGCTAATCCCCTAAATTCAAGGTCGCCACAGCGGATTATTAGTCCGCATGTCGATTTGGCACCTTTTTTAGGCCAGATGCCCTTCTTGACGCAACCCTCCAGGCTTGGGACTGGCACTGTGTGGCTGGGGGATGGGGATGGGCAGTTTGGGGTTCAGTGTCTCTGCCCAGGGACACTTCGATATGTGGTCGGGGAGAACCGGGGGCAAACCTCCAACCCTATGGTTGATGGGTGGCTGCTCTATTAACTAAGCCATTGCCGCCCCTCCATACATGTAATTTAGATTACTAGACTTAAATAAAAATCAAACATCCAACATTTGGTTTAAATTATCCATATAGCTCTATCATTTTGTTTCCCTGAGTCATGCTTAACAGCTAAGACAGTACATTCACATTATTATTGGGCCATAAACAGACTATACAGATTTATTGCCATTAGAGCAGAAAAAATTGTCTTATTAATAGATTAGTATTTGACATCAATTTTGATAATGAATCCGTTACATTTTTCAAGCAAAACCTTTCAAACTTTTATGTTTTCCAGTTCTAGTAAAGATTTGCTGCCACTCGTTACCTTATGTCATAAAAAAACACATATCTTTGGCTTTTGAATTAAATCAAGCTCTTTGAAGACAGGTTATTTAGAGAATTGACATTGTAAAAACATTGTGGTATTTTCTATCCACCATAAAAATAACATTCTTCCCTCTGGTGTAATCTAGTCATTCTATTCTGTTATTTTCTCTCAGACTCCTGCAGTGGTATCTGTGGCACTGCCCACTGAGCTACAAACACCAGTCACCCAGTTCTGCCTGGAGCAGCGGGCACATGGGGGTGCCAACCGTCATGTATGGGCCGTGGACTTCATGCAGCTGCTCCCTGTGTTGCCTGGCACCCACACACATGTGGCTCAATTTTCTATCAATCTAGGCTGTGGCTCCTACCAGCCTGCCAACAGGTGTGACACATTTGTGTGACATTTTTGTGTGTGTTTGTAAAAATCCTAGAAAAAGGCTGCAGCAGAGAAGAGCCCAACACCAACATCCCAAATCCAAGAATTAGTATGTTATAATGTTAAGACTGTGTCAATGTTCTGAATGAGAACTTGTGCACATAGGACTGGTGCATAATGGATAGTGAAAGAAGATTTAGCATCATGTTACTTTATTTCTAGGTATGTAACTCCTCATATTTAAAACTGTTGCTGCCAGAAAGCTGTACAGAATTGTACAGTACAGCTTTGATAAAAGAGCAGACTAAGACAGAATTGTCAGTACTTAGGAAATAAGTATATAAATAATATTTATTATCTGAGATTAGAGCACTTCAGTTATTCTTCACTACTGGAGGTGGAAAATAAAACACTGGAAAATAAAAGACTGCCAAATGTTTTCCTTTTCTTTTTTTTTTTTTCTTTTCCTTTTCCTTAGTGTCAGTCTGGAGTTTTCTACCAACCAGGGTCGTTCTTGGTCTTTGCTTCACACTGAGTGTCTGCCAGAGCTTTGTGCTGGACCCCACCTACCTCACAGTACCATCTACTCCTCTGACAACTACAGCGGGTATGAATAAATCTGCACACCCATATGTGTGTGCAGCTCTGTCTTTGTATATATTTCATTCACTATAATGTAGTGGATATGTAGATTAAAATAGTGTGTTGTGCCTCTGTAGCTGGACAAGAATCTCGATCCCTCTGCCCAATGCTGCCCTAACAGAGACTACACGGTTTCGCTGGAAACAGGCTGGCAGTGGATCAGGAAACATGTGGGCCATAGACAATGGTTAGAACTATGCATACAGGTTACAAGGTTTAAGGTTTTCATTTTCACATGTGTACTGTAGCAGAATAAAAAATAAAGTCAAATAAATAAAACTAATAATATAGGAGGTATAAATGTCCGGTTAGTACTCAGCCTGTAGCCTAGATTTGCTCACACAAATATAGCTCCATTGTAATTATTAAATTATTAAAATTATTCAAAACACATCAGCCAGACACACTGCTTCTCTGGTAACAATATTCTTCATTTCAAAAATATTTACAATTGTAAATCTTGTCCACGGACTCTGGAATTCCACCTAACTCATCGCACAAGCGAAGATTGCACATGTGCAATCAGAAGGGCTGAATCGGAGCACATAGTGCAACGTTCACCAGTTTTGTAATGAAAAAATATGTCATCCAGTGTGGTGGTGGGTCTGGCTGACATGTTTTTATTAGGTTTTGGACAGTGACAGAGGTCTGTAACATCAATGAACAAGTGAGTCCAGGCTGCAGGCTAACTGCCAACCAAATGTGAGCACAGAAGATTCAGTGTTGGCTGTAGTAATTGTGTAGTAATTGTGGACAATGCAACACACATAGAAATGAACAAAGTAATCCTTTAACTTTAGTTATGCATACACTTGACAGTAATAAAGTTCTGCATGAGTTGCAGATGAAAAGTACTAAAGCTTACATGGGGTATGTAAAAGGATATAATTGCAGCATGAGGCTGTAACTCCAATGTCTCTTCTGTCCTTATTCAATATATTTGCTGTTTATTCAATATGAAATATAAACATAATATGCATTGTTTTAGGGTCACAATAATGCTATGATATTCTGGATCAAACTGTTTGTTTCCATACATGTGGATTTTTTTTTTTTTTTTAAGTGTACATTGGTCCAGCATGCCTTCGTTTCTGCTCTGGAAGAGGACATTGTTCACGCACAGGCTGCAAGTAAGAATTTGCTTTTTTATTAAACCAAATAAATCCAGTTTCTCCCCTTCAAAATTACTCTGTGTATTCACCAGCACCAGTCACCATGCAACATTAATAAAACTATATTAAAGTTATGATTTATTAATGATTTTTCAATATCTGTCTACTTTTTTGTTATATCCTTCATTAACATATCTCCTATTTCTTTCTCACTAAACCTCCTAGATGTGACCCCGGCTTCAGTGGTCCAGCCTGTGAACTTGCCTCCCAGACCTTCCCGGCTTTCCTATCAGAGAGTTTCTCCAGCCCACGCCTCTCCTCCTACCACAGCTTCTCTTCTCTTCGTGGGGCTGAGGTCAGCTTTGGTTGTGGGGTGCTGGCCAGTGGCAAGGCTCTGGTCTTCAACAGGGACAGTAGGCGACACTTGGTTACTGCGCCACTGGATAGTTCCCAGGCAAGGTAATGGAAGTAGTAATGAAGAACAAAGTTTTAAATGTAAAACCAAAAACATACATGAGAAAAAAATATGGCTTTGTTTGTAATCTCCAGGTTTTCTGCATAAATTGGTCATGAAATGTTTCCAAGCTGATAAAAAAATTGCAATCTTCTGTGTGTTTATTGAACACACTTTAATGAACACACATACCAAGTGATGGTGGAGAAAGTAGTGACAGCACTAGTCACCTGAAAACATTAAATGTCAACTTGCGTTTAGTGTGCAAACCTTGGGTCAAATCAATGAAACAAAAATGGAGGGCAGTAGAGGGCAAATCTGCATGCCGTAAAGACTTAGGAGATGTGGTCCTTAAAGCTCAGTTGGTCGTCGATGATGACCCCCAGATTTCTGCCCGACTTAGTGGGGCCAATCTCTGTGGATCAAGTCTTGATGCTGATGTTGTGTTGCGTCGAAGGTCTGGCTTGGAAGACAAGGACTTCGATCTTGGAGAGGTTGAACTGAAGATGTCTCTGTCTCATCCAGGTGGAAATGTCTGAGAGACAAACAGAAATGTGTGATCAGACAGTGGAGTTGTCCGGTGTAAAGGACAGGAAGAGCTGTGTGTCATCAGCATAGCAGTGATAGGAAAAGCCACGTGAGTGGATGATAGAATCCAGGGATGAAGTATAGAAGTGGGCCAAGAACTGAGCTCTGCTGCACACTGGTAGAGAGGCTATGAGAGTGAGAAATAGGCCCCCTCAGGATACCTTGAAGGTTCGTCCCGATAGGTAAGACTGAAGCCAGGCTAGAGCTGATCCAGAGATGCTCAGGTCAGAGAAGGTGGACAAGAGAATCTGATGGTTCACAGTGTCAAAGGCTGAAGACAGATCAAGTACGATTAAGACAGAAGACTGACCTGTGGCTTTTGCAGCTCAAAGAGATTCCACGACAGTGAGGAGTGCCGTTTCTATGGAGTGACCCCTCTTGAAGCCAGACGGTGGATACCTCGTCCTCAGTCAGAGTTGAAAATGATGAGAGCAATGGAGTCTTGGAAGAAGTTAGCAGGATGTCATCATCTGGAGGAGAGAACTTTGAGCTGATGGCTGCCACATTATTAGTAAAGAAGCTGGCAAAGTCGTCAGCATTGAGAGCGGAGGTGGAGGTGGAGAGATGAGTGATTTAAAAGTGGAGAACAGCTTTCTGGTGTACGAGGTGTTGCTGAGCTTCTGCTGGTAGTATTCAATCTTTGCCCCATGACACTTTGAGAAAAAGATCCAAGCAGATCCTGATACCCAGTAATAGCAGATGGAGTCTTGGATTTGCGCCACTTCCTCTCAGTACTCCTGAGCATGGTGCGTTGCTCACGGATCCAGTCGGTGAGCCAAGGATTAGAAGCTGAGCGATGAGCGGGTCTTGAAGACATGGGGCAGAGACTATCCAGACACAATTAAAGTTGCAAACGCTGTCTGTGGCTGCATCTGCATCAAGGATGGAGAGGTCCTGTGTTGGGGGCAGAGACTGTGAGTTGAATGAAGAAATTATCTGATAAATGCAGAGGAGTGATCAAGATGTTGTCTGTGGTGCAGTTCCGAGTGAGGATGAGGTTGAGGTCGAGGTTGTTGCCAGCTTTGTGGGCTGGAGGAGTGGAGACCAGGCTCAGGTCAAATGTATTTAGAAGAGTAAACACGTCAGCCATATGTGGTTTGTTATTTTGTTGAGGGGCGCTGTCGGGAAAAAGTTCCAGGTGTCATTGATGAGAGGTCCAGTCCCACCCCCCCCCGACCTGATGAGGGAGGACTGTGAGAGAAGGAAGAATTGGATGGAGAGTGCAGCTGGGGTGGCCGGTTTCTGTGGTGTGATCCAAGTTTCTGTAAGTGCAAGCAGGTGAACTTGCTAGAATAGTTGAGAAGACCACACACCGCCCTACGTATGGTGTAAAAAGAGAACAGCAAACCAACAAAAAGGTATCATCCCAACACTGAAGTACTGTGGATGTTACATCATGGTTTGAGGGCTGCTTTGCTGCCTCTGGACCTGGACCATTTGCCAATGTGGAGGGTAAAATGAATTCCCAATTTCATCAAGGTTTCCTATAGAATAATGTCCGCATGGCTGTCTGCAAGCTGAGGCTCAAAAGAAGCTGGGTGATTCTGATACTGACCATAAAAACTGAAGTAGGTCTACTACAGAATGGCATCAAAGACACAAAATCCACCTTTTGGATTTGCCCAGGCAGAGCCCAGACTTTTACCCAATAGAGTTGCTGTAGAAAGAACTGAAAGAACTGTTCACACTAGATGTCCTAAAAATATGCCTGATCTCAAGCAGTTCTATAAAAAGTAGAAAAGTTTGCCCCTGGTCATTGTGCAGGTCTAATACACAGCTACATGAAGCCCTTGCCTAAGAGTATTTCTGTTAACATTACCTTTTCCACTATCACTTTGTATGCAATGGTTATATTCAATAAAGACATTAAAGCTCACGAATTCTAATGTTTTACTACCATAAAAGTAGAGTTCGTTGATATTTGTGACTTTGGTGAATATCTGGTCAGATTTCATGACCTAATTATGCAGAAAACCAGAACAGTGCCCTTACTTTTTCTCAGGACTATATATACAGACATAAGCAGCAACTTAATCGAATGCACATGTTCTATGTTGTTTAAATATACTTACACTTGTTCAGCCGCACAGAAACAGTCTTTGACTTTGCTGATTCTGCCATCCCTAGATCACTTTGTAAAACCTTAGCCTTTTTTTCTTCAGGTGTCTACCTCTGATTGATATGACAAATGTTCCAGACAGCCTGCTATCTATTCTCCTTGTTCATTAATCCTTCCTTTTCCTAATACTCTCTTTTGCAATGGGTGTAGATGGATTTTTATCATGGGGAGGACTGCAAATGAGACAAGGAGGAGGAAAGGAGAGGATAAAAATGTGAGAGAGAACGATAGAGAAGGGAAGATGGAGTTAGATATGGCATCTGTGTTAGATTGATTATGCCTGTTGCGGCTCTCAGTGTGCCACCTGATGGCAATATTTAATGCCAGTTTCCTGGCTGATTGAGTGAACAGCTGCCTGAAAGAGGAAACTGCATCGCTAATGAAAGCACTGCTCAGCCAAGGACAGAGTGAGCTGCGGGGGGGGTCGACTGGCAGCCTGAGACACTATAATAAATATAACGTTAGTATAAATGCTTACATGCCTGCCAAAACTTAAACACACAAGAAGATACAAGCTCAAGATACATTAGTACGATGTATAGTTAACCTGAATGGTGTGAACTCTTACTTTCATTCACACTTTGTCTTACTTATTCTTTTCTTCAAGCTCCTCATCTAATTTTGTCCTTATTCATTTAAGCATCTCATTTGTCATCTTGGCACCTCCCTCCCACCACTTCGCTCTGCATGACTGTCTGTTTATCTGCCCATTTACCCCTTTCTCTCACTTTTCCTTCTTAAGCACACTCTTGATCCTCCTTCTTCTCATTTGCCTGCCCTTTTATCTTTAGGTGTCATTTCCTTGTTCTAGACTATATCTTAATTCCTGCTCCCCTTCTGTTCCTAAGTAACCCTGCTCGTTCTGCTTTCTTTTTTTTCTTTTTTTATTTCTTTACTTGGATTCTCTGCAGGTACCTACAGTTCACTCTGCGGCTGGGCAGTCGTAGTACTCTGAGTTCGTGTCCGGCTCCAGATCAGCCAGGAGAGGGCGTTCTGCTGCATTACTCCTCAGACAATGGTATCACCTGGACGCTGTTACAGCACTATGCTTATCAAGGCTTCCATGAGCCAAGGTACCGGTTGTACTTACTTGTAGAATGTGTACATGTGATTTGCGTGTGCGCATGCTTGTTTTCTTACGATTACATAAACACAATTTCACGCCAATAAAACGCACAATGTTAGTGCGATGTTAATAGTGTGAAGGTATAAACCACTGAATCGGTTATTGCCCTCTAAGTGTTTTATGAAGACAAAGTGGACAGGCCAGCAAGTGAGGGACAAGTTCTACACAAAGACCTGGTGCTAGGTGAAATGTGTGCTCTTACAGTCTCAACATCTGTTTGTGCAATTAAGAGAACAATGCTTTTGAGAGAGTATAGTGAATGATGCTATAGTCCTATACTATGTTGTAATATTGGCCAGCGGCATTATGTCAGAATCTAATTACAATGGTCCAAATGCACATTATCTAGAAAGAGCAGGGTGTGATTATGTAGGTTTTAGATCAACCTCACGGCCTGAGTCACAGTTTGGTAATTCTTTGCGATTCATTGCAGCTGAAATGTTTGGCTGTTTTAAATGCTGTTCACAAATATGTCACACTATTCTTTAGAGGTGTAACGATTCTTCAAATGAATGGTTCATTTAGTTCTGTTTTTGGAGGGCATTTTATTAATAATTTTTAAACACTAAAAACACTATAGAACATGGTCGCAAAGTGTGTCGCCTATCGCACAGTTTACAATCTTAAGCTTCACTAGATAACTAAAATGTTCCCACGCTGCTGACTTGGATATCAGGACATCATGGAGTTTTGTGTCACAGTTTTAGTCTCAATTTTAGAATTGTTATACCAGTACTATTCTGAATTTGTGCAGTTGTGATCATGGCACATACTTGGTTTGTCAAGCTAACTTAGTATTAAGTCTCAATAAAGTTCAGTTAAACAGTTTTTCCCCAACCAGGATTGTGTCAGTTGAGTTGCCGCCTGGTGCTCGTAAGTTTGGCGTACAGTTCCGCTGGTGGCAGCCATACCATTCAGGCCGTGGTCATGATGTTTGGGCTTTGGATGAAATCAGCATGACCTCTGTGCTCTTCAACACCATAAGTCTGGACTTCAGCAATGTGCTGGATGTCACCCAAAGTCTTGGTTTCTATCTTGGACATGTCCAGCCTTACTGCCAGCATGACTGGACCCTCAGGTAAGTGACCTAGTTCTCTGATACATAGAATATATTGATTACAGAGAATAATTGATTGATTTGGCAGTAGCTTTCAGATGCTTTTGTTTGCATCTTTTGTCAACTGGGTTTGATCATATTTGAATGTATTTTTGAATTCTTAGTTACTGTATATAACAGTAATTTTGATGATGATGCACACCAGATCCAACCCATGAACGTAAATGGACTGAACACAAAGAGACCACAGAATTTTCATTTCATTTCATTGTCTTTTTAAACAAATAAATAATGATGCTATTAAAATAAATTAACAAATGCACAAATTGACTACTCTGCATTGTGGACTTTGAAAGAAAGGTTACAGTTTTTCAGGTCTGTCTTCAAACAGTGGCCAGGTGCCCATAAAAACACTGAGACAATTTTAAATTGTTGTTGTCATCCATCCATCCATCCATTATTATTAACTGCTTATCCAGTTCAGGGCCACGGGGGAGCTGGAGCCTATCCCAACTTCCATTGGGCGCGTGGCAGGGTAGTCTACATACACAGACCAGGTACCTTTCACACCTACTCTTACATCAAGGGGCAATTTAGACTCAACAATTAAGCTAACATTCGTGTCTGTGGACTTTGGGAGGAAACTGGAAAGCACGGCAGAAGAAGAGCATTCAGACTCCACACAAAAAGGTGTCAGCCAGCAGTGGATTTGAAGCGAGGACCTTCTAGCCATGAGGCAGCAGCGCTCACCAATCCACCACTGTGTTGCTCTGTCGTAATCATTCATGCTGTTAAAACTGTATGTACTGTATGTCCTCCTCTGCAAAAGCCAAAGTGCACAAAACTTTGGAAAATACCCACTTGGTTTTACTAAACCTGGGCATCTGAAGCCTCATATTAGCTTTAGATGAACATTTGATTTTTTTTTTCAATAGAATAAATACTGGATTGTTTTCTCCAATTGAAATCCTGGTGGATCCCACTCTTAGAACTGATGAAGCCTGTCAGATGATAGGTGAAATATTCTCAGGAACTTGGTTTAACCCTGACTTGGATAACTGAGGGTCTCTACAGACCTTTATTAAAAGGTGTTTAGGAAAGGATTTCTTCAAGTCCAGTATGAACAGAAAGAATAATTACTGACAGACAGACCTGTTCCAGTGTTCATAGAATATGGGCACCTAACTGTTGTTTCAAGACTTGAAAAATTGTCTACCTTTACTTTAAATAATAATAATAATGTGTCACAGCATTTGGCATATGATATCTTCTTTGTTGTACTCCAGTTTCTCTGGTGAGCCCAGCCCTGGCTCCAGTATTCGTTATGTGGAAACTCAGTCAATGCAGATCGGAGCCTCTTACAGTCTGCAGTTCTCACTGGTCATGGGCTGTGGCCGTGAGCCCTCCCCTCACATTGACACGCAGGTTCGCCTGGAATTCTCCACCAATCATGGCCTTACTTGGCACCTGGTCAAAGAGGTGGGGAGCTTGAAAATTATTCACGTTTGTTTCCCAATGTTAACCGGTTCCGATTTTGTTTTCACAGCCTGGCTCACTTATTTATGACAAAATCTCATAGAAGCAGTCCTGGAGCGAGAAAAGGAAATACATAATTTATTCTTGATCATGAATATTGATTTACCCATTAGAGCCTTAGTAATAATGTGTAAATAATGACAGTCTTTAAATATGGCATTTTGTCTCCGATGAGAAATGATTGCAATTACTTTTTTATCATCCTGCTATTAACAAATACATGGCAATACTTGAATCAGCAAGCAGATTATCTTCCTATGATTCAACTAAGATTTTCTGTGATCACAACTGCCTCATAAATATTTATAAGGCACAAAGTATCTGCCAAGATTTTTATTGCCTTTGGATCTAAATAGGGTGTAATGAGTCCTTCATCAGTGAATATTTTCTCATTCTCCCATGTGGATTTAAATCCAGTCATCTGGCAAATACAGAATGTAACTCGCAAATGTCCTGAACTGTTAATCTTTGCTTATCTTCCAGTGTTCAAGGGCAAAGATACTTTAATCCTACTCTTTTTACTGTAAATATATATAAATATAATGTTGGACCCATAAAGTCTTACAAAAGTGTTGAAGAGTTTGCTACAAAATAAAATTCATATATAAATGAAATGAAATCTAAGAAATCATCCTTAAGCAAAGCATATTATAAAATGTAATGAAAGCTCTCATTTCCTTCATGTAGGCCTGTCTGCCTGGTATGCCAAGCTGCTCTGAGTTTACAGCTCCTAGTGTCTACCACCCTTCAGAGTTCAAAGACTGGAGACGCATCACTCTGTCACTGCCTCAGAAGACATGGTAAGTAACATACATCTGTACATCAATAGACAGATAACAAAGGATTCATCACTTTGTCTCTGCCTGAGATGAGATGATAAGTAACACACACATGCACATCAATAAAGACAGAAAAGTACCATTTTGGACAGTATGTTTCTGATCTTGTATGCAATTTTTTTTGTTTATTTATTTATTTATTGTGGTATTGTACATGTTGGCAGGTACAAACCCAAAACTTTCTTGCCGTGAGGCAGTATTCACAGTTATTTTGAAGTTCACTACTCTTTACCTAGTGCTAAGTATTGATATCATATACTGGGAAAAATATTTGTTCTTCCAAACAGAATCTAAATAACATGGGATATTCCTCTAGCTCTGGCTGTACATCTGCTTTTTGTCATACTAGTGATATAAGCGGCTTGGTTTAATGGGAATAAATTTATCTCACAGCTATTACATTTGACTGCTATCTGTGGCAGCATAGATGTTGTACAATGATCATATTTAATATTTAATTATTTTTTTTAAAAGGCAAACAGAACTGAATCAGTCATACTGCGACAAACATTGTGAGGAATATATGTGCCCTAGCTCACACATATTGTATATCAACTCAATCACATAAACCTTCTGCACTGACCACTGTGACCTTGACCTCCATTTCATTCTACTTCCCTACTCCTAAATAAAGGTGGCGTAATCTCCTGCTGGGTATTATGAGAGGTCAGAGGATCATGGCGGTGAACGATAATAAAACAGTCATGGGCAGCTCTGTATGATCAGTAGGTGGCCTGTGTTGATATAGGTCACCCTGCAATATAACTGCCAGTATACCTGACTATCTACACTTCTTCTGACATTTATCATTACTGTAGCAGCAAGCTGTATGCACTGAATAGCACACTGCATACACTGACAACAACAGCCTACCATATAACACGGATAATGCGGAGATGACATTCTGACATTCATTTCACATGGCTGCAGACCATACACAGACTTACACATCCACACATTTGATAAGGGTTTTACCTTCCTGGACATTAAATCCAAAATATACAGTAACATGATGTGCTTCATATGAAGTCACCATTAGTAATTTGTTTTCTGCGGTCATGTAATATATTTTTAACAATACATTACTTTTATATCAGATTGGCCTTTATATGCTGAACGTACATTGTGTTCAGCTTCTGTAATGAGAATCTAGTTTAGCCCATTTTATGTCTGTGTTCAGGTCCAGTGCCACACGGTTTCGTTGGATTCAGAACTATTACGGAGAGCAGGATGAGTGGGCCCTGGATGACATCTACATCGGCCAGCAGTGTCCTAACATGTGCCATGGACATGGCTGGTGTGACCATGGACACTGCAGGTCAGCACACAGTCACACACAGATTCAGCTTCCTGGGGTTTTTCTTACTTTTTCAATATCATTCAAAATGGAGACCAATACAATGAATGAATGTATAGATGAACCTAGAGTTAACACAGTAAGCTCAGCAGACACTGTCTTTTCTCATAGGTGTGATGATGGATTCTCAGGAACAGACTGTCAGCCCTCTTCCCCCCTCTCATCCAGTGTACTTTCTGACTTTGAGTCCCAGGATGCACTGTTGGCAACATGGCAAGAGGTTATCGGTGGAGAGGTGGTCACCCCTGACATGGGGTGTGGGGTGGTCTCATCTGGATCATCCTTGTACTTCAGCAAGGTAGAAATTAAAAACTTCCTTGTAAAGAATGTTTTGTGTTTAGTTTTTGTCCCCATTTTTTTGTTTTGTAGCAAATTTAATATTCAAATCAAAATTCAACTCTAGAAATCACTTACTAACATTACCGGATTGATGCATTTCTGAGGATTCTGCATATTTGGCACATGTAAGGATTCTCTGATTAGTTTGAGGTTTTCTGCCAAACACTGCTGACCTTTGACTGCTGAATTACCTCCCGCCTGAATGACTAGAGATCAAATTTTATTATACCATAGCTTTTTAAAATTCTAGAGTAAGATTGGATGAAGGATGTGCACATTTTTCATCCAGCTGCACACCTGTGACGTATTATAGCAGCCTCATTACTTTTCTGAATTAGCTGGCATAACTGGAAGGCTCATTGTTGCAGCTGTTACCCCAAAGAAAACACAATAACTTTTACCACTTGTTGCAGTTTTATTTAATCCAACCATGCATACAAAGATGCTGACAAAATATTTTTAAATAGATTGTATTGCCTAAAAAAACTCATAAGTAGTCATAATAAAATATGAGAAAACATCACACTATGTCCTGTGTCCTAGTTAATTATCTTAACTTAATATGTATGCGTGTGTGTGTGTGTGTGTGTGTGTGTGTGTGTGTGTGTGGTGGTGGTGGTTTTGTCAGCCTGGTCTGAGGCAGCTGGTGAGTTGGGACCTGGACACTGAATGGGCAGAGTTTGTGCAGTTCTACCTGCGGGTGGGTGGGGACTGGTCCGAGTGTAACCAGGCAGACAGCAGAGAGGAAGGAGTGCTGTTGCAGTACAGCAATGACGGAGGAATCAGCTGGGGACTCATAGCTGAGATGTACTTTACTGACTTCACCAAGCCTCGGTGAGAATTTTTGGAATGGTTAAAGCAGCAATGTTAATACCTCACATTTTAAGAAAATTATGGTTGTTTTGATTGTATTAATTGTAGTAGAACCATCACTGACCTCGCTTTTTTGCCATTCTCAGTTTCGTCCACTATGAGCTTCCCTTGGCCTCTAAGACACCCTCTACAAGGTTTCGCTGGTGGCAACCTCTTCACTCGGGGGAGGGCTATGACCAGTGGGCAATTGATGATGTCATAATTTTGTCAGAGAGGGAGAAACACATAATCCCCATGGCTAGTCCTACTCTGCCACAGGTCAGAAACTGCTTTTTTCCCGTTGTGCTTGTAGTTGTTGCTCTGACCTTGTGAAGCTGCTTGTGCAATTACTTATTTTGTTGTAAAGTAAAGTGTCAGCCAAATTGAGATAAAACTGCTATAAAATCTTGCCCTTCTTTGCAGAAGAACATTCATTTATTTTGTGAAAAAAGTCTTTGACTGTACATACTGGTGCCTCCTAACACAAAACACTTACTAAACTTGCCTCTTCTCTTTCTCTCCAGAACTTTTATGAAAAACCAGCGTTTGACTATCCCCTGAACCAAATTAGTGTGTGGCTGATGCTGGGTAATGAAGGCATGGAGCGGGAAACCAACAACAGTTTCTGTGCTCCAACACCCTCTGCCATGGTGTTTGGGCGCTCTGATGGAGATAGAGTGGCAGTTACTAGGGACCTGGCCCTGCGTTCTGGCTACACTCTGCAGTTTAAGGTATCTACATGGAAACTGTAACAACTGGAAGTAAATGTGCCATTTTGAGAATAATAAATGAATTGTTCTTGAAAATGTTATCCAATGTGTTCAGTTAAATATAGGCTGTGAGTCAGAGTTCAGCACATCTGCCCCAGTCCTGCTGCAATACTCCCATGATGCCGGTCGTACCTGGACCCTGGTGAGGGATGGTTGTTACCCAGGGACCCCAGGGGTAGGGGTGTGTGAGGGCAGCGGCCGTGAGCTAAGAGAGCCAACTGTCTACAACACTGGAGACTATGAGCAATGGACCAGGGTCACTGTGGTCATACCACGCAATGTTGCAGCCAGGTAGCTGTGGTAAAACACATGCAATTAGAACTGCTAATTTGCCTTTGTAAATTGTCTTTATATGCTAAATGGTTTCAATTAGCAGTTGAATATCACATTTTAAATGTGCATCTTATCTCCATGTTTCTTTAATCCTCTCCCTACAATTTTCTCAGTAAAACCAGATTCCGCTGGTTCCAGGAGAGCAGCCTGTACAGAGATGCTCCACCATTTGCTTTAGATGGGGTATACATCTCTGAGCCCTGTCCAAACCATTGTGGGGGGCATGGAGATTGCATCTCTGGAGTCTGCTTCTGTGACATGGGATACACAGGTACTGTGCAGTAACACATACTGGAAAGGAAAAAGGGTAAATTATTAAAAAAAATAATAATAAAACGTTATATTGTTATGGATCTGTATTTTTTATTTTATTTTCTTATTTTTTCCCTAGTGGAGCAAGATAGTTGTGTCCCATCTGTAGCCAGTCCCACAGAGCTGACAGAAGGCTTTGAGGGGAAGCTGAGCCCACTCTGGCAAAGCCTAAGGGGGGGACAAATTGGAGGAGGCTGTGGCATCATTGGTGAAGGCAAGGCCCTATACTTCAGTAGCCCGGGGAGGAGAGAATCCCGCACTGTGCCTCTAGACACCACCAACACTCGGTGAGTGGAATTCACACCTATATATTTCTCAACTAAATGAATTTAAGACCAACTAATCTGGTGGTGAGAGATTATGTTTGAATTTAAATGTAGCTATTGCTGTTTAAAAACAGATTGGTCCAATTCTACATTCGCATTGGCAGCAAGAGTTTGGGGCCAACTTGTACCAGGCCTCGCTCCCGCAATGAAGGTAATTATCACATAAGGCCCACTGCTGCATTCATGTGGTTGTTTTTCAATACTGCAATCTGTGAAGATCAGGTCTATGTCTTAACTGATAAGTTCACCACTGGCTTCTTCCCATCTGTTCCTTCTTGCTGTGTCTTTGATCAGCCTTGTGATCTAGCCAAGTCTGTGTAGCTCCAGATCTGACCCCCACTGTCAGTGCTTTTTCTAGTGGAGAATCAAAGTCTACTGTTGTCTGTTCTGTACTGTTAATCAGTCAGCAAAATGCCAATCTGTAGCAGCAGTGCTGAAGGCTCAGTCTGATCATTTCTTCAGGGTCAGATAAAACCACACCAGCCTCCTAAACAGCTTGTCTGTAGCAATTGGGGCTTCTGGGCTATCATTTCCTTCTTTTGCATTCTTCACAACTTTGAAACCTTGTTTTTCTTTCCATGATTCAAGGTGTCATTGTTCAGTTCTCTACCAACAATGGTGTCCAGTGGCAGTTCCTGAGGGAGCTGGACTTTAGTTCCTTCCTGGAGCCCCAAGTGGTGACCATTGAGCTTCCATCTGCAGCTAAAACCTCTTACACAGTATTTAGGTGGTGGCAGCCACAGCAGGGTAAGTGCATAACTATTGTAAGCAATACAGAAAAGCAGATAAAATTATAAAACTACAATTGTATATACCACAACTTTTTTTTTTTTCAAATAATACAGTAGCTCTAATTTTGTTTTTTCCTTTTTTACTCTTCATTCTTCCAGGGAAACACTCTGCTCAGTGGGCTCTGGATGATGTCCTGATTGGTATGAATGACAGCTCCAGAACAGGTTTCCATGACAAATTTGATGGTACAACCCCTCTGAGGCACAATTGGTACCGCATTCAGGGTGGGGAGGTGACTGTGGACTGTTTGTCCCTGGATACAGCACTTACGTTCAACTCAGAAGCCATTGACAGTGAGTAAAACACAAAGTACTTTACACTTGTACATCTACAGACAAGGGCTTACTAAAGGCTCAGTTTAAATCCCTAGATAGAAAAATATAGAATATGAATACAATAAAAAAAATATGTAAATATAAAATAAGTATGATAGGAAAATGTGTGCATGAAGAGTAAAAAGGCAACTCACCACAATCTCCACAAAAACTGTCAAGTGGCCCCTGAGTAAGACACTTAACAACCAGCTGTTTCAGTGGAGCTTGCTAGTGTGAATGAGTGCGAACGTGAGGGGAATGAATGCAAACAGCAGAAATGGAAGTTACTGCAAAAAAAAAGCTGAATTGCTCAGTTGACTAGCATAAGGGAAAAAATGAGTATAAAACAATATACACATACAGTCATTGGCACATCAAACATATGACAGACATACTGTTCCTTTACATAAATTTCTACAGTACTCACCAGAAATCACACAAGTATCACCGCACAACAGGCTAAAATTGAATCACCCATTTGCTGAGGCACCATGGCTCCTGCATTATTAATGAGAGCAAACATAATTGAACATTCTGGATGTTATTTATGCTTACATCAAGCTGTAAGCATATTTACTTTGCACAAATACTACATTAGAATTAGGCCCATTCATTAAGCCTGCACAACAAGAGCAATTTGGCATCACATCTATAAACATCAAGGTCCCACATGCATGTGAACACATAAAGTCAGACAGCTTTGCTATGCTGAAACATCCAGGCATTCCCATTTATATCTATATATATCTATGTCTATCTATCTATATAGATATTTGAAATAGATAGAAATATAATAGATGTGAAAATGGATACATGGTGAGTGACTATTATTACAGATTGTTTTGTGACTTAATTCAAGTGTTAAAGTAACTCTTTTAAAGAAAAAAACATTTGATTCCCAACAACTAAAACATCTTAAATAATAGATGCTGATTTTGTCAAGGGGTGGTTGAATATGACACTGTTGAATTATTGTAGATAGTATTTATTTGTAAATGCCTACTAATAAAAGGCTGCCATTACACTCTGTCTGCAGAAAAACCAAGATATGCAGAGAGCTGGGATTTTGAGGTGTCAGGCTCATCCTTCCTGCAATTTGAGCTGAGTATGGGATGTAGTAAGTCTACATCTTTCTCTCACGGTGTGCGACTGGAGTACTCCACAGACTGTGGTCGTCACTGGTCTCTAATTACCCCAGAGTGTGTGCCCCCAGCCATTGGCTGTGCTGGTTATACGCAGAGTTCCATTTATACATCAACCCAGTACAAACACTGGAGGAGGATCACCGTTTACCTGCCCAGTGCTGCTAAGTAGGTGTTTTTTAATTTTATACCTCGCATTAGCAAAACATTGGTGTATTTACCAAAAGGGCTTAACTCCGGGGTCTACTTTTTATGTTACTCTCTGTTAAAACCCTCAGTTCCCCCAGAACTCGGTTCCGTTGGATCCAGACCCACTTCACCCCAGGAGCAGAGGGATGGGCCCTAGATAACGTCTTACTTGCCCCTGGCTGCCCCTGGATGTGCTCTGGACATGGTCTTTGTGACAATGGTCACTGTTTGTAAGTAAAATGGACTTTGTACACAGTTGACATTTCTATACATTCTAAACTACACGTAAATATCTCCTACCTTTGCCTTCTCTCCCATACCCACACAGGTGTGACAAAGGTTATGGGGGGGCACACTGTGTGCCCTTAGCGCCTTTGCCATCTGTACTGAGAGAGGACTTTAATGAGAACCTGCAGCAGGAGACCTGGCCTGAGGTGTATGGAGCGGAGAGGGGAACTCTGAGTGGAGAGCCTCTTAAATCTGGCACTGCCCTCATTTTTAAAGGAGTACGCACCCTAAACTAAACACTTGCAACAACAAATGACATAAACGACTTGAAATCTTTAGATCACTTTTCTTAACTGGCCAACAGTCTAAATCTTGTGTGTTTGCAGGATGGTCTGCGAATGATCGTGTCCCGGGATCTGGACTGCACAAACACTCTCTATATCCAATTCTCCTTTAAGTTCATCACTAAAGGTACTACAGAACTCAAGAGTCTTTTTTCTTGTTATCACTGTGTAACTTTTGTAATATCTTTTGTCTAATATTGCTATAATGGTTCATCCTATTGACTTTTTTAGGTGTGCCAGAGCGTTCCCACTCAGTCCTGCTGCAGTATTCAGTGAATGGAGGAATTAGCTGGTTGCTACTGGATGAGTTTTTCTTCCCAGCATCGACTGACACTCTATTCCTCCACCTGCCGCTACCAGCAAGTGCTCAGACCAATGCCACTCGTTTCAGACTCTGGCAGCCTTATAATAGTGGTGAGTGCACACAGTGTGTGAAAAGGCAATAAAACTGTTATCTGCTGACCATTTTTCTCCATATATATGTGTATGTTGGCTTTTATTCCCTAAACTATGTTTTCTTTGTACCTCTTTTTTGTTCTTTTCATCTCTTCGTGCATTTTAGTCCAAATTTCTACAGGGAATACATAATAATCTCTACAATCTTTTTCTTCTTCAGGTAAGAAGGAGGAGGTGTGGGTAATAGACGATCTCATCATTGATGGCAGCTCCTTACACAACCCACCAGCGGTGACAGACAGCTTTGAGGAAGGCCCGAATGAGTCTAACTGGCTGTTCTTCCCCGGGGGGAACACTGGCCTCTACTGCCCTTACCAAAAGACTGGCCTGTAAGAAAAAGAGATTCATTTAACTTTAGATGTTGACAGTAATGGGCCCTTGCTTTGACATTATTTAAGAGCTCAGTGATAATGAAATTCGCAAAAAGATGTTGTTACCCTTGACTTATCTTTATTTTTGTATGTTTTGTGCAGGGAGGAGGATGAGTCAGCCATGGTGTTTGTCTCCAGCGAGCTTGGAGAGCACTCCATCACCACCAGGGACATTGATGTAAATGAGAACACCATCATCCAGTTTGAGGTAAACAAACAAAGCTTTGATGACTTATTTTCCAAAGCAACAGTCATATTAGTCAGATCTTCAAGACGTAAATCATGTTGTGTACATGTCTCTCCAGATTAACGTGGGCTGCACAGCTGAGAGCTCCTCTGCCCACCCAGTGCGTCTTGAGTTCTCACGGGATTTTGGTGCCACATGGCACCTTCTGGTACCCCTGTGTGCTGGTGGGCCTCAGCCATCCTCACTGTGCTCCACAGAGCTTCATCCTGCAAGCATCTATTTCCCTGGTACAACTCAGGGCTGGAGGAGAGAGGTCATTCACTTTGGCAAACTTCGTCTCTGTGGGTACGGACTAAATGCTTGTTTTCCATTAGATAAGCAAGATGAAACCTTAGAAGGAACTTTTCTGTACACTTACATGATAATATGAGTTTATTTCTTTTTCACTCATTCTTTAATCTTTGACCTCTATAAAGGTCGGTGAGGTTCCGTTGGTACCAGGGTTTCTTCTCAACCGGTTCTGCCCCTCCAACATGGGCACTAGACAATGTCTATATTGGACCACAGTGTCAGGACATGTGTAATGGCCATGGGGCTTGTGTTGGTGGCACCCACTGTTTGTGTGACCCCGGACACTCTGGACCCGACTGCTCTGTGCCTGATGTGCCCAATCCTGACTTCCTCAAGGAGGATTTTGAAGGTACAACAACTTGTAGATGCACACACACACACAAAAAAATATATGTATCAGGGAATCTGGACTGTTTTTTGACAGAATTGTGTGCATTATTTTATACCTGCTTATTCTTGAAATGTCAATGAATATGACTCTAGGGGGAGCTGTGGATGCTGAGCACTTCAGACAACTGAGTGGTGGTAAGCCATCAAGGAAGTGTGGTATCATGTCTAGTGGGAACCACCTGTTTTTCAGTGAGGATGGCCTTCGCATGTTGGTCACCAATGACATGGATCTCTCAAATGCTAGGTATTGTGTAGCTACTGCCACACAGAGAAATACCACACCAATATCATATGTTTTCTTGTAGAATTTTTAGTTTTCAGTAATAATTCTATGTGTAATTGCTGTATTTTACAGGTTTGTCCAGTTTTTCCTGCGTCTTGGCTGTGGTAAAGCTGCCCCAGACCCACGCTCCCAGCCAGTTTTGCTGCAATTCTCTGTGGATGGAGGTCTTACCTGGGGACTCCTCCAGGAATTTCTCTTCAGCAACAGCAGTAATCAGGCTCGCCTGGTGGCCCTGGAGATCCCATTGCGTGCTCGCACAGCCTCAACTCGCCTCCGCTGGTGGCAACCCTCTGAAAATGGACACTTTTACAGCCCATGGGTCATTGACCAGGTACAGTGAATGAGAAAAAATTCAAGCACCCATCCACTTATTATTCCAATTATTTTTCATTTAGGCATTGAAAGCAAAGCTGACATTAATCCAAAGATTGTTTTATGTTTGTCACCCCGCTGACAAATCCCATGTTTTTAAATACAGTTTCTACCTTCAGTGTCTCTTTGTCTTACCTGTGCAGACATTTATGTTTTGATTCCTAGGTGGTGGTAGGTGGCAGTGCCAGTGGTTGGGGACCTTTGGAAGATGATTTCTCCTCAATTGATGGCCGTTCGTGGCTCCTACACCCTGGAGGAACTCGAATGCCTGTTTGTGGCTCAGATGGACCTGCTTTCGCATTCATAGAGAAGTCCAACACTCGCTATGCTGTTACCACTGACATCAGTTTGGGTCAAGATGCTTTTATACAGTTTGACTTTTCTGCTTCCTGCTCTGTGACCAACTCCTGCTACTGTAAGCAATAACAAATCTGAATAAAGCACGATTATATTATACATGAAAAGCGATTTCAAAAATCTGGACATAAAGGATGTTTAGCATGCATTTTGTGGAAATAAGTCCTAAGTGAAAATAAATTCCTTATATTTGTGTCCTCTATAGTGTTTTATGAATATTCATACTGTTAATAATCTGCTCTTTTCTTTATTCACAGCTGTGGAGTTGGAGTATTCTCTGGATCTGGGGCTAACTTGGCAGTCTGTGGTCAGAGACTGTTTGCCTACAAGCCCTGACTGCTCTGCCTACACTCTGCAGAGGCTGCTAGTTTCTGACATATACAATAAGTGGGGTCGCGTTACCCTGCCTGTTCCATCATTTGCTAGGTCAGCACTGCCTTGCACTTTCTACAATAACATGGACAAATTTTTGTGCCACATATAATAAAACACTATAACTTAAAAAATGGACTTGTCAATTTGAAAAGTGTCCATGTTGTCTTAACTTGGATATACTGCATTACTGTGTGATATAAATCAGTGAGTACAATGTCTGGATTTAGTTCCTTTAGACAGTTTAGTTCATTGGTTTATCATTTATTTTAACTTCTGTATATCTGTGACTTTAATATATGTATTCAGGTCTCCAGCCACAAGGTTCCGTTGGTACCAGCAGGCCCCCTTTGACAAGCAGCAGACCTGGGCTCTGGATAACCTCTACATTGGAGACGGCTGTCCAGATATGTGCTCTGGACATGGCCATTGCCAGCAGAGCTCCTGTGTGTAAGTAACGACAGCCTCTTGCATGAATGCACCAAGGTTTTTACTATAAAGGTCTTTAAAGTATCATTTAGAAGTTAGCTATTAGGAATAACCAATGAGGTGTGAAAGAGAAATAGAATGTTTTATATCAAAACTACTCTGCATTGCTTTTTATTTTAGCATATTGTTTATGTATAATGTTTTATTTGATACTGTAAAGCTGTTCATATTTGTTTTATGATATTAAAGTCAATAAATTACCTATAATAACATTGTTTTTGCATCTGATTCCACCTTCCTACCCAGGTGTGACCCAGAGTGGGGTGGAGAGTATTGTGATGAACCGGTGGTTCCTCTTCCCTCCCAGCTTAAGGACAGCTTCAGTCGAGCTCCCTCGCTCAGCCATTGGCACATACTCACTGGTGGGAAACTCAGTACTGTGTGTGGAGCTGTGGCCTCTGGAGCCGCTCTGCACTTCAGTGGGGTAACAATACATCTGCCTTTGATTCTTATTGCTCTTTCCCTCATCCCTTTATTTCTTGTATTCTGTTTTATGTAACACATCCTATTCTTGGATTTAGTGAATGATCAATTTAATTAAACTACCATACCATCACCATGCCAGATTCTGCTACTGATACCGAGGCCGGTCCTAAGTGCCAGAGAAGCCTCTTAAAAGAAGAAATTTAAGTCAGATATTAGCTTCCTGTTAAATTACTACTCAAATTAATACTTTTAATACATCAGTATATTTACAATTTAGTCTGTTTTATTATTCTGGGTATGTTCTGATGGTGTTCCCTAAAAAGACTGTAAGAAATGTTTAAGACATCTGGACTTATTTTTGGATGGCTGGTGCAGTTAAATATTCAGACGATACTGCAAAAAAGGAAGTAAAATACTATATCAAAAAATGTCAGTATACAGACCTTTTTCTTGTGTGTCTGTACACAGAGCTGCAGCCGACAGCTAGTGACAGTGGACCTGAACCTAACCAGTGCTGAGTTCATCCAGTTCTACTTCATGTACGGCTGCATGATCCCACCTAGCAATCGTAACCAGGGTGTGCTTTTGGAATATAGTTTGAATGGAGGAATCAATTGGCACCTCCTGACAGAGATCTTCTATGATCTCTACACCAAGCCTGGGTGAGATTTTTTACACACACATGGACACAACTGCTCGCACACAAATGATTAAATCGTGAAGCAGATGACCTGTGACTTTGTGTGTGCTTTTTGTCTGTGCTCAGGTTTGTGAATGTGCTGCTGCCCCCTCCTGCTCGTCAGGAAGGAGTGCGGGTACGCTGGTGGCAGCCACAGCATGATGGCGCAGACCACAGTGATTGGGCATTGGATAATGTACTTATTGCAGGCTCAGACCCTCGTGCACAGATCTCTGACACATTTGGAGGGGTGGCACTGCCCAACCATGAGAGAGCTCCTGCTGATGGGACCTCAGGGAGGATAGGTCAACCAAACGAGCAAGAGGAATCCCCCATTGGTATGTCAGTATTGGACTAAAGGTTTCCAGCAGATCAACACCACAAATGTCCAATAATGTTAATGTTTTTTGGAAAGGCAAACTTTCAGCTTTTCATTTGCAAGTTTAAGTCTTATATCAGTCAGTGTTTCTCCTTCTTCTTTCTCAGTGAGCGATCATTGGTTGTTCTCAGAAGACTGCGCAGTGCAGCGTTTCTGCAGCTCTCCTGATGGTGTGATGGTGTGTGGAAATGCTGATGGGAGAGAGGTGTATGCTGTCACTCATGATATTATTCCTGGCAAAGGCTGGGTCATGCAGTTTAAGGTATATAATGAGCCTAAAGTGATATACGGTCAAAATGCCCATTTTGTTTAAAATAAGTAACATCGTAAATATTAGGTTTAAAGAACATATTTTCTATAATAAAAGAACAATACATCAACTTTATTTGTGTGTTATTAAAGATTGCTGTAGGCTGCAGTGTGCCAGAGCGTAATGCAGACAGGCAAGTTCATATTCAGTATTCAGTGGACTTCGGCGTGACGTGGAAGTACTTGGTGCCCCAGTGCCTGCCTGCTGATCCCCGCTGTGGGGGTCAGGTCTCACAGCCATCAGTCTTCTTCCCTGCTGAAGGCTGGAAGAGGGCGGTTTATCCCCTGCCTGACAGCCTTGCTGATACGTGAGTCACGCCATAACATATCTCAATCCTTTGTTTTTGACATTATTGAATGCTTGACCTAAATTGTTGATACATTGTTGATTATTCTGATCATATACATGAGCCAAACAACAGTCGTATACTGTAAATCATGACCGTGGTGTATGACTTAACTTTTCTTTTCTTTTTTTTCCCTCAGTTCCGTGCGATTCAGGTTTTACCAGCAGCACTCAGACATTCAGTGGGGTGTGGAGAACTTTTACATTGGGCCGGCATGTGACAGCCATTGTGGAGGCCATGGAGACTGTCTGGATCAGCGCTGTCTCTGTGATCCAGGATTTACGGGACCAAACTGCTATGCCAGCACGGCTCTCAAGGTAGAGCGTTTTTTATATATGTCCCAGAATTAAAACTATATTAGAAAATATACTGATTTCTGATTTAGTGTCTTTCTGTTACAGGCATCCTTAAAGGAGCGTTTTGACTGGGAAGGGGCAGCAGGCCCTCAGTGGCAGGTGCTGGAAGGCGGCAGGCCTTGTACAGATTGTGGTATATTGGTAGAGGGGACGGCTCTATACTTTGGAGGAGCTGATGCTAGACAGGCTGTCTCTGCTGATCTAGACCTACGAGGAGCCAAGTTAGTACTCTTACTTTTGTTCAGCACTGTCAAACACTGAGATTTGTAATATAATGCTACTTCAGATTCATTAAAACAGTGTTTTTAAGCAGGTTTGTGGAGTACTGGGCCAGGATTGGAAGTGAAGATAATATGACCATGTGCCACCGCCCAACTTGTCGTAAAGAGGGGGTGCTGCTGGATTACTCTACTGATGGAGGTGGACATAAAACATGCTTGCAACATCACATTGTGTGTTTTTTCATTTTTCAGAATGTTAAATACATTCTCTTTTGCTTCCTTTTTTTTAAAAATTCTGTTGATATTGTTTCACCAGGTGTGTCCTGGACACTGCTCCATGAGATGGATTATCTGAAGTATGTTTCAGTAAGGAGAGACTATATTGTTCTACCAGAAAGAGCTCTGACCAATGCGACCCGGCTGCGCTGGTGGCAGCCGTTTACTATTTCCTCTGGTCTGGCCACCCCCAGCCTGGAAAGAGCTCAATGGGCCATAGATAACATCTTGGTTGGGGGGTCAGACATCAACCCATCCACTCTGCTTGACACCTTTGATGATGGTGAGTTTGTAAATTTTTTTGATTTAGAGCTCAACAACTCACCCATCATGATAGATAAGTGAATACTCCTGAATTCACTATGACTCCTCTTTTCTGGTTTGTTTGTTTGCCTCCCACTAGAGGGTGTTTCACATGAGGAAAGCTGGAGTTTCTATCCTAATGCAGTGCGCACAGCTGGCTTCTGTGGAAACCCCTCATTCCATCTATACTGGCCTAACAAGAACCAAGACAGGACACATAACATTCTGGCCACTCGAGAACTCATAGTGCAGCCTGGATATATTTTACAGTTCAAGGTACAATAATGCTAGAGAGCTAAACTAATAAAATTGTGGATCAATGTTGTGGATTTTTTCTTATTGTTTTTAATATTTTAATGCATTTTGTTTGTCTATGTAAAGCATCTTGAATTGCCTCTGTGTTTTAAATGAGCTATGTGTAAATAATTGAAGCTGGGTTACCTTGTGCAGAGTGGACACAGTTCTTAACACCTCTCTCCTTGTTGCAGATTGTTGTTGGGTGTGAGTCCGACAGCTGTGAAGACCATCATTCTGTCCTGCTACAGTACAGGAAAGATGCAAGGTAAGAACATCAACAAGCAACTCAAAAGATATTTTAGTCATGTGAAAAGGTTACATATGTGATAAACCCATAAAGAATCATCGTTCAGCTCTGCAGTTTCCTTCTCTGCTCTGTGGAGATTTTAGTGACTTGAGGTTTTCTGGCCTGCAACTTGGTACACAAATGGTTACAGTGCATGACTTATCACAGCAGCATCCTGGTTTCAGTCTAGCTGGGGACCTTTGTTGCATGTCATCCCCCCGTGTTAAATGCCCACCTCTTCATTTTTCATTATCGAAAAAAAAGCATTAAAAAAAGTCAGAAAAAATATATTTTTTTAATATAAATATTTAACTTTGTTTCAATTGCAGAAAAGCCTGCCTCCAAATAAATACTAACGTGCAATTATATCTGCTAAGTGTGCAAGTAGTAAGCCTTGCAATATCAGCCTACAGTGCCATAACATGTCAATGTCATGTTCAGAGCTTGTTTCCAATTCAAATTGCATGCTTGTTATAGTTAAAAAATCAAAAAATAAAACCAGTACTTTCAACAAACCAATAACGTCAGAGCTTTATTTTGTCCTCTACCAACAATTAAGACAAACTGTAGATGGTGCAAAAATTATTTTTAAATCTTGTATGGAAATAGCCATATTTTAATAAGGTGCAACCAACAGTCTGTGATGACAGACCTATACATTTGGCCTGACAGCTGGTGAGAAGAGGTGGTTCTGTAACATGACCTACAGTAAGACATTAAAATATACTTCACTTTACAAAACTTCCTTTGCATTCATATTTTAATTACTTTGACCATTTTAGGATTACTGATTTAATTCATAGGATGTATTTTAAATTGAAATTTTTCCGCACGTCCCATCTCCCTTTAGGTCTGACTCATGGCAGCTGGTACAGTCAGAATGCCTCCCATCCTCAGTCAACAATGTAGGCTGCTCTCCTTTCCAGTTCCATGAGTCCACAATCTACAGTCCAGTTAACAGCTCGACATGGACAAGGGTCACTGTCCAGCTGCCAGACCATGTGTCCTCAGGGTAGGATAACCTACAATAGAAGATATTATGGCACCGGTGCTAAAATTATGTTTTTACATATCTGAGCACAACAACACTTATTGGCTCTGTGTGTTACAAAAGTGTAAGTCTTTTGTGATTTCCAGGGCTACTCAGTTCCGCTGGATTCAAAAAGAGGGAACAGGAGAGCGACAAAGCTGGGGAGTGGACCATGTGTATATTGGAGAGGGCTGCCCGGGGCTCTGCAGTGGTCACGGCTACTGTACAAGTGGAATGATCTGCATCTGCGATGAGGGACACCACGGTGGGCCACGAAGAGCATAAGACATTTTAACTGCTAACTCTGCACACGATGGAGATACTCTGTAAATTAAAATGATTAACTGCATCTGAAACCTCCTACATTATTCTCCCCCCATCTGCTTTCTCTTACACTGAAAAGGTGATGACTGCTCCCTCTCCAGCAGTGACCTGCCCAGCTCCATCAAGGACAACTTTGAGTCCAGCAGTGTGTCTCAGGAGAGCTGGCAGCTGATTCAGGGTGGAGGAGTAGGCAGCGGCTGTGGGCAGCTGTCACCACATGCCCATGGAGACTCGCTGTACTTCAATGGCTGTAAGATGAGGCAGGCCGTTACTAAACCTCTGGACCTCACTAGAGCCAGGTACAGGTACTAACAAACATACATAAACAAATAAGGATCTGTATTTCCAACACTTAAAAACTATTTTTCTCTAACCTCCCTCTTCTTTCTTCTCTGTCGTCCTACAGTAAGATCATGTTTGTGCTGCAGATTGGCAGTGTGGCACAGACAGACAGCTGTAACATAGCTCTGGATCAGGCTGACACAGTAGACCGAGCCGTGCTGCTGCAGTACAGCATCAACAACGGAGTCAGCTGGCATGTAATTGCCCAGCACCAGCCCAAAGACTTCATAAAGGCCCAGCGAGTCTCCTACAACATACCACTGTGAGTAAGAGACTTGTAGACAGAATATACAGTATTATTTATTCACCATTAATAAAGCCATCAACTACAACTTTTGAACCTTTATAAATTTATTAGAAAGAGGTACTGTTTAAAGCAGTGCAGTAAACTTAAATAGGCTAAAGCCATAAGAACCACTGGCATACCCTTAATCATCTACTGTGTTTCCACGGTCTCTCCAGAGAGGCGAGGGTTAAAGGGGTGATGCTGCGGTGGTGGCAGCCACGCCATGACGGTGCGGGACATGACCAGTGGGCATTGGACCATGTGGAAGTAGTCCTGTGAGTACCCAATTGCCAGTCGGCCCCCGGCCTCCCCAGATTGGCCCTCAGCAGTTCCTTGATTTGCCCTTGTTTCTACATCTTCCTCCCATCTATTCCATACAAACACAAAGATGCAGCACAAGCATAAAAATCCTATAAACACACTCACATGTGTGCTTGGTTACTGCCTACAATGCAACCTCTCATCAGTCAGTTGTTCTAAATGCTCAGCATGGTGTCTGAAGTCAGGCAAGCAGAGCAGAAAAAATAGTGCAGTGTGCTTTGCTGGGTGGCTGTTCTGTGTACAACAGATTGATTTCTGCAGTTAACTCATGATACTTTCAGTGTCTTGTAGAACCCATCCATCATCTGACAAGGAGATCAAATGTTGTCATACTAATAATCTCAAAGGTTGTAGATGCACCTGAAGAAGCAAACTATTGAATTCCAACACTGTTAGAAATGCTGCTGTTTGTTTTTGTCCTGGAGCACTTTAAGGCTTGGCCAAGTGTTGAATTGAGATCAAATGCAACACAGGGAACTTTGAAGGTGGATTCACATCTCTGAAAGTGTGTCACATCCATTTCATGCAAAAGCTGTCCTACATTTCATTCTACATTGAATAAAAATGTTCTTACAACACCATGCACTGATTGACTGACTGTTTCTTTTTCTCATTTACATTTGTATTGCATTTTAGTCTGTAACCTACATCAGTTAGGAAATATGTTCTCCTCTCAAATGGAGCTAAAAAAGGGACATTCTGCAGGACACTGAAGATATCATGCTCTAAACTCAGCTAGCGGGATCTCAACATGACAGTATCATAAGGCATTTTGAATGCATTCTGCATGTTGCTGTGGGTATCAGAGCAATATTCCCTCTGATGTGGGTCTGGATTGTTCATTTAGCTGAGTACCCAATGCATTTCAAATGCTGCATAACACATGTAAGGCTCCGATATTTCATGTACACACACAAACACACTTAAAACATACCTAACCCGAGCTGTTCCTGGTGTACGTGGCCGTGACCTGTCCCACACCCTCGCACGGTTTTTAACGGTGTCTGCTGAAAAATGTGACCATGATCCTCACACTTTGCTCTGTTGTTTATTTCTCTCTCCTTCACTCCTTCACTCCTTCACACACACTTTTACACATGCTCAACCTTTTCGTTTGCTCCCTATAACCTGCCCCCCTGCTGCTTTGTTTCACTGCCATGATTGATCTTGGGTCATGCTCCCCCCTCCCCTGCTCGTGTCACACCGTATCCTACCTTACCACATGCTTCTTCTCCTTGTCCTTTTATCCTGCCTTCTGTCTTTCTATCCAAAAACACCTTGTCTTCCCATTCTGGCATACAATGGATGGATTACTGCTGTATATCTTGCTTTCTTTCATTTTCCCTTCATGTATCATCTATAATTCCCTCTCCACTAACTACTCGTCTGCTCGCCAAACTTTTATCATTGTCTCGATCTTCCCGCTCACTTTCACTTCTTCATTCTTGATCTTCTTTCTGCCTCTCCTCTCTCCTCCCTCTTCCCCACTTTGGGCCCCTGCCTCCCCAGGCCAGGGCTCCTACCCCCCCAGACCTTTCTGCGAGACAGCAGTTCCCTCCTCCTGCCTCTCCACTCTCGCGCTCTAACCTCTGCTCTCTTCTGTATTCTGCTCCCTCTGGCATGGCTGTAGTGTCAGGTAAGTTATCCGCCTCTTCCTGAATGCAGCCCACTCCCTCCCCCTCCCCCTCCCCCTGACCCATTCTGCTCCCTGTTACACTGCGCACACCTTCCCTCAATCTCACTGACATTCCTAACCGTCCCTCCTCGTCATCGCCATGGTCATCTCCATGCCCTCGCCTAAACTAAGAGCACCAGGCAGGTCTAAAAGCAGACCAGCTGCTATCAGTGTCCAGGTGGAGGCTCTCTGACAAAATAATAACACCAGCTCTCACCACAGCAAACAAAATGAGTGACATCAATAAATCATCTTACTTTTTTAAATGACAATTCCCGGAAAAATTCTTACTACGTTGCTTCCCAAAACACCGTGTCCCCAAATTTCCGTTAAATGGCTTTGGCTTTAGAGCTGCACATTACACATTCTGTGGGGCATTTCAGTTAAATAATGTACATATACAAATGTCACTGGTACTGTGTTTGTGTGTATCTGTGTGATGTAATCCATCACTATACCTGTTTTTCTTTGTTTTATTCTTGCTACTGCTTCTACTGAAGACTGTTGGTGTTTTTGCTCCAGCTGCTAATTTATAAGTCAACCGTGCAATTCAGTGACCCTATTTTTCCAAAAGTGTTTTTAGGTGCAGCATTTTTCTCAGTCCAGCCCAAACACCACTAACAGGATTTTTTTTTTTAAGCAATGTTAGTTGCAGTGCAAATGATCTCTACCATTAACTGTAAATGAAGCTTCATCTGACTAACCTCCTCCATCGACTGTAGTTCCTTGCATGGCTTTAAGGATTAACTGTTGATACATGGCTCCATCTTTCTTTCACTCATGGTTGTCTGTCTAAGGACAACAACATGACTCTGAGCACGGAGCTCACTGCTTTCTGATCCAAATTCAGAAATGCAAAGTGTGTGCATCCACACAGAACACATTGAACAGCACATGCAGTTTTCCAGCCGTCCTGCCCATCTGCCTTGCTTTCACCTTCACAGCATCACCCATCACACACCAAAATACACTCCTCCTACCCCTGCCCAACCGCTCCTGAGCCACAACCCCCCCTCCCCCCCGCTTCGCAGAGGCCCCTGGCTGCACTCCTGGCTCACTGGCACCACCCTGCTGGAAGGAAGAGGCAATGAACAGGCTAAGCAAGAGCAATCTTCTGCAGCTTTTCTCTGTGTCTCTTTAGCTTAAAAATCATCCTCCTCTGCTTACAACGCTGCACTTTTACATATTTTTAGTTATTTTTTATTTCTCCCAGTGATGGCTGTGAACTCTGACCTCAAACACTCAGTGTCAGAGTTTCCCCTACTTTCTGTTGTAGTATGTTTGTAGACTGTGTTTCGTGTCTTGTCCTGTGACATTTGGTCTGCCATTGGGTACGTGTAGCTAGTTCTTCCACCGTGTGCCTCTCATTTGTACACAACGTAGACAAATCCAGTTATGTAGAGTAGCACCAGCCATTCTCTGAGCCATTAGAGCCATACAGCTGTTGAGTGTTTGAGGTTATGGCTGAAACATGATTAACAATTACCAGCATGAACCTGGATGTGAGAGTACGGAAGCTGCATTCAACCATTCATGTGTCTGCGTGCATGGACTCAACTGTGTGCATGGGACTGAGTGGATTTATGCCCTTTTCTCAGTCACTAATGTTCAATCTCCCCTTCTTTCCTCCCCTTTTCACTGTCTTTGTTTCCCCGCAGCACCCGTAAACAAAACTACATGATGAACTTTGCCAGACAGACAGGAGTGCGTCACTACTACAGTCGCAAGAGGCGGGCACTGCAACAGCGGGCCTAAACCCGACGAGATGGGATTCACCCTCTGACCTCCCAATCACACAGCGACCTGCAACGCACATCCTTTTTCTTCTGATAACATATCGCCCTCTCGATACCCATCCACCAGTGGATTCCAGTTTGCCTCAGACCCCCCTCACCCATCTCTGCCTGCCCTCTGTCAGAAACATGGGTCATCCAGTCAGTTTACATCAGGAGTCAAGGCCTTCCCAACCACACGGGTCGGCAGGAATGAAACTCAGCAATTTTGTTTACTTTTTTCCATGGATGGTTGGGGTTTGTAGTTGTTTTCTAAGTCTTGCTGTGGTTCCTCTGATTCCTGTTCCCACCTGTGATATCTCTCCCTCCGGCTTACCTCCCCATCACTCCTCTCCCTATCCTCATCCTCGTTTTCCTACCACACTGTGAAATTGAGAGATAATATATCCCTGCTGAACTGATCAGCCACAATGGAGAGTTGCCTCCCAGTTCTGCTGAGCCGCGAGGGGGAGGACCACTCCACTGCCACCAACCAGTATGCCAGGAGAAAGACCACAACAATGATGTGTAACGTAAAGAATAACGTTGATGAAGTTTAAAAAAGAAAAAAAAAAAAGAATACTGTGTTTTTGCTGTTCTGTGTGTCTGTGGGTTCTTTTTGTGATGAGTTGACTGTGGTGTTATGTTCATTTGTTTGTTCATTTTCTACTAATTCATATGCTTTTGAGGGGGGGGGGAGGGGAGGGGGGTGCGGGGTTCTCTTTCCTTCTCCTTGTTTATTTGCAACAGATGTGGGCTGGGCTATAAAAGCCGGCTCTCTATGGCAAAAAAGAACGATTTGCACGATGGGGAAAGGAGCAAATACGAAAAAAAAAAAAATTAAAGACTGAACAACTTCTGTTTTTTTTATTTTTTATATATGTTGGTTCCCGAAAATACAGATATTTATGGTAAATGGTTCTTCACGTAACCTATTTAAGATGCACTGTGCGTGAAATCTGTATGTTCTTTTCTAGTGTTAAGTTATTAGACAGTCAGGCTTTCAGACTGCATCATCTCCCCTCTTCCTTCTCTTCCCTCTTCTCTTGTGCTGTTTCCCACCTTTCCATCTCTCTCTGCTGATTTCTGATACCTGGAGGTGAGGCCCTATTAGTGTTGTTTTTTGAAGTCTGTGTAATATGGACCCTCTGCCCTCAGTGTAATTCCAGTATAGCAATCTCCTGTATATATATGTATATCCACTATGGGGAGACCCAGCAGCCTTATAAAAGGGAAATAAAGAACTGTCCAAACCTCATACTATACACATTGCTTCACCTGCTCTTTTACTATTAAAAGATAAGCCTGGCAGCGGTCTGCTGTGTGCATTTCTTACTGTCAACAAGCCTCTGTTGAAAATACATTTGTTTCTTTTCCCTGTCTGTGTCTCAGCCTCAAACCCACAGGTTGATTTAGTGCCGAAGATGTAAATCATTTGTTGGCACTAAAAGAAATACAAAATATTGCCAGCATTGTCTGGTATGTTAAAGAGAGCAGAATACCATTTCTCATTCAAATATTTATTTATGGACATAGTTAGGAAAGCGTAGTTACTCATAAAATATTCAAACCTCTGTCACACACCTCATTACCAGAGTGGGCAGCCGCAAAACTTCTGCAGGCCTTCATCACTGATCAATGCTGAGGCTCTGCTCACTTGACATGTACCCCTAAAGATGCTTGTAACAACTTTTCTAGTCACAAGCTGTCAGCCATCCAAGCTAAAGTGGTGAGTGTTAAAGTGATGGAGAGAGAGTTGGCTGTGATGCCTGGGCAGGCGTTACAATACAGCCAGTCACAGCAGCCATAGCTCATGATGTACACTGTTCCTTTGAAGCGAAGGTTGTGCACCTGGCTGCAGTCCTTCTCCGCCATGCAGCCCCTTGCAGACAGAGCACTGTGATTTCCAAATCGACCCTTTGCTAAAAAGCACAGCTCATTGGTAGGACACTCCGTCACAATGAGCTTAAATGTCCTGTCCTTCTCCAGGATGGGGCTGTAGAAGCAGAGCAGGTTGTTGCATAGCAGTAAGGGGGGAAAGTAGAACCACAGCACAGCAACATGTAGGAATCGCAACATCTTCTCCCTGCAACGAGAGGAGGGCATCTGGTATATGAAGTACACAGCCATAAACTTGCTTTGTTACTGGTAAAGTTTATTCAAAAATGAAATACAGTACATCACCCATTTAATGTTCAGCTTGTGTAAAGTTATAGCTCTTATGAGGAAATAACACAGCAGGTGAAGCTCTAAAATCACAGTTTCCCTTCTGAATGGCATCTAGACACTTCCTGGTTGGACGCATGGATATTTACAAATACCATTTGCTAAGTTTGTACGGCAAAGAGTTCTCGAATTAAGTCGTCACCCGATAAACATCTCACAGTGGACAGATTCCACGGTCACAAAGACTGATTTTATTGTGATATGTTTGCATGTCAAATCTGTCATGTTTCATCACTGGCCAGCCCTCTGCTTTGGGCCTTTTAAGAATATTCCAAAAAATAATAATTTAGGTGACTGACTTTTTTAACATTGCATGTTTCATATTCTCATATTTCAAGAAAAAAAAAAAACTCACATGAAAATAAAAATTTTATTTTAAATTCAAACCAAACTGGAAAAATTGACTTTACTTCTCAACAATTTTTCCTACCAATTCTTTACAAGCCCCGGCTTCCAGCAAACCTGCTAGTAATATCTACAGGCCACCAATTGCTCTTTTTTCATTAGATTTATTCTCAAACTACAACCAGAGGAAGGCTAACAAGTCTACATTTTTATCTCTCTGCAGCAAACATTTAACCACACAAAGGGCTGATTAGACATTAGATTAGCACAAATACCAGTCGTCATAGGTCAAACTTTTGTCACCTTTTGGACACTCAGCTAAGTGTCTGTAGCTAACAGGTCTCTCCCAAGTCTCCTACAAGTTTGATGCAGCGGCAGGTGATGTACTAATCCTTGATGACGTGTAATTTTTACACAAATCCTGGTCCTCCTCCGTTTTGCCGGTGTTGGCATCAGACTTTGGTGGCTCGTTACAATAGTCTTTGCAGCAGCAGGTGTCCCTGACACTGTACTTCACACCCCGATAAGACAGAGTTTTATTGGAAGCACAGAGATTCTTGTCCATGCAGCCCTGAGCAGACAGAACATGATCAGGCCCATGGTGATATCTGGAGCTGAAGCAGAGCTGATTGGGCAGACACTCACTGGTGATGTTTGGGCAGGACTTCTCTTTGACCTGCGGTGGACAAAAGTAACAAGACAGGCTGTGCCAAAGGGGAGCTGGGAGGACTGGAACTGTAGCCAACAGGATGGCGGTCAGGACCCAGTGTGGTCGCAACAGATGTAAATTAAGTCTAATGCAAATACACACACACACAAGTTTAATAGGAATGACTCAGATTGTAAATATGCTTGCGTTTGATCAGTAAAATGCAGCAGTTACATATTTCTTGTAGTTTGTGTGATTGTCATTATTTACCTGGTCTTTGTTTGAGATCCCATCTTCCTGGACTCAAAAAGCTCCCAGAACATGTGTAGATGTGCCAACCTGAGGAAACTCCAGACACCAGCAAAGCTGATTACCAGGCAGAAGCAGGTGTGCGTCCTTGAAACTGTTTGAGCTTAACTGATAAATCACTTAAGAAATACACATCCCCACACAAGTAACGTTGGTATTTTAGCTTTCAGTTTATTACCCCCCCCCCCCCCCCCCCAAAAAAAAACAAGAAAATTACATTTTATTCCTCAAAACATTTTGACCATCTTATTTATGACAATAAACAGAGGGAAACTAGTCCCCAGCAAAAAGGATTACACTGCCATCTACTGCCTGGTGTGCTCCCAAACATAGAAGATGATGTTGCTGAATTCCTTGTCTTGAACATTAATATAAACTTTTTTTTAAAACGGCTTCTCTACTGTTTCACACTTATTTTCTGAAGAATAATATTCTACAATATATACAGTAACCTTCTTTTTTGGTCCACATTATTATTTGATGCCTGGTTACCCTATTGCTGTTTTTAAACTTAACAAAGCAACCAGGCTGCATTCGTACATCAAGCAAATTAAATATAGAGAGGTCGTCTTTTGGCACAGCCTTCTCTTTCTTTTTGTCTTGTCATGTACGAATGAAGAAAATGAAAGGTTCAGCTCATCGTACAAAGGTTCCTGTGCAGAAAACAAATATTGGACAAATTGAAATTTCCAGTGTCACCAGTGCATGTGATAGAAAATGCAGATTCTAATTATACAAATATATATTTATATGTGATTATATAAGTTGTTTGCTCACAGTCAGTTCCTTGTCCTCGTCCACGCCAGTGTCCCCCCAGTTTCCTAGTTCCTCTGTGGGGTCGTAGCTGTACTGAGGAACCAAAATGTGTCGGAGTTCAACTAATCTGAAGCAAAACAGTCAAAAGTAATTAAATACACAGAAGAGATGCCACAACTGATGCGCTGCTTAAACTACACGAACCCTCTTACCTCGATCTCCTTCTAATGTAAATGACCTGCAGAGAAAAGGACACTAATAGACAGCCCACTCAACACTGGGAAAATGATGCATTCATTTGAAGTGAAATATGGTTCATGAAAACCAGATAAAACAAAACGGTTCTCACCACTGCCACTACACATCCAGCTAGCATGAGTAGGAAAAGGGGGATGAGTGCGTAGTATCCAGAAAACTGAGGCTTTAGGGGTGAAATGTGGGGAGTTGTGGTGTTAAAAAGCATCTTTTTGCTCAGTCTCCTTCAAACTCTCCCCTGCTCCATGAACCTCAGGTGACACGTTTAAGACGTTCACTGCAGCACTGCGGTTGTCACTTCTACTGAAAAGCCATGTTGGGCTTCCTCAACCCCAACAACTCATAATTAATATCAAGTGTCAAACAGAACATGCTTTCCCTGAGTTTATCAACACTTTTAAAGTATTTCAAATGAACTGATGATGAGCCCTATCGCAAGAAGTCCCACAAATCCCACGTCCCATTCGATCTTACCTTAGGTGGAGATTGTGAATACAAATATTTCCTTATTGCCTCTTTAATTTCACTTTACAGGAGGTTTACAGGGACACTGCTCTTACTGTACATGGCTCCTCAACCTGCTCAGTCACATTCCTGAGTGAGGAGTGGATGTGAAGTTTTCTGCCACTTTGGTTTCAGGAAAACATGTGTTTGTTTCTCTACATGCAAACAAATGTATCATGGTTTTGAAGGTTAAAACAGTAGGTACTGTTAGAAAGTATAATTTGGTAGTTACTTTACTTTCATAGTTCGTCGATGACACACACACACACACACACACACACAGTATGTAGTTTTCTGTTTCTTCCAGCAGAGGCAACAGTGTTGTGAGCTCCTGGAGGAGGAAGAGAGCAGGGACGGTGCACAGCACTGGCAGTATTTGCATATTTTGCACAGGTAGAGTTCGCTGAGCATGTCTTCAGTCAAGCATTTACCTCAGTGACACAGAATGGGACTCCAGCTAACAGAGGTAAGATGGCAAAATAACTTCAGTGCTTTGAAAGACTGACTCAGTGTTTTGGAGGTAATGTTAAAGTGAGAGGCTGCAGTTAGTAACTGAGCTCAGGATCCTCAGTAACAGTCTGGGTTTTAGCTCAGAGTGAGTTTTATCATACTGTGGGTTAAGGATGCCTACATGGAAGCTTCATGGTGAGATAATGTCACAGTGGCTTTGAGGAAATCTTGTCTTTTTATAAACGTATCAAAGTTTTGCCATAGACTAAGTGGCGCGCTTCAGTAGATTTCCTGTTAAGATTTGAAAGGCTGTTAATTATTAGACCAACGTAATCCCTCAGTGAGACTCCAGTCCTTAAACAGCCTACTTGTCCTGCCTGCAGTAAGTTATTTATGTTTTTTAAATGATGATTTTTATGTGTGTGTGTTTTGTGTTTTAGTTTTTCATTCCACCACGCTGTGAATAAAGACGAGCTGAGACTGTGACACACAATAACCTAAGAGGACTTGCACTTGTTTTTTCCCTAAAATGTGATGGATCCTCCTGAAGGACAAAAAGAGAAAAAAGAGACAATCCAGAGACAAGATGACAGTGTAACCGACGTCCCCATACCTCAGAGAGACGACATGTATGCACTGCACATTTACAGTGAGATTCAAGAGGTCCCTGAAAGGGATGAAACTCATCTGCCTGAGCGCAATGACTCTGCGCTCAGGATCAGGCTTCCCAGTGACTGTTTGGTGTGTCCACAGGGCCGTGCGCCCCCTCCACTTCCCCCCAGGATGCGACCCCCTCTCTTTAACACCAAAAAGCGGTTTTCCTGTGACCTCACTACTCACAAACTGGATCGTTCCACGACAGAAATAGACAGTCACGTGAGTATGTGAGACAACTGTGTCATTCATGACCCAAATGATCAGCAGCGAGATCAGAGAACAATGTGGTATTTGTGTGTTTTTATCTTTGTGTGTCTTTATCAGGATCCGTGGGCCATTACTCTAATAGACGCGCCACAAGGCAGCACCAAGAGGCTGACTTCTTTTAGTGCTGCAATTTCCAAGTAAGAGAATAATGCTAAATGTATGTCTGAGTACAGTACTGACATCAGTTTTTTCCGTGTATAAGATTCCGTGTATGATTCAACAAAAGCGGCTGCAGATCTTTAGTCAAAAGAGTTTCTTAAAAGTAATCTTCCCAGTGATGATCTTTTTTTGTATGACTGACTGAGCAGACAGAAACATGATGCAAACAGTGACTCCACTTATTGTGAAGTATGAAGTTTCTCAGTAAAAGACCCCACATTGTCTGATAGGAACAACATTTGGTCCCTGGTCTTTAAGCAGCCCCTCACAAGCACATACTCCCCCTGCACTTTTTAAACAGGAGATGAGTGTAATAGGACCTCTATAGCTCATCAAACACGAAAAAGAAACTCATCTCATCAACATATCTGGGTCAAAACAATCGCAGAAATAATCAACGTGTTCCAGCATCAGAGAAACGTTTAGATAAAGTGTTTATAAAGCTTAAATTATCGTCCTGTCGATCAGATTTAGTATAAACCAGCCTTCTTACTTAGATAAAAACATTTTTCTTTCTGATCAGGTCTGCTCTGATTCCTCTGGTTGCATCACGCATTTCTATTGTGGTTGGGCTCCTATTAGGGGAATACTTGGGTCATGAAAAACACACCTAGTGTGTGTGTGTGTGTGTGTGTGTGTGTGTGTGTGTGTGTGTGTGTGTGTCTTTATTTATTTATTTATTAAACTTAAGTGCGCTGATCTTCATCTTCATACTTTTAACACACTGACAACCGGTTTCTCCGGTAGGCTGAGGTCCCAGTACAAACACACAGACACAGTTCATAACTCAGGTGTGGTTTGGGGTCAAGTGCTACATGTGCATCCTGCCCTGCTGCAGCAGGTGGAGGTGAACGTCTGTGTGGCCACTGAGTGGGACAACCATCAAATTCCCTTCCCCACCACAGGTAAGTTACTTCTTAGCCTGCACCCTCACCACTATGCATTTTTTTGATCTTCTCACTGTGAGTCAGTGCAGATGTTGGCAGAAGTCGGTGGACTCTGAACTCTAATCTTTTACAGTGAACAGGACAGTGAAGAGTCTGATTGATGACCTCTTACATCTGCTGGACCTCAGCCCCAACACAAGTGGGGATTATGTTCTAAAACTTTGTGACTCTGATGAATATCTCCATAAGTACGTCTGTCTCTCTCTCACACACACACCATGAATGATCTTTTTAAATTAACCATATGCTCTGTTCAGACATTTGTTATTTTAGTCAGTGAAACATCTGTCGTTTCCCACGTGTCCCTGTAGTGAAGAGCTGCTGGGTGTGCATGAAACTATCCAGATCTACTACAAGTTTAAACTTGTAGTCCCCCTACGACTTCTCCGTGTGGACAACCTCAAACGCCATCTGGCCAGGGATGTAAGTCAGTGCAAACTCCTTCTGTCTCCACCCCCAGTGTAGATCATTTACCAAGAGGGGACTGCCAGTCTCTAGTCTCAAGAAGCTGCTTTCGCAACCAGCTGCACCGGAGTCTTATCACCAGGACTTTTGCAGCTGTAAAAACCTCCGCCCTAAGTTTGTGACTTTGTTCTCATCATGCTTGGTGGTGTTTACATAGGAAACTGAAGTGTCCTGAGATTTATGCTAATGAAAAGCCAACATAAAAACAGCCACTTAATTCTTTTCTATTCTTGATTCTATAGATATTCAATAAACTACAACAGTCCTGCAAAGAAAATAATATTTCACCATGTTTCTTTCTCTGTAAGGGGGAAGACGACAGGAGCCCATGCCACCTGTACCAGTTGCTGCGTCCGATGCGTGTTTTTAACACCAGCAAGTAAGATGACAAGGAGATCCTCCACCCGCCTTTTGAGGTGGTTTTAGTAACGACAGCTGCTCAGTGCATCAAACCGTGTCTGTCTGTAGAAAACAGGGCTCCCACTGCTTTGTCATTTGTGTGTGTTTAACCTTTCCTCTCAGGTTGAGCCTGCAAAATGTGCTTAACAGCTACAACCGAGAGGTGACGGAGCTATTGAAAAGCAAGGTCAGTAAAAAAACAAGAATCCACGTATCCATCAGGGGTTGATTCTGATTGTTGGCTCTGATCTTGTCACATCTGCAGTCTGGGGCCAATGTCAATGAGCTCATCAACCACGTTCGCACCATCAGCAATCTTCTGTTTGGGCTCTCGTGTCAGGAGTTGGAGGACGCCATTGGCAGGCTCAACAGAATCAATCCCTTAGTGCTGGTAGGATGCACCCTAACTTTCATGTTCTACAATCTGTGTAATCAGTCCTGTTCAGCTTTTAGCGACTTTTTCCTTTTTGTACAATACTCTTTTTGCTGTCCTATCTTTCTTTATATTACCATTGACCTTGTGCCTCTTCCATGGTAACTTGGCAATACAGTGTGTAAAATAAATAAATAACTAAAAATAAAAATACATAAAATAAAATTATAATAAAAATGTCTAGAAGAAAACTACATCCTCATTCCACTGATCAGCAATTAGCTATATGTCTTTTTTACAGAGCCAGGATGAGGTGTCTGAATGTGAGAGCGGTGAGTATCTTTTCTTCTTTTTATTTGACAGTAACAATAAAGAGACAGCACTGATACTGTGATGTGCAGTTACTGTATATATACAGCAAAGGTCTTAAACACTTAATCAAAAAGGTGCTTTAAATATTTGCAATTTGACAAGAAACACATATTGCAAGACCATTGGCAGCATAGTCCAACAACAAACAGCAGGTTTCTAAACAGAAACGCACTGTGTCCAAAATAATTCCATATTTAGTTATCTGTTCTATAAAGCTGGTCCTATGTTTTTCATAGACTGTTCACTAGTGTCTTTGAATTGCAGCCTCATATGTGGGTTTTATGGACTAAACTAGAACAGTGAACAGACCGACAAGATACAACAAGCAGGGCGCAGCGTAACAAAAATAGAATTTTGTCATAAAATATGCAAAACAATGTTAAAGGTGGGAGGATTAGACAATTAGATATTTAATGAATGCAGGAAGCCACAGGTCTGCCCACAGTAGCTTCACACAGGAGAGTCAGTACATGAGAAGGCGCACGCACACACACAAACACACACACACACACACCTGTGATCAATTAACTCACTGCCATCAGCCATTGGCCTGCACCAAGTGAAATTCCCCCACCCGCACACAAAGCCAAGGCACCAATACTGATCCACACTGTTAGATATTTACTGTCATTATATGTGTGTGACATTTTCACTACACAGTAGCTTTTTTTAAAAATTGCCACTATAGAGAGGAAGAATAGGAAGAAAATGATCATTACTGTGTAATGGAAAAATACTGTGTAGTAATGTGTCAAAAATCCTTTATTAAATGTTTGTTCGCTCATTTGTAATAAAAACATTTTGCTGTGATGTTTGTTATCTGTACTCCAGCATTGATCATGCTTAACAGGGAGCTGCTGAAGGTGCTGCAGATCTATTCCGACAACTTCCAGTCAGACTTCAGGGCCCAGGAGGTAGCCTGCAACCTGCAAACCCGTTTGATTGACGACAACCAGGAAATTTTACAGTTCAACATTTCTGCTCTCTACAAGCTGCAGTTTACCTGGGTGTCAATGTATGTGTGCAATTATAGTCACATAAAACATGTTGATGCATTTTATGTGCACACAATAGTTGTTTTTGTTTCCCTGTTTTTTTAAATTTATTTTTTAATAGTTATGAGTCATTCTCTGTTTCCTGTGAGCTGACGTACGGAGGAGTAAAGATCTGCAACACTGGCCATTCTGAAAATATCAGCACAGCTTTGTCATATGGAAACAAGATCCTGTTCAACCGCATGTAAGAGCAAGATCTTGTAGAGTGTCATTGTGTAAATATTTCATGGCATTCAACTTCCCCCTTTCTCAGAAGAATATTATTGTCTTAAATGGTGAAGTGAAAAAGAAGGTCACAAAAATCAGCTTCATCGTACATATTTCTCATAAGAGTGCATGAAAACCAACTTACATCACCTTTCTTTTTAAACATCGGTTTGTGGGAAATACAAAAAGTGAAAACAGTTCAGCATTTATGATGGTTGTTTTTTTTTTTCTTTAGGATGGTGTTCCCTATGCCAGTCAATGAGCTGCCATACGAGAGCATGTTGACATTTCACCTCAAGGGCTCTAAGAAAGGAAAGAACCAAGAGCTGTTAGGCTGGGCTGTGCTCCCACTTTTCAGCGACAAGTATGTTCTTTACATTTCTACCTCTATACCTGTTCGAACACCAGCGCAACAGTAGACCCACCGCAGTAACCAGTGGCCTCCAAAAGCATTAAGACGCTTCACGCGTTGCCTCAAATGTTTTCTTTTGAATGAACCAATCTATAAAGTAAAAACAATTGTGGTTTTTTTTGGACTCTTCCACTGAAAACCAAACCAAAATCTCTCTTTTGCAAAAATAATTATTTAGTAGAAGCCGCTTTAGCAGCAGGGGCAACTTTGAGTGTCTACAAGCTCACAACTGGATTTGGGTGGTTTATCCCATTCTTCCTGTCTTTACAAAAATTGTCCAAGGTCTTAGTTTGGACTTTGTCTGGGCAGCTCCAGGACAGGACAGTGAGAATCCAATTAGTGTTTTTTTTTTGTTTGTTGTTGTCCTGACATGCAGTGGGAATTGTCACTTCAGTTTACTTCTGTTGGACTCTAAAATTCTAGACGCATGTCAAGGAAATAAAAGAAAAGAGGATACAGCTGAGCAAAATAAAAGGAGGTCTGGACCCACTGTAGTATGTGCCCTTTGTGTGTCTAGGAATCTGGTAACGGGGACCATCCTGCTCAGTATGTCCACGCTGGCTGGGATGCCCGTCCCTCCCTCTCCTGCTCTGTCTGACGGCCACACACATGCAGTAGGAGTGATACTGCAGGTCAGTTATACTGAGCAACTCACAACACCAACGACACCACGTTTAGCTGCTTAGTGATTCATCTCGCGTTCTTCCCCAGCTCGAGTTTCCACATCAGTGTGAATGGACGTACCAGAGGCCCATCGCACTACCCGGTTTAACCGAATTCACTGAGCCCTGTGAGGAATTGGAAAAGAAAATGTTGAGTGTTTCTAAGAACCACTGCCTGTGTTTGTGAGTATGAGAAAATGCCCCATGTGTTAACTATTGTACGTGTAACAGTGCAGCAAACACACTAACCACTTATCCGGTTCAGGGTCACAGGGGGGCTGGTGCCTATCAACATATAACTTGTTTGCTTTCTAAAAGGAGATTTGCTCACTTGCTGGATTCCTGAAGCCATTTGTGAAAGAAAAATCTCTTGTTCCCAGTCTAACAGGAAACGACAAAGCCTTTCTGTGGGAGAAGCGTTACTTTTCTAACAAGGCAAATACTTTCCTCCACCTCTTGCTGGGTGGAGCCCCCCACTGGCAGCCTGAAGACTTGACAGAAATCTATACTATCCTGGAAAACTGGCCCATCTACCTCCCTGAGGAGGCCCTGTTCCTGCTTAGTGACAGGTACAGGTTACACTGCATATAGAAACGCAGACACAAACATGTGTGCAAAGCAACTAAACCAACTAAAATACTGCAAAATAATACTAGAAAAAATACTAGATAATTACATGAAATAAAGGGGCAAAGACTGGTTGTCAACTGATGTACTGTATCTTGGTTCAGTTCTAACTTTCACCTGATCTTAATGATATGTGGACATAATAAGGAGATGACATAAAAATAAGTGTGGTGTTTTTTTTTTTTTTAGTTTTCATGATCAGACGGTGCGAAAGGCTGCAGTTCAGTACTTTGAGCAGATATCAGATGGAGAGCTCGAGGTGTTTCTGCCACAGCTGGTCCAGGTATGGACCATGTTGTTCTAACTATAGCTTCTGTGATTGAAGGTTTAATATTTCAACAGTGTGTTGAACTGGTTTAAGTCTTCAGATTGTAAATATGACGCCACACACGCTTCGTGTTGACTGTTTGTTTGTATTTGTATTTGTATTTGTATTTGTATTTGTGTTTGTAGTTGTATTATCAGCACTCTTGTTCTGCAGGCTCTAAAGAGTGAGTGGAAGTTGGACGGACCTCTGGTGATGCTGCTGTTGGAAAGATCACTGAAGAACATACGAATTGCCCATCAACTGTACTGGTGAGCAGCAGAGTCAGACAGCAAACTGAGGGGATGTACAATGGTGTAGTTTCATTTACCTTCTGCACATTGGTGCAAGGTTTTTATTTTTTTTTTTACACCAGATGCCCTTCCTGCCACAACCCTCCCATTTTACCCTCCCATTTTAACCCAGCCACCAAGGGCCATTTGACTCCGCTGCCTTCTGCATCTCAACTCAATGCTCAAATCACTGAGCCAACAGACCCCAGTTCCAAAAACGCTGGGAGGATGTGTAAAACGTAAAGAAAAAAAAATGCAACGATTTGCAAATCTCATCAACCCATATTTTATTCACAATAGGACATAAACAACATATCAGGTGTTGAAACTCAGGAATTTTGCCATTTAATTGAAAATATTAGCTCATTTTAAATTTGATGACCGCAACACATGGGGCAACAAGAGGTTGGAAAAGTAATTGCTGCAGAACTTAAAGAAATGGAGAAACATTTGACAACTAATTAGGTTAATTGGCATCAGGTCAGTAACATGACTGGGTATAAAAAGGAGCATTTCAGAGAGGCAGAGCTTCTTGAATGTAAAGATGGGCAGAGGTTCAACAACCTGTGACAAAAATTTGTGGAAAAATGTTCCTCAACGCAGAATTATGAAGACTTTGAAGATGCCACCATCTACAGTATATGATGTCATCAAAAGATTCAGAGAATCAGGAGAAATCTGTGCCCAAGGGACAAGGCTGAAGGTTTAAAAGTGGAAGCGTGTGATCTCCATTAAAAACAGGAATGATTCTCTACTGGACATCACTGCATGGGCTCAGGAAAACTTCCAGAAATCACTATCTCTGAACATACTTCGCTGTGCAATCCACACATGTGAGTTAAAGCTCTAAAGCTCAAGGAAGAAGCCATATGTGAAGACAAACCAGAAATGCTGCCGCCTTCTCTGGGCCAAAGCTCATTTAAAATGGTCTGAGGCAAAGTGGAAAACTGTTGTTTTTTTTTAATGCATGGACGCCGTGTCCTGGGGACCATGCAGCTTGTTATCAGCAGACAGTTCAAAAGCCTGCATCTCTGATGGTATGGGGGTCTCCTCCCTCAACTCTCAACTGCTCTCCTCACTTCCCAGATGTTTACAGACAGTTGTTAATAGAAAAGGGGATGCTACACAAGGGAAAACATCACCCTGTTACAACTTTTTTTGAGATGTGTTGCTGCCATGAAATTGTTTATGCTCTACTGTGAATAAAATATGGGTTTGTTAAGATTTGCAAATCATTGCATTCTGTGTTTATTTGTGTTTGCACACCCTGTACTAATGTTTTATACAATGACAGGCTGCTGGAAGATGCCCAGAATGACCCCTACTACCAGAACTGGTACAGTAAAGTCCGAGCTGCTCTGTTGCTCTGTTGTGGCCGGGCACTAAGGCAGGAGCTTGAGCGTGAAGCCCAACTGGTGTCTGTGCTCGTGCAAGTGGCTGAGAAGGTTCGCACTGCTGATAAGGCTCGACGTAAGGTCCGTAAACAGATGTGTCATCCACGCTGGCTCATAATCCTCTATTCATTTTATTAATCTTTGCTTTATTCATGTCTGTAGAATGTTTTAAATAAAGAAAAAGAGAAGATCAATGACTTCTTCAGTAATGGAGTCAGCTGTTGTCTACCACTGGATCCTGCAGTGTGTGTTAAGGCAGTTGATGTGGATGTAAGAACATTACACAACTCGTTACACCTAGAGTTGACAGTAGATCATTATTCTTATCTAGTTTGCACAGTGCTGTACCCTTCTGATCCGTGTTTTCTCATTTTGGTATGAACTTACAGGCTTGTAAGTTCTATAACTCCAATGCTACTCCTCTGGGGATCCAATTTATCTGTGCTGACCCTCTGGCCAAAAACGTCAGTGTCATCTGTAAGGTTAGTACATCATTTATTGATCCCGGCTGCTGTCTTGAAATGAAAACAAAAGGACTTCCTCCTTTTACTCAGTTAAATGTGTCTCTCAGACAGGAGATAACCTTCGTCAGGACATGCTGGTGCTTCAGATTGTCCGTGTGATGGACAGGGTGTGGCTCCAGGAGGGTCTTGACCTGCAAATGATCACCTACAGGTGTCTTTCTACTGGCACGGCTCAGGGTCTGTTTGATTAATTTAGTGTGTTTTAGAGTGTACACAAACGATGTTCCTGTTTTATATCTCCATGGCTGTGAATTAAGGTTTTTATTGGTTGTCAGGCCTGGTGGAAGTGGTTCCAGAGGCAGTGACCCTGGGGAAGATTCAGCAGGAGTTCGGCCTGGGTGGGACCCTTCGTGAAGACACACTGGAGAAATGGTTCCACATGTGGAACAAAACTAAGGACGGCTATGAGAAGGTTAAGATCAGTGTTTTTAATCTCAATCTTATTCACTGTTGGTGGCACGTAATTTTGCCGCACTGTGTAACAGTGTCCCATGTTTATGCACAGGCTGTGATGAACTTCATCCACTCATGTGCAGGCTGGTGTGTGGCCACGTTCATCCTGGGAATCTGTGACCGCCACAACGACAACATCATGTTGAAACCCAGTGGACACATGTTCCACATTGACTTTGGCAAGATAATGGGCAACGCGCAGATGTTCGGAAGCTTTAAAAGGCGAGTCACTGTAAGATTGAGTGGCAGGAAGATACAGAAAAACGGTCATAGTCAAAGATATAAATGTGAATTTTTTGCAATGACAGGGACCGGTCACCATTCATCTTTACATCTGGGATGCAGCACTTTATCACAGGCGGGGGGCAAAAGCCTCAGCGTTTGCATCGCTTTGTGGAGCTCTGCTGTGAAGCTTACAACATAATCAGGGAGCGCTCTGCACTGATACTGAGCCTGCTGGAGCTGGTGAGACCTTTTTACTTTAACAACTCAAGGTACATATGATTTTATATTTATAGATGTAAGACTTTTTCATTTGTGTTTTTAAAGATGCTACGTGCAGGAATGCCAGAACTGAAAGACTTTAATGACCTGCAGTACGTCCAGAACAACCTCAGACCTCATGACACAGTTCTAGAGGCCACATCCTACTTTACAAAGTAATTTAATGTGCAATATGTTGATCTACAAAGCTCACAATATTATGTCTGCAGTTATGTTATTCATTGGTTATATGTCTTTGTGTCTCTGCTAATGTAGGAAGATTAAGGAGAGCATAGGCTGTTTCGCAGTCAAGTTTAACTTCTTGACACACAACATGGCTCAAGGAAAGAAGCAAGAACCTCTAACCCTGAACGGCATCCCTGCTCCTAGCAACAACATCCAACAAGCTGTCATAGAGGAATACAACGCGAAAGGAAAAGATGTGGTAAGAGGGAAATGTGTGTCTTTCTAATGAAATATTGTTGGACCACAGTCGTCTTTCAATCACTCTCCAGAACTATTAGAGGAGTGTTACTGCTGTTTGTTGGCATTTCACTGCTCTTTGATCAGCACATGCTTCCAAGTGTCAGATTAAACTCGGTGACTAGAGTAGAGCTTCTTGTCAGTAAAAACAGAACCGTGGAGATCCCTTCAGTAAACCCAGGATTATAAATACGTTCTTATGATAATAAGAATAATAATGGATAAAAAACTAAAAGCTGTACCACAGCTGAAACCTTAACGAACCTCTATGAAGTTTTGCAAATCTTTGGGGAACCTCCCTTCAGCTGCCTTGTTGCATATAAAATAAAATAAAGTCATGACGGTCATTAAGGAGCTCCAGCATGGATTCTGGGTTGTCCACACACTTGTGGTTCGTTCACACTGTTACCTAATTAAATCATTTGTTTTGGTTGACTTCCAGGTCTATAGACTGAGAGTTACCATCGATGATGGTTTTCTGACCAGTGATAAGACATTTGCACAATTTGAGCTGATCCATAAGGAGCTGCAGAAATACTTCATTGAATCTATGCTCCCACAGTAAGTAGGAAAACAATACATACATGCTCATTCTTTTTAAGTGTGTATGGTATAATCTTTGCCTATTCTCGCTAAAAGGTTTCCTACTTGGTATCAGATGTCAATCACTCCAGGCAGGAAGATGTCTATGCTAAATAAATACCTAAAGCGGCTGTTTGAGGGACCCTGTAAGGGGGTAAGCTCCTTTAGGACTGCATCTCTCGTAACACTGTACCTGACTCTAGCTTGCAAACTAACCTCTCTCTGTCACCTGCAGAATGAATTTGTGTGCAGCTTATTCCTGGATGGCCCCAGCGTAGACAAACGAAATGCAGGTAACGTTCTGCTCTTAAATTATACATGGGTGCATCAAAAAAAATGCATAAAAGGCAAAAGTTTGTGAGGTAGATTCAGTGACATGTCTTGAGGAAATGTCTTTTTCAGGCGCTCGTGCTCAGATCCAGCTCCGGATTTCCTACTCTGACTGTAAGCTCTCAGTCCTGGTAAAACACCTGAAGAATATTGTGAGTGTACTTCACTCTTATCATTTCTTAATTTGCAGCATTATATAAGAGGAACGCGGGCACTGTATGACTGGGTTCTTTCTCAAAAGTAATTTATGGAGTGTCCTCTTTTCAACAGAAGCAGGCGAACGGCTCTAACCCTGATGCCTACGTGGTCACGCGTCTGAGACCAGACCCTAAGCAACGGTCCAAGAGGAAGACAAAGGTGGTCCGAAATAACGACAACCCTACCTTTAATGAACTGGTACATCATCTACCTTGCTTACCTCTTTTCAGTATATGTTTCTTATCTTGTGCATGTCCTTTGATTTCATGCGCTACTAGTTAATGTTCTTTCAATTCACTTGGACTTTGGATCATGATCCTGTTTTGTGTATCTCTTTGGAGATCGTTGGGTGAACCTAATGTGATGTGATGTGTCCAACGGACACTTCCCACATACTTGACAGCTTCTTATACTCATCCTGCAAAGCCAAGCCTCAACAGACTAAAGTGGATAAATAAAAGTGCCCCAGTTTTGGCAGAAATTCCAAATAAAAGCTGAACATCACTGCAGAAATATTCTGAAATGACTAAATGCATGTTTTGAAGCCGGGACTAATCCATGAAATGTCTCCTTGCTGTTCACAGCTGGAATATAATCCCGTCCCTCTGCTGTATGGGATGGTGCTGGAAGTAACAGTGAAGAGCAAAAAGACTTTTGTGGCGGCAACAAACATCAAACTGGACAAAAACCTGCTGGACAAGGAGAAATGGTTTCCCCTGGGAAACTGTGCAATCTGACTTCAGAGCTGCACTGTACACCAGCTGCCAGCAGGGGGGGCAGTAACACTGAGGCAGAGAACTCATTCAGGGACTCTGTAGACTGTTGAACTGAGACAAATTCACTTTTGTGAGGGAAGTGTGCACTCTCATTTATACTTATTTAACAGATGCAACGAACCACGCTCCAGAGCTAAATGCTGGGAGTGGAGTGGGGTGTTTGGATGAAGTTACAAAGCTGAAGGAACGATTGTTTACTCTGTGGAACATAATTTACCTCATCTGTTAAATTTTAAATGTTAATCAAATGAAGGACATTTGCTAAATAAGTCTGGGTTTTAGATTTAATCCCATTGATTGATGAAGGAAAAACATTACTTTTATTTTCATATTTGCACTTTTATTTGCACTTAAACTTTGTTTTCTTTGCTGTGACACATAAGTGTCCCCCCTTTAAATGTGTGTGGTTACGAGACTATTGATGTGACACAGGAGTGATTCTAGCAGGAGCAGCCTGTCTGTTACCTTAGTGTGTTTGTCCCTTTGGGCTGTGTCAGCTGGATGTCCTTGTCCAGTGGAATTAGAGGTGGGAGGAAGGGACGAGCGAGGTGAGAAGAGTATGTGAGCATGATGACAACTCTGTATCTCTGGCCTGAGGGGCTACGTTAGCACTCTCCTTCTCATTCCATCCTTTGTCTTATCCATCAGTGGCATTCAAACTCACATGCATAAACGGGCAAAGGCAGATGCTAACATGCCAACAGAGAAATACTCCTGGAAAACCACACACAGTCTATTTATAGACTATAGATTTATAGAGGATTTATAGGCCGGCCTTCATGTTACCTTAATATACGCTCCCACTGACAGACCTGCTGACCCGTACTCTCCTGTCTCATTCATAGGAGATGGTGATGAATGAGAATGGAAACAGACTTCCCAGCACTAAATTTGATTCAATAATGTCTATCTCTGTGAATTCTATTTATATTACACCCTGCTGGGTCTCACAGGAAGGTAGAAATTGCTGGCTGCTACTCTTTCATAGTACTGTTCATGGGTACTGTATGTTTCCTGGAATCATTCAGCCCTAATAAAAGAATTCCATATATTGTTTTGGAATAGATGATTAAACCCCAAAGTATATCCTATATGTGATGAACTTTGCATTTCTGAAACTATTAATATTGTAATATTCCTCCCAGAATTTCTCTTTGACATTTGCAATTCAGACAGTTATGTCTTTTTAAACCTGCTGGAACGTTCTGGCGTTTTCCTCTGCAGCCCACAGTGCAGGCTGTAGAAAAGTGGCGCGTCTATTTTTTGACAATAAAACTGGTATTTATATCTGAAGAAATGGTGATCTAGATTTATTTATATATCTTCGTTGTTGCTGTTGCATCAGCTATGCTCTATGAGTTGGCAAAGTGCGTGTGAACGAGAGAGAGAGAGAGCGAGAGCTGTTTTCAGGAATACCAGACAAAGACAAAGAGGGAGGCTGGATCTAGACTGCATCCATCTCGGGACAGGAGAGGCACCCAGCGGTAGCCTGGAGGTGTAGAAGGAAGAGGGGTGTGAAAATGGATGTATGTATAGTTACTTAATACAGAAGCATTGCACAGATGCACAAGATCATTTCCAATAAAAACTCAAGTGAAGAAACCTTCAGTAAAGCTGACACACTGAATGATGGGAAATACAATAACGGTCACACAGTGTCAGCTGCTCTAACTTGGCTCTTTATCTGTCTCCTATCCCCTCCTCCCCCATCACTCTTTTCCCCTCTGCAGCTCACCTTTCTTGAGACTGGTGAAGGGCAGAGTGTACTGGCCCACGAAGTCACTGCTGAGGAGGCCAGTCTGATCTCGGACGCAGAAGCGGATGAGACAGAGCTCGGGGACCCTGATGCTGAAGTTCATGTCTGCATCCCAATGAGGACTTAGAGCTGTAATAATAACAGAATAAATCACTTCATTAGAATAAATATGCCACTATAATACATATATCAATCTATTAATCTATTTGCAATAAAAAGGAATTTGCTCAAGTTCCTCTGTTCAGTTCTCTTATAAATCCACATTCATTTGCATCAACCTGTGACTTTATCCTTTTCATAGTGTGAAATGATTTGATGATTTATTCCCATGCATATGTGCAGCCTCCAGGACTCTTCACTATCTCTCTCGCTCTTGTTCTCTCCTTTTTTCCCCTTTTTGTTTCATGTGAGAGACAACAACACAGCAGTGTTTCCCTGCAAAAGGTTTGATTCTAAGTTCATTTCCTTTGTGCCATTTCTGCAAACACAAACACCAAATCAAAATGAGACACGCTTTGAAACTCATGAGAAGTTTGTCAGAAACCAACAGATTAGGAATAGACGTCCACACTATAAAATCCAGATGACAGTTAATTTAGGAGCCAGAAAGAAACTTTAAAATGGAGCATCCTAGTGACAATTTAAAAATACTTTTTACAACCATTGATGTCAGTTATGATGCTCAAAATCACAGCTTCATCCAGTTTCCCGTCATAGCCATGATGCGTGATGGACTTGTTTTCAAAGGAAATCCACTCCTACATTTTGAATAATCTCATTGACACATTTTTTCTCAGAAGCCCAACAGCTGCTCACATAGAAAGGAGAACAACACCAACTTACAGAAACCACAGAGCATTGTTGTCATAGAAAACTCCCCAGGAAATCTTGTACAGACATTCATGTCTCGCTCAGGATAAACTGTGTCCACCTTTTGTCTATCACCATCATCAGGTCAAAATGTTAATATGGTGGTCAATGTTTCACCTCTCATCCCAACTTCTTCTTTTCCTTTCGGCTGCTCCCTTTCAGGGGTCGCCACAGCGAATCATGTGCCTCCATCTAACTCTATCCTCTGCATCCTCTTCACTCACACCAACTAACTTCATGTCCTCCCTCACTACATCCATAAATCTCCTCTTTGGTCTTCCTCTAGACCTCCTGCCTGGCAGCTCCAACCTCAGCATCCTTCTACCGATATATTCACAGTTTCTCCTCTGAACATGTCCAAACCACCTCAATCTGGCCTCTCTGACTTTATCTCCAAAACATCTAACATGAGCTGTCCCTCTGATGTCCTCATTCCTGATCCTGTCCATCCTCGTCACTCCCAAAGAGAACTTCAACATCTTAAGCTCTGCTACCTCCAGCTCTGCCTCCTGTCTTTTCTTCAGTGCCACTGTCTCTAAGCCGAACAACATTGCTGGTCTCACCACCGTCTTGAACACCTTTCCTTTCATTCTCGCTGATACTCTTTTATCACACAACACACCTGACACTTTTCTCCACCCGTTCCAACCTGCCTGCACTCGCCTCTTCACCTCTTTTCCACACTCACCGTTGCTCTGAACCGTTGACCCTAAGTACTTAAAGTCCTGCACCTTCTTCACCTCTGCTCCCTGTAACCTCACCGTTCCACCTGGGTCCCTCTCATTGACACACATGTATTCTGTCTTGCTGCGGCTAAGCTTCATTCCTCTGTTTTCCAGAGCAGACCTCCACCTCTCTAGATTTTCCTCAACCTGCTCCCTGCTCTCACTACAAATAACAATGTCATCTGCAAACATCATAGTCCAGGGAGATTCTTGTCTAACCTCATCTGTCAGTCTGTCCATCACCAGAGCAAACAAGAAGGGGCTCAAAGCCGATCCTTGATGCAGACCCACCTCCACCTTGAACTCCTCTGTCACACCTACAGCACACCTCACCACTGTCTTACAGCTCTCATACATGTCCTGCACCACTCTAACATACTTCTCTGCCACTCCAGACGTCCTCATACAATACCACAGCTCCTCTCTCGGCACCCTGTCATACGCTTTTTCCAAATCTACGAAGACACAATGCAACTCCCTATGACCCTCTCTGTACTTCTCCATCAGCGTCCTCAAAGCAAATACTGCATCTGTTGTACTCTTTCTAGGCATGAAACCATATTGCTGCTCACAAATGTTCACCTCTGCCCTTAGCCGAGCTTCCACTACTCTTTCCCACAACTTCATTGTGTGACTCATCAGCTTTATTCCTCTGTAGTTGCCACAGCTCTGCACATCTCCCTTGTTCTTAAAAATTGGTACCAGTACACTTTTCCTCCAGTCCTCTGGCATCCTCTCACTCTCCAAGATCTTGTTAAACAAACTAGTCAGAAACTCTACTGCCACCTCTCCTAGACACTTCCATACCTCCACAGGTATGTCATCAGGACCAACTGCCTTTCCGCTCTTCATCCTCTTCAATGTCCTCCTCACTTCACTCTTACTAATCTTTGCTACTTCCTGCTCCACACCAGTCACCTCTTCTACTCTTCGTTCCCTTTCATTTTCCTCGTTCAAAGTACTCCTTCCATCTTCCCATCACACTCCTGGCACCTGTCAATACATTTCCATCCTTATCTTTAATCACCCTAACCTGCTGCACATCCTTTCCATCTCTATCTCTTTGTCTGGCCAACCTGTACAAATCCACCTCTCCCTCTTTAGTGTCCAACCTAGCATACAAGTCCTCATATGCTCTTTGTTTGGCCTTTGCCACCTCTATCTTCACCTTACGCTGTATCTCCCTGTACTCCTGTCTACTCTCTTCAGTCCTCTCAGTGTCCCACTTCTTCTTAGCTAACCTCTTTCTCTGTATACACTCCTGAACTTCCTCGTTCCACCACCAAGTCTCCTTGTCCGCTTTCCTCTTTCCAGCTGACACACCGTGTACCCTCCTACCTGTCTCCCTGATCAAATTAGCTGTAGTAGTCCAGTCATCTGGAAGCACCTCCGAACCACCCAGAGTCTGTCTCAGCTCCTCCCTGAAAACTAAACGACATTCTTCCTTTTTCAACTTCCACCACTTCGTCCTCTGCTCTGCCTTAGTCCTCCTTATCTTCCTCACCACCAGCATCATTTTACACACCACCATCCTGTGTTGTCTGGCTACACTCTCCCCTACCAATGCTTTACAGTCACTGATCTCTTTCAGATTACAACGTCTACACAAGATGTAGTCTACCTGAGTGCTTCTCCCTCCGCTCTTGTACGTCACCCTATGTTCCTGCCTCTTCTGAAAGAAAGTGTTTACTACAGCCATTTCCATCCTCTTTGCAAAGTCAACCACCATCTGACCTTCTGCGTTCCTGTCCTGAACACTAAACCTGCCCATAACTGTCTCATCACCTCTGTTCCCTTCACCTACATGCCCATTGAAATCTGCACCAATGACAACTCTCTCACCTCTGGGGATGCTCTGCATCACTTCATCTAACTCACTCCAGAATTTCTCCTTCTCTTCTAACTCACATCCTACCTGTGGGGCATAACCACTCACAACATTGAACATCACCCCTTCAACTTCCAGCTTCAGACTCATCAACCTGTCTGATACTCTTTTCACCTCTAGAACATTCCTCACAAAATCCTCTTTCAATATAACTCCTACTCCATTTCTCTTCCTATCTGACCCATGGTAAAACAACTTAAACCCTGCTCCTAAGCTTTTAGCCTTGCTACCTTTCCACCTGGTCTCCTGGACACACAGTATGTCCACCTTCCTTCTCTGCATCATGTCGATCAACTCCCTAGCCTTCCCTGTCATAGTACCAACATTCAAAGTCCCTACTGTCAGTCCTACATTCTTAGCTTTCCTCTTCTCTCTCTGCCTACGAACACACCTTCCTCGTCTTCTTCTTCGTCTTCGACCAACAGTAGTCCAATTTCCACCGGTACCCTGTAGGTCAACAGCACCGGTGGCGGTCGTTGTTAACCCGGGCCCCGACCGATCCGGTATGGAAGTCTTTGTCACGATTCGCATGTTTGATTTGGCATGTGTTTTACGTCGGATGCCCTTCCTGCCACAACCCTCTGCATTTATCCAGACTTGGGACTGGCACAAGAAGACACTGGCTTGTGCCCCCTTGCGGTTGCATTTTCACCTCTCATCCCAACAACTTCATTATTTCTTACTATTACTATTTCAATATTGATACATTAAAATAAAAGTCGCCATGTCTAAATTCTGATCTGAAAAAATGAATCAGACTAATGAAAGAAGGGCCAAGTCTGGCAATGCAGGTGACCAAGTCAAGCCACAGTCCAGAGATGTACTGTATATACAGAAGCAAAGTGTCAGTGCACAGTTTATGTCGCAGTACTTACAGTTGTTTTTGAGAGTGTGTGTGTTTTTTCTGCGGGAGTCAGATGAAATCCCATGAATCTCTACTCTAACAAAAGGGTCCAGAGTTTTACCATTCTTGGGGACAGGTAGGTTGGAGCCACTGATCACCTGTAGGAAGGCAGGCACACACATGAGAAGCATAAGAACAAAATCCAAACCAGGAACAAACAAGAGAGGCAGTTAGTAGAGTAGAGTAAATAAAAGTAGAGCCTCTCTGCAGTCCTCTCACATTTAGCCTTCCCTTCCCCGGTCCTGATCAAAGACAAACCTGCATGTACTTATCACGACATGCCCCGCTTGGCACTGGTGGGGCTTTACAGCATCTGGGCCAAAATTACTGTGTCTTTTTTCTCCTAAACTCACCCTACAAAACACCCCGCACTGTGCACAGTAACTGAGTGCACAGATAGCAGTTTCATAAAGATTTGTTATAGACGAACAGACCATTGCTTACTGTATTGTTGACAGTTTAATGCTAAACAGACTCATAAAAGCTCAGAGGGAAATATTGTTTTCTGGCGCGGATGAATAATTTAATGTTCAAAGATTGAAAACTCGACTCTATCTAACTTACAACACTGAATGCTACTCATGACTCTGGCTGAGTTGAGAGCTGAGTCAAGATTGCTGGATTTTCCCTGAAGTGATCAAATAATAGAATGATGATGTGAATAGTGAATAAATAAAGGTAGTTGTTTCCCAGGGCGTCCAGAAAAAGAGCACACTGCTTTCGATTTCATGCAGTGAGCTGGGAAGATATACAGTGTGCGTACATTTCATTGGTCTGATGTGCTTCTGCTTAAAATTCTAAACAACCTTGTGAAGTCATTTCTTTCATCAGAGGTACAGAATATCAGCATTATATGCATGTGCATATATATATATATATATATATATATATATATATATATATATATATATCCATCTATCTATCTATCTATCTATCTATCTATCTATCTATCTATCTACAGTAGTTGCATTTAGTAACTATGCTGCCTGAGAAAGGTCTACTAAGTAAATATTTTCGGGACTGGATATGGTCAAAAATCATAAATCCACAAGTAATAATGATTTGCCATCAGTTCAAAGGTCAGTTCACTAACCTGGAGACGTATCGATAAATTTGCTTTTATGTGTTCAGGCTTTGAGATCATTAAAACACATTTTAAAGGTTTAACAGTAACATCTATTTCAATAAACAAAGTACCTTTTCCTCTGGATACTCAAGTTAAAAAAAGAACCTTTTTTCACTTTAAACTTTGACAAGAAAAAAAAAGAATAACAATTTAAAGCACTTGTAATGTAGCACTCAGAACATGCTTTATTTGTTAAAGACTTCAAACTTCAATTGCATCTGGCAAATAATTGCTGTCAAGAGTTTTCATGATGGCTTGGGTGGAAAATAGTTCTACTAAAAACTTTATCCTGGAAAGAGATTTTTTTAAGTATTGTAATTATATGTTCCACTAACTTGTTTTGGATTGTGGTGGAGGATGAAATGTTAGAGACAGATATCTGAAAACCTTTACAAATTAAAACTAAAACAACCTGCATGGCTAAACACTGGAGTTAACTCTTTAAGTGTCTTTCTCATCTGCAAGAGGTCTTTTGCTCCTATGTGATCGCAGGCAATTACACATATTGTCTTTGCTTTAGAAAAGCCCCAGATATCTTTTGAAAGCCACGATTATGTTCAACACATAAAGCAAATTGTTATATCTCTATAATTGGACTATAGTCCTTATGGGCAAACGACAAATCTGTAACTTGATGTGTCTGTGTTATCCACCCTTTGTTAAGTGGCTTAGATACAAGTGCTGCTATTACTTTGCCCCAAGATGCTTAGAATAATCATTTATTAATTGGATCCCAGATGTAATTGCATTAATTCACAACTCTTTCTCATTTCCCCTCACTTTGACAGGGAGATAATCTGTTTAAACACAGACACATCATTGTTGGTTCACAGCACTCAGTAGGAAAGCATTTATCTCGAGGCAAAGAGTAAGATGAGCTTGACTGCACAATGTCCCAGATTTTGAGACATAGACACGTGTGTATATACACGCTAAGCACACAAACATAGAGTCCCATAACATTACAGTTTAATCCCTAAATCCAGCCAGAGTGGATTATTCAGCGCTGAGTGCTCCATAGCTGTACCTTAAGCAGCAGGTGTGTGGGTTTGTGGCTGCGCTGGCTGCAGCCAGGATCAAAGCTCCTCTGACTGGACATGAGCACCGGTGGCTTCAGGACGTATCCACAGCCACCGTTGTCCTGGAAACGGCCGACATTAAGGTCCATGGGCAAACCCAGGGACTGAAAATTTAGAGCCACTGTAAAACACAACGGGACACATTTGTGAGTATAAGGAGCCACAAAGCAAAACATTTACAGACACAAAAGTAAGAATTCAGAAAGCTTGTTGAAATAAAACGAGTCGCATGATCTTCCTGCATTCCTTCCCTTTTCTAAAGCTCTTTATTTTGGAGGGGGGAGCTAAATTATACAGTGATTTAAAATGTTTCCGCAACAATGGCGTACATTGCATCAGGGAGGCATTCAAAATCACCAACTGTGCAGTAAGTGCATGTGCGGTGCAAAGCTCTTTGTGAGCCATGTGTGCTGCATACACAAGTCACATGTCTTCAGTAGCATCGATGAATACACAATTTTTACAGACATGTGAATAGATTCCCAGATAAAGAAAGCAGCAGATGTTACCCTGCCCGTAGGTTTGAATTACATCTTTTTCCAACTAGATAGACGGATGCGACAGATGAGCAATGCAAAAACACCTTCAGTTTGTGCTAAACAACATTACAGTTCATGTTGTGTATCATATTGGAAAGACCTAATGGATGTTAAGCTCAGCTAACTGTAACTAATCTATCCAGGCTGATTTGTACCGCAGTCTCCTGTAACTGAGAAAAGTACCGATCACCATCTGTTTAGTTGCCACCACAGCACGTAGACAGTCTGCTCAGCTATCAGCCATGTCAGTCAGTGGCTGGCTGACAGAGTGAAAATGATGGACGAAGAAGATGTGTAAAGACAGGCGAAGTGACAGGAACAGTCGCCACGACAGACCAGAGTTGTGACTTTGGGCTCATGGACAAATCAGGCGTATACTGAGAATTCGGAGGCATGATTTGTTGAAGCAAAGCTGAAATGTCTCTGGGCCATTATGCTACTGCTGTGCATAGATACAATATGTATGGTGCACAGGTAATCCCTCATCAGATGCCTGTCTATAAAGACATGATGATTTCAGAAAGGAACTTTGCAGGGACCCTAGAAAAGATTGAGTTTAGAGAAAAAACAGGATTAAGAAAAGGTGTGAAATGGACTGGGAGAGGACTTCATGTGGGGAGAGCACAGATGAGGTGTTCAGTCTGTGCACTGGAATAAAATTCTCCTTTCACTACTAATCGACAGGGCACTTGGTCAGGTTGTTCCCTTTGAAGTTCAATAATGGAAGTTACTGGACTGCCTCTGTTCAAAGGTTTTAATGGATTATGATGGTTCCTATGTGTGTGTGTGTGTCTGGAGAACGTTTTGATTTGTGCTAAAACTGCTGACACAAAAGAATTTTTAAAAAGTAGCTTTCCATATTATTTTTGGATAGATGTTTTTTAGGATTTCAATGTTGAAACATAGCAGAAACAACACCAGCAAGTAAGACTAATAATCCATCCATCCATTATCTTAAATCTTCTCCTGTTTAGGGTCGTGAGGGGGCTGAAGACTTTCCCAGCTGTCAGTGGTGGTGTACACCCTGGACAGGTCACCAGACTCTCTCGTGGCCAACACAGACAGACACACACAGACAGACAAGCATTTACAGTCACAGGCTATTTGGAGTCACCAGTTCACCTAACATGCATGTCTTCAGACTGTGGGAGGAAACCAGAGAACCTGGAGGAAACCCACGCGAGCACAGTGAGAAGATGCAAACTTCACACAGAAAAGCTGCAACTGACTCAAACCTAGGGTCTTCTAGTTGTCAGGCAGCAGCGCTAACCACTCCACCAGAGGAGTATGTCTCCTTTGGTGGACAGGCGTACACTCACCGAGTTGTGAACCGATGTTCCAAAACTCCTGAGGGTTGTAGTTGGATGAAGATGTCCTGGAGCCCGCTGGGTAAATCCTGCTGAGGAAGTTCTGGTTATGCCGAACAAACTCAGCACCTGAGGAGGACACGCAACACTCAAAGGGCAGACACACTCATTATGTTCAGTGAAAGTTCAGTGATTCACATGCGACTTTGCACATTTTATTCCTATGACCTTTTATTCCTCTGGTTTATGAACAGCAACAGGGTCACTTTTTAATAGCATCAGTTATTAAAACCCCATTTTCCAGTGTGTTGTACATCCACATTCCTCACTGTTTTGGCAACTTCAACTGTGAATAAGATACGCAAACTGTTTAACATCAAATGGATTCGGGTTTCTAAGCTCCACTGAAACACTGTGTGATCGTTCCAGAGCTACGTGGTTTCCCTGGTCAGCAGGAACAGATTTAATTTCTCCAGTATACCACCACACAGCAGAGCACTGACAGGTTAACGAATATCAGCTGATTGTATCTCTGTGGGCTCTCTTCAATTCCCCTACAGTGAGACTACAACATAAGACACATTTTTGGGCTTGTGTTGTACTTTATTGCATAAGAAGTACTCGTTTATGTTGTATCTGTCATGTGTGAAGGTTTATGGCCTTGGGTATAATTTCATTTCACACACAAAGAGGACCCGTAGGATCTTCAGACTGTATCTTGTCACAGTCAAGCTTCCCTTCAATTGTTTCATGATTTCAGATTATTAAATGACATTTTACCTGAGGCTTTGACTAGCTTGCGAGCTCTCTTCTCTGATAGAGATGTGTTCTCATAATGGTTCTGATTGTCCTTAGCATGACTGAAGCTGATGAACTTGACGGAGCCAGTGTATATGACAAGGTCAGACAGAGCCTTGACCACCACCACCTTCTTCTTCTACTCATCACATTACAGATAGAGGAAAATTAGAAAATATCAACTTCAGGACTAAATATTTACCCTTTGTTTTCCATCTGTTTCAAACCATTGTTGTTAAGCATGTTTTTAATACAGTATGAAATGGAAAAACTCTGCCTTACTTTCTTCTTTGGCCCTGACTTTCTGGAATACCAGAACTTTGTTTTGGTTTGATGATCACCGTCCTCCTCCTCCTCTTCCTCCTCCTCCTCCTCCTCCTCCTCTTCTTCATCATCCTCATCCTCATCCTCATCTACACTCTCCTCTGCCTCTGTCCCTGCTGCTTGTTCTGTCTCAATATTTAGCTTTTTATTCTTGATAAGGACTTTATACTTCAGGTCCTGCCATGCCCACACACACACACACACACACACACACACACACACACACACACACACACACACACACACAGTAGAATATGGGCTCTAATGTGCGAGCATGTACACTTTGCATCCACAAATTTAGGACACAAACATTGACACAGTTACTCTGCACAAACCACAGCCTACAGTCAGTCAGTAGCCACACCCACATCAGACTGTATGAAAAAAGTTTGGAAAGATAAAGAGGCAGGAGTTGTACTGAATCGCTGAATCATACAACTGCTGCTGCTGCACCTGCTACATTTCACCATCCTGGCTATAAATCTGTTAGTATTTTGTACATCTCTTGATATACATGAGTAGCAGTATGCTAACAGTAAAAAACATTATTGTCGGGACTTGGAAGCAACACCACATACAGTAACAGGAAGTCAAGCTGCCAGTGTCATACATTCTGTAAAGGCAAATCAGTCAGAATAATTACAGATCTGATAACATTAACAATCTGTCAGAGTTCATATAGTATGAAAATTATAAGCTTCACAGATTCCTCTGGTACAGTACTTCACTTAAATTTGTCATTGCTGTAACACAAAATGATAGAGAGCTAAAACAGTCATTGCTTATGTTTATGTAATTATTATACAAGGTCCTTAAAGAGAAATCTGATAAAGAGTAATAACTAAAGACAATTGGGTTTATCATCTTTTCTGTCTCCTCTGCAAACGGCTTTAAAACCTCCGTTCTAACTGGCTGGAGTGGGGTAAAAAGTGATGAACACAGCATCACATATTGGTTCCACTTTCATTATTGGATAATATCTTGGCTGTGAAGCTGCAGGAATGTGACACAACATGCCTGGGGTTAACAGTCAAGATGAAATCATCTGCACTGAGGCTTGTATGTGTGCCCAAACTTCCCAAAGATAAAAACTATATGCAGAAAAAAAATCTTATATGCACACTACGGATAAAACACAACTCGTTTTATGCAGTAAATCCCAAAGCAGAAGCCAGAGTTTCTTTGCAGCCCCTGACAAGACAGCACACATTCATCCACTCTCAGGGAAGCTTCCTTCATTCTCTGCCTGATATTTAATAGACCTGAGTGACTGTGGCTGCATCTTCCAGGCCAGTCACTAAGTCAGAGGCTCTAAGTGGTACAGTACAAGTCAAAAAAGCCCAAACAGAGTAATCGAAACAAGCAATCAGCCTAAGTTCCTCAGCACAATTAAAATGATGGACACTTCTCAGGATTGGCCACATCACACTAGATATTTTTAATTCAGAGAGATTAAAGAAGCTCGCAAGTGGAGACGTCCATCTACCCCTACGTCCCCGTGGAGGAGGGATGCGCAGGAAGAGACTAATGAGGCCCCCTGTGCCAATGAAAAGGTCCCCTTTTCTCTTTGTTTAGCCTTTGCTTTGACAGGCAATGAGAATTTATACGTACGGACGAGTACTATCATCCTTCTGCCTGCTTGAGCATTGAACACAGATTCTGCTTTTGATTCACCACTCAGAAACTTTCTGTTTTTCTGAGTCTTACGTTTGGGCTTGGCAGGTTTCCAGTGGTTGGGTGATCCAAGGGAGCTCTCAGCAGCTTGTCCCCCAAGATGGAGATGAGGTGTTGGGCCATGACCTCCTGCTGCCTCCGTGAGCAATGGTTTTCTAGCGAGAGAATCACCGGGTAAGCAGACACCTGTCAAGAAATAATCACACCAGGAAAAAATCATGATTTAACCCCTATTTTTAACAATTAACATCAACCTGAATGAACTTTACTCCACTGTCTGCAGACATATCACAGAGAATGGCCTAACATGCCCGAATCAAAGTCAGCGTGCAAGCAAAGCATTGCTATTAATTACAATGATTGCAGCTCAGTAGGGGCTCCTGAAGTCTACAGAGGCAGGATTAAACACTATATTAGATGGCTGGGGCAACACTCCAGGTAGTACATGTCATGTAACATACTTTTGGCTGTTACCTCAAAAGCATGCTGCTCCACAGTGGTGATGACATCCTTAAAGAGTATTTTGGTGGTCAGGGTGTAGCCATGGTACACTAAAGGCTCCATATCCGGTCCATTCCAGCAGTCAATCTCCAGACAGCGACAGCCTTTCCACAGAGCACTGTGCCACAAACACACACACACAGAACATTTTACACACTGAGCTGTGGCGAAGCTATAAGTGTTTACAACATACTGTTTGAGTATGAGGCACAAGCTCTTTCTTTCAAATCAAGTCATTGTAACAACTTTTAAACTTCTGAAATTTTACAAATTACTCTCACATGTGAAAGATGTAAAGCAAATATTGCACTTAAATTGTTTAACAGTTTTCTTTTATCTGTGTGAATCTGGATTTCTTTTCATCTAACACCAGAAAATGTTGCTTAGCTTTGTAATAAAAAATAATGGATCTTGGTCATATAAAGTTTTGTATTGACCAAAGAATAAAAATAATCACTTTGGAAAGGAGAAATTTTCTTGCAGCCAGGATGCAAGTTATATTAAAGTTCCTCTCCAGACAGTTTAACTTATTTCTACTTTACAGGAATGTTGCATTTTCTAACAGTTTATTCCTTTTAAATGGAAATTCTAGGACACATCATGTCTATGCAGGATTTGGAGAAAAACAGCTAGTGGGGAGAAAGACGGATTTACTGTATGTGAAGTCATGTGGGCAACAATGTGCAGAATCATATTGAGGAATTTCAATATTGTGGGAAATATGTTTTTTCTTTTAAAGGCCTTCATCATTTAACAAGGTTCCCAAGTGATAATATTCTGCTTTCTCCTCCTTTATCTTTGCAAAATTGATTCTGTGTATACATAGTATGCACTGATGTGGATGTGGCAACTGAGCAAATGTAGGCGCTGGTTTGCACAAAGCAACTGTGTTGATCTTTGTGTCCTAAATTTGAGTATAGACAGTTTATAGCGTGTACCATACTCTATGTATGGGGAGGAAATGCCAGGCTCTAGAGTATAAGGTCCTTATCAAGAATAAAAAGAAGCTTCTTCCAATAACTTACTTAGTGTTGCAAAGAGCTACATATGAAAAACAGATTCATGTTGAGTACATCACTAGACAGTAGCCAGGACACAACTAGCCTAGTTTGGAGCAAAGATCAAGCAAAGAGAAACAACAAGCCTGCGCCTAGAGTTCACTACTTAGCACAATGCATCTTGTCTATCTGATCTATACATGAAATGACTTGTATAAATAAGGAGTTGTGGTTTAATTCTCGAGAAACCCTCTTGGTTATTTCCCTGACATTTGACAAGGCAGTATTACATGGAATAAAGCATTACACTCCCTCACACACAATCAGTAAACCTGTACTATGCATACAATGCTACAAAGAATGGGTAGAAGAATGGTTCGGATTAAACAAGACAAATAGAATGTGACTCAAACTTTTGTGCATAAAGTCAGAGTGCTGGTCTAGGTGATGGAAACTGAGGTGAACGATACACGTCCAAAAGGATCCTGTGGCTTTATGAATCTACTTCATAGGTTCAGAGATGAAACAAAAAAGACTAGAGGGGAAACATCTGAGAGAAATGGAGTTTCTGATGAGTTCTGAACTGAAACATACTGTAAACACAGTACAGGCACTGTCTACGAGCTGCTGGTACGGTGTAGACAAAAATAATGTCAGGTAAACATTCACTGTGTTTGGACACACCTTTTCAGGTGCTGGTAGGGCCATTTTGAACTTTATAGCGTCAGACTCGTTTTCCCACTGCTAAACTGGGATAATCACCTCTTTGACGCACAGACATGAGGGTGGATATGGATTACCTCATCGGCTTTTCAGTAAATGAAGCAAGAGGGACTACCAACAGTTTGAACAATTTGTTCACAGGCAGAACAAAATCACCCATAATGTTAAACTGTTTTTAACCATTCTAGTATTAAGAATTGTAGGTAATCTTCATTTGTAATGAATAAAAATGCATTGAAATACTGTGAATGGTGTCACCGTATTAAACTAAAGTATTGTGCTGGTGCATAATTACAAGTTTTTAGAGATTAATCATATTCAAACATGTAGTTGCAGCCCTAGTTTTCATTCAGCATTTCACAACACAGGATTGTGTGAATCCTCTCTTTCGTCACTAAACAAATACATTTGGTAACTACATTTTCTTCACTTTGCCCTCTGTGAGCTAGAGGGATTTATAAAAGCCCCCATTTTCTCCTGCCACCTTGTTGAGCTCTTGAGATGATTCTTTCATTATCTAAGTAAACCAGAGCTTCCAGGCCGCTGGTTTGGATGGTTCCACTCTACCAGCCGGCCAAGCACTCAGCACTTTCACAGGGACCATAAATACAGTACTTCTGCTGCCATCAGCCCCTTCTGTAATCACCTCCATTGTCCCATAAATGAACCACTGCAATTTCACTGTCTGCCTCAGCACGAGTGGGTCAATGAAATGAGAGGGAAAGAGTGTATCCAGATAACACACGTAGGTTTGAAGGAGAGACCATAGAGAGTAATAAAGAGTGTTAGGAACATTTTAGATCTTTATCAGAGCTAAGTGTTTTTTTAATAGATCAGATCGTGTCAGATCTTGTCATTCGCGTACATGAATTTCAGATTATACAAGATTAGTTGGCTAAATTGTTGTAGGCAATAACTTTTTGTATGGCCTGCACACACACACACACACACACACACACACACTATTTAAAATGAATGATTGGGGGATCCAAACTTTAGAACCATGTCTTATTATAATGCAGTCCAGCATGAGTCCACCACCCACTATGACCTCAGTAATACACACATAGTAGCATTATCACCTCTCTGACAGTTTCAACTTAAAAAGTGAGAAATTATAACATTGTAAAACTAGAATTCATGGCAGAGCTGCTCTGTTGGATCACATCAGATTGTATAGGTGTACCTAATAAAGTGACCAGTGGGTGTATATGTCTGTTCAATTATTTTTGATAATTACTGGAGGGAGTTTTTTTCTGGCAGTGAGGGTTGTTTTCTGATGTGCTGTCAAGTAGTACTTTGTATACTGCACTTCCCTACCACACATAAGCATCTGGATGGCTTTTTCCTAGTAGCTGATCTCCAGTCAGGTAGGTGTTGTGTGATGTGGAGATGAAATAACTAGTGAGAGGCTGGTCCATGTCTTGGTACACTAATGTGTGGGCCTGGTTGAATATGCAGCAGTCCTTGGACTCCATGTACCTGAAGAATCCTTCAAATGTCATGGACCTGTTTTTTCTGGCTGCAAGAGGAAGAAGCAGAGTAACACTGTGCCAGTCATAATAAGCATACGTTTTTTTATTTAACTACAGAACAAAGTACAGTAAATGCCGATTTTTAGCAGGTAGTTTGGTTTGGTGAAAGCTGCAGAACATGTCCTTAGCAGTGTTTAAACTATTATTGTATCTACTGATGGCTCTAGAAGAAAATCAGGGGATTTTCAAAGTTCTGGCATCATTATTGTCTTACAAAATATCTAACAGGCCCTCAGTCTTTAACAGCCCTATATGTTTTCATTCCTACCTTCTCATGCAATGTGACCTAATAAACCGTCTGTTGGAATTGTGCTACCTCACAGGGACCCAGGCAACTGTTGCAACTGAAACTGTGTCTACAAATAGGATGGACGTTTGATCTCTGGACTAAATGTCAAATCTCTTCCCATGAAATTATGGCCTACAGTGAAAAACATGAGGTCTGTACTGAACAGACTAGTTGTGAGCCCTGTGACCTATTTGTGTTTTTTGTGATGGTGTTAATTAGCCTCCAGTATGTGGGATCTAGACAACATCTGGTTTACTAGTAAACTGATGTGCCTGGCTCTTTCATTTCCCCTCTGTCATTTCAAACATTTGCCTCTGGGATTACAGCAGATCACTTTGTCAGCCAGGCACCACAGGACTTGTTAAAACAAAATTACCATAATTATTCAACAAAGCCTTAGTCCATAAGAATTAGGGTTTATCCATAGTAATAATAAGCAGCAAGTGGTCGAACATGGTGCACAGTTTCCCCTTGACTCACCTGTCTCTTCAATTTCATATTTGTCAATCAGACTCTCCGCCATCTCCTCATTTGCTGTGCACTCCATCTGTTCCTTGTGGAGAAACCTAAGGAGGGCGCAGAGAGGCAAAGTTGTCTGACCGGAGGTGTAGCATTGGTACACCTGCTGGATTTCAGCTCTCCTGGTGGTGGGAATCTTGCTCTTCTTCATCATCTTGCCCTGCACAAAATCAATATAGTCTCTGTTGGGAAGTTATCCTTTAGTTTCTGTGTAAAAAGCCTGACTTCAAAGAAATTATTGCGCAATTCTGTGAGAAGTGTGTGGCTAGTAGTATTTTATTACGGCTTATTTTGTTTTTGCAGGGCTGAATATCCATCATGACGGTGAAGGTTTAGGTCCATTTAAAACATAATATTGAGGATTCTTCATTTCTGTGTCATTTTGTTGATATTTGAAACACTTACAAACATTTCAAAGACAGAGCAAATCATTCCTTCTCTAAAAATATACAGGAAATGGTGAATTGAAATGTCAACCATGAGATGTATCCTAGCATTCACCTGAGCTCACTGTTAGAGTACTCCTTTTTCAAACTCAGCATGAGAGAGCATAAAAAAGAAGTCGGGGTGTTCGCGCTGCGCAAAGTTCTCCCATTCTCTCACCCTCCCTCCCCTCTCTGTGCCTCTGACTTCCATCAAATACTAAGGCAATGTCTGTGTGACTTTCTCATTTTAGTCCCTCTCCTCCCCACGTCATTCCTCTCTGTCAGTGAGACAAAAGCGTTTGTGACTTTCTCTGGCTTTGTATATGTCTCTCTCTCTCGCTGCATACCTTTCATCTCTCTGTACTGCAGCCCTTCACAGTTCAGACATATGCCTAAGCCAGTGCTGTCACTGGGTACCCTGCAGTGGGCCGGTCTCCCGCTGCATCTGTCGCTTCAGTTTGAGCAACAACCCAGGGACCAGTGTGCTGTCATCTTCATTAACATTTTCTGCAGTTTATTAAAGCAACTGTTTCGGAACAAATCCAGATCCATCTAAAGTGGTGCATTGTATGTAAAATACATAAGCATTAGCTTGCCATTAACCCAGGAAAATGTAGATCTTACACAAGATTTCACACACTTGCTACACTAACAGCTGCTGTCACTGAAGAGGAAAGATACAAGTAGAGTGTTTCTTGACAACTCAGTAATATATAATACAAACAGCCTACCTCTGATATTACTGGTCTTAAAGCACTTGTATTGTAGGCTCTCAGGAAGGGGACCGGAAATCAGCAGTATATAAAAATACTCAGCAGCTTTTTTAGGGAAGTACACAAAGTTGTTGCCATAGTGACAAAACACCAAAACATTCTGAATCTATGAAAAACAAACATGGGTGAAATACAAAATAAAAAAACCTCTGAAGATCATAACTGCACTGGCTTCCTCTGAAGTACGACAGAGCAACGTTCCCTGTCTACTCTTGTTATTTAAGACATGAGCATTTAACTGTAACACATAGACAAAAAAATGTGAAGAAATTAAATAACTTTAGCCTTGTGATTTGTTGTAAAAACTGTTGATTGACGAGCATTTCCCATTCCCATGTTTGACAAACTCATTATATCGTAGTTTGATTTATGTAACAGAGTGATTAAATGTGCCGTGGTTTAGGCCAAGTGTACATTAACTACCACCCAAGAGTTTGTGTTTGGCATTTAGTTAATGCTAGGGTTAGCAGAGTCAGGCAGTTAGTAAACCCACCACGTTGGTGGATGTGAATGGTCTTACGTCTTGTATGAATCGCAATAAAAGTTTGCAGAGGATGCATCTTAATGACATTGGTAACTTTTTAATATACACAATCAGGTCAACATTTGAATGTACCCACTGCTTTATTTTCATACCTTTACACCTAATGACATTTCCATCACCATCAGTTTTACTTTGGTTTTTATCACTAATTGGCAAATAGTAACATACTAACAAAAGAAACTAAAATGGTGCAGATTGTAAAAAATATCTTATATTCACACCATGTTTGCCCAATATAGGAAAAAGGAAGAGAAAACATCTGTTATCGTAGCATTTTGACTTGGGGCTGTTCATGCTCCATTCCATGGTAAGCCTCACTGCCTTGTAATCTCACCAGATAAAAAGTATTAATTATCTTCTTTGGCTGTGTTACATATTTGTAGCAGTTCATAACTAAGTGAACCAGACACAAACAGTGTATAGTCTCTGTGAAATAAGCTGAATTAGGTGTGGTAATATTGGCCAGCTGCCTGTTTATTACTCATAATGTTTACATATATCTTTTTGTAATCCAGGTGTTGACTATTAAACTACCCATACCCTTCAACGAACTGTACCTCATTTGGTAAGGCAGTTTTCCACGGACCATGCGGTCAATGGTTCAATCCCCGGTCCTGGCTATATGTCAAAGTGTTTCTGGGCAAGACACTGAACCCCTAACAGCCCATTCCCCTTCTCAGCTGTGCAGTGTCCAAGCCCAAAAGAAATTGGGGAGGGTTGCATCAGGAGAGACATCAAGCGTAAAAACTGTGCCAAATCAAAATGTGGACAATAATCAGGTGGCGACCCTGAACACACGGGATAAGCTTAAAGGACAAAAAAACAAACAAATAAAAAAATAACCTTGAATCTATTGTGTTAATATATAGTATTTGATGCCATTACATGGAATTAGAGCATCTTTAGGTCATCTTTTTTTAATTCTAAATATACCTGACCTGAGCTTTGGTTCACAAACAATCCCCCTTGGTGTATGAGCCTTTTGAGTGATGCCTGCTCCATCATCCGATAAGGGCAAAATGCTTGCTTGTGATTCCTTCAAAATGAACTGGGCTACTGTCTGAATACATGATGCAAAAAAAAGCTTTCAGTCTACAGGACACCAGAGACAGGATTCAGAGGTATCATTTTAATAAAGTCCATGCTTTAAAACATCAACAGCACAGTGAATGAAACTCTAATACATTGTAAAAACTGATCTATGTTAACGTCAATGAGGCTATAACAACATATTCACCAATTCTTTGTTGATTGTTTCAGTTTCACAAGAACTTCCTCTCTGGTTGTCTGTGTAAATCTGAATGTTGTTGGTGTTGTGTGAATCACTGGTGCACAACAATAGTCATTGCCTAGTCATAGTTCAGCACAGTCATGCCTGTCTACACCAGGCTGTAATGGTTTGGCCTTGGGCCTGTCAGATTCATCGGGCATATGAGTTTGATGTGATAATTCCCAGGCGGTGAATGTGAAGCCCTGTATATGGCCCCTGTCTCTGCATCACTGTAACTCCTTGTACACAGCCAGATAGCTGGATTTGTTTGGGAGCAGAGTGTACTTTTGCATATAGTTGTCAGGTTTTTGCTTCTGTGCATCTGTTCGTAGTGGAGAGTCGATGCATTCCATTCATTTATTTGTGGAAATGCAATGTTAAACATGTTGGGTTCAGGTGCCCAGCATGTTGGTGCACCTTCTAAGCTGCTTATTGTGGGGAAAACTCAGATCACTCTGCTTTCTATCACAAGGTAATGTGCAGAGGGTTGTGGTTTTATCTTAAGACGGGGATCAAGTTAAATACCATTGCAGGCCAGAGTCAAAACAGCACCTGGTCAGATGCTAAAGATCATAAGAGCTGAGACTTGTGTGCCTTTTTGAAAAGTGACTTTGTTGTTGTTTAATCAGGGGGTGGGTGGAAGACAATGTTTCCTTTTGACAATATATTTCCAGCTGGATTTCCATTGGCTCATTTGGTATTCACTGGCCTGTTAAAGATTTGAGTCAGGTATAGTAGAATGCCCGTGTTAATGCCTGATGTCAGTGGATGACTGCAGAGGTGAGGAGCTGTGAAACATCCAGTGCTCTGGCGTACAGTGTGTGCATGCATGGTCATATCATTTATGGACTTGTACTCTAGCACAACTTCTAGCAACCCTATGTTTTACAAAATACTAATTTTTTTTGCCACATATGATTTTGGCGAAAATGTAATTGCTATTTTTTCCCACTCTTGCACCACAGAGTAGTTACAGAAAGGTGGGTTGTTAGTCATATTATATAAAGAACATGACTTTAAAACTGAGGTCATGTTAATTGAATAAAACATGTAATCCAGCAAATATTAACCCCTGTTTGAAATGTATCTGCTACAGCGAAGTAGCAGTAGATGGGAATGTTTGAAGACATGGCTGTAATCACCTGGGCATAGTCCTGTTTAAAACAGTGTAGCAACTGTTGAATGGATTTCTATGCCACAAACATTCATAGCAAATAGCCATCTGTTAGAGAAAATCACCATGTAGCAAGATGAATGTTTTCGAGGCATCAGAGTCATCACTCTCTGACAGTGCTAGTGTGCTGAAAGTGGCAGGCAGTTGGTTATTACTGGGGGAGAGATGCCAGCCAAGGTGAAAGAGACAGGATGTTCATTCGCTGCTCGGGATGGAGATGATGATACAGATCTAGATCCATCCTAAGAAATGTCTAACACTGATGATACATAGACAGTGTTTTCAAGAGCCTACATGTCATGACAGGTCTGCCATATCTGCCTCACACGACAAAGTATTTCAGTTTGACATACATAAAATATACTGTGAGTTATATGGATAAAATGGAGACAGAATGTAGGGAATTACTGCAAAACTCCAATAAAGCTTTTAGCTCCCTTAGTAACTGTCATCGGTTTTCCTTTTCTTTTAGCAGGAGACATAGAGGAATGTTTAAAAAATATCATTGCTAACTTTCTGAAGTGCTGCCATGCTTTTTTCCCATTATATTACTTGAAATGTGTCTTAAGAGGCTTAAACTATGGTAAATATAATGAATTGACCTGTACATAACCCAAACGAGTACACTGTAGCTATAATTAGAAAGCAGTACTATGAAGACTGCTCATTTAATTACTGCACTCACAAATTCTGAGATAAATACCAAACATTTGCTGACTGTTGTTTTAATTATAGGTAGTTCCTGCCTATGTGCGGTGATTTCCAGCAAATTACATATCCTCTTTCTGTCTCAGTGTGCATTGCCCGTCTATTTTCTATGCCATCCTTTTCTATAACAACCATGTGAGATTAATTGGTGTCTTTTAGCCTCACTGACAGCCAAAAGTGGTGCAAGTGTGCATTCACCTGACAGGGAAAATTGTACCATTTAGCTTTCTGCCACAATTCACATAGCGTCTTCATCCACCTAGCTAGTTCAAGTACCTAACATTAACCTAAAAAGGAAATGTGACTTCCACACTATGGACAGCCTGGTATCTGCAAGCCTATGTGTGAATACATGCGGATAACCGTGTGAGTCTCTGGCGAAGGTTAACATTGTGTATTTGTGTGGCAAAAGTTAAATGGATATCATGCATTGACAGCGAAAAGTTGTCACATGCAAACACTATGCATTTATGCTTTCTGACAGCCTGTCAGAAAATGCAATATAGCAGAAAACCAGACTAGCCCTGCTGAAAGTGAACCATCGGACATCAATCAGGCAAAATTCCTAATGATAGCAAGCATCTGAATACCCGTGAGCAGTGCTAGAGATGGCTTGACACTAGCGACACAAAAGAAAGATCATCTGTATGTATGAAACAGCAAGAGCCGGTGACAGGAAAATTAAAGTAGAGGTGACTTTGTGTATCCTGTGATATGCTTTATGCAAAAACTAGCTAGGATGAGAATAACTCGTGTCGAGGGGCTAATTATAAGACATCACCTGTGTGTCTGCATGCTGTCAAGTGTACTATTGTCTGAGTTAATTGCAATCCATTTAATGCCTCAGATTTACCCAAATTATTCTTTCAAGCTACTTTCCCACTCAATAAGATTCTTATTATTTAAAAGAAGATACTGACCACATTGCAATAGTGGACATGGTGGACCTGAAATAGTATGACATTGACTCTTTTCTTATTTAATTGTAAGAGGGTAAAAAGACATCTGCTTTACTGATGTTATGGTTTGAGGTATCAAGTCAAACCACTTGTAACATTTGTGTGAAACGTCAGCATGTATGTTCAAACTTTTAAACCAGTCTCCTGTCACATTTGGGTGCAGTGACAATGTTTCTCAGTGTAACTCAGTGTTCCCCACAATGTGTGTGAGCTGCTGAACTCCTCAGGCCACTAGGATGGAAAAGAGCTTTCTCATTCTGGCTCCACTATTCCACACTCACGAGGCCCTGCTAATTAATCAGTTGCTTGGCAACATCTGGCAGGGACATGATTTATGGCAAAGACTCTAAACACCTGTTATGCTAAGGCAGGAACGGGTGGAAGTAGAGTGATTGTGCAGCTCATCACTCCCTCTCACAATGTGTAAATATCTGGCAGCAGAGAGAGTCTGACTGGGACATTTACATATTCAGCCTCCTTTGCTCTGGATTTGCAGATGATTGGGTTTTCATTGTAAATGGGCACAATAGCTTCAAGGATGTTTCAATTCGAGGCCTTTTTGCATTCTCACCAGCATCACTTTATCAGATCATACACTATATATATATGAAATGAAAGTATGCACATTTAACCATATTAAAAAAAGGGGCTTTGTAGCTTTATAAATGTTTCCCTTACATCCTTATTTATCCTCCACATCATACAAACAAAACTAGTACAAAGCAGATATTTCCAGAGGGTAAACCCAGGTGTATTCTGTTTCCCCCCCAAATCCTCAAGTGGCAAGCATGCACCAGCCTGGACATGGCAGTCATCCAGGAAATCTTATTGTCTCACATTTTTTCCTTAACTGGCATATGACTGGAAACATAATCGGTGCTCTTTGCATAACACTCTACCTGATTCATTTTGAACTACTGGCTCATCACCTGCTGTGTTAACAGCCATGTCACCTCATACAGGTGGATCAGGTGATCCCAGCTTTACGAATGATGAGTTTGTTTTTGTGACCCAGACCTACTAAGAGTCCTTAAATACTGGGTATATCCCAATACTGAGTCAGATACAAAAATTTATCAAAATTGTATCCTCCAAATGTTGCTGCTTCAGTGTGGCTTTTGCCTTCGTCAGAATGAAAAGTAGTTATATGGTGTTGGATGATGGATTACTTAAGGTGGTCTGTCTTGGCTCTATAAGAATTAAACTAATTTTCATATAGATAGCTAATTAGACTTAACAGTGATATAAAATTAGCATCTGTTTTCAGCTCACTGACATCACTTTGCTAAAATTAACATAATGAACACACCAGAGGAGAGGAGAGAAAGAAATGTAGAAAGGTAGAGGGCGGGGTTACAAATGGCTGCAGATGAGTAAAAGTAAAGAAGGAGGTTTTAGCCAATAAGGTCCTTTTCTGTCTCCTTTTGCATCTTCCCAGGTACAATAACTTCACTTTCTGAAGTAGGACCCTCTGTTCAGTCAGGATGTGGTTTTGTAGCTACGCCATTAGTGAGCTCTCAGCACACTAAATAAATCAGGAATCAATTAATTACATTTCAAGCAGTCGTGATTTGAAAAATCAAGGAGCTTGTTTTGCTTATGCTACTGTAATTGCATGGTAGTCACAAATGCAAGTATTCCAATCATTTCTGCCCTGGTTCTTTGATCCCACTCATGATCCCACTTTAGAGTTCAATTTTGGTTTACATATCTACCATTGAAACTGAATACAGATAGCTTTATTGTAACCCTTGTCATGTAAATATTAAGACTGCAGCTTTCCTCTGAATTCATCTGTCTATAGCTTGCATTTGTGTGCAGTCCTTGTCTGAAAATTTCCAGTAAAGAGGTTAGACAGTAAATCAGGGCATTGGCATCAGTTGGTGGAATTATGATTTGATGCATTTGTAAACATAAAATATCAGAAGAGAAAGGTTAAATATTGGTGCAAGTGTAGTAAATATAGGTTGTACATGTTTAACAGTGGCACATTCAAAGAGTTTTCATACATTTCATGCTTTTTTGTACATGCACGTAACGCTGCTGGTCACAAAGATTTGAAAAGCATATGTTCACAAATGGGGCACCGCGATGGTGGAGTGGTTATAGCAGCTAGAAGGTTGCAGGGTCATGCCCCAGGTGGCTGTGGCCTTTCTGCGTGGAGTTTGCATGTTTTCTCAGTGTTTGCGTGGGTTTTCTCCAGGTACTCCAGTTTCCTCTCTCAGTCCAAAAATATGCATGTTAGGTTAATTGGTGAATCTAAAAGCCCATAGGTGTGAATGTGAGTGTGAATGGTTGTCAGTCTCTGTATGTCTCTCTGTAGCCCTGCGATAGACTGGGGTGTACCCCACTCTCACCTGATGACAGCTGAGACAGCCCGATCCGACCATCAGATAAGTGATGACAGAAAATGGATGGATGGATGGTCACAAATGTCCTTTGTCTTTTGTCTTGTGGCTTTCAGAACATCCAGCTGACAGTCAAAGTGTTTAGATTTTCTTTATTTAAACTTTGTGCTAAGCTCAGCAACTGCAGTTAATGTGAGGCATCCGGCTGGCAAAGCACTGATTGTCTGCCTGCAACAAGAGTCAGAGCAGCAGAGGGCGGGGATTTAGAGATGAATGGTGCAGAGGACAGCCGGGGGATAACCGTCCATGCAAGCTTTGACAGTCTAACCTGAACATGGAGATATTTGTTTGGCTTAAAACAATGTGTACACAAGTATGCAAGCTTTTTCACTTATGACCATGAAGTGAGCTGTCTTTGTTACTCTCCAGAGCATTTACCCTGCTGCCTCGCTGTACTCTTCCTGCAGAGGTTAGATGTGTGACATCTCATCAGCCAAGCTGTATTTGAGATAAGTGAGGAATCAATACTTATTGATTAGTGGAGCTGCCACAAGAAATCCTACCCTCTCTCTGCCTGCTTCAACATCCCAGTATAGAAAGCAGATGGTCCTGCCTACCTAGTGGTACTCAGCAACCGGGGTGTGTTTAGTGGCCCAGGCACAGCCTCTCCACATGACTCAGCTGTGTCCTACTGCCTCTCCAACATACTGACAAATTTAGATTTTCATTCATACGTACACAGACACACTGTTGCACAAACCCATGTAAAAGAGATGTCAAAGAATAAATATTGTATTATTTTAAACAATTTTGACAAATACATTCAAGTTAGTCAGAAAAAGATATTAGACAGGCGAATTTGTGTTTTTTCTATTTTCGTGTTTTTTTTAAGAAAATGTTTTAAGCTTTTAATTATAGGTAAGTCAGTGTACACCACTCTTTACATTTTTCAGTACTGTACAATAAATGCCTGGATGTTGTTGATGTACTACCTTCATACTTAATGAACCTTGACAAGGCAGGAAATGAACTCAGATTTCCCACATCCCATCCCTCTCTTTCATTGATTCAGAGCCAGTTCACCGCCCCAGCTCTTTAACTCTTGATGACAATAGTTACCTTGCCACATGCCACAAGTGCTGTGTGTTTAGTGTAGTATTCAATACTCTAAAGGAAACACACACTCCACCTTAACAGGTGTGGTGTGGGAGGTGAAAATCAAAAGCTGTGTCCCTGCTTCAGCACAATCTGCCACACAAGAAGAATAAACAAACAAGAAAATAAATATTCCAAAAAAGAGCTTTAAGTTACTTATTTTGTGTTAATCTAAAATAGATAGTCTGGTCGGACATGAGATAAACAGGATGCATTCCAGTAAGTGTGCCATGAGATTTTCTTGTGTTAATTTAAAACAATTAGTAACAAAATTTAGAGTAGCGTTTATTCATTCAGCTTCAAAAACCTTCTTCCTGACACATCATACTAATTCAAATTCTTAAACCCTGCACTAAAACCTCTATTTCTTATTCCGGTAGTTATTTTACTACCGACTTCTAATGCAGTATGACTGAAAGTCCCTTTTGTCCCCAAAGTTTTGCTTAAGTTGTTTTATTAACATGCTGCTTTTAACTGCAGGGTTATGAGATTTCTGAGAAGAGATCATTTGTGGTAAAACATGAATTGGTTATGCAACATGTCAACTTAACATGATGGGTTGTTTAAGGTTGTGTGGTTTCTAACTGCATGGTTAATCAATTACAATCTGAACCATCTTTTTAAAAAGTTAAGGCTCTGAGGTTTAGGAAAAGGTGTGTTTACGCCTTAAATGAGCTAGTTATGCATAAAATAAAATAAATAAATAATAGAAAAAGATAAACTATTTATGTGAAACGAGGTTCTGCTTTTGTAGATCTGAATTTTGTTGTCAATGTACTCAAACCACTGACAAGCATGATGAAGCTTACACACATTCATATGAACACGTGGGAGCTACTTCTGTGGAAATACAGATTTCACAATCATTTCCTCTGTCTGAGTTATAAGAATGATGCCAACTAATTTTCCCTTAAAATACAAATAAGAAGTTTCCTGAAAGAGTAATATTACTTTAATGGTTGTGCAGGTCTTGCAGTTTTTACATGACCTTCTATTTAAAACTTCAGCCCAAAATAGCCCAAAGCACAGCAGATGTTCATACATAAATAAGTGTACTGTGATGTCAAAGACTAGGTTATATGTTTCCTTCATTTACTGGAATATGAAATTCAGAGTTTTTTATATTATATATTTTAATTAAGTACTTTGTAGGTTATTCTATCTCAACTATGTTTACTGAATTGTGTATTTTCTTTCCAATGAAAGGGTCTCTTAACAATGAATCTTTGTTTATTTTGCTGATTCAGTATTAAAGAAAAAATACTTTTGTGTTCCTCTTTTGCAGTACAAAGCCTTTTTCCCTTTTCTAAGCTGGGGAAGATTGAATCACATTCTGAACTTTATTAACATTGTGTATTTTCCTTTTATTTACCAGGAAATATTATTCAAGTATTAGCACTGATTCTGGTCTCTTTTTGTGTTAGGGATATTCAAATAAAGAAAAGTTCTTGAGGAGTCCTTGAGGAGTTCTTGCCATCTGCCTTAAAGAACCATTCCTGGACTTGAGTAATTCTCAGTGTCACTCTCACATGACCTTCACCCCTCTGAGAAGATGCTCATGACCTGTTTGTCACACTGTTTTGCTTTCCCATCAGACACAGGATATGTGTCATCGGGGGGGACTGCATGCTGGGACATTCTAAATGTTTCAAATACAAACAGATGTTGTGGTTGTAGAGTGCTGTTGAGGAGTATACATCAGTTTCTATGCTTAAAACTACACAGTTTCTTTCTATCATATTAACCATAGGTAGTAATAGTGGCTTTTCACATCCAGATTTTAATTAACATCGTACATTACTCAGACGTTTAGGATGGCTGCATTACAGTGTAGCCTCTTCTACTTCCACAGCCGGATAATATTGCTGTTCAAACAGCACTTTCACATTACATCAGCACTTTGCCTGAAGTGGTTCCTTAAGAATTGATCTATAATCTGCTACTTAGCCATAAAGACTCTGTGGGGTGAAGGAACACGCTTGCACTCATGAAGATGAAATCAGGAGATGATGCACGCCAGGACTTGTTATGTCAGCACATGCAGCCAGCTTTAATGAGTATTTGGGATTCACACTCCTGTCAGGTTATTTATGCATTATACAAAAGTGGAGCCTAAGACCTAGATCAATGTTGAGTAGTCCTTCATCTTAATGAATAACCTACTCAGTTACTTTACAACGCCACAGCGGGATCTTTCAAGTAATGATGCCAGCTGCAATCAATAGGGAACCCACTTGTGTTATGTGTAGTTGAATTGAAGTCGTTTCCATTTACAGTACCCTTTATATTTTGCTGACTAAGTACAGATAGCAATTATTAAAGCAGTTTATGAAAAAAAAAGAGCAGGAGGGAGGCGTGTTTACTATGTGCACACTGAGGTTCTTGTCCAAATCAATAATACTAAATAATACTTAGGAAAATGGAGGTAGGATGAGGATCATTATGTTTTGATATTTACCAAGCACATTCATCTTGAATGCAGAAGCACACTTCTTTCTGTCTGAAGTTGGTCTTCCAGTATAGCTAGCAGTCCTCTAACCTCAGTCTGGGGCTCTGCAGACAGTAGAAGTCAGCACTGTCATTACGTAAGCATAAATGTCCAGCTTTGTTTTTCCTTTACATTGCAAAACAAAACAAAATCTAATAGGTCAGGGAAAAATAACTGCTTGAAAATGACAGCTGGAGTGCATTTCCTGTCCCAATCCCTACAGTTACAACTGACTCAGGCCACTTACAGCATCCTTTAATTACAAAATAGTACCCACTCATTCAGTCTTAACGACATATCACTAGTGGAAACCTCATAAAAGTTGGAAAGAAAACCTTTGGACTGAACCAAAAACAACTTTAGATTCAGTGAGGTCATCACTGTGGTGAACAGCGAGCCATTTGTGGGTTGGGTTATTTGTCAGGCTGTGACTAACAGTGATTCAGGGAACAGAGTTTAGTCATCAGAGGTGATTCGTAAGAATTACACCTCTTTTCAGTACACCTATTACCCTTATCTGCTAACTTGACTGGCCCTAATAGCTGTGCTGGTTTGTGGGTTGAGCATGCGCATCAAATGATTCTGTGTGTTAAAACAAGGACAGATGACATCATATTCACATCATTAAGACATGTGTAAAGGATGAGACCGTACTGTACCATAGCGAGTTATTATATCTTGTAAGTAATTTTTCCCAGCTACAATTCCCATATGGATTGAATGTTATGCTGCCTGACTGTGCCAGGCACAGTTGTTTTTATTTATTTACATAATACTAGAATAAGTTTCCCTCCGTAGTATTTAGGTAGCAATGTAATCAAATTTCCCACATTTACTAATGTCAAAGTGCAGTGTTCAGGCTGAAACATAGGTCTATCAGCTTTTGATGCCAACAAATGAGACTTTTGCAGAGACGGTGAGTGGCTCTACTCTAAAAAGGACAGTCTTACCTATTACCTAGTACAAACCGGCACAGGACTACCGCTGAGCTGGCACCAGAACAAAGCCCCTCAACAGCTGCTTGATAATGTGCAACCATTAATTACATTTCGATGCTTCAAGTCTAGCCTGCGTCGCTGATCATAGAACCCTTGGCTTGTCGAGCATGGAACAATTATGTAAGAATGTGTGGCACAATGTTAAACAGACAGACACAATGCTGTATGTATTTAGTAATGACTCTCCCCAGCACCTTGAATTTAGACTCTTGTTTTTAGAACAAAATATATATTTATTTTCATTTCAGTCAGTTTTATATTTGCACAACAATATAATCAGTGCCTGGTTATAATGTGACATTTACTTGATCTCCGAGAAATCAATTCCTGACAAAATTAATTAACAGCTGTAACAAATCTGCAGGGTTCAAAGACACAGTGACTCTTGATATGTTAAGTTTGTGCTCCAATTTGTATTACTTGAATAGATGCTGTAGAAATGGACTTACACTCTGCAACATATGCACGTCCTGTAGTAGCTCTACCTTTTGCAGAAAGAAAAACATACTTTGTCACATTTAGATTCCCACTTTCACTAAATGGTATTGGGATGCTTGAGTGCTTGTGGTGATAAGCTATAATACAGTGCAGCATATATCATTCACCCTGGCAACTGTGGGCTGCAGTGGAGAAATGTCGGCTGCTGCCAGAAGAAGAATTACATTAAATGACCCACTGTGCTGGACTTTCTGTTATGTCAATAGTGTCAGACCTTACAAATAGAAGTCTGTGCCAACTTGCATATTGACTGAGGCAGCTGTAAGGTTCTCACAGCACCACTCTGTAACTCAGGATCCTGTGAAAGTCAATTTAAGGAAAACTGAATTTAAATTAGTTTCTTAGAGTCCTCTAGAAACATGTTTTATATCAGCCCTACTTTTAACGCATGTTTTTATTAACCCCAAGTTTTGTGCCCCGTATATTTGGTTAGTCAGGAATTGTAAACAGTGCTTGTCTGTTTCACTTTTTTTCCTAAATGTTTTGAATGGTAAGAAGTAGGCCCACTGAAAAGATTTTCAGTTTCCTATTAATAAAAAGGAGAAGCAAAAACTGTAGCGTTCAGAGAATGCTTCACTTTAAAATCCCAGGGGTTTACCAGCAAGTAGTTATCAAGCTGTAATCCAACCATTCCAACCCCAATGGTTGTTATTCACATATATTCTAAAATTTATTAAATAGTAATTGACTATAGGACAAAGTATTGTACCTATTCCCTAAAGGTATTGATATTCAAAAAGTCTACAGATGTAATTTATTAGAAGGTTAGAGGATGTATTAGATTTAGGTGACTGGGTGTCTGTCACCGTGTATCTGTCATACCATCTGTCATACAGAAGGAACAGTCACATTGTTGTTTAAATAATAAAAATGGTTTAAATTTGCTGTCTCTTAGAAGACATTCATAGTCTTGCACACAAGATATCAAAAGTGACTAAAATAGCTGTGTCAGGAATAACAAGACAGAACTAGAGTAAGAAGTTCAGACCCTGGTTTGTTTGTCACCTCCACACAGCTGGCCAATCAGAGTGATGTGGGTGTCAGTGTCGGTTTTGGAACATTACATAGTGAGTGGTCTGACATAGATCCACTGCTAACTGATGTCAGATACTGTAGGTTTGAGGGGAGAGGTTTCTGAGGGTATCTGCACATCCAACAAGCAGAGCATACACACCAACTTCTTAACAGTTAGAGGGTCCTTGCTTCTTTTGATTAAACTACATTTTACTGAAGATAATGCACCATTTTGCTTTTTATTTAAATCACAACCTAAACTAAAACGAACGGCATCTTTATTTTGAGGCAGTTATTGTTGAAATAATAAATGTATCAAATTACTTAAATGTATTGAACAGGGAATCTGAGAATCGTGTGAGCTTTGCATTCTGGGGTCATAGGGTGGTTTCCTGCTTTGTACAGTGTATTGCTACAACAGTCCCAAATTATTATGAATCCTGAAAGCTCAGGGACTTGTCTAACTTTTATGATAAAAATAGTGTGGCCCACTGCACAAAAGCAATACTTTGAATGAACATGAAACTGTCGTCTAGTTAGGTTTAAAACTTGAGAATGAAAACTTTTTGAATGACAGCTAAAAGAGATTATGACTATAATCATATTACAGCAAAAAATTGAAAGAAAAATACAGTTTTCATGCGGTGTGTTATTATTATATCTCAAAGATCTATGAGGGCAAATACTGTACCATTATAATTTGCTTGCTCTCGAACGACTGTCAGCATTTAGGAAATGTCGCCATGTATTTTCTCTCTTCCTGGGTTATCTCTGTGACTCCAAAGTAAGGCAATAGTATACATGAGAGGCACAAGCTGGGGCCAAAAGGGGCAGACCCTTACTGCGTCTGGCCTCTTAACCACCTCTCCCCCACTGGTGGTAGGCATCACCGACAGCTTCCTTTGTTTACAAGCATCCACAGCGATGCTAAAGTAAACAATAATACAGACAGTGCAAAACAATGGTGATCCCAAAGTAGCCTATACAAACTGTGACAAAGAAAAACAAGTTTATTGGCTAGTGTTAAGAGGATTATGTTCCGAACAAATGAATTGGCCGTACCTGTCTGTCCCATCCCCTGGGCCTCTGCCCTCCTCTCAGCCACACGCCGTTGCCAAGGTTTCCGTGTACGCGCTGCCTGAGAAAGCGGAGCCGCGCGATTGTCATACAGTATAGCCAGACATGGCGGCGGATCTACAACCCGAGTGGATTTCGTGTCTCCCTTCTTCCTGGAGTTTTGGGGTTTCTCGGGACGGACGCGTCTTCTTCGTTAAGTAAATATCTCTCCGAAGACAAGAGCAGAAGTCATCTCTTCCCGTTTCTGATTAGAATAAAGTAATCGCTTAATAATGAGCACATTTCCCTCTCTCTACAGCGAAGAAGCCAAGAGTACAACCTGGCTGCATCCAGTTAGTGGCGAGGCGGTAATAACCGGTCACAGGAAAACTCCAGGTAAGGTGTCACCAGACGGATGTCAAGTTTCTCTGCCGTCCTCAGTGTCTCCCATGTCTGCCGTCATGTGTTGTCGTTCTGTCCCCACACGCGGAGCGCGAGACTGTGACACCCGTGCTGCGTTTATTAACGCGTGAGTGGGCTTTGGCGCTTGTGAGCCCTCTCGTGCCCACCTCTGCCCGGCTCGTGCCCACTTTTCTGTCGTCGTGAAAATCTTCAGGTTGTTTCGGCAGTCAGGAAGTAGAAGAGTTGAAGCCTGGCGAACTTGCATAACGACGACTTCATAGATAGGAGCAGGTCAATTTACTTCAGTCCGGCTGCTGTTTACCATACAGTACGGGGCGGTGCGGTATAACTTGATGTTTCGTTGAGCAGTTAACAGAGCCAGAGCCCGCTATGCATCCACCTCCAGTCTGACAGGTAAACAGCAACAGCTGCTAAGAATAGGTTGGCTATAAATCTAGAAACTTAGCTTGGTCCACCCCCCATTCAACAAACGCTCCTAAAGCTGCTGTTGAAGGTGCAATTAGGTGTTTGCAGTGCATTATGTCAGTGGCTATACAGTAGCAGCCTTTTCACATAACCTGGAGTCTCTGCAGAGCCTTCTGACTAATGGAATGGAGTGGGTGCTGCACCTCATTAGGACTGCAAGTATCATTGCTTTCATGACGAATTAATCCACTGACACAATTAATCAAATAAGTCTACTCCCAGATCATTGACCTGCAACTGTTTTGATAATTCATTTGTGAAGTACAGTATCAAGTAAAAATATCACCAATTCCTTAGTTCAAACCTCCCCTCTCTGTGATGTGCCCATTTTGCTAGGTAATTTGTCTTATGTAATGCTAAAGTGTATATTTGTTTCTTTTGTCAGCTGGTCAAACGTATTTAGACTAAAGAAATCCCATTGAGCATATGGAAAGTGAAAATAATGTATTTTATTATTGCCTGGCATATTACAGCCCAAACAATTAACTAATAGTGAAGTTTATTCACTATCATCAGTTAATTTTAGTGCATAAGATTGTGAGCTATACAGCTTAATTTGTCTTATAACAATTTAAGAGTTGTTGAGAAATTGTTAAATTAAAGCAAGCGCTTATATTTGAGAAGTTGGAACCTGTAAATGTTGGGATTTTTATTTGAAAAATGACGATATATTGACTTTCAGTAAAGTTGTGAGTTCTTTTAAATGGTAAAAGTTTAACCGGCTGATAATCGCAACTCTGAATCTCAGTTTAAGCTGACAGCTGATAAGGTAGCCCTGTAATACACACATCTGTCTTTTACACCTGATTGTGTTCACATTTTTGTCCATTCACTCCTTCTTTCACAGACCTACCCACTGGATGGGAAGAAGGATATACTTTTGAAGGAGCACGGTGCTTCATCAAGTGAGTTTATTATAATCCCTTCACAAAAGACACACATCAGGAGTGGGTTAATATTTAAATGTGCTGTATACATTTTAAGAGCTCCCCCTTTGCATACCATCAAAATGACTTCATTATAAACAGTAATTTGATTATTTCCAGTGTGTTAAATAACAAAAAAGCTCTTTGATATGTCCTCTTATTCCGAAAGCATGCTGTATATCAGAAGTAAATATTGCATGGTCATAAATTTGGAACCTTTACTCCCCATTTCCGGACCATTGAAGACTATCTCAAAAGTTAATGATTACACAGGAACATTGTGCAAATACTAGACAGGCTTAGTGAAAATGTGGTTGCTGTCTTTTGGCATGTTTTTTTTTTTTTTTTTTTGAGCTATTTACCCTGTTCAAAGCTGAGCTGAGGAGAGTTGAGCCAAAGTATAACGTGTTCTCCTTTTCTGACAGTTATCCTCACTATTTGGATTTAGATCGTCTTCTCACAGTTGGAAAAGACACTTGTCAATAAGATGTTAGAAAATATTTCTGAGACACAAGCCAACATACAATATAAAATTAATTAAAGGTCTTATTTAAAGTCTTCTTTCACTGATTTTATTCGAACAACATATCATCAGTATGCTCATTTGTTGTGGCTGTGTGGGCAGGAGAAAATGTGATTTATCCTCCATGTCCATTAAAATATTTTTTTAGTTTGTGCTTCTGTCTATTTGAAGACCACGGTCCAAATGAATCACAATAGTAGTTGGCTATGATACATAGTCTTTGAACTATGGTATATTTTAAGTTTTTGCTCTCTCTCTTCGGTAGCCCGATGCATACGACTAATCAAAAGAGATCACAGGCACTGTCATTCAGTCAGCACTGATTCATCATCTGTCTGCAGAATGTTTTAAATCCAAGGACAGAAGTTAAAATATTATTTTGCATCTTCTAATGATGTACTCATCTCACCCAGCAGCTATAGATATTTTGCAGATTTCTCTTCCAAAATACATGAATGCTCCCTTATGAGTGAAGACATTGCAATATGTAGGCTACAGAGTTAGCATATTAAGGATACTTATTATCCTGACTGAATCCCCTCTCCTTCTTTGACTTCCTCATGAATTTGAGGAGCTTCATGTGGCAGGTTGCCAGGCAGTCCAACGGAAAGGCTGTAATTTTATATTCCAGTATTTTATCACAGCTTCTCAGTGCAAGGCAGACTTGGGAATCACATTTCTTAGTTGTTCCCTGTGATTCTTGCATAGTCCAATTACATGGTAATGCTCTCTATTAAACAAGTTACAAAGAAAACCATGTCAGAGTGGGCAGACTGCACTTTCGCCAGTGAAAAAGCATTGGTTTCCTCCATTTGCTGAAATTTAGATAAGATTAAATGTTTAATAGAATTTAAAAAGTCTTTTCATGTAGTCCTTCACACGCAGTTGTTGTGTCCTTAGACACTACAGATTAATTAACAAGACTGTCTTTTACAAATTGCTTAGCTGTTCACTGTAGTCACCATGCTGGATGGGAGATACAAGATAAACCTTGTCTGTACAGGTGTAACTAAAGATTATGAGTGTGACTGTAATATGAAATAGATAATGAGATATATGGCATTAAATGTTTACTTATTTCATAAATTTACCGCATTTACCAGAAATACTAAATACAACTCACAAAAAGTTAAGGATATTTGACTTTCGGGTGAAATTTATGGAAAATGTAAAAAGTTAATGCTACATTGATATTATATCATGAAAGTAGGGCATTAAAGTAGAAGCATGGAATGTTAATTTCTTCATCTCAAACTATTTATTGAAACAAAAGCTTACAAGAGTGGTGGGTATACCACAACAAAAAATGTCAATGTCTCAATTGCTTGTCAATTGTTAAGTGTCGTCTTGGTCTCATGATGTCAAAATATGAAGAAGATGATGAGAGAGGACTGTTTATAGTCAATACAAATTGTCATTGAACCAGAACATTTAGTGGTCAGTTCATTGATCAGACATGATTCGTGAATTATGCTGTGATTTTGGGGCTTATTCACCTTGTTAGAGAACAGCAGGTTATGCAGTAAGTACTGAAACATTGAACAGTTGGACATGTGCAATCAAATGTTTAGAGTAGGTCAAATTACGTTCACCTGTAAAGGTTAGAGGGCATTTTACGTGCATTTTTAACCTGAAAGTCGAATATCCCTAACGTTTTGTGAGTAGTGCACATTTTCTAATATAATCTCTTTATTATTTATTAGTTTGGCTGACTTGTATTAGGAACTAACACACATTTGAAATCAGCCTCAACTTAATAGCAATAGGAAGCTTAGCTTGTCTGGCAAACTGAAAAGGACAGATTACAGCTACCATGTATTATCTAATGTACCATTGCTTAGCAAAGAGGGCCTGTGATTTTATTTGGTCATCTGCAAAAAAGCATGTGAGGCACATGTTAAACTTTTAGTCAACTGTTGCAGTGAGCAAGCTGTAACCAAAACTTGTGTCCAATTTAACTGAGCCTGACCTGAACTGCAGTAAAGGAAGTAAAAAAAAACCAAAAAAACATCTGTACAACATTACAACATATTTGCTTTAACCTGTACAGCTTTATTTTGAATAGCTGAAATAGAGAAAAATGTTGCAGACTCTCAGTGTTAATGAAAATATTACTTGTAATGCATCCAAATCTGTACAGTATGAAACAATTTTCAGAAACCAACAATATGGCAGCTCATTTCCTTGCATTCATTTGTGTCGAAGGTTCAGCCAGTGACCGCATGCTTATTGGGTAGACTACACTGCTTTAAATTCAACACAAACCAATGCAAATTATGTGGGTGACATGCAGATTATTATGCTATACAAGGCTTTCTGTTGACTGTTTTTGTACACATTTAGACACATTTTTTCTAGCCTGATTATGGGAACTGGCTCATGCGTTTTCCCTTAGTTATTTTGTTTGTAGTCAAACTGTGAGTGACATAAAGCCGGCTGCATGTACTGATAAACAAGCGTGGTCAAGTCAAGATTAATTTGTTAGTCTTTAGTGATGAAGATATTTCTCAGAAGTACCTAACGTTTTAATGATTGGGGTGCGTAAAACCAAATACCGTTAATGTGGTTGTGGCCCTTTTGTTGAAATACAGATTTGTTGAAAGGTTTATGTGATCAGTGTCTTGAGCAGGACTTACTTTTTGAGGCTTTATGTGAGAATGCCAATAAAAACTCTCCAAAACCATTAGTCGCATGACAACAGAGTAAGTCTTATATTTTACAGTAAGTTATTATAAGTAATTATAATTTCAGTATTATTAAGCATTACATTTTTTAAATGTACAAAAACATGGTGCATACATTTTAAACCCAAAGATCTGTGCTCTTGTTCTGAGACTTAGCAAATACAGTGTGGATTGTTGATTCATTTCTATGACTCAAGTCTTTTTTGAGCCTGTGAAAGAATCTGGTCCATTCACATGCTGGCTGTGTGGCTTGGCTTTGACCATCGGGTAACACAGTTTGAGCATCAAGGAGCAGATTGCGCTCACTGGCTTTTGATGGGATGTGTGGTGGAGGATGGGATGCAGGTTAATAGCATGACTGTCTTAATTCTATCACTTGTTTTGATCATTTTATGTTAATGCAAATTATGATTGTGTGAAGGTCAGTGCAGATGTTAATTGAAACAGTCATGGCTTACTGCTCTGCTCAAACTGAGTAGTCTCTTTTGTGTTCCTCAGCAATTAGACTGTGGTCTGATCCAGTGCTTCTTAATTTTGCTGACCTATGTGTTAACTGGCCACTACTTGTACCGACTTTCAGAGAGTGAGATCATGATGAGTAGTAAATGCATTTCACTCTAATTCACACACAGGCATATTTAACTCAGTCAGTCTCTTGTGATTTGATATTTTTTGTTTCCAAATCAGCCAGGGCTGCAGGTGGTAAACAGACTGCCTACGTCTTGTTAAGATGCCACACTTAAAATCTTAACGATCAATACTGTGCCTTTGTTCTCAGATCAACTTTACTATTATTTACTTCATTTTTTAAACATATTGTTTCTGTCTAAAGAACATGAAGCCATAGACACTGTTTTATTGTATCTTCCTGTCTGCTGTGGCTCATTTTCCAGAGGAGATATGGCCGATAGCTCCCAGCCATTAACTTTAATACATTCAGGTTTTTAAGCCAGTGGCCCTAGTCTCAAGTGTTGAACTTGGCCATAAATCAGAGAACGCAGAACTCCATCTAGCTATTTTGCTGCATTGGTCTTACAAAAGACGAAACAACAATTGACACATTACAGTAACTGACACTTGTTTTAGAGTAATCTGTTTCTTTGTAAACCTCATTGGAAACTGGGAGTTGAGAGACTAACGGTATCTGTCTTTGCACTTAATAATTCCAAAGTAAGGTTCTCTGGGGATGAAGATAATATGCAGTTTTTAAAGAGCACATGTAAAATACTTATGGTGCATAGGCAGTGTGCAGCGTACTGCATAGAGAGGCGAGCCATTAGACTTTTTCATGATGTTTATTTCTCTGTTGGGTCTACTAGTAACTGCTCTAGCCACCTGAAATATGGTATATGTTCAGTTTATTTATTTTTTTTGTTTGTGACATAAATAGCGTTTTGATGAGACTTTGCCATCTGGCAGATTTGTGCTTTCCATTTTATCTCTGCAGCATATAATCCCACATTTCAACTCATTTTGAAAGAGGGGATCTCGTGCTGTGTGTGACCAAGTGACAATAGGGCAATTTAAACAATTTGGTCAAAATACTTGCATTTCACCATCATATGAAGGCTAATGAGTGAGTATTAGGTAATGCTATTGTGCATAGTGCTATAGGCCTTAAGATTACCTTAGCTTGATTGTAGCTTTCCAGTTATTAATGTTTTATTTGATAATATTGTCAGTCTCCTTTGAGGCCTATTTTCTGCTTTCAAGTGCTCATCAGTATAAGTGCAACATAAAATATAAATATTGTACTAGTCTGCTCTGCAACCATCACTTTCATTAGGCTGTTCACTTCCACTGCTGCATAATTCAAAACTCGGAACAGAGGAAACCGTGTCAATTGAAATTTGGCCAATAATGACAAAAATGTCTCTAGTGGATCTCTGTTTAGTGGTTGGCTCATTTTCTGCTTTGAAGGTCCCCAAACTGGCTCACAGTACATTAAACTGTAGAAATTTCAGGTTGCTCTCGTATTGATAAATATTCAGCTGTGGTAATTGGTACTCCAACTTAAATAATCAAATTCTCTTTTTTTACTCTGTTTGTCATAATGATGAGTGTGTTAAAACTACTCTCAAACCTTTATGCTGTTTTTCCTGTGATGAATATTTGAAGAATTTATTCATATAATGTTTCTAGGAATTAAAAGATTTAGCCTAGACAAGGATGATATAATTGATGTGAAAATTAGTGCTGTAAATGGCCTGCATTAGAAAAAAAGGTTCATATACATACAAAAAAAAATATGTGTATACCAGTGTAAGAACACTGTTTGTACTTTGTGTTGCCTTGAACTTGCAGTACTAAAGGAAACAAGTTTTAAATAGTTGCTTGTTTAAACATTCAGCAGGTACAGAGCAGCATTTTTCTCATTTGACAATTTGTTTATGGCCACTTGGTGAATGCAATTCCAATATTTACCCACTTTTAGCTTTTAGCAACCCCTGAGGGAAATCAGTGTTTTGTTTTTTTTTGTTGATAATTGCTCCACTACTTTCATTAGCTAATTGCTGTCTTTGTCTATCTGTTGGTTGGTGCTGGGCAGGTAGTTGACAGTGGATTTGTAAAGCTGCTTTGCTATAACAGCTGTCACAGTAAGGTGGAAAAACATTATTCCATGAGGGGAGATTTCATAGTGAAGTGACACTGAGGGTCACTACAAGGGAACCTTTTCACATTACACGTTGTCATTTGATCCATTGAGAGCCATTATGGAGAAGCATATTCTATATTCTTTTTGCTATATTGCCCCAAAGTCATGCATTTCAAAATGAGAAATCATTAATAATTGCAGATTATTTAGAGAATATGTAGTGAGTATCACTTTTCATGCCATATGTTCCTACCAGTGCTTTTCTTATTGTTTGCTTCATCTCTTCTAACTTTTATAGTTGTAGACAGATGCTGACACTTCAGGACTTCAGTAAACTGAGGCCTTTTATCACAGACCTGAAATGGATTAGCATGTCAGACTTCAAGAATAGAGGTTTTGTTTTCATTTTCATGACTAACATCAGCTCAAGTGAATAAAAATCCCAATTGCAAAGGGGCAATGTGAGAAATGAGTGTACAGTTTCTCATTTGTCTTTGTGGGTTTTTCTTTGTGATTCTTTATTTCTTTGTGTGGATTTGCTTGTAGCTTTGCCAGGAATTTAGCAAGAACTGAGAGTTGAGGTCTTTTTGAGGGCTAGGGTGATGGGAGTCCATGTGAACCTTTCATAACTGTCAACTATGGCAGACATTTAAAAGCACTTCCTTCTCTCCGTGGGATAATCCAAGCTTCTATCTGTAAGCAGAGCCTTGTATCAGCCCTGATTATGCAACAATGAAAATCCAGTCACAGTAGTCACAGTGTGAAAGAGGGAAGCAACCTAAATGAAACACAAGATAGAGTTGTATATTTAATAGTCTGTTAAGTGATCACAATTTTAGCTTCCACATTCAGTCAAATTGACTTAAGTCAGATGACTTTGTGGTTAAAGTGGCTGCACTGTATCGTGTGCTCCCTGGTCAAAAACAAGCTGTGATAGTCACAAGAGCCAGAACAACAACGTGATGAGATTCAATGTTTGCTATGTACTATACTTTTAGAAATTGGCATTGGCGTAGAAATAACTTGCATCTGAGTAGCTGGCATATTTACAAATGTAAATCCATACACTCAGAGATTGCTCCTGTTAAACAGTTAAATGTTAAACCACAGTAACTAAATCAGTGGGCGTGACACATTAAAGTGTTGTTTTATGTTTGTGCAGACAAGAAGGAAAACCTGAAAAACTTGTATGTTGTTTGACAAGAAATGCATCAAAAATGCACCAACAATGCAAGGAAAGCTCTAGACAAACCCCAAATGGGAATGGTTCAGCCATAACATCCTTTTTTTAATTAGTATATGCTTTGTGTACTTCATAGAAATGTGGGGACAGATATGGACTTTTTTAACTTCTGCATATAGACGATTTTAAATTGTAAGTTTCATGATACCTAAGTGATATAATCTAAGTAACTAGTAAACGAGGATTGGGAGGGTGATACTCTCGAAATTTCTTCTTTTGGTATTTTCTTTCTGTTAGAAGCCCCTAATGTATACATGTATGGGGCTTTATGCTCTTCATGTTTGTCCTGGTTGGTAATACCTGAAATAATTTATTAAAAGGGATTTGATAAAGACAACAGGAAAAGCCAGTGTCTTTGTTTTGATTTGCTGCAGCCAGTGTGCACAGTATAAGACAGGATACACGCTATGCAGCTTGTTTATTTCTTAAGTAACAAATAAACTAATGATCATTTTCAGCATGCACTTTTTAGTGATATGTTTACATAGAAGTAAGACGTCCCCACACACATGGCAACATTAACACATGGCAAATCAGGGACAATGCCTTATTTAAACTGCAAATCTGTGAAAGCATGTTTACTCACCCCCTTGGCAGAGGGAGACTCTGATGGCTGCGGCTGCTGACTCATTAACTTTGATAGTGCTCGGTTCTCATGCAGCACACTTGTGTGCTTGTGTGTGTCTGTGCATGTGTACATGATGTAATTTAAGAGGGAAACCAGTGAATCCGGATCTGCTGTACATCTCCCCAGTCTTTGGCACCATATAACTCTGTGTTGTGAGGCTGAGTGCTGACAGTCAACTCAGTAGGTTTCAGGCTGCTGTGGGGTTCCTGCCATCTGGCCAGCTTTGTGGTGTTTGGATGGTTCTTGTGTTAAAGATTGTCTGATGTTGTTGACTGCTCCAGGTGCTGATTAAGGCGGTTTCTCAGTAAAAATCCACATCTGTGCAAGTTGTCTGTTACTATCATTTTCTTCACTCTTTTGTAATTCATTTGCTGTTTATAAATGTGTGTGCACTAATAGGTTCTATTGTGTGTAGTAATAGTTTCCTTTTTATCTTAAGGGAAGGATTTAGAATTTATGTCAGCTTAGAAAACTAAAAACATGGCTTCTTTTTAGTTGCAGTGGTCCCAGTTAAAATACATATAAAGGTGATTAAGTGTAATATGATTTTGTTTGTAATGTTGGTGAGCACACAACTTAGAAAAATTGATTCATATGTACTGTATGTAAAAACTGGTGAAATAGAAAATATTCATTATATAGAGTTACTACATTAGATAGCTACCTGTGTTTTTTGGGGGAACACGTAGCCTCGAGTAATTCTTTGGTCCTAAAGCCTCTTACATGTGTTGGGTCTTTAATTTACTGTAATGCTGAGAAAGCTGTTGAATTTGAATAATCCTTGCAGTAATCTGCAATGACCCGTTCTTTGCTGATTTTGTCCCAGGTTGAATCTGCGATCCATTGCTTTTAAGGGGCCAACTATTATCCCACACATTAGGCCATTTATGTTTCTCCATATAGTTGGTATCCACAGAGGGACGTTGAATCAGAGAGACAAAAGTGAGGACCTTTTTTGCAGCATTTGATTGCGAGCCATGTGTGTGACAGGATGTGTTTTCCTGGAGCTTCTCTGCTTTCTTTTAATGTTGGATGTAACAAAATGACTGATGGCTTGTGAAAGATGTTTTTAGACCCTGTTAAGTGAAGGAACTGGACATGGCCTGAAGTTTAAACTCAGAACCATCGGACAGAGAATGATTTTGAGTATGTAGAATGCAACAGATTGTTATTGAAATGCACACGATGAGAGTCTGTAAAAACAAATCAAGAGCTTATCAGCACACTTTTTTTGGTAAGAAAATCTTTGTACTATGGATACATCATGCTTGTTCTGTGATCTTGGTGATGCTGGTGATCTCTCTTAAGCTTTAAAATGTTAGCTGCGATATCATGCTACAAGAACGCATACACCTTCTACCCCAATCTTTTTCCTCCTGTCTGTTTCTCTAGTCTGTCTACAGTACCTCAGTCCAGTTGTCTTTCAGATGGTCTGTGATGATTAGGCAGCATTTGGAAGCTGTCACTCTAGTCACAGCTTCTACAGCTGGGAGCTCTTGGAGCACCATGTCACAATGTCCACAGAGGGCTTTTGAGTATTATACTGTTTCCTGAAATAGTTAGTCATCTTTTTTTCTTCAACTGCAAGGCAGAAGGAGAAACCAAACCTCTGTTTGCAGTTCAGTAAAATATTGCAGCAGATTTTTTGCATTGTCTTCCAGAGGATTGGATAATGTGATGTACTGGTTGTTACCAACTTTTCAATTTATCAGCATGTATTATTACTGTAGCCTCCTGTTTCTATGGCTCTGGCAATAGTCTCAGCTGAACCATTCTCCCAGAGCTTTACATGCCCCACAGTTGTTTCTCCCAGGCAAACAGAAAGTGTACTATCAGGAAGACATTGCTTCTCTCTGTGACTACTCAAGTTTTTAATCTTCCAGCAATTTCTGTGCATCTCTTGACCTCAGTGACAGAACACATGTCTTTGGCTTTTTAGGTGAGATCCTTTTTCTTATTCGCAAGAACCAAATTGTGAGTGTTAATTTTGAATATTGTGGCTAGCTGTGTAGTATTTCGGTATGATCATCATTTATCTCAAATGTTTTAATCAGATTATAGACTTATGTTTACAACCCCAATTCCCAAAAAGTTGGAAAGATATGTAATACGTAAATAAAAACATAATGCAGTGATTTTCAAATCTCATCAACCCATATTTTACTCACAATAGAACATAAAGAATGTATAATTTCATGGAAAATATTAGCCTTTTTGAATTTGTAGGTAGCAACACATTTCAAAAAAGTTGGAACAGGGTGATGTTTACCATTATGTAGCATCCCCTCTTCAACAACTGTCTGTAAACATCTGGGAAGTGAGAAGACCGTTTGCTGGAGTTTTTTATGTTCATAAAATTGCCCATTTATGCTCATTCTTGTCTGATGCAGGATTTTAGGTGCTCAACAGTCCTGAGCCTTTCTTGCCAGAGTTTTCTTTTTATGATGCACCAAATGTTTTCTATTGGTCTGACTCTTCTCCTGCTAAGCCATGCTGTTGTGATGGATGCAGTAGAATCAAGATTCCAGATTCAGTGTCTATAGTTTCCTTAAAGAATTTCAAGTTTTAATTCATCTGACCACAGAAAAGTTTTCCATTTTGCCTCAGAAAGTTTTAAATGACATTTGGGCCAGAGAACAAGGTGGCGACATATGGCTTTTTCTTTGCATGATGGAGCTTTAACTGATATTTGTGGATTGTACAGCGAACTATGTTCACAGACAGTGATTTCTGGAAGAGCCCATGCAGTGATGTCCAGTAGAGAATTATTCCTGTTTTTATTGTAGATCCCACGGATCCAGTTTCGACCTTCAGCCTTGTCCCTTGGGCAAAGATTTCTCCTGATCTTTTGATGATATTATATACTGTAGATTGTGGCATCTTCAAAGTTTTCGCAATTCTACGTTGAGTAACATTTTTCTGAAATTGTTCCACAATTTTTTGTCACAGATTGGTGAACCTCTGCCCAACTTTACATTCAAGAAGCTCTGCCTCTCTGAAATGCTCATTTTATACCCAGTCATGTTACTGACCTGATGCCAATTAACCTAATTAGTTGTCAAATGCTCCTCCATTTGTTTTTGATTTGCGGAAATTACTTTTCCAACCTCTTGTTGCCCCTCCTTCAACTTTTTGGAGATCATCAAATTCAAAATGAGCTAATATTTTCCATTAAATGGTAAAATTCCTAATCTAATATGTTGTTTATGTTCTATTGTGAATAAAATATGGGTTGATGAGATTTTCATTGCATTTTGTTTTTTTGGGAATCAGTGTTATATCTTCTCTTTAGTCTGTCTCCAGTGCTGGCTCGTTTACAAACCATTCATTTTTATTTTCATTAAGTCTTTATGTTATTTCAAAACTGTATGAAGGCTTCAATATCCTAACAAATATCGATCTGAAATTGTGTATACAACCACTTTTTTATCTCTGTGTGCTGCAGGTTAATAATGGGTTCATCATAGCTTGAGTGATCTGTAAATTCTGTAAAATAATACACATTTTAATTTATTTTCTTTTTCGGTTTGGTTTTCAAAGTCGGTTAAGGTTAAACAGCTCATTACTGATGTATATAAGTATCAATAGATAGGCTTAAGATGTTACTAAGACGTAAGATGTTTAAATACTTGAAAATTTTTTTTTTAATTAGGCTACATCTTGACATGAATGTACAGTGACATGAATGTACACTCCATAGACAGTTGCTGTGATTGGTTAATGCCCTGCTGAGCTGTGGGTAGTGACTCTTCTGTTGTTGAGTTTTCTCCCACGCTCCATCCTTGGATCTGGCCATCGCTGCTTGAACAAATATTTGAACCATGTGCCAACTCTCTCTTTGAATATTGTATACATGCTGTGAATTATATTGTGCATTTGTGTTTCTTACAAGTTTAATGGCATCACTGGAGTTACCATAAGAGAAATGTGCCTTAGTATAGGCTAAGTCACAGAAAACACACAAACGTTTTTGCCTCCCCTTTTTTAAATGAACAGCTAAATGTGCATTCCTTGATCTAAATTTATGCTTCCCGGAGTTCTGTTCAGTGTCAAGTGATTCACAGATAGTTGCAGAGAATAGCACAGTCAGGTATTGTAGATAATCTTACTCCACACTTTAATGTTTTATAATTCTAAGGCTCCTTTTGTACTGTACTGCCACTTGTGTTGCAAATGTCAGCGTACTCTTCACAGGAATTTGTGCCTCTTTAACCATGTACTTGCACATGTATGTACGTCATTGTGCACATGGAGCGAGAATTCATAGTAAAAAAAATATAGGAAACTACTCATCAAAACCTCACTTTATGGTGCCACTAGTTAAAAACTCTACAGATTAGCTTTAAGGACTATGTGGAGTAAAATCAATCTTACCCTCATACAGCATATCGGCTCAGTGCAGCCTGCTTTCAGTTTCAGTTAGAAAGTGTGTGAGAGTGTGAGAGATGAGGCCAGAGTAAAGTGAGTCGACAGGGGCTTCACAACTGTAGTAATGGTTACACCTCATAGTGATCCATCAGTCTAATCAGCTGTCAGCCCTCTGCAATATGTTTCTGCAGCACCCGGGATAAATGTCAAGAGTCTGGTTTAAATATCAGGTCTACTTGCTGAAGGATAAATTCAGCCTTGCCACCTCTGTGGTGCTATTCACAAACCCATGTGTGCAGGTATATGTCTCTATGCTGGATGGGAAAAAGCCTAATGTTTTTCACTGCAAGACCTCTGCTGGTGGTTCAGATGAATACATCCTCTATTTTGACTGTGATGTTTTGATTGCTGTATTTCTCCTTCTGTGCTGCTTGTAGAAGGCGGTTATAGGGAGCAAAGACCATTTCTCGAAGTCTACTCTATGTGACACCTTTGCTACCTGCCACTTGACTGATGATGGTCTCTATTGATTGTGTGGGTAGATGGTGTGGCATGTGTATGTAGGGTTGGGTAGTATAAATTTCGCAATGATAGAGAGATGAAATGCAAAATTAAAACACTTTTTTTAAAAACACAGATTAAGGCTTGGTCAGCATCTTGTTTTAGAGTACACACAAGAATACACATGTAACGGTCGATGTTTTGTCAATATTGAAAAGAAGTGCACATGCTGCAATTAAATTATACTTTTTGCCAAAAATTGGGAACAACTTTTTATGCCAGATAATTAATACAGGTCATCAAATGTGAAAATATGCTGCTTCTCTACACTTAACCTTAGAATAAATGAAATATTTTTCTGGTTGGACCAAATTATAAATTTAATGAAGTCTCCTTGGGCTCTAGGTAGACATTTTTCACAGATTTCTGTGCATTAAAGAATAAACTGTTAAATATTGGAAAAACAATCAGAGCTCATTGCAAAGTGCATGTGTACAAGTAATTGCTCAAAAAAATAAGATACATAAGGTGAAAAGGGGGGGCTGGAGCGTATCCCAGCTGTCATTAGACAAGAGTCACGGCATACCCTGGACATACCCTTGCCGGTCTATCTCAGGGCCAACACAGAGAGACATACAGTAGATAGACAGACAACCTTTTGGACTTACATTAACACCAACAGTTAATTTAGAGTCACCAATTACTGTAACATACAGGCGTTTGGACTGTGGGAGGAAACTGGACAACCCAGAGGAAACCCATGCAAGCAGGGGGAGAATATGCAAACACACACAAAGGCTGCAGTGGGACAGTGGATTCGAATAAGTGGCTTTCCAACTGTGAGGTGGCAGCACTAACCACTCCACCATTATGCAAATAAATCAATCTTGAAAATCATTGTAATTTTTATTTGTAATAATGACGCACAGTATATTACCTCACAATATGCCAATGGTTCTTTTGACTTATTGGTTGGTAGTTTGGTACCAGTTTTATTAATGCTTTGCATTTGTTTTGTCAAGAAATATCATTATTACCAAAAAGTATTGCAAGGCAATTAATTTTTATCTCATGGTTTCCCAGTTTTCCTCATTTTGTTCCTAAAATGTCATCTGATCTTCAATGTGGAATCAATTGCTTATCAAGGCTACTTATGCTAAGGTCAGACACCCATAACTAATTCTTTTATAATTTCCATAACTTTACTACTATTTTGAATGTCTTAAATCCACTCCTTGATTTAAATGGGGTCAGTTGGTAATGGCAGTGGTCCACGGATCACAGGGTCAGTGGTTCGATCCCTGGCCCTAACCCTAACAACCCATTCCCCTCCCCAGCTGTGCAGTGCCGGTTCAAGCCCGGTAGAAATTGGGGAGGGCTGCGTCAGGAAGAGCATCCGGCGTAAAAACTGTTCCCAAATCAACATGCGGACAATGATCCGCGGTGGCGACCCTGAACCCACTGGATAAGCCGAAAGGACAAAAAAAAAAAAACCCTCCTTAATTTAAATACTAGACTTCTTTAATTTAATTGGCTCACTTTAATATATAGTGATGTCACTCACTCTCAAAGAAAACATTCCACCGCAGTAAGTATGAGCCTGAAGTTGCATAGGAAGCTTCACAAGTAACTCTCAACTCAAGAGTATTTTTAGGCCTTGTCAGACTTGATGCACATGTTTTTGAGAAATTCTGAAATGCTTGGTATATGCAAGCATTGGGCCTTAATGTTACAGAATATGAAATCATTTAAAATCAGTTTGTCTAAGCAAACAAAATCACATGTATTCACATCTATAGGACTTTCTGTGCAGTCATTTGGAGCAAATCATAAGTGGATTGTAAGATCTTCTGAGCTGTAAGTTTTCCTTCTGCTTATTTGTTTTAATTGTTTATTTATGGAGGAGGGAGGTTCATTAGTCATTCAGTGTGACAGAGTAAATGTGTACAGAAGATGTTTGCTCTTTGCCAACATCTAAAGCCCATTTGAAGCTGACTAACAGCCAAACTCACACTACCTACAGTTTAAGTGCTAGTCTTCTCAAAAACATGTGTATTATTTTGTTCATTTGTAGAACTGAAGCTAGGACAGTTCTAACAGCCATTTTATTAATCTTATGTGTAAGTTCGAAGCAAAATTTTTAAGTTGTGTGTCGATCTTTTTAACAGTTTACTTAATTGAGAAGTTGCTAGAATGAATAATACTGGTATTTAGATGTGGCCACTGGAAGCAACTTGGGGTTTAGTTTCTTCCCCAAGGACACTTTGACATGTAGCCAGGAGGGACCAGGAATTGAAGCACAGACCCTGTAGTCCGTGGATGACTGCCTTTCCAACTGAGCCACAGCCGCCCCATAATTAGTTACTAATAGACTCATGTTGAAAGGTTTCTTCTAGGAAAAAGGAGAGAAGTGTGTGTGAGTTATGCCAGCTTTTGAATGCTATACTCCTACATGTTCCCACAACACTGCTCTCAGAAACTGACAAACCTTCACTCTGTGCGGTATAGTTTTCAGCATTATGTGTGTGTATGATATAATCCCAGTTTTTCTCACTATGGTTTGTTAATAAGTGACATCAATGTAAAATGTAGAACTACAAACACATTACACACGTTATAAACCAGACACTAGACTATGTGTTTCCACAGTCAAAGAAGCTGTTTTTTTTCTTCTAGTCTTGTTTTGTTTCTTTAACGCAGAACTAGGGCAAAGGAAAAGGCATGTGAAGCAACAGTAGAACGGAATTGAAACATTATCAAAAACAGACCGTCTCTTACAAATTGTTTACTGTTAATGCTACACAGCTGGAGTTTTAAATCAGTGACATGTTTTGTTTTCCCTCCTATCATAAGCTTTTCCCTGGCTGATTTTTACATTTCTGTGGTTCTCATGTACTGTTATCTTTAGCTGTCACCACCCATATTAAAGGTGCAGTGAGCATGTAGATATGAAATACAATAGTTCTCAAGATAACTGAACCAAATCAAACATCAGCGTAATAATGCAACTAGTATCACAATGCTTTGTTGACAAACCGATTATCTGTGGCTCATGTGTTTCTGTGGGTAATATGCTCATTTCATAGTAAGCAGTAAGAAAGTAGGCATAGTATTTTTTTTACAGCAGTGTGAATGTTCCAAATGATATTTGCAAGCTTTTGTGTAATGTAGTCTTTGCAAAATGTATTTTTCTTTACAACTACAGAGATTTTCTTCTGTTCCTCAACTATTGTGACCTAACAAGGTATGACATTTCTTTTTTTCTTACTGTTTTACCAAGCATTCAGTTCTGTTTCACAAAGAACATAGGTGTTTCAAGTGGTCTTGAATTATAGGTTTGGTACCTGTTAGTGCAGTGGTTTTCTTTTGTTAAACGTGCTTCTCTACAAGGGGGAATCAATCAGAGTTCTTGGCGAATAAGTTTGCATTTTATTTGCAAAATATCTCAACTTTTTATCTCATTCAATTCAGGGACATCCTTATGTTTAATGGACAGTGTAAAATAGACAGATAATTTTTTTGTTGTACTTGCTGTCTACTCTAGATAAAATTTTGATTATCCATGAGTAGTGGAAGTCTTCTAATCCTATTTACATGTGTTTAAAAAATAGGAAGGGCCTAACAGTTGCCCTAGATAGGTTATAGGCTATTTCACTTTACCAACGCCAACCCAGAAAGACTGGGGAACCCTTTGGGCAGTAAGCCATTTGGTCTTTACACACTGGCAATGTTGCAGCGTGTCCTTTCTGTCTGTTTGGGATATTGATGTAGCACACATCAAGGCCCAGCTAAGGTCTAAAGAGCAACATCAGTGTTTTAGAGCGTTTCGCTCCTGGTGACAGAAATGTTTCCTTTGTCTTGATTTGACACACCATGGTTAAAACATTTTATTTATAAGAATATTCTCCTCTCTCTGACAAAGGTATCTAGTTATTTTTATATATTTGGTGGTGGCCATGGGATTAATGTTATAATAAGTGGAAATGTGGCATTGTCTGCAGGTTTTGCTAAAAAATCGGGACGTGATTGCAGTGAATGGCTGTTTGAAAACAGAGAGACAGCACAGCGGAAATGTGCTAGATGGGAAATCTGGTGATCCCACAGAAGCAGCTTAAAAAAACCTGCTAGTGAACACAGAGTTGTGACTTTGCATGGACTGGAGGGAAATAAAAATATAAATTGATATTAAGCTACTACTATTTGGCACATTTTTGGAAAAAGGTTTTCTGTGTATGTATGTGTCAGAATGACATACAGTATGCTGTTGTTTTATTTTCTTACAGCGCAGCCATTTGCAGAATGTGTTGCACATCTATGTGTGCAGCAGAGATGAAAGGTACTTTGATCTGAATTATTCTGAGGTTTCCTTCATTGATTGAAGTTATTTAAAATAAAAACAAATTTAGGCTATTCTTTGATCAGAGTTTAGTTTCTGACATTGTCTGATAGAGTTTTAAACATTTTTCTATTCTTTGATATAAATAATTTTTGTGCCTCTGTGGAAGATGAAAATGGATTAATTGTGATCATTTTCACAGGTTCAAATCTCCAGCTTTGATGAGCTTTCCTTGCATAGCACACAAAAACTACAGGCAACAATAAAATCCCAAACACCACTGTTACATTGGTTGACTGACATTAGTTGGAACTTGTCAAGGCAAAAACGCATATCCAAAAAAAAAACAATGTCTTTGCATACATAATGTCATGTGATAATTCATATTGATAATCACAATCTGCATAGGTCAAGTCTGCTGCAGTGTCATTTTAATATCAACCATTAAGAATTTGAAGCTTTTTTCACGTATCTTCATAATTGTGCGCACACTCACAGTATGTATAAATCTAGGCAATGCAATGGTATATGATGTTTGCATTTGAGGGAAAAGGCAGCTGACAAAAATTCTGCTTTGAATTTTTTCTGTCTTTCTCTAATGCTTCTCTTCTAAACACAGGCAAGTCTTAACAGTAAAGCAGCTGCTCTCACAAATCTTTTTCCCTGTGATTTCTTTGATGAATATGCATAAATTTACTGAGATCATCCAGGCCTCCTGTGATGAAGGGTTAATTATTTACGCCCGCATACATTCCGTTGCTCATCTTCAGAAAGGGCTTTTCTTTTACATTCATTTCCAGCTGTTGGGATAACTAACTGGTGCTGTTGAAAGTGAGAAATAAGCAAAGTGATTTAGACCAGATGTCTGCTGCTGGCTGTAATTGAGTTTGCTAAGAGTGCCCAGCAGAGGGCGTACCAGTAGCATAACATATAAACCAAGTTTTAATTCTCTCTCTCCTTCCAGTAACTTTAATTCTTACATTGCAAACACCAGTTTTACTAGTATTTCTCAGCTCTCACAAACTGACACAATAAACAGGACATAGGTTTAATAAGTTGATTTTACATCAAATGATCAGCAATTGTAGTTGCTGAACCTGGGGAAACAGAACCCATTTCTCCCATTGTTATTGTACTTTATTCTATTTTACTTCTTCCTATTGGATTAATGTTATTAAATGTAATCATGTAATCAAATTTGCCCAAATGTTTGCTACATTATATGTTCTGTGTACATTACATTAAAAAGTGTAACTAATTGTTGTTGCCATTGGAGGGCAGTGTTGGATTTTGGTCAGCAGACATGGCGTTATTGTAGCTATAGTTATATTAAAGTATCATCATGAGTTTATTTGTGTGCGAGTGGGGTGGGTTAGTGCTTTCCTGACATTGCTGTCCACTCTTACTAACAGCCCCCCACATTGCCCCCCTCTCCATTTGCTTGTAGCATCATCTAATGACACGTTTCACTTAATAAAAGGGGGATGACTGTGTGTAATTCACCTTGGGTACTTAATAGTGTGATGTCCACTAGGGAACGTTTCTTCTGCTAACTTCATTTTTGTTGAAATTGACAAAAATGCATGTAGCCCCTGCTCATGTTTGTACACTAGCTGCTTGTATTGATTTAGTTTTTAGTTTAGTCTTTTAGTTCTCTGAAGTTTTTATGTTACATTAATAAAAAACATTAGGCAGTCTTTGTAGTTTTTACAATATATTTTGCAATTTAGTCTGCTAAGCAAAACCAATCATGCAATTTGCTTCCTCTCATTCCTCTCTCCAAGAAATTCCCTCCCTTTTTGTAATCTATGTTGTTGTCAGGATGTTGATAGATTGCCTTTGTGAACTTTTATGTCTCTTAAACATGCAGCTGTTGGTCAGAAGACTCTCACCCCTGAGTGGGTGTCAGCCTGACACTGAACAAATTGTCATGCAGCTTATTTAATGTTGTTGTTCATCCTTCAACCGGTATTATAAATAAACTGGACTTGACTGCTGCTGGTTGTGGGCGTACTGAACTGTAAAGGAACAGGATTTGGACCCCAACAGAAGTAGCTTGTTATTATTTTTCTCAGAGGATTTGAGTGAAACAGCTGGATCTACACAACAGCAGCGGTTGACATGTGAAGAGACACTCCCTGTAACAAAGATAAATACGTGGCTTCTCCCATCAGTGAGTCTTGTTTTTGTTATAGAGCAAATGATATTGTTTTAGGTTATTTTATACCCCATCTCAAGGAAGATGTCAACAAAAATCTAAACTTTGCAAATACACTGCATAATATAAACCTAGAACTGGACTTTGTTGATTGCAGTGAGAAATGTGATGCGTGACAATAGGAAAAAAACACAAATGTGGCAAACTCCCATTGGATGAAATCACTAATTCGGTTGACTGCCCAGCTGTGCTTCCCTCTACACACGCCCAGTTCTTGTTTTACAGTGGCATTGATTGCCCCCATTTCAAATATGGATTATGTGGCTGTGACAATAGGATTTCAAATCAGTACATAAGGACATTGTTTAGGATGCAATTTGTCCCAGAGCTTTAATTTTCTATATTAGAAATTTTCTATATTCATTTTCAGGATAAATTTAACTTGTTTCTGCAATTTTTTTTATTTTTTTTTGTCCTTTCGGCTTATCCAGTGAGTTAAGGGTTGCCACAGTGGATCTTTGTCCGCATGTTGATTTGGCACAGTTTTTACGCCGGATGCCCTTCCTGACGCAACCCTCCCCAATTTCTACCGGGCTTGGACCGGCACTGCACAGCTGGGGAGGGGAAGGGGCTGTTGTGGGTTCAGTGTCTTGCCCACTTTGACATATAGCTGGGACCGGGGATTGAGCAAATGACCCTGATGTCTGTAGGCGACTGCCTTATCAACTGAGCTACAACCGCCCCCCTGAGCTGCAGCTGCCACCTAACTTGTTTTTTCACAATAAATTTCACAATAAATTTGAGAATAATAATTATACATTTTTGTCTCCTTCATTCATCTGGTGTAATTGTCTATTTAGATTTAGGACCTATGTGAAAATAAAATATAGTAACGTTATGTGCTGTTTATTAAGGCACCTCTACTGGAGCCATGAATGGGAATATGTTCTAGCACAATGTTGGTTTAGTCATCTGCTGTTTGCTTTGCTGCAGGCTGAAGATGATATTCTTTGACAATTCATATCACATGATGAATGTTTTTATGCTGCCAAACAGCTTATCTGGTTAAAAAAATGCCTGAAGACAATTATGATAACAATTATCAAATTTACACGTAATTGCATGGTAACTCTCATGATGCCGTAAGTATTGCCCTTCATGATTATGGGCAGTGTGTCTTTTAGGGGAAAACAACCATATTTATTTAACAAAATTCTTCTTTTAATTTCTATTCATTCTCTGAAATCATACACTCACATATACATGAACATCCTCTCCCTCTAATTCTGTCTTTTTCTTGGTCTTTCACTCTCATGGCTGACCCACTTCTGTTGGTCATCTCTCCTATAATGAGTTGGACCAACGTCTGAGTGAGCCAGCGCTGCCCTGTCTGTCCACACACGCTTACAACTATTTCTGCCTGCCGACTAGAGGAACTAGAGCTTAACAAATCCTGATTTTGTTTTATTATGTTGTCAGTTAAAGGCTGATGTTCTCCAAATGTCTCTGTCAATCGGGGATGAAAGTATTTTTCCTTCAGCTGCAATTGTGGTTGTGGCCAACAACAGTATGCCCAAATTTTTGCCTAAATAATGGTGGGATCAATAATGGCAACACTAGGGGTGGTATCGTGTTTGTGGCAGTGGTTGATGAGATTGGATTTTGCTTCTACAATGAGGGCACACACTCTTCTCTGTCACCCATTCTGTGTGGGATTGACACACACACACATACTCAGTGCAAAGAAACTTTCCATGACATTATTGGTTTTATCAGAAGTAGGCCAAAGCAGGAGCCTGGCACTCTGGCTGCCGTACTGAGCATGCTCAGCACGTCTGAAGGCTAGTTAGTAGATTAAACCTCTTCCTGCTACTACCACCATTTTACTTGAACAATTTTTCTCACAACCCAGGCTCAATAAGCTAGAAGAAGATGGATCAATTAACAATTGCCAAGACTAAGAAAAGCAGTAAAATCCAGACATTTGAGGTTTGTGAAATAAAACACCCCGCGTCTCAACATGTGGGTAAAATACAGGGAAAAAAAACAGCATGGCAAGAAAGCTGTCACAGTTTATGTGATCCAGTTGCATTCTAAATACTAACATTATACACATTTTAATGATATACTGTTGTTGTTGTTTGTATTGAAGAAATCAACATGCTGATTAAAGTTTCATACTAACAGCAAAATATGTAACATGTGTGCTGTTGGATTGCGTTCCAATCCAAATTAACTGCACTGGCGAAAAGCTTTTGCTTTCTATAGCCACACCATCCAAAGATAAGATATTTCAATCTCTTCACTTTTACATGTATTCTCTATGCCTCTCCTTAAAGATCGAAAGCAGCCTTTGCTGTAGTGTCTTTGATAGTATGTGACAGATTTTATCCCCCCTTTCAATCCATGTCTATAAGATAGGTAAAACCGTAACGGCATCTTTCTCGCTCTGTTTTGGTTATCAATCCAGCCTTAAATGGCAATCACCTCACCTTAAACTGGTTATAAATACTTACACTTGTTGAAGCAATTTTGGGGCTGTGACTAACTTTAATTATTTACCCTTTTAGTGCTTTATTCTCACTGACTAGTCATGTTAGCTTGGCTATGAAACAAGTCACCACTGTAGAACTTCCGCCTTTAAGTGGAGAAACATTTGTGATGGTTTTCAAGTCCTTTAACAGCCGTCATAGTAGACTTATTACACAGATTTTACCCAGTCCTTTAGTAGTAAAGGAAGCGAGGGAAAAAGGCCTTTGCAGCCAGGAAATTGTTCTCCTGGTATTTTAAATCTGATGTAGATCTGGAATCATTCACTGAGGAAATAATGCTGTTGTTTATTTTGCAAGGGAGATCAGTGTTATTTTGCGAAAAGACACAAAACGAATCTTTTGTTGCATGCAGACAGGCATTACCCCAAGTAGCACAATTTATTACATTCATAACTTTGTTCTCAGCCCTTTTGCTGTTTTGCTGTGTGACAGTTCTGCATCTCAAAGCTCCTTTGTAATTAATCTTTAAAAGTGTAATGTCAGGAGGGAAATGAGCTGGTAGAATGAGCTTTGGCATCTGCTACCCTGTTTTGCTCCATTGTTATACTCTATATTGATCTGTGAATATTTGGTCATGGAGATTTCCTATGGACTGTATGTGGACGAGGTTGATTCAAGATTTAAGATTCAAGATTCAACAACTTTTTTGATCATAAAGGCAAATTGTGTTGCCTTGTTACAGCTGCTCTCAGTGTGAAAAGTAAAAGAAAGGAAAATAACTTCCCCTTAACCAAGACAATAAAAAAATAGAAACTACTGATCAATAAGTAAGAAAACAAAAGTTGTTTTTATGATCAGTTTATGTAATAAATATGACAAATAAATATAAAGTGTTACTTCTAACTCAAGAAAGTTAACAGACAAACTCCTACATTCTCCAATGCATTCATAAAGTTGAAAAGTTGCAGGAAACTCGATTTGTAAGCTTTAGTTGTAGCTTGATGTATTAAATAAATTGGTCTGCGACTACAGGGTATAGGTCCTTTACAGATTACTGCACATTAACGTGTACTGTATTGTAAAATGGCCAGCAAAGTCTCACTTTCAGTTTTCTCTGTACACTTGAGGTGTTTTGCTCAGGGAGTTAATACTGCTTAAATTTCAATTCCAAGTCTCCTATAGAAATGGCCAGAAATGAGTCCTTTCCTGAGGTACAGCAGTGTTTTTTACTGTGTTTCAGCCTGATCACTGTGTGAAAGGAGTGTCTGCAGTTAAGTTATCTATGTGCTAACAAAGGGACAATGGTATAGTGTAGAGATGCAAATTCCTGTGTAATTGCCTTGTAATATTGTATACAACACCTCCTCTTGCTTTAGAGAGCTTAGCATTTATAACTTTATAAAATGTATCTTTTTTTAGCAGAAGCAGTAGAACATTTGTCTCATCATTCTGAAGCCCATAGATTGATGCTGTGCATGCTCAATGGTTTTAGTGTTGAGGTATAAATTATTCATAACCAAATAATTACCTCTGTTGTTTAGTTGCCTGTCTGACAGACTGACTCTGTGAGTTATGTTATTTGAGATGTAAGCATCTATAAATATTTCTAGAATGACTAGCTTTGGAAGCCCCAGTAGTCTTTGCTGATATAAAACTATAAAAATCAAGCCTGGCCAGGAAGCAGTCATACTAGAATGCATAGCGAATGCATAGCAGTGTTTTAACTTGCAAAGTTTGGAATTTGTGATTGTCGATGCTGCCAAAGCTCACAAAGCAGCCTGAGTAGTGAAGCAAGTCTGTCCAACCCTCTGTCCTCATGTTGACCTTCCTTAATGTCACTCACCACAGTTATTGTCCCTGTGGGTTCACTGATCTGCAGGGCTAATATTCCTTCCAGTCTTTTTCATCATTATTGTTGTGTTTTGAGCATATTGTTTTAAACCCAGGGCTGCAAATTGCCTGTCCCACTAACTTACGCATCTACTTTTGTATGAGACAAATCCTTGATACTATCCATTGATTTCCACTGTGACATTAGTGTCATGATTTTGGCTGGTTCATGTAATTATGGTCAGTGGATAGGTGTAATTCATGAGAGGATTAAGCACTCCTATACTTCCTGGCAGCCTGGGGCACTAGAAGTTTGACTTCCTCATTGATTGGTTGATTTTGTTAGTCTCTGTAAAATTAGCCGCATTAATTTTGATCTTTTTCTAATTAGTCTTTTCTTCAGTGTGCAAGTGTAAACACATGATCTCTTCCTTAAAATCTACTATAATCCATTTGAAAATTAGTTATAAGTGCAGCTTCTTATCTGTCTTTAGCATCTTTACAGTCTGTGGATTGTGAACGAATTGTGAATTTTGATGTTGACATGGTTGGTGTTGTGAAAGATTAACTTTCATTTCAATGTTTATGAAAGATGTAAATCCTATTCATAAATTTTGTCTCTACCACGAAGGTGCAGCGCTATTGCTCTGTTCTTTGAAGACTATGTAAGATTGCATCAAGCATGGCTGGTATCTCCCCTGGAGAATGTCCTACCATGTTATAATGTTAACTAGAAGTCATTTGAATGTTTTAAAGGCATTTCCAATGAATCAATGCAGAAATCACTTTCAGAATAAAACGTGTGTATTTGAATGCATGTGATCCTTTGGCATAATAAAGTTCATTTTTTAAAGCTGTCACCTCCACAAGTCAAAATGTTTTTTCCAATTCACTGATGTCACTGGAGTGACTAGATCTTGGACTTGTGTGTCTTGATGTGATGGCCTAGGCACCCAGGAGTCCATTGTTGTTTTTCAGCCTCATTTGACATACACAGCTAATTACTGGAGCAGGAGACACCCCCAGCCTACCCCCAGCAACACTCCAAGAGGGTGGACATTTCAGGCCATGTTCTCACATCTCCCAGAATACAAGCTGATAATGGGACTGTTTATGCATGCAGAATTCTTTCGCTATCACCCAGTTGGAACAGAGGCTCCTGCAGAGCGCTGGCAATTGCTCTGATTCTGACTGCCTTCTTCATCATGAACCCCCGGCTACTGTTGCTTGCAGCCGCCAAATGTGCAGCTGTTTAGAACACCAGTAGGTATTAACACGTGCCTCAATGACAAAGGAGATAGTGTAGGTGGAAGAGCAGAGAGCCAGAGACGAGAGCGAGTGGGCAGGTAGAAGAGGATCCTCTGAGAGTCGACAAACATGTGAACACTTAGCAATTCCCTCTCCCTTCCCGTCTCTCTCTAACTCTGTGTGGGCAGTTAATGAGTCTGAAAGCTTCTCCTTGGCATCTGTCAGCTGAGAACCAGATAAAGCCTCTAGTGCAAGCTGTAGCTGAAAAGAAACACTCTAATGCTCTTTAATAATTGGTGCAAGGTACAGGATAAGGTTTTCTATAGCTTTTGCTTTACTGCTTTTTACAACTAGAAACAGTGCCAGTGCATTAGCACAGCATGCTATATGCTTTTCAGGTATTTACACTTAGTATTTATAAAGCTTTGTGCATGAAATTGTCTGTTGCTCTTTACCATAAAATCAATAATAAACCACTGTGTCATTACAGTCCAAACAAAATTTTAACTTTAAGGGTAGTATGTTGCAGTTCTTTTGTACTGGATTGCATTATGTTGCACAGGTGTTGCAATTGTTCAAACCTGCCTTCACACACAGTGCATTGTTGCTTTACAAGGGCCTCAGCTTTGACAGCCAGACAGGAGCGTTGGAGCCAAACCACTCTACTGTCATAACATGAACAGATCTGAGCTTGCACATTATGTTATTCTCAATTTGTCATAAAGCTTAATGGTTGGGCAGCCATTAAAATGAGGAGTGGTTAGGTTTTGGGTTAAGATGAAAAAGCGTTTGAATGACCTTGGTATAGTCCAAACAGATTGGAGGAGTAATCAGGAATCCCACTCCCACTGAATGTCAAATGTACTGGTATGAGGACTATGCTTTGGTTTTTACTACTGTTAAGTTTGAGCATGACATGTTTCATAAGAAGAAAATAAAAGCTAATAGCCTATAGTTGCAATCAGAAGAAATGTTCTACAGGTTTAAAGAGTAACAGATTAAGAGGTGAAGTTGCACCATTTGTGACTGTAAACCCATCCTGAAAGATGTATGTTTGAGGTACTTTAGGATGGCTTGGTGGCTGTGGTGACATTTACTTTTTAATTACCTTGTTGATGTCCCAACTTACAATGAGTAAGAAAAGCTCTTTGTTAGAACTTGGCTGTTAAAGACAACATGGGTGTTGTGAGGCTCAGATGTGCACGTGCTGTTGTCTTTTATAACAATGTGCAGGGCTTGTCAGTGGAAAGAATTTTCTTTAGAACAGTAGACTGTTGTTTGGGACCCTGACAGCAAATGTTGATCCAGTTATCCTGGATTTAAAAAAAACATACTCCCCTGTGGTAACAAACAGCATATACACAGATGGCTGAACAGCTTGCTATGACTTTCCCCTCTGACACCTTTTTTGGTTGTTTGAGCACAATCTCCTCATTTGCCGTGGATTCATCTTTCATGGATAGGGTCACTAAATATCATATCACATGTCCTCCAGATACTTTTTACTTCGCCCTTCTTTCGGGTTCTGGTGTCCAGCCTGTACCCCAGGTGGTGGCCATATCCCTTGGCACCAAATGATAGCATGGGAGGGGCCTCCCAGGAGAACTGAGGATAGCTGAAGGAGTAAATGTTTCAGTGCACCCCCATCTTCATAAGGAAGCATGTTGAATTATTTATGTAATGGGGCTGGTCAGGGAGGTTCATATGCTTTATTACTAATGGTGTGGATGTATTATATGTTTACTGGGTTTTATAAATGTAAAAACGGCATGTAGAATTTGCATGTAGCTTTTGTAAAAACTCAGTGACTTTGAGGGGTACTGTACAGTCTTTAGAAGTATTCAAGGAGGGGAGCAGTGAGAGAAAAGCAGCCTCTCTCTGGGGGTCTTCCTGCACCATTGACTGCACCCAGCAGGCTGATGAGTGGAGAAGCTGCTGGCTTCTAGGTTGGTACTGAGGTCATTGTCCAGGCTTTCATGTCTTCAATAGCTTCAGGCTCCCTGCTGAACCTACTTGATATTCACTTCTTTCTCTAGATTCATCCTATTGAGATTAACAAGCCCCAACCAGATAGCACAGCTCCAGTAACTGGGATGGGCAAGATTGGAGAACTAAGACAGAGTATTACAATTCTTTACAACGTAGCCTCAATGTTTTATAGGAAAATTACCACCACTTTATCAAGATGACCCAAAATGCATTCGTAGTGAGCCTTTAAAGCCCAGTAACAGTCAATTTTTCTTTAGGGCACTTTGTTGGGACTTGCTGAAGTATGATCTGAGGGAGGTGCAGCTACCCACATTCATACTTAAAGCGTTAAATGCTCAAAATCACTAAGGAGATAAATCTCAAGTTTATGTTTTGCAAATCGTTGGCCTGCCTGGATACAATCCCAAGTAAATAATGGCGGAAGGGAGTATGTTGAAATCTGGTATATAGTGTAAGTTCCTTTTTGAGGTTGTGTTATTAATGGCTTATGGGGTTGTCTCCAAAAATTTTTGCATTCCTTCCACAAGTGGAGGAGATAAGAAATTTGTAAACAACATGTGACAGGGTACACACTGAAAAGTCTTTTTTCATTAAACTGACTTCATTCCCTGATCAAGTCAAAGTCAATTGCTGATTTCGGTTTGATGGACCAGCTGATAAATTAATGAATCCTTGCAGCTCTAAAAAGAATAATTTCTTCATTTATTAAGCCATTTTCCTTGCTTATCCCAGCCCCATGTAAAGTCATGAAAACTCTTAATTTATTCTGGCATATTACTATCTTTAAATGTGCTTCTGTTTTCTTCATTACGTTCTCAGAGGTGTAAACCTGCAGTAGAAGGTGTTATATCATTAGGGATTATAGTTATATCTACAACTGGGAAGCACTAAAATGTGATATAGTATTATTGGCATATTGTACTTCCTGGTTTTCATGGCACTTCACATATAATAAATTTCATTCTATTCTGTGTGTTAATCCGGGTCTTCAGAAGTATTCTATTCAACTTGGTTAACCTTGCTGAAACCTTTGAGCTAAAAAATAACACTTGTGTACAGTAAAGTAGAGTTATATTTATTTCAGGACACGGTCGTCACTCTGTAGCTGCACCGTCTGTGTGTCTGCGCACACCCCCTGTTTGCTCAGGCTGGGAGTCTGTTGGGAGGGGAGAATGAAAGCGCCACTCGCCACCTTGCTTTCTTTACATCCGGAGCGTGACATCATCTCCTCTCGGGTTTCACCGTGTCTCCACTACGGGAGCACGCGGCGCGGCACAGCAGTCAGCGCGACTGTTTGTACAGGGAGAGCACAGCAGCAGTAGACTGTGAGCGCACTTCGAAACACGCGCTTCTTCAAAGTAACAAATAAATAAATAAATAAAACTCTGTCGTCGCCACGTCTGGATAAAGCAGTTTTTCTAAACGCGTTTTGTTCCCGTTTGATTACACCGTGGTTGTTTATCTGCCTGGACATTTCATGGGAGCTTCTCATCTCGTAAGTAGAACTCAGCGCTGTTAATGTGTGCGACATGCATCGTTTGGGGTTTGTTCGTAACGCGACGGCATTTGTTTTGTTTGGGGTTAATGAATTGTTCTGACGGTGATGCTGGTATTTAGATTCAGCCCCTGTGATTGTCTTCTTGCTGCAGTTCTATAACCCGCTCCAGCCACCGAGCCAGTCAGCGGCTGGTCCTCCTATGTCTGTTAAAAAACGTCTTTGCATTGTATACCGATATATCTGTATGTATCGTGCTGTAATCCAAATACGAAATATGCGTTGGCAGGTTAAAGGAGGGTAAAATACTTGGGACTCTACATAGTATCATCGAAGTGATAAATTGCCAATGTGCCTCTTTTTAACTATATTCTTTTATAAAAATGCTGATCAACGATCCCTTTCCTACTTTATTTTGAACTTGCAATGCCAAAAGGAAATTTCAAATGTAACGTTTTTTATTTTTCAGAGTTGTCAAAACTCACATTCACTTGGTCCGTTAAGCTGTTTTCCAGAGGCTGCACACAAGGGTGAAGGCAAACCCCACAGGGAAAATACTTTTGACTTTATGCCTTAATTTCTCTTTTCTGTGGTCATTTCTGTCTGATGTTCATGCAAATCTGTTCTTACTTGGATCTTGTCCTGTCAATTTAACAGACTATTTACAGTTAACAAGCCCACATGCCCTTTGGCCAATAGTTTAGAATAAATAGTCCTGAGGGAACCACAGCCCCCCACCCTCCAATGGTTGCATTCCATTACTTTGCAGAAAACAATGTTTTCTATTCCAGACAGTACGGAACTGCACAGTGGTTTTGGCTGATGTTTAAAACATGTTATCTGGTAATCACAGCCTGTTTCGCTATAATTATAGCATTGCCCTGTTTCTGTCCAGCAGTGACACAGTCTTTATACTCTCTTTAACGACCTGTCTTGCCTAAATCACCACCACTAGACCTTCTAAGCAAAGACTATTTTATTGTTGCCTCTTTTTGATCATGTGATTTATGGCAGAATTCCTGGAAGCAGGCAGGGAGCAGTTGAACCTGTTCCTCGGGATCCCGTAGGACAGTTTTAGCTGCCTTATTTTTCGGAACGCTCATGTCTAATCTAGACCACACACGTCTATTCTGAAGCTAGCCAGTACTTGCGTATCCATTTGTAAAAATGTGGCAAATCGGATCACCATTTTGACTCTTCATACTTTTATTGTACTTTCTGTTGTGGTTTGAAGTGAACACCCTGTCTGTGCGGGCTGGTTTACACTAAATGGATGTACAGTTGTTTGTAATGTCTACCTATCATATATTTATTAACAATACAGTACACATAGTATTACATATAACGTGTGTAGTGTTGCTATCAGTGTGCAAAACCTCATTTGGATGGCAATTATCAAACTGCAGGGTTAAGAAGAAATGTTTTTAGTATTCTTAGTACTGATCCATTGTCCCTACAAACTCATTCAGTAAACGCTGTCTTCAGTGTTCATTTTTCTCCTACAGTCCTGGAAACACTGTAGTTCACTAGTTAGCAGCTCAATGGACTTACATTTTGATCTTTAGGATGTATGAGGGGCGCCCAGTTATTCAACTACAAAACATTTTTGCTTTCACAAGCTAATTTAGGAAGTCCTTTTTACCAATCGACACAATTACTGACTGACTTTTAAACAGTGCACAGCTTCAGCTTGAAAGACATTTTATAAATATTCAATAAAAAATCTTGGCTAGGCATATTGAGTTAGAGCAGATCAACAATAATGGACATTGACCAGATGTCTTGTTATTGAAAGCTGTTTCAGTCTCAGCACTCATTGGGCAGAAGACACGAAGGAAAGAGCAGCGTGGGGGAGCATTCAAATTCAGGCTTTGAGAAACGAGATAAACGTAGTGAAGTCTACACATTCCACCCAAGGATTATCATATACATATATATGTTTTTTAAACTGCAGAATGAATGTAAGACATTGACCTACAATGTGTGCTTTCTTAGTTTTAGTCCTACACAAAACAAGCTCAGGTGTGTGTAGCATTTTGTAAAGAAACATTTTCAGTTTTGCATGAATCCAAATGCTTTACTTAAGTTACATATTTACTCCAGTATGTGGTGAAAAGGGGAATGTGCACCTGAAAGCAATTGTTACTTCCCACTTCTCACAGTTAATCTTTCATATTATGAATCCAACAAAAGCTGAAGTGATTGCTTTCAAACATTTCACTCATTGTTTGGTCTTTGCTTTGATGCCTATAGTCTAGCTCATCTGCCTATTTCTTTAAATAGTTGACCTTGATTAGATGAGTCTGAGTACCATTTTGGTTGCCACTTTGTCCTGCAGTGGACCTACATAATCTAACTCTACAGTAATACAAAATATTAATTTTGAAACATCACTTTCAACAAACCAGTTCTTTCAAGTGCTGTATTTATCTTGAAACCCATATTGAAACGCACCCTGCTGTCTTTAATAATGCCTGAAATTGAACTGTGAATGGTTAATAAGGGGAGTTTTACAGACACTGAAAGTGAAGATAGAAACATTAGATGTGTTTTTACTTTAATGTTGAGAAGTCAGCATCTTTTACACAATTACACATTTAAGGAACCAGTTCTTTTTTTAACAAGCTGGGCTCGGGTCAGAAGGTCACTTTAAAGCCTGGTTTGTATGACTGCAGTGTTCTGCAGATTTTCTCAGCTAACTCGTGAATTCTCTCCGCTTCACTTGCTTCAGTTAGAGTTTCATTTTTCCTTGAGAAGGCAGCTTGTTTCCATGGCTCTGAAATCTTCTTAAATAGCCTGCTCGGATGTGTCACCTTGACACACTTTGCACACAGCTGCTTCGACAGGGGATGCTAATTGAATTATTTGTGACAAAAATCTGGTTTGTTACCCGAATGAGCAGCTGTTTTTTTCTGTGGTTAAGTAAAGAGGCCAGAGTTGAAAGTCAAAGCATTACAGACATGCATCTGATGCCAAAGTCATTTGTGGTATGATCCAGGTTTTTCACAATTACTTACTTAAACATATGCAGCCCAATTAGACAAGAACATTGCAGTTGTCCAGATACTGTCACTGTTGCACATTGCTGCACTGCATTTTATGTGGCCTCTTTAGGACTGCAAAGCCCCTATTTTGTCTTTTCTCCTGCTGCCCCCCACATGCCCTCTCACAAACTGCCTATTCAGCTTATTCAGCTCAGCTTTTGTGAGGAAAGCTATTCAAATCACCTCCCAATGTCCATGTGGTGAGGGGTTTCACTGCCGGCCAACTCCTTTCTTTGCTCACCTGATAATATGGAACTGTTAAGAGGACCCACCGCCCTAGTCTTACGTTGTGTCCAAGTGTCTTCCTGTGTAATAGGATTGGGTTTATGAGCATTAACGAGAGGCAATCATTGCTGAAAGGCTCTGTGATTTGCAGTTTAATGGACCAAGCTTTTCCTGCTAAATTCTAGATTTTTCTCTCCATTGATGTGCTGGCATTTAGAAACTGGCCAACATGTGCGTGATGTTGTCTTATTTGTTTTTCTTATTTAAAAGTCACAAAATAGTCACCAAATCAAAAATTACATACAAAATTTTTTACTGTGACATGGATATTGGCTAACGAAGCTAGAACGAAAATGTGTACCACAGAGTCAGTAGAAAGGCTGGTATAATTTGGTATAACAGAGCAGTGATCTGGAATGATGCTTATGCTGCTGCGAGGGGCTGTGTCATTAAATAATGTCACTGGGAAAGGAGGTTGGATTTTTTGATTGCTCTGACCTACACTGTTAATTCCCACAGTGGCCAATGACCAGTAAGTAGAGGCCTTACAGCAGATTGAAAGAGATTCAATTAAAAATAATTAGTCTAAATATTTTGTGATAAGGAAGTGTGTATTTATAGAATTTGTTAGTATGGATCGACAGGCATGGCTTTCTTTGCTTCTCGTGCAGTAGTGAAAAGCACAGAGCTTTTGGCAGCATGACTGTCTTGAGACAGATATAGTTAATAGGATCTTGTAATATCAGTCATGCTACATTTCACTGTCAATTTGTTTTTAATACAGCTGCACTGTTAGTGTTAAATGGACATTACCACCCAAAAAACGGAGAGTAACTACGCAATTCTTGCTGTACTGCACAATGTTAAGATATAACCAACGTAAGCAGATCTAGTTTAGAGCACACTACAAGCAATATCCTTTTCTTTCTCTGCATCACTTCGATATTTTAACTCAACTCGCTTAGACTACTGCAGTGCACTGTGGCTCAGTCACATATCACTTGTTCAGCTAAAGCTAGTTCAAAATGCTGCTGCCCAGCTTTTAACTGGTACGAAAAAACCAGAGCATATTACTCTGATCTTGGCATCACTTCATTGGCTCCGATCATTTTCAAATTGATTTTGAAATTCTTCTATTTGTTTTTAAATGGTCTCGCCCCACAGTATCTGTCTGACACTCCATCACGCTGTCTTAGGTCAGCAGCTCACTCACTTTTAGTTTTCCCTAAGATGAAGAGGAAGCTTCGAGGTGACTGTGCTTGTACATTTGCCGCCCCAAAATTGTGGAATGAGTTCCCCTTGCACATAAGGCAGTCTAACTCACTTCCTGTTTCTAAATCTTCTCCTTGGCATTTAACTCAGATTGAGATGTTGGCTTTTACTGTTCATTATTATTATTATTATTATTTTATATATTGTTTTTACCTTTGTTTATTATTTGTTTTTTGTGTCTGTTCCTTTAAATGTCTTATATCTAATATTCTTTTATGTGTTTTATTTGCATTCATGTTTGTGTACAGCAATTTGGTCAACCGCATAGTTTTTACCATGCTTTATAAATAAGATTGGATTGGATTGGATGAATGTGATTTACTTGTGCCAAAAATTAATAAAAACCTTTATCCCACGTTCACGTAACATACAAAGAGTAGGTAGAAGTTATCCTCCCTTGGCCTTTTTAAGTTTCAGAGTGTCGCAAGTTGCAGACTTTGTTTAAAATGTTTTTTTCCCATAAATATCCAAATTAGCTCCAGCGGTTCAGAGTCTCCATCATGATTTACAGAGTAATTTGTTCCAGTTTTTCAACACAGCACCACATGAGGAAATCCCCTTAAGTTTTTACAGTTACTTGACGCTGAAAGATTTGACAAAACTTATGACCACAAATATTTTTATTTTTCTTCTATTTTCTATTTGACTTAAAGGAAATAGTGATGCTAGTTACCACCAATCCTCCTACTTTATTTTTAGTAAATTGACAAATAACACATCTCTTTTCTGAACTGCTTTTTCTGGTCTGCTTTTTCTTCACTCAGCTGTACTTCAAAAGGAATAGAAAATGTGTTGGAGACATGAATTTGAGTCCAGAATTTTATGACGAGTTTTAGAAGCTTAACGCAGTCTGAAAACATTATTGTTTTGTTTTTTAAAAACCTCAGATTAATAAAAAAACAAGTATTTTTTCTATTTTTTTTTTTTGGAATGTTAAATCAAATATACATATCACATATGTGGTAACATATAAGGATTCCAGATTTGGTTCGTTTTTGCCAGAGGTAAGAGCCACCTGTGTTTCCCCAAAATCTAGTGTTAAAATGAAATGATATGTTGTTATGTAAAGGTCTGTTTTGGTGCCTCTCAGCTATTGTTTGTGTTTAAACTGTAGTAGAAGGCGAGTGAGGGATCAAAGACCTACCCAGAACAATAAAAGCTAAGCCTTTGAAGTGTTGACCCCCAGACCTTAAGCTCTTCATTACCACAGCTCACTGCTAATTATTGTGGACAGGACAGTGTAGAGTCCAGACCCGACCCTTCTCATTGTTTCTGCTACTTCCCCACTTCTACACTTCTTTGGTTGAAAGACAAGGGACCCCCTTGTGCTATTCACCCCTACCCAGTGCATACACCTACATCTCTCTCTAGAAAAGAAGAAGAGATCCTAATCATAAGCCTCCTCTATTGAAGCAGAAATGTTCTCTGCTCAGCCTATTGTCAGGCTTCCGCAAGCTGGCCAATCACAACAGAGTGGACTTAGGTTAATGAAAGGGGCGTCAAAGAGACAGTAACTCAGCTAAAAACAGATTGTTTCACAGAAAACTGAAATAGGAATTGTAAATAACCCAGAGCTACTTTTAATGGGGCCCTAGACTAAACATATAAAACCCAGAAATATGCCTAATATGGCCTCTTTCATAACAGAGTAATCAGAAACATGTTAAATTGCCACATACACCAGAAGGTACATTATCTTTTAATATACCTTTATAGATATATTATTAGTACTTACTTTATAGATATGTTACTATATTATTATAATTTAAAAGAATATTTTTGCATTTGGGCCAATATGAAGTAGTTACACCAGCTGTTTAATGTTGCTTTACATCAAGAGAAACACAGAAATGTGGACCTCATATTGCTTCCCCCCTTCAGTATATACAGAGGTCAACACTCTGTAAAATTTGAATATTCAGTTTTATCAGAAAAAGTTTATTTTTGCTTGCTCCAGTAGCAGTTTGACTTGCTTTCTTTGGCTTCAGCTATTTTTCATTGGGTGAGTTGTGTTCAATTGGCTTGTGTGATGTGAGCACGGAGTTACTGTACCATTATTTAAAGACTTTGCCACATGGATTGCTAAACCAAAACGATGCACTAAAAGTAGGTGACAACTGCATTGTGGCAGAACTACAACCCTTTCATATTACATAGGTATTTCATTTCAGTTTTAACATAGAGTTTGATTAATTGAACATGGAAGAATATTTTTACCAACATTAACATAATGCAGTATTTGCATGTGTCCTGTGGCATAGTTGCTTTTATACAGTATGTTGTTACACACTATGGGATGTGGTAATACATCACTCTAATTAATAAACATACAGTATGTGGTCATGATAGTCAGTGCTTCATGAATGCGTTTATCATCACCTGATAAGAGGTAAAACGCTTTTGTAGATTTATTTTACTTTTTTAAATATCCTTGATAATATCAACGACTATAGCTTTCCTGTAATTAAATATCATGCTTTGCAAATAATAGGTGGGCAAATACCAAAGTAACATGAGGACGAATAGAATCTTTGGGCACATTATTTAAGTTTTTGCAAAGGAATTAGGTTTATCAAAGCATCAGAGAGAAAGCAAAGATTTCCAACAGTCGCCAAATTTGGAATTGGTTCTTTAGCTGAACTGAGTGATCCGCATTTGCAATTCCACACATCATATCTTTTTGCGTTGCTATTATTTCCATAAATAAATATTCAATGTTTTTTCTTCCCTTCAAAACCTTAGCCAACCTTTGTTCCGTGCAGTATAGGCATGTGTGAAGGGACACCAAAGAAAAATGGTGCCGTTGGTCTGCCCTAAGACCGCATGGAGTGCTCTGCTGCCAACAGTGCCTCCAATAATTATAGACCAGAGCTGTGGAGACTGTTGCTCTCCAGGCTACACTGAAACTAAACCCCCTATTTCATACTTGGTATTTGCTCTTTTCAGTACATGAGTAGCCCATGTTTAAAAACTGTTATTTTTGGCTCATAGTTTGACTGTCTTCTGTTTATAGTACAGCTCAACTGAGCTAAAATATTGAATCACTATCCAGCACATGAACGCAGCTCATTTCCTTTATTCATATAGTCTCAGGTCTTTTAGACTATATACTCTTTTTAGCTACTGAACTCCCAGTTGTTGAACTGACAGTATGTTATATTTAAACAACTATTCATTTTTTCCATCTCTAAATTTAAGTTTATCAGAGGATAAATTGAACAGCCTAGTCACTATTCCATCGATGCTGTTGAAACTAAAACTGTAGTTATGATTTGCTACTAACAGTGGAGCTTGTAATTCTTACTGGAAAAAGTTTACTGAGCCTTCCACCCCCAGGCTGTCCACATCACACAGAGCACTTACTAAGCTCTACTTTACTGGGAAGCTCCTGTTGTTTTAAATGATCCTGTACTTGTGCTCGTCCTCTCCAAAGACTATATGGTCTGTGTCCTGCTCTTCTAATCATGTTAGGGTGGAAATGATTGTGGTCACCGTAATTGGACAACAGGATGGGTGGGTGGCATCTTACTCACCTCTGTCATTAGAGGCAGAGTGTAGGATGGAACTGCAGCCTGATTGTGACTGTAAATAATAGTCATGATTTGTTAATAGTGAAGTTTGGCACATAGTCATCTAGGTCTAAATAGCTAATTTCTTCTCTTGTAATCTGTTGTAGGTTTCATATTATATATATTTAATGTAAAGCTGTTGTTTATTCTGTCTGGATGTTGATGCTCCATGTTCTGGTGTCACACTGGCCTCATGTGGATCCTGTGGCCTGTATGTGGATCAGTTTTACAGTTTGGTCCAATTTTTGATTTGTAAATGTCTCATTTTACAGAACTTGCAAGTATAATCTCTATATTGTATCTGTCCTGGCTCCATGCACTGTTAACTTTTCTACCCAGCCAATACAAACTCATAAACCTTTAGCTGCACTCTGTTTTGTACATAAAGAACATATCCATGCACAAATTTAAAAAAAATAGATTGTTATTCATTGGATTATATCCGCCACCGTAAAATGTATATGTAATTTGTTCTAACATTGATCACTCTTTGTTTCCATTCCCTGTTCTCAATAGTCACAATGAGCGGAAGGTGACCTGCAAGCATCCTGTCTCAGGCTTGCCCTCACAAGACAACTGCATCTTTGTCATCAATGAACAGTAAGTCTCTTGTTTTTGCTTTTAGATTCCCACTGAGTAGCATTTTTGAGCACTACAGTATGCCGTTCAAACTCTTGATGTGTGTACAACATTGCAGAAGTTGCCATGGTTTATTTACAGTTTTGCCATTCCAGTCCAAAACATCTATTCAGTGCTTCCTCGGTTGTCCGGCTTCATAAATAAACTGAAAAATCACTTTTTCGATAGTGATATTACTAAAAAGGTTGGCTGATGTTTTCTCCAACTGTTTCCTTTTCTTGATCCTAAAGGCTGAATATAAAAATGCTACTGCATCATCAGCTAGTGGGTATGTCATGATTCATGTACCAACAGGGATGATTGTTCAGTGCAACAGTCATCACATGTCTGTCCTTGTAACTGTATAGTTGGCCAGTGATCTTAAACTTTTACTTCAAGGACTAAACTTTGTCATGTGGTCACCTCAGGAATTTGCACTACTTCCATTTTCAGATTTATCGACCTGCCTCTCCTAAACCCTGCTGATTGACTGCTCATTGTGAGGTGTGAACAAAAATCTGGACAAATAGATGTTGATGTCATGTAACCTTGACCTCCTTTGCAAATTCCCATTCAAATTTTCTTTTGTCACCTTATATGTAAGTGCACTTAATATGCTGTGCATGTATGGATTGTTTGCACAACAGCCAACACAACGACACTAGCTTCAACTTTCACTTCCACCTAAGCCATTTTAGCTGAATGCTTCACAGCTATTACCTCCAGTTTTCCTCACTTCCCCCCACAAATTTTCTAATTATTTTCTAACGTTGCACTGAAGTCATGACATCACAACTCGTGAATACTAATTGAAATATATTCTTCTTTAGGACATGAAATTTAACATCTTTGTGGGAAGTCTAATAACATGTAAAGAGCATATCGGGAGGCTCATTAAAGGCACCAGTTACGATTATCATTATGTAGGTTACAAATGAAAATCCTGGCTTTAATATAATATAATGTCTGAGCTTTTCTGTTTTGCCAAATTCTTATGGGCTCCATTTTGTTCAGCAGAGATGGAATAATCAGAAAATTGTTGTGAAGCAGCTTGTTGTGCCAGAAGTATCACACTGCACTCTCTTGACACATTCCTCCCCTCACTGTGTTACTCTTACATCTTTGCTGTTTTTCACACCAAGAGGCACAACATGCTGGTGCAAGATGATATCTACTTTAGCAATTAGCCTTCCATAGTTGTAAGATGATCCACAAAATGAATCTTTATCATAGGTCGTTACAGTGCATTACATCCAAAGGTTGTCTGTGTTTTAGGAAAAGTAATAAGGGTAGAACTCTTTATTATGGATGAGCAATAAAGGCCAAAGGATTTAGGCTGTGACCGGGATAAAGAGGCCGGACTGAAAATTAGTGCATAATCTGCTCTGCACTTTAAGAACTTGCAAAACTTAGCTTCAATTTGGCAGTACAACTTTTAGTGCTCATCCAGAATAGCATAAACAGAACATAAGGTCAACATATCGTAAGACGTGTATAGTATAAAAGAGTACTATGAAAGACACAAAAGAAGGCAAATACATTTCTACTGAGAATTTAGTGTCCTAGAGTATGAACAAAACTCTGCCATAGTTTGTGAAATTTGTTTATGTATCTGTGATGGATTGTGTAACTGTGACAGGGTGGGGCTGTTTTTACTGAAAGCACATAACAGGGTAAAAGAATGACAGATACTTTGTACCACATGTTGTTCCCTATGGTGATCAGACCAGAGACTCACTGATGTGGGCAGTTAGAATAACTCTATCACATGCTTTCTGACTAAGTTTAACTCATTTGCCCTTAAACACAGCCAGAACTGGCAAATCAATTGTGCCTTGTCCTCATTTCCCTTATCATTATTGCAGCCTCCACTTCAAGGTTCCGTCTGTTGGTTTAATTGTGATCACAGAAGGCTTTGATTACAAGTGGTTTGAAGCTTTATTCTAGTTCTAAGTTCTAAAAACAATATATTCCATACACACCTGTCAACCATGCTAACATGATCAGATCTCTGTACTGGCTTCCAGTAGCAACCCACATCAGGTTCAAAGCTATGACTCTCACCTACAGAATGGTCAACTAAACAGCACCTTATTACCTAAACTCTCTCATCCAGGGCTACACTCCCTCCTGCCCACTGCACTCTGGTAACAAACAGCACACAAAATGTTTCTCTGCTTCTACTTAAAAAAATGTGCACATAACTGGTAAGACCCTTTTTAAACCGTCTTGGAAATAGTCTCATTTATAGATTCAGAATGCACGTAAGAACAGATAATTCTCTTAACTCTCAACTCCTAATTGCAGCTACTCTTCAAGACATTTATTCTCAACAGATTTATCTTTCCTCTGTTTTTTAGTTTCAATTGTGGAAAATTGTGTCACCCAGCATTTGTCAGGTAATACACTATTAGGTACAGATGGATAAGTGTGTGTTCTCTACATTTAGTTTTTTTTTTTTTTATTTAAACACTTTAACATTTCTGTTAATAATCTTGTTGTTGCACTCTAACAACAGGCAGTGGATGGTTTGATGGTGTTTTGCCTGATGAGCTGTTACACGTTTGCATTTCAAAATCCCATAAGTCACATTTTACTGTCCGAACCATCTGTGTCTTGTTCTACTGTAAACGTGCATGAACAACTAAACACCAAGAGATCAATACTGATTTCTGAGCTGAAGGTAAAAGCTTTACTACCATTCAGTTCACTTTGTTGGCAGTTTACTGGTTTCCCAGGATGTATCAAGTTTGTTCCCCTGTTTTGTTTGTGGCTCTTAACAAAAAAGTTCTTAGCAAAAAAGGCATGAGAAAGTATGATGACTTTGTGATGTGTAGCTAAGTATTCGTTCTATGCCATTCAGTGATGTACTGGTCACATCCATACAGGTAAGTATCCAGACTCCTATTTTATAGTAGAATGCGGCGATATGATACAAAATCAATAACTTTGTTGTTTTACACATTTTACCTATGAATTGATAGTTCTATATAATTTTAAATAAATTCAACGACAACATTCTTACCCTCCATTAAGATCATAGGACAACTACCAGTCTGCATAATATGATCTCCACACTAAATAAATTATTGAAGCTTTATCATAAGTTTGTGTTGCATGTTCCCTTCTTTTGCACAAGGATTTAGAGTTAAAGCTTAGTTAAAGTTTATACTAGGTATGGCATGTATGAACTACACCACCTCACATATTTAACTGTTGCATCATTGCAGAAGACAACCACTGTGAATGGTCTACTTGTTAGCACTGCATGTCCTACGCTTTTCATACAGAGGATCTCTTACAATGTTTTTTCTTTTCTGTCTCCACTGCTCTTCAAAATCGGTTAGCTCCAACTACGCCATGGTCCACTCAGTTTCAGTAACTATTTTTTGTAGTAGCCTACACCAGAAAAACACCCTCACCACCGTGAAAAAGGAAACTTTAACTCAGGTATAAAACTAGTACAAAAAGCCACTGCCGACAAATGTTTTGCCAGTGTAATTGCAGTTTGACACAAACACATTAATGCACAAGTACATGCTCACAGCAGTGTAGGCAATGCATAGATTAGTTAGCATAAATTTTGCTGTTCTGTTGTACGTTTTTCAAGAGACCATGTCTCAGAAGCACCACACTTTCATAGAACAAAGCACCATGAATGCATAGGTGTGAAGTGTTGATGGCACTCATCAACAGTATGTGTGCAATTTGGAGTTATTTCTCAGCTCTAACTCTATATGAACCTGTTAAAGTGATGGATGTTCTTAGGTTGTGATATGTGCGTGTTTGCCTCTTCCTCTAATCTTTTACAGTTAAAAAGGTAATTGTCAGGTTTACCGCATAACAAAAGTGCTTTAACACACCCTTATTTCGTTAGAACTGCTGTGTGGCCATTTAAAACTGCACCCTCAGCCACTCATTTCAGTTGTGTTTTCCCTCAGAGTGCTTAGAGCACCAAGCTTCAGTCGCAGTGTAATCCCTCACTCATTTTGCACACAGACTCACAGAGGCACACACAATTCATGCAGGATCAGGCAGTGATATAGCACTTTAATACACAGGGTTTTGTCTTTGTATGTGAAATCGATTAAAGGCAACAGAAAAAGAATACTATTTATATATATTTAATATTCAACAGATAATTGTCATGATGATAGGCCATATATTGTAATAGACAATATACAAGTTAGAAAAACATTTTTAATCGACATTTTATTGAAAAAGTGTCATTCTTCTTTTCTGACTTTAATCTTAGTGTGTGGAGTTAGCATGTTAATGTACCTCTTGGGACACCAATGTTTTCCAGCAGACTACAGACGTACACAGTAGGTAAATTACTCCTGGTTGTCAGATAAAGTGTGCTTCTCTGCCGTATGTTGGCTCTGTGATGGTCTTGCAAATCAACTAGAGTTTCTCTGCAAATAGATGCCTGGAAAAAAGCTTTGTTAAAAAGATACATGCTCTGTATATCATTTACAACTGAAATAAACTTTACATGGCTGTAATTATACCAGTCTAAACCCCCATATACATTACAGTTCTATCCACTGTGGTCCAGTGTTGTAAGGACACAGCTTAATTAATAAATATGTGATTTAAAGCAGACAGACAGAACAACCCCTTGTGCATATGGACAGTGACATAATCAATGTGCAGTTTAATGCTAACATTTTTAGTAGTTAGCATTTTATGTGAAAAACATTTAATGTGAAAATATAAACGTGCATCAGTTGTGTGTGTCCCTATATGTTTGCCAAGTTTTTTTATTTTTTTTTAATACCTTAAATATTAGATCTAATGTACATCTGTTTTGTTAGGTTTCCAATGCAGCATAATCTCTCTTGTTGCTCTCAGCACTTTGATTATCAGACCCAGGCTAATTTTCAACAAAGCTTCCAACACACAAACAGCTGCAGCTTTGAAATGGGCTGTTTGATTAGTAGAGAATCAAATGCAATAATCAAGTGCAATAATTCACCTACAACAAAGTCCGTCCATTTTTCTTTCCCTCCCACCCTCTGTTTTTATACCAAATAGGTGCGCTATTGATTATGTTTCATTTAGGAATTCATCTGTCTCAGGAAGTGTTTGAAATGTTTGGAGCTCATTATACGGAGAAGAAAGCGAATCTCAGTGGGTGTTCACCACTCTACAGAAGCAACTATTTTAAAGTAGTGAGTTGAAAATTGTGTGCACTTTAGCTCAACAGCATTAGTCACCCACTTGTCCTCTCTGTGACTTCCGTGATGGTTTATCCAGGGATGTGTCACCTCTGCACAGAACCCACTTGAATGCTCAGTCATTTATGCTCAGTCATTGCTCAGTCATTTAAGTAATAATACGATAATAAGAATAAGAACAAGGCTCATTCTAGTTCTTTTGTTTGATCTTGTGTAAGCCAAAAAGCCTTATTATATATTAATCAGATGTTGCTACTTCATGATATTAAGCCTCACCTTATGAACTGTGTAACATTTCTTCCATATATACAGGTATAGGTAGTTTTGTCATTGTTTTGTCCTGTCATTGTTTGAAGGGTCTGCAGGTAGTATCTGTTCCTGTGCTGCACGTTAATGTGCATCTTGTCTGTTTGGCCTACTATTGTGTGTCAAACTACTGTTACCACTTATGTTCCCTTTTAGTTTTTTTTGTCTTTCTGTCTAACAGATAGGTAGGTTGAAAATTGTAACTAAATGGTATAGATGGATGGAAAGGACAGTATATGTAGATGACAAATGCATGAGTGGATTTTGCATTACATTAGTGCCTCGTTTAAGCTGAATGGTACCATATAATCTGAAGCCCCTGGATGTTATTGGACGTATGAGCAGGGTCAATGGGAAAGTGCAGTGCAGAGCTGGCAGCTTCTGTCCTTATTTACTGACCTGAAACGAGTATATCTGAGATAGACTTTCTCTTACTGCTGCAGTATTTCTGCTCTACTCTGGCTTTCTTGTCTTGATCCCTCTGGAGCACAACATTGTTCCTGCTCCTAAAAAATCTAGGACAGCTCCGTGGGTCAGTGTCAACTTTTTTTCACATGGTGTTTCCTATGGACAGTGTATTTAACCTGCCATGTTTTTAATGTTTGTTAGTAAAATACTTTCTACGGTGTGTCGTAGCCTGATTAACTGCTGCATTGAAACTGGTTGGGCAGACTGTGCAGGCCAGTTTAAGCTGTTTGAGAACTGGAGCTATATCTGTAGTGACATGGGGAGAGTAATTGGCATGATTCATATCCCATGTAGAGATCTCATTATAACAGTTTGAATTTCCGAGAAATGATTGGTGAACAGATGATAAAGACTGCTTCCTCCTATTCTCATTGAGGTCAATCAACATATAAATAAACAGCTTATATTTATGATTGATTCCTTGCATATGTGCTCTTGGCCTTGCTTTGTGCCTTTTGTTTAGATCTGCCTCCAAAGTGCCAGCGAACGAGAAGAAGGAACGGCCACTAAGCACCATGAGTGAGGCTTCCAACTACACAGGCAGCTCAGATCCTGCCGCAAACCCCGGTAGCCCAGCAGGAAGAGTAAGTGTCACATAAAGGCAGGGTTATGATGGATTATGTCATAATAATATCAAAAGAAATCAATTTAAATGTTTTATTGCCTTAAAAGTTTTAGAAAAACATTATTTTATTATTAAATTAAATATTATTTGTTTTGGACTGAGCTTATTTTCATTCTCCTTGGATTTGTAGCCCTCAAGACCTTCCAAAAAAATTCATAATTTTGGGAAGAGATCCAACTCTATCAGGAGGAATCCAAGTGCCCCAGTAATCAAGAGAAACTGGCTTTATAAACAGGTGAGCAAGAGTATGTGACATTAGGTAAGGCTTTCCTTATGGTGCAATAATTTATAATGAGGTGACAAGCAGACTAGTAACATGTTATAGGACTGTGTGCTCCTTGTGATTCGTCAATGTCTGATCAGTTATTTTCATTATCAATTTATTTGCCAGTGAATTGTTTGATTATTTGTAAATTGAAATAAAAGAATCTTCTGATCTTTTGATTTGTAAAGGAAAGCATTAATTCCTAATATTTGACAAGTACCATAACAAGAAGTACCAAAACAAATTAACAATAACATGGCAGAGGAAAAAAACAGTAACAATACAAACATATTTTCACGTTATTTATGTGTTTTAGTGTATTCTACTTATTTTGCAAGAAATTATTAATGTTGTGCTAGATTATTATATATTCCCCTGCATTTGTTTGGTTGTTTGTTTAATAAATATGTTTAGAATGTAATTGTTAGAAGCAGTGAAAAGTGTCTGAATTTAGCTCGACTGTAACACATTTTGTGAATTCAAACTGTGTTTTATTACAGTTGTACTCCTCTTTGATAGAAATACAAGACTGTTGCAGCAACAGTCTTAAGATGAGCACAAAGGATGCTTTTTGATTTCTTACGGGATCTGGGCAGGTCTTTGTCTAGTGTTTCTGCTGAGCCAATCAGCCAGCACAGTGTTTAAATACCATTCCTTCATCCCAGCCCCCTGGTTACTTACAGCAGTGTGAACAGGGGATGCGTGAGGCAGCTCTTGGCCAGACAAGAGTTTCTCATTGCTGCATAAGTGGGAGAGTCACTTGGTTGTGATTGCAGCCTCCCTGTGCAGCCGAGTGAACATGAGGGTTTCCTTTGGTACAGCTGCCAGCTGCTATTTCTGTAGGGACTTCAATCAAGGTGATGCAGATCAAGAAAAAGACTCACAAATCTGCTACCCCGAATAAAAGCTGGATTTGCACTTTTATTTTCCTGCCTCATTTAAACCTGGAAGCTATTGAAGTTCTTGGCCGTGTAAAAGCTGCAGCCCTTCAGTGGAACAAAATGCCACTGTGATTGATGTGATTGGTGAAAGCCTTGTTTTTTTTCCTCCTGCCTGTACAGAGCAAGATCTGACAGAGATTTTAATAAAGTTTATTTATGAACATACTATAAAATGAGTGGTTAAGACATTGAATATATGACAGGCCAGTGATGAATTAGCTCGAGAATTTTAAATTGTATTGTTACACTTTAGATTTACCTCCAATATGGAAATACTGAACAGCATCTGGTATTGTGAATCTTTCTTATAATAATGTGTTAAACATGTTGAGCCATGGAAAATAATTTCTATTTTAACTTAAGCCCACATGCCATTCAACCATAATGATAAGGTTGTAGAGACCCCCTCCTCTGCTTTTGTCTCTGGATTGAATTCACGATTAGGGACTCTGCTAAGTCTCAGATAAAGCAGACCGGGGAGTTAATGCCCTTTTCTTCAACTTTCATCCTTTTCAACAGGAGCCTGCAGACCTCTTTGATCACAACATTGTGATACAGAGGAACAACTTCACCATTCAGTTTATTTATGCTGACCACAGAACAAGATGCATTCCATGAAACGTGGTTATTAGGTTGAAAATATTGGCTGAGTGAAGCGCTGATATAATTATTTTTTATATCAAATTAAAGTGTACGATTTGAGGAAGATAAAGTGGATCACTTTCTCACTTTCTCCATCAAAATAATCTTTTTTCAACTAGGGAAAAAGAGGAACTCTAAGACAGAAGTCCAGGGAGACATGATAACACATAAACAGTATGTATCCATACTGTACATGCCTTTAAGTACAAAACAGAAACCAACAGACCAGTACTTGGTGACCTGCCAGTCAGTGAGTTGAAAACCACAGCACTGCAAGTTGTCTAGAGATTATACACTATAATTCAAACTTCAAATAAAAATGATTGGCTTGTATTCTTTGAGGCAGTTAACCAATCTATCAGACCACATATAACAAACAGTTAATACCATGGAAAGAACTCAGTTCATTATATCAGATTAATACTGTCCCCACTAGTTTGTGGACTAACTATTCCTTTGTGTTTTTACAGGACAGTACAGGGATGAAGCTGTGGAAAAAGAGGTGGTTTGTACTGTCTGACCTGTGCCTCTTCTACTACAGAGGTGAGTCCTGTCCTCTAAGCTAAACACATTTCTAATTAGCACCACACTGAGAACAATAGTAGTTTTTAATTAGTCATGTGTAAATAGAATCCAGATCTACTTATTACACCCCCCTGTTGTAAGCAGCCCGGAAAAGCAGTCCGGAAAGACCTACTGAAAGGACAAATTATTTGAAATGCTTCTCTTGTGTTCTGATTTGTCATTTTCTGGGATAATTTTTCTAGCACAGCCATGTTTTCAAACTAGCCTTGGATGCAGCCATGATGTTAAAAGAGAAACCATAGATCATAGAGATTATATTTTCTGAATACAGTGGTTTAATACTTTCATACTAATTCAAAGATTCACTTGCAATTTAGCCTGCTAATATTTAGGGATCCACTTCTAAATCCATATTATAAGGACGACTAATCACTCTTTTTGAATCTGTGTGGTATTTGCACAGTTGTTTGATTTAGTAAAGACAACCCAATTTCCCTGACCAAGTAACTATTGTTTTTTATTCTGACTGAAGTGAAAACATTAGCTCTTATTTAGACGGCCACTTCCCATCTTTGTCAGGGATAATTATTCATGATGGGCTTGTCCTGGGAGTCTCAATCCAGATTTCGGTTTAGTTATTAAATCTTGCTGTCCCTGTAAGTGTCCTTTTTGCCGCTAATGCACAGTTCTTTTGTGCTGCTATTGACTGAGCCGCTCTCATGCACTACTAATGTTAAAATCAAACATTGACACAGCTGTGTCCAGAAAATGTTTCAGGGCTTTCCTATTGAAATTAAATAATCATTTCAAATCAATAAGGCTTTAAAGGAAACTGTAACTGTTTGATAGGCTGCAGTGAAATAAGAAATCTGCAATCCACATATCACAGTGCCCCCCTGCTCACTTGATGCGGATACAGTGATCATTTCTGCTGATCAGGATGGCATCTCGTCTGTGTTATTTCTGGTGTCTCCCTGTCCTGTCGCCCTCTTTCCGCGCATTGAATGACAAAAGCCACAGACAGGAATAGTCCAGCAGGGTTTATCCAGATCAGCATGTTAAGAAATTGTATTCATCAGCTGAAAGTGGGCAGAGAGGTTATAAACTGTGCTGTTCCTCAAATAAACACACCTGCTATCTGCTGTAGATATTGTGGTGCACTCAGTTTCTCACATCATTGGCTTGGGCACAGACTGTTCTGCAAAACCCTCGTGCGTGGAAGTGTGTGTGTGTGTGTGTGTGTGTGTGTGTGTCAGAGACATAGGGAATTGATGAATAAAAAAATGCAGCAGCTACAACTTCTGCTTGTGAATAAATCAGTTATTAGTCTTTCCAAGTTCAGTAATACAACCAGGGCTCTAACAGCTCCAAGGCAAATGGTTCTACCCCATAAACCTTTGAGATGAGCCTACATCATAGTTACCACCAGTATGTGTTAAGGGACTTTGACTTTTACATAACTCACACATAAACATGTACACATATTAGGCAAACAAAGTGTACCCATGGGAATGCAGCAGCTACTTCCTTGATATAGTTTGTTTTTCTGCACTTTTTAGGCAAGCTGTGCAGATTGCTAAAAATCAAACAGGAAGGGTTAAACAATTCTCTGCTTAAAACTTGAGACTCAATCTAATCCCCCCGTGGAGAGTGCTTCATTGTCAATGTAGAGTCCTGTCTGCTAACTTAATGAGGATTAGAGCACCCTTGCTGCTTGGGACATTAAATCAGTGCATTGTGTTTTTGGGACTTGTTTTTCCTATGCAGATGAAAAAGAGGAGGGGATACTTGGAAGCATCCTTCTTCCAAGTTTTCATGTATCCATGCTGTCTGTTGATGATCACATTAACAGAAAATATGCCTTCAAGGTCAGTGCATATCTTTTCTAACTTTGTTAGACTGAACATTTGATTTTACGGCATTAAAAAGTAAATAAATAAACTTTTACTGTGGTGATGTGGTTTCTACAATTTGTTCTTAAATATATAAATTATCTTAAGGCTTATCCTCGGAACAAAATGTGTCATTACTTTTAAAATACGCCTAATTTGGGTGACAATATGTTGGTGTAATTAAGATATTTTTAAAAACTCCACCAGTCCTAATACTAAGAAAGCAAAGAAATCCGACCGTTATATCTGCTCCTGCCAATGGAGTTGTACTACAGTAGTCTATTGCAGGACTCTTAGGTTGACACAGAAACCTCAAGTTACTGGGCAACAGGCATATTTTATAGGATCTCAGTGGTGTGTACAGTATTTAACTGTGGGTCCTTCATAAACCCTAAGAGACAACAAAGTTGTCCTGCCAAGTACAGCCAAACACAGACGCCCAGGAGTCTGCTCAAGGTCTCTCCAACCACACAGCCCACTCCTTATCCAGCTTTGACTTAGACTGAAGGGGAAGGAGTTGAGGCAAAGAGAGAAACACAATATCGGGGCACAACCTTTTCAGTTTACCTTAATTCACTTAAGAATAGGATGACTTTCTGACTGCATATTTTTCATTCTAAACATTTCCTGTCTCTTGTTGTGGCCTAAATGGCCGAGTCACTGAAAGTTACTTATTCCTCAAGAAGTAATTAAAGAAAAGACAGGGTTTTCTGTTTGTCAGAGACTAGTAAACAGGATATTGAGGTTGTTCACTAAACATTCTGTTTTTCTCTTTCTGTGTTTGACTTTACCAATATGGTGGTTTGTTCACTGCGAGGAACCAGAGCAGCAAGAATGTATCATACCATACAATAGACTGCACGGTAAGGCCTACAGTATTGTGGCAGATTTACTGCCCTAACTTTGTTTGATATATGCAGCTGAATTCCCAGAACCAGGAATATTCCACAAACCAGCATTTTTCATCAATATTTGCAAAGACATTTATGTATTGAAGCCATTGTTGTTTAGTGAGTGTCTAAAAACAGATTTAGTTTTTATCATAAACCACTGTACAAGCATGCAACCTTGATTCATAATTCAGTTTTTCAGTACTAAACAATTTTGTGTAACTTGATTGTTTTTGTCTTTTCTCTTACAGGTTTCTCTATGTGTGTCACTGTTCTTCTCCCTGATTCTGTGCATTGTGAAAACAGGCGACACATCCAAACATGCGGACGTACTATTTTTGCACAGACACAGCCAAAGAAATGGAGTCTTGGATGAAAGTAATGACAGATGCTGCACTTCTGCATTTAGAGCCAGTTAAAAGGTTTGTAAAAACATTAAATAATTACATTAACATGTTACATTAACACAACATTAATTAGTCATTGTACAGTATGCCTGTATTTTATTTTTTTGAAATGGTGAGATTTTGCTTTTCAACAAAAATTTGACAGTTCTTAAAATAAGTACTAATGACCTCGCATTCCTAGGTCAATTTTTCCCTCCTAATTTTCCTTTTTTAGCATTTGTAAATCCCTCAGTTAAGCCTGTTAAGTGCTTTGGAAACAGTTTTAAACTCATTTTTGACATTTCTGCTCTCGGGGATTGTTGGCAAAGTTGTGACCTTTATAATGTTTTGTGACAATTAAGGTTTATTGTGGCTTAACATAAACAAATATGTCATGTGCATGTGGGCTTTGTGAATAGATGGTGCAGGTGGTTGAAGGATGTTGTGCACAGCTGCAAAAGCTGATCAGGATCACTGACTCATCGGGATAGGGTTTATTCATTACTTTTTCAAAGCTGTTTTAAATGTCTGTCATCTGGCAGCCCGCCTGTCTAATGCGCTCCTTTTACATGGGCGAGCAGAGGCGTAATGGTAAAGTACTCTGTAATTATACAGAGCAGTAGTGCCTGAAACCCACTGAATGGCACTGTTGAATAGCATCATAGCATTATAATATCTATCTGGTAAAGGCTGTCTTAAAAAGTCTAGAATCTTAATCTTGTATAGCAAGTATTACATTTTATTTTTCTATATGTTCTAATGGTGGGTAGTGTTAAAAAAGAACAAGACAACATAGTTCTGAGCTGTGAAGGACCTTTCCATAAAGTGTTTTAAGTGTTTCTACACCCTCCTCCATACAAGTATCAGTAAATGTGTACAGACTTTTTAAAGGGCTTAATGTGTGCTCTGCTGGGCTGGTGGAGCCACAGAAATCTGGAGAACACATTATGTGACTGGTGCCGCTATTTAAAAAAATACAGGTGGAAAAGTTTAAGGAATGCTTTTCCAGTTCCCCTTATATTTCTTACCCACTGAGCCATGCTGTTAAGGGTAATTTGCAGAACTTTGAAGCTTTGACCTTTAAACTGTCTAACACCAAGAAGCTGTGGTGTCTATTACCTATAGAACCCTCCCTAAGGATCACAGAGCTGTAGCTAGGTCTTCTAGAGTCTAATAGGAGCTGCAAATGGATTACTGTGGTCTGAGTACCACCTTTAAGACATGCCCTGACAGAGGCAGGACTTTATTTTACAAATGTTTTCCTTTTACACGTCTGGTGTCTTAAAGAAACATGTAACTGCACCCATTTTCTTGTACGTTTTTTATGTTTTGGAGCTATGTGTTTATTGTTTTTTACAACACACGATTGTTTCAACATACTCAGGCCTCTCTCTGTCTTTTTCAGGTTGGACAAGCTAAAGGTGGAGCAATGTGGACCACAAGAGATCAACCATGTGGCCAACCACAGGCCGCCTCTCACGCAGCCTGAAATTCAGAACAATGAACGCAACCGCGAGTATGATCGTGAGCACATTGCAACAGTCACCTCTACTGCGGCAGAAGAAGAGAAGAAGCAGCGAGATGCCGAGCGCTATGGCTTCCAGAAGGACGGGGCAGAGCGTGATCGTCCACTCACCAAAATTAACAGCATCAAACTGCAGCCAGCCCAGGCAGCAGTCATCAAGGCTAACATTGCCTCTTCGCAGACTCCAGCTGAAATGGATGGGCCACACCGTAGCCCCCAGGTTAATGGATCTGGAGACCAGTGTCCAGCCGATGGACTTGAAGTCCCTCCTCAACAAAGTCCCACCCATGAACCAGACCGCACCCTGAGCAGGACCAGCTCAATGCAGCAGTTGGAGCAGTGGGTTCGCACACAAAGAGGACGTAACCAGGATGAGGACACTAGGAGGTTGGTTTGATTGTATGGCCTTTTGCATTATTAAAAATCTATAAATTGTAGGATTTAAAATTTTGGGGGCTGCAAAAGGAGAAAATGTGCCTGTACAAGTTGTTTATTAGGTTATTGCCGTAGAGTCCAATTTTGTTCTACTTTAACAACGATAAGTGAATCTTGGTTTAACTTGGTATGAAATAGAAATGGTGACTCACCTGTGTCTTTTTCCTCAGCATGTCAGTGCTCACATGCACTTCATAGTGTATATAGACTATGATTTGCTAAAGCCTCCATTTCTTTCCTAAACACTTTAACATTGTTTTGTGCATATGTATATAGAATTTGGAATAAAAACAAATACCAATACCATTGCCTGACACTGACCCTGCTGTAAGAGTAACTTTTTTAAGGGGTTGAGGTTGAGACCCTGTCAGCCTGTCTTTCAATTTATGGTTCCTTGAAGCCCTTGCTTTTTTATGTTCCTCATTCCCTGAGTACGTAGATTTTTAAAATTTGAAAAGATCAAGGATGAAATTACAACTAGCCGTTGGTGCTCCCTGTTCTCCCTCTGTGAAACAGTCTCTATCATTAAATACACGTTCTCCAGGATAATCTTTAGTTTCTATGTACTCGCAAGCTTTATAAATGCTACTGGGTTTAACAGACCATTGGGCTTTCTGGCCAGGATCTGTCAGCGTGCCTTAATAGAAAGCTTTGTCGATGCTAGCTGCACTGACTTTGAACCCACTAAGGAAGTTTAGCTTTTCAAAGCTTTGTTGTCAGTGGAAAGGACTCTAATGTCTTGGGGTGAGTTCTTGCTTCTCTCCGTCTACTCAAGACACACATAGAAACGTATGCAAGAGAAGAATATTCACACCAACTGTACTCTACTGTTGATACATACTGCCATCAACTTGATTTATGTCTTGTGCTATGTGTGCACATCTAGAGCAGAGGTAAGGATCCAGTTTGAATCTAGGACTAAACTGAAGGCATATTGCATTTTTCAGTTAAAAAGGTTATAAAGATGCAAATCGAAATCCTTGAATGATTTACATAAGGTGTTACTGCAGCTTTTTTAGCAAAATACATAGTAAGCTAATTGTTATTGTTTATTTTCCTATGATATTATTAAAATATTTTTTCCTTTCAAAAACCACGCGTCTTTGCCAAAACTACTTTTGAAATAAAATTCTGAATAATTTTACATTCACTAAACAGTTGAAAATGTTTCCAATGTATTGTTTTTCATTTTGTCCTAGCATTACATCATACCAAACGCTGCCTAGAAACATGCCAAGTCATCGAGTACCCTATATGCCTCATTATGGAGATGGCTACCGCAGTATGCCCAGGAATAGTATGGCACAACGGGACAGCATCTGCAGCATGTCGCCATCATTGTACGAGCAGGCACTTGGTCCTTCTCCCTCTGACAAGCGGAGCTCCATGCGCGATGACACTATGTGGCAGTTGTACGAGTGGCAGCAAAGGCAGGCCTATGGCAGACCGCCGGGGCTCTACGGCAATATGGCGAGTCCCAAAACCATGATCAACCTGTCAGAGCATGCTGCACCAAGCCACTCCATCCCCCCCTCTCCTTCTCATGGTTCTCTGTCCATGTACGGTGGCTACTCTCCACTGCGATCCTACAACATGAACAGTACTCGTTCAGAGGTTTCATCTCCCATTTACAGGCGAGATATGAGTGTGGACAGACGACACAGGCCACAGCTCAACAAGGTCAGTTAATGGAAATACGTGTTTGCCGACATAACAAAAATTAATTTATCCCTTACCTGTAGCGGTATCTAAGCATACGATAGTTATTGTCATTTGTTATAGTTATTTGTTTGAGTTTGAGGGAATTCCAGCTTCACTACAATAGTGGTGAGTGGATTTTTGTTTGTGATTGTTTGTATTTCTAAAACAAGTGTCTTACCTGTGATTGTCCAGTGTAACATGGACATTCTTTGATATTTTGAGCAGCACAAACAAAATTTACTTCATTTATATTGGATCTGTGATGCCATATATCCAAGATGCAATATGTTAGTACTTATTAACAAATTGAATCTCATTGGGTAGAAATGCTTTTTTGCATTGTATTTGGGTGAATCATCTACTTTAAATGATTAGTGTAGTCAGATTATGGTGTTACTAACAGACAATTTTGTTCTTAATGAACTTTTACCTGCAGTATGCCTACCAACCTGATAGAAGGTCTATGCCTGCAGGGATCCCTGTCCAGACTATCACAGCCCAGTCTCTCCAAGGGAAATCAGTAAGTCCATGTATAAATTTTCCCCTGCTGTGTCTATCACTATCATCATTAACTACCCAGGTTTGAATCACCTCGCTCTTCAGTCAAGATGATGAAAGCACCACCCATGAAATTCACACTTGGATTGTACATTTGGGTTTAATTGGACTTAACTGAAAGACAGGGCTGTTTTTATAACACCACCTATCCCTGCCTACTCCTTCTCACTCTATCTGTCCATTTCTGTCCAACAAGACATTTAGACAGAATCTTTATACATAGATTTAGGTAGAACTCAGACGTATGTTCCAAGTGGTAGGATTTAGGGTATGTTCACTTCAGGAGCTCCTTAGACTTGCTTCACATCACTGGAGACTTAAAAACCCTGTCACTCACAGCTCTCTAAGCCAGATCAGGAATTTATGTCTAAGCCTTTGCAGCGCTATGTCCTCATCGAGATGGTAAAGTGTAAACCGAATTGTTTTCTACGGTAAATGCCAGACTGTCCTGTTTTATGTGGATATGTAGGTTTGCATGCTGCTGACAGCGACAGCACCTTGGATAATCTCAACCTGAGCTGCATGGAAACTCAATACCTAGATATAGCTACTGTTCACCTATTGGGAGCCTGATACCTCTAAATCTCCTGTCCTCATGTGTTTTCTCCTTTCCTTTCCCACTCCCCCTGCGGTGTGTCCCTGTTTCAATTGTGGCTGTGTACCTCCCTCACTCCCTTGCAGCCTGAGGAACTGACTCTGCTGCTGATAAAGCTGCGGCGGCAGCAGGCAGAGCTAAACAGTATACGGGAGCACACTGTAGCACAGCTTATGCAACTAAACATGGATGGCGACAACCCAAAGGTCAGGCCCCCAGAGATGCCTCTGCAGTCATGTGTGTTAGCGTGTGGTGTGTATGTCATCTTTACCCAGTTCAAATTGTGCATTTTGGTCCATTGGTCCATTTTAGTCTTTACATGGCTGTTGTGTGCCTTGAGTCAAAGGTACCTCTCCATTGTATGAAAGGATGAACTTTTTGTTATCAGCTTTTTCCACAAAAATGAATTTTTAGAGAAATAATTAAAATAGAACAAAATAAGAAACAAAATAATAATTTTTCTATGCTATAACTAGCATCTTATTATTTGTGGTCCATTTCAGCAGCGGTTGATGGAGTCATTTTACTTCATTAAAGATGCTGACAGATGTTAGCCGGAAATGAAACTTAAAGCCATTGGCAAGCTTAAAGAGTAACCATCTAAGGAGGTTAAGGCGACTGGCGTACGTAAACCTTAATTCAGGATATTTGTAATTTAAGTCTCTTTTAAGATGTCAGATGAGTACAGATTTGACTGCTCCTGATGTAGGTCACTTAGGCGTAAGCTGCAGACGGGTTGACTTTTTGTTTTCTACTTTGTACTGTTTTCTCTCTTTGTACTGACCAGTTGGTCTGCTATTATTTACCTGAAGTGTGCTCATAAAGGTAGATGTCTTGCAGTTAGTATCAGTATACACTCACCCTGTTTACGTGCTGTAATTTAACTGTGCATGATCATCTGGGACCTGAGCTAATTTTTCACTTTTTTGCTTTCCTTTTTTCCTGGTTATCTGTAGGTAGAGTATACATGGCATCCATGCGTGCATGTGTGTGAGAGAGAGAGAGAGAAGGGGGGGGGGGGGGGTAAAAATCAAAAACATGACTTTTGTCTCACTGTATTGTTGCATTTTCTTTTCTCTCTTCTTGCTGCTGACACTAGAATGACATTCTCTCCCATCACCTCCAAAGGAACCTCATGTTTTTGGACAATCAGGTGGGGTAATGCATGAATGCATGGCCCTGTGTCTTCCCGTCATTACCTTAGCTAATTTGTTGATTTCCTATTGTTAGAATTTAATAATATGAACTATTTTTTATGGAGACATTTCTATAGGCTACGCCATTTTGCAATGTCTGTACCTAGATAGATCTACTCATTCATTCTTGGTGTTCTGAGTAGATGCCCTAAGCTCACTATCAAGCTGTACTTAATGAGTATCTAGATGTCACTTCGTCATCTTAGTTGCAAGATGCAGTCAAGTATTATGACCACCATATAGGGTACATGTAGAATAGTAGTAGCATATCATATCCTTAAACTGTACCTGCAATGGAATTTTTAACTTTTTTCTTTTGCTTTTTCATTGCTCTGAAGTGCTTTGAGAGTTTGGGTAATTACACAAGTGCACATTATAGTACACAGAAGCACTGCTGATGAAAAAGCATTGTAGAGCTACAGTTCCTGGTCCTGTTTGAAAGCTGATTGCTTTATGTTGCTTTATCTATGTTGGTCCACTGTGAATGCACTTTTATATTTGAGTCTCCTCACAGAGAAAAGTAATAGCACTGTGGGTATTGTCTCTGTGTGAAGTGAAAAACTGCCATAAACTGACATTTGCTATATTGCTCCTTTCCACACTGGGCTAGATGAAGGAAAATGACCCTTTAATCATCATGATTCACACTTTGATTGAAAACTCTGCCCCAAGGCCTCAACTTTACCAGCAAGTAAGGCCAGCCAAAGGCTTTGCTCCGCATCATTCTCACCAGTCGCTGTTGTTCTATTGGTCTGTTTTGCAATGCTCCTCCTTCGGTGTCCAAGTCATCATGGCATCTTGAGATTGGTCTCTTTGTATCGTTTGTATCGCCAACACGTCTTCATCCATTGCTTTGACTGTTCTCCTTTTTATTAAGCAGAGCCAGGCCAAATATTGGCATGACTTATATAAGAGTAGTTTGGTGTTTTACTACTCAGTGTTTTACTAGTATGCTACTTTCACTACTATAGTTTATCCTCACTCTTAGGTTTGTGCAACTGGATACAGTTTACTTTAGAGGTTTCTCTGTGTTTGGAAAATAGTTAGCTAGCTATGGGATAATCCTAAATTAAAGGCTAAAGCTGTGGTTGCAGCCAGATGAAAAAGGTAATGAAGGCTTTAGTCTTTGCTCATTTTGTTTTGTCAAGTACTGTAACCAATGAAATTTAGTTTGAGTTTTCAAAACTCAAAATGTGTTTTCAGATTCAGTTTGGTCGCCTGCATTTGTCAGGGGAACTCTAATTACTGTGACTTACATAGTAAAATCTTGCCAGACTTCTCACATGCCAGTTCAGTTCATTGACTAATACTGTGTCAGTTGTTTAAAAAAGATGTGCAGTTTTGTTTCTATTTATGGCACAATTTAAGAACAACAAATGAAATAGATTTTCACTTTTAGCATTAATCATGAACAAATTCTGCACTATTGAGAAACATACATCTATGTCTATTCAGTCTCCTGTTTACAGTTTATTTTCCACTCAGTCAAATACTGTTCAAATGTTAGAATATATTGGTTTAAGACTTTAAGACTGTAAAACTATTAAACTGTACACACTTGAGCAATCACCACTGAGTAGATTCTGTACCTAGTATTGTCACAGAGGGCACCGATGAAGATGATGGCAAATGTTTTTTTAGATAAACTTTCTCGTCCTTTTTATCTGTTTTCATTCCTTTCCCCTCATCCCTCTTGTCATTTAGCTGATAAAAAGGATAAAGAGGGTCAGCTTGTGTGTGATGATGGCGGCTTTGACATCACTTTGCCACTTTTGTGACTACCTTTCAAGGTGTAAAAGTGCAGCTGAACAGTGCTTCCACCCACCTTCACCCTCCTCACTCATTTATTGGTATACCAGCCCGGCAATAGCTGCATTCCCACCTGTTCAGCTGCCAGAAGTCTGTCTCCCTCTTCCCAATGTCATATGTCTACAACACCACAGTGAAGCCCCCTGAGCTGTGGGAGAATTTGCATGTTCTGTGTGGAATGCCATGTGGTTCTCAGGTCCACCTGCTTTAACTGTACTGTATGGTAAAACTGAGGAAGGAGGTGTTACTAGAAGTATGTTTGAAATAGTTTAGGTTTGAGTGTGATGCATTATTACTGTGGAGTCTGAAGGTATTCGGACAGTGGGTACCTGTTTTGTTGTTTTGGCTATGTAGGCCAGCACACTGGTTTTGAATTCAATAATATGACTTTGTGTAAAGAACGTGAACATCCCTCATTGCCAAAACTAACTAATGTATTTTAGAACCAATTAAATATTTGAATAATGATGCATTTTTGTTGTTGAAGATCAGACTAAACGTAAATAGCAAACACGAAGGGATGATGGCTCCAGTTCTTAACTGCAGAATGTCAAGGCAAATGTTACCAGTCATTTCTCTGCTTTTAAAATTAGACTATGTACTATTATGTAAGTATTAAGTATGATTGCTTAATTCCAATTAATTTTGTTTATTTCAGTTAGTTTGGTTTCACCCAAGTAGTGAAATGCAATAAATAATCTATTTATTGCTATATCTATTTATAATGTAACTTTAAGCTGGAGGTTGTAATTTTGTCATTAAGTTATTTCATATCCAGTGTGAATATAATAGAGTGACCAGACATTTTTCACTGTCCTAATATTTGTAGACTGCACTTGCATTTAGAGGAGTGGGTGAATGATGAAGAATTGTGTGATGGATGCATTATATGGGAAAGTGGGATCCAATGCAGTTGAAATTATCAAATCAATTTTTAGGTATGATGGTTTGTAATAAGATTATTAATATTAATAACAGAAATGAGGTATTTTTTTCCTCTTCTTCTTTTTATGTTATTTACAGTATCAATAGTATATGTGTTAACTGCACTAAAGTCTGACATTAACAATAAGTTCAACCTGCCTGTATTTTACTGACTCTTATGTTATCCTGTATTAAAGTAATGTAATATATTTCTATCACTGTGTATCACTGAGCATCATGAGGTACTGTATGTTAAAACCTCCTAAGGAGATATGTTGTTATCTTTTTATTTTTGGGGTTTATAAATAATATTGCACACTAATGTCACCGCATCTTTCAGGGTATTGGTCAAATTAGCTCTTGGTGGACATAGTTTATACACTCAATAGTGAGTGTTAGTAAGAAACTGTTTTACTTTTCTTCCCCTTGCATTTCCAATAAAAAACACTGCCTGGGTGTGATGGAGAAAAATATCTGTGTATGATAAAACACAAGGGATCAGAATCATCAGAGGAGAGACTGTGTTTAGACTACTTTCCAGTTGGTCTGCTAACTTACATAGTCAAAGTCAGTCACATATGAGTTTCTACTATAGAACAAATCCGATGGCTCAGTGAGAGAGCCTTGTCATGACACTGCATTAGATCTCCAAATTCTAATGTGTATGTGCATATTTGTTGTCTCTGTCTGATGTTCTGCCTTTCTTCACAGTTGAGTCCAGAAGACTACAGAGAACATGCATATACATGTATGCCAGAAGAAGTCGACATTGATGTGAGTTCAGCATTGCACATTCATTTGACGTGATGCCCGATTCAGTGGTGCATTATGGATCACATCTCTTTCTTGTTCTGTCTTCAGACCAAACTTAGCATGTTGTGTGAACACGATAAAGTGGTGAGGACACAGGAAGACAAACTTCAGCAGCTGTACAGAGAGAAGGTGACTTAAAACTATACATATGTCATCATTCTCACAGACATTCTCACACACACAGTGGAAAAAACATACACGGTTTATACCAAAAGAAATACAGTTTGTGCTCCGAATTATATGAATAGCTTGAAGTTTTGTTTGTATGCAGAAAAATGAGAGCAAAAGAAAAATGTTTGTTTTTTGAAATGGTCAGTGTCAACATGCAAGAGCCTGACTGGCAATGGTTACATTGTAATGTCATTTCATCAGGCTACACTATCATGCCAGTTTGTGAAGCAAAGATCTTGTCCATCTCTGAATGGTTAGAAGGGTGAGCCTTGCTGAAAAACCTTAAGAAGGGGATATCTCTGCTCTTGGTTTGAGTCTGAAGTGTTTCTCTGTGGCTCTGTTTCATGGGAGGCTTTGACAGCATCTTTCCACAATAAGTTATGGAATATATCTCTACTGAATAAATATTTAAAAATGTTGCATACTGCTGTTATAAGTAATAAGTAATACTAAACACTAGGGGGTTCAGTTTAATTTAGGGTCGTAGGCCAGAAAAGTTTGAGATGTTCTTCTGCTGCCTTTATCCAGTGTGACTTAAAGTAACTAAGGTCAACTGATCTTAAAGGTTACATTGACAAATTACATACTCATACTCTGTGTCTGCATTTGATATGTTGTATGTTCCAGCATACCCTGGAGACAGCACTGCTGTCAGCCAGCCAGGAGATAGAGATGGGTTCTGATAACCCAGCTGCCATGCAGAGTGTCATCCAGCAGAGAGACTTACTGCAGAGTGGCCTGCTCAGCACCTGTAGAGAGCTGTCCAGAGTCAGTGCTGTGAGTCATAGAATGCATCATACAGTATATTCATGCAGACTCTACACACTCAGGCTCCACACCAAAGCTCTCATCCTTATGAATGCTAGAAACATGAAAGTATTTGTCTGCTTGGTTTTCTAACATTGTAACATAAAATCTCTCTTTCCCAAACCAGGAGTTGGAGCGGTCTTGGAGAGAGTATGACAAGCTGGAAGGAAATGTGACTCTGGCTAAGAGCAACCTGCTGGAGCAGCTAGAAGCACTGGGAAGCCCCCAGGTAATGTAATTCCTGAGCCAGTAAGCACTGCTTTAATCTTGCACTACGTGTACTGTCGAACACTGGCGTGGTATAATAGTCAGGTACTGGTTGGAGTGCATACACTGCAGCACTTCAAGAAAGCTGTAAATGTGGCAGATTCCCTTGAACATCATGTTCATCCTTTTTGAAGACACTTTTTGACTTTGGGGATAAAGTAAAGAAGATTTTTGTGCTCAGTGCCCTTAGCTGAGTTTGCAGGGAGGTATATGTAACTGAGAGATCAGAGCAACACAGTGAGTGATTGATGGCTGTAGCAGTGATAGAGCAGGTCTTAATTAAGTCTCTCTTTTATCTTGTCCTTTATCACTAGAGTGGTGTGGAGACAGGCACAAACTATTCTAACAGTTACTCCTGTTTGAGCCCAAGTCAGAGTCAATGGTATTACAGAGTAAAGAAGTGTGAGGGGCAGCGGAGAGCCTGGACATTATATCTGCCCTCGATCAGCAAGGAGCAGATAATTAGGTGTCCTTTTCACCCGCTCTTCTCCTTCTATCCCTTCTTTCATCACTCTAATTGTGAGTTGTTTTTCTCTTTTCTCTCCTTTTTAACGATCGTGTTCCAGGGCTATTTCTTACAAACGGAAGGAGCTTGGGCCACACTGCACTGTCTGCAGACCTTAGCACAAACAATCCTCCGTCACTATTGGACAGTTCTATCTCTTTTTGTTTCTGCATTTTGTTGTGTCTTGCATATTAATCTGATGTCATTAACATAAGAAATTTTCGAAATTGGAACCAAATGTCTATCTGGGGGTAATGTTTTGTGATTTGTGGTTTCTCTGTTTCCAGACAGAGCCTCCGAGCCAGCATCATGTCCGCATTCAGAAAGAGCTATGGAGGATTCAAGATGTAATGGAAGCGCTCAATAAACACAAAGCTCAAAGAACTGCTGTTGATGGCATGAATTTCTATGGGTCCGGGTTCAGCACGCACAACAATGAGGTGAGGCACCACTAGCACAAAAACACTTGGTCACAAAGTTTTAATATGAATGTTTTAATCCTGAAACAGTAAAGGCTGTTTTTGATTAGTCATTCCACTGTGTAGGTAATTTGTGTCGAACATCCAGCTTCTCAAAAGTGAGAATTTTCTGCTCTTGTCTATTATATATAAATGTAAATTGAGTATTTGTGGGTTTTTGGCAGGTGGCTGACAAAACAGACAAATCAAGAAGAATGGAACTGACATTTTTATATACTAAGCAATTAATGCATTTATTTGATTTAAAGAATCATAAAAATGTAGTTGCAGTCCCACAAAGATGCTCCCTTATAGGCAGGGTGGACGTGTCAATTATGCTGTATCAGCTCGCAGACCTTTCTAATCAGCGGGTTTTCTCATCCTGGGACCCTCAACTATTCTGTGTGAAAGTGGCTGCTCTAAGCGTGAGGTGGCACCATGTGTCACCTGGCCTGCTGTACTTTCCTGCACTTATAATCCCTAGGAGGAGGACTCGGTACCCCCACGGCCACCCTTACCCCAGTCCTACGAGCCCAACCCCCCCACTGTGCCCTCTATGTCCTCTCATGCTGGTGTGCGCCCTTCATCACTCCACAGGCTGGAGGACAGGAAGGCCAGTCACAGGAATGGCACACACTGCGTAAGCTTGTTGAACCATTAACCTCATGGTTTGCCCTCAGCTGTGGTGACTTTCATTTTGACGGACATCTCATCTCATTTGGATTGTTTTTGGTTGAAACAAATTAATTTATTTATTTGATGCCATATTTCTGTCATCGTGTATTTCAGTTAGGAATTGCATTGCTTTTCTTTTCTTTGATTTATCTCCTCTTGTGTGTTTAAAAGTAGCGATTCTGTTTTGTTGTGTTCCATCCTTGGTTTCAGATGAGGTCATGTCTGAGCTTGAATGTGTCTGCCTGCTGCCTTCTTTTTATTTTGGCTGTAAAACTGTGTCAAACAGCATGGAGAGTTTTTATTCAAGCTGCATACAATTATATTTTCAGATTGCTCTACTTGTATTTTAAAAAAATGTACTTTTGCCACTGACTATGAATTTATTAAGTTTAACTCATTATCTTAGTTTGGAAAAAACTCTTTAAATTAACAGGGCTGTTCTTTGCTGCTCATGTGCAGGGCCCAGACTACAGACTGTATAAGAGTGAACCAGAACTCACCACAGTAGCAGAAGTGGATGAGAGCAATGGAGAAGACCGAACTGATCATCCATCAGATAGAGAACATTCTGGAAATAAAGGTACATCAGTAGAAGAAGACCAGGGCCAAAAACAATACCAGTTTCAAATCTTTGCAGTTTTCCAGTGAAGCACAATAAGATGGAAAATATTTTGAGCTATTATACTTTCTTTAACTGATAAGCGCCTTTCAGACATGCAGTGACATGCAGTATCCGCAGGGGCTGTATATGAGAACGCAAATACCTGAGTCAGTCGGCCCAGACATTATGCAGTTTTATGCAGCCAGCTCCCTGGTACAAACTCTGAATTATATCCAATTGAGCACATGTGTACATAGATCAGGTATTTATCTCAAGACTTTATGCCACCGTAGATTTCTGTGTCAAGGTGGCTTAAATGACCAAAAGAGTAAATTGACCTAAATTTTGTGAAAAAGCTTACACAGCATAATTCTGTGGTAGTGTTCTGCAGTAGCTCCCTAAAAATCAGTAGCAGCAACCCACCAATGCTGCGTGCAAACAGTGCTGCAAACACTTTTATTGTTGGCAGAGTGTAGAAAGGGGCTTAATTTGAAAGTCTCACAGATACACTGACAGTATCCAGCATGCTGTACCTCTAATGAAAAGTCTCTAGTATTAGTTTTGGTTCTCATACACTTCGGTACAAGCTGATCATAAAAGTTTATGTTCTTAAATTCTATAATTATTATTATTATATTGATGTTGCTGTTACATGTTGTTGTTACTCAGTTCATATAAAACTATATATCTGGAATGATTGTGTCATATGAACTGAATTTGTGCAAAGTATAAATATAAGAATTAATATAGTAACAATAATAATAATTTAACATATTAAAGCAGGTGCTCTGTTATTGGAATAGTTGGCTTACTCACCACTTGTCACTTGCTAGTGATGTCCTACCCAGTTGGGATCGTCCCCCCCAGGACCAAATCTCCAGTGGCTGAGTCTGCTTCCATAGCTTCATATGTCACCTTAAGGAAGAGCAAGAAGCCTGATCCCAGAATGGTGAGTCCCTGCACTTGGAGTAACCTGCATATATTGGATCACCTTATCCTGCCAGATATTGCAATCTGCTGCAGGGAACTAAACTTTAAGTGTGTAAAGGGCTAAACTTTCTATCCCTGAACGTTCTAATTAGACTGTTTTGTCTGTAAGCAGTATAAAAAAATAATTGTAATGATTTACATAACATTTTTTAAGTTTTATTTTCTTTTTATCCCATCGTGGTGAATCTCCTGTGGGTAGCAGTGAACTGGCCACTACTTAATGTTTCTGAATTGTTTTTGCTCTTCTTATAATTTGGTTGTTTGGAGTATTAAGCTGTTGGTTGAAAAGTAACATGCAGAAAAAGCAGAAAAGCCCACTCAATATGTGGTCAGGGTGTGACTTGTGCAAAAATAGATACTGAGCTTAGTTTATACAGTTTTCAGCCTTAAATACGATCAACTAAAAAATAGTAGCATGTTATTAGGCCACTACACCATAGGGTGTGTCTTGTTTTTAGTGTGTCTGCATGTGTTTGTGTTTGACAAACAAAGGCATTTAGTATAAATTAAGTTATGTGGAACTATGTGCACATACATGCCTGTATAGTCAACCAAATTACCCATAGTAGTAAGACAGTCTGTCACAGGCTTATAAAATTCAGCTTAGGGCCTGTTGAACAGTCTGGACAGTGGAGAATGTGTTCTCAGACTCTGGACTGAATACAGGTCTACCAGGCCCTCCAGCATGCCACAAACCTGAGAGTGAACAACCTCTCAGTTCACTTCACATCATCAGCCTCTGTTGCTCACGCATTAACAGGCCCTTAACCCTTCTGAGTGCACCCATGTGTGCCGGCTGGAGTGTGTGAGTGCAAAGCAATCAGGTTGTTACCATGTGTTCACACCTCTGCTCAGTTTGGTTCTGAGAGAGTGAACATTGGAACCATTTTACAATAATCGCTGTGGTTATTACTTATGTCAATCTTTACTGTTAACTTTGTATACAAAAGTCTGTTGTTGTCCTTTTGGGCTAACAGGAGCGTCCACACAGTGCAGTTGAACAGCAGCTGTGTGCTGTGGAGAGTGGACGGCCCAGGATGAGTGTGGAGGAGCAGCTAGAGAGGATCCGTCGCCACCAGCAGGGTGCCCTCAGGGAGAAAAAGAAAGGCCTCAGCATCCGTGGGGGCAGCAGCCAGGAGAACACACCCTCTCGTAGTCACTCATTTACTAAAGAAAGTCATTTGCGCAGTGCGCAGGTATTTCATTCAGAGACATTATTTGGATATTAAGGCAGCACCTAACTTGAAAATAGATTAAAATCAAAGCCTGTAATATTGCCATGTGATCTGCTACATTTGAATTTTTGTCTTGCTTATTTTGTGTCTTTTCTAGACCCAAATAAAGCGAAGAGATGAGGTGATGAGCTTCGACATTCAGGAATTGGAGGCTTCTCTCAGACAGCAGGAGGTGGTGAGGGAGCAGGAGACGCCTGCAGAGGAGATTGCTCGTCTCAAAGAAGCCTCACAGCCTGACCACTTCAACGTGGACCGAGAGGTAAGACACAACAGATGTATCTTACTGATTTGATTAAGGCACTAATCAGAAAGAATGCATTTTATCAGTCCATAGTGTCTCATTCTGCATTGCAGAGTGCCTCGTGTTTCTCTGCTCCACGTGCCTCATGTTTATTGCAGTGGTGCCCTGAATTCATGCAGTTAAAAAAAAGTTCAACTCAATACAACTCTGGTAGGAGAATCACCCATTTTTTTTATTATACAATCAGAATAATTTAGAGGCTCAATGATCAACAGCAGATCACCAGACTATCCTGATTCATGCTATAATAAACCGGGAAGCAACCATCACAGAGGAGATGCTACTGGTAGTATTTATTTACTTTCTGATTCATGTACTCACATGGAGTTTCAATGCAGATGTTTAGAGAAATGATAACTGTTTATATTTACTTACTTATATACTTACTTATGTTAGCTAACTGGCAGGCTTTACTTAGCAGTTAGGCTAAGGACAGTGATTTAGTGGTTGCCTGGTAACAATAAAAAAATACAGAAAGCTTTTTATGATTATGTCAGTTATAATTAAAATAGGCAGCACGGTGTGTCTCCCATTTTGCTAGTTCAAAATGCTTTCTGTCTGATTAGTGGCTAAGAGGGCTGATATCCTGACTTATTTTGCAGAAGATTTAGATCAACTGTTTGTTAAGCCTTTGATGTAAGATAGATTGAGAGCCAAGGCCCAAAATGCATTGTATATCCGACTATCAAAACAACTATAAATTATTTTTCTCATATTTCACTGAATACAATACCATACTGTACTGAGATGTAGCCAGGAATTTTTACAACACCAAACTGAGCGTGACATAGTGACTCCTATAATAAATCATTTTAATAGGCTTAATTATTTTAAGGTGCTTCTTGTTGTTTTAGAAAAGTTCATGGCCTTACTCTGGATTACATCAATCAGCTCTTTACAATTTATGCTCCCAACTGTTCTCTTCATGCCACCAAATGTCTCCAATAGTGTTTTTTGGTCTAGGACAAAGCGTACAGGGATGCCCCATTTAGCTCTTAAACCCAAAATGTGAAACAGCTTCCTGATGATGATAATTATCATCTCTTATCGATTCATGAATGTCATTTTATGATTTACATAACATCTTATTTATTGTTTACAATTTCTATTTTAATATTGTTTGTTAGTCACATTGTAATTCAGATTATTTGTTTGAAATGTGTTACATAAAGTGTTTGTTCCCTGGCTGTGTTTTTACAGCTTTCTGTGCCTGAAAAAGTGCTGATTCCTGAGCGATATGTGGAGTCAGACCCAGAGGAGGCTCTGAGCCCTGAGCAGGAGGCTGATAAGCAGAGGAAAGTTGATCGCATCAAAGCACTCATAGCCAAAAACAGGTAAACATGCCATCCTAAGCCGTCTCCAAACAGTCTGTGGTCTACATGAGCAACTATAAGGTCAGGGCTGCTCGAGCCTTTGAAATTAGATAAGAATCTTTTGGTAAAAGGTTTATCTTTGTATGTGAGCACTGATATTTTTCAGCAGATGTTATGCATGACATTTCTTATAGAAGTCATGGGTAAGTTTTGGGTTATAGGACCTTGCCTCCATAGATGGCTCAAAAGAGGCCACATTGGCTGCAGATTAGTAACTTGGATATAGTGAAAAGTCAGTGTGTTCTTATCTCCAAGCCACAATGACATTATATTTTAAATGTCAGCCCTCTTGAATTAATTTAAAAGAGAGAGCTTGTATATCTTGGGGTGATGTTTTTTATTCTGAAACTTTATTTATACCACTGAAACAATTTCTGTATGTGTGTGCTTCTAGCATGCAGAATGTGCTTCCTAGTATGGTTCTAAGCCCAGAGGAGGAGACTGAAGAGGAGGTAATCGTACAGGAGAAGGAGAAGATGATTAATATCTCCTACGAGCTGGCAGCAGAGGCCTCCAAACGCAGCAAGCTTGTAGCAGGTACATCTCTTGAGAAAACAGAGGGAGGAGGTGGATAGGATTTGATCAAAAGAATGCATGAGAAAAAAGAAAAGCCTGAGGGAGCCTATTCTTAGAGGCCACAACTTCTTATTGTGTTTATCAAACTGCAGCTGCTTCCATTGTGCATGCGTTTAGTCATTTATCATTGTAGTCTTAGTAGTGACTTCAGTGATTGTGTTTTTTGGCTGTTCTGTAATTTGTTGCCGACGTAATTAGTTTTTGTTATCGTGTGTGTGTGTTTGTGTGTGTGTGTGTTCAACATGTCACTTTGTTTCGTTGCAGTGAAAAGCCTGTCGTCCTCCTCCCCACCTCTTCCACAGTCTCCTAACACACCCCCTCAGCTCACTGATGGTTCTCACTTCATGTGTGTGTAGTAGCACCAGTAAGGGGCTTTCATCAACCTGTTCTGTCTATACTCACTATGCTAAAGTGTACATTTTTGTCTCTAAGATGTAAAAGAATGTTACATGAAGGGATCAATTAAATCTTATGTAAAATTATTGAAGGGAAAATGCTTAGTCTGTGCTGCAGTAGCTGTAATTTTACCCAGCACTTAACACACTGAGTTGCAAAACTTTTAGTCTGTGTAGTTCTGTCACAGCATCTTACTGATAAAACTCAAAGGACTGGAGTTGAATCATTGGTCACCGAATGGAGAGTAATCAGCCTTTTTCTCACCTTTTTTTTTACAGCACAGGCTCTGGCCTCAGTGAAAACCTACACATGAAGGAAGCAGCAGTAAAGATATAAAGATGCCCTTCGAGACTCCCCCCAAGGACATCAGCATAAGGCCACAGCCAATAGAGGGCTAAACTGCCTACTTTGTACTCTGGGGTCTTAACCTCTTTAACCTTGACTTTTGTATTTTCACTGTGACGTCTAGACTCCTGCGCCACCAACACCACTTTCTCTGTGATAATTATCAGCAATGCCTCCTTTTTGGGGTTTTCACATTCTCCTCATTTTAATGAGACAATACAGTTTTTATACGGTTGTTGCATTTCATTTTCATGAGTTTTTTCAGTTTTTTGTTTTATTATTATTTATATTACTTTAATTGATTCTTGTTTGAAAATGGGCCAAAGACTGTCTGTATATGTATGAGCATGATGGACTGAGCTCTGATGTGAGGCAAACAGTGTTTTTGGCTTTCCTACAGTTTCCCCTCATATTTCACAAACTGTCCAAAAATCATTCAATACCTTTCACAATGTTTAATTTACCTAACGTTTTTATTATTTAATCAATTTTTTTTTCTGGCCTTAGTCATCAGGTAAATACTCAAATGTATCGATTTATTGTAAAGAACATTTGTCTATGCGAAAAATGACTATGTAAGAGATATAGCTCCCTCGTTATAATGAATAGGGAGCCACTAAGAGTATTTGTGATTTCTCCTGTTCTGGGTTGTATTTATTTAAAATGGGATCTTCTGCAGTCCCTGTCATATTGCCCACACCTGCGTGAATGTTCTGGCTTAAGTTACTATATACTGTGTCTTTTTTATGGCTAAGAGAGATATTTAAACTGAAAGAAGGAAATTACAGAGTTTGGTTCTATTTTATGACATTGAAATTTGATGTCCTGGAACTAAAAAAGAGATCAGCACATGTAAAAAGCAATAAAAATAATATTTGTGGATCCTGGATACATTTTTGTGTGTGTACAAATTGTAAGTATTAGACATTTACTGTGTATATATTGTACATGGTACAGCAGGATGGGAGAGTGTATCCAAAATATGGTTATGTACTAGATTTGAGTCTGCAAATGTTCATATCCCATCTGTTTTATATCATGTTAAATAAATGTTGCTGTTCTTAATTAGTGACTGCATTGTATTTTTCCGCTTTACCATCTTTAGTGTAAAGCTGCATTTACCTGCTCTGTCATGTTCATCAGCTCGACTTCAGGTTTGTCGTGCAACATTAGAACTTTGCACTTGCTTATAATCAAATGTTGTGCTTACATTAACTCAATAGAATTTTGACACAATTTAAAAAATAAGACTAGGTAAATGTTAATTATTTATTGCCTCAGTATGAGCGGCAAGTAACAGCTATATAGCACTACTGCTCCACCGTGTGGCCATTCTTGGTTCTTGGTTAACTTTAGTTCTAGCAAGAGGTTAGAGTTCATTACATTCTATACCTGATAAACTATATAACTACATTCATTGAAGAATGAACATTATTATTTACACTAATGTGATTCTTAATAATTTGTTATTACCATCCGATGTCCTTGATGAATGAATTCATGTAATGATAATTATAACCAAAGTACCTAGGGCACCTAGCCAATATTAGATATTAACGTGAGCAACTTAAACACACCATGTTCTTATACAATTATGAAAGGGATTTAAAAGATTTTTTTTTCAAAATGGGATAACGATAATGGGTGTTGCCGCCCACCATGATTCAAAATAAATCCACCATAAAGTCCAAGACGCTCAGTAGATACATGCTGATACACAGTTTGAAAAAAGTTTCCCCGAGTGATCCGTGCACGAGGTCCGCTCACCGCTCCACTTTGGGAACCCGGGCTGTAGTAAACACTGGCTCCACTTTAGAGGAACACATGGGGAAGTTTAAATACCAACGTCAGAGTTTGCTCTCCTCGTGCCGCCTCTGACCAATCACAGAGGAGGCGGTGTGACGTGACACAGCGCTCCTTCTGCAGCAAGGCGGTCGACGGTGCCACGGCTAAAATTTAATACTCAAAGTGCCCCACGGTTTGTTCTTCGCCGAAATGGCTGCAACGGTTAAAGAGGAAATGCCCGCACTAAGTGGTGACAACGACGTACCGCGTGTAGAGACAAACGAGGGCGACGGTGAGGAGAAAGAAAATGGCCTTATAGAACCGGAAACAGAAGAACCACGCAGTAGCGTAGAGCCGAAGATGGAAGCGGTGGACGCGCGGGCCGGCGAAGAGAACCCCGCTGCAGCGGCAGACAAGGCCGCGAGCGAGGCGGTGACAGACGGCAGTGCCGTAACGGTCAGCCAGGAGGCTATTACTGTCCCCGAAGTACCAGAGCAAAAGCTGGAGTCAGAGCAAAGCCCGGGAGATGGTAACAACGAACCTGCCAGCGATTACACGACGAAAGAAGCGAAGGAGGAACCAGGCGAAGAGAGCCGGTGTTCGGGGATGGACTGTGAAAAGAGTAAAACAGTTTGTGAAGACGGCGAAAAGCCCAACGGCGGACACGGGGAACTGGCCGACAAGAGGCGGCCCAGTGTGGAGATATCGTCGTCGGATGGCGAACCGCTGAGCCGTCTGGACTCAGAGGACAGGTCGGTTTGGGAAATGACAGGTTACTGTAGTTCCATGTTGGGTGTGAACGGTTAAAACAGCTGCTGACAGCAGTATGTTTCCATCATGACAAGTTCACAGCTAATTAGATATGTTGTCGTTGAGAGTGAAAGCTATGAAAACATACATGTCTGTAATCGATCTACCGAACTATGTGCAATAAACCATCACCCGTCCTTCATTTTCACGTTTTCACATTGGCTGGATAAGTTACAATAAAGATCAGACATGCGTAGAGACATACTGCAGTTACCATTGTCAGACGCGTAAAAATCCAGCATCTGTACGTTTTTCATCAAAGCTTTCACTGATTTATTCAAGGCATGTAGTACTTTGCCTAAAACTTTGAAGTGTCTTCAGTACTTATGCTCTGGAGTTCTCCCATTACAATTATGTGTACCCCAAGTTGTTCACGTAATCTTCAATGTACAGACCTTACTTTAAAATGCAAGGTGAGCACTAAGAAGCTTTTCACCTTTTAGTAGATGAATGGTGAATGTGTAAAAAAACTTTACACACATCATTGCAAACAATCAGAGTCAAATCAGCATTTTGATATTCAGGGAGTCTCTAAACATTGTTGGTAAATCACATTTACTGTAAAGTAACTCTGCCAATCTAAGTACAACTGTAATTCAAACAAAATAACAGTTACTTGTTGAATGGGCGATTGCCTTAAAGTTCTTTGGAGATGTTGGACATCAAAACAAATTGTTACTATAGTACTATGAGCGTTGAATACGCAGATGTCACTGACTGGTGAATATGGCATGCATGGAAAATGTGTTGCAGCCTGAAGGCTTTCACACAAAGTGACTATGTAATGGGGCAGTATTATCTGCACCTGTTCTTCACGCCTGTGCAAATCCTCATCTAAGCTATCAAGATATTCTTATGGCCTTGGGCCCCATGTCCTATAACTAAAAAGCTGTGTCCTTCCTCGTCTCTCTCAGTATCAGCAGTACACTTATGGAAATGGAGAGCACAGGGTCCAGCGGACGCTCCACTCCTGCTATGCTGAACGGCCAGAGCAGTGCCAGCTCCTCTGGCGCTAAGACAGTGGCTTACACCTGCTGCTGGGACCTCTGTCCGCAGTGCTTCAGCTCCAGTCCTGATCTAGCAGAGCATATCAGGGGCATTCACGTGGATGGACAGAGAGGAGGGGTTGGTAGACTTTAAACTTTTGGGACAACCATAGCATTTATGTCCTGTCAAAATGTCCCCGTTTGCTTTAGCTTAACATTAACAGTCTAGACACCAAGACAGAATAGAGAAGGTTGCTTCAATTTTACTGTAGCAGGTTGAACTTCCTGAAATAAGTTTTCAGTGAAACTAAAATTGTTCAGTCTGACTCATTTGGAGTAACTGGGACACTTCAGTAAATGAGAAATTAGATTTTCTTTGGTAGCTTAACATACCACTGATACCACTTCACATTAAGTAACAGTACACTCCCATTACATGAGTAGAAGTTGCTAAACATTAATAATATACTGTTTATGAACCAACATTTTAATGCAACTGTAAACAAATTTGACCTTGTATTGGAGACCAAGCATTCAATATTTGTCACAGTAAAAATTCTTTTTAAAGTGAATCAGCTGTGATCACGAAGTGCAGGTCTGAGTGGACATTCAAGGATAATGTCTTGACAAATATAATAGTTATCAGAAAGCAGACCAACCTCTACCACCTATAGGACGCATCCAAATTAGCCGTCATGCTTCAAATAGTGGATTCAGGTCTCCACCTATACTTCTATACACTGTACAGTAAATGTCTTTTTCTATCTTTTTCTCTATGTCCTTCAGGTGTTTGTGTGTCTGTGGAAGGGTTGTAAAGTGTATAATACACCTTCCACCAGTCAGAGTTGGCTCCAGAGACACATGTTGACCCACAGTGGAGATAAGCCTTTTAAGGTAAGATTTGCACAAGATGTACACAACATGTGGCTTTTTTTATGATTCATGAAGATTAGCAAAATTATTGATAATATTCTCTTTATTTGTAAAATTTATGGTATTGACATCTAGATTTATCTTTAATAGTCTGTTTGAACAAGACAGCACCTTTTCTGTACGCGTTTAAATTCTGTGATGGTACAGTATATGTCAAGGCATTAATTAACTACCCAGTCCCTCATCATTAATAGGTTATTTACATATCTTTCCAGTGACAAATATATTTTTATGGTCTGCTTTAGTGCGTAGTTGGTGGCTGCAACGCCAGCTTTGCTTCTCAGGGAGGCCTGGCTCGTCATGTGCCTAGTCACTTCAGCCAGCAGAGCTCCTCAAAAATGTCCGGCCAGGGTAAGCTCAAAGAGGAGTCACCCTCCAAGGCTGGACTCAACAAGAGGAGGAAACTCAAGAACAAACGCAGGTGCTCCCTACGTACGTACCTAACAGACACACAAATTAAACCTATTAAAAAACATTCCTCATTCTGTTTTTCGTCCAAAAAAGATGTTTGCAGCTCACACCTCCTGCATCTTTTTGAAACATGAGCTTGGGCTATCTAGACAGTTTTCCCTCCACTTTTGTTTAGCATTGTAAAGTACAACATGTTTTTGTCTTGTTTTTTATATATTTTTCTCAGCAAGTGTCTGTCCCCCTGCTAGATGCTCATGTTAAGCAAGCTCTTTGGCTAGAGCTGTGTCAGTCTTTGCATTAAACAAATCCAGCTCCTTTTTAATTTATTTATTTTTTTACCGCTGTACTCTGCTTATTTTTTATGGATTTGGAATTGTCCTGTTTGTCAGGTGGTATGTGCGAGGTACATTCTGGCATTGATGGAGTGTCAAAGTTGCCAAGTACAATAGTAGCTGGTGAGAATTTTTCATTTAAATGGTTTATGTGAAGCACAGACTCCGTTTTATCAACTTCCCACCAACAGGACAAAATGGGCTGAGTGGAACCACAGACTATTAATGAAGTGTAAATGAAGATTAATTTGTGGAGTTTTTAAAAACAGAGGGAATATGTTTGATGATGACTGTTGGCTGACTACTTTCAAATACTTTTAAAATATGCTGCAACTTAATAGTTAAAATTAAATTAAGCTAAAGACAAGATAAAATTGCTACCCTATTGTTAACCATCTGTGTGCCTAAAACATGGGTGTAATGTATTTTTTGCTAAATCTTTTTCATTGTTGGATATCTACTGTAGGGTTTCATTTAGGGCTTAATGTGCATGTTCAGCTGATGGATAAGTGCTCTCTAAACATGAATTAAATACCACTTTGTCTACATACTAGAAAAATAACAATACATATCTTATGGTAGCGTGAGATGATGTACTTTAGCTGTAACCTTAATACCGGTGTCTCTCAAATAAAGTGAAATTTGAAACTTAAAGCAATCAAGTTTCTATCTAAACAAATACTTGTATAACCTTAAACAAACATCAGTTGAAGCTACCGTTAGCTATTAGGATGTTAACATGTCTATAAATCCACAAACTCCACAAACTGAAATGAAACACTTCTGATTGTGAACTTGAAGAACCAAAACATCTGGATACAGAATAAGCCACCACATAAAACATTCAATGTCATTGTCTTAGACCATTGTCTCAGACAGTGTTTATGGCAAGAAAAAACCCCCTCACATCAAATTGTCATTCTTATTCTATTGAATTTTGCAGGAAAGACCCCATATTATTGACAGTGCTACCCGCTTTTAAGTGCCTGATGTCACAAAACACTTGTAAAGTTTGAATCTATTTCTAAATTTTTAACATTATGGACACATTAGAAGTTGCTTTTAGCTTTGGATTTCATTGTTAGTTTAAAGAAATATGGGCATTAAAAGACAATGTCAATAGTTTCAGTACATTAGCTAGACCTTGCATATATAACTGAGGTTGTTGGCAGCTGTTTTTTTTACATGCATAATATTTTAGACTGCTTGATACAGTAGCCATTTATTTCCTTCAACTCACAGAGACATAAGCTTGAGTTAATGAGCCATTCAAGCAAAGTTTTTTTGTTGTTGTTTAAGTATAGTGCTATGCATTACAATTCAAACAACATGATAAGAAGCAGTTCTCTTGCTGTAAGAAAGATGTCAGATGAGTGAAAACTAAGATGTCAGATTATATAAACAAGCAGTTTATATTAAAAAAATTGTTATGCTAAAATAATGAAAATTGCTAAAATTTGCATCCCCATTCATAAATGTATTCATATTTCACTTTATTTTCTAAAAAGAAGTCTCTGCACGTTTTTTATGTTTTAGTTGAAAACTAATGGCTTCCTTGAGATACATTTTCATGCATAGCAAACATTTCCTGTGGATTGTTGTCTTAGTTGCAAGTTGCAATATTTGCAAGCATTGTTTTTGCTTAGTCAAATGCAACCATTGAGTCTCTTTCAGTTTAGAATATTAGTTGCTTATATAAATGCAGACATGCCTCCTTCATTCATCAGTTAACAACAGTCATTATCACCTGCATTTAATTCATATTTTGCAAACTACAGTATGTAGCGTTTTAACTAAATCAAAATTTAGTTTGTCTGTTTTTACTACAAATGTGCTCCATTTGTAATGGCCATGACTCACTAAATGGAGAGATTTGCTTATAAAGGTTTTGAATGATGCTTGCCCTTCTAACTAATCAGAGAAATTAAAGGATTTTACTTGATGAGTACATTTTTGGAACATTCTTGTTTGTGGTAGTTTCCCATTTGCCGTACTTGAAGTGCTGGGCAGAGTGTGATGGAGAACAACATAAGGTGGAGCCGAGTGGATTAATTCAGACTCCTATCCTAGTGCTTTTTTTACAGTGTTGACTTCTCTAATAAAATTCTCTCAGAAATTGTGTTCACATCCTGTCGTTTTCTGAGAATCTATCTATGTATGCAAAGAAAATTAGTAACTCATACAGAGGGTATATGACAAAAGAATTTCAATTTTGGGTACTGTTATTGCAATGAAGCCTTCTGGTCATAAGATTATATTTAATCTAACTGAGTTCCAATACAATGTACTGGTTCATTCAGCTTGACCAATTAAAATATTTTCAAAATAAAAAATGGTGTCTAGACCTTGTGAATGTATTGTAAGCAACAAGCTAAAGTAAATAAGGGTAATACTTCTGCCTGTTTGGGTGTTTAGCCCAAATAAAGATCTAAATACTTCCATGAGTTTTTACTTTTGTTATAATTTATACTTGTGGACACATTTAAATAAATCAAGTTACTGTGAAGAGCTTTACATCAGTCCGTCTTCAAAATCTTCTATGCATCTTTGTATTTTGTCGTAGATGTTTCCTCTTGACATTAAAAAGAAATATACATATATATATTTTTGCTTTGTCTGTTTGTTTCAAACGTTGAGGGTTTTCAGAGCAACTAAACCATAACGACCTCATTACTGTAATTTTAATGGAGAACTTGACCTTTTTACTGAATTGTCTTTTGTTGCTGCAAAGCATCATTTATAAACCACCAAGAAATGGCATTTTTCAGTTATGAGATGATTCTGATGTAGTTATGGTTGGTTACAGAGAGACTTGCCATGGAATTTTTACATATTGGGGTCACAGTGGAAACCCTGGTGTCATGTTTGTTTCACTCTGCAGTTTTATTTTTTATTTTTCTCCTTACAGCGAGGCCCCATGACTTCTTCGATGTCCAAACCATGGATGCTATCCGCCACAGAGCCATCTGTCTCAACCTTTCCACCCGCATTGAAAGTGTGGGGAATGGCCACAGTGTGGTTTTTAACAGCACGGTGAGTGCATCACTATTTTGTAAGTCATGTATTATTTGCCTCTGGCAACTGTTTAAAATATTTTCAAAATGTCGTGATCTTTATGGAGACACAAGGTTTTGAGTGTTTCAGATTTAAAAAAAAAAACTTACATGAGCCAGTTAATTATTAGCAGTTAACTATTAACAGTTAATTATTATAAATTTTAAACTCTATCACAGAGGTTAGAAGTATCCTGACTTGAACAATCTGACTATAGAAAAATATTATTATAGACAGTCTGTCTGTGTCTATATAATAAACAATTGTTTCATTTGAGCACTTCCTTTGGGTATTTCCAACAGGGGGCATTAAAGAATCACTGTAGATTTTTACCTGGTGCACTTGAAGTGAACCCTGTGAATTGCCCAAAGGCTTGACGTTGTTTTTCTCAGAATCAGGCTTCATAGGAATGACAGTTGGATTGTTTTTGTATATGCTTCTACCCCATTCTGACCCTAATGCACGATACATTATTAATGAGCTGTAAAATGCCTTTACACCTCACCATTGTGGGCTTACACATGCTTTGAAAGAAAAAAAAAATTAACTGAAAGACTCTCTATCTTTTAATCAAAAAGAGTGGAGGACTGAATTTTGTATTTGGGGGGAGTAATGTAATAAGATTTTGGATGTGAACAATGTGAATGGTTCATTTTGAATGACTGCTATTTTTATGCATTTCCACTAGGGAGCGCTCTGTGTCCTATTCAAGACCTTTAAGTTGCATGAAAACACCTTCATGCAACTTAAAGGTCTACAGTTATCTATTAAGTTCATGTTGATGTTTTTAATCATTGGGAGTGATTTTGTTCAGTGGTTACCTTAATGCAGAAATTATGTTATGCATTAAAAATAATCGGATTTTGTCTTTAGAGTCTTCATCTGCAATATAGTCTGCAATATTATCCTATAAATTCAAGTGAAGTAAAGTACAGTACTTGAGTAAATGTATGTAGTCAGTTACCTCTGCTCTTGAGTAAAAGAATTTACAATTATTGTTATTAAAAGTGAAAGGATTGACTTGACTAGATACTTGAATGATAAAAGTTTTTGAATTTGTTAGAGACATTGGTATATATTTTAGTTATGAACTACGTTACAATGTGGCATGGAAATAGACAATTACTTAGCAATAGATGATAGTGAAGAACCACTATTCTGCATTAATTTAAATGTTCTAACATTTGTTTAATCACAGCTTCTTTTTTTTTCTTTTTGCAGAATTATTATATACAACATAAATATAAAGTACCAAATTTTTTACAAGAATATATAATCATGTTGTGATAATGTTGTTAAGTGAACAATAGTAATTGAAAACAGAAACACAAATAATACTTTAGAGGTTAAGAGAGGTTACTGCATTTTTGAACCCAGAGAGGGAGGCAGCACCAGCCAAGGGCAGAGAGAGTAACAAATCCAGAGAAACAGAGACTTGGAGAGAATTGACATGGAAATAAGGTTAAATAAAGGTCGGGGTCATGGAATCCGAAGGAGATCTGGCCGGTTGGGCATACATTCTCTTCTCTAACCCCTAGAGTACTGTGGTGGAGAAAATTTGCAGTGCTGCATCAGACCCCAGGCCCCAGTGGGCCCTCCCAGGCCTTGGGAGATGGAGCAAAACTGTGGGGGATCTGTGGAGATTGGCCAGTAGGTCTGCTGACACGCCATAGCAGCTCAGTCATGTTTATGATGGGATATTTTTGTTATTGCGCCAATGTGCGTCATCCACAGTTTGAACCCCTGACACTAGACAGGCACCCAGTTTTAGCAGGCCTGCCCGCCCCCGGCTTTGGTCTTGCAGTTTTCACTGCCTTGTTTTGAAGTTACACTAATATTCACTGTTCACTCCCTTTTTCCTCTGATGCTCTCCCCCTCCCCTCCGTCAATCTTCACTCTCTTAGGCCTATAGAGGATCAAGATCTCCCCCTTAAAACATGAACTGCCATCATGAAACCACTCAGCTTACAAATCACTTCATGCTGCTTAAACACAAGCCCACTTCACCTTCTGCCTTTATGTAAATGGATGTAGCCCAGGCTTGTGAGTATTAGCCTGGGCCTGTGAGGACCCTGAGCACATAGGTTAACAGCAATGCATTGTTTTTTATACAAAAAAGACAGTAAAGCAGCTGCTGCTGTACTAAGTCTTGGCTTGATATTCTTATCACTGGACACATTCTAACCAGCACATGATTCAGGCTAATGCTGCAGCCACATCCTGTTCTTGCAGTAAGCTAAGAAAAGTGTGGGAGGAGTTCTTAGGAAGCACAGATGGAGAGCATGATATCTGTAAAACATATACCCAATGCATCGATCAAACTGGTACTTTCTGTGATTCACTGATAAAGCAAGAGAAACGCCGCCTTTTTCACTTTGAAGTTATGCATGAGCACTCCTGTTTGTCTTATGTGTGATTTGGATTTCACACCAAAAGTATCATGTTTTGTAGACAAGAGGCAACAACATGATTGATTGCACTTCAGTGATATTTGCAAAGCTTCTCAGACAAATTGAGAGGAACCAAGCCAGCAAAAGCAAATTTCATATCTTCTAAGCTTACCTAAATATTTCTTCCAAAAATGTAATCAGTTCATAACTAAATGTGTTTTTATCTTGTTTGATTTCCCAGACTTTATCCAGACAAGCTTTTCAAAATGTAAAGATAGATTTGCACAATTTTAATTAGTGAGCTCTTTTCTAACATCAGTTAGAAGATACTGATGGAGAAAGACAACGTAAGCATTTTGACAGTGTGCTGGATGAAAGACAAAAACCTGAATCTGAGAATAAAAATACGCACGAGATAAATAAATCTAATGAGGGTTCTTTCAAACAAAAAAAAATTATTACAGGTTTGGCTAAAGATTGGGATAGTATAATAAGCAGTAAGAGGAGGAGGAGGAATGTGATTCTAGGTCTATGTCTGACTTTTGCTTGGTGGATCCTCCTCCCTCCTGTCCTCAAACCAGTTTCCATCAATGCCATAGCTAGTCCCTAGAGTCACAAAAATAATTTCAGATATTCATGTGCGTAGGAGAAGTTCTTCTCATGTGAGCTCATTCACTTCCCTAAAAATAGGCATTGCTCACAAAAAAGAGCCAATTGACGTAGGAGGTTATAGCCATGGCTATTTTTGATACTCCTGGTTATTTTTTTACCTTTTCTTTTCCCTACTGACAATATTTGTCTGAATTCCAGACCAGTTTTACTATAAACCAACACAGCATGATAGATGAAATGTTATGCATAGAAAAGACCAACTGCTCAGGAAATCTTCTATTTGCAAGTGTATTTTCATAAGAAGAAGGCCTCGAATTGTGTGGTTTTGTTGGCAGATTATATCTTGAGTAGAAAAAAAGGTTAAAGATGAAATGATCACAATGTCCCATGTTTCTGCAAAAAAACATTAAAAAGTGGCTGCTTGACTGCTCTCGAAGACACTGAAGCACCTGGTGCTGACATAATTCACAACAAGAACAGGGACTTGTTTATTGTGGTATCAGTGCATACTTCATGTCTTTATCTTTTGCTCTCAAGAATGTCAGCTGTAAAAAGCAGCCTTTAATCAAGTCCATAAACTTAAAAGATATCAAACTTTTGTCTGAATGTGAATTCCTTGGTCTTACACTGTGTTGCAGAGGAATATGGGATGTATCCTGTTGAAAATAGAAATCTCACTCACTGCTTGCATGCATTATTAAGAGTGCTCACATTGCTTATTAGTGTAATGATCAGCTACTTTATCACTTGAGATGAGATGTTTAAAGTGTGTAGCCTCATTATTCGTTGTAGAGATTGGAGCCACCAGGGGAGCATGTCTTAGTAGCTGGTTTCTCCATAGACAAAAGAGAATGCTGCAATATGAGCCAAAAGTGATGTGAAAATCTAATGCTTATAAAATCACAAATTGGCTCGACATTTTAAATTAAAAATAATGTGTAGGTTTGAATATGCCTGTCTGTAAATTCTTGGAACTTTTTGGTCCTTTTTATGACCTGTATTTTTATTTTTTTATTATTATTGTCTGTGTGCAGGTGCTGGCCAGAAGGAAAGAGGGGTCTGGCAAGGTGAAGGTTCTTCTACATTGGACTCCTGAGGACATGTGAGTAAACATCGCCTACACTAAAACTGTGCCGCATACGTTGAACGATGCTGTGTACATGGTCTTTGTGGCCTACGTAGATCACAGAGGCTGAACCAAAATGAGACAGTCTGGTCTATGGATGATTGCCTATTTACATCACTAGTTGTTCCCAGAAGAATGCAGGCAGCTAATCCACTGAGATGGCGGCTAGCTAGTTAACTAGCTTCCTAACATTAACGTGTCTTGTTAATGAAAACTTTTTTCTCCATATGCAGCCTTCGAAGGATGCATCCTCTGACCTGTGACACAGCTTATGTTATCTACATAAATCTTTATCCCCGTAGGGATTTCAGTTCTTTATGTAGACAGCGAATTAAAGTTACTACAACATAGTTTTATTTTATCAGTACAATCAATCTCCTTACCCCTTACGTGGCACCTGTCCTCTCACAGGTATCAGAAAGGTATTTGCCACCTTCTTCTTCTGATAATTACAAAGTTTTTTTTTTTTAAGGCCAGTTCGTACTTTATGCATCCACTTGACTTCTGTGGTTTTCATAACATCTGCTGGACTTTATGACAACTGAACTGAACTGAACAGCTTTAATCCTATCAAGTTTTGAAAAATGCCATTGTGATTCAATATGGAAATTTGGCATCTAAATAAAGCCTTTCATTTCACATATTCTATTGAAAATTGGAGCATCTGAATGTGAAAACTGGTGGGGGGCAGGTACTAACCTGTGTAGAAATGCAGCCTGGTTGTCAGCTTTTTATTAGCGCTTGAAGAAAGCAGTGAGTGAGAATAAGGGATCTGAAGATATACGGTAGTTATGGTGTTAATGATGTGGTCTGTCTACTCTGTCTGTATGGAGTGAAGCTGAGGTTCACACAAGGCTACATGACAAGAGGGTGAACAAGTAGTGTGCTGCAGGAGGAGAGAAGGAGCCCAGCTGAGGTGAAAGACTCTGCATTCAATATAAATAACAAGCCAATTAAAGAAGTTTATTGAAACACCTATTAAGCAAGCAGAAACATGCAGCAAGCTGATCATTGTAGTTATTCCTGCAGTTTTAGTTCCCCCCCCCCCCCTCCTCTGTGAACAGGACCTGCTCATCAGAGAGAGGAGGACAGCGGAGCATGGATTTTTCACTTAGGAGTCAGTTTATTAGGTTCACTAAACTTTAACTTTTTAAATCCTATAGTAAATACACCTTCAGGAAGTGGAAAATTGCTTTTAGTACAAAACTGCCAAGATGCTGGGTGGGAAAAAAGAACTAGAATATTTGTAGCATAATGTAAGTCAATACGTAATATTTATTGTAGTATTAACAGAAGAGTGTGCTTAAGATGCATATGTACTGGAGCCAATATGCATCTATCAGAGGGCAAAAAGTCTGAATTGGCCTTTAGGGTTTAGCCTAGATTATGAGACTAAGTTCAGTTTTCAGGAAGACATAGAGATTTTATTTATTGCGTCATTACTCTGACTAATCAAAAGAACTAAAACCTCTGCACTGGTAAACCCTGTAGCTATTGTATTGAACAGCACAGCATACCAGGTGTTTCTAGATCGACTTGCTAGATGACTTAACTAACTAATGAAGTTATGTGTTGCAACTTTAATCTTGGTGGGAAACAGGTTAGAGTACATTTGAAATAATGGTCATTACATATTATTTTTAAGTAAAAGTTTTAGATCCATAAAACAGTAGTTATAAGTCCATAAACATGTACAAATCTCCTGCACATTCTTACCATGTACAGCCTGGGCCTGTCACGCTGGCATTTTCTTTCTGGGCACCAGGAATGGCTAAATGTATTGTATTTGTTAGTTTTACGATTCTCGCAATCTACCCAGTTGCACAGTGAACATTGTGCCTTACGCTCTCCTCTAACGGAGCTTAGGAAATCAGCCAAGCTTATCAGCTAATGTCATCAGTTGGGTCTGTAGCCCTGATGGGGAGAGCACTGGAATTAGCCAAAACAAAGTCATTACAAAACCCTCTTTGAGTCTAGTGCTGGTTCTACATCATTCTGCTTTGCTTAATATTAAATAGAAGATTGAGTACCTATTTTTTGAATTGTCTTTTAAATAGTGGATCAGCATCCAAATGCAGGTACAGGCTGATTGTTCTTTTCTTGTTGCTCTCCAACTTTTTGCCATACGCAGTTTAGCCCATTGAGGCATGGGTCTCACTCAGTCCTCTCTGGCTACATAATATTCCTAGCTTAGACTCACCAAACTCAGTCCACTGGAGGGGAAGCTCGGTACCACTTAGGACCTAGCTCATTTAAGCAATTGGGGAGAAGGGCAGCCAGGTTCACCACTGTGGTTATGAAATGGGTCTGTCTTAAAGAGGCAGAACGCTGTTATTCTCAGTGGGGCCTCCTACCACATTTCCAGCACTCCCACACTCCCATTAAAGGGTTTGAATTCACAGCCTCTGAAGATGATCAGAGAGCAAGCAGAGGAAGAATGAAAAGGATGGTGGGAGATGAGAAGAAGTCAGCACAAAGGAGAGGAGAAGAGGTGAATAAAGATGGGAGGAGGATGGGGTGAGAGGAAAAGAAAACAAAGTCAAAGGAGACAAAAAAGAGGTTGGAAAACAAAGCAAAAAATGGCTTTAGTTAGAGGCAGAGCAAAGATAGCACAGGGCAAAGAAACCCAGATGATGCATCTTGAAGTAGATTGTAGCTGACAGCACCCAATGAACAAGCTCTAGCTAAACCCTTGTTCTTTCTGGCTTCTGCTGTTTCATCCTCCTATCTTTCCTCCTCTTCTTTTCTTTCCCCTTTCTGATTCACCTCTGCAATCTCCTCCACGACCCGTGTGTGGGAGTTTAATCTTGTGCTTAGAGAAATAATGAGGGTAAGGGAGAGGAAGAGAAAGATGAAGTTTGGTGATCAGGAAAGACTCGTCAGATTAATTCCAAACAGAGAGACACAGATGGAGATTGATACTGAACCTCATAGAGGCAGAATAGATGAGAGAAGGAATTGGGGGGATAGAGAATGGAGGAAGGTGAGAAATGGGAATAGGAACAAAATGGTTGTGAAAGAGAAAAAATTGAAAGAAGAGGCAGAATGAATGATGGGGAGAGAATTAAATGGAGAGATAAAAAAAAGACAAAAATTAGTTTCGTTTGGGCTTGGGCCATGCAAAAAAAAAAAAATCAGTGACGTTAAGTCCTATATTTGCCCTGCGGCAATCCAGTGCTTTGGTCATTAATATGCAAAACCAATCCAAAGAGGGATGGGAAAGAAACACAGTTGTGTCTTTAACTGTTATAGCGGTGGTGTAGTCTTCCAAAAGATAAAAGTTTCTCATTTTACCAGATTCAAAAATGCATTCCTTCTTTTTCTGTTCGCCAGTCCCAGCCAGGTTGTAAACTTCTTCAAATCCACCAAATGTTATTGACAATGTTGGCTGAAAATCTTATGAAGGTCAGTTATGTGCATATTTACCAGTGGACATAATAACATTTGCAGCTCACAGCATATTTGTTTGGGCAGATATACTGTACACATTTGTCACACTTTGGCTTTTGTGTTTGCTGGTTTTTAGAAAGCGTAATACAAAAACACTACCCTGCACATTCTTTGAATGTCGAGCATCATTCTTACTAGAGCCTCCCCTCATCCTCTGTGGCATGTGGAGGAGTCAAAAGTTAATACCTAGTATTTGACTCTATGTAATGTCCTAGTATGTGATGAAAAATCTCGTGGTCATTTAGTCAGCCGTTAGGTGTCATGACCCTCAACACTGTGGTCAACATTAAATGCTGTACTCTGTGTTTATGTGTATGTTTCTCAGTCACTGAGTGAATGATTATCTGTATATGAATGTGGGCAGTCATGTTTATAAATAGTGGAGCAAAGCATTCACATTCTGACTGACACTTATTAACTACATTTGGATTAATGAGTAATTTATTAACACGAAACACCAGCAGAGGTGGTTTGATTGATGGAACTGATGGAAAAAAATTGCTGTCTGTAACATTTAATGGACGGATGAATGGACTCCACTGCATGGTGTCTTACAATGAATTACAAACTCTAGAAAGTGACAGCAAATGCCTTGTGCCACTATGTGCAACATGGCATATCAATTTAACAACATGGGTTTATGTTATAAATCTTTGTTAGCTATTTGTTTTTTTGTTGTTGTGTTTTTCTCCATCATTACTTTGCTTATATTTTATCAAGTATCAACAAGCACAGTAATCAGACACCAGCAGTGCTCTCATGAACAAAGTATTTTACTCTTGAATATTGTGAATATATTTCACAATTTTCATATTGATTACAGAATATATATTCCATTTACACAATCAAATCAATATGTAGTAAAAATAAAATACAAATTAAAATAAACTGTTTTCACGCTAATCGGACACAAAACGATTATCCCAATGTTTAAAAAATATATATATAATTCACAACCAGATCGTTTGACAGTAAAAACTGTAAAACATGCATAAATATAATTTCATAAATCTTAGTTGTTTTTTTTTTGTCCACCTGACTTCATGTGTGGGAACAAAATGTGTTAAAACTGCTTATATTACTGATTAGAGATCAATGGTCTCTCAAATCGCTAATCGGCAACACCTCTTTGAGCTGTAAAAATACTTCCCCTTCTTTGTGCATCTTTGATTAGTGAGTAATAGCCATTCACTTTGAAAAATACAATTTGCATGAACACTCAGTAAATGTGTGTAAGTCAGTCATGGCTAGTAGCTTGGTTAACTGCAGTGTTTCTGTGAAATTAGTGAATTAATTTTGTTTGGCATCATATATTTAAAGATCTTGTCTTTAGAATAAAGAATAAAATTAATTCAACTGCAAGAAGTGGTTCACAGAAGTAAAAAAAAAAAAGCACTGTTAAACAGTAGAGAAATAACTAGCAGCGAGGGTCAAACCGTCATGCACTGGCAAATTGGTAATATTCTCATAAACCTCAAACATGTAAGAATACAGCCCCACGCTTGACTCAAAGGAAAACGGGCACGTGGTTAATACATGTTAGCATTATGGTATATAAGGATATTCTTGATATTTGTATTTTAATGAAGCAGTATACCTTAAAGACTTGAACGTGTTTTTGAGGCTTTCTTGCCTCTAGATTTTATGAGTGAAAATTGTGGTTTAAAAAAATGTCACACAGTGGCATTAAACCTAAAACAGCTGCAGACAAATGAAATTAGGCCGGGAAAATGCAGTAATGCGGTTCAGAAGCTTTCATTAGGTGCGGCTGTAGCTATAGCTCAGTTAGTAAGGCAGCCGTCTACAGCCCAGAGGGGCACTGGTTCAGTACCCGGTCCTGGCTACATGTCGAAGGACCCTTAATCGCTCCCTGTGGGTCACTTTGCATGGCAGCCACCGCCATCCGTGTGTGAATGGGTGAATTGTGCTTTGGATAAAAGCGCAATATAAGGGGCCATTTACCATTTATTAATTCAATTTTAATTCAACTTCCTTTATATAGCACCAATTCATAAAATAGTTATCTCAAGGCACTTTGCATAATAAAGTCACAACTATATAGCTATGTAGAGGAAAGCTAACAAATCCCCCTTGAGCAAACCCTAGGCAACAGTGGAGAGGAAAAACTCCCCTTAACAGAAGAAACCTCCAGCAGAACCAGACTCAGCAGGTGCGGCCATCTGCCTTCACAGGTTGGACTGAGTGGAAAATGGAGAGAGAAGAGCGACAGGGCGACAAGAAACGGCAACAAAACATCTGCTTCAAATCCTGGTATATACCTGCAGACTGGTACAGAGAGGAAAAAACATAACTACCTCCATTCTTCAGTATAATTTCCACCAGATGTCTTATGCTCAGACCAAAACAATTATAGTTATGTTTCCTATTGTATATTTATTGTATATCTAGTAGTAATTCCCCCACCCATTTTTATTACATCAGGAACCTGATAATTTATTGAAACATTTGTATTATATTAATTCAAGCGCCCTTTGTGGAAATGCAGTTGGATTTGATAGGAAGGCCTATTCTCAGCCTGCTGTCAGCTTTATAAGTAAAAGGGTGAGCTGGGCTTTTGACTTTGTGTTTGGCATCGCAAGGTGAATTTAGCCCTTGTTACTTTCTTTTGTAACACTCGCCTGTATGTATAAACAGCCCTATTGAAACAACATTTAAACATTTTTGTATACATATATTGAATAAACAAAGACAGACAGAGACCCTCATCCATTTTCCTTATGAACATAATCAGGCCATATTATTCTTTGTCTAATAAAAACTAAAATACTTGTTAAATGCTACATTGTATGTGCAATATTGTGGTATTTTTAGTATTCATTGGTTGTCCTGGATCATCCTATGTGGCTGACCCCACCCTTCAGGAACTTCAGTGCAAAACTAAAGGATTTGTAGCCTCTGATTGTTGTACATTAACAGGATGTTCCGACTCCCTCCCCAACTTCATATTCTCTTCTTTTCTCTGTCCCTGTTCCCTTTTGTTCACAATCTCTGCCCACATCCAGTTGAGCTGAATGTGCAGCATGTAAAGCGCAACCTGCACACCATCCCGCTGAATGGGCTGACTAGGCATGTGAATGAGTGATTTGGCTGGGTGACTGCCTGCCTGACTGCTGCCTGCAATGTGTGTCTGTGTGTGCGTCTGCATCTCTAGGGGCTTCTGTGATGACGCACATAGTGACGGGGGGGGAATGCTGAGGGTGGAGACAGGGGAGGCTGAAGGAGGGAGGGGAGGCGCAGTCAAATCGCTAAGCTCTTTGTTTCTTTCTTCTGCACTATGATTTGCTTTGCTGGTGCTGGCACACTCCCTTCTTTCACAGGGCGATCATACTGCTTTGGGTACTGTAAGGTGCAGCTGGGCAATCCAGTACTGTGTTTGTGTGTGTCACTCTTAAAAATGTGGAATTGTCAGATTGATCGGATTTTTTAAGGTGCCCATTATTTGTATTTGAGGCTTCTTTCATAGTGGATCATTTTAAACGCATACAGAAAGAACTCACATGCTTGCAAACATAGATATGTCTTTCACCAGTCACACTAAATCTTCTAAAGTCTAAAAGCTAATGAAATAAACATAGTGTGAATAATGTTTGATAATTGAGAATATAGGATACCGTGTGTTTGTAGGTCTGCACACCTGGGTGCATGTGTCAGTCCCATTGCATTGGTCAAGGCCATGTTCCTTGTGGAAATGTACTTACAGTTTTCAAGGAAAAGTGTTAACATGTGCTCTGGACTCAATGAGTTTCTTTGTCTATCTTTTAGCTTATTCCATTCAACCTTATACTCTACTGCCTTTCTCTCACTCTGTCTTGTTAGAGCTTAAAACTTGAACATTCATCCATTGTGTGTGTGTGTGTGTGTGTGTTTGCCCGCGTGTGCGCGCGCACGCGCGTGCATGTATGTGTTGTCCTGCAGACTACCTGACGTGTGGGTGAATGAAACGGAGCGGTCTCAGCTGAAGACTAAAGTGGTGCATTTATCCCAGTTACCCCAGGACACAGCCATGCTGCTAGACCCAAACATCTACAGGTGAGTCAAAGGACTCTTGTACACAAGAGTAACACAAGGCTGCACAGCTGCATATCAGTTTTGTCTCCACTAAACACGTGCGAAACACACAAAAGTGTTTGGAACTTCTTGCATGTGCCTGATGAGAGGTGTCCTTTGAATGGATTTATAAAACATCACCTATTGCTGCTTGCATGTGCCTCAGTACTTTGTGTGTCTGTGTACGTGTACGTGTGCATGTGGCATCCTTAACACTTTCTTCCACCAGGTGGCACCAACTCCTGAGCTTAACAATTAGGTTAGAACGGGTGTAGTGACAACACATTTTGTGTATTTATTTGTATGTCAGGAGGAAAACACTTTCCACTGTACTGATTGATCAAGGATGTTAGCTATGTGTCAGTAGCATTATATTTCAGCTGTGTTATTATTCAGAAATGACAGTGTTAATGAAGAGCTCCAGTTATGTCGGATTAAAAGGAGGCATTTCTTATGTATAAACTTGTTCAGCTGATAAATATGTGTAGAAGGCTTTTATGAAAAAGTATTGGTGTCAGTGTCACATTTGTCATTTAAAATAGAAATAATTGCAGATTTTAAACCAGACAAATTTCATTTCTTGCAACTCTGCAAATGTCACTCCACAACCTATATTTTCTCTGTCTACAAGTGTACCACATTCCACTAAACATATTATTTAAATTCTGTGCAACTCTGCAAGGCTTAGTATGTTTTCACTGAGATGAGAAAACAATGTTAGCTTTATGGTACACCATAAAAAGCTGAAAATGAATTATGAAAGAGGAACAATGTGCCTAAAATAACAGAGTGGTTATCTTACTTGAGATATATGGCATTCAATTGTGCTGATCAGCACATAGGCAAAGTGATTTTAATTAGACCTGAAGGCTCAGTAACTGCACAGGCTGTTGCTGGACTATGGTTTGATAGTTGAATATAATCGTCAGCACTCGGCCAATTTATGTCAAGGCCGTCGTAATGCATGAAATCGCCAAACAAATGAGGTGGTTGGTGCCTGTGGCCGTAAACATAGTAGGGTGAAGCCCTGCACATGTAGATGGATTGAACAGAAAAAGGCTGGCACAGTATCATTCAGATATTTCATCAGTGTTTCCATGTTAAAATGTTTTCCCTTTGTCACAAGTCACACTGGACTGAAATCATCTGAAACACATCATCACTTTTTACAATATGAATAAATATCTTTTTTGTCTTTTCAGAGCACTTCCTCAAAAGCGCCTGAAGCGAAGGTAAGCTGAGCCATCTTTTTTGTGTTAAAGGAAAAAAATATTGATATACCAGTAATTTGATGCCATTAATAAGCAAGTCAGATTAAAGACATCAAATAATAAATGCACAATACTGAATTTAAATTAAATACTGCACCAAAAGTAGCAGAATTTACCACTACTTAACTGTTCTGTGTAGAAAAGTCATACGACACTAAAGTACAACCGCATACACTGATTAGACACAACATTAACACCACCTGGTGTTTTTAACACAGAAACATTGAGTGATTTTCATAAAAACTAATAATTACTTATGGGTCATTGTGGGTTAACCACTTGTCAGCTCCAAAAATGATCTTTTACTCTTATTTGTTATAAACATTTTGATCATGTTTTGACATATATGCCATAATAAGTATGGTTTAAAATACAATTATTATTATTTTTTTATTTTTATATTTTTTACTTGTCTTATTTATGTATTTATTTAGTAAAATGTGGATTATCTGCTATGTATTTTCAATTAAGTAAAATAATTGAAGTTGTACTTGTAGTGTAGAGTTGTTTTGTTTTTTGTTTTTTTGTTTGTTTTTTTTAAGGCCACTATTGCACTTTTACTTGAGTATTGAGTTTGTGTACTTATACCACCTATGCACACAGTGTATCACTTTAGCTTCATATTGGTCTGTGTAGCCAGACTGTTTAAAGTGGCCATGCTGGCCCATGTCACCATTACATTATTAGGAGCACCTGTGTTAATGTTGTGGCCACTACAGGAGTTTACATTTGGTCAAACAAACAAATAAGTACAATGAAATTAGTAGGTATGATGTAAGCACTTCATTTATTTAAAAAACTATAGTTTTAAGGAGGATTAATACTGTAGTGTATTTGCTCCTCTCCTGTGGAGAAATGCCATCTTTGTTTATGTCTTATTCACATTTTCACCATTCCTGTATGCTGTGATGCCAGTTAATTCAAAAAGAGGCTTCTCTAAAGCCATTTTTCAGTGAGACCAGATCACATGAGCTCACATTTGGCCATTGTTCATTATTCCATTAATTGACCCCTGTAGTTCAGTGTAGTGCAACAGCTCCAAGATACAGTGTAATGTGTCTGCAAAAGAAGTCAGCTGAGTGTCTGAACTGCCAGGATAAAGCCCATTTCTCACACTGTAATCTTATGACACACTGAGAACAACTCATTCTCTCTTTCTCTTCTGTCTTTGTGATCAGCCTTTAAGGAGTCATCTGTGGACTTGATACTAGAGGGGAAATCCTTGTTCATAGGAGGTTTATCTATATGTGATGGGACGCTCTCCATCTGTCTCTGCTGAACATGGGGGCAGTGAAGTGGCGAGAAAAAGAAGGAAAACTTGGCTATGCTGCAGTTTATTTCCTTTTTTAATTTTGTATATTTAAATGGACTGTTGTTGCCAAGTGTAAACTGGGGGGGTAAACTTTTTTCTTTAAAAAAATGTGTTTAATCAAAATCACATATGAATGTTTTTTTTCTAAAAAGCACCAGGCTGAAAATATCCAGATAATATCCAGTGGTGTAAAAAGTGTTTTTGTGTAACATTGTCAGAAAATGCAGCATATTTTATAACAGTTTTGAGTAAAATATTTATGCAGATTTGTAAATTATTTTTTATACCATGACAATGCTGGTGTACTGTGGATTTTTGTGGTTTTTAATAGAACCGTAATTACTGTGATAATCTATGTTAACTGTCACTTGTAGGGATATTTGGAAAATTCTACTTGTAATTATGTTGTACATGACAGAAGTCTTAACACATTATCCTATTTATACTTACTGAATGCAGTACTGTTATCTGTGTGTCTGACAATGATGTTTGAGGCTGTGCCAACAATTATAGACCTTTTCTGTTCAATGCAAACTGTTACAGGAGCAATAACTCAGTAATTAAGGACACTACCATGTAGCTCTTAATCTTCTCCAGTCTGTAGACAGTAAGGATAAAATGACTGACATTTCAGCACACATTTAAAGGTGTAAATTACACCTACTAAACCTCCCAGTCCCTCTCCCCCAAGTAACATGAACTGTGTATATCCTTGTTGTTGATAAATTTACATTTCCACTATTTAAGCACTCGAGAATTGCTGTTAAAATATGTGTTTTTTAATGTGTGTTGTCCCCATTGCAAATAGAATACTGTGTTTGTAATAAAATTAGGGAAGTGACAGATGTCAATGAATGCAAGTTTGTACAGATAAGGATGCAAGATGTTGGAATGGTAGAAAGAAGCAATGCATCCATTGTGATATGAATGCGAGTTCCTTCTGCGTGCATTAGAGGGATTGGCTGGTTTATTTGGCGTCCGTTAGCAGAACAGCTTTGGGAGCATGCTGTGGAGGAGCTAATGACCCGGCCAGCAGGGTAGAAACCCTGTTGGCCTCAGCTGTTGGTGAACGTGCCTGCAGAGAAAACGGAGTTCAGAAAGAGGTCTACTACAGTACTCTTGTCCTGCTCTTTTGTATCTCACACATGCAAAATTTATGGGGATTTATGATTCCAGCATGTGATGTAATGAGGCCTTCAGATGTCGTTGTTTTCTAGAGGAAAGCACTGAACATTTGTCGGCACCCTATTGTTTCATTAAGTGATCACATCTGCAGTGGTCCATGGCAGTTCCTACAACTTTTGGTGAACAGTTCATAAGAGAAGAGACCCAGAAATGCAGACAGTGCATTTTGGGGTCCACACATAAAATCGTTTTAGTGCCAAGATTAGACCAGGTAATATTTGTGGGGGAAGTAAATATGAAAAAATGATTAACATTTTTTTTGCAAAGATTTGCCAGTGGTACTCATTTTGGGTCCCAAGCCCGGTAGAAATTGGGGGGTGTTGCATTAGGAGGGGTATCCAAAGTTTTTAAAAATAAATAAATTAAAAAACTGTGCCAAACCAACATGCAGACAAATGATCTGCTGTAGTGACCCTGAACTCTCAGGATAAATCCGAAAAGGACAAAAAAAAAATTCTTAATCATTTTGGATGTTATCACTGATTCTCAGAACTTTCATACTCAAACTAAAAGCACAATAATGTGACAGCCATATCATGAGCCATGTTGACTATTCAAAATAATTAAGCAATCACAGTTTAGCACTGGAAGTTAAATACAAATACTTTTAGGTCACATCTACTTTTGTTCTTCAGTTTCTTGCAAACAAACTGCTAATTATTATTCAAAAACAAATATGTTTCCTTCTCCACGGAACTGATTCGTTCTATTTTTTTATTTTTATTTTTCAGTTAATTTCACTGTTTCTATTTAACAAAGTTACTGTTCACTAATATTGGTATGGCCTGATTTTATGTATTCAATAGAGCATTCAGACACTGGATCTGAAAAAGTTCACCACTAAATGTCGTTAAGTTAAATTTATTTTAACTGATTTTTCTTTTCCCCACCACACATCATTTATGATTTCAGTTTGATACAGAATGTAGAACTTATCACAGGATTACACATTTACACATCCGTTAGCAGGACGTATTTTTGATAAGCAGCGCACGCATTATGCGTAATAACTTATTTGCTCATGAATCATGGGGCAAGACAGTTGAATGCACCTGTCAGTTTCCTAAATAAATAATTTTCCCAGAGTTTATGTAATTTGTGAAAAATCTGAAGTCAAGGTTACCGAAAGTAAGGAACCATATCTGCTTTGCTTGTGCACAATGTACTCTGCTTTATATGCTCTACCAATGGTTGAGGAATTGCAAGAAGAAATCTGTAGTTTTCAGCGTGACTTCAGAAGCAAACAGAATGACTGATAGAGAGGCTGGCAGGCAGATATAAAAGGCGGACAACAGTGTTACATGCAGAACCTAATCCTGCCTCCTCCTGTCTGCAATGGAAAGGCTGGAAGGCTACAGTGAAGTGACATCTGTTTAACTCAATGAATTACCATCCTTCATCTTCCCTTTCACCAAACACCCATCAATCCTTTCTGCTCTACAGTATTTCTACTGGAAAATCCCTGATAAACTGTTTTTGTTTTAGATTCGTCACATCATGTTTGCAGATGTGAATTTATTGATGACACATTAGGTCACAGCAGAAATGGAAGCACACTTCCAACTATGACATCTGAACCTTGTTACAGTATCCTTTAGTCTTGTGACACTGTATGTCCAGTGTTATCCACTGGTTTATAGTCAAACTGCTCAAACTTGGAACCCCTACATTGTCTTGTCCACGGTTTTGCTTACACTTGGTCCTCAGTCATCCACATGAATTTCTCATTTTGCACAAAATCTTCTCTTTGCTTTGGTTATATGCAGTCGGTGAAGAATGAAGGCATTACAACAGGAACAAAAATGATGATGTGCTGCTCTACATCGTGGTCTAAAATGACTTTTCCTCACGGTCTTAGACATGTCAAAGGAAGAAATGCTGGGAAATGAGTGGGACTTTAAATCTGAATAGTTATTTTAGTGGCTGATCAGGCATTGTGGCTCAGTCTTTAAAGCCGGAAGCGGTGCTCGTCAGTAATGGCAACTGCGTTTGTCATTTCATATATGATTTAAATCTTTATTTTGTAGTTTACACACTTCTTGGCAAACATTTGATCAAAATCACATATCTTCGACTATAGAAAGGTCATCTTTGCATTACAATTGGTAGTGTAACATACATGAATGTGACAAAAGCCTATACAAGAAGTTCATTGATGCAGGGAGCTGGAGCAATTGTGCATAACTGCAGAAATAAGGACCGAAGCATATCAGCTGCAAGACAGTTAACTCTTTCCTTGTCGTTTTCATAGCTTTATTCCCTTTATTATTAATTTCTCTGCAGTTTGTTATTCATTAATTTAAACATTGTTCACACATAGGCCGACGTTGGTGTACAAAGCTTCACATCCCTTCCCCTGGAGAAACGGTCAATAGTCTATTGTTAAGTGGCCCTGACTGTTGACCTCTTCTGTCAACACAAGAACCTGGTCCAGTCTAAACATTTTTCATCTTCTTTGTTGGTGCTAGGAGCTGTAGTTTCAGACTTGGATAAGAAGATCAATACCACATTCATGCCTTTACCTAAGGTATTGACCTAAAGCTGGGAAGCTTAGCTTGTCATAAGCAGTGGAGAACACTGTCTAAAGTTTTAGCTGATCTACAGATGCCTCTAATGCTCAGTAATGAATTGTGTTTTGTTTTATTGACAACAATACATTTTAATTTGAAATACAGTGTAGCATCACTATTATAAATCAGTAAGAAACAACCTGTTTTAAAACATAGAACTTCCCTAAAGTCTGTTTCCCACCCTGAAAAAGGAAATGGAAACAAATGAGCGTGAGAGAAACTTTCATGTGATCATTATATTTACATATCTATAAAATAAACATGTATGCGACATTATGCAGTTCCTATTTCATCTCAGAGTAAGGTTCTTGGTGTTGTAAAACTATGTTCATATATTAAATCTTTTTTTCATGTTTTTTTTTCCAGTGGTATCAGGAGGGGTCCTAGTCAGTTTTACTATAGAATTAGTACACACTCTAATTTCAGGAAAAATAAATTGTTTAAAAAGATTTTTTATTTTCTTTGACGGATACATTCATGATTCCTGGCCTGCATCCGCATATTTAATTCCAGAAAACACTTACCGCGTCAAAGACAAGACAAGTTGTCTTAATTGTGGCAGGCTGACGGGTTGATTCATGAGGGTGAAGGGCAGTGGATGGGAGGATTGTGATTGTAACATGCTGTGCGGTGATGACGGATGCAGAAATACATAGTTAGCGCTGTTTTCTGTGTTCTGAACTCAGGCCCTAGGGAGAACCAATTAGTGAAGGCGCATTAGCTGGGTTGGGCGTCAGCTTCACTTCTACCTCGTGTGAAACAGAATAAATCTATTGGAGTCCTTTTAAGTCCTGAACCAAAACATATTTCTTCACATATATCTCAAGAGGATGGATGTTGTATGTGACTGAGGTCAACATATCGGAATAATGCTGTGCTTTTTTTCCCCCCGTTTAACCAGTTCTCTCCAGTCAATATGCTAATCATTCACTATCCCTGCTTGAGCAGTGCTGCTTATGCTTGTCAGCATTATCTCCACATCATTGGCATCTGCTTTGTCACTGGGATAATTAGAGCTTCCAGGTTTTGGTGAGTGTCCCCTAATATCTTAGCCGAACCTGCTGTGTCTAAAATGATTCAATACATTTGTTCTTGAAATGTGATTGCATCCTACTTCCTGGCTTTCTAGGTGATTTCTAAGAATTGCTGCCCACAAAAAGTTTTGTTCTTTCTAACCCCCCCTCCCTTTGCTTCACATAAAGCAATATCTTAGAATAGGACATCCATCAATACCATACGGATTAGGCAAGCAGAAAATAGAATATGATGAATATGTGAAGTTACTGTATGGCATCATGTTTCTTTGGTTAGCAGCATGCCTTGTAAAACACTCAGTGGTCAGGTGGTTATGATCTGCATAATGAATCAATCTCTTCAGAGCAGCAGCAGTAAAAATACTGCAAGATTTATCACTAGATTATTTGCCCATATAGAAAAGTATATAAAAAACACTGACACTTTTTTAATCTATTTAATCACAAACATAATTAAATGTGCAGGGTATTAAAATGACATAGAAATGTCGTAGAAGGCTCCAGATACTAAGAAAAATATAATAACCGTGAAAATAGAGATAAAATAACTTACTTGTCATAAACAAACAAATAAATAAAGAAGTACCAGTACAAGCATAGGACAGAATTTCTATACAGCACTTCATGTAGAAAATATTTTCAAAAGGAGATATGTCAGCAGAGGTTCACTGTTGAAAATTTAACCATCAGTGAAGGAAAAATAAATTCTGTTAATCACACTGACCTCGTCACACTCATATTTCGTGCAAATTAAACTGTTGAGCTAAGCTTGTTAAAGCTGGCTGACTCACAAGGTTAGTGTTTAGCTTCCTGCTCAGGTCAGATTGCTTAATGCAGCGGTGACAAGTCCCTCTCCCTAACATTCTCACACACACACAAACACACATAGGAAATAGGCATGTCACGCCAACTCTGGTATTGAGCTCCCTCTTTTATCTAAAGGCCAGCCTGCCTCCTGAATGGGCTCCCCAACACCAGCTGCATTGCCTGATATGGAAATAACTAGTGACTGTGAAAGTGTCAGTGTATGTGAGTGGGTGCTTGGTCCTGTTATTAAACTAGCATCATGTCCAAAATATAAATTCTTGTTTATATAGCATTTTTAGAGAAGGGACCGTGAAGTCCTGAATAACATGAGAGCACATCTGCTGTAATCTGTGTCTTTTCTAGAAAGGCTGGGAATGTTTTGTGCATGTCAGAATTAGCACACCAGTAATAGCTAACCCAGCCCCAGCAATCTTTTTGCTAAAAGTGACCACTCAACAGTGGTGTTTTCCAGATGCACCATGAGATCTTCTTATATTTAAGACGTTTCCTTGAACACAACATCATAAGATGTCTAATCTTTGATGGCAAAGCTGCAAATTCTGAACCCGATTTCACTCTACTCTTACGCTTTTAGCTGACACATTGCTGATACAAGCCCAACATTGAACTTTTATTGGACTGTCCCGCCTGCTAAATGTTGCTTTTCCTTTCTAAATTTTCCGGGGCTATATGTCATGTTTGTTTGTTGCTATTGGTCCCACTTGTGTGGTAAATCACAGCTGGGGAAACAATGGTTTATCATGTGGACAGAAAAATGGAGGCTTGTATAAATACCTGAGCACGATTAATGTTAGCTATTTATCAGTTTTGTTTTGGTCAGCGTATTTCATATGACCAGAGCTCCTAATCAGATGCAGATTCCGGTTGAAAATACAAATATTAAAATCATTTTTGCTCCTTTAATGGATTCTGACGAAGAATGACTCAAAATGAACACCTAATGGGAAATTGTACTCAGAACAGTTCCCATGTCTCCACTCTCATCATCATGTCATTGCTGGCCAGATGATCTAACTTTAACCTAACGATGAGATACATGACATCTACACATAGCATGGGTGGCTAAAGGCATGATGACAAGCTGCCTCCTGCCCTCAGAGAGACTTAAGGAGGACATTGACGATTAGTGCTGAACACAGGGCGCTGCAGTATGTGTGCCGCAGTTCGGGAGACACGTGGAGATGGGGCCTTTGCAGCCTCCTGCCTCACAGGGCTCCTTTGGCCTGTGTATAATTGATGAGTAGGGTGAATAAGAGATGAGTTTGTGACTGTCAGCCAGCCTGATGGGGATGGACAGAGCAAAAGTTTGGCTCTTCTCATCTGGCTGATGACCACAGTGGTGATGATGACGATGCCATTTCTTCCAACACTGTCCTGGAATCTTCCCGGGCTGTGCATCAACACTACCGTCACTATTACCTCTTCTGGATGGCAACACAGACACGTGCCAGAAAAAAAAAAAAAATGCAAGGAGAAGAGATACAGACAAAGGCGAAGTCTGCGTTCAATGAAGACAATGAGTATGAAAATGAAAGATGGATAAAAGGGGGCCAGAGGATAAGGGTGTGGGAGGGGCAGCCTGAGACTGCTTTCTCTCAGCTGAGAAATTCACAAAAAGGATGACATTGATTCTAATTGATGGGTATTGGACTAGAGAACAAAAAAGGTAATAATACTCTTAATGTTTGCAATCATGTATTTGCGCTGCTGAAAGTTATTCAGCAACATCGTCAACAAAACATCAACAAAAGCCGCATTATAAATACATAAATGTCGAAAATATGTTTTATGTCAGATTTATTTCGGGATATTAGCAGGACGCCAATTTTTAAAATACCCAAGAGGAAGGCTCAATGGCTTTTCATTTTTATATTTAGCCTATCTATTTTCACCCATAAATGCAGCCACTGTGGTGTGTGTGGGTGTGTGTGCGATGGAATTATTTGGGTCTAAATGAGCATACGGGCAGGAGGTTTAATAGCAAACGTAAGCGGAGAGGGTCGTCTATAAACGATTTTCAACCTGTGTTTTACCGTTTTAATAACATTCGCAGACAACAATTTACATATCAATGTGTTCCTCTAGAGGGGGATTACCAACTGAAATTGGACTTGAAGCCAATTTTTATAGAAAGAAGTGTTGTACAAATGGCTCATAAAGGAATGTATTTTCTCCCTCAGACATGTATGATGATGCTCAGCTGTACTTGAAGAATTGACATGGTTTTAAAAGTTGGCTAATAGTTTTCAACTCCAGTTATTGAGTGTAACCATAAGTAATTCTTATCAGATCAGTTGAAAAAAAAAAAACACATTTACAGGCTTGTTTGCTGAATAATTTTATACCCTGTGATAACTTTTAACCAGTCGGCACGGTGACAGCTTTTCTATACTTATCCACATTGTACTGAAAACAAAACATGGGAAACTTTCATAAAGACCACAATTTAGTCACAAAATATAATTTGCTACATCAGTAAGGATGTGAAAAAGTAAGATACTTGCCTTTCAGTAGCTCCAAAGTATTGTTAGAGCAGGCTTTGGAATGTCCTTCAGCTGGAGTTTGTGTCTGAAAAACATACTGTCTTCTGACTTAATTGTCTCGGAGCAAACTTCTTCCGAACTTCAGAGACGCTGTGCCAACCGAGACCAAGGGTAGACCGCTGCTTTACATGCAGCTCCCCAATTTTCCCTCTCTTTGCTGTGTGCCTGCCGTGACACAGCAGTCAATAAAGAGCAGTGGCAGCTTGTGTATGGACAAGAGCAAAGCCTGCTGTAAGTGTGTTTACATTAATTGTTAGAGACAGTGCACGCAGACCCACAGAGAAGATTGAGCTCTGGTTGCTGTGCAGCCCATGCTGAGAGCTTGACATTTTGGTCCATTAGAATGGGTTTTCATATTCATGGTCCTTCACGAAGGAATCCTGAAGGACTGTGAATGTGCCATAAAGTGTTCACAAAGAACAATAGATTCTTTGTGACCCTCTGTTGACCTCGAGGTCTAGCAAGAAAAAAAAAAAGTCAGGTTGTGATGAAATTCCATGAACAACTGGATGCTTTTGTCTTTCCCATAACCCATTGTGGCTTAAGGCACAAGGCACAGAAGATGTGTTGTAAACCCAGAGGTAGACACACAGACAGACAGCCTTGACCTTTTCTGCCCAGCCTCACAAAGAATTTGCGGTCAAATTGACACTATTAAGCAACGTCACAGATATCTGATTTTACAGGAAGATATCTCAAACGATCTTCTGTTGTTAAAAGACCACAGTGTATGTTTAGGGTCCATTCTATCCTTTGAAAATGCTCTGGAGCCACAGCTATGGGGAATCTGCTGGTTTAGTGGATAGCTGTGATGGTGCCACGGGGAGAGAAAGTCTGCCCTTTAAACAACCACTGCAACCAGATAACTGACATTTCTGCTAATGCTATCACATGAGCCGTGCCATTTCAGTGGAGACATGGACACATGCCATCCTGCGCTCACACCACTGTGACCACATAGGAAACTCCATGTCGTTATATTTTTTGAAGTCATAGCCTGCTAAAGTAAACTGCTACAGCCCTTTAAAGAAAAATGCTACCTCCTCGTATGTCTGAGCTTCATTTACAGCTGTCATTTTACAATGCATTATCCTAACACTCAGTCCACTCTTTGCAGCACTCTTAGCGGAGAATGAGCTTGCAAGGCTCAAAGACTGCTCTCTGATAGACTGTACTCCCCCTCCCATACTTTGTGTCTTTCGGGGGAAGGTGTTAGTTAGATATGAAGCAGGCGAGCAAGCAGCCAGCAGTGTAGCGAGGGGAGCTGAGAGTTTCAGCTGAGTGCAGCGTTTTTCTCTCTGCTCCCTGATGACTCCCAGATGTTTTCATAGCAGCCTCTCTCTCTCTCTCTCATTTGCTCCCCCCATGACTCTTTATCTCTCCACTTACATATTCTGCCCCCTCCTTCTGTCTGTCCTTCCAATTTTCCCTCTCTTCAGGGATCACACCCTTCACAAAAGTGCTCGCTTCACCTTGTCTGATCATAATCACCCCTCGTCAAATAAACAGTCGCTCTCCACACTTGTTCTCTTTATTTCTCTTTTGCTTCTCCCTTTACCCGTCCTCATTCCTCCCTTCGCTTCTCTCTCCCTCATCATTCATGCTTCATCATTCATCTGGTCTGATGAAGGGAAAAACAATACAGTTCCTCCTATAATATAACGGACGACGTTAGGATTTCCTATTGTTTAACCACATAGGAGCAACTCCAGCTCCAAGTCTCAAGTCTAAGAATGGCTTCAGTCATTTTGTTTCAGTGCTGACATGCCTTGCATGTAGGTTGAAGGGCAGAAAGAGCAGCTTGAAATTGGGGATTGATCTACGAAAGCCTCTTTCCTATGCGCATCAATTAATGTGTGAAACGGAACAGAAATAGAAAGGAAGATAAGTTGCCTGAAAGCAGGAGTTGTACTCACACATTGTGAATGAAAAAAGGTCTCTTAAAGGGACACTACAAGGCTTCATTTACTATGAAGGTGTGTTTACAGTAAATTATAACTTTGTTTTTAACCTGCTTTACCTCCCTGAGTGAGTATTGTGACTCTTATAGTATTGTGTTGTAATCACTGCCTCCGTTATAGATATTCAGGAACACAAGAAATTGTATTAAACCGCAGTCATCAAAGCAAGTGCTCAGAATTAACATGAATTTAGTCAAATAATTTTTCAAACGTATGACTTGGAAGATTAATCAAATGTGAGATTGAGCTGTGTTTTGTAGCTTCTAAAGCTAATGGTATAGGAAATACACCCGGGTGACGTGTTGGCTAAACCGATTACTCGATCATATCCGTTAACATTTGGTTTTTTAAAAACAGTTAGTTCTTTTGTCCGTTTGGGAGAAAAGACAGGTGAAGAAACTTTATTAGGTGATTTGTAAGTCCAAGAAGTATCACAGTGTATCAATCACGGTGAAATTTCCTTCACACATGAACATTGTCCCCCTCTGGGGGGTGCAAAAATACATGCACTCCTTGTCTTATTTCAAACTTAACATGATTTTATATTATAAATTTTTATACCAATTGATTAAGAATGGCACTACTCTTCCCGTTGTCTTGGAGCATTACAGTATTTGTCTTGTTTGATTTTGTTTTGGTGCTGATCCTGATTTTTGTTCTTACATTTACAGTATGCTTTTGTGTCTGTTTACATACACTGCGTGGTCAAGAAAGGTCACCACTAGGGAACAAATTACTCGACCCTAACTGATGCAATGAGCAGCCGTCTTCCCTGGTGGTGCAATTGTTAAAGAGTAGTTTTCAACGTGCATAGGCCCCACCATCGGCCATCCCATTGAGAATCTTTGGGATATAGTGGAGGGAACTTTACGCAGTTTTCAGAGTCTCCCATCTTCAGTAAAAGATGTTTAAAAATTTATTCATCTTTTGATGGAAACATTCTAATAATGCATAAGTTTATCACATCGATGCCATGGTGATGCCAGGCTATACAATGTGCCTGGTTTTTATTTGTTTTTGGGGTTTTTTTGTTTTTGTTTTTTTTGGTATTTTTTGCTGAGCAGTTTAATTTTGTCCTCCATAATATAGATCATATTTGCCTAAATGCTTGGGCTTATGCTCTTGGAGCATTATTGTCCATTAGGGGCCAAGATTATTGCAGTAAGTAGTTCTAAAAATTAAACAGTAGTTAGGCTCCAGCATATGAGCTATAAGGTTAATGAGGCATCCTACACTTTGGAATAACTGACAGCTCCAAGGGGAATAATAATGTCTTTTTAATCAATGATGTATTACACACGACATGTCAGAAGCTATTTTTTAGATTTGGCGAAAATTTAAAGGGCATTGTTTGTGTGCTTGTGTGATTTATTCATTCATGTCTTATTTATTAGTCAGTTACACTGACTAACCCAGGGGGGCAACACACCATTGTGCTCTGTGTACATTCTGCATAGTCTGTGTCCTGCAGTTCTTTCATATCAGTGAATCATGTCTTCCTGTTCTCCTGCCATGTAGAACTAAATACTTATGGTAAAATATATTTTAGTTATTGATGCACTACAATGCTACAGCTATAAAAAGCCTGCTGCAACAGTAGATGGACAGTAGGGCTCCATGATACTGATGTTTTTCCTCTCTGACTAGATGCAGGTTTTTAAGTGAGTGTTCACTGACAGACAGTGAGGTTGACTTTAAACTGTCTGATTTGTTTTGATGACACACAACCTGCTGCAAGCTCATTGATATTAAGAGGAAACAGAGTGCAGAGGTTTTCTCATCAGCAAACGCATTCCTGTGAATGTTGACCTAATGAACTCCAGACTCTACCACATAGTAATTTACCATGTGTGGGTGGATGTGCATGAATGAGGCAAAGCCTAAACTTTAGTTTATGTTCAAAGTATTCAAGTTAAGTTACACTGTTACTCTGATGAAAGACTCTACTAGTTAGACATATCAGACACATCCTTTGCATACATGTTTTCATTAAAAAGGAGTTTGCTGATATCAGCTTATAGTCATGCAATTTGTTTGTAATATCTTACAAAATGTAAGATAGGTGAGGTGCTGTGTGCACCGCCCTTAAATGTACAGGTTTCACATTTGAACATTTAAATAGCAGACAGTTATGTTTTTCTGATGTTGCTCTGAAAGCTTTTTTAGAGTGAGAATGACATTTAGAAGTTCAAGGAATATTTTTTTGGAGTCATAGTTTTTGGTTTCAGGCATCTAACACAGCAGTTACTCTACAAACATATGTATTTGTGTAAAAACAACCTGACATCATGCATTACCTGGATACAACAAAGAAGTAGAAAGAAGCAACAAATGTCCTGGAAATATGCAAAACATGTGTCTAGCATTGCAATCGCAAAATAAAAACAGCTATAAATAAAACCTATGGTGTAGGTTTGACTCAGGGCCTTATATTGTGGCCCCCACATATAAACCAGGGTGGTACAGTGTGTCTTCCTTTTCAAAATTGATTCGATTGGTGTAATTAAATGTCAGTGGTCACGTTTTATGTAAAAATCTGCTACAGTTCACATTTAGTTACAGGCATTAAAAATGTACACTTCATGGCAGTTGTAGCGGACTACATCATGCTGTACATGTTTATCTACAACCCCAATTCCAAATATGTTGGAACGATGTATAAAACCCAAATAAAAACAGAATGCAATGATTTCCAAATCTCATCACATCCTATTTTATTCACAATAGAAAATTAACAGCATATCAGAAAATTTTAAAATTTCATTTAAAATATTAGCTCATTTTGAATTTGATGTTGGCAACACATCAAAGTTAGAAGAGGGGCAACAAAAGGCTGGAAAAGTAATTTCCACAAATCAGAAACCAATGGAGATTCATAAAATTGGGAGGAATCTATGTGTGCAAAGGAAAAGGCCAAAGGTCAAAACTGGATGCATGTGATCTTTGGGCCCTCAGGCAGCACTGAATTAAAAACAGGTATAGACATGACATGAACATCACTTTACAGGCTCAGGAACACTTCCAGAAATCACTGACTGTAACCACGGTTAGCTGTGCAACACACAAATGTAAGTTAAAGCTGTTTCATGCAACAAAGAAGCCATATGTGAACGCTTTATGGTCCAAACCTTATTTAAAATGGTCTGAGGCAAAATGGAAAACTGTTCTGTGGTCAGATGAATCAAAGCAATAACGACTTCCTTCTCGGGGAAGAACTTAATAATGCAGCAAGACAATGCTAAACCACATACTGCATCCATCACAACAGTGTGGCTTCACAGGAGAAGAGGCTGGGTGCTGAACTGGCCTGCCTGCAGTCCAGACCTTTAACCCATAGAAAACATTTGGTGCATCATAAAACAAAAAATCTGACAACAAAGGCCCAGGACTGTTGAGCAGCTAGAATCCTGGATCACACAAGATTGGGACAACATTCCTCTCCTAAAACTAGCAATTGATCTCCTCACTTCCCAGATGTTTACAGACAGTTGTGAAATGGTAAACATAACCCTCTTTCAACTTTTTTGAGATGTGTTGCTGCCATCATATTCAAAATGAGCTAATATTTTCCATGAAATGGTAAAATGTCTCAGTTTCAACATCTGATATGTTGTTTATGTTCCACTGTGAATAAAACATGGGTTGTTGAGATTTGCAAATTATTGCATTATGTTTTTATTTGCGTTTTACACATCATCCTAACTTTTTTGGAATTGGGGTTGTAGATACACATGTACAGCATGATGTAGTCTGCTACAACTGCCATGAAGAGTGGACTGCAGTAGAGTGAACCATATCTCTGTAATACTGAGCTTAGAGGATGTTCTCTGTCACAAAGAGTAATAAGATTAAAGAAGCACACTACATATCAACCCAGTACAGTATGTACTGTACATTTACATAATATGTTGCATCTGAGTTGTGTGCCTGAAATTAGGGACAAGTTTACACAAACATGGAAAGGTACACGTGAAGAATGTCTCACACATGCTTTGAGCAATCATTTCTATTTTTCATAACCTACACAACATTTTTATACTTAATACTCTACACCAAAAACCTTAAAAATAAAAAACAGATTTAATCTGCAGTTTGTGGTCTTTTGAAACTGGAGTTTTAGGCCGTGTGATGGAGGAGATCCACAGGGAGACATTTTCTCCTTCAAAATAAATGGGCATGAAAGTAATTATCACAAAACAGTGCATTTAATTAGCATGGGTGCAAACTGGTGCAATTTAGCACAATGATGATCTGACTGTAGATTTTTGGAATCACATTGCATATTTCTAAAAAACATTTATTATCATATGATGCACTATACATCTGCACCCTGCATCCATCACAGACTCCGTTTATCTTTCTGTTACTTCTTGTTTCCTTCTTTTATTTTTTCTGTATGCATTTGTGTTGTTCAAACAGGGGTGTATCTTTCCTACTGTTTACCCCGTACTGCGAAGAGTTGTTTCTATAATATTATATTACATGATTATTTCATTCCAATTTTATTTGTAACACTTCAAAAACAGCAAATCACAGTAAAAATCTCATTGAATAGTAAGTCAACTTCAGAGCGTAAAGACAAAGTGATTAAACAATTCAAACAATTTGACATTATTAAAATGAAGATAAAATAAAGGGGTTTGAATAAAGACAGTGAATTATAATGATTATTGTGAAAAATTCCTACATGCAGTAGTTTGATTGATTGATTAAATAATACACGGCAATTTTGTCATAGCACATTTTATGCATAAAGGCAATTTAAAGCAGTTCAGTAAATATGAAACTTGAAGGACTAAAAGAAACAAGTTTTAAAAAGTTTTATTGTTATTAATCTGCTACAATGCGAAAAAAATATTTTTTAACAATTATTATCAAAGCCCTGAGCTTGTAATAACATTCTCTTTGTACTGGATATTGATGAGTTTTTTTTTCAAGCTATGTAAATATATATAGAAGTTTTATAAAATTATATAGAATTTTTATCCGAAGCACTTTACAATGTTGATTCCCATTAACCCATTCACCCATTCACACACACACTCTCACACTGATGGCTGCCATGCAAGGTGCTCACCTGAGCCTTTGGGAGCAACTCGGGGTTCAGTATCTTGCCCAAGGACACTTCGACATGTGCCGGGAGTGGGGATCGAGCCACTGACCCTGTGGACTATGGACGACTGCCTTACCAACTGAGCTACAGCCTCCCAAAATATGAAAAAAGAAAGTACACCTTTAATTGTAATGGCTGAAAGAGGGTTGACATTCACTTGGGATGCAGTCACTCATGTCCTTCAATTTGAGCAAAAAATGTCCGACTGTGCCCTGGTGCTGATATAAAGGTAAGCTTTGTTCTTGTTCTTTGTTAATGAAACAGCATTCATTCCTGAGGTTCTTTCTAAAATACACCACCTCCACAACAAGAGAAACCCTATTTTATTTTTAAAAAAATTTCAATACCTGAGCTCCCATTTACAATCAATCTTAGAGTAAAACCCAGCTGCACCCTAAAATGACTGAAACCTATACTCACAAACCAGAATAAAGGGCCACTTTCTCAATATTTCTTTGAAGTGTAAAATCAGGCAATGGTAAAGTTCAGTGGGTTTGGGTGGGTGAATAAAATTAGACACTCCGCTCTTTACTATTTCATTGAATTCAGATCAGGACATGGTGCCAACTCTTAGATGTATCGCAGAATTTGGCATCAGCAGTGATGGTGGTGGCAATATTTCCAACAGTGCCCACCTCCATTAAAAGCAAGAAAACACATTCTCTGTAGCTTTCTTTAAAGAGGGAAGAATGTTCTGAAGCTCATGTGGTTGTACTCAAACTGCATTCGTTTGTTCTCTGGATACATTGCGATCATCATCCTGTCTAGCACATGGCTGAAAGGGATCCATGATCTGAACAAAACTGGGACAGCCAGATGCAGGCAGATGTCTGGAGTGGTGTCTGGGTGTGTTCGGGGACTTCAGCAGGACAGGCTTCACCAAAGAAATGACGCTGGGTACGCAAAGCTGACTAAGGATGGGATAGATGGAGCTGCTGCGTTTTGTTTTGTGTTTTGTAACTTACATCAGCCAACAATGATACAACATGACGGAGTCGAAGTGGCACGCAGTACATTGCAATGTTGGATATTAGCACTTTGAATGTGAACCTTGTGTAGGAGCATATATGACCTGATAACATGGAGAATGGTCATCATAGTTAACTACATCTAGTAACTATATTTAGTTAGAAAAGTGTTGTAGAGTAAAAGTACAATATTTCCCTCTGAAAGTATGAATTAGCAGAAAATAGAAATATTTAAAATAGAAATAGTTACAAGAATTACTACAGTACTTAAATAAATGTACTTACTAACCTAATTTGGTTTATATCACTGTTCGTAAAAACTTGCCCATCAGAAAATTAGTTTTTCACTGTGATGTTACTTAAAGGTTGTGGATCTGAATTTTGAGATACTTATAAATCAGATTATTATAATGTAGTCATTCATACATGATTCTGAATTTCTGCTGACCGTCCCGCATGTATGAAACTGAATAATATTACTTGTATGAATGAATCTGTGACAATGGGAATAGCCTCAAAGATGCTTGAGTGTTCCCTTTCTGGGCTGCTGCTTCCTGAGTCCTCAGCACATGTGACACAGTTCCAGGCAGCACAGTTGTCTCCTGGCATAGGTACATACTGTTTGCAATATGTTCTGATGACGTCCTTCTCTTACTGGGGTCTCACTTTTGTAGCCGTAATGAGTAGTCTGATTCATAACTCAGCTGACTGTAAGTCAGAGGAAGGAGAGAGGAAGGACAGGGATAGTGATCACAATCCCTCTGTGGCTTTAGATGTGCCAGCGAGTTTTCAGTTTCCTCCTTTGCCATGATAAGTGAGAAATGAGCGATCCAGAAAAGGGAGTTTGTCTCTTGAGCTCCAAGCTGTTAAGCTGGCAGTGGGAGGCGAGTGTGAAACTTTGGTGCTTCACAGTGATCAGAGGCATCACAGGAGACATAGACAGTGCCGGAGCTGGGAAACAATCTCTTCATTTCTCCACATCAAAAGAATGTACTGTCTGCAAACGTAACGACTCTATGAGGACAGGAAAGAGATTAGTGAGGAGTTTAAAATGGGAGACATATAACTGTGTCCTCAGTTTGCTTTGGCAGGATCTTCTCCTTACCGAGCCGGATAAATCAATTCAGAGATCGATGAACTATAGAGACAGATAGCCCCAAATCTCAGCCAGTTTCATCAGTCACCCGTCACAGATGGCAGAGCTCCTGGACTCACATAATTCACTGCAGTTTTACCTCTCACTGATTACTACAGTATATCCATTCAATAAATGCCGATGCCCAGTTCACTTAGTACATAGTAAAACCTGAAGCACTTCCAAACTTCGTGTTCTGACAACAAGCTATTGTTCTGAGTTATGTATCTGTGGGGTTGTATTAGGCTGATTGAAGAAAGATGCTTGAATTGATGTTTGCGTGTATGGGAATGTCATTTGCTTACTCTATCTAGGAACAGCCTACAACAGGTATTCATATTAATACAGTCTATGTTTAATTAATGCATTACGGCAGATTTCCGTAAACAGGTTTAGTGTGCTTAAAATATTTGTTTCAGATTGCGACAATCTAGGGCACGATAAAAGCATGCTTTCATAGAACCGAGTGAAATGGAATGATTTGTACAAATGAGGATAATGGTCTGTACTTTTGGACAAATTCGCATGTACACCCTCAAAACCTCCACAACTGCGTAATTTGGGCTGGCACAGTAACCTGGCGTGTGACTCTCAAAATTTGAAACATCAGTCTGCAGCCACGCTAACTGGTGGTCTGTGGAACCCCTGAGCAAATCTTTTTTTTTTCTCCACCTCTTTCCAAAACACAGTAGCAGCCAGATATCCGACATACTTTTAAAGATCAGAGAAATGAGGAGGCAAGAAAAAATCCTGCGGTTCAATGGCAACATTTAGCTGATGCTGTTGATCCCGCTACAGTGTCAGAGAGTATAACTTGTGTTGTGAGTATAACTTGTGTTAAGTATACGCTACTAGTGTATCCCGCTTAAATGAGTTCAGTTCTGCACTACGATAGGTTGCCGCCCAGTGATCAGTGAGATAATCCCCTGGTGTTGTCAGCATGACAGCATAAGACCAGTGATAGATTGCTGTGGTGTCCTCTGCACTGTTTTATCAGACCTCTTCCTTTTTACTGCCTGGATCTATGAGGCTCACAATGGTTAAATACGGCAGATAAAAGCATACAGTGCAGCGCTCACATTAAAACTGCCACTTCACTGATTTATTATTTATTGTGATTCTCAGGGCCACAGTGCAATGACGACTACCGTGCAACATGCACCCAGTGACAGTTCTAGCCATTGTGTGCCTCCTGGCAAATATTTTCACCTCTTTAATGGCTCTGTTTTTCTGCAATGATGCATTTTCTTGTGCTAGTGAAACATGGTGCTACTTGGAACATAATGTCCTTCAGGTGGGTGGTTGATGTTGCACTAAAGACCGGCCTGTTGAACGTTTCTTTACTGTTTATTGTACCACAGGCAATTGTGGTGGTGCTGCTTTTTATTCAATCGTCATAATTCAGGTCTCTTGATTTAATAGGACTTATGGGTAATATGAGTATAAACATCTTTATGATAGTTTATTTTTTTACACTTAGAGATAGCAGAAGCTGACGGGAAGGGTATGTTTGCTCAGAGTGATGCAGTAGGAGACTGGGGATCTAAGGGAAACAGAGAGACAAAGAAAAAAAGAACAGAGCATCCTGAATTACGGTAACCTTACATCCTCTTCTGATGACACATGCGCCCATCTCTGACTGAGTTGATTATGGTGACAGCAGCCTTTGCTCATCCGAATTTACTTTTGCATCACATTCATAGGATGAATACACTGAAAAGGAGAAAGCAGCCTTTGTTGCTTTCTTTGGGAGCAAGGCCTCTGTGTAATTACTTTATGCTATTAAAGATTTCTGTTTTACAGAAAGAATTAAATGCTTTCGAAAATAATGTGTTTTAATTTATTATAAACACAAAAAAGCCGGCATTATATATTCCAGCTACTGAACATAAAGATAAACCGAGTCACAAAACAATGCAATGCAACTTTACCATGAATAGAAGTATTGGATTTACAGTACAGTGTTGAAGTAGTCTGTTAAACTGTTCCTCCACTTTATCTTCAATTGCCTTTTTTTTCCCAAAGAGAAAACAATATTAATCTCAGTGAGGAGAATTACCTAACAGCACTTTATTTATGGAAGTCTAAGAGGAAGTGTGCAGTCTGACTGGAGATAACTTTACCAGACTGTTGATAGGGAGTCTGAGAAAAAGTTCTCTGCAGAGTTGCTGAGAATTTTATGGTACTTTACTGAACTACAGTACAGTAAGTTGTTGACCATCTGCCACTACATTTTAACTGAGATGTTTCATTGGCTATCATAAAGTTAATACTTATATTATAAATAAGTGAATATTTAAGATGATCAGGCGCTGATTGCAGGGTTCTTATAAATGCTCATACTGGTATTTAAAGGCATGCCTTAGTTGGTAAATACCCATGGTTAGAGTTTTTGTTCCTGCAAACCTGCTGAATGAAACAGTAGATTTAACATCTGCATCATTGGTAAGCGCTCGGAAACCAGTTTTCTGAAAACATCTCTCTGTGTGGTCGGGTGTCTGTTCCTCTTAGTGCAGCTTTTTGGCTTCATCGCAAGATTGGAATGTTCTGTGTGATCATATGCCTTATTGTTGAGTGTGTGTGTGTGTATGAGATAAAGAGAGAGTGAAAGAGTGTGCGTTTGGTCTTACTTTTATTTGACGGTAATTTAACCAAGCTCATCTCTTGAGATTCAAATTATGGCCAAAGTGGCCACACATTGTGTTATGTTACCAACATTCACAGTGTGAAGAAAAGTAAGAAAAGATGTGAAACCATTTAATGCCATTGTAAGGGCACATGCATGTGCTGTATGCTGCATATACTAGCCTAATGTGTGTGTGCGTGTATGTGTGTGCACATGACATGCATGTACATTGTCTCAATCTCAAGGGACTCTCCCTTTTTAAATAGCATCATGTAGTATTATTACATCTCTTACATGAGATCATAAAGGAAGTGAGTGTGGTGAGTAAAGCTAGTGTTAATACATTTTACATTTACTGAAACACAATGCATTCATTTTTATTTCCAGCTACTTGCTTCTCTTATTCAGGACATTCTGCATACATGTTTTCAGCTGCAGTAGAGACAGAGCCAGCGTATGATTAGGATACTCCCGCCTGACCAAAATCAGTGCTGCCGTCACCACTGCTGCCGCAGTCTTTATAACAAATAGATCACCTCCAAATATTGTGTTATGTAATATTTAAACAACTGCACATTTTTCTCTCTGCCTATTTCTTGAGAGATGCAGGACCACAAGCGTGCCTGCAGGCCAGATGCAGATGATGGTCTGTCAGTTTGCGGACCCATGGTCAGGCCATCATTATGACATTAACACTCCAAGAATGTCTGTAGAACTCACACTCAACCATTTTCCACCCTCAACTCGAGCAATGTAGGCTAATTCTCCCCTGCAGAATGTGGATTGTTGTAAGGGAGTGCTTGTACAGTGTGTTTGTTAAACCGCAGTGCTTTTGCTTTAGGTAAGACATTTTTTTCCTTTGTGGTCTATGACATTGCAGAACTTTTTTATATAGCATTACAAATTTCTTAGGCATGATTATAGACCAACCTTGAGGGTGATTAAATTCCATTTATTAGCAACATATTCAGAGTTATGTGTGATGTAGTAGCAACGGTAAACTACCAGTTTTTACCCGTGGAGCGGTGCTGTGCAGCATCAGGGAGTGTAAGTGAGGACAGATGAAAAGAGATTTTTCATGCATCACAAAACTCCCTCTGGATCCCTTTATAACATGCATAACTGAAAATACTTTGAGGGGCTCAAGCTCATTTCCACTGGCTCAATTTCCCCACCTGAGTCATGTCTCTCGTCTTTTTCTCTCTTTCTTTCATTGACTTTTTTTTTTTTTTTTTTTGTGATAGCATCCATGGTATGACAAGGGTTTCGTGAAAAAAAAATATTTGGACAGATCACAAGCTTGAGCCGGTGCTTTGAAGCCCACAAGGGTGGCGCTGACAACAGCTACTGGAGTGCCTAATTAGGCTGTGGAGACTGCACCTCTGTTAGGGCTTCTGTGATGCAACCCAGCTAATGTTACCACATCTTAACACTGCAAAGAAAAAGCTTTAGAAATAACTGATTAGTGTCTACACTATGTCACTTACATCTCCAGCTTGGCATTATGTTCAGGATTTAATGCCACAGTGGTTTGGAGAATAGATGGGTAAGGCTGTTAATACACAGATCTTATACTTGAGGTTAGCAGGGGCGCAAGAACTGGGCTTTGCATAGCCCTCATGTTTGTTGTACAGCCTGCTGAACATAAATCTTGGTCCTGAGTTGTATCTTGATAAAATATCTGAGGCAGGAAAGTGGAATGGCTGTCGCCTGTAAAGCTAGCTTCCTGTATGGAGCCTCGCTCTGAAGGACATGTATGAATTAAACATGGACAGGGGCCATTATAAATGACAGGGTAGGAACAGCCAAATAGAGATGTTGGAAAAACAATGCAACCAAGTAAATCTATCATCTCTACTAGCTCAGTGAAACCTTGTCAAGTAAGGTCAAGTCAACTGTTAAGAAAGAAGTTCAACTGAACACTGAGCCCGATTCAGATGAGTGTGACACAAATTGCTGGAGAAGAGTGGAGTCACATTAGATGAAATGTGTGTTGTTGCTGTTGGTACATCGTGAATGATAAGATGAGATTTAGTATGTCCTAATTATTCACACATCCACAAACGTCTGCTTTAAAATCTATTTTTTTAAGTATTCCATGTGACCTACATTAAGAAGGCCCCTTAGACGTATAAAATATGAAGTTAAAAAAGCTTACAGTACTTACAAGTGCTATTGCAAATGTAAATCTTTCATTTAATATTTTCTATAGTTGCAATTAATCTCAAACATGTTTGATAAAAAGATTGATTATTTGGTATTTAAAATAACAACAACCTGTGAAAACTTCCCCGAGACCACAGTGAGTTCCAGGCAGCAAATATTTAAGCCGATAAAGCTAGAACCATAGCATTTTTTGCACTCCAGCTGAAAGTTTATTTAGAGTATGAATGATTAATAGATTCATTAGTATAATAATTTTTTATCAAACACAAGTCAGAATCAACTTTGTTGGCCAAGTATGTTGGCACATACTAGGAATTTGACGGTTTCCTTGTAGCTGTTACACAGTTTTATTAATGTAAAAAAAAACGCAAAGACCAAGGGCGGCGTGATTGATTTAAACATGTCTGAAAATGAACCAACTCCTCATCTCGTTTACACTTTAGACCCAATGATACATGGTGTCAGTATAAGCATTACCTCAGTTGCTTACTTGCTTCTATCATCTATCATAATTTTTTTATTGTCTTGCATTGTACATTGCCAACACCTGTCTCAACCCTAAAGAGACCTCAAACTGCTTAGTACACACTGCCAGTAATCAGGTGACATCGACATTTACAGTATCTGACCGTGTACCGAGAAACTGTTAAAACACACAATTAACAAGAAGGGTTTAAGGTTTAATTTAAGGGGTTTAAGGGTATGACTTTTATGCTTGTTATAGTACATATACTAGTAGTAAAAGTACTTGATGACATCGGGACATATTAAGATTATAATGATATTGATAATCTGTTTTGTTGCTACTGGACCTGAGCACTTATTTTTACACAGTGAATTATTGAATTCGCCTAAATAGAGTGAAGGGTGAAAGGATTAATCATTTGGGGCAACATTTTTCAACATTTCATCAGGGGATACGACTTCTCTTTCTATAGCTACTGTATGCTGTTTATTACCTTTATGTGGCTGTGTCTCCTGTCGCATTGGATCAATCGACGAACTTTTCACATGTGTTTGAGATTTTATTCTCTAGATTTCCTAGAACTACTTACAGCCATGATCAGCACAACTGTCGATGGTGTCTTCTGCAGTCTCAACTGTCTGTTGAAGTCTCTCCTTATCTTGTTTAGTGACTTGAACCTATCCAGACAGTAATAGATGCAGAGACTCAATGACAGACTTGATAATTATAGTTTAGAACTTGATCAGTAGCTCCTCAGGCAGTTTAAACTCCCTGAGCTGGAGTATGAAGAACATTATCTTAAGGCCTCGAGTTGACATAGTATTCTTAAACCATTCAGGCCCTGCAACGTTGAGGGTCCCATACAAATTGTACAGCTGACACTGACAAGATGAATTAGCATTATCATCTTCTCAAATGTGATGATTTCTTGCATGTGGTATGGAAAAGGGGAATGTCCTGTTTTACTTTTTTCTCGCAATTTGTGGACAAGAGGATCATAAGTATTCAATAAATAATTGGCAAATTGTTAGTTGTTAGTTTAATGGGTTTTGGAAAAATCTCCTTCAGGCATGCTGTTTTTCAAACAAAGTGGTTTCACACAGAAGTGTCAAAGGAACAGTAACTACAATTGTCAGATTTCCCAGTGTTAATCGGTATTTATCAGTTATGGTCATGTTCCTTTGCATCATTGTTGGAGAGGCCTAAGTGTGCTTTTCCTCTTAAGGCTTGAGTTTGTCACACACTGCACTGATGATGAGGGTGACACTCACGAGAGTTATTAAACTTGGACTCCCCGTTTGTTTCATATGTCTGAGCTATTATGTGGACCAGGAACAAATACTTTGATGAAGTGAAAAATGGTGGAGGTTGGCCAACAAACATCTGTCTCTCTCATCATGAAAATAAACCAAAGTGCATAATTAACACAATGTCTGGGGTGATCCTTAACTTAGTTTGGCTGAGCAGTAAACACTTCAGTATGGTTTATTTCGTAGACAAATTACTGTAAAGGAACAGAAAAATAATTTACTGTATGAAATTGATTTGACATTTTCAGGTCATTTGGGGCTTGACTAAGGGGACACCCCTTTATCATTTTAACAATAGCTGCTTTAATATAGTTGTGAACTAGAAAAGCACATTTCTTGTAATGTGGTATGGTGAATTTCCTTGTAAACAGTTGCTTATTATATATTACTTATTATTGATATAGAGAAAAAGAAAAAAATGGGGGAATTCAGTTTCTGAATCAGCATATAAAGCTTTTGGTTTCCACTCTCTTCAGAAATTGGTCTCTAATTGTAACTGATCTGCCATTTGATGCTGAGCAGGTAGTGTACACAGTTACTTACAGCTTTTTTTTTCAGGGAAACTATCTACTGCAGCCAAAACAATGCTGTGAGAGCAGTAAGAATTAAACAAAGCATTGAGCTAAACAATATGTAAAGCCTTGTAAACTGGGAGGTTAATTTTTGAATGAGAATGTACGTAGTCCTTTATGAATATCACAGTGACATTTTGATACACTGCAAAAACATTAATCCTATCCACTGGAGGTTAAAAAAGTAAACAAGAGACAAACGAAAGGAAAAAATTTGACAAAAGTAGACAAATTTAAGTGGAAAGTGATCAAGCATTTGTACTGTATGTTTGCTACATCCTTAAACCAATTTTTACTTATATGTATGGCAGCTCTATACTTAGTGGCAACAACAAAGAAATGCTGCAACAATTCACATTTTTGGAAAAGATGTCAGCAGAATCTTTTGATAATGGAAATAAAGGACTATTTGAATAATCACTTTTTTAATTTGTAAAATTAAAAAAGTTAATATTTGGTCATTGCAAATTGCAACTATATTTCTTACTCCAATTGTATATAGAATTTACACAGTATCTGTCCCAATCCGTCACCCCTGCTCTGTGGAGGTTGTTGTTGATGGGGTTCTCTTCACAGCTCTCCCAGTGCTTCTGTCATCAGCTGCTGTTGTTTTGCTGGGCCAGCCCACTCTGTGTGTTGTTCAGTACACCAACGGTTTCTGTTTTTTCTAAAGCAGATGCAAATTGCTGTATTGGCCACGGCCAGTGTTTGTGAAGTGTTATCAATTATTTTCACCTTTTTTCCCTGAATTTAAAACGACTTGCTTTTCTCCCTTAGACAGCTCAAAATTCGAACATGCAGTAACTAAAGCCAACTTGATCCAAGATTAATAAACCAATAATCAATTTTTACACTTAACAAAGTAATGTTTAACAACATATTTCCAGCTCTGTAGTATTACTCCATCTGCATTTGTGTTACTTAGAACAGGTTATTGTCAGTGTTGTCTGATAGCATTTAACTGTGTTGAGTACAAATGACATTTTTCAAAATAATAATCCAATAGTAACAAAAATCTATTTTGTAAGTTGCCATTTGGAAACAGAACAAGTTCCTTTAATTCCTTTATTTTCTCCACTTTCAACATCGGTCAGCTATGAATTCCGTCTCTTACAAAATGCTCTAAAAACCATCTAATTGTCCATTGCTAACCAAACAAATTCCTTTGTTGATTACTGCTTAGACACACAGGCCATCTGGAAAGTTTCCCTTGTAGATTTGGCCTTTAGACAGAAGAGCAGAGAGAAGGAGGTGGCAGGGTGGTCTAATGTTCAGAGATACCCTCCACAAACCCGAAAATTCAGCATTTTTAATTTGCACAAATATGCAGGATTCACACATTGTTTAGAACTATATTTAATATTCAGACAGAAAAGTCAGTCTGAAAAGTGCCGAATATTTGTCTTAACAAGTCTTATTTCTTCCTCTAAATAGATTATCCCAACACTGATCCCTGCTTCCTGCTTTGTTTTGTTACTGTACTATATGGGTGTCCTGCAGTGTTGCCAACTATATCTTTCATTGTCTAAGTTGTCAGATGGACTAGTGTGGTCTGAAAGGTAAACAGGACCCAGGGGGGTCTTGGAGCTCCAGCCTGTGTTCACTCCTCGGTGTCAGAGTCAAGTGTTAGCTAATGGAGCCTGTCAAAATTCCTTTAGCCTAAAACCACCTACCTTGAGAGTGCTTGTGTGTGGATGTCAAGTCACTATAGTAATACCCACCAGCCCTGCAGCTCCACTCAATACTGTGCTGCCACGCTTGATTTTTACACTAAGTGAAGAGGAATAAATGCTACAATTAATCTTAATTAAGTCCCTGTAATCCTGGCAGAACCCTATTAGCTGTGACCTCTAAATTAAAAATACCTCTGTGTTGACTTGTATTGACTTGGTTAATATGGGAACATATTTATTATTGTAGTGGCAGTACTTTAATGTTTTTGTAAAGGAAATTATTGTTACAGTATAAAGTAACATTGTTACATTGTTACAATGCATAGTTATCGTGAACTCAAAATCAACAAATTTACATGATTAATTGACTAGTTGATCAACAAAGAACTTTGCAAAAATTTTGATGAATTATTAATTAATCAGTTGAAATGTTTAAAGTAAGACAGTTTTGTACTCCATAGAAGATTGAAATAGTAATTTAAATAGTAATTAGTTACTAAAGAAATTATTAGTTGTTCCTTTGATATCTACTTCTGTTACCCTCCAGTGGGCTTCATGTGGACTTTATGTTGGAGATTAACAGGAAACTTGGCTTAACCCATGACGCACACACAGATTTAGTTTTTGTTTGTTGCCTAATCAAATTTCTGTCACTGACTGAAACAACAGTTTAGATTCAATGACTAAACAATAAACTTAAGCTCAACAATATCTCATAGCCGTGTCATGTGAGTATCTACATTACGTTCAGCCAAAGAGGCTACTGACTGTCATTCTTAGATATTTGTTATGACAGTGTGACATTAAAAGGGCCACAATCATTCACACAAGTGTACATTACACAATCCCAAAATGTACACGTTTAAAAAAAATGTAACCTTACAACTGGACTAAAAGGCATAAAATGAATGTCCATGCTTATAAAATGTTTATGTTTCAGAGGAAAGAAGAAAGCATTTGAATGTATCAAACCTCTTTGCAGTGAAGTGGCATCATACTGTACATAATGGAAGGTATATACCAGTCTCTTCCCTATTGTGTGTTATTCTTTTATGGAAAGTAAACCATTGAGATTCAGCTACCATCCTTCTCAAAATATTTAATCTCAGTCCTTTGCTCCTGGTGTTCACACAAGCACTATTCATTCATGCTGCAGACACACTTCCCATCGGTTGACTGAGCCTGGCTCTCTCAACTCACATTACCAGCAGCTGTTATATGAGCTGGAGAGCCACAGCGTGTGCAGGAAAGTAGCCAGTGCATGCTTAAAAAGTCTTTGTCGCTGAAGGTGTCGTACAGATTTTAAGGACCCTTGATGCAAATTTGTTTATTGGTGAATTTTTGCAATGTGTATATATATATATATATATATATATATATATATATATATATATATATATATATATATATATATATATATATATATATATATATATATATATATATATCGATCCTGGTATGCCGGATCGATAAAAATATTGCAAAAAATTATAAAAATCCAAATGAAAAAATCAAAATCTCTCTGATGTAGAGTGTGGAGTGAGTTGTATGTTTACATTCTTTGGTGGCTTTGCAGATTATTTCATGAGATCGGTTTACTTTCAAGCAGATCACTTCTAGTACGGGCTTCTGAGGCAGCATTGTAGCAAGTTAAGTAGGTGTGGAGCCACAGTTCCAAAAAATGAGATATAACATGGCAATTTTCCGATGGGCACTTTCTAGATAAATAAATACCAGTGGTTATTATGTCTCAGAGTCAGGGAAGACATTATATAAAATGCAGCGGTTAGTGCCATCATTATCTCAAGGAATGAACCTGAGAGCAGAATGGCATACCAGGTCTCAGGGCCCAAGTATGGTGGTAGTAATATTTCTCCCTATAATACAGAACAGAGAAGAAAACTTTAATAATATTTTTCCTAAAACACAGGAAGTTCTATAGTTGAAGCCAAACCTTTATCAAGTTTATCCACAATATTGTCTATATGACAGCTAAATGTAAAATCTCTCAGTTTAACACAGCAGTAAAAAAATGAATAAATGTTCTACATTTGTGTCTAACGAACTACAGTAAAGGTAAAAGCACTGTAAAAGTGCATTAAACAAGAACTGCAACTACTCACTGGCACTGTAGACAATTGTATCATCTGCAAAAAGATGTACAGTAGGTATTTAGGTAGGCTGGGAACAAATCAAGATTAGAAAATTGGGCTCTAGTTTTATAGCCTGTCTCACTGTTGACTAACGTCGTTAGTGCTTAGCTGTGATGAGCAGATTAATGGAAAGAGGCAGAGCTTTGCCACTATTTTGCTACACTCTGCACATGAAATGCAAAGCTGGAAAACACATTATTTTATCAACTGCACTTTCATTTTACTGATGGAGCCTAAAACCTATATGCTGTTTTTAAGTTGGTATAGTGCTAAATACCTGCATGTATGCTCTACTACACCTGGGACTGAGTTAACTTAATGGTCTACCTTGCATAAGGACAATGATCGAAATCACATGATGTCTGTGTCTCCTACAGAGCACACTACTTAACAATGGTTTCTCAATGTTCAGTGGAAACATCAAAGAGCACCTCTGTCAAAATGGATCAGCAAAATGTCCATCCAAGCTTGAAAATACTGAGGATGTTGATTGCAGACAGTGTGCCTGCCGTATCAGCCAAACATGATGTGCATGTGCCCTCAGCTGCACATACAACCAAGTCTGAAAAGTTCTTGCACTAATGGAAATAAAGTCACAGGTTTGTTTTTTCTTTGGTAAATTCAGCCACGGTTACACGCTTACGACTATTCGCGAGCTTATGCACCTTCAACAGACTTTATCTTTGAATTCCTGTGTGGTTAGTTAGTCTGAAGGCTTATCTGGCCACTCAGACTAAAATCAGAGTGCATGTGTAGAGAAAGGAGTACTTTCCTCATGCACTAGAGTAATAACAGGCCCTGCTGGGTTTTCTTGCCCAGCACAGATTAGATCAGAGCCAGGGTCTGATGGTTTAGTCTGTTTGAGAGCCCTGAGTCTTTGGACAACGTAGAGGCCCTCTCCCCAGTGACCAGTCTAGTTGAGGGCAAGCAGAGTGGAGTGCTGCAGGGAAAGTCCAAGTTCAACATGCATTGGTTTGAGCACCAGGAAGCACAGACAGGAAATGACCTGAGCCTTTAGAAGTCATTAAACCCATAATCTGATACCACAGGGATAGGACACACTTAGCTGTTCCCATCACGTTCACATTTTATTCAGATTTCCAGTAATTTCTTCAGTATTTAATTTGGGTGTTTTTGCTGCGTGACACAGTATTTGCTTGATTTGATTTCTAATGATGTCTTTACTAAATTATTAATATATTTGACTTAAAATATTAATTCCATGAATGTGTTGAACTTAGATGTTTTAAAATTCAACATATTTAATAAACCCAAATAAATTATCTTGTCACAAAAACATACTTCCATCAAGAAAATGAATACATATTATATTTATATATGTAAATTACTAAATACTAGTCAAAGGGGGAAAAAATGTAATTAACATCACACAAACCACTAGATTTTATAATGTTTTCCCTATGTGATTTTTTCTAGTTCTTTATGTTCTATGGTTTATTACACATGTTTGGCTGTATTGTTTGACAGTGATGTTATTTTTTTTTCCTAGCCTTTAAGTAGCTATGCTGGACATAGAGTGAAATGCACAAATCTGGCAAAGAGAGTTGCTTTAATTTTTAACTATATTGCCTTTTAGCACTTTAATAATTGAACACTCCCAGTGAGCTCTGAACAACCTGTGCATAATGCAGACTCAGAGAAATGTTCTAGCACCATGTGTTCTTAGAATTTTGACTCATTCCTGTACTCAGTATATTACTTCTTACAGTTTTCTTAAAGAAAATACAAGGAAACAGTCAAGGTTTTATTGAGTCACAACACTCCAAAGTCAGCAAAATGATTTGTCAATAGAAAAAAAAATCTATGAAAAAGATGACCTTGTCTTTAAACACGATGATTTATTCATCAGCTCTCCTGTTGTTGAGTGAATGCCATTTTAAACGTGTTCATGCTGACACAACATGCCAGCACAGAAGGAGCTGGAATTGTACTTGCATTCTGCATGTCCATGAAGATATGCACACATAAAGTTCGGAGACCTTTGCGTAAGGGTTTCTGTTACACCAGCACCAACAATATTTACTGAAGAAGTACAACTAAGCAGGAAGTGTAAGTAAAGTAAAAGTGAAGTTACGCCAACATAAACAAATTGCTACACAAAATTGCAGAATGGAGAGAAGAACAAAATGGGAAAGTTGTGTTTAGCTGTTTCTTTTATTTATTAATTTTTTGTTGTGTTTTTTTTTTCCATGTAAAATGAATACATGTTAACCAATCAGCTCGTCAACACACATTTGTTACGTGTGCATGTTCCGGCCTCTGCAAGCCTTTGTAACCTTCAGTTACTCATAACCTTCTTCTCTGCGTAGGTTCACACAGATGTTTACATGTATCGATGGAGAACCATAATTTTGCCTTTACAGAAATCACGGCAGTGATTCTGAAAACCATTAATCTCCTTTGCCTCAACTTGGACATACAAATGTGAACATCTGGGGGGGTTAAGTGCAGGGTTAGAAACTTCTTTTCTTTCTCACAATGTTTTACATCGAAAATGCTTCTGACTTTATTATTCTGCAAGTTGTGTATTTGAACCCCTCACTCTCAATCCTTATTTTAGCAGTGACATGTATCTCCACTCACTTTGCCTTTAAAGGGTAACGGGGATATGCTGGTACTCTGTCTGTGCATGCACCAGGCCTTTATAAACACTTCTGACACGGGATAGTGTTCAGTGAATGCTAGGGCAACACATGCCATCTATAAAGTGAACCCAATCTATTTTGCTCTTAAAAATAGCATCTAGTAACAAAGGAAGACAAATATTACAGATTTGTTTTAAGAAATTATTTTTTTGCAATTTTGTCTCTTTTAATATTTATATGTGTTACAGTAAGTTTCACACATTCTACCTGTGTTCAAACTCAGAATCTTTGTTTAAACATTAGTCAGTGAAAATCCCTACCACCAATATAGCTCTGTATTATAGAATAATCAGATCAAATACTCAATTTCTATTATAATCTATTAAATATTTGTAGAGGCTGAGTGTTTGACCAGGTGAGGAAAAGTGACTTAACACATCAACACAAAGAAACAATTATGTGGGGCTTTGACAGATGCTGGAAGTGTTTGCATTGTCACCACCATTAGTTTAGCAAATGTCTCTGTGTTTCCCATGCAGCATTTTGTGGTCTAGTGGCCTGGTAATGCTTGGTTTTGTGATAATTGTAGTATTAAAAGAAGCAAATTGACTCTTTTCGCTGATAACGCTTTACGTCATTCATGATACACATATCTGTTTGGATCTCTGAGATGATAACAGGGTGTTTATAACAGGGTTTATGGTGCCAAAAGAATTTCCTTTCTGTCTTATAGGCTAAATAATTAATACCATTTGAAATATAGTGATATTGTATTATTCAGAGACTCGTGTGTGGCAAGGATCATGTCTGATTTTCCCCTGGTGTTTACAATGCTCAGGCTTAACTAAATGACAACTGTAAGCTGTTAGAGAGGTTTCTCATTTTTGTCAGTTTACTTAAGACAGCGTTTCCTCCATTAAATGACGTCAAACAGCCACTGGGAAGACTAAATAGGGCTTTTTAAAATCTGTTGCCTTCTACACAACGGTCCCTAAACTGTTCTAAATGGGAGATTTTAAGTCCCTCCTCCTCATGATGAGGGGAGAAAAGTGAAGGGGTGGAGATGCATTATATTCTCAATTTTAGAGCTAAAAACTTTGCCTTAAAAGTCTCTGTTTAGAGTATCAACCATGTAGGTGTTTCCCATAAAATGTTATTGATGGAGGAGGGAACAAGAGTGAAGAGGGAAAGTTTGTAAATTGAGGCCTGAATCGGCCTGCGTCCTCTTGAAGGACCACACACTTTATGGATCACTTCCTCCTGCAAGAACATCCTGACATGTGCCGGCGCCATGTTCTGTGATGACAACTAGGATAAACGGTACAAACAGCAGTGGATACATGGCAGCTTAAAAGCCTCTGTCCCAAATAAAATTTACAAAGGAATAGAAAGGGAGAGGGGCTGTCAGAATTCAGAGATGAAGACCAGCCATGTGAGATGCAAGCTGATTGGACAAAGCTGGGAAGAGGCCAAGCCTGCTGCTGCTGCTGGTTCTTTCTTGGGGACAGGAAGTCTGCTGTGGTGTCCTGTCTTCTCTCTGCCTCTCTTTCTGTTCAGGTGCCAGTTTGCCTGTCTCCTGTCCTTGTCTGCTTTTTTGAGTGTCAACACTTCATAAGTCTGCCAACATTAAATCTTATTCTTCCCTTTTCATCACAGAGCAAACTCGTGTTTTACAGTAAATCACCTGACAAGTGATTCAGAAAAGCTGACTTTCTGTTAAAGTTCGGAGCGTTTGGCCTGAGGAGAGGAAAGTCGACGTGCATGCTTCACTAAAAGCCCACAGCTGCTGGCGGATTCTGAGTGGTACACGAAAGTGTGCCATAGATTTCCATTCTTGATGATTGTGTCTAGTAGCATGTACTTTAGATTCCTCTGTGTCCGCCGTCCTCCCCATGCAGCCAGACACATTCTCCAATAGCAAATTTACACCCCAGGAGAATATAGTGGATAGTTAGCCTAGACAGTGTCACTAAATTATTACTTACAGCTTGGAATCTGGCATTTACTCCTGATACTGATTCTAAAGGTCATATTTGCTAACTTCAACAGTGAAACTGTATTTAAAAATATGCAGTGTTTTCCGTTTTGTGTTCAACACATTTCATATTATGTCTCGAATCACATTTTGAAGCTGTGTGAGAATGCAGGTCTCCAAAATGTCAAATACTCAAGGCGTAAGAGTCTTGGTTTGAGCTTAACAGCATGGAAAGCCTTTCATCAGCACAAGCAAAAGTGTCCTGGGATTTTAACGTTAAAGTCATTCCACTTGGGAGTTACTCCAGATTATTTTAACATATTGAATGAGGAACTTTGCTTGATTTTAGTTTGTGATTTTTCTTTTGGAAAAGACTTTCATAACTCTCGTCCTTTTTCCTAACTGAAAGTTGCCATGAAGCACTTTATCCATGACCCCGTGTTTCCCCCAACAAGTGAATAGAGCCTAAGGATCTGTTTCAGAGCCCGAGGTCCCAAAAGCATTCCTCGTATTTAAGAAAACATGTAAACTGACATTGAAGTAAGTAGCCAGCTCCCTTGGCCTTTCCCGTCTGGCCCATATGAAAACCGACTTTTGTTTGCTGGACAACACTCATAGTGTACACGGTGGACAACCAGTGGTTTTCCTGCCATGTCTTGAACAAACACTGACCAATTACCAATTTTTTCATTATTTGACAAGGCTTAAGAAGTGAATCTGTGCCCAGCAGAACAACAGACACAGATGTATAAGGGTTCCTGGAGTTTCCCTGGGTTAGCATAAATTCCAAGCTCAAGCAGAGCTTGGTCTGACTGAGCTGCTGTGGCAGAACAGCTTTGAAAACTTTAATCCAAAGTATTCAAAACTTACACATGCAACTTTCTTAACTCCCCCTGAATATATATACGTATATATATCTCCACTAAAAGTGCATATATATATATATATATATATATATATATATATGCACTAAAATGTGTGGATTCTTTCCCACTCAAACTTTGAATTGCATTATTCATCTGAGGTAGTGTTTCAACCTTCTCTCTTTTTCTGCCCGCAGCGCTCCCACCCACACCAGTGAATTAAGTACTCGTTCTCTAATTCAATTCCAATATTCTTCCCCATCATTCTCTAGAAACTGAGCCCTGTTAGGGTGCATGTGTTCTGTGAATATGTGCATAAGCAGACACATAAAAATGTTTCACCTAAACACTTGCATCAGCGAGTTCAGGCAGTTTATAACGAGACTGGAGACTTTGTCTCCACGAAATGTATAATTGTTTATTATATGTAATGTTGGAGTTATTACTGTATGGTTAAGTAAGCAATACAACAATATAAACACATGTACAACCCCAAGACGATGTGTAAAATGTAAATAAAACTGATTTGCAAATCTTATCAAACCATATTTTATTAACAATAGAAAATAAACAACATATCAGATGCTGAAACTGAGAAATTTTACCATTTTATTTTGAATTTAATGGCAGCAACACATCTCAAAAAAGACCAGTGACTAGAAATTAGGAGAGGAATGTTGTCCCATTCTTGTCTGATATAGGATTTTAGCTGCTCATTAGTCCTGGGCCTTTGTTGCCAGATTTTTTGTGTTGTGATGCACCAAAAGTTTTCTATTGATGAAAGGTCTGGACTGCAGGGAGGCCAGTTCAGCACCCAGACTCTTCTCCTGCAAAGCCATGCTGTTGTAATGGATGAAGTATTTGGTTTAGGATTGTCTTGCTGAAATATGCAAGGTCTTCCCTGAAAGAGACATCTTCTGGATGGGAGCATATGTTGCTCTAAAACCTCTATGTACTTTACAGCATTGATGGTGCCTTTCCAGATAGGTAAGCTGCCTACACCATAGGGACTAATGCCCCCCCAAATCCTCAGACATGCAGTCTTTTCGACTGTCTGCTGACAACAAGCTGGATGGTCCCTCTCCACAGGACACAGCATCCATGTTTCCAAAAACAATTTAAAATTTTGATTCATCTGACCACAGAACAGTTTTCCATTTTGCTTCAAACCATTTTAAATGGATTTTTGCCCAGAGAACACGATGTCATTTCTGCGTGGTGTTCACCAATAGCTTCTTCTTTGAATATACAGCTTTAACTTACATTTGTGGATTGCACGTCGAACTGTTCACTGTGATTTCTGGAAGAATTCCTGAGCGGATTCAGTGATGTCCAGTGGAGAATCGTGCCTCTTTTTAATGCAGTGCCACCTGAGGCCCCGAAGATCATGCGCTTCCAGTTTTGAACTTCGGCCTTGTCCTTTGGGCAGAGGTTCCACCTGATTCTCTCAATCTTTTAATTATATTATATACTGTAGATGGTGGGATCAGTCTTCACAATTTTATGTTGAGGAACATTTTTCTGAAACTGTTTTTTTTTCTGAAGCAGTTTGTCACAGATTGGTGAACCTCCACCCATCGTTATATTCGAGAAGCTCTGCCTCTCTGAAATGCTCCTTTTATACCCAGTCATGTTACTGACCTCTTGCCAATCAACCTAATTATTTGTCAAATGCTCAATTAAGTACTATTTTGTGCAATTAATTTTCCAGCCTTTTGTTTCCCCTGTTCCAGGGGCATGTATTGATCATTGTTATCAATACATGCACTGTTGTAGTCCACACTTTGTCCAAACAGAATCTTGAGCTCCTGAGAGATTTTAATTAACAAGGGTTTGATATGACTGAAGGATCAGCAGTGCACTTTTACAACAACCACCAAAGTAGGAAATCTTACAATTTCCTTAAGCCTGACGTGATGCCATCAACTGCTTTATATACCAGCGACCAAGCCAAACCTGCTCAATTTCCTGTAGGACAGGGAAAAGCAAATCCTGCACACTTGATAAGTTGGGATCATCAAATGCTTGGCAAGTTTGTGATGTCAACATGTGATGTCAGGCGCATGTCTTTAAGTGAAACGTGATTCCTAGGGTGCCCAGCATGAAAGGTTCCTGTTCTGTGGGTACAGCTGCAACTGTAAACACGCGCTTGCACGCTCAGATAAATGACGACAGGACGTGTTTGCACACGCATGTCTGTGAATATGATGCCGTTGGCATTTGTGTGTGAGAGTGTGCATTGACATAGGTGTCCACAGCACCTCAGTGGAAACTTAGCCATTGCCCATGTGGACTGGTAAACATGGTGCAATGGATCTCTGTGTGCACAAGTGTGAAACACAATGTAAACTTGTGCCTGACAGTATTGAGCTGCTCACTCTGCTTTTGTTCTTGATGTAGTTTTCCAGATCTGAACTACGTTTTGTTTTTTAGTTAATGTATAGCATTATCATATATTGATAATCTAACATTAATGGCTTAAAGGATCATTTTCTTTAGCTATTTTAAACATTAACTGCACTTTCAGCAATGCTCATATGGACATGAACAATGTATGTCAATCTACAACCTAGATTAGCTCGGTCGTCTGTGTGCTTAAACCTCTTATGTTGCCAACAAACAATACAAATCAAAACAATCATCCACATGTGAATATTTAGAGGTTAAGTCATTTCAACTGGAACATTTCACTACCCATCCGAGTAGCTTTTTTAATCCGAAGGATAGGGCACATCATTCAGACGCACTGCTGCACTTAGTGATGTGTTTTATTGGACTAAATCACTAGAGCTCCTGCCAGTGTGTGATCAGACAGTTGGAGAAGAATAGTCTACTTTACAGTAGCTGTTTACAACCATATTTGCCTTAGCTGAGCTGTATGTCATAAGATTGTTTTCTTGTTGGATATGAGCAGGAGGCTGCAGGGTGTATCGTTATCAACTCTTTAGGAAACCTGCTTTCAGACATCTGCACTTCTTAAGTATAGATTAGGTCAGCAACAGCCCCAAAGGCCAATGTGGGTCTGTGAGTGAGGTCACATGTGGATCTGCAACATCCAAAGCAGATGTCTGATGAATTGCTCCTCATAAAAGATTCCTCTTTTACAATGGTCCGTGGCATTGCCAAATAGGGTAAGACAGTTAGGTGTGCATTTCCAAGTCGTTAAAATTCTTATGGGTAATTCAGAATGGCCTCTAGACCTGTTTCCAGAGACATCTGACAGATGATTTCGCAATGATCTTGTCCTGAGTTGCTGAGTGTAAGGGGTGCAGAGAGCTGAAGTGATTGATCTTTATCTGGGGCACGACATCTGAACCAGGAAGTTATGGACGCCATAGAGGAAGCATGCAGGTTAAGTTCTGTTCTTCCTGACCATAGACAATTTTCTGGAAAGCACAGCTGTTGGTTTTCATTTTTGATAACAATGGATTGTTACAGATATATTACATCTGCTATAGTAATTTTTTTCTCTTGTTTTCCAGCCAGTAATTGAAGTTATATTACATTACATTATCACACATCGGTATCGTTATTCTGGACAAACTTTTGCCCCAAACTAAATTTGTTTCTGAAATATAAAAGATGATGAAAAATGTCACAACATGACCTGTAAATGCATGCTTGTATATCCCTGGTTTCTGGCCAACGTCTACTCTCCTCTCTTCTGTCATGTTCTTATCGGTAGATTGGGAATGGTGAATGTTTCTGTACACGAAGCACTTTTGTTTTAACTCCATGACAGAACAGTTACCTATGGGCTCGGATAGGGTGAATAAGAGTTGATGTTGTTGTACAATTCTGCACACTTGGATCCAGCAGCTGTCCTTTGTGATACACGGCACTGAAAGGGCTGTCTGGCGCTCTGAGCATGTGCTGAGCAGTGATGGACGGGGCCTGGCCTCCTCCTGCTCCCATCGCTCTGTTAGTACTTCGTCTCCTCCCCTGCTTCCCACTAATCATAACTGACAAGGGATACACAGGACTCTGTCTTCACCCATGGAGAGAGAGAGTCGTGCTGACCTATCTCACTCTGTGGGAATGAGTACAGGTAGAGAGAGGACTGAAGGGAAAAATGCGTGCTAAATGAGTTGCTTCTCTGTTTAGAAGGCTGCGTGATTTCCATAAATTAATGAAGGACATGGTGCTTCAAAACCGAGCATGGCATGATGGAGCATTTGAAAAGACAGGTCTCTGTGTGCTTTTAGATCCTGTTAGGAGAAAAGCTGTTGACAAGCTTTGAGTTTGCATGTACTTTATAAAGTGTGTCTGTGGGAGAGAAAGAAAAGAGACCGAGGCTGATTACATGCAGTTAGCATGTTAGCTTCTTTTTTACACAACTGACTGTGCATCATGTGCTTTCTTAGCTGTAGCAGTTTATATATTCGAAAGTGGTGCATATGTGAGAGAGGATATGATCCATAGACACACCTAAGATCTGCATGCTGAAACATTGATGGAAACTTTCCACTGTGGTGCAAAACATCATCAGTGACACTGACTGAATATTTCACTGACCTGGAGTCAAACTGGAGGGTAACCACTGGACTGCTCTGGTAACAACACTACTATGCAGTGTACATGCACAGGACCTTCATGCATCTACACATTTTTTCACAATTAGAACAGAATTCAAATCAAGACAGTTTGAAGTCCTGGGGTTGGCTTGGAATGACACACACACAAAATCCTCATCAAAATGCACCCCTAGACTGAAACGTTTCTTTCTAAATGCACCATATTTATTTCGTTTTGCAATTTAATTCAGAGGGAAACTCCTTGGGAAAATGCGTCATCCCAAAGCAGATTTTTGCAGCAGTTTACAAAATGAACAAAAAGGATATTGTTTTACAAAAGGTATTCAAAAAATTCAACAGAAAAAAAAATCTCGACAAAAGTGAAATCTCGTGGAGACAACGCCTGCTGGGCTGGCTGAGGAAAGGTTTGGGGGTTTCACTGCTGCTACAGTATCTTGCTCCCTGTGAGGAGTCGGAACTCGGGGGTGTGAAAGATCTGAGACACTCGGCTGTTTGGGAAACACTCAAAACGCCGAGCAATAACCAGACGGACACTCACAGTCACACAGCTTAAATTCCACAGCCGTATTTATTCATCTTCGAAAGTAAGGGAAGCCTCTACCACTTAACGACAGACTGGGAAGTGGCCAAACAATGGACACAGGGAGCGTGTTTTACATCTTAATGTTCACGGAACGGGACTGATGTTTTGCAAAGACTGCTGCTGCTGCACGGACCGGGCCGTGGAGCCACAAAGCGACGAGAATGACACCAGGAGCGAAAGAGACGGCGCGCCACAAAGGAGGGCAAAGCAGGACGCGTGTGTGCAGAGAAGCGTTGCCCTAGATCTGTACAGCATCTGAGTTACTTTGTCATTCAGGCTCATTTCAATCTGTTTCGTGCAGCGGTTTCTCAGCCCGCGCACCTGAGAGAAACAGCATCACCACTCCATGCGTAAATCTGTGCGTATTCGCAGTACATTTTCATTATACGTACAATGAATTATGTTTGTTTTGTCACTAACTCATGTACTGTCCCAAGACCACACTGGTATAGAGGCATTACTGACTTCCTCATACTTCATATCTACCATGAGTGATGGCGATGCCTGCAGAATCTGACTGTACCGGTGCGCAGAGCAGCACTTATGAAAAAAGCTTCAGCGCACCGGATCGCAATGGTTATGTGAAAACATGTGTCATCCCACTGTACCGTGACAGAGTCTATGAGTCCTGGGGGAGACTGATGTGCACAAAAATATGGAGTTCCCAGAGACTCCGGAGTGCAGTGTGCATGGGGTCGCTTTCGGTTTTTCTCGCTCTGTTGGTCAAATGCGCGGACTGGAACGCTGAGTCCAGCAGCAGCGCTGACAACAGACTCTCGCATTCATCGTCCCCCGTTCACTTCGCTACAAGCTTCGCGGCGGAGCTGTTGCAAACTTGCTGGAGTGTGGTTTCGCCATTGTTCACTCTCATATGTGCCTTCTTTTGGGTTGGTGTGTACTTAATCCGCTGTGGGGTTCTAATCCAGACCGCCCTCTCGCTCTTAACCTTGTGCCACCTGGGCGAAACAGCGGCGTGGTCTCTCCTGGACGGGACAGACGAGCAGCTGTTTTCATTCTCGACAGCAGCCGTGGTCGTGCTCGTCTGCGTGGCCACCGGCGCACTAATGGTAGCTCGGCTCAATCAGGGCATATCTGTGATCGTATTCATCAGCATTGTCAGGACTATTTCGCTCTTCTCGCTGCACAAAGTACGGGCCACCTGGAGACCGTACGTAGCGTATCTGGTTGGAGTGCTGGGCATCCTGTTGGCGAGGTATGCTGACAAGCTCCTTCCCAACCAAGGGAGACACAAGGAGGGCTGCACCCCCGTGACTGAGGCCAGGGAAGAGATCCCTGTATTTAAAAGGCGCAGGAGGTCCAGTTCTGTGATAGCCTCAGACATGGCACACAATCAGTCCAACAGTAAGTCACATCGCCGGACCTCTCTGCCATGCATCCAGAAGGACCAGGTAAGAAGTTTCTGTCCCTTTCAACTTCCCCATTTCTGGCTTGTTTTCTTTTTCCAGCGAACACTTAAGTGTTCGAGGCTAAGACAGGAACTAAGGGAACTTTGACGATTAAAAAGGCTCTGCTGGCCTTCTATTACACAGAAATATTCAGTAATAATTAATTATAATATTATGGCTGTAAAACGGGTGTCATTATTATTGACAGCTAGAAAGGTTAACATTTCATGTAAGTGGTCTTTATATTTAGCTATTATTATTATTATTACTATAAGTGTTTTTATGATATGATCTTGTTTTACATTGCAATGCGGATGTTAAAGGCTGGATGTGCTCTGATCTTTGGTCAGTTGTTATTGCTCTGATTTGCACAGATCCTCTCTGGACTGATATCCTGTCAGAATCTGCAAAGGCACTGGAAGCCAAGCCTGAAATTATAACAATTTTTTTTTAATTTTACCATCACAGTAAAAGATTTAATTGATGCCTCATAAAAAAATTTAAAAACAAATTTTCAATTATAGAACCAAATTTCTTTCTAAAAAAATGCACCTTTGGAGCAAGGTAATGCTTTGTAATGTAGACACAGTCACAAGTGTAAACAAGAACCAAATTTAATATTTTGTTGTTAAATTGATGCTTCTTTACAAACTGTGGTTTGGAGTGCTGAGAAAAGGAAAGATGAGGATGTGATGTTAGTGATTCATCTCATCCCTAAAAATTTATATCATACATTTTCCTCAAATGATCTCAAAGCCACTGCCTGGCAAATGTGCTTTTATCTTTATGTCCTGGACTGTAATGCCGCTTGCTCCTCATCACTTTTCTTAAACCTCAGGATAGTTAAAGTACTATATCAAACCTTGTATGATGCTGATACAAGCATACCTGTACCTGAGTTAAGAGAGATGGGTGGCAGTCAGCTCCTCAGCCCCCCTTGTGGAAAATCAATGAATATGCGGGGCATGTGAACAGGAAACAGATTTTGCTGCGATCAAAGCTCCCGTTGTGACCTGGGAGTGCGGTTAGGTTGTGAGATGAGAAGCTGCTCTGTCAGCCTGGCCACTTGAAAGATGCCATCAGCTCTCAGGGCTAGTTAGCGTTGTAGTGTGCATGTTTGTTTTTCTTTGTGGTCGCACACACAGACTCATGCACATACACAAATTGGATATGAAAAGACTCTTTGGACATTTCGCAGTTTACACTTTATCGCGATTTAAGCTTGATGCTCAGCTGAAGCTTGTGCAGGTGTCAATCTTCAATAATTTCACATGCCGTCCGTGCTTTGCTGCACTGTTCGACTGAGGATGTATTTTTGTTTTTAAATGAGTGATGAGCTAAAAAAAAATCACTGGCTACATTCTTTACATTGTTGCTGTATGGCTATAAACAAGAATTTCCACACATGGCAGATACTGCATTTTCACACACTGAAGTGCTCTCTTTAATGCTGTGCTTTAAAGAGAAATTTGGGAAATGATGCAAAGAAAATGTACTTTTGGAGTCTTGCAAATATTTTGATAATTTGTCCGAAAATACATACATTCAGTATACACTTATGTGTGAATGTTTCAGGTAATAAACATTCACACATTTTTCTCCACTTCACACAGTAGTTTTCATTTAGGTAAAGGTGAACACAGACAGTAAACTGCCACGGTGCAATAAAATTGCCTTTTTTTCAGTTAAAGCAAGACAAAGACATATGTAGGAAACAAAGCAGGATGTATACCATTATGTTCACATTCAGACTCCATTTCTCTAAGGGATTCAAGATGGAGTTACTTAGGGAACAATAAAACAGCCCTAAAATCAAGACATTAGTCGTAAACAGCTCTCATTAATGCAACTGCAGCAATTTACATGTTTTGGTCTGCTTTAGTTTTTTTTCTCTCTTCCAGTGATTTTTCAATAAAAGCTGAGCAAGATAGAAGGACCAGACCAAGCAGACGATACCATGCAAAGATGCAGACATTTACAACATCTCTGACTCAGCCCTGTGCTGAGTGATGATCTGTATTGCATGTTTTTGTTGTGGCAAATAAAGACAACAGTGATCAGACTGACAGTAGGAAGTGACAATAACCAGGAATATAGCAGATTTTATGTAACAAACAACTAAGCGATCTACCATTTGCTCTCGTCTCTGACAGCAGTTCTAAGCAGTTGATCCATCATGGCCTGGCTGTAATTTAGACACACATGGCATACATATGCTGTCTTAACCATGTCTTGTCTGTGTGGTCTGCAATGTGTAAACAAGCCCATACTGACCCACACTAGTCATCACCTCTCTCACACGGGGCTCTAGCCTCCCTTAGGGTAGTCAGACACATGTTTTGGGGGCCACAGTGCAATCACCACATGGTGGCAGGGCCAAAGAAGACGTCAGATAGAAGGTTTAAAGTGACCAACTGTCTCTGTCTGAGGGAGAACTTATAGGTTTACCGCATGTCAGTGATGTGGTTATGATTTTCCAGGTAGTGCTTCTTGGTGAGATAAACTGAAGGGGCTGAAAAATGTTCCTCGTTTTGCCCTTTGGCTGTGTTTAATAGGGTTATGATGTTTTAAAGAAGCAGCACAGTACGAGAGGCATAACAAGTAATAGATCTGCACTTTGTTGACCTCGCTATGTTTGCATTAGTGCTCTGCATCTGAAGTGTTTGAAGAATAGTGTGAGGTTGGATGGAGGATTACAGTTGATACTTAACTTTGTTTTTCTCGGGAAGCTTCTCCCACAGACCTTAGAGTCTTACTATAAAGCTTCTCCAGATTGATAGGCACTGTGTAAAAACAGTTTATTCAGAAAATAAATAGTGCAAAGAGGAATCCCTCTGTCTCTTTCTCCTTGCAAGCCTTAAACTGCCATGTTGCTCTCTGCCACTCTGCAGAAGCCAAGCTCCAAGGCTATCCTTCAGTTTGCCCAAGTGTAGAGTTAATAAACAGCCATTTTCCCTCCTCTTGAATGCAATTTGGCTGCCAGTATGTATCAGCTCAGTAAGCAAGCATGTGTCACAACGCTGGGGTCATCCTCCCTATCATGGTTGTAATAAAAGAAAGTCATTATCAGCTGATCTGATAGTGGATAGACGGGGCCTCTGTGGGATAGATCTTCTTCTTGGGTTAATGGAAGATGACAGGCGGGTCTTCTGTGCTTCAGCTGGGGATATTGACTTGGAGGAAGAGGTGTGGACTTGTGGCACTTTTCACAGCCTGTAAGGAAATTTGAGCGCAAAGCTCTCTTGCTGCCGACATCAGCACTGTCAACGAAGTTTCTCTACTCACAAGCAATGGAAGGCAGCCTGCCAGTTTCCGCCACACATACGTTCTTCATTCTCAAAATAAACATACCTGAGCTGCAATGTTTGATCAGAAGCTGATTAGTCAGGGAGCAGGGAGTTAGATGTTAAGTGTTTCTTTTTGCGAGACGTTGGAAGCCACTCCCACTTCTGCCTGTGACTTCACCTCCCGCCACAGTGCTCTGCTCTCTGTCCTCTAACTGACACCAACACAAATATTATCCCAACCAGAGGAGGAAATTCTTTCTTAACTTGGATGATAAAGATATTCTTGAAATCTATGATAATGACTTCCTGTGGAATGGGCTCCAAACACAATTACTGTTGCTGTTGTAAATGTTTCCTGTGACTCTATTTTTGCTGCACCGTCCATAATTGAATTGTGTTTTGGATGGAGGAGTTTGTTGATAGCCTGTAGGGCAGTGATTTACCACTGGGCCACTGCACACTCTTATCCCAAACAGCCTGTTTGTATTCTAAACACATACTGTAGACTCATGGGATATGATGTTTTTTTACTTTTTTTTTTTTTCTTTTTTTGACTGGAGTGGCTGTGTTAGAAATGGGCTCATTGAAAGCCTCCTTCTGGAAAGGAAGCTGATATCAGCATGGGGTTGTGTGTCTTGTGATTGGGCGATCCTCTTCACACTTTCAATCCCCAGTCAGTCCCAGTGTATTAGCTGCACTGTGCGTGTGTGGGGAGGCAAGGAGTGGAAGAATTGGGGTAGAAATGAAAGTAGGTCATTCGAGGTTTTGTTTAGTAGCCAGGGAAAACAGCAGGCTTACTCTTACCCCCCTGAATGGTGGAAGAGTCTTGTGTGACGCAGTGTAGCAACTTTTAGAATGCTTGTGCTCCAGATTTGTGTGCATTACCTCTGCCATGTTAGTTAACCAGCTTCAAGCCACATTACACTCAGTTTCGGTCAGTGGTGGAGAAAACAAGCTCTTATTTTTATTTATTTATTTATTTATTTTTTGTATCACCAAACTTCTGGACAAACTGCTACAATGATCAACTCCCATCTATGTAAATCATATTTTTTACAACCTGGGCCGCATAGTGCTTGCAGTTCTATCAATATGTCATAATAAAATACTCGCTAAATTTATTGTTTTGGAGTAGTTTTGGATACATGGCAACATCAATGCAATAAAGATTGACCAGGAAGAAGCTAAGTAATTAGAGAACAAAAAGTCTTCTATAAACTAAAATAATGTTGCTGTTTAGCATAGTCTATTCTTCATCAGGCTTACTAACATGGTAGATTGTTTAAAGGAATAGGTTAACATTTAGGGAAATACACATTTTTGCTAAAAGTAAAATGAGAACTTTATATGAAGCTACAACCTGTGGCTGTTTAGATCAGCATAAAGACTTAAAACAGGGGAATACAGATGTTAAATTCACTTTTTTCCAAACAGGAATAAACAAGTGATTAAGCATATTTCCAAAAATGTAGAACTAATCCTTTAAAACCTGCATGATGCGCATTGCCCAATCTGGTTAGATAGCCTGCTGTGTTTGTGAGAACAATGCGATTATTATAAATAGCAATGATGACCCATAAGGCTAGTTAGTCATTACGTTCACTTACAGCAACAAGAGTAGCTCATATCCTGATTCTTGCCCTGCCTCCCTGATCACATGTAAGTCACCCAAACATGAAGTCCACGACAAAGTTAAGTAGTCCTTCTCTCTGTCTTTCCTACCCCTGGCACGACCACGATCTGGCTCCCCACTGATTACCATGGAAATTATAGAAGGACGTCCGTGTGAGCATGTGTGTGCAAATAAGCGTGTGTGTGCGCATGTGTGTGTGTTGCCAGCAGCTTGATGGCTGCCAGCTGCTGCAGGCTGAGAGGTTGAATCCGCTCGGAGAAACGCGGAGGGCCTCAAACCACAGACACAACCCAACACAGCTGGAACTGCTAGACAGGCACAGGCATCCGAGGCTGACACACAGCACACATATTAACACCTCAGGATACTAATAACAGCCTCACATTTGAATAAAATTGTAGAAACTGAAGCAAATTGTGATTTTGTGTGTGTTTGACAGTAGATTACATGCTGTACTTTCTTCTGCCGTCTGTTCTAGACTAAGGTAATTATGTCACTCAAGTTTTCTCTGTTACCATAAGAGACCGACTATTTCAGTGATGGAGGTGAACAGAATGTTCCTGGCACAAATGTGCATATGCATACAGTACGTGGGTGTGTGTGCTTGTGCATGAGTGTGTTTCTGTGTGTGAGGAAAAGATGGAGAAGGAGAGAACCTGTGTGTGCGTGTGTGTGCGTGCGTGCATGTGTGTGTGTGTGTGTGTCCATGTGCGTATTTGTTTGTATGCATGAATAGCTCTGAGTAGTGTGTATACTGTAGCTAATATGGTACCTGAGTTTGGTACCATCACCACAACGATACATTAATTGATCATTTACTACATTTTGATGACAATGTCTGATGCGTGTTGCAATCCTTTATGACGTTTTAAATTGGAAGGTTGCACAGAATATAGGGGGCTCAGATGAATTAGTTGTTTTAATTGCAATTTCCTGGAGGGACTTCTTAGGACACGGTCAGTGTTTTTGTTTGACAAATATTTTTACAAATAATGTCAAGTATAAAATTATTTTATTGGTTGAGTCAGTGATGGTATAATACAGTCTTATTTAAATGTATTAGTATTATATTAGGCAAGTATTAATTAATAGCTTTTGTATTGCATGATGCTGTACTAGTTTGCTATTGTGGGTGTATTGTAAAATTGTGCAATATACACTCTTGCTCATAAAGTTGGAATAATTTTGTTTTCAGACACATTCCTCTTTTTTGCAAAATTGAAATTAATTGTGGTTTAATTTGCACTGTGGTGTGTTCGGAAGAGATTGATCAATAGAGTTTTCGTCAAGGTATACACTTCACTAACTACCTAGAATTAATCACATTTTCACAACTATTTCATGACAAGAGGTAAAAAATATTTTATTCTAACTTTATGGGCAACAGTGTAATTCTACATGTTCAGTGATTACTGCATATAAAAATTAGTCTTTTGGCTCACCCTGGCATATTTTAAACAATGCAATTGATATGCTTTGTCCCTGTCATAAACATTAACAGCCAGAGAAACAAAAGAACCCCTTTTTTGTTCAGTAGAAGCCAGACTTTGTCAGTTTTGAGTTTTACAGAAAAGAACTGAATTTTGATTTATACCTCTATGTGCCAAATGAGCACTTACTGTATGTCTGCAACGCTGAATCAATGTTGTCATGCTTTAAAGAATGGGCAGGTCAATAGGTGCCAGTACACATGTGGTACAGCAGCACATTTGCAGGAGCTAAACTCAGCATGTTTAACTTCTATCTCTATTTATCCTTTTGAAGGGCCTTTTCAATCACACGAGGAACCCACCTTTAAAACAGTGATCCTTTACATGAGGTGACATTCCTGCGCTTGCCCTGCTGCTAAATGAACTGGAATGTGCAGGTTGAGCAGGGCCTGAAGGACGGCCTGTGGGCCCATTCACCCATTCCTCCCCTCCTCTCCCCGCGCACCCTGACCTGAGCCAACACCACCATTCTGGGTTGTCACCAGGTGTGCAGCTGGCCTCTACCGAATGAATAGACACTCTCACATCGCCTCAGGAAGTGTGTGCTTGAGTGTGTATGCGTGCCTGTGAGGGGGGTGTAGAAGTGCAGGGTGAGGGGGTGAGGCTTTACTGTACATGTAAGGCCTAGACATAAGTAGCTACAGTTAATAGAACGTTTGAAAAACAAATGGAAGTAACAACTCTGCATTTCCCTTATCCCAGTGTGTATGTGCACAATAATTGATCTTAAAGCTTTGGATTGGTGTCCGGGTTCAGAGAGCCAGCCATAGTGTCTCGGGTAGAAACAGAGCAGGTCACAGTCGCTGCTGCTGCTGCCACGATTCATTTAAGGAGCAGGAACATCGGGGCTATCCAATAAATCCAAAGATGGTCAGCAGTTAGGTGATTATGTATTTCAGGAGGATGACAAGGGAGGGTGTTTTTAATGGTGGATGAAGGTAGCTAGTAATCCACTACCTGCTTGTTTACAAATGGTTACAATGGGTTAGTGCCTATTATTTAAATCAGGTTGTTCATGCAGTGCTCATTTCTTTCCTTGCAACCTCATACGTTTACCACAAGGCGGTTGGATATTATGTCAAGAATACCAGTGGTAGGAAGAAATATTCAGATACTTTACTTGAAAAAGTAGCAACACAGCAGCTACACAGCCCCATCCGCTGCAAAATGTGATAAACTGTCTGCAGAGGGGATAGAAGTACACAACCTCAATCCTCAAATAAAACTGCAAGTATTGGCCTAAAAACAAATCTCCACTGCAGGTACCACTTCAAATCTTTTTCTCAAGTAAAAGAACTGAGCAGATGATCTATATTTAAATGAATGTACAAAAGTAAAAATACTTAATTAAGAAACCAAAGTATTTTGAACAACAGTAATTATGGCAAAACATGTACAGAAACTAGTAATAAAAAATAAAGACCAAAGAACATTAATGGTAAAGATGAAACTGAATTTGTGCTGACAGGTGGCTAACCCATAATGATACAATGCCATTTATCAGTTCATAATATTTTTATAAAACCATATGCATGATATTACACTGATTGGTCCTCATTCATAAATATATAAGATTCATATATGTTGTCACAGTGAAAATAATTTTATATTTATATTTTACATTTTCTAAGGAAGTTTACTCAGTCACAATAAAATAGATGTTATCTTCTTGTGTTTTCTTAAGAATTCTAATATTTTTTTTTTGCAAACTTACAGAGTCCTCTGGAGTAAAAAGCATCTAAAATGTCATCAGTCAAGTGAATAAAGCAGTAGTAGAAAATATCACAAAATGAAATTACTCAGGTAAATTACTAACATTTCAAAACTGTACTTGCAGTAGGTAATGACTTGAGTAAACATACTTAGTTACATTACACTCCTGCAAAGCACAAGCAGTTAGGTCCAGATTTCCTTAGATACTCAACCTTCATCCTTCATATAGTTTGTACTAAGGATAGAATTACTAAAAACAAGTATGACAGATAAAGATTGAACTTGAATGAGCACTGATTTTGGAATATTATCTTTTGGACCCACATGCCTTGAGCTTCAGTCACCAAGCTGCATGTCTACTTAGCTCAATGGCCTGGTGCAAGGAAATGTGTTATTGTAACCTCTGCCTGGTGAGCCCTCCCTGTCCATCTAACCCGCTGCCTCACTGGCTCGCCATGAGCCTGTCTGTCCCTGCAGCCAACAAGGCTTCTGCTGTTCACTGCTCAATGCAATGTTTTACTCTCTAAATATGTTAGAGTCCTTACATCTGTCTGTTAGTGGGGTTATTTCACCCCTTGCAGGAGTGAGGGTCTCGGGGTTTGGGTTAAGGGTTGTTTTTGCACTTTCAATTAGGCAGATATTAAAAGGGCAATCTAAAGCTGTAGCTCTGTGCAGAATTAGCATGATGGTATACAATGTTTGATATGATTGAAATTAGTATGTGTGTATAAACAAATACTGATGCTGGAATGCTGGAAATGATGCTCAGTTTAACAGCATGGAGCCATTTTTATAACACGTTTGACCACTGCTCACATTTCTGCACCCACTCTGCAAACAGAAACCACTAATGGTTAGCTCCAGGAAATGAGTTATTTTTATTAATTAAATATAATAAGAAATTGGGAAGAAGTTATCTGTTTTTCTGTTTGTTTGTTTTCAATTGGATTTAAAAACATTTAAGCTTTGTGATTCTATATTTACCATTTATCCAAATTAGTATCATTCCCCATGGTAAGACTAAACTTTTGTGTGTGTAGAAAATGTGTGCACACTATAAAAAAGTTTAGGGGAACTTTTTTCCCCTTGGTGTGTAAATATTAAATTTTATTTTTAAAATGAATGTTGTATTAAGTTGATATTCACCAGTCTGTGAGGACAACACACCCGAAACACCAGAGAAACAGTATTCCTGCACCTGCAGGAGTTCAACTGCACTTTGTATTGTTAAGTTCAAATTTGTGAGTCTATGCTCAGTTGTTCCAGATTTGTTGAGACAAAGTCAGCCGCTATGACCTGTCCTCAGGTCATTGTTATCCCCAAACTCAGCTCAGGCCTTGGCTTTTTGTCCATGAGGAGTTTGACAATGAGGTGACCCCCTTCCAATACTATGATGCCACTTCTCTGTACACTGTAAACACCTGCTAATACACACACATGTTTCAGCAGACTGGCAAAGCAAGGCCTCATTGATTTGTTGCTGCTATGCTCTGCATTGCCCGGAGACACTAAACGATGTCAGGGCTGATGTGTTTTTGTGTAGGTGACATCTGTTTATACATGATCACAATCGATGGCTTAAAACAGCAGTCTTTTCTGTGCATGTGTGTGTGTATGTTAGTGTGTGTGTGTGTGGTCAGACAGTGTAGTTGAGATAGTGGACTATTGGTTCCATGTGCTCCCTCCTGTCCAGCATAGCCCGGCATGACAACGTGTGAGCCACGCTGATGAGACACGTGCCATTGTTTCATCAGACTTTGAAAGGATCCCCTTCTGCCGTCCTTCATCCACACAGATACCACATATCCGCATGCTTTGTGTGTTATTGTGAAGTCTCTCTGTGTTGTAAGAGAGGGTTAAAATTCAAAACGGGCTTCGGAAGAATGTCATTGGGGTTAGATTAGGCATACACGGGCCTTTGCAGGCATGCCTCCGGCTTCCTTCTCTTTTCATTTTCCATTACCTGCTGTTCCATTCATATTTTTGCTGAGTCCTGCTTGGTCTTCTCTGTTCCCGGCCAGCTTAAATGAAATCTCCATACCTACTGCCGCTGACACCTCTTGTCTTCTGTTTTTTTTTTTGCTTTTTCATTTTCTCTGATCTGTCCTCAGGTCCTCAGACTTGGGCTGGTTTAGCAGCCTCAGATCTTGGATCACAACGGAGGCTCTGAGCCCACATTGTTGAATTAATCTTTTATAAAAATAGGACTACAAAGATTGTATGTAATCCTGCAACTCTTTTTTACCTCGTCCTTATTGGTGAGAGAACTGGTGGTGTATTGGTGTTTTGACATTTTTTGTGTGTTTTTTCCTTTGAGGATAATCAACCCTTCCCCTTGTGTCTCACTGTCATGGTCATACCCACTTCAGCTTTAAGATTTAAGACTTGTAAGAGGTTTGGCAGGTGATTCATCAGGGCTTTGTATAGAGCATTTCCATTGTAAGGATGAAGAATAGCATGTGGTGGTTTTGGCAAATCTCCACAAACTGGAGAGGCAGAAGGACTTTTGACGTCATCGGGAAACGTGACCCACTTCTCAAGAGGCAAGGAGCCTTGGGCTGGTTGAGCAGATGTTGCACAGATGAGCCCGCATGTACACGCACACACACACACACACATACACACACACACACACACACACACACACACACACACCTACCTCATGTGCAAACTTTCTATTCAGCTTTTATTTTCCATTAAAATACCCACAGTTAAAGAATTGACAGTGAATTGACTTTAGTCTCATTTGAGCTTGTGATTGCACACAGGTGTGAAGTGGCAGAAGAGGTAAAGCATGACAATGGAGGGGTCATTCAGCTCAGATCTGATGGGTTTTCTCTAAACTGGTCTCAAATGGGTAGAGAGGCCCTTCAAGCAGCTTTCATATGATGTCTTTCAGCTGCATTGCTGCTGTTATGTAACCTGCATGTACGGAAGTCGAGATGATGTTAGTCTTAAGAGAACTTCTAAGAGAACTTACATCAGGTACTGACTCTGTCTTTCAGCCAGAGGCCATTTCCTCCTTGTCTTCTTCTCTGCCATCACTCTTTCACATATTATGTAAAGCCTTTCTTTCGGCCTGTCAGTTCATTAGACATGTTATAGTACCTTAGGATCTCCTCATCTTTGTGTTCCTTGCACTTTTATTGAAAATGTATAGATGTCTGACTGGGTATATCTCACAGTTTGAGGCTGGCATACATTCCCTGTACCATGCCCTTTTGTAATAAGTATTTTTATGTTAATAGTGGATGACATGACAATTAGTACATGAAAGGTGTTGCTCATTGAAACAGTATAAAGACATATTCAGCAGCTAATCGCAGCTCCACAGAGTATGTGGTGTCTGTCGCTTCAGAAAAAAAAAAAACTCTTCCAAAACTAGTGCACACTACTTGCTCAATACCAAACATCAGACAAACAAAGAACACTGTGGAGCACTAGCAGCTGAAGAGACAAACATGTCCCTTACCGCTAAAATGAGATGGTGGAGAGAAACATGACTCCGGGTAAATGATAGAGTTTCATGTCTGCTTTGTGTAAATATGCAACATTTGCTAATAAGTTTGTCTTATCAGTGAAATGCTGATGAATTTACAGCTCATTTTTAAGATAAGGTAACACTTTATTGATCCCTGTGGGGAGGTGTAGAAGCTACTAGGAGTCTGAATAACTACAATAAGATTAAAATATAATAACATAAAAACAATGATAATAAAAATTAAATTGTGGCATAACACTTTATTGTTATTGCAGGTTTCATTCTGCTTTAATACTCTGCTTTTTTTATTTTATTTATTTATTTATTTTCAGTCATTGCTTTGTCACGTGCCACCCTGTGAATCTGAACTCAGTCCCCTGTGGGAGATGATGTTTCGTCTAATCTGGTTTCACCCCCTAAACCCGATCCAGTCGTAATGATTTGTGGTGTAACCGATCTTCTACATAATTTGTGGTAATGAGGGGAAAAAAACACAGGCATTTCACAAATTTCAGTTGATTAAATCAAATCATGGATACACTATGTTCATTCACTGTGCTTGTAGCAGTTCATTTGTTTGGAGTGTGTAGTGGACAGAACACTCCAACCTGCAATCTGAGAGTTGTTTGATTTGTGTATGGACACCACGGGTTTGACTTATTCATTTGAAATCATCATTTAGGAAATGTTTCCTGATAACTTTCTTTGTGATTATTTGGACCACTTTCAACAGATGTTTTTGCATTACAATTTAGTCTCTGTCCATATCGGGTTCACAGGATTTCTCGGAATATTGCATGGCTTCACTATCTGCCAAGCTGGATTCAGTTTCCAATTTCTGAGACAAATCTGACAAATATCTTAAATCTATGGAAAATAGAATAATCAAGTGTCCTCTTCATTTATACTTTTTTACCTCAGGAAAAAGCCTGATGTTAAATTATTTCAGTATGTCCAGAAAACAAAATGGTGGCCTTTCAACTCTGTGATGAGCTCGTTATTTCACAGATGTCAGCAGCGATGAAGATTGACCGCCTTTAAAGAGCAACTTAATTTACTGTGACTGGAGGTCTTTACGTTTCTTGTCCACTCTGTTGTTGAGGGAAAGTGAGCTTAGACCAGGCCCTTACTTCTTTTTCCACATGTGACGATGTTGTTGCCCGATGGCAGGAGGGCACTTGGATGCCGAAAAGAAGCAGAAACAGAAAACATTCAAAAAAACACACTTGCGCATGCACGCAGAGCACACCCACACACCTGCGTAAAGTAGGCTGGAGCCTGCGATGTTGCCACAGATGTAATAAGCACTCATTCATTTCCACGTTGGCAGAATGTTAAGACTGATTCAGGGGCCGGTAGATGAAAAGGTCAGTGGGCTTGTTTTGAGTGAGTTTAAGATTTCCATCATCACGCCGCATGCTCTACCAGGCCCAGTCCAAGCTACACAAACAGCGTCTCTGAAGTGCTTGACAGTCTCGATTCTGCCATTAAGTCAATAATCTGCCTTCAGTCCTCTTCCTCTCTCCTCCCCTCACGACTGACCGGCTGTTAGTTTACGTACTTCCCTTTTTACTTACCCTCAACAACGCTTGTCCAAACAGGAGCATAACTTTCCTCCTTATGTGTTTCCCTTTCTCTCACCGTGACATTTTCCACAGTTCTTCCACTTTTTGTCGCCTCCTCACTTCTCACCCAGCACCTTTCATTGTTTCCAGACAGTGGTGAAACTTATTGAGGGAAATGTGTGGAGGCAGGTTGAATGTAGAAAGACAGGGACACACACACACACACACACACACACACACACACACACACACACACACACACACACACACACACACACACAGACAAGGAACTGTTCCAGGAAAGTGGCATCTGTGTAGCCCATTAGACAGGGATTCAGTGGACCTGTGAAGGCCTTTTACATATGCTGGTCAGCTGCTGGAAAGGAACTGGAACCAGGGTTCACATTTAAGGGAAAACATTAAGGGAGGTGATGCATACACAGACACAAAGACTTCAAAGTCCTGTAGTGCCCTTCACTGCTGCCCTGGTAGCATTGCACTGGCTAAGTCAATTCATTTCCACAGAGCCTGGCTGCAGTGTGAAGCGGACAGCTACCCCGCTGGCTGCAGATAAACTTTTACTCCGACTCACACACTCAACACATTCCTATAGTCCTCACAGCTCAAATCATAACCCTTAAAAGGTTTGAGGAGGTCTGAGGATCATAACTAAAGAGTGTGAGATAAAGTGAACTCTAAGAGGACTCTCATCAGTAGCAACACAGTTATTTTTGCAGGAAAAATCCAACCATGGTGTAATGTTTGCTGAAATGGCTCTCTAGAGTGGGGGTCTACCCCTTGGCTTTAGTAGGAAAAGAGCAAGAGAGGAAGATCGAGGAAGAAGGGAGATGGGAAGGAGTGTTTCGCAAAGGGCTTTGGGAAGTCAGGGTTGGTGGTGGTGAGGGGGATCTCGTCAGACCATGCAGCTGTGATTCATTAGTATATTTGTGTTGGTAGGTGACTGGACCAAGTACAGACTTTACCCATAACATTGAACTTTTTGTACTGTTTTTATACAAGTGTGCAAAGAGACGTTCCTATTATATGTGTAAGGGATAAAATGTGATTGTATTGGAATGTACAAACAGAATAGCTCACAATTTATTTTTGGTTTTCATTTTTCCAGTAGAGTGACTGAATCCAGAGACTGTTTAAATAGTAAGAACGAAAAAGCATCATAGTGGAAGTGACAATGTGCAATTTTCTGAAATGATTTTGGTGTTTTTAGCGATTGCTGATCATTTGTTCCCTCTCAAAAAGACAAATTCTTTTACTATCAACTGTACAATATATGTCATAGCATTTCAGCAAGGGAAACAAAAAGTTTTGAGAAAATCAATTTAATCCAGGTGAATCATCCCAGTAGGTGCAGCATCTTGGTTTGATCCCCAGGTCCTGGCATTGAGCAAAACACTGAAGAACCAAATTGCTCATGCCACAACTGGTGTGTGTTTGTGTGTGCGTGCGTTTGTGTGTGTGCACAAACCTATTCTGTTGAAACATAATAATATAATTATATTATATATTATATATTTAATAACATATTTTTTAAGTTTACATTTTTTTCTATTCTTCTGAACTACCCCCCTCCCAGTAGTATGTGTGTGTGTGTGTGTGTGTGTGTTTGTGTGTGCATGCGTGCGTGCGTTTGTGTGTGTGCACAAACCTATTCTGTTAAAACATAATAATATAATTATAATATATATTATATTTTAATAACATATTTTTTAAGTTCAAATTTTTTTCTATTCCTCTGAACTACCCCCCTCCCAGTAGTGTGTGTGTTTGTGTGTGTGTGTGTGTGTGTCTGTGTGTGTTTGTGGGGGGGTTCTTATTCAAAGTTTCTATGGCCAGGGAGGCTTGTCTGGTGAATGTTTACTAAAATCTAGTGCTGCAATAAATATGTAGAAAAATGACGTATTACATAACAGCACTATGCTCTAATAATTTATATGACCACACCTGGTCTTTCTCAAGGTAAATCCATCAGCGAAAACTAGAAAAACATGTTATTCTAATGTCTCAACCCATGCTAGAGAAGACGTAAGGAAGTGTAAATGTGCTACTCAGATCCAACATTTTCATCCAATGAATCCAAACCCTGTGTGTTTTCTGTGTATTTTGATATTTATTGTATGTTTAGATTTTCATTATAGTAAATATACAGAATTTTTCATCGATAGGTTTTCGCTTTATTCAGTAGTGCTATTAAGTGTAGTGTTTAGAGTGGGGGTGGCTGTAGCTCAGTTGATAAGGCAGTCATCCATGGACCACAGGGTCGGTGGCTCGATCCCCGGTCCCAGCTATATTTCAAAGTGTCTCTGCCCAAGACACTGAGCCCCCAACAGCCCATTCCCATCCCCAGCTGTGCAGTGCTGGTCCAAGCCTGGTAGAAATTGGGGAGGGTTGTGTCAGGAAGGGCATCTGGCATGAAAACTGTGCCAAATCGACATGCAGACAATGATCCGCTATGGCGACCTTGAACTCACGGGCTAAGCTGAGAGGACAAAAAAAAAAGAAAAAAAGTAGTGTTTAGAACATTTGTGCCCTCACATCTATACTCAAACTAAATTCACAGATTTTTAAGAATAGACACACACAACCTTTGACATAACTTCACATCGAGTTTGTAAAGTAAGGGTGTTTTTGTGTAATTGTTCGTGTTCCTCATATCACATCATTTTAATACCATGAAATTCAAGTGGTTTGGCTATTTAACTCAATACATCTGTAAATGCAACACAAAGTAATATGATTATTTCCCATGTGGTTATACTTTTCAGAAGTTTGTCAGTAATGAATTACATTTGGGAAGTAACTCAATAACCCTGTTTCGGATCATGTTTGGAGAGCCTCCCACATATTTAAAAGTTAGTCATGTCATTAGAGCAAAGTTTTAAGGAAAATGTTCCTTCTGGGTGGTTTGCGTTGCTCATGTTGATGTTAGGAGAGGAACTGCTCTATGTTGTTGGAAGATGTGTTGTGTCGGAGCACCTGGTCGGAGCCTCAGGCAGCGGACGTGGCTGCTCATGCTGCATGAGACTCATTTAGTTCACTGGGCTGCCAGGTGTACTGTAGCTTAGTTCAACACAAGCGCAGAGCACACACATTGCATGTATACATCTCTGTTTGCTAATAGGTGTACAAATAAGACACGGTTATGCGCTTTGTGGGGACACATATAGGGAGAGCTATTGAACTTGTAAGGCTCTAATCACATTAACATAGATATGATATCACCGTAACCATATTAGCGTTGGTGCAGAGTGTAGTATATCAGGTTTTGACCAGAGGTCAGTCACATTTGTGGCTGGGAAGTGACATGGAGCGCAAATGTAATAACTGAACTTGCGTCATGCACATTACGGAGAGCTGAAAATACAGATACTGCAGAGGACGACGGACACTCGATGAAGCTTACACATGCAACATTTCGAGAGATGAAGGTGTGCGACTCGAGTCACTCTGCTGCAGTTACAGTGTGTCTTTTGATCATTGCTGATCTCCCTCACTCACAGAAGAGACTAAGCTATGCTCAAAAAGGACTGCGTCATTACAAAGAGCAGCATCCGTTTGATTTTTTTTTTTGATGTGTACAATGAAATTCAACATTGGAATAATATTTATATCTTGACAAGATGTTTGCTCATAAATATAGAAACGTATTTTTTACTTTAGAGGTAATTTATTTAAATTGATGACATAAACTGTTTTGAAAAGCTGTTCTAAGGAACTGGGGTGAACACTTAACTTACTTAGAATTTCTCTTTTCTCTCTTCACTTTACAACTGTATAATGTTCTAAGCTGATTGCAAAAAGCTTTCCTTTACTGCTGCATTAACTATTGTGATCAGTGCCTCTTTGTAGTAGTTTGTGGAAACAATGAGGCTTGAACCCTTTACACTCATGAACTGTTTATTTAAATGTGGGGGCGATGCCTGTAAAAAAATGAGAGCAAGCGATTGGGTGGATCTCAGCAACATGCCTTCGAAATTTTCAAACTATATCCCCACATTAACGTGAAGGCCACATAAGGTTAATCATTAAATACGCATGTTATTTACTATTTACAGGGGACATAATTTAAACACAACCACAAAAGGCACCAACCTCCCACCCAAATCTTAAGTGATGAATCAGGATTTTGCTGTTTCATAGAGATGATGTTAAGACAATGTGAGTTAGGGAATTCAAAGGGCTGAGCATCGCTCACTGTGATGACCCATCAGTGGTGCAGCCAGTTATCTTTATCCACCAGTGGCACTGCTCACTCTCATTCAACACTTAACCAAAAATGAGTGTGAGTTAGCTCAACTGGTTATGGAACATGCATGTAATGGATTCCTATGTATGAATGTGTCTGTCTGGACTGTTTATAAGGCAATTTTACACATGCAGCTGTTTTTATAGTTTTTTTTTTGTGTGTGTGTGTGTGTGTGTGTGTGTGTGTGTGTGTGTGTGTGTGTGTGTGTGTGTGTGTGTGTGTGTGTGTGTGTGTGTTTGTGTGTGCACCATGTTTGTGCACCATTATTTTATCTCCACACCAGAGATAAGCAGTAGAACCTTGGGTGAAAGCACATTTCATATGATTACCGCTGAAACGACTCAAGCCAGTCTCTGCTGTTTGGGCTCTGGTGACGCTCACCGTCTGTCCGGAATCACCTAATGGTCTTTGTGGTGGGAATGTGCACAGCCTTAGTAATGGAGTCTGGATCACATGTTTGTCTCAGGATACTCTTCTCTGTTATGCCCGTGGTTCTTAATTACCAGTTTGACTGTTTATCCACACTGTTTGCCTGGATCCTTATCAGCCCTAACAGTGTTTTAACTCCCAGTGGAGAATGTGTGGGAGATGGTGAGAGGAAGTCTGCATGTGTGTGTTATGACGCACAGTAGTGTCATGTCAGCGTGCATGTTTGATGTACTTTTGCCAGACATGGGTGAGTGTGTGTGGATTGCAGAACACACAGATTCTGCCATTGATGACCTGGTTGTGGCTGTGCTGATGAGGCAGTGTTTGAGCCTGGTGTTGTCGGGACAAAGAGTCAGACTTGTGTTCTGCAGTCACAGTCGTGTTTAAGTTTTTTCCTCATTCCTCAACACTGAGGTTATTAAGCAAATGGTAAATTTGCTCATTTTGTAAACTATATCAGGAGGCCTTGTAAAATTACACAGATTTCACTGAGTCTGGGTTATAAAAGTGTTCACACAGTGTATCATCACTCTGTTTTTTATTTAAAGTGGAGCTGCTAGAATGAGTTGGCACTGTGTGTGCTTACAAGTGTGTATCCATATGCTTTTGTTTGTGCGTCTAGTGTATGGGTCTGTGAGTGTGTGCACATATGCAAGCATGTGTGTAACCTGAGCTCTGGCCATCTCTCTGTGTGTGAGTAATGGTCCCGGTTTTATTGGCCAGCTCCTCAACAGACTCTATGAGTAATCACATAATGCCTGCTCTGACGTCAGAGCTGTTTCCATGGTAACACAGTGCTCCCCACTCTAGGGAGGTGCATTCATTTTTTTTTTCTTTCCCCCACATCTCGTCCTATGTGCGCTCAAAGCTCCGGCTCCAGATGGAGACATTACTCCTCGAGCTAAAACCACTTCCCCATAATCTATAGTTTCACAATGTCCTTGTGTGATTATAGCCCCGGACTTTGCTCTTTTACCTTCCACTTCTTCCTTTTTATCCCCATCTCTCTTTGTCTCACCCTGAGTCTCTGCTGCTTTCTTTATTGGCCCTATTTCAGTCATCCTCTGCCTTTTTTTTGCCTCCCAGCTCTGTCTCTTTCATGATTAGCCCCCATTTTACTCTCTGTCCTCTCCCTTCCCCTCTCCTTTCTTCTCATCTGCAAACTCTGTAATGCCCGACAAACCACCTCTTCTCTTTCCTTGCCAGATATATTTCTTTTTTCTCCCTGCCTCTCATGCACTGCTGAATTTTACTGAACAAATGACCTGACCCCTTTTTTCTACAGGCTCTTCCTTTTTACACTTTTGCCATTTCCCTTCTCTTTCTTCACTCTAGTTAGAGGACACGCTTAAATGAAAAGGAAACATACTTCCTTTGTGTATGTGTGGCTTCATCATAATAGTAATGCAGCTCTAGCCATCCTTAAAGTGCCAAAGGACAACAAAGCAAGTTCAGGTTTACTCTTTAGAAAAATTAGTTACCAGAGTGCACAGATACTCGCTAAATGTATTTCTAATAAAGATCACTTAAAGCCAGATACATCTGGATGTTCTACTCCAATAACCAATATATTATGTGCATAAATCAAAGTACCACGAAAGCTTTTCAAGCATGATAGCCAAAATCTGATTTCCACAAAGTCTGACTTTTCCATCCATAACCATCATAATGTCAATAATCAGACCAGTCTCAATCTCTAGCTGGTCGGCCAGTCTGTCGGGCCAGCCAAAACACTCACACAGTGAAGCCGTTAATGGCTCTGTGTAACGTCTGTTGTCATTGCTCAGAGAGGCCAGGGCTAAAAGCATTACACTGCCCATTTCCAACCCATTTCCTTCCCCTATTCTAAGTGGTGTACCGCTGCTAAGGAAAGGAGTATTGCTGTCGTCCAAACCTAGGAGTGATCTACCACTGCCTCTCTGTCATGTGGCTGCTCAGTTCTGCCGCTCATCCACTCAGGAGTTTGATTTGTGGCTGACAATGAAGACTGACTAGCTGTCTGGGTGACGTGTTTGGGTCGTGAGCAGGACCGCTGTAACAGACTCTGTGTCTAAGGCTAATCAACAGGGCTCAGCTCGAACAGGCGTCTGTCTTCATTTACCAATCAATTAGACGCCAGTGGAAAACAGGCCGTCTGACACAGGTGCATGTGTGTTTGTGTGTGTGTGTGTGTGTGTGTGTGTGTGTGTGTGTGTGTGTGAAGTGTCTCTGTGTGGCTGTGTGAGAGACGAAAAAGGAGAGAAATTGAGGAGGATCGAGAGCTGGTTCATGAATGTGTGTGATTCTGTGAGGTTTGCCAGAAAGGCAGCCATAAAAAATGTCACCTTACAGCTCAGCCTTGAGTCACGGCTGGGTTTCTGGCTGACTTGGCCTTGACTTTCAGTGGCTGAGGGACAGACACAGCCATGGCCATTAGTGCATTGTTGCATGCAACTGGAGTTTTAACCTGAGACCCTGGTAGCATTATTGAACCATAACTCAGTGAGCCACAGTTGAGGGTGTAATTGCCTGAGGCAAGCTCCATTCTGCCAACACAGGTTCCCTGGTTGCCCACAGTTTAGTGCAGCACTGCCAGCTCAGCAGAGGGATCAAGCCCAGTCAAGGACAAGGACAAGGTGAGACTTAGAGCCAGGCGGGCTGGATTTACACACTGCATAGGCAATGTTCTAAACACAACTCCATGCAAAAATGTAAGAAGCATTTTCAAAGAAAATACATGATCTGCTTCTATGCTGAAAGTTAAATATAATAACCATCAGGAGATGTTAGGGAGAGCATGGGAGAGCAGCTAGCCTAGCTCTTTCTGCATGGACCTTTTATTTCCTGTCTTTCCTAGGGAAATAATCTCCTTTATGTTTAACAGATTTGAAAGTGAAATTAATTATATATTATAATATAACTATAAATAACTAAAAACAATTGTCTATTGCATTTTTTCTTTAAGTGAATTCCGCTCTTCAGCTGTGCTGCCATGTTTCAAATTATCAGTGTTCTCACTATATAAAACACTGGAATGAAATTTAGTCTTGACACATGAAAAATGCACTGTTTTGCTAAAACAATCTGGCTTTGACCTGACAGGAGTCATTAAGCCACTGGATTCCAACTCCTGACAGCTCAATGCTGTTGCTTTGATCAGCTCCGTAATGTTCTAATGACCGACAGTGAATATTTATAATGTGGATGCAGGTTAGGTGGAATCTGTCTTCACACCCTCCCTCCACTCTTGTCTTCAGGGTTTTACAGTGCAAGGATTTGTTCCATGAGCTCCCCTCTGTTTACACCCCCACTCCTGTTCTTTGTACCCACTAGTTGTCTTCAACAGATCCATTTGGTCCAGGCTGGTACAGCTGTACTAATCAGGTTATATGGGGAGAAGTAATTTGTTTTGGGGTCTGTTTTCAATTAGAATAATGCACACATGGTGATAATAAACATGCAGATTTTTCAGATGGAAAACATGACCATTTGCCCAAATTTTTAACTCCAGGGTGGCCATTTTGTATTTACAAGTCTTACATAGAGCAGCCTTATCAACCATGGAGTTGAAGCTGTTTATGGCTCTGTTTTATGATACCTCTCCTTTAGACTGCCTCCGTAATTAATTGAACTACTTCCATTATACTGGATTATCCTTTCCAATTGGGCATTTTTGAGCCAGGATTGTTTTCACAATCCTGGCCGTTGCTTGTCATTTATCCAGAGTTGCTGCAGACGTTGTTTGTTTCTGCTTTTACATGGTCTACGGAAAGTGCAATTACAGCAATTACAGATGATAAGTTACACTAGCTGCAGGCTACAGACCCACTTTGTTGGACATGTACGGGATGTGAACCTCAGCTGAACATGATCTTAAAACCAGAATAATTCTTTCTTTTCATTGTTTGATTAATTGTCCTGCCACTGTTTCTAATTGACCAATTAGAGAATAACAAAACGAGGATTTGGACAGTACTACCCTGAGCAAGGTAAAGTCAGCCACCAGCACACTCTTTATCTGTTTTCTCTTCCTCAGATGGTAGCAAGATGAGCCTGCTGTTCTGTGGTGTCTTTGGAGCATGGCGTGGGGAGTAGAATTTGAAAGGCAAAGGTCTCAGCAAATTGTTTCCTCAGCTGTGCTGCAGAGTGGACTGTTTAGGTTAGGCTAAGAATTCAGAAGCCCGGTTAGAGTTTTGTTGTCTTAAACTTTCTCTTTTATCTGCAACAGAATGCAAGAAAAGGGAAAAGGGGACACGTTTTTTCCTCTCTAACAGCAATAAAGTATTTCCTGTGTTTATGTTTATTGTTCGTGTTAACAATTATCTGCTTAGTTTGTCTATTGTATATCAAAATTCTGTTATGTCCACCATGTAACCTGGTAGGTGGTGAGTATCTGTAAAAGACAAACAAGACAAAACCAAAAAAAAAGAAAAGTTTGGTAACCTGGACAGATACCAGCCACGATAAAGAAAAAAACTACAGTTCTTTACAAAATGACATACATACATATCTGATCACTGTGACCTCTACCACATGTACAGCTGTAGATTCAGATTCAACCTTCATCCACACGGTCACATTATTGTTATGCATTAGACTGCACAATACTCTTGTCACGAACATTGCTACTTATTTATAATAAAAACAGAGTAATTTTAAAGTAATTCCACACAAGTATTGTAAAAGCACCAAACAAAACATACAATTGAAGTATTCATGCGTAGAGAATTATTTGTTCTTTGTATTCATCTCTTGACAGCAGTTTTGTTATCATTTATGGATTCCATATTTTAAGTGGAACAGGAAGAATATATCAGGCAATAGCTTTTGATGAGCACAGATGCCAAACACAAAGTAATTCTTATTTCGTTTATCAGGAAAGTATAAATATAGCAAACACAGTACCAGAGAAAGATTGCTGTTCTATAATACACAATCTCTGGTCCCTCTGCTCTGCAACATCTGAGACAGCATCAGAGAACTGAGACTGATGAATGTGTGGAATGCAAGCTGACCTCACCGGTAGTACCATAACTTCAGTCACATGGCTAGGTAAACACATGTAGCAGTGTGTGTGTGTTTGTGTGTGTGTGTGTGTGTGAGCAAGAGCAAAATGTTCCTTGAAGAGAGCTTTGCTACATGTTGCTGAGCATGAAGAAGGAAACAAATATCTTGTGTATTTTTTACTCGGATTTCTTCCATGTTTAAATAGCAGACTAACAACGTTTTTTAACAGTGTTTCCTTAACTTGTGGTTAACCTTAATGTTGTTCTACATCCAGAACATCTGCAAGCGCACACACAAATGAAAACAGAACCATTTGCAAGAATATGCTGTATACAGTGGACTGATATACCGATAGACTGCGCACATATGAATTGATAAACTCAACTACACACTCTGTAAGCACACAAAGGTATAACCTTCTTATGTGCATTATATATACAATAACAAACACACTTAAACTTAATGCTCACTTTTTTGCTTGTGGAAGCTGGATTGCCCCCTTCGAATGAGTCACTGCCTTATGTGAAGGACTTTAAGTACTGTATCTTGGGGTCTGTGTTTCCGATACAGGGTAAAATGGAGCACAACATTGACGGCAGATTGGTGCAGCATCAACAGTAATGTGAACATTGTAATGAACCATTTTGGTAAAGAGGTAGCTAAGCTGCAAGGAGAGTCTCCAAGTTCCAACTCCCACCTACGGTCATGAACTCTCTTTTTCTGTAATAATTGAGAGAGCGAACAGTAACATCACAAATACAAGTGGCCAAAAATGAGTCTTGGCTGCTTGTATTGGTGATTGGGTAGATATAAGGTTTAGAGCTCTGGCATCAGGAGGGAGTAGAGCTGCAGCTCCTACATGTCGAAAGGAATTAAAATTGAGGTGGTTTCGGTGTATTTCGGTGTAAGAATGCCTCCTCTGCCCCTCCCATTGGCGGTCTTCCAGGTTCGCCCAGGTGGTAGGAAATCCCAGGGTAGACCCAGAACACACTGGAGAGATTATATATCTCATCTGGTCTGGGACAGTCTTAGAATCCTGCCGAGCTCGCTGGAAATTGTTACTGGGGCGAGTGACGTCTGGAAAACATAATACATTTGCTGCCAACGCGATCCGACCCCGGATAAGTGGAAAATAATGGATGGATGGATGGATGGACATGTTTGCACCTGTTAAAACTGTATTTTTTAATAATATGCAAATAGTTTAATTTAGTGCAGCATTAGGAAACCACTTTACACCAATGCATTAATAATAAAAAAGAGTGATTAAATTTTTCATTTAAAAAACAGTGCAGTTACATCTATTGTCACTGTTTGTTAATATGTTCACTATGTCTTTATAAGGCGATTAATATAATGTGTCAGTGTGTGTCGGGTATTTGAGTCTGTTTTCCAGTCTGTTTGGAGTTTTTTTTTTCACACAAGAATTAGAAGGTTGTATTACTACTTTTACGTCGGTAACACACTTACGTGCTTCTTCAATGACCGACTCACACACTTTAAAATAAATGTGTGTCCCTGCTGTCAGTCTGTGAACTCTCTCCCCGTCGGTGGTCCAGTCACACTGCTCAACTGAAACCATACATCATGATATTCCTTTGCCAAAGTGATAAGTGTTGCAAAACACAGTGACAGCTTTTTATTTCTAAGCTTTGGTTTTATCATTTAGCTGGGTGGAAAAGGGAACTTGAAGATATAATAGATTTTTCATAGCTTGCAAAGCATCAGTGGACCCCAGCGTGAGCTGATAGGCACCACAAAGTCCTTTTCTATTTCCCCAGAGGACATTCAACATCGCCTTCATTTTATCCCCCCGTTTTCTTTGCTTTAAGCCAGGTTTTCAGAATGGCTGTCAGCATGATGGCTGGATTTTAATGACTCTGAACTTTTCCCGATAGAGAGACGCCCACCAGAGTGTGTCAGGAAAGGCTTTCTCTTGTTCCCCTGTAACTTCAACGTCCCCACAGATCAATGCATTCCTTCTACATGGGGGGAACTGGAGTCCTCTGGGAATTTCACTGACAAAGCAAGCATTTTACAAGCTAATGGTGGAAAACCTGCCCATGGGGCTGACCTGAGTCTCTTCTAGGGGAACAAGCTCTGTAACGCAAATCTTTCCACCTGCAAAAAGAGGAAGCAGAGATTTATGCCCCATGCTGGTACGCATACTGTTTATTAGAGGCTGGTATTCACACACTTTCATGTTCGCACACACACACACACACACACACACAGACATATGTTAGCACGTACATAGAGGCTGTCCTGACCGTACATTTATCTTTATACTTCTGTAATATAGGGGTGTGATATAAAGACATATGCTTGAGTGGGTGATCACTTTCTGTGTGTTTACTGGAGTCCTGTGGTAATCTTGATGGGATTGTAAATATTCAATGTGCAGCTAAAATAGTATGTGTGTGGTCCTCTCTCTGATGAGCACTGACTAACCTCAGAACACAGACATTGCTGAGTCAGGACTGTGAATAAAAGATGAAATAAATTTACATTATGCACTGGAGGCAGCAAGGATGCACAGATTCCTGTGCAGCTTTCATAAAAAGTTCTCATTCTGCATTTCATAGATTATTTTAAAGCAAAGTTAGCTGCTCAATCTAGATGATGCACAATATTAAAAGTAGGTTTCTAAATGACATTGTTCAGCAAATATTCACGCAATGCAAAGGTTCAGTGCTTTTGCTTCAGTTCTCATGTAGAGGTCAGGTCCAAATTGTTTTGTTATTCAACTGTTCATTAACTTTGAAAACCCCTCTTGACGTAGATCACCTCCTCCAAAAGAAATATTGCCTCCTGTCCCAGTCAGACTTATGGCTTCATAAAAACATTTTATAGTGGAAGTGCAACACCCAACCCTGTTGCATGAGACATGCCCTGGGCACTAAAACTAGCTCAAATCTGCCTATTTTTCATAGCTTAAAAAAGGCCTGTGAGCAACAAAATAGGGAAAAAGCTGAGTTGATCCATTTAAACAGCCTACACTCCTAATCCATGGGCCTTTTATAACATAATTCATAAACACTACAGAAGACACATAAATCAATATTATCATTTCACGTTGGTAATGAAAGCTAGAAAATCCCCAAGTGACTAAAGGGGGGGCCCAACGGCTGAACCGCCACATGTAGGAGAAAGGCACATCTTTTTTATTGAACCAGGCCAACACAACATTAAAGGTACATAAAAGAGAATTTGTTCTGCTCTTGATGTGTATATAATTAGCTAATCAACAAGCAGGTGCAGTCACGTTTGAGGAAATGCCTCTTAATTTCTCTGGATATCGGAGGAAGAAAACTTACTCATTAAGTGGATTGCAGTGTTATAACCATTTTATTCTGACATTACTCTTTGAAACAAGCACCCCATGGCCAGAGAGCAGCCTCTATGGTTGACACGTTTTGCACTGTTTGAATCGCTTCTGAATTAAACCACTGGCACCTTGCAGACTGAACAGAGCATGGGCTTGTAAAACAAACAAACAAGTTAGTGCTGTGTTCCCTTCTCAGCTCTCCAGGCCCCAGCAGTAATCCCGACTGGACCATTATACACTAACGGCTTTGGCATGCTAGTTTGAGGTGGGCTGCCAGGTCTACCCAGCCAGATCCCTTCTGGTTAACAGCTGAATGTGTGGAGCTGGGAACCTGACTGCTTAGAGGAGAGTCGGCCAGAGCTCATCAGCAAGGAGAAACAGCATGTGCACGTGTAAATTTACAAAAAAGTATAAAAGAAGATCCTTTTTATCAATGCTACCACTGGCTGCGGTTTGAGAGATAAAGCCATATAAGCTTTCAGGAGGAGGTTTTTGCTTTTCATGCCACCATGTTTGACAGCTTTTGAGGTCAGAATATGGGGTATGCCCATTGAGGCTTTCTCTGGGTCACGGCATCTTTGTGGCCTGGGCTTCCACTCTGGGGAAGGACAGATCTATCTCTAGTAGAGACTCATACACTGGGCTTCTCCTAGGATCAGACTAAGTCTCTCACGGGAAACATAAAGACGATAAATCCCATTAGTCACACTTCAGAAATGGGAAGGAGGCTGAGTTGAAAAGTAAAGAATCAGGGAGGGGTAACCAGCAGCCACGGTGCAGATACAGTGCTGGTGTGGTGCATGTGAGCCTTTTTAATGCATATACAAGTGTAGTTTTTTTCTTCTTAGGTCTGTGTGTGCTTAGTAGCATGTGAGAGTGTGGATGCCAAGCAGCTTTTAGATGTGCATATGTTAATCTTTGCTACACACAAGTGTGTTCCTCATTCCCTGCACATGGCCCCCTGCGCTTTGGCAGCCCACCTCAATAGTTCCCTTCCCTCCAGTGATGACGCAAATGACCAACCCACGATGCTGACCCCCACGGTAAAACCTGTAAAACATTAGCCAGCGTGAATAGGAATGACTCTCTATACTCTCCTCCCAGCTGGCAGGCAGGGAAGGATTTATAGGTGTCCTACCAGCTAATGGCTGCTGTGCTTAGGGTGGATATGACCGAGGAGGAGGAGGGCAAGGTTTGTGGAATCACCTGGACAAAGAGTCAGACAGTTCAGGTCAGACATTTGTGCCTGGAACCGAGCCTTTCCACAGTCTGTTCCTGCAGTTTAACTTTACACCGTACACACCCCTATTAATTCTTAGAAGTTTAATATTGGTTTCCATTTGCCTGCTTATATTACTTTTGCTTTGTGTCCAATTAAATTCAGTATATAAAAGACACCAATGTGTTTCTCTGATTACGTTTGTTTTTTTTTCAGTTCTGTCATAATATTAGTGATGTTGTCAATTTTCATAGCAGGCATTGTCTTTTTCTGCAGCTCTAATGCTAAATTTTGAAATCTCTAAAGCTGACAGTTATAAAGAAACACAAGCTAATCTTTTTTACCTGGGTAGCCTGTATCTTTATACTTCAGAGTGAGAAATACAGTAAGACTGCAAGGTAAACCACAGGTTTCAGCACATTAATAAAAGGAAATGATACTACGATGTTTTTTTTTTTAAAAATATGTACTTTATTCCATCCGCTACAACAAATTACCCAACAAGGAAATTCTGTAAATATACATTGTCATGATTTTCAAAGCTGTCATCATAAAACAAAGAGCACATTTTCTCAGATGAATGTTGGAGAAACAGCTAAATGATACTAATCATGAGAATACCTCCATCTGCAGGTGCAAAATAAGATTACACCTCTTTCACCTGCGCTATACAGACTTTACTGTGGCTCTAACATCCGTGGAGGTGAGTTTAAGGATCTTTGCTTGTTGCCTTGACGGCGTCCTTACAGCTAAGCCACTACCATTTTTGAAGGCTTCATATAGTCAGACTTAGTAGAATCTGATCTAATTTCTTCATGTGAGCTGAACTGAAAGTGAGGACAGGGATGTGTGAGTCAAACTCTGCTGATGTCAGAATATCTTTGACAGAGAGCAGTGATTAAAGAAAAATGGAGAAATAAGTAGGAACATTTTCAGAGATCTCGAGGCAGTGGGTGTGAATCTGAGTGCATGTGTGTCTGCATTTATGTGCTTTAGGCATGTGTGTGAATTTATGACTTTGCAGACCTTACTGTAAGTGAGCGTAGCAAGTTTAATTGGACAGAGAGGTGGTGCATAAAACCCTTGGGCCAAGCTGATTGGAAATCTTGCAGACTTATCTGGTTCTTCAATACTGCCTTAATTAACCCAACCCTAGTGAAAGATCAGCACTCTCTCGTTTCACCTTCCCTCTGCTCCAACCAGTAGATCTCTAGTCTGCACTTCTTCTAACTGCGTCTTCAATGGACACTGAATCTGGGTCCCAGTATATCTAGTGCACTAACAATGTAACACAGCTACTGAAGATCCAAGTAGACACACATCAACTACAGTCATATGAAGCCAGTAATGAGGGACAAAATAGGACGCGGGAGGCAGAGGAGGAAAACGAATGAAGCCCAAGTCATGAATGAATCATTAAGAAACACTGCTAGCGGTTCTCTTGCACTGAGTTATATTGAGACAAAGCTCATTCTGGTTCTCTTTCTAGACCAATTTAGAAAAGCACTCTGCAGTTAGTTGATGACAGTGGGTCAGGCTCATTGTGAGGCTTCAGGATGATCAGAGTGAAAATTGAGCACCTGTAGTAGGTGCTGGTGTCGTAGCTCCACTTCACACCCACAGGGAAGTGGTTCTCAACTGGTTACTGGCGGCAGCAAGTTAAACAACAAGCATATTCCAGTAGTTTGTTTGTGCTTTGACACCGTGGTGTTTACCCAGCACCTCAGAGGCATGACAGCTTGCTGTGGGCTGTGGCTCAGAGCCACGATGGTGGACAGGGCATGGCTGCACACTGGCATTCACACTGCTGCCCTCTTAGCACTCTGGGTGAGAGGAAGGCTGGGAGTTTACGTGGCTGGCACTAGTTTAAGTCATGAAACTGCAGTTTAGTTATTCAAGCAGTGGCTATATTTTTGTTCGCTGCATTCTTCATATTTTTGAATTATTATTTACATATTTATGTACATTTACATTCACATCTAGTTAAGAAAAATACAGTTATCATCTTTATCTTTATTATCAGATAAATCTTAATTGGCACTCTTTTGTTTCAGCGGCAATCCTACTGTATCCTTTCTACTTTACCAGGCCAAGCATCACACATTCACACATACTGTACATTAACAAACAGATGACGCCAGTATGACTGTGTTGTCATAAGAACTAATAAACTACCTTTGCCAAATGAAACCACCAAATGACATGATTTACATTGCATAAAATCTAAAAACCAGACGGAAGTAGTAATGGAAAAATTCCCATGTCTGCCACTCCATGTGAACACTGACAAAACATTGGAAAAAATAAAATATCCATTTGAAAATAATTCAAATTGACCCATTTGGAATATAAAAGTGAAGATGGAGTTCAGTAAGTTTTTAAGTTATTCTTATTTCTAATGTATATAAAAAAAGTCCTTTTCTTGGCTTCACCCTCTATGCACGTGTAGCTAAACTGCACTGTTTTGACTTCTTTCTCTTGCTTGGTTCTTCACCAGCATCACTCTGGATCATGAAAGTACCGTAAACCTTCAGAATGCATTTACAATAGTAAAGAGGCCCATAAAAATATCTTCAACCCCACTGAGTGTGTCATGTTACTCTGGTAGCTATAGTGCCATGATTGAAAGACAAACCTGACACAAAGACACAAAGCATTTTTTCCTGCCGAAGACTGGTTTCAGTCTCTTTTTAACCATGAGTGTTACTGTAAATGATGGAAAGCCACCGCTAGACCTGTTTTTTTCTAAGTCATGGGGCGGCACAATGAATCTAGCAGAGGGTGAAACAAAGGGCATAACTTCTACAAAGTTGTTATTTTTCCCAGTAGGTGCACTGGAGCTTTAGGACAAAAACAAATCCATTTGGAAATTTTACTGCTTTGTCTGTGTTATGCTGCCTGGAGGGTGTCCATGAAAAACCAAAAGATATCTAATAAATCACTCATCTGTGGTTTTACCTCTTCAGACGTTATATTGGCAGCGAGCTGTCATATGTTTTAGGTACAGTCTTACATCACTCTTCTCTATTCTCCCGAAGCAAAACAAGGTAATAAAGCTTGAACAAGACCTTTTGTTTTTCTGGTTTTCATCGTTATGAAAATTATTAGCTGACTCCAACAGAAGATATATAGACTCTTATGTCTTGTAATCTTTCTTTTTTTAGTAGTGAAATGTTTATGTTATAGCATCTGTGAAGTTATTGTCCGTTTGGCATTTTTGATTTCTGATAAACTTGCTTTTTTGTCTTGGAAACAAAATAAGGTTTTTTTTAAATTTCTCATTTATTCTGTTACTGGGGATTTGAAGTTTAAAAGGGCTAAAACTTTGAATTTATACAACCTTCACTGAAAAAAGAATTTAAACACAGCAGCACCCGACTGAATCCACTGTTTGGTTTAGTAAGTAAGTAGTACACATTCACATTTATTTGTTTATCACATCTTTAGAGCCAGTCTCAGAGGAAATTAACTCCACTGTGGCCTGTGAAGTTATCAGCATCACTCAGATTTTATGCTCAGCTTTGATTTTGTGGGGCTTTTTTGTTTTGTCACATCAAAGGGGGAATGTAGATTTCTGTGTAGTCTGGGTCTGTCTCTCGGAGCAGAGAGATGAAATGTTGGGTTACATAAGATTGTAAGAACGAAAAGGCAGTTTATGCATGTGCGCCTGCAAAGCCTCACTGATTCTAGGACTTTCTAATGGAGCAGGCCTCTGCGGCAACCAAGCCCGCTGACAGCTCCCTTTCCTGTAAAAGCAAAGCCCTGTCGTCGGAGCAGTAAAGAATAAGACACACAGCCCCTAGCTGGCCAGTATTATCATTTACAATAATTTACATCATACAAGAGCCTTTTACACAGTTGATTGCTTGTTGACATTCTTTTCCATCGAGTGTGGTTATTTTTATGCTTGAGAAGGTATGTGCATGTGTGATGGAGCCTAAATTGACTCACATATTATCGTGCTGATGATTGGAGAATCCAGGCTCTTCATAGCTGTGGTGCTCTGGATAGAAAATTGAGGATAAAAGAATGAGATGAGGATGTTTGTTGAGGAAGGGCAAATCCCTTATACTGTATTGTTTTACAACCTTCTAAATGTCAAGCTGTGGAAAACCCATTACTCTTCATGGATGAGTACAGTGTGCATTGCAGTGCCAGTTTTCTTTTCTTACTCTCTAAGTTGCCATGTTGGAGCTGCAGCCATGCTGTTCCAGAAAGTATCCAACAAATCAGACAAAAAAACAAAACGATAAAAAAAAAAACTTTTTGCTCAAGGCGTTCAGAACAAGAGAACCAGAGCTAGTGAATTTTTCAGATTTCATTCCTAATGCTGTGAGCAACAAAACCCCATTTTCGGTTCACATCTATTGAAGTGGATAGTTGGAGGAAGCAGTGTGGCCGGAAAACTTAAAAAACACTAGCAGGTAACACTAAAACTACAGTATCTGCATGGTTAGGCACCATTGGGAAAATGGGTAAACATATCTGCTTTTTATAGGCAAGATTTTACAGCCTAAAGTACCTTATAACAAGGGAACGTGAGCAGTAACTCCACTATTGTATTTGTTTAGTATCAAGCAGCACTGTGGGAAAACACTCCACAGAACATCACTGCTGTCCAGAGAAGCCCATCGCACTGGTGACTAAAACCAACTGTTTCTTCGTAATGTTTTCACACACAGCATGGCACAACTCAGTGACCTCAGCTGATACAGTAAATTACTCCTGAATTATCAATTTGGCTTGTATGCCCAGTTGGAGGGGGGCTCTCCTCCAACATGTTCTCCAAAAACCTGTGACAGAGCTGCAAAAATGCATTTGGTGACTCCCATGAAAGTAGAAAACGGGTTTATGAGGTCTGTGGGAGGGCACAGTGGTTGGTAATTAGATAGCATAAAAATCTTCAGCCTCTACCAGCCCAGTGGCAGTGAATAGGAGCGAAAAGTAAACCAAACCTGATGTCTGTGCTTTATGTGCCTTATTTTTTATATATATTGTTTTACATTTATGAGTGTTTCCATGCCCTCGACACTTCCTCAACTCTTTGCATCACTGACCCTGCTCCTCCTCTTTTCATCTGCAGCGCAGTATATCTCCATTATGGTTTAGCCTCGGATGTAGGCCGCTAACAGAAACAGGATGTGCCGGACTGTAGTTTGAACATGCTTCTGTCTCTGTTTTCCCACAGATACTCCCCCGCTCAGATTGGGACCACAAGAGAGGCTCCCGAGGATCACAGGTTAGCACTGTGCACACAAAAAGACACACTAGTAGTAATAATAATCATAAACAGTTGACAGGAAAATGCACACACACAGCTCCCTTGTGTCTGTCACTCACTCACACACCTCATAAATGATGCAAAAAAGAAAAGTCCAGCCACTAATAGGGGCTTTTCACACACTCATTTTAACCATGGTTAAACAGCATGTTCAGAGGTGACAGCACCTTGTTGTACTCTCTTAGGCTGAGGATGCAGCTCTGTGATTTGGCTGCACAAGCTATTAAAGGTCAGGGAATTGAAACTAGAAAGACTTGGCACAGGGGACACAGCTTGCAGAGGGCGGTTACACACAGCCCCATCCTTGAGATTACCTTCTTAATGTGTGTGTGTGCGTGTGTGCTTGTGTGTGTGTGCGTGTGTGTGTGTGTGTGTGTGTGTGTGTGTGTGCTTGAGAGCTGTTACAGAGTTTAAGGGCAGGACTCTGGAGTACATGAAGAACAAACACTTTAGGGTGGCTATATACTCTACAGTAGGTGTGTGTTCTCTTCTGACGGTTCTCCCATTAGAAGGACATCCTATAGAAATGACAACACATCTATGATGACAACGCTTGGGTAGTGGTAAATGCCGCAAAGTTGTGGTTGGCAAGAAAATTAGGGGATGTTTCATGAATCGCAATCATAACTGTGCAGCGCAGGATTGGCTTGAAATCAAATTTTACACTGTATAATTTCCCGGATGCTAAGACTCATAGAACAGTATATCTGTTCCCAAAATCTGCCTTCAAGTGTTATCCCTGCAGAGCAGAGAAATGCTCAAATAGCATGTTACTCTTTTGAAATATTGTCTGAGGCTCAAATCAATTTATGTGGGGTTGGTAGGCAAGCACATATTTTTTGATCGATGCCCTCCCTAAGCTGCCATTTCAGCTCAGTGGTCAGTTCTGTCTTTTTTACATTTGGGTACGCAGTGCATTCATCAGTGGAATCCTGTAATGATCCAAAGACTGATGAGAAGTATAAGAAGTCTAGACTTGCGTTGCCATTTCTCGCCATCTCCTGACTGTTTTCCCTTAGGTGTGCTCTCGTGGGTCGGGTTGATGGTCAGTGAGCCTGGCTGTGCTTTACTGTGCCTACTGCGTTTAAATCACACACCTCACTTTAGCCGGTGATCAGAGCAGTTGATTGATCTTCACTTTGTTATATTCACCAACAGCACACACATCAGCAGGCTCATTTTCCAAAACCACATCTTTCTTTCCCCCTTGGGCCAGAGCTTGCAGTGGATATGTTAGCTTAAGGATTGACAGTAAACTTATGTATGGAAAGAGCTATTTAAATATTTGTATTTGACTTGAAAACACATTGGTTTTGGAACATTACCCGGGGAGATTATTGGAGAAAAGAGTGCTTGTAGGCCCATATCTTGTGACTGTTATTCTAAATTACAGAAAGGCTGGAAGAGTGGTCTATGAGGCAGACAAGCCATGACTTCGCAGTCATGTTAAAGATTTCTCAAAATGACTGAGATCACTTGAGATCAGTGTTTCTTAATCTGCGGGTGTGAGAGTGGAAATAGGTCACTGCTCTTTTACTGTTTGGTCCCATCATGACTAGTGAAGTACTGTATCATTAAATTAGGCCCTGTGGCAAGACAACATTTAAAGCTAAAAGACGATTAAAACATTTAAGTACCTGCTCTTTTTGACTGTCATCTGTCACAAATGATATAGACACTGTTATCGAGCTTCACACAAAAAAACTCTGAGAAAAACTGCAGAATTAAATGACATTTTAACTTGGGTTTTTGTTGTAGTGTGCCTGTTCAGTTAGCAAGATTTTAAAAACCTTGCAACCATGCCCACTGGAGTGCTGATGACACCTGTATGTGCTTCTGCCTCTACCAGTCATGTGTGTTTGTCTCTGTACCTCTGTTCTTTTAATCTTAGTTGGCTCCTTTGTTGGAATCAAACACCCTGAAATATTGTGAAGGAAAAACAAACCTCTCCTTGGAGATGAGATGGCTGCATGTTAGGGGTCAATTGGCCTGACCTTTCCCACTAAAACTTTAATGAGGCAGTTTTTTTGTCGGGGGGGGGGGAGGTTCTTCCCCACATCCCCAAACACCTCCCTTTTTAATAAAATATATAATAGCGTGTAATTGTAACCTGGCCACAGCCCATGGTCTGGCTTAGCACAACTTCAGTCTTAGCTGACAGAGGGCTTGTAAGGGGAGCTGGGTCACTGTGGGGGTGAGAGTTGTTTGGGGAAGAGGGGGAAGTGTAGTGCTGCTGGACGTAGTTTTGGCTGCAGGAGCTGATGCAGGGAGCGCGGAGTGTCTCGGTGGGGTTTTATGTAACGGTTATGCTGTGATTCACACTGTATCATTGCTCTGTTATTCTAAGTAGAGAACACCACCATCTCCCAGGCTCCCGTTCAGCCTCTTCAACTAATCCATCTCGACAGACATAATCAGGGCCATTACACTGAAAGAGAAAAGTGCATAGTAATCATTTTTTTAAACATGCTGGGAGTTCTGCAAAGATTTAATTAACGAAAAACAAAGTAACGGACGCACTTTAGAAATTTATTTTTTTTAATATTTGCACCAGCTACTTGCTCAGCAGATTCCTGTATCACAGTGTGATAGTTTGTGTGTGGGGTTAATTGCAGGATAAGCACTGCAGTGTGTGTATCTGTGCCTTATGAAGAACCAGGACTGCTTACATTATTAAAATGCATTTACTAGGAGAATCAAATGCCATTCTCCAGTAGACCCCTGAGGCATTTGTCCGGTCCCTAGCTCTCCTCTGGGATACATTATATTCTCACCACTGCACAATTTTAAGAAGGCCACATATCACCAGTGTTTTACTAGAGGCTTAGAGGACTGTATGTTTAGACAAGGGAACCAAGGGTTCAAAGGGCATGTAGTGGACCATCTCAGAAATTACAAATATGTGACCTCCGTGTCTGTGTATCCATTAATTATTGCCAGTAGACAGTAGGATCAGTGTTTTGTTTGTTGCACAAAATGCACCTCATCTATCTTCTGCAGTTATTGGCAAATACATGTGGACACAGCAGGAACTCAAGTAATCAGATTTTCATCTCCCAGTGTTGTTGCAATGATTGAAGTAAATGATATTTCACATGAGAAATTTATATTTTGTATGTGCACATATTTGCTGGGTTTTTTAAAAGAAGGTTTAGCTAAGTCTAGTCTGGAATTTGCAAGTGGCTTGATACATTAAAACAGCACAAAAATTATTTGCAATTAATATGTGGTCCATATTCGGTGTTCGTACTGCAACTAAATTAACAGACACAGCTAAGCAGGGGCTAGAGTACAGTGAGTCTGTGTGGACAAACAGCTTTTCACTCTTAAGGAGTGATTGCTGGTTTGTTTTGACTGGCCCTCAGTTTGGTTTACATGAAATTCTGAGCGAGTGTTAATCTATGGCATGTCTATTAATGTGCTGTTCCAAACTATGTTCTCACAGGCAGTTAAGAGCATTGATCATGTACATGGTTGTTATTCATAGTAAAACATTTTAACAAAACGTTCTTGCACAGTTTAGTGTATGAATTGGCTTACGTAGGAGTCATAAAAACTGTTTATTGACACTACTAGCCATTTTTTATTGAATGTAGAATGTCAACAAAAGCTGTGGGTTTGTGACCAGATATCACACTGATTTGTGGTAATTTTGTGACCAGAGGTGCTGGCATTGGCCAGATTAGGGGTATCAATGGGTGTGCAAAGAGCTGGCGTCTGTCAAATCAGGTGCTTTCCTGTGTTTTAAAAGCAGTGTTTCTTCTGCTAAGGTTTGGCCACGTACTGTAAAAAAACACCAAATGGCTGCAACAGGAAAGAATCCACATACTCTAAATTGTTTCTACTTGGATTGAAGAAGGTCACTATGGTTTAATCTTCAATGGTACAAAACAGTCCCATGCATTTAAAAAGAGGATAAATCTTACTCTAAATTATCCCACTGTTAAAATGCCCTTGAGGGTATTTAACATCTATAAACACAACACACTAAAGTGCAACACACTGTCTAGTGTTGTGTGGCCCCAGCACTTATTTAAAGCAACAGTTTGACATCTTTAGAAATGCGCTTATTTGCTGTCTTGCTGAGGGTTAACTGAAAGGATCAATTCCACTCTTGTGTCTCCATAGTAAAAATACATTTATTTTACAGCCAGCCTAGCTCTGCCTGAAGGTACGGATTAAACAAACACTATACAGTGTTTAATTTGTGAGATTTAAAGCTGCTGGCAGGTGGACCGGCCTTGCAGGTGGTGTTGCCTTTGGACAGAGCCAGCCTAGCTGTCTCCCCTTTATTTCAGTCTTTGTTCTTAACTGGTTGTATATGGAATCTACGATAGAGACGTGGCATTGATATTTTTATTTAACTCTTCGGTTATTATTATTTTTGTTATTATTTTGTAATTTTTGGGGTTGGGGGCTATCTGCTTATATCGCCTTTAAAAGAAAGATTTTTATGTCTCCCTTGAAAACAGGGCGATGATGAATCATTTTAAAAACAAGGAAGCTGTTGTTTCACTGATCAAAGAGACTTTTTTTCTTTTATTCTCCACAATTTCAAGTAGTTACTCCCATAAATCCTCCACACAACTGTGCGAGAAGCTGGATCCCTAACTATCTCTGAAGGTTGTATTTCTCAGAAAAATCTCTATAGAGAGGAATGTGAGCCAGTGGCAGAGGCTTGTTGACAGTTCCCAGATGTGGATGTGTGTTACTATAAATGTGGTGTAAGGCAACAATACAAAAAGATAATGTATATTTTGGCAACCATTTAGAAAATAAGTAATTTAAGACATACAGTCCCAATATATATAGATATCAATCTGAGGGTTTGATGTAATTTACAAACACTGCAGGCATGTCAAAGGTAAGAAAATACACCATGGTAATTAGAGAAAAATATTCAGGAATTCACGCCATTTTAACATCTGTTTAAAAGCTTTTATCTGTGATACTCACAGTACCTTTGCCCAGACGGGGGTCACTGTATGTGGCTCATCTGAGTTCTATCCTCTCAGACAGTGAAGCTTACTGCTACAGAGTTGGCCATGGCTGATGAATGAAACTGGTCGTCTAACCTGACAGAATATCCTTATATAACCTCATGATATTATGTAACTTACTTGCAACGTGATCTCTTACAGGATGTCCATTGATGATTTTTTGATGTTTTAGGTTGCATATTGTTGTAAGAGCAGGAAAATCAGAACTTGTCTTCCAGCCAAGATGTAGTTTTTAAAAGATAAATAAAAGCCTAAACAGGGATGGTTGGGAGACTCTAACTTCTTGTCTCTGTTGAAGGCTTTCGGAGACAATGGTAGATATATATTTTTAACAGCACATGTTTCTTATGCAGCAAGGATTGCATATAGTAACAGATAGGTTTTTACCACTTTTTCAGGCAAATAAGAATAGTACAAATCCAGGGGAAGCAAGATTCCCACTGTGTACTCAAAGCTCATGTCTCAATTGCTACCCATGCACCTGGAGCCTTTCACCACACTTTATTTTTCATGTCGGTTTTTGGGCATTAAGTGGCTTACTCCTAGTACAAAATACACCCAACACATTCATCATTCCTTCCCCTTTGTGGCCCCTTAGGTCCAATTTTGGAGTTTGTCAAGCTTGGTGACGCAAGGCTCTGGATGCACATGTTTATCTAGTAGTTGCTTATGTGTTAGTGTCACTGTGCTGTATATTTGCCTTTGTGTATGTTACTTGTGTTTTCATGTCACTTTTGCGGTCTGAGAACTAGGGGTGGTGACGCTGCACATGTGTGTGTTTGGAGATGCTAAGGCCCCCTAAGGATCACTGTTGTTGTCTCCGTCCAGCCAGATGTTCACCAGCAGCCACATTTACCTTTGACCCCCTTTTTAGCAAAGTCCTAAATCCGCCTGTAAATTAGCCGAGAGACAGTTGTTTACATCTTATCGTCATTGCTTGCATTAGAGCAGAGCAGCCAATAGGAAATAGGCAAAAGAGAAAAAAAATAAATAAAAGAAGAAATGAGATACAAGAGAATGCTTGTCTGTCCAGAAATTTTCCATCAGATGTCCCAGTGGATCTCTCTGTGTCTTTAAAAGACATTAACTGTGTCTACTCACTGGTAATATGTCAAATCTATCAATAAATGTTTGTCATCACATGTGGATAACCTTATGTGGAGGAAGGCCCTGCAACCCACTGAACACACACCTTTTGTATTTTTGCAGACCAAAAGGAAAATTGTATAAATACAGTAACTTATTTGATGTGACTAGGAAAATAAAATGCAAGACCTTCACTGTTCCCACAAGTGGAGACAAATGAAGGGTGTTCACACATGTGTTGTTCAGGTCAACCTCTTGCCACTTAGCCAGTGTAAACAGAATAATTTTGGTTGCCTGGCGGCTGGTGTCAAAGTGAATGGGACATTGGGGGAGAAAAATCATATAACATTCTTTGGGGGAAAAGGGAACTCACAAGCTTATTAGATAAATTAGCTTGCAGCCAAGACTGACCTGTGTTTAGTTGTGGTCGTTCAACTGATCTGGGCACAGCAATTAAGAGTAAGTTGTGAACATTTCACTTTACCCTGTGAAACAAGGCTGGCTCACACTACGCTGGTGCCTTCAAAGCCGTGGGGCAGTCGGTCAGAAACGGATGATGGCTGTTGGCCGTCTGAGAGGTCAGGAGTGAGGAAGTCAGTGGTGAGGCTCCTGCTGGGACATTGCTAATGAATCCACTCATTAAGCATTAAGCAAGTGCTTCACAGCTGTTCTGAACATGTTTCATTTTGTTGCTGAGGACTTTTAAAGGCTGCTAGTCAACTCCTACTACTGTGAAGTACCACTCCCTGTTCCTCCTCGTGTTTTTGCTTTCCCTGAGCTAAAGGTAGCCATATAAGGTGTAGAATAAATGTCTTGGATGTGTGAGTGCATGTAGGTGTGCACATTTACAGTATGTGAGACTGCGTGTGTGATAACACAACTACAACGCTTGGCAGAATCTCATACCAATAATATTATTGAATAGTTCCTGTAATAGTGGTTTTAATCAATTATCAGTTGTTTTATTATTTTTAATGTTGAAGTGAATTTTAGTGTTATCATTTGCTTTATTTTGTTGGTTTCTCCCTAAGCTACTGAATGTTGACATTTGAAAAAACTGTTATGACGGTTTACATCGGCCAAAACTCCTGCTCAATGTTTATTTTACCTATTGTACAACTTTTCTCCAAAATTACTTTTACATGAAGACTGCAGCAACTTTCAAATCTTTATGTATCAGCCTAATTGTAAATACATTGATATCAAAAGTTAAAGTGCTTCCAGTGAATGCAAGCTGAAACATGAACATTATTGTATATTAGTTCTGTATTACGTTTTACTTCAATATTTGATCTGTTTTACTGATGCATTAATATGCAGTCAGTGCTCAGAGAGAAAGCATTGTTTCAGCTTTCTCTCAGGTGGTTTTGTGTTAGCAAAGAACAGGCTAACATGCATCATGTTTTAAAATCCATTAGAGAGTTAAGTCACATTAAGTACAAAAAGCTCAGAAATGTGCTCAACAATAGAAGTCTATTTAAGTAAACACGCTACTTCAAGACAGTTTTCAAGGGTAAGGATGTTTGTCTTAGTGCAAAATCATAAACTACTCTGTAACTCCAGTTTGACTGCCAGGTCCGTAGGATAAACAACACAAGTGATGCCAATGTCACCGTTAACCACATTATGTTCTCACAAGGGAGCTGCTGACACAGTTTGTGCACCTGCTCTTCACGGCTGCCAACAAGAAGCTGCAGCCATTAATTAGCATCAACTCACTTTACCTATAGCTGCCATGACATTTCATTTTTTGTCTCTCTGTCTCCCTGTGTCTCCCTTCTTATAGTCATCAGGCACCACTGTCATGGTGGACATAGCGGTGATGGGAGAAGCCCACGGACTAATTACAGACCTGTTGGCTGACCCTTCTTTGCCTCCCAACACCTGCACCTCCCTGCGGGCTGTCAGCAAACTGCTAACTACCCAGCTCACCTTCCAGCCTCTGCACCGGCCACGCCCGGCTCCCCTGCTCAACCCCAACGATGCCTACATCTGCTCCGACTCAGAAGAAGGACCAGAAAAAGGAGAGAAGACATCTATCCACAAGGTAAACAAATGAAAAAGACAGAGTGTCGTGATTTACTCGTTACTTGTAAGTTATGCAGTGCTAAGTAGTCGAGATGAAAGTGGGTATATTTCACCTGAATATCAAAAGTCAGAACTGTTCATCAGATGTAGTCAAGACCCAGACACAAAACAATTTGGTTTGGAAAAAGGTGAAATAATCCTTAAATGGAAATATGGTCCACCCTATAAAAGTCAAATGATTTATACACCACGCAGTGCTCACCGCACATGTTAATCTTTTAGCCCATGTTTCAGCTAATGAGGGCTTCCTGCTCTAAGAGCTTTTAGTATCAAATGAAGGAGTGTATTTTCAAAGAGTTGAGTGAAGAAAAATAGAGCGCGTCAACTGCTCGGAGCCCTGTTCTCCCTGTAATAGCCACAGCTGTGTCAACATGACAGATGTGCAGAGCCAGACAGTGTGCATGTGTTTATGTGAGTTGAGTAGAAGAGGGAAGGCAAACATAAAAGTGGACGGACGTCTCAAACCGTTACAAAGAGGAAAGTGTCAACAAAAAAGGACCCCCACCACAATTATGGATCCAGCTATTAGTCTGAGGAAGACACCTATGTTCACTGCTTTGGAAGCTGGTTCATAATCGATGGTGTCAGCTGGTGTGTATCTTACATCATCAGAACTTTGTAAAAGACAAACTGTTTCATGACGTGGACAGTAAGGCTGTGCTCATTAGGCCTCTGAACTGTGTCTAACTCCCCAGGAGGAGAACAGCAGGAGTACTGAGAGAGGAGGTTAGCAAAGGGGTGAAAAGCCCTGTGATTGCTGCTTGCTGGTTAGGCCTTTTAAGCACTTTTCCAAAATGTATCTTCTTTAGCTGCAAAAATGCGACTGTATTAGAAGCACATTCTCTGCAAAATGTGAATGACAGAGCACATACTACTATTTATTAAAACAAATTACATTGATCTCATGTTCGTTATTTGCAAAGTTATAGATAAAAACATGAGCAAAATACAAAACAAAAACACTAGCCAAGAGGAAGAAGCACTTTGCAGTGCAGACCTTACTCCATAAACTGATGACTGACATTAGAGACATTAGACATTAAAGCACAAAACTGGTAATATCATACTGTATATAAAGCTTCCAGGAAATCTGAAAGCACAAGACTCTTGTTGTAAGTATTGAAGCTTCAGTATCCATTACACAGTATTTCCTTCTGACCTAGAAACACTGCAAATAGCGTTGGGTAGATTTCCGGGGGAGTGGTCACAGTTGTGATAAACAAACAAGTTCAAAATTGAAAAATGCTAATGTACAAAACAAGTACAGTACCAGTTGGAATGAACAGAGATTGCAGGCAAAATAGAACTAAAGACTGAATATAAAACTCACGATAGACAAACCTCACCCTGATAATGTAAAGGTACACTATAAAGAGCATTAACAGGGTTACTAATGCTATGAATGCACGTGTGAGAGACTGAACAATTTGTCTGTCTCTGTGAACGATAAAGTATAATTGCAGTTTTTTCCACAAACAATACAGCAAAATTACATTCATTGTTAGGGTTCTGTAGGATAGGGTTCTAAAACATTGTGCTAAATATGCAGGAAATCCTAAATGTCAATATACAGAACTGATGAGGTAAATCATAGGAATGAGGCTAGAGAAAATTCCCCTTTCAGGCCTCTGGGTTCAATGATGTCTCGTGTGTATATCCAAAAGACTTCCCTCTGCTTAAATCTGGCTATAATATCTCCTCCTCTAGGAGATGTTTTGACATCCTCAATTGTGTTAAAATGCAATGTAGCTGCAGATCCATGGCTAGCTTTCATATAATGATGGGCTATAGCATAGACTTCCTCTCTCTTCCTTGAATGGCTGTCTTATGTTCTGCGCTGTGCAACTTTTTTTGTTTTGTTTTGGTTTGGCCTACGCAAACCACGCCACATGGGAAACTGGGCATATAAATTACATTAGTGGTATTGCAATTTGCAGAAATAAGTCCAGTCACAGAGTTGAATCAGCGCTGACAGCAGCAGGCATCAGCTGTAACTTTGTTTTTCTGAGCATGGCTTGGTTTTTCTATTTAGCAACTGATTTTTGTGTGTGTGTGTGTGCAAGGCTATCATTAAAGAACTATAGAGCTGCAAAATCACTTCCATAGCACCACTAATCCACTTTTTGATGTACAATATTTTGTGCATGTCCATATTAGTTTAGGTTTTTGGTATGCATGTGCAATTAAATTCTGTGCCTTCTAACATAAAAAAAAAAAAAAAAAAAAAAAATTCTGTCTGTATTGGTCTTAAAAGAAAGTGAGAACCACATCCCCTAAAGTGCCCTAAACCAACACACTGTATGAGTGCGCTAGCGCTGAGTATATAATGCTGTGCTGTGAATGGGCTCATTCAGGATTCTGAGGCGATCTTTACTAGGTCACCCTGCAGAAAGCTGAGAGATAGAGTTTGCCATGTGTAGTGCTGCTGTGCCAAGCTGCTGCATGGCTCTGAACAGATGGAGGCATCACAAGGGCACAGACCAAAGAGAAAGAGCAAAGAAAACAGATATAAAGAGAGCGGGTGGGAGACAAAACAGATTGACAGAGAGAATGAGAAGCAGAGAGGCAGAATCCTTCCGACGAAATGCATCTGTGCAATGCAATGCTGACCTAGTATCTGATAAAGTTCCAGGAGGAACAATATTAGCACAACCGTGTGCTACTATCCACCAGTCAGTAATGACCCCAGTGTTCGTTATTCTGGGATCCAGTGAAGAAAAACACCCCCACTTCCCCAAATCATGAAACATTTTCAGGTTGCTGTTGCATCATTTGTTACAACTCGAGCAGCTGCAGGAAAGATCTGTCTCATCTAGATGATCCATAGGACTGGAGACAAAGCGAATAAGCATTAGCTTTATCTTACAGGTGGGACTACTTTTAGAGATTTTATCTAAATGAAAACACGATTACAGCCGTGTTTTTTTGACTCTAGCAGTTAATCATCAGTGGAGATTTTAATCATTTTTAATACAGCAATAAGAAGTTTGTTCTAGTGTTAACTCTGTGTGTGTGTGCGTGTGTGTTTGCGTGTGTGTGTTTTCAATTTCCCATGTGCACAGCGTCTGAGGCGGAGTTTCCACCCTGGTCTCCTGAGAAGGATTTCTTCCACATGGACCACCACCACCTCTGCCACTGGTCTGCCCACCATTGAGCCTGGGCCCGTCCGAAGAGACCGCAGTGCCAGCATCAAACCTTACCATGAAACACTCATCTGCAGGTACCTGAACTGTAACTCAGAGACTCGTGACATATTCTTTTTATGTAATTTGTTTTCTCCAGTACGTATACCGCACCTTATTCATCTTCACCCTCTCACTTTTGTTCAAATGGTAGATCCATCAAATGCAGCCCCATTCCCTTTAGTTTGTGCTTTCTATTATACATTCTTTAATTCTAAAAAAGGGATTACATTAAAAGATGAATATGATTGACTCCTCGAAGTTTATGTTATACGTTTATAAGTTTAACATACTAATTAGGACATATCCTACAACATTATACATATGGGTGGTGCAGATGCTTTAAGGAAGACTCTTAAAATGGCTGCAGTGTGACTCTACCAAAGACATCAGCGTAAGGGAACAATAATGGTGCAGCAGTTTGGAAAAGGATGTGTGTGCTATGGGAGCCAGAATGGAAATATGCCCCACAGGCGAACACATTAACCTGAATAACTAACACGCACATCAACTCTCAGCACATTAAGGCTGAAGATAGCACAAGACTCAGACTCGTGGTTCTGATGCACAAAGATCTGTATGCATGTGGTAATGGACAATTTGGGGTTTTAAGGATTTTTGTGCTTTTTGGGAGAAAATGTGATTAGGGTGGAGAAGGTTGTAAGATTTGTGTAAGGGCCGATGACAATTTGTGTGCATTCGGAGGTTTTTGTGTGCATGAAAACATATTTCTTCGTGGTGGGGTTTGTGATTGGATGCAGTTTGTTTTGCAAAAGCCGACCTCAGAGTTTCATTGTTTTCAGACAGGGCTAATACACATGCAGTGAATCATTAGAGATCAACACACAAATAAATGTGTTTGCATCTGCAGTTTTTGTTTTGCTAGTGAATCACACCAATGGATTCAATCTTGAATAAACACAGGGTTCTAATTTATCAGAGTACTTTCAGTGTGAACTACATGTATTTTAACATAATTAACTGTGAATCAGTGAAGACATTTCATTCCTCACAATTACTTTGTGATTACTGTGACGTCATGTTTGGACTATTGTTGAGCAGATCAGGTTAAAACGGGCTTTTTTGATGAATTTTAAAGAGGTAAAAAATGGAGATTAGGCTTGAAGTCTTTCAGCTGTGCATGTTCACGTGGACTTGAATATGAGTTATTGTGCATACAGGATTTTTTTATGATGTGAATGCACAAGCTGTACTAGACAGCACATACTCACTGTCTTTAAAATATTAACGATGCCTCAGCAAGAAAGAGTCTCTTTGTGTTTCTTCTACCTTATTCTGTTTCTCCCCTGTCGAGTTCGTGTCACAGGCACAAAAGTCTTCTGATGGAGACCAGCTTTGTCTGCAAATATAGATGCCTTTGGATACATCTGTGCATAGCAGCGTTACAGATGTCTGTAGTGCGCAAAACCAGTGGGACAGCTTAGTACACAGAGTAGGTTGTAGGTTTGTGTGGATGTGTGTGGTTGTTTTACAGTGGTAACTTAAGACTGAAATGTTGTATATGAACATTTGTCTGATCTCAAACCTGAGCTTAAATATTCATGTGTAGGGCAACTTTAGAAAGCCATGTCTGAAATCTGATTTTAAAGACAAACTGAAAAGAGTTTAGACAATACAAAAGAATGATGACTGTTTGTGTGTGTATGTATGTATGTGTACATACATACAGAACAACAATGGATTTTGTTTCTTTCTTTTTGTATTAATACAGCTATTTAACAAAACCTATTTCCTTCAATTTTGTATTCGAATACTCCTCCTTTTTTTTACAAAATGTGAAAATACAAACCTCATAGAAACAGAATATGTATAGTGGCCTCAGATTTCAGAACAAACATAATATCTGGAATTAGAGATTAAAATCAGCTCACTCATGTACTTACTGGACCAGGCAGCAAACGTTTAGATCTAACAAATGACTCATTGCTACTTGCTTTTGCAAACTCCCTGAAACTTGTTACCTATTGTAAAACAATCAGGTGTTTTGGATGTAAAATGAGCCATGACTCTGCAACTGCATGGCCTATTTCCCACCTCGGATTAATTTAGAAACTAATTTAGGTAGATAGTTTTGAAGAAATGTCTTGTTTCCCCAAATGTTGCCATGTTTTGTGTGTGTGTGCGCGCGCACGTGTGTTTTTCAATTTGGAAATAAAAATCACTGCCCAGCAATGATACATTTATCCAGTCAGGTGTACACAGTGTTTATCTTTGTGACAGAGCACACTCTTATCGTGGTAGATTGAAAGTACTACAGTATTTGGTTAGTGTGATACTCATGTGGGTTAAGAATCGTACTGAAGATGACAGTAGGGGCAGTGTATTTTGAGTACTGCAACCAGGGCCTTTAGTCTTATTCTTTATGATTTGGACTTCTTCTTTTATTGGGAAATCATAATTTAACAGGGCAACAATACTTTGCTTCTAGTTTTTTGGCTAACAAGTTGGGAAGACCATTTCCTGTTTCAGCTTGGATGCCTTTGCACAAAGCAAAGGTTTTTTTTAGTGTGGAGCTCTGGCCTTCACTGAGAGCCCTCTCCTTAACCAGATCAAACGCTGTTTGGGTGAATTTAAATGTCAAAAACTTCAGCAGTAGCTTTCAAACGACATTTTCTCCCCTGTTTGACAATATCTCACCATGTCATGTTCAAAAACTGACATGTTTAAAAATTGTCGACAATAGTCTGCAACCGTTAAATCCAACTTTCACTTCTAAATAAAATTGTTTACTGCAGTGCGTTAGCAGCACTGTAAAAAAAAAAAAAATCCCTGCTTAGTGTTTTGTTTTGTGTTGAGTCCTCCAAAGAACTGTGTGGGCTGCATCTGTCAGGGGCTTGTTTGGGTCTGTTTGCACAATGACAGTGTGATACTTGAACACGTTCTGTAAATGTAAGCACACTGAGCAGCTTCTGTACACAAAGCCCTGTCGCCTGGTCTTAAAGCTCAACCCAGCCCAGCAGCGGGCCCCAACTATGGCCACTTATGGCGGTGTGAGTATAAACAAACACCTGGCCCTCTCCCCAGTCACCAGAACCTCACATTTACCACAGACAGACAGACACACACATACACACACTTCAACGCACTGTCACAGCTGCTTCTTCTGGCACTGGTTGTACAGACACAATTGGAGAGTACAGAGAGTCTCTGGGTTTCGTTAACTGCAGCTGAGGGCTCTCTTCTGAGTAACACTTCATTGAAATTTTGTTTTACGCATATGGCTCTTAACAAGATGAAAAAAGGAGCTGGTAGGGCTTTAGTGCATTAAGACACTTAAACAGGGCCCACGCCTGTTGACAACTATTCACTGTTGTTGGGATCAAACCTGTGATGGTCTCTTTGCAATCGGCAACCTGCCAAAACATCATCTCTCAAGTGGTGCCTTAATACAACAATACCAAGTTTTAGCAGAGTGGAAGGGAGTGTTTTTGTAATTTATGTTCTGTAACCTGCGTTTGTCAGTGTTATCCCTGTTGAGACCTGGCCAAGACAGCAGTAACACCTAAATGTCACAACAGATCAAACAAAACACCAATAACTGCTCCTGATGTTTAATAAGCCCTCCCAGAAAAGTGAGAGGCGAAAGAGAGAGAAAACACACAGAGTTGAGGTTGGAAGAAAATGAACACATGGCTTCAATTGCCTTTTCTCTGCTCCATCATCAAATCTGTACAATCTTAATTAGGACATTAGGCTTCTTTTTTTTCTACTTTCTTTTTCCATACTGTCAGCTTTCAGTGACGTACAGTGTTAAGAAGAAATAACACCAACTTCAAAGCTACAATATCTAATATAAAGGCTTTTTATCAGGCAGACCGGGTAAAAAGGGGGGCAACTGAATACCTTCCATTTCCCTCAGCCCCGGCCACTGTGCTGTTATCTTCTTCACGTCATCTGGCTCGAGAGTAGGTAGATTACTGGAAGCAGAAATAATGGCTGCTGTGTTTATCGTGGCTTGGACAGTGTCCGTTTAGGCTCTGAACCAAAGGTAATCCGTCAACCTGCTGTGAGTGGTCGAGTATAAAATCTGGGAGTAAACGGCAGCGGAGAGGGGAGATTATTGAATAGCTCATAACATTAAGATAAGCAACATGGTAGAAGAAGAGGCGGCATGGCTGTTCTTCGAAAAAGCAGACAATGTTGCAATTTATTTAGTATTTCCCTTTTGCCAGATAATTAACTTGATTAAAGTTTATACTTACAGTAAGAAAGTCATGGTGCTTTAGTTAGAGATCAGGAGCTATTTTCCACTCCAGAGACAGACCCTCAGTTCACTTTTTTTTGTACCCAAAACATATGTCTTAAGCAAGAAACCAATTCTTTTTGTTATTATTCTCTGGTCTATTAGTTACTATATTAAATGAAATTAAACACCAAATGATAAATCAATAAATTCTAAAAAATAATTTGCTGATAATGAAATTATCATTATATAAATGTATCTCCGAAATTTTGATTGACAGTGTTTTGATTTGTTTTTTGTACAATTATGGCTTCGTAACAAACAGGGAGGGGTGGATCATTGGGTTGGGCTGCAAAAGGTCGCCTGTAAAAATCCCACCCTGCCAGGTTTGGCCCCACCCAGCCATCAAGGGCCACCTTGGTGCTGGTCCTGAGCCGGGATAAAACGGGACTGTCGTGACAGGAAGGGCATCGGGTGTAAAAACACATGCCAAATCACTGTGCGGAACACTTTCCGCTGTGGTGTCCCCTGAAGGGACAAGCTGAAAGCCGTTGATCTATTGCTTCATAACAAATGGAGTGTTTACTTGTAGCAAACTACAACATAATAACTGTTTTATGGTAGTGCTTAGGCACTCAGAAACAGCAGTTGATTAGGGTTAGAAAAAGACTGTGGTTTTAGTTACATAACAAAAACACCCAGGACTAAAGCAAAAGACAGGACATGTTTAGTTTTTCAATGTTTAACCAAAACCATGATCTTTTCCTCATCTTAACCAAAGTGTTTCTGCTGCCTAAACCTGACCACAGTGCAGGATGCAGAATGTTTCCTTCACTGAACAAAGGTATTTGCAGGCAGCAATTACTTTCTTCCCAACGTTTTTTTTTTTCTCTATGAGACAGGATTGAAATGTGTATTTTCTCTTTACACTGTAGGTCTAGCCCACTGGGACAGTTAAATTACTGTAACTATAGTGCTAACTACTGCAACTACACTACAGCGGTTTTCTATGATAAAAGCAGGGTCACTTGATACCTGACTGACAGATTCCTCAAGTGTAAATGGCCAGCTTCTTATTTACATTCTGTGCTCAAGGCTCAATGTCAGTAGCCGAGGTTATTCTGCTGCATTAGCAGAATAGGAAGAGCGTGTGCCAGTTTTTCAGCTTTCATTAAAAGTAAACCTTTTAAGCCAAGCGCTGCTGCTTGCCCAAACCCCCCTGACAATAATGTACTAACTGTTTGCACGCCAAACTATCAAACAATTTTATATTCCACACCTGCTACGCATTACACACAGTGGTCCGACCTGGCCATGCAAACATAACAGAACTCCCTTTGTAGGAGCCTGAGGACCATTAGGCAGGGTGGGTACAGCTCAAACGTGTTCAAGAAACAATTTATCTGAAGGAGATAGACACACTACGGGCCTTTGTGCTCCTTGTGACAGTATGCACTAAAGGCAGGCATTTCCTGCTCTGCGAAGGCAGGTTTTACAACATTTAGGGAGAGGTATTTTAATTGGAACCACCTACTGCCTGACAGTGGCCTCAGTGGAGGAATGTGGAAAAGCTGTTGAGAGCGACTCAGGAGGCTTCCCAAGGTGTCACACAGCTGAGTAACCAACGCACCAGCTCATGGCTCTTTCCATGAAAAATAAAATTTGTTGTTGGATTTACAAGCCAGTCAGGACATGTGAATATGTCTCTGTGTTTGTGGCTAGCAGTAAGTAGTTCCTGTTGATGACACTGGTCCCTCATAAATCTTCAAGAGAGTGGGCTCAATTTCTAATGAGTCGTTTATAACAGCGCCAGTACCAGCAACTGTTTCACATTTGTTTTGTTGTTTATTCCCATTGCATTTTGTTAATGTGTGCATCCATTAAGTTCATTAATGAGTATTTTTCTTGAAGCATCTGTGCATCTGTATGAAGTCTGTTTCATGCAGGGACAGCACAGTAGGAATCCCATAATTTTCTCTCTTGACAACTTCTGCCAGCATGTTAGACATCAAAGACAGATGTAGCAAATAGCATTATTCCCAATTCTTTGGCACAGCTGCATATAGCAAAGACAAACTATGTACTATTCTGCATGTGTCTCCCCGTGTTTCATCATTTTCTGTTCAGTTTTTTTTTTCTGTTAAACTTTCTGCTTTGCCAAACAAAACCAAATATGAAGAACATTATAATAAATAGGATATTTTCTTATAAGAGCTATAAGAGATACAATTTAATCATCTCCTCCAAAGACAGCAGACATTTTAATAAAAACCGCAGAGAATACAATTGACTCCAATAGCACATGTTTTTTTTACACTTGGTAGCATGTCAGTCAGTGTAGCATAATAACCGGGCACTTCTTCTATAACTGACTGAAACTGATTAATTATGCAAACTGATCGGATTTAATGCAGGGAAAATTACGAACAATAGAAATAAGTGAAACATGTTCTTTTCTTCAATAAAACTTCTTTGTTCTACAGCTGTGGGAGACCATACATCAGACTGAGCCATGGGGAGGGCTCTATAGACAAGGGAGACAGGATACCACGGTCAGGTATGCTCTCTATCTCTCTGTCACCACCTCCACCAACTCCAAACATTTCTAGTTTAGATAGTACAGGACCTGCATAAACCCCCTAACAAACAAACTGCCCTGAGTAAAACAGGTATTTCCAACATATCTGGAACTTTTCCTTTTTCCTTTGGTTCTCCATACATGATCACTTATCTGTATGTTATAATATCTCAGAGTAGCTTCAAGATAACAATCGTTTTCTTATAAAGCTAGATATTACACTTAGGACTGTGGACTGAAATTCTGCTCTGGTATTCAAAAACCTCAGTCCAATCACTGAAAATGCACAGACACCGGCTTCTCTGACTCTACAGCAATCTCACCACCACAAAGACATGTTTTAAGAGGGGGGTTTGGCAGCAATCAATGAATTGCATCAGTGTTAATGAACAAGAACCCTCACCATCTCTAGGACTTTCAATTTGAGGACTGTAGAAAATAACCAACCGTAACAAACCCAGATAAGGAGTAGTAGATATATCAAAAAAGAAAAATTACCACCCCCCACCCCCCCAAACACCTCACGATATCAGTATAAAACATCAGTATGAAGAGATTAACACTGTATTTTTCCCTGAGGCAGCAGCGTGAAATCTCTTTGTTCCTTCTTTCTGCTAGCAGAGGACCAAGTTGTTGTGTCGTCAGACTATGACAGCACCCACGAAGCCAACCACAGTGACAGCAGTGATGTAGCACACATAGAGGAGGACACTGAGGAAGGAAAAAACCCTGCACAGAATGTCATCCTCCACCCACTTATACCTCCTGAGGTACAGTACAGCCACTCACATTGCCTCGATACACTCCGCTACAGTGCGGCTCTGTTATCGACGCACATCACCAACCATTGTGTTTTTTGTCCTAACCACTTTTGATTATGTGTCACTTGAACAGGCCAAATCGATTCTGGCTCCAGAGCCATTAGTAATGGAGGGCTTAGAGCCTCTGATGAGTCAGTTAAACAATTGGAACTTCCCAATCTTCAACTTAATGGAGAAGACCAATGGTAAATGTGGACGGATCCTTAGCCAGGTGAGCAAATCAGCGTTTTAGCTCAGAGTCAGCCTGTGTGCCAATAAAGCACAGAATTGGATAACAATTTAGCCATGAAATGCTTAGAAGTATTAGCATGAAATAATATTTAACAAATATATTATCTACAAAAATAATGTATCATATTTATTCATTCCAGTTTTCCAAACATATTCTCAGTTTTAAAGTAAGACGTTAATTACCTAAGCTTGGTGACGTTCACAGGCACTGATCATTTGAATGCTTTGTACCAGGTCTCTTACAGGCTCTTTGAAGACACTGGCCTGTTTCAGACCTTTAAGATCCCTGTAAAAGAATTCATGAACTACTTCCATGCCCTCGAGAATGGTTACAGAGACATACCATGTAAGCTTGAACTTCGCAACATCAGTCATTCTTGTGTTTTTCATTTGGCTTCACTAAGTATTACCTTGCTTGCAGCTGTAACACTGAAACCAGCCACTAGAGGGAAATATTATACAGTTTGTCCAGCATTAGACATATATCACTGTATGCAGTATTTATGTTGTTAAAGGAAACATAAGCAGTCCAATAGTGCACCCTGCTGGAGAATACTGAGCAGATTTCTTCTCTTTCTTGACCCAGATCATAACAGGGTCCACGCCACAGATGTGCTTCATGCAGTCTGGTACCTCACTACACAGCCTGTACCTGGTCTGCCCAGTCTCATTACTGACCACGGCTCTGCCAGTGACTCAGGTGTGTCCATTGGTATCATGCATGCAGACATTTGCATGTCCTGGTGGGGGGGCTGCTGTGTAAGTGAATCCATCTTTTCCAAGTTGCCACATAAGAACAGTTGAACTCCTGATTTATTGTTGTTTTTCTAACTTTTGTTGAGCCAGTTATGATTGGAAAGATTTTCTATAAGTAGGCCAGACTTTTTTATTCCATTTTTTTTCCACCCATCTGCCTGCAGCCTCACTCTGAGCCTCTTCCTTAATGTCAGAGCACCGAGCCTGCAGGAGAGTGTGCTCTTATCCTACTCATAGTTATCTTACTCAGGCTTTTGGCACTTGCATTTACGTACCAAACACTATTTGAAGTCTAGAACAGCATGAAATTGCTGGCAGATTAGAGTTCCCTGTCACCCATATTTCCATAACCTCATTTGTATGCGTTACTAGGGCCATCCCTTTGATCCACATATAAGTGGATTTGAACTGTGGGCGTGCATGTGTGTGTGTTTAGGCATGTGCACGTGGAAGTACAGTGTAAATTCTGCCACCCTCTTTACTTTGTCTGTTACCCTGTGGCTAGACTCTGACAGTGGAATCACACACAGTCATATGGGCTTCCTGGTTTCAAAGACCTACACTGTATCAGAAGATGGTTACGGCTGCCTGTCAGGCCTCATACCTGCTCTGGAGCTTATGGCCCTTTATGTGGCTGCTGCAATGCACGACTACGACCATCCCGGGCGGACTAACGCTTTCCTTGTGGCCACCAGTGCCCCACAGGTACTTATGTTATCAATCCATAGTGTAGGATAGAATCTGGTTTGGATCAGTGCAGGTAGAAATGAATTTGTTCGGTTTATTTTTACACAAACATTTTGTTTGGAATCAGAACGATCATTTGACTTACAGTTAATCCTTGTTGCATGTCAAATATTGACAGGTCATGAACTTAGAAATATGATATGTGATTGGATAGAGACTGGTCCTAAATTTTAGAAAGCACGGTGTCATGATAAAGAAATAGTTTGTTTCCTAGAGCAGCAATTTACTATAGTAGCACTTTTTCTGACAATACCGTGTTCCCATTTCTAACAGCGTTATAGGTCTGTATTTTCTACAGCACTAATCCTGCCCTTTTAACTTCTTTCTCCAAACATTTGATTCATCTAAAGTAATCTGCTCTCACTTTTTATATGGTACCTTTTTTTTCCTACTGTATTCGTTTATGTAAATGTTAATGTTTGGATGTGTTTGCAGGCAGTGCTCTACAATGACCGATCAGTTCTGGAAAACCACCATGCTGCCTCAGCCTGGAACCTCTTCATGTCACAGCCAGAGTACAACTTCCTCGTTAACCTGGACCATGTGGAGTTCAAGCGTTTTCGTTTCCTGGTCATTGAGGCCATACTGGCCACCGATCTGAAGAAGCACTTTGACTTCCTAGCTGAGTTCAATGCCAAAGTAAATCTGAAAAAAAATATTGTTCTCCAATAAATATTAAATGATAGTTTATAGATACGGTGAAGAGATGAATTTGATAAAATCATATACTTAAAAAACATTTATTTATTTACCTTAAATTTAACCTAACTTATGGGGGTCTGAGATTTTAGCCCAGGCATCCTCAGATAAGTTTTGGAAACTATATTAGCTAAATAATATATTTGCCCAGAAGACTGGTATTAGTATAATTTAGTGAGTCAAGTGAGTTCTGTGGAGGTTCTTTAATCAAATATTTATGTTTTCATATAGAAAATAGTTCAATAGTTTTGTTGGAATGTGACTATCCAGTGGTTTTAAAGGTCTGTTTGTGCAGAACATTGCAGCACTTGCAGAATGTTCTGCTCAAGTCAACAACACACTCCACACACAGCTCCCTGTAGCTTTTCAAAAACTTGTTTAAGTATGGGCAGACAGTTGGCTTTGGATTTGAGGATCTTTGGCTTTTCCATTGTGAGTATTAGTACAGGGTTGATGCTCGATAGCTAGGCCTGTCAACTTGCAAAATGCTCACTGGATTGACAGCAAAAGTAAAGCAATATTTCTCACTGTAGTGCACCCTGCTTTGCTCTTCCTGGAACCAAATTAGCCTTCTGTGAAGTACTCATCACATTTTGCACTTGATCTCCTTAGCTTCCTGGGTTATTAGGTTAGAATAATAAAACCCTGGGTTCTCTGGGTTTGAATCTCATTAAGCATGACTGGAAATAATAAATTCATTTATACAGTGTGATTGTGATTAATGCCATACCTATGAATAGGTATTCCTTACAAACACTGTACATAGTTATAACACCTTTAAAGCATAACCTCTTGATTTTTATTGCATAAAGAGCATTTGTTCACAAGACACAGCTTATGGTTTTGTGCCATATACCCATAATAGAGGTGGAGGCTACAATTCAAAAGACTTGAGACCTTATTGATTTGTTGCATATGTCACAGTGTCTTCTCCCTGATGAGTAAACCCCCTAGATGATGACAAGTATGCTCAATCTTTGAACAGCAGATCAACGGTGTCACATTTACATAATATCTACATGGCGTGTGTGCATGCTGTGTGTGCAAACATGTTTGAGGATGTTAAATGTCAATGTGTCTATATGTCGATCCCCTAGGTTGGGGATGAATCTACAGGTATTGATTGGTCTAACGAGAATGACAGGTTGCTGGTCTGCCAGATGTGCATTAAATTGGCTGACATCAATGGGCCTCTAAAATGCAAGGGGCTGCATCTTCAGTGGACAGAAGGAATTGTCAACGAGTTCTACGAACAGGTGTGTGTATCATCTATGATGAAAGCTCATTTGTATTCACTCAACTACATATCAAAAGAGCTTCAGCTTTCCACCAGTGACAAACTAATCAGAATGTCCTTTATGTCCAAAATGTCCTCATTTTCAGAAGGAAAAATAACACTGGTGAGTGACTCACACCAGTTGTAAATGTATTTCAACACTTAGAAATGGAGAAAAGACAGTAGATAAACAGGATGACGTACTCAATGACTGCTGGTAGCTGGGTTCTGGACAGTATTTTTCTTTAGTTTTAACATCCGTGGATCTCCTGAAACTCCCTCTTTATTTTTCCCTCCATGCAGACTTTGGACTTCAAGCTTAATTGATTTGGCTCCCCTTAATTAATTTTTCATTCAATCTCTCATACATATTCAGATAGCAGTGGCAGTGTTGCCTCTGAGAGCTGTTATTGTGCGAGGAGCTGTCATACCATGAGACAAGATCCCTGTATCTGTTCAGTTATTTGTTCTGCTTTGCTTTGTGACTTTACATGAAACATAACCCAAGGAAATGGTAAATATAGTAACGATATGTTGTAATGTTTTCTGCAAAAATTGGCGAAGAATTCACATATATGTAGGAAATTATAACCAGTGAAATAAAAGCATTTGTTTTTTGTTGCCTTATTTGAACATTGCTGTTGTAACAAACACAATCTAGTAATTCAGCCTAATGCCACCCTATGTGACCTGTGTTACAATATGTCCCCTTGGCACACAATGGCGGCTAATCTCAGCTAATTGCCTCAGGGTCATGCACAACATGCTCAGACCCTTTTAGACCCTACTACTTCAGCTAGGTGACACAACCAGCTTGTTTCGAGCCACTCTGAGGTCTATGGGGGAAATGCTCTTAACTGACAATAGTTGCAGCGCTGCTAGATGGGGTGACGTAAGCAGGGTGCCCAGGCAACTGTCATTCAGGTAGCGCAACCTCTGATTACACTGACAGCCTTGAGAGTTCAATGAACTTGAAAACAAAAGCAGCAAAGTCATGGAGCTAGTCATGGAATATATGTATACAAAGCATACACAGGATCACACACACACCAACGTTTTGTCGTGGACCACAAGAAAACGAGTTGACAGAGCCATGCAGATATGATTTGTTCACCACATTGTACATCTTACTGAAATTATGTGTGAACTTGGATGTGGGGGTCTGGATATATATTTTGCAACAGTATGTAAATCTCTGGGATCAAAGGGACTGACACTTAATAAATCTGATAGTAAACAATCATGTTAATTTGGTTGAGATGAAAACAAGTCTAGCTTCTGAACTGATAATACTGCCTCCTAAACATATCTAAAGACATGATACATTACTTTGGGAAAGCTGGCTGTGCAGTTCTCTTGGGTGCCCATCTGTTTGGGCTGTAGTCATGGTGACAGTTAGATCTCAGTGGTTCTACCTTGTTTTGTTTCGTTGGTCTCCCCTTACATCTGCTCATGTGTCAAGAAATTCCATCAAATTGCAGATCCATCCTATATGCCATCTTCTGATGACTCGTTGGGCTTTACATTAGCAGTTCACTGCAGGGACAGACCCAGGCCAACGTACAGTGAATGGGATAATGCTTAGGCTCAGGTACCATGGCAACCAGGAAGCTTTGTAATAGCTGTTGTTCATTCACATTCATACAGACGTCATAGACAGCACACATGCAGCTGCCTTGCCTCCTCCCCACAGTCACCCTATATTTCTCAGGCATTGTGTAAATAAGTTTGACAAACTCTTTTGAAATTATTGAGTGAATGTGAATCAATATTTGATTACCAATAAATTCTTGTTAAAGCTTTGTGAGCAAATTTTTATTAGGCCTTTATTTTCATAATATACATTAATTCACTAGAAAAGAAATGGTTAGATGGTTCTCAAAAGCATTATGTAATTATGTTCCAAAAATTGAGATTAAGTTCTCCGGTTAATTAACTCTAGTTAATATCTATCATATCCTTTAGTATTTAGTCATTTAGTCTGTGCACAATAGGAAGTAATACTTGTTTTCTGGCAAGATAACATACAGGAGTACATACATTTTGATACTTCACAATCAAGTCTATGCTCAGAGTTCATATTCTGGCCTTTAGGACCAAGCTTCTTTGTTTTCACCTCTGGATTTTATAATTAACTAATTCAGGATATAATAGAAAAGAACTTGACATCAATCCTTTTTACCCCCCACTGGCCTGACAGCCTCAGACCATTTGGAATCACCAGTGTGATGTTACAAAGTATATGAATGATGCCACTTCTTTGGGTTCATGCAGCCGTTAATGATTTTACACTAATATGGCCCGTGCTTGATGTAGGGTGATGAAGAGTCCAGCCTAGGCCTTCCTATCAGCCCCTTCATGGACCGAGCGGCACCACAGTTGGCCAAACTCCAGGAATCTTTCATTACACACATTGTGGGACCACTGTGCAACTCCTATGACTCAGCCGGCCTCATTCCTGGACGATGGGTGGCACCAAATCCAGAGGCAGAGCAGCCAGAGATCCAGGAGAATGAGGAGTTGGAGGAGGAGGACGACGATACTGCAGAGGAAGACACTTCCACCAGCTCAGAAGCATCACGTAAGCACTATGGTCTAAATCTTTTGGTGTGAAGTATTAGCACAAAAGGGGATCTGATCTAGAGGTGTTAAAAAAAACTTTTTTTCATTTGACTTTTTAACTGCACAACATGCGACACAGGATGGTAGAGTGGTTGTCAACCAATCTCGCAGTTGTTGGTTCAATCCCCGGCTCCTCCGGTCACATGTTGAAGTGTCCTTGAGCAAGACACTGAACCCCAACTCAGTTGCTCCTGGTGAGCGTTGGCCAGCTGCATAGCAGCTCCCTCATCAGTGTATGAGTGTGTGTGTGATTGTGAGTGCGAATGGTTGAATGTGAAGCAGTCTAAAGCGCTTTGAGTGCCAATAGGTAGAAAAGCGCTATATAAGTGCAGACCATTTGTATGTTTTTCCACTTAATGAAAAAGGTTGGAGATAAAGTAAATTGGTGATAGTTGTAGTTTAATTATAAAAAACTTTAATCTTAATCTTAATCTAAAATTTTTTCAACAGAGAAAGCTGCTCCCAAGAAGAGGAGGAAAGTCTTTTGCCAGATCACCCAGCACCTGCTGGAGAACCATGAGATGTGGAAGAATGTGATCGCAGCAGATGCCCAGAAACAGGGGCAAGGATTAGAGTCTGCCCATTTAAACAATGTAACTGAGCCTATTCTGGCTATTCATGAGGAGGAAGAGGAACCAGGCAGCAGAGAGGAGCTGGTAGAAGGAGAGGATCCAGAGGAGGGAGTGGAGGAACCAGAATGGCCAGTGTCTTTGCAGGAAGACATTAAACCTCCAGAAGAACTAGAGGAGGGGGACCCACAGTGAAACATTCCTTTGGGAAATATGGCATCAGTCAGGGCAAGAACATGAAAAAGTACTTAGTTTTTTCCTATCCTATCAACTGACTCCTGTTTTTTGCCAGCACATCACTTAGACACAACACTGTAGATGTTTGGGAAATATGTGCCTATATAGAACAAAAACGGGGTGGGAAAAATTGTGCTTTACACATTTTATCAGAATATCTGGTTTCACCGAACATTTAAAGGCGCTTTTCTAATTGCAATACGAGAGTACTGACATACTTTGGGATACTTTGCTACTGTCAAGAGAATAGGAAGACTGGTTGCACAAACCTCAACCCACCGTGGTAACACAGGACTGCAGAATTTGCTGCCAATTTATACATAGTTATTTTCTGAATGCAATTATATATAGATATCACGGTAACTTGTGCTTGTGTTTTCATTTTAGAAAGTTTTTGGGGTCCTACGTGGGCCATAATATGTTTGTTTTTTCAATATATGGATTATAAAGGGAGTCAATCAAATGGGGAACATTGGCATTTTTTCCTTTGAACTTCTGCCAAAATGAATCACTTACCCGTGGGCTTTAGCTTACAAAATTAAATATTTGTACATTTTATGTTCTGTATTTGTTGCCAAATAGTTTATACCATTTGGAGCTGTATGAGCTTCTGTAGGAAGACTTGAGGCTTCTCACACTCTGTGCGTGTGTGGGTGTTTGTGTTTCTGTTTGAATTAATGCACTCATATGCACAATTCTATTACAGAGGGCATAGATAAACTCAGAAGATTTCCTGTTTTTTGTGCCATCTCTGGTCCAGTCCCAAATGAACTATAGCGGTAATTAAATTCTTAACAATCCCAACTGTTTCAGTGTATATGCTGGCACTGACAAAGCGACAGTGGGATGATGAAAATCTGTGCAGCACAAAGACCAAAAAGGGAGTACATAGACCATAAACTAACTAACTAACGTGAAATCCTGTGAAGTGTTTTGAAAATGGCGGTAGGTAGATCTTTAGTATTTTCTGTTATTATTGACTCCCAGGCTGTGTATTTAGGATTAGTGTGTGTGACTGCAGGTATAAAAGCACAGTCAAAATATGCTGACCTTAAACCCTCATTAAACTAATAAAGTTAACGTAAAGATCCATATATCACCTATGTGATGTTAAAAACAGGCAGGTTTACTATGTTCATAAAAGGCTTAAAACAAGGCTAAAATGTATGTTATCACTCCTCACTTTTCTGCTTTGACTGATAAACACAGTAAATCTGTCTGAATTCCTCTCTTGGCACCTCAGGGAGACATTCATTCTCTCAGAGTTAAGAGCCTACAGGACCCCAGAGTGCATCAGTCTGCAAGTCAAAGTCCAATCATATAAATCACATCTGTTACTGCCATGTTACACAGGGAAATTATTATGGCAAATTCAGCTACAAATGTTTTTTTCGCATAAGAAAAATGTAGTTGGAAATCTAGTCAAGGTTGATAAAAAAAAAAAATATTGCTATGAGCCAGTTGTTTTTTTACATGACCTTTCCTCAACTATAAATTTTCTCACAACAGTGGTGGTGAAAAGCAGTGGGAGCCAAAACAAATGTCTGATGCTAACTAATATATGAGTTGGATGCTGGTGGAAAAGACTGTTCCCTCTCTAATGAGAAAGATATACAGTGGGTGACCTTTAATATGTTGTTAGGTATTGGCCAAGATAACATTGATAAATGCAATATGTGTAATTTTATCAGTTTTAGTCCTTGAAATGTCACATTGGAATGAAAAAAAGTGCATTAGTAGCACAATCGTAATTGGGGCACCATCTCCTTATTGCTTCCTAATAACAGTGAAAGTTTCAAGAAACGATAGTGTGAATGTTGGTTTTAGTGAGTCCACAAAGTGACTGGCATGTGATGATAGTAACTCCATATCATGATATTGCTTTACATAAAATCGTTTTCTAAAAAGTCAGTACCTGATGACAAAATGTAAAATGTACTCTTAAGACTGTGCTGTAAGAGTGAAAGTCACATTAAAGTCCCTGCATTCAGCTGAGAGAGCAAACAATCTCTGATAAATCTTCTACTTTCTTTGTATAATTTGCATGTCCATAGAAAAAGCATTTGAGGGGCTATGAGTAGATGTTGAGTATGAGAACAAGTAAAGTGTTCTACAGTGATATCACGAGTCAACTTACTGTCACATAGTCCAGTCAGCCAATATGTATGGTGAGGTTAGACGTATTCACCACTAACCTCACCACATTCCAATGGCCTACTTCTTCAAATCTGAATCCCTGATGTTTATTTTATACCACACCACTGCTTTCTTCCATAATCTCAATTATTTAAACCCATGTTCAAAAAGCAGAACAAACCAAATCAACCTATATATAGGAAATGATAGAGCTTCCACACATTATTATTAAAATTATATTGTAAGATAGAGGTGATGTGTGATCTGTGTTAGATTCAAGAACTGAAGCAAATGAACTGAGGCTAATTTATCCCAAACATTATATCAGACATTTGTTTTATTAACTCTAATGATGCTGTGTCACCCCACACAACATGTCTTCTGATTGCTGTATATTGCCTGCAGTTCATCCCTAAACAGGTATAACATTTGTCTTTGTCATCCATTTGGGTAATATAGTTTTTATTTCCTACCTTTTGAATGTATATGTACAGTAATCTGTGTACAAGAGTGTGTGTATGTGTCTGTCTATTTAAATTCTTCCACTGGTGATGCAGTAAGTAGTTCTTCAAATCTTCTCGGATACTCAGATGAAATTGTTATTCACAGGTGGTCCTACAGCGTTGTTCTCCTTGCGCTTCCCCTTTGATCTATGTCCTGCTTAGGCTGCAGATCAGAGTTCTTCACTATCCGCAATAGAAGAGCACTCATCACCCGACATCTCCCACCTTTAAAGGTGGTGAGATTCTTTCCACAGTGCTTGTGATCACTTTTCTTTTTCATTGGAGTGGACAATGTATGCATTTTTTCCACCAGTCCCATCAGTCTTAAGTCATCACTTGAGCTGATACAGTATGTCACTTTTAATAGTGCAGTTTTATGTCTTCATTGGTTTTCTTTGATATGAACACTTATTCATGTTTGTAGCATAATTGTAACCATGGGAACCAAACAAGCTTTACAATTATGTAAACAAAACTGAGATAAATATTTTTATATAGTTAACACACAATGAAATAATTAATAGCATTCTTCTCACTAGTACCTTGCACTTACTACATGTAATAAAACTTACTTAAAAAGTTCTAACACACAGTATTTGTGAAGGTAAAAAAAAAAAATAATTTCTTGCAGGTTGAGGCTCCATTTTGTACAATATACATATATCCTGTACAGTAAAGAAATTTTAAAACTACAAAAACTCTTTTAGATATACATTATTTATTTTTACCATTTTGTAATTTAGACACTATACTGTAGCTTCAATATTGCCAGACTTACTGGAAGTGCCTATATTGGTATTATGTATCATACAGTGAATATATTTGAAGATCATTAGAAGTTGTCACAAACTGAACCATGTGGATGTTGTAATGTGAATACATTGAAATACAAGACTATAATTTCTGTGGTATCGCCGTGTCTGTGTTGTGTTCACCTGTCATAATTGAATTTACCTTTACTGCAGAATCTGTTTCATAGTAATATCTACAAGGTGGTGATGCACACGTTTTCCTCTACATTCTTGGTGCCATGCTTCCTCAATACAGGTGTTGTGCCTGACTTTAAAGGTACAATATGCAACTTTTGGAAGTTATCTGGCTGTGGATTTATAGTAGAAATCAACCCAGCATCATTACTGATGCTGCGTCAAAGCCTCTGGTGTCTCAAAGATATGAAAAACATACCTTGTCATACCATAACAGGACACCATACCGTGTGCATGTGACACATGACACACCTTCTCTGATGGGTTAAAAGGGTGAGCCTTGCTCAAAATCCTTTTGAATGAATATCTCCGCGCTGCTGCCAGTGCTGTTGAATGAGTCTGTGTCACTAGAAGGTCTGACAGCACCCCTCCACATTAAGATAAGTTATGGATTTACAATTTATGATTTGTTTTTCCCCAAGTGGATGATTGAATTACAGTGGTGACATCTTTGTGCTGTGTGATCATATAGACATATTTTCCTACAGAAATGTGGTAAAACCCTGATTCAGACTTGTCTACTGTGCAGCGAAAGTCTACTGCATTTGAAGAAGTAGCTTTAAGGCTTCCACTCCCTCCTGTCTCCAGAGTGGATCTACAGTATAAGATAAGATAAAATAAGATAAGATAAGATAAGATATGATAAAAGACTCTATTGTCATTGTAGTGATACACAGGTTCTCAGAGACTAGCACCAATATAATATTAAAAATAATTATAATTACAATAGTTTAATTATAATTACAATAGGGAGGGGCTTTCCCCCCAGCGGACCAACTTGGAGGAGGACAGTGACCGATGCTGTGTTTACATTCAGAAGCAGCCGCTGAAGCTCAGGTTCAGTGACAGTACTGAGTGTGGTAAGTTTTGTTTTGAAAGTATTCAAAGACCAACATAGTCTTTGTGGTTGCATATTTAAATTGCAGAAAAAAAAGCTGAGCTGTAAACTCTCTACACTTAGAGTTATATTTGCGTAATGTAGTGTGATGAAAAGGAGCTGTTGCAGACTCTATGTAGTCAGGTGTATTGGTTTAAACAGAAGCACATGTGTTAAACATCTGAAAAACACTGCTGAAAAGCCTTCAGTGTACACACGCTGTGAGAGCTGCTGCTGTATCTGAGACCACATAGGGAGTGGAGACACAGTCATCGCAGATTGATTCTTGTTTGTGGATGTTCTCAGTCATCCCAAAAGTTCAGTCTGTGTTGGTGAAGGGGGTTTAGTCATCCAGGTGTGGTTATCTGGAAGGTTTAAAATGATTTTTGGAAAAACACCACATCCACCCAAAAGACCACATACCAAAACAAAAGAAGAACGACATAGCTTATGCAGTTCAGTGCAGTGAAGAGTGTTCAGAGCTCAGGACTATCACCAGCACAGGAGAAGAAACACCCCAGGACCAGAATCATCAGAGTGCCTACACCTGAAGGAAAAAGGACACTCATTTTAGGACAACAATGTACGCATCTTGGACAGAGCAAATAAATGGTATGAGGGAGACATGTTCAGGGGGAGAATTCTTCACCCAACAGTTTTCACTGGGTGTCTCCCATTTTCCATGGTGCTCTTTGATCCATCCCCAGGAAGATTTAGTCCACTCCACACGTCCACCTCACACATCCCATGGAGGCCAAACCTAAAAGTCCTTTTAGGGTGACAAGGGATGTTCATTACACTCTAATGACTCTCCTCCTTGCTCTTACCTCCTCTGGCTTATCCAGGTCTGGTGAGAAACTAATGATATAACTGGCTCCCATAACCAAGTTTCCCTCAGACTGAAGAAAGCACCTCCATGTTGGCATGACTTCACTTCAGGATATTCAGTCAGTGCCAAGGCAGTCTGAAGTCTCTTCCGAAGCAGCCGTTCACAAGTGACTGGTATTGACACACATGATGACAGGAAGGGACGACAATTCACAAGGGGCCTCAATAACCTTAGAGGTGTTAACGAATGACTAATGGTTACACACAGGTTAAATAGCTAGAACACCAACCCAGTCAGAAACTGCAGAAGCCTTAAAAGGTGAAACATCTTCAAGCAAACAAGCAAAAACATGCCACTGAGATGCACTTCTGGTATCTTTGCTGGATTAGCAAACACATATTTTTAAAACCTTACTTCTGCATACAAAGAGACTGCACCTTTCACTGTCCAACTGGGGATATACATTATTAGCCACGAGAGGATAAAACACTGTTACAATTTTGTGTTTTATTGTACCTTATTACACATTCTACTACATGGATTTTTTTACCATGAGATCCTTCCCTAGCTTTACTGTGCAACAGTTAACTTACATGCAGTGCAAAACAAATATGCCAAAAATATTTCAAAATGAACAATGTGAACAGGTTACACGATGCTGACGACTGAACAGGAAGAAGATATGACGAGCAGTGGAACAGAAGAAGAGAATGGCGTAAGAAAGCGTGAACAGAAAAAAGAGAAAAGCTACAGAGTAGAAATGATGAAATGAGCAAAGGAGAAGAGGGGGAATATAAATGTGAGGGATGCAGACTAGGATAAAAAAGAATCAGAAACTGGGACAAAATCAGGGAATGAAGAGTAGGAAAATGAAAACAGGGATTATCCTGCTGCAGGTCCAGGTAGACCTTATTGTACTGTTATTCCCTGCTCATATAAACCCCAGTGACATGCATTGTTAATGAAATTGCTGTTTTAGGTGTTTTCTGTGTTCTGTGGTAAGTCTGTGATGGAAAACAGTAACAATGTGATAATAGTTATGACTTATACCGTATGTCTAAATTCCCACATTCTGTCTTCTCATGTCACCCTGTCAAAGCCTCTTGCCACCTAAAAATGTTCTAATTCCACCACACAGCATCTCGTGCCAAATCCTATGTGATGAACATGTTTCATTTTCAGTAGGTGCCCAGAATTTGTATTTGATTTGCTGGATTTATTTAAAATCATACATATAACTGTCTGGTACTATTCTGTTGGTTTTGTTATCAAGCACAACAAATAAATGTGCTTTACTGACTGCAGCTGTAGGTCCCCGAAACACAATAAACATCAGAGGCAAATATCAACATAGAGCATTTTAACACCTACAATTTTGCATCTTATTTCTTAATAAGGTTACGTTAATCTATAGCCCTGAAGTCACAGAGAGATCTGTGGACATGTTTATAACAAGTAGCTCTGCTCTGTATAAACCACCTATTCCCATAGTAACAGAGAGAAAAGATGGCTGACCGCTGTCAGTAGGCTCAACAAGGGAATTATGACCTTATCAATGAGGCATCGATTGTGCATTTGTCCCTTTTTGTTTATGTGAGCTTTAAGAAATCTTTTCTTCTTAATTTGCACACGTTTTAGGGCAATTCAAGAACCTCTCTTTAATAAAACGCATAGTGACAAGTTCTATTTACATTTTATCCTATAATATACATATTTCATTTGCCAGCCCTCCTTTTAAAAATGTCTTGGGTCAAGAAAAATTGAATAAATAGTCAAATTAAGAACTGAACTTTTTAAAATCTGATTAAACTGTCACCATTTTTTGAGACTATTTTTGGTGCAAACAAATTTCGAATTCCCAGTTTCCTACTAAGAAACATTTTGCACTCTGATATTTTAAGAAGCAAATGAAGGTCCCATTCATTCCAGGGTTTCCACCAACATAATGCTTACGCACCCCATACTGTTTGTAGAGCATGAGACCGAATGGAAGCAGAACTTCAACTGCATTATTATATGCATTAGTTTGAAGTGACCTGCTCATACTGCAGGAGGGTTAGTGTAAAAAACCTTATCAATTCAGGTTCACAGCAGGTGAAAAAACCCTCAGAGAGACTCCATTAGCGTGCAACAAAGTTGGCAGTGGAGACACAAGCATGAGGTGGTCCACAACAGGTAAACCAAGATCAGATTTACGTGTTCCCATTCTGAGTGTGAGCAAACTGCAGCTGCTTAGCATATTTATCATTATCAGAGCCATCTTTGACAGCTGTCGGGGAACTATCCACGAATGAGCAACATCAGAGGGAAAGCAGCTCTGCAGTACTGAAAAACTGATGCCACACCGTTTGAAGTAACAGTCCGCCGCTTTCATCGTATTAAAGCTCACAATAAGGTGTGAAATAACAAGTAGGTTGTTTTTTTGTTTTTTTTTTTGCAGCCCTCTTTAGCGCATCACGTGTGCGTCACCGTGAACGGCGCTCAGTATCCACCCCGTCTGTGCCACTGAAGCGCACTGTTCCCCGCTGTCGAGCAGCATGTACAGTATAAGTGGGTGACTTGGTGAGAAAAGGCTTATTTTCAGGAGGCTGAAACATTTCAGGGAAACAACAGGACGTTCATTTGTGCGTCTATTTCTCGTGTAAACAACAACTTAGCGACGTCGTGCAGGAAAAGATTCGAGGCTCCGAGTTGGGTAAGTATCATCCTGCTCTTTTTACTGATGGTAACGCAGTAATAATGAGTTCTCTTAGCCTGGAATGCCATGGATTCACAGCAATGCGATTTCTGATCGTTGTTTAATAGACCGCAAATATCCCAGAGTCAGTGAGGAAGCATCAATCCAAAGCCTGCATCAACAAACCGTGAACAGGTGAACAGACAGGTCCGCGGAGCAAGCAGGGGGTTCACCAAAAACCCAGAGGAAGCGTATGTCCATAGTCACAATAAGCATTGATTAAGAAACCTGAGTGCTTGTAGTATCACTAATAATTCAACAGAGATCACGTGAGTAATGCCTTTATTCTCCAGGTAATAGTTCAAATGTTTTTGAAAAGTGTAATAAACAGAATTCGTTTAAGTTGTTTGTTTGTTTGTTTGTTTCCGTGTTTGTTTAAAAATAGTCGGCGTCAGTGTGTTTCAAAATTCCAAATTTGTACTTTTAAGCTTACTCCTTACAGCCAAGCACTTGAGGATTAGTGTCAGGAATTTTGATCAGGTCGCCAGTCACGTTTTTTAAGGGAAAATACTTCACTTTTATTTATTACATAGGGCTTTTTACACTTTGAATCTATATGGGGATACATGTGATCATGGGCAAAAATCCGACATGTAAAGAAGAAACAGGAGTTTTAGATGAAACTACAGCTGCTGATCACGATTATATGTCATGTAAAAGCAATGGGGCGTGAAACCTCCAGTATTATCAAACAGGAAAGATGTGAGTCACACAAAAGAAATCACATTTGAGAAGTACTGCTCACCTTCGATAACCTCCCTCCTGTGAGGACTTGAATTGGCAGCCTTGTTTGACTCCCATGTGACTCTGGAGAGAAGACTGTATAATTTTGCATGGGGAGTGTTGGCAGCTATCAGCCTTTCTTGGACCATACCTTTGGTTGCTGTTAGCCCACTTTCTACAGTCACCTTCTTATACATGCTACCAAAATAACTGCCAGTCATTTGAATAAAACCACTAAAACCTGGAACAGGGTTAAAAGTACCTACTTGAATTCTATGTGACAAAGTTTACTCAGTTTACAGGTAATTGATTGTCACGTTTTCCCCTCAGGGCTTAACAGCTGTAAGTGATTGTTACTGAGACTATTGAGTTGCTGCTCTCATAATGCAAATCGGTTAAGCTACAACTTTGTAGATTGTGTTCACATACTAGTATAAAGACAAGTACCACATTACATTAAGTTATGATTTCACTAGTTATCCTTATGTAGTCCACAGTGTGTTATATGAAAGGATGGTGGGAGATGGTGCAAGTTGTTCTACCCAATTTAGATACAGTCAACACCTGGCAGCAGTAATCAGACACAAGTGTCAAAATAAACTGATGTAATACTTATACTGGCGCCTTTGTTGTGTATCTGATCCCATTTAGAACAATTGTAACCACCATCTTTCATCAGAATATAACAGGGAATGAATGGGACTTCTCTCTATGTGTAGCAATAGTTGGTACAGTAGGTCGGTAAAAGCATGGAGCTCTGCACTTTACAGTCTTTACAGTGTGATAAATGAATTCAATCAATTTTTTTTCAACAGCTTTAGCCACATTTTTTACAGAGTTTAAATCCATGTTGTGCTGTGTGGCACAGAGGGGAAACCCACAGGGGGCAATCTGACTTTTAAACAGTATCACTGCTCCGCTCTCTTATTTAATGCAAATAGCACTTATTTCTTTGCTTTCCACACTCATGCTGACATCCATTATTGTCCTGATTTAGGTATTTATGTGTCACTTCATTTTGCGGTATATTTTATGAAACTGATCTGCTTTCCTATTCTCAGTTAGAGTGTCCATCCAAAAAGTGAATTAAATCCCAAAAGCAAACATCTATCAATCTAGATTTCATATAGAGCCCATTATAAAATTTTATTTAACATTGTTTTTATATTATTCCTCTTTTAGCTAATCTTCATCGTTTTAAAGAGCTCTTATTATAATCACTGCTACTGAAGAGAGTACTTCTTAAGTACTATTTTATATGCAGAATATCTCAGATATTTTGTTTTCTCTCTGAGCTGAGGTGAAGAAAATTGTCCCTGTGGCTTCTTCAGGTTGTTGTTGGTGATGGCAGACGATCACAACTTTCCTGGATCTTAAACATATTGTTCCATATGTGCATTTAAATCAGTATTTCTTCTGCCTCCAGAATAGTTCAGACATAGTCATAATAGATTCGCTTTCAGATTATTTTAATCCAAGAGTTTGCAAAATCTACTGTTTTATTGATATCATGTTTTCCTTACAATCCACTTATTCCTGAAAACAATACCCTTTTTCTTTATATTGCCTTTGTTATTGTGTGCTTCATATAACAAAGTCTTTATAAGATTGGTTTGACACAGTCAGCTTTGATCAGTGTTCTTTGCAGCAAGTCCATTTACTGTGCACCACCCATTGGCTTGTTGATGCTCCTTAAGGAGTATTTGTATTTCCCAAAAGAACCTTGAGTGTGTCGTTAACGTAGGCATAAATGACCTACATATGTTACATTAGGTGTAAATATGGTTGGGATTCATAAATTATAAGTTAATACATCTACGTAAACCCCAGTAATGAAACCGCACATTTTTTTCATCTACAATCTCATCACAGATGTTTAAGAAAATGCAGTGTTATATGTTGAAAACTGTCATGGCTGGTTAGTGGGGCACAGAGATGACCTGAATGCAGACACACAGGCAAACAGGCAGGTGTAGGGAAGTTACAGTTAGAAGGACATAGATGATCAACGATGGCAGGAAGTTAGACAGCTAAGATAAATAGACAGGTACAGGAACAGGTTCAGGATGGAAAACACAGTCCGCAGCATAAAATGTGTAAAATCCACAGAAATATTCTCCACGATCAGGTAAGAGCAGGTGGAACTAGCAGGTGTAAAAACAGAAAGATAACAAGGAAACTGGAGACAGGTATGTGGGTGGGTGTGGAAGATCCGGACCGGTAGAACTAAAGAGCGAGGACATCTGGTAGATTGATGGAGAGTAGTGGGGCACAAAGCCAGTGGGCTTCATTCAACAAACTTCAACAACTTGTACATTCATACTGTACAAACAGTATGAATTTGTGTTTGCTGCTTGAATCAGGTGACATTTGTAATGGGACTCAATCATTCCACCTCATCCACTTATTAGCACCGTTTCAGGGATTGTGTTTTGTGCAGGGCAAGTGACTAATTAAGCATATTCAGAGGATTGTAACTGTCACCTTGTAAGGATACATGCTCTCACTATGGTCATTTATCCTGTTACTCCAGGATATGAAGAAATTCATACCTAATGTCCAGTCAGTTGAAGTGATGGGGGACAAAATCTACCGTTCTTCTGTGCAAAAATCAGTTTAAATGTGTATCTAAAACTAAAAAAAAAATCCCCTTTTTCTGTTACCTGGCCTGTGATTCCCTGTTAAGTTGCAAAAGCAGACTTAAGAGTGATTTGAAAAACTGAACTTGTTCATTATAGTAAACAGTCCTAATACAGCTAAGAAAACAACACACACATTTGTACTTAGAGGTATTGTTAGTGGAGTTAATTTGAATGAGTTTAGTATCAGTACACCCGTGGTTTACATGGTCCAAGGAACATGCTATTCCTAAATCATAATCCTATAATAACTTGCTGTCTCTCACTGATCTCTAAATCTGAATTCCTTCCAACAGTGTTTGAGCGAGGACAGCCGCAGTAAATCATCTTACGAGAAACTAAAGCTCAGGCAGCGTACAGTGCGAGGGTGCCATGAAGAAAATGGACAACACGGCCTACAACAATCCTACCTCCTCTGCAAAGAGAAACTCTTGCCACCCAAATCTAAAGGTAATGCAAGTAGGCTTCTTAATAATATAGTTAAAAAATGTGACCGTTAACTCCTTTGTTTTTCGTGTTTTGCACAAACACTGGTTAGAAACCAAAGTCTCAGAAAATGTAATGGTTATCAAACAAACACCGATTGGCAGGAAAAGGAGAAAACTACACGTCAATGGGAACAGCATTACACACCAGAGAACAGTCAATAGAACATGTATAGTACTGTGTCTACAGATTCAGCCCGAAAGGACAAAGTCATGTGACTGAGTAGAATGGGCACGCAAATATCTCTCTGTAAATATTACATGTGTATAAAAAGAGGCACAGATGTGTGTCATGTACATGTATCAGGGAATGCAGTGTGCCACGTGTTTGTGGTAGGCCTAGTTGATGAATATACAAGGTGTTGAGTGCATTGGCTCACTGTGCCCTTTGGACTGGGTATTAATTCTCTGATGAAATCCTTAGAAAAAGTTTATGCTTCAGTAAAAGAGGTCAGAATGGCGGGTCTGTACCTCTTTATTGGATTAAGAAGCACATTGGACTATAATTAAAAAGCTGCTTATCGTAATACTAACTTAACTACAGGCAACAGGAAAGAGGAATTCCAGTAATGCTCCTTTTTGTCCTTGTGTATTTTCTTTCGGTGTGTGATTATCCTATGACGAACGCCCTATTTTGAGTGTGGTGCTTGGGATTCAACAATTATTCATTTTTTCAGAGAAAGGATTTTTATTTGTTGTTGATACATGTGTTGCTAATATTCACGGCAGCCTCCTCCTTGTCTGTTTAACCCAGGTTAGGATTGTACATTTCTGTACCTTCCTTTATATAAACTATACAAAAGTTAGTGAATCAGCCCAATTTTACAGAATCGTGTTTTTTTGCAAAGGTAAAAACCATTTTAAACATAACAATAGGAAATTTAGAGTATAGTTACTACATTAACTTGATTTAATCAGTCATCACAAATTTACTATCTATTAGTTCCTAATGTATTTAATTTTGGCTTATACAGTAAAATCACATTATGAAAGCAAAAATAAAAAAGACAAGTTTTTTGTTTACAAGTTTCTTCTAGTTATTTATCTTACAATTACTAGAACTGTTTTTTTTTATTCCTTTCTGCTTATCCTGTGAGTTCAGGGTCGCCACATCGAATAAATGGCCTCTTTACCATGTGAACCACTGCCACCTTAAAACATAAATGTGTGGTATCTCATGAAACTCAGACGCTTCTTTGTTGTTGAGCTTTTTGCTTAGCTGTAATGTAAATGGACAAGCTTTCAAAGGTCAATGACAAAAGGGATTACAGATCACATGCCGTAAAGCATTACGGAGGTGTAAAATCCAAGCGGTGAGCAAGCTTCAAAGGCATGATATTTCATTAGCTACTATATAATTTATGGCTTGCATAAGAAGTATGACAAGACAGTTTTTGGGATTATGTGGATTACACCAAACTACTTATTGTATGTCCCTTTCTGTCACCTACTTCAACATTATGTAAGATTGCTCAGTGACTTATAGGCACTTTTCTCAGTAGATTATAGTATTTGATGTTAAATTAAGCAATGTCATGACAAACGCATTAATGATCTTAGGTAACTGTATTTGTTCCAGTTAGTACAACTTCTGAAGGTCACAAGACAGTAACATGAAACTACTTTTGGATTTTGAATTAAAACTGCAATGATTTGCTTTGACTAGAAATACGCTGTGAAACTAAAGACCAACCCATAAGGTTTGGACGTGCTGTTAAAGCCTCTCGTGAGCCCGAGATATTTTCTTCTCAGTTTTTGACTGAGGCTCACCCTTTTAACCAATCAGAGAATTTTCGATTATTGTTGCAATTTCACAACGATCAGTGGTAGAGCATTGGGTTGGGATGCAGAAGGCCGCGGGTTTCCAGCCAGTCACTAGGGGCCCCCTGGTAAGCCCTGATAAAGTGGGAGGGTTGTGGAAGGAAGGGCATCCGGCGTAAAAACACATGACAAATCAACGTGCGGAACACGTTCCGTTGCGACTCCTGAAAGGACAAGCCCAAAGCTGTTGATCTTTGATTGTAATTTCAGAATGATGACTTCCTGTAGAGCAGGACAGGGCAAAGAAAAGTGGGGTTTATTCAGAGTGACTGAGCTTTTTCATGTCTTATAGTACTATTGTATGTGTGCACATTGTAGCTTTCATTTGCCAAAGAATACCAGCAAAGTGAATATTTGTAAGTTTGACGATATAGTAAAAATATCAACATTTCCTAAACTAAACTTTTATTTTGCAAATAAGGACGATAATTCAATACAACCCCATAGATTTGTATATTCTGTGTATTTTCTGATATTTCTCATGTATATTACAGATATATTGCTTAGGTACACAAAATCTTTGGTCCACTAAACTGAAATAGAAACCATGTTTATTGGACGAATTACATTTAAATATATTTAACGTGCTACGTAGCAAATAAATTAATGGGGTTAGGAATTATTCCATATATATGATGTTTTCAATGTTTTCACATTGCAGACACATGTTGAGCTTTTGAAGCACCAGCGGGGATTTGTCTTTAATTACTGAATGAATGAATGAATATTAGTGGCTAAACAAGAGTATGCACGTGCAGGTTTGTCGGTGGCACGTGCGTCGTGTCCAAGCCTGGGCTATTTTCATCCCGAGGCTGCAGGCTATGGCTACCTCTCACCTGTTTCCAATTATGCTGCATGTTGGTTAGTCTGTCAGCTCATAGTGCTGTTGATGTGTCTGTATGCTTGTGGGACTGGTTTCTCTAATCCCCCTTTGTTAGTAAGTGTGGCTGTCCACAGGTGACTGAGTAAAAGGAGGCTGGACCTCCGTGCACCCTCTGGCCCAAGCTTTGACTTCACATTGTCAGTGTCTAACTGCACTGCAAATGCGTGTCATGCATTCACACACACTCAGTTACTGGTTTAGAGAAGTACATAAAAACATAAGTGCAGTTTTTCATCTTTGTTTCATATTACTTGCTAAAAATTTATTTTTTACTTTTCATCCTACCTTTGGAATGTATTTTTTGGCAGAATGTATTTCTGCCTTCTCTCTGTGTCTCTGCAGATGTTCCTAGCAGCCTTGTCCTTTGCCTACTTTGCCAAGGCTTTATCTGGCAGCTACTTGAAGAGCACAATTACACAATTAGAAAGGCGATTTGACATCCCCAGTTATCTGATAGGCATCATAGATGGGAGCTTTGAAATTGGTGAGTTTTTCCACTTTATTTATTTTTTTATTCTTTGCTCTGACTATTCATGATTGTATTTTAGACCTCTGTGAAGCTCCAGTATCTTGTATCTCACCCTTCCATTTTTGTGAACAATCACTTTGCAAGATACTGTGTGTGAAATGGAGACACATAAAATATATCATAAAGCACCCTGTTAGTACAGTCAAGGTAATATTTTAGAATGACGATATATAGCAAATATATACAGCATTCTTTAAAGTTATTGCATTAAGAAACTGACAAACCGGTCATAGTAGAACTCTGGACTGTCCACACCAATATGTCTTACGCTAACACAAGGTACGTGTGCTATACAGTAGCTGCCTGATAGTAAAGACTAGTTTCTTCTGTGAAAGTAGCCCTTGAATATTTGTCTGCCTATAGTCAGTACAAACATATCCTTAAATTTTTCTCAATTGATCCAAGTCAATGTTTACACAATGTTACATGTGCATTATAAGACTTTTTCTTTTCAATAAAAACTGCATTCAGCCTTTGATTTCCATCTCCTCTTTTGATCATCTGAACTCTGTAGGGAATTTGTTAGTGATTGCCTTTGTGAGCTATTTTGGTGCCAAACTCCACCGACCTAAGATCATAGCAATTGGATGTGTGTTGATGTCTTTTGGAACCTTCCTGATGGCCATGCCACATTTCATCTTTGGCCGGTACGCATCAGGTGCCCCGTGTTTATGCATGAATTGATCTTCAGCACTTCTTGCACTTTGAAAATGTAGTCATTGATGTTTTGTATTTTTGCCTCACATTGTGAGTATCTAACAATACCTGATGCTTTCTCCCTTCCCTTGTTTAACAGTTACATTGGTATTTTGTACGCAGCTATAAGATTGAAACCTCAGTTAGATCTTCAGTGAATTCAACAAACAGCCTCTCTCCATGTCCAAGTCCATCCGAGTCCATCAGGGCAAGTGACAGATCCTCTATTCTCCCCTCTAGAGGTAAGACAGGTAGTAAGTGGAAGTTTTATCAATTTTGGCTTTGTTTAACTAATGCTCATCCTATTTTTCCTACTTTGCTTTGAACTCTAGGGTGTGAGCGAGAGTCCAGTGTTTCAATGTGGATCTACGTGTTCCTGGGAAATGTTCTTCGTGGGATTGGAGAGACTCCAGTACAGCCTTTGGGAATCTCCTACATTGATGATTATACACAGCCTGAGAATACTGCCCTCTATATAGGTAATGCACTTCACTCAGCATCTCTGTCAGTAGCTCTGGACTATAGATACTGATTTTAAGATTACTACATTTTGTGAGTCATTGATTTAGGTGTTCAGAAACTTTTTTTTTTTATATAACAAGGTAATCGCTGTTGCTCCTAGCACATTTAAGTGGTCTGTTTATATAGCAAGAATATATACTGTACATGACCCTAACTGAAATTTACAGTGTTCACCTAATATATGTGTACCTTGTTTAGCATCATCTGGAAATTTTGGTAACCTTGCATGCAGAATGACAGTCACTTGAAATGTGAAAGTCCTGAGTAATAAATGCGTCCTTCTCGATGGTGCATACCAAAAAGTTGTGAATATTTGAGAAAATAAATCACAATCATACAATGATAAATGAGTCATGCAAACTAGATGGTATAAACCACAGCACTGTCAGTGTATTTAGTTACAGCATGTATTGGCTGACTGTGGGGTTCTCTGGGATTAGCTTCCCTGACTTTAAATGCAAATCCTAAATTGCAGCAAAATTTTGCCATTAACAATTAAGTAGTATAAGTGTTGACTTTGACTAAACAAATATGCTTTTTTTGTTGTGTATTACAGGTTGTGTCCAAACTGTATCAATTATTGGTCCTGTCTTTGGGTACCTGCTGGGGTCACTGTGTGCTAAAATCTACGTTGACATTGGCTATGTGGACATGGGTGAGTAAGGTATTAAACTTCCAGCAAGCCGCTGTAATCTGATAAACAATGATTTATAAAAAAAAGGGGAGCTGAAAAATAAAAACAAAATAGGAGAATTGACTTGAACCACTTCAAAGTTTACCCCAGATGGCTGTAGAACCACCAATTCTCATCCCCTTCTGGTGGCCAGTAGGACCAACTACAGCTATACTCAACCACCAGCTACAGACTGTATTGATCAAGGCTTGGGTGCAATGGGACCCTTTGCTGCCAAACCACCCCAGCAGGACCCCACGCTCAGTAAAAAGGCTGTAAGTGGCACCAAAGACACCAGCACAGTGGCTAGGGCGAAAGTGAAACCACTACCCACCTGACACCGGCCTTGAAGGGGAGGGCTCTGCAGTTGCTCCTTGACCTAGCCCTGAGGGATCAACAGAACACCCAGGCCTTGATGATGGCTGGTACCAAAAAGAAAGCATGAACCTAATCACATTTACCATTGATGCAGCTGCGTGCCCAGTGTGGCTACCCCCAGTTTCCAGCAGCTACGTGTCAGGATGCTTGACTACAAGGATGAGGAGGATAATGAAGAAGTCCGACAGGTTCAACCCCCAGCACCTAAGTGCCTAGCACCTAGGTCATCTGATCTCTGCTACGGGTGTGGTGAGACAGGCCACATTGCCTGTGATTGGGAGCCGTGCTGTGGGGGAACTACCACTTCCCTTGCCAGCCCCCCTCCAAGGATAATGTACATTGGTCAGCCACCTAGGCTGCTCTGGAAGACTGTATCTGAACTGTCTGGTTGACCAGGCCAGGGCCTTGGCGACACAGGGTCTTCCATCTCCCTGGTATGGCCTGTAGTTCTGCTGGGCACTGCTGGCTCCCTCCCCATAACTTGGTCACCAACTAACAGCCAGCTCACAAGGATGACAGGAGAGAGGGGTAGTATGAATGGGAGGGAGGTGTTGCGAGTGGAGGTGCAAAATGAAATGCTGGACCCCGAGTTCTGGTTGTCCAATATCCGGGACCCTTGTATCATCGGGCTGGACCTGGTGACCTATTGGGGAGCGATTGTTAATCCATCTCAGTCAAGCTTCACCATTGGCTCCCTGAGAGTGGCCCTCCAGTCCAGTTATTGGAGAAGAGACAGGCCCAGGACACAGTGAGAAGGCCACCTGGCAGCCCTGACCCTGACCCGGGCCGGCACCAGCACAGCCATCCCCAGCTACCAACTGCAGCTGTGACCATCAATGACATGACTGATTTTGAGTTCTTCTTAAGGAGAATGTGGACACACAGACAAGGCCGGTCCAACACTCACTGCACTTGACAGAATGTGCAGTAGCATACTTCAGTTGGGTCCTGAACCATGAGGAGAGGAACTACAATGTCACCCGACGAGAGCTCCTGACTTTTGTGCTGGCAGTACAGTAATTTCACCCATACCTGCATGGCAACTATTTCCTCCTGCGCACCGACCTTGCTTCACTCACCTGGCTTCTTTTCCTGTCACGAGCACCAGCAACCACTATGTTCCTGTTGGCATGGATTATTTTACAAAGTGGCCTGAGACATATGTGATGCCAGACCAAAGTGCCACTACGACTGCTGAGAGACTGGTTGTGGAGATGTTTACCCATTTTAGGGTTCGCATCGAACTTCACAGCCACTAGGGTTGGTGCTTTCCAGGTCTTCGCAAGGTCTGCAAGCTGCTGGGTGTGAAGAAGACATGCACCATCATTCTTCACCTGCAAAGTAATGGGCTGGTAAAGAGGTTCAACCGTGCCCGGGCCACCTAGCTGGCGATCCTACCAGACAGCTGTCCAGGCAGTCCACGGCTGTTGCCCTCATGTTTGGAGCTCTGGACTCTAATGGAACTTGTGTTTGGGGCTCCCCCAGAGCCATAGATTGATGGGGGACTCGAAAAGGACCACTTCAAATGACTTAGAGAACGCCTGGAGTGGGAGTTCTGTTCTGTTCTGTTCTGTTGGGTAACTAGGGTTTAGCCAGTGCTTGGGGTTTATGTTGACTCCATGACTGTGGGTGCTGCTGCAGTTGATGGCCTCCGGTCACTGTTCAAACTCAAAATGTATCCAAAGCAAATGAAAAGCAACTTAAACCAAATTTCCCCACAAAAAGTCCTTAGAGGTTCCCCTGTCTTTACAGAGACTGTGATGATTACCCCAAGGGATGCCCGCTGGGTGGGCGCATGGTGGCTGGGCTACCTCATCACAGGCACCATAACTCTCATGTCTGCTGTTCCTTTCTGGTTCCTGCCTAAGTCACTGCCGATCCCGGTGGACAAACACGACACCAGCTGCACTCCAGAGCAAACCAGGTTTATCAAAGATTCCCCGGCCATGGAGCACAAGTTCAGACCTGAGGAGCCAGTTAATTTACATCAGATGGCCAAAGGTATGAAAAATCTTAATACTTGTATTTAATATTGGGTACGGTCAGTGCAGTGTTAAAGTAGAGCAGGTAGAGTTTTTCTACCACAACAAGCTGATTTTTAAGAGCTTATTTGTTATAAATTTGATAGTGTCCTGTTTGATAGGACAACATTTCATTCTTACATTTTAAAACCGCTTGCTGTAAATGCAATTATAATCTACAAGATAAACACTTAAAGGGTGAGGGTTATATTTCTCATGTACTGTTATTTCTTCACTGTCTGTAGAAAAGGCATAGAAATGCCCTAACATGCTCACATGTTTTAAAGAAGTGCTATTAATCTATTGAACCGTCCTCCCACAGAATTTGTTCCCACACTTAAGAATCTCCTTGGAAATCCTGTGTACATGATCTACCTATGTGTGACCATCATTCAGTTCAACTCTCTCATTGGGATGGTCACATACAAACCCAAATACATTGAGCAACACTATGGCCAATCAGCATCAAAAGCCAATTTTCTTATGGGTAAGCAAACAGTCACTTGTCTCTTTTGTCTGGTGTTTTTATCTTTCTGCATTAGATAAAGGCTTGTTCAAAACCTGTTTTGCTTCACTGAAAGGGTTTAAGGATGCAAAACGATGTAAGTTGGTTGGTCATTGTTAAGTGTTTCATTAACCAGTTTTTGATGAATTTTTATGCTTGACTACCACATTCCACTTAAGTAAGTGTCAGTGCTGCGGGATGAAGGCCAGATTTACTGTGGTTATTGAAAATTCTGAAATGCCAGTCAGGCGTTGATTTTAGAAGCACACACATTAATGAGATTAATTATTTGGTCAGTCTGGAAGAACGGGAGACAGTGTAATAACATACTGTAGCTTTTTGTGTGGATATAAAGGAATGAATTAAGAGGTTGCTGCATGATGAGAAATGCATTGCAACCATTGCAAGTTATTTTCATCTTTCATCATATGACTTTTGTTCACTTTACATGAAATTTAAATGAGGCTACTTTGATATGAATGAGTGTTCCGACTTTTCAGGAGCTTTCCCGTTTTCAGGAGCAACGTTGCTGCCTGATGTTGCTTGTTGAAGTTGTTTTCGTGTCCCTTAATGCGTGTGTTGAATTTTGTGGTTTGGCTAGGCATGATCAACATCCCAGCTGTGGCCCTTGGGATGTTCTCTGGAGGGGTTGTCATGAAGAAGTACAAGCTCGGTATCATGGGAGCAGCTAAATTTGCCTTCGGGACCTCCCTGTTAGGCTTTTTCCTGTCACTCTTTTTTTTCGCCATGGGCTGTGAGAACTCCAAAGTGGCAGGCATCACTGTTTCCTATACTGGGTAGGCAATGGCTGAATACATTTCTGTCATGTCTTAGCAGAAGAATTAACAGTCAGAAGAAGAAGCAAAGTTTGAATTTGTAAAATGATAAAAATAGTCTTTACAGCTGACACAATTCGTATGGCTTCTTGTGTTCTGTTTCATATTCCTTGCACAGTAATAGCCACGACTTCTTTTTTGATCTTTGTTTGATTTGAGCTGTCAATTATGCATGCATTTTTGTCATGTTGTCATGTGCAGAGTGGAAAGTTTGTCTGATCAGGAACGTTCTCTCTTCTCCGACTGCAATTTGAGTTGCTTGTGCTCGAGAAGAGAGTGGGATCCGGTGTGTGGAGAGAATGGGATCACCTATGTGTCCCCGTGCTTGGCTGGATGCACCTCTTCCTCCGGTTCTGGCAGAAACATGGTAGTTCTCATTATATAGTGACAGTTAGATAACAAACACTGCATAATATTTACTCTCAATAACTGTGTTTCTTTCATATCATACAATTTTTTGACTCACACAGCATTTCAGTTGTGTATGACCTCACCTCATCTGTTGCTCATAAACTTGTTTGTTTTTTCTCTTTTAGGTGTTTGACAATTGCAGGTGCGTAGCACTGGTTAATCCCCAAACAGGCAACCTGACAGCCACACTAGGCCAGTGTCCAATCAGAGACAGCTGTGAAAAAATCTTTCCATACTTCCTGGCCCTTTCAGTCCTCAGCTCCTTCATCATCTCTCTTGGGGGAACACCTGGCTTTGTTCTGCTAGTCAGGTCTGTCAACAACTGGTGTTTGTGAAAGGATTAATTATGCTTCTCACATGCTGCCTTATTTTGAAGCAATACACGATCTTGTTATGTGTGAACAGATTACACTACACAAATGTCATCCCATCCATATGATAAAGTATAATTAGTGGAGGCATTTTCATTAATGACTAAAATTGCCATAAATTAGAAGTGTATTTTATAGTATTTTATACTGGTCATGTTCAGTGTTCTCTTTCTTTGTGTCTGTTCAAAAATTATTATGAGGTTGAAAATATGAATCTCCTTTAACAGTTCAGTCTCATTTCCTGTAGGTGCATTAAACCAGAGATGAAATCACTTGCACTTGGAATCCACACTCTGGCAACTCGCACACTGGGTGAGAACCATCTTTCTTATTCTGTACATTACTTTCCTCCTAGTTTAATTTCAGTCATTTGGAAATCTCCTTAGAGCTGACAGTCAATATACTGAACATTGGAGTGAGCTGTATTTCTAGAACAATGCTTCCAATAACATTTGTATATGTAAAAACAAATCATCGTGAGAAGCTCCACATTAAGGATTTTGTGTTTAATTCTATATATTTCTTCATGTAGTTGGTCTTTTTTTTTAAGTAACACATTAGTTTCTAATATTACTACAGCTGGAATACCTGCCCCAATATACTTTGGAGCCATAATTGATACAACCTGCCTTAAATGGGGATATAAGACATGTGGAGGAAGAGGAGCATGCAGAATATATAACACCACAGCTTACAGGTAAATGAAACCAGTATCCACTAAAATGTTTTTTAAACCTTGTATTTCTCAGATTATTAACAAGTACTCAAGCAGTGCTGTAAGGCTTAACAAAACAATTCAGTGAATAGAGAAATCTGGGGAGACAGATTTTTATTTTTTTTGTGTGTAAACACACAAGACTAATTCCATCTGATTTAGACTACAAACTTGGTCATTTTAAAAAAGGGGGTACACCTTTTATATTCGGCGGCCTACCAGTCTTTAAGTAAAAACAAAGTGGGGATGGGGATGTGTATATTTTATATAAGGTGTGTACACCTACTTTTGTCTCAAGAACCATTACGTATTTACAAAAAACATATACAAAACCTTTATGAAGAGGTTTCACTAAAATGCACTGGTTGCAATAAGCAGCAGCATTCACAGAGTTGAAATATTTTTATCTTGACTTATAATTAGGCTTTGAAAATTTGAGACTTGAATTGTGTCTTCCCCTCAAAGAAGTTAGCTTGAATGTCATATTTGCACTGAAAAACAACCTCCCAGTTTGTATGCTAACAGTGTTGTTGCTGTTGTTTTTTGTAGGATAATGTACCTCGGCCTTACTCTGGGCTTGAGGACAGTTTCATTTTTCTTTTGCATTTTGTGCTTTGCTCTACTCAAAAGACATATTAAGATGGAGGAGAAAAATGCTCTGACCAACGGGAGTGCAGAGTCAGAGTCACTAAGGAAAGATGAGAACAGCTCCATACACTGTGAGCAGTTCATACTGGCCCTGGACTGCAACCCTGACAGAGAAACACACTTATAAACCCCAGTACAAACCCTCCTCTTCTGGCTCCATGAAACAAACACTGTGGACACTTTTCATAGCACACCAAGTACATATTTGTACAGGATTTGTGCAGATGTACATCACCTGATTAGTCATTTTATTAAAAAAGAAAATGCTATTTCAGGAATGTATAAATGTATGTGTTTGTGTTTTTCATGATTCGAAGACTTTTGTAGAAAAAATGTAATTGTGCTGTTCTTAATCTCTTTGTTTTAATGATTAAAGTTGGTAAAAATCAATCTTAAGAAAGTTTGGTTTTTTGTTCAGTGTTTGTTTATTTTTATGCTCATGCATTTGTCTTTTACATAAGAAGCTACAAAATGTCAAAATTATGTGGGTCAACGCAGTTTTCATGTAGCTCTACTATTACATAACTATTATTAAAGTTATTAGGCAGACATCAATCCAAAAATACAGAGTCAAACATATTAAATGTTTATATCCAAACAAATGTAAAATATCTTCGTGACAAACTGATTTATGACCATAAAAATTACGATAACTTAATTCTATACGGCGTGTTAGCAGGAAAACACTTGTTGGACTGGCTACGCAAATCGTTGAGTTATATTTTTAAATGAGAGCATAAATGATTCCTGGGGTGTTAGCTGATCAAAAAAGATGAGCACAAACAACATGAGCTCTTAGTATACAACAACATTTCCAGTCATTTGTAGACTGTGAATAGTCATTAGATTAACAAACAAAACTCTTCATGTGCACTCATAAAACAGGGTTTTGGTTTTTCTCCTAATAACATACTGTTGGTTTGAGTCTATAAATTATAAATGTGCCTCAGTTTAAGCTTCAAAGAAAGGTTTAAGCTATAAAAGGCCGTACAAACATGGCCTCTGGTGGCCAACTGCATGAGACTCTCAGTTCTAGTTTAATGAGAAAGAAAGGGGATCTAAAGGATAAATAGCAAATGAATCTGTCACTGTATTCCTGTGCTTACTGGTCCTTTTTGTCTTCAACACTCTGGAGATTCTGTGAATCAAGCAAGAGATATAAAAACAAAAACAATCATCGATCACTCCAGTGTTGGTATGGTGAGTTTTCAGTAAGTACCTTGTCATTTTGTTTTTGCATGCACACACTGTAGGTCTGTTACCTGGAGTTGAGTGTGTTCCCTCAGTAATCTGTCATACTCTTGTGCCAGTCCTTTGCTCTGCCTCTTCATGGCCTCTACTTCTGCATGAGTCTTGTGCACAGCTAAACACGTAAACAATGCTACACCAGTAAATTGCTTTATATAATGCTTGACTTTTACATTATACTTCTTTTATAAACCAGTACAAGAATACGCAGAGAATCAAGAAGAGTGACAGACAGTGTCTGTTCTTGTTTGATGATAAATGTATAATACTGTCTCCTAATTATATCTTTTTGTTAATAGTTTTCGTATGAAATGAAACATACGACTGCAGAGTATCTTATCTGATTGCAGCAATGATTACTCACCCTTCTCTGCAGCCTTCAGTTGTCCTGACAGCCTCTCAACCTCCAGCTTCAGTTGCTCATTTTTTGCTGACATGGATTTTTCTCCTTCCAGGAGAGCCTGCACATAAAGGACTGTCTGTAATCACCAAGCTTAAATTATTTATTTTAACAGAACACAACAGAGCACATTAGAAAAACAATAAAATATAGTGTGAATTAATACTATAACATGAAGTGATTTAAATTGGTGAACATGACTCACAATAACAAACAAATGCAGTCATGTTATACTTCAAAATGAAGCTTAATGGGAAGAAAATGCAGTAAATTGCCATTTGGGACAGAAGAAAACATGTACTGTCTATTTCAGACTTGTTTGAGCATCAGGTTGTCTTCTTGGTGCTGCTGTGCGGCTCTGACTGCACAATCTATCTGCGTCTGAAGACCTGCAGTGTTCTCCAAGATGGCAGCAACCTGGTTTAGCAAGGTGACAACTCGACGTATGATACTAAATGGGACAAAAAAGACAAAAACCAGTAGACGTGAAGGAAGACAAGATCTTAGAAAGTGAATTGAATAAGCAAGAGGAAAGCTAGGTACTTTCTTTAAGTCTGAATGAATGTGGAGATGAGTTTCACTAACAACCAGAGGAAGAGAGAGAAGCCGGATATGTAGAGGTTCCTCTGTGCTCTGAACAGCTTCATGTTGATATGGTCGAACAAATTGGGGTTCACCTCGGCATCTTGCGTGGACTGGGAAACCGAGTACTTCTGCACCTCTCGAACGGCATCTGTGGATGAACAGGAGGACAGAACCATGACTGATGCTGCCTTGGCTGGATGGAAAACATGTCATCAGTATTATTTAATGTCTGTCACTCACACCAGATGATGTTTGAATCACAGCATATTGCTTACCCAGGAAAAGAACAATAAGGACCATGATCATAGTGAAGAAGCATTTGTTCCAATATGGAGATAACCAGTTCCACATTCTCCAGCTGAAAACCAAACGCCATCTAGAAAATAGATCAAAAGGACACAACAAGTGTAACTGCATAAAATACAATCAATGTGATTTATACTGTATTGTAGAAAGGACATAGATGCACTCTGCTGGTGATTTGTGTGAACTTCGTCTCTTGGTTCCCTTACTGTATATACAATTAGTGTCGTGCACAGGACATCGTTTGACCGATGGAGAATGAGCTGATGCACATGAAGCTGACCATGAGCTGCTGGATGAACTGTTTTTTAATACCTGTATGCTGATATGAAGGGTATACATAAGATGAGACTGACTGCTATCTCAGCGTAAAGGAAGAAAGCCACAGCCGTCCACTGGAGAGTCATGGTAAATGGGATTTCTAAAAGAGATTATACACGTGTTATTAACTTTCTGTGGCACGACAAACTATTACTAAAATAAAGGTTCCCACTATGAGACGCGTCCTTTTCATGTATCGTAGATGTCTACATTAAAAGAGTATTGCATTAAAAAATAATTCTCTTTTCTAGTTACTCTGTTTATTGTACATTAAACTCTGCTATAACAAATGCTACTGTTGTACGCTGTGAAGTAATTGAGATAATTCAGTCGGCCTGTTTCATGCAACAGACAATTTGTAGCACTCAGCCTCTTGCTATTTATAAACTTCTACTTTTAAATCTATTTTAACTCTTCAGCACAAGTATCACTGACTGCTGTTCTCATTTCATGTAAAAGCTGGAGGCAGTCAATCTATTCGAAGCAATAAAAAAGAAATGTTGGCTTACCAGACAAAGTTGAATGATCAGAAGAACGGGAATGTACAGACACACACACGTGCACTCACACACATTCACAACAGCTGGTGGGGTGGGTATCTGAGAACCTACAGGCCTAAATAAAACCTCGACTAGATGTTTGACCTAATTTTGTCAGCTCACTTGGATTTGTTAAAAATCACAGCCTTCAGACTGAACAACTGTTACATTTTCCGTCTACCAAATGACCTTTACAAGAGATCTATCTTTTACTTTTACAACATTATTCTCTAGATGTGTGCAAGGGTGAGAGTGTTTGCTGGTGTTTTCTCACATTTCATGTCATGGTAGAAAAATAGTCATTGGAGAAGGGGCGCTCTGATAAAATTAACAAAAACATTTATATGCATTTCAAAACTTCTAAGATAAACAAGCAGACTTCTCTTTGGATAAGTTGACTTTTTTGACGGGGTATTTCCTGCAAAAAGAGATGAAACAAAAGTCCACAGGGGGGCGACACTATCTACTAATATCATTTACAGAAGCCTTAGTGCAATGACAGGATGTAGGTGGTCCTCTGTGCACTGCATTTGTAGATATTCCTTTTGCATTTAGCTGCTCAAGATGAGCAGCATTGTGGATAAAGGGCTATTTTACACAATGGCTCAATATAAATAGTGAATGTAAAATATGATGTAATATAAATTCTTTCTTCTTCTGAAATAGGAGATGTAGACTTTAAAGACCCCAAAAGGTTGCTCATTTTGTGTTTTTCTGTGCCTTTTAAATAGGAACACAAACAGCTTGTAGCGTTCCTATAAACACATAAGCTGCATGTGTGTTGCACGTCAACAACTGAGACTAAGGGAATTCTTGAGCACAGCTTTTGGTACACGCTTCCTTTTAAATAAAGATTTTTTCCCCCCACCTAATTCAGCTCCCTGGACTATTTTGTGTATTTTGCCCTCTTCACTCTATTCAGCTTGCAAAGTGTATTCACCCTGGCTTCCTCTGTGAAAGAGACTGATAGCTGCTACCCCTTTTTGACAGAGTGTCTCAGGAGTGCCGAGGAGCAAAATGTTTACAGCTGCACCCTGTGATAGCTTTTTGAGAGCAGGCAAATGACTGCAGCAGAACTGAATGTGCTTTGATTGCTCTCTTCTCTTCACATCTCAGAGGTCGCAGCTCAGGAGAATAAGTGTCATTATAGTAAAATGCCTGCAATAAGCAGATGGTCAGGCTGTGTGTGCTTGGTGGAAAGAGCTCTGGTCATTTTAATATTGCCTGTCTTTATACAGTTACAGTAGTCAATATGACAATGCATGCATACTTCATAAATGCTGGTACTAAGAAAGCTACACTTTTAAAAGAAACTATAAAATATTAGTACATAATTGTTAGGATAGCAATAACCGATGACATGTTTCCCACTATCACAATGAAACTTGGTGTGCAATGCTGTGCTAGAAATCTGGGGAACAGTCATATTAAAAATAGGTGAACAAAGGCTGCAAACTGATTTACTTAAACAAACAAGCACACAGCTTATTGATGTGGTCATATTTTTGGGTCCCACTGAAGGAAGTCCTGCCAAACTGATAGGATCAAAGCCATGCGAACCACTCCACTCAGTCAAGAGGATACACTCTGCATACAGATAAAAAAAGAAAAACTCAAGCACACAGATGCAGACTAGAGAAGGAAAGCAAACAAACAGAAAGGGATCAGAACATCTGTCGTGCAAAAGGAGAAAAACAAAATGTAAGGTAGAATCTCTTGGAGGATGCAGTATCAGATCCAAAATGCTGGAGGTGAGACACTGACAGCCAACAGAGAGTTGCTTGTCTACAGGTGTTTGTTTGCTAGCCTCTCTTTCAAGACCTGGTTAGAAGGTAGGGCCATGTTGCCCCTACAGTAGAAAAAGAGGAGGTTGATGACTTTTGGTCAAATTTATAAAATCGTGCCAAAGTTAAACCGAGCTGACACATTTTAGCTCTTTTTTAATTTTTTTTATTATTGATGCAAAAATCAAAAAGCAACTGCATGTGTAGAACTGCTGGCGTCAAACTGGCGCTGCAATTAATTTCCTTTCCTATTGGTGGCGCGTAAGAAGAAGTTCAGGCGTGAAACTGTCGCAGAGACAGGTGCGTGTGTGATGGATCTGAGAACCCAGTGTTGGCCAGGATACACTTTGCTTAAGTAACATTAAAGTCGAAATTTTGGAGTAAACAGAAAGACTGTGTCAAAGATACTTCTGGAAGTCCTGAGGCTAAAAATGGAAATAAATGCTGCGCAGAGTAATTCTGTTAAATCCCGGTAGTGACGTAAGAAGACATCTACATAGGTAACGTTGTGTACTTCAAACTAGCTAGCCCTAGCTATTTGACAGAAGGCAATTTTGAGAGTTTCTGCGTTTGTTCATGTTACATTATATGTTTATAGAAAATGAAAAGTAATCTTTACATTAAATAGACCTGGCGTTTATGTTGACCAGATAAATAAGCTGCTGATACCGTCATTCCCTGTGCTAACTTTGAGCTGTGTGTTGGCTGTGAAGAAAATCCGCTAGCTTAGCGCTGAAGTAGCTGTTGAATGATTTTTGTTTAGTTTTGGAGTCTTTAAATTTAACTGCATCTAATATGAGTTAGACTTTTAAAATTTGTTTCAAATGTAGTGTTTGGGCCCTGCACTTTAAATGTGGTATCCGTAATAGGCGGTAGATTTTGTACAAATTGCAAAATGAATTAATGTTTAAATTCGGTTGAACGTCAAATTAAAAATATTTAGAGGGTATTTACATTATTTTATTTTATGGTGACCAAGGAAGACGTACGTTGGTCAGTCACTAACTAAATTTGTCAGTATTCTGGTGGAAATGTGCACTCTAACCCTTTTTATACCATCTCCAATTAGACTAATCTCCCATTAGACTTTAGCCAGTGACTTGAGACTTGATCTAAGACATAACAAAAACCTAACTGACTCTAAATTGAAGACTGGAAAAATTCAGCACCTTATGTTTTAGCATTTTGTGATGCATGAACGTGACTTGTTGGGGATTTGATTTTCAAAAATAGCCACAAGTGTCAATTTTCATGGGATCTATCTATAATAAGTCTAACAAACCTCAAGTGGGTCTTTCTATAGTATTAAGCTCAAGACTTTAATCAGCAAACGGAGAGCATATATTTAATGTTAATGTTTAACTGTTGTTTGGTAGAATGACTTGTATGTTTAGGGTTGTCTTACTGCACGCTCCACTTTCTGTTGAGCTTCAGTTTGCAGAGGGATTCCTAGGAATTTTCCTGTCAATAATTTGACAAGAATTTCCTTGTCTTGGTCCAAAGGTAGCAAAGCATGGGATAAGATAATAAGGATACTGGAATGCAGTTTTTCCTTGTGGTCAATCATAATGTTTTTGGTTTGAATGAAAATGATCTACTTTAGTCTCATGAGCTTTCTAGCTTATCCATACTGTATGGCCTTAAGTGAACCCTGGTTAGGCCGAAATCTGCTTTTTGCAGAGTAATTGCTTCTTCCTTGCAAGTTTTCCATGTCTACCATTGTGGTTCTATTATCTTTGGACGATAGACAAATGAATACTGATGTTTGCCACTGCAAATCTGCCCGACAATTGACTGGTGGAGTACAAACTCTTTTAAAAGTTCTTTTGCAACCCCTTTGATCTTAGTGAACATCAGCAACTTTTCTTGTAGTGGCAACGTCTGAATCCACAGTCAGATGTATCCCACTTCCAATGGTTCTTGGTATTTGGACTATAAATTACCATTAGACATATGTGTCATAATAATTACTTCGTTGACCAAGGAGATGAATGAAAGGCCAGATGATTATTCCACAGAACATGTTTCTACAATAGCTGTGTAGACTGTTTCCCAGCAACCTTATGTTGAAGGTGTGTGTGCAGATAGTGGGCAGAAAACATTTTTTTACAGAGTGCTATTGTAAGAGGAGCTCAAGGGGATCTGCAGTGCAGTTAATGGCCAGTACAGCTGCCTCGGTGGGTCCAGCAACACAAAGTCTCTCTCTCCCATACTCTCACCACACACCCATCGATTGCTCCAAAAGAGGGTGCACTACTGTATCTTCCAGTATAATTTATATTAAGTTTCATTTTGTTCTGTGCCATAATGGATGAAGCCTTTTGTTATTGTATTTAATGCTGGTATGAAGGAATGAATTACTTAGACGTATTGACGTGGCTAAAATTAGCTTGGTTGGAGTCCTAATTTTCTTTTTTGATTAATTGTGCAGATGGAAGTATAAACCAGTTAGAGGTGTGACTCAAAGCCAAAGAGACTGAAATTTCTTGCAGGTGATCCACACATTTGCCCCAAACTGTCTTTTAATTACCTTTATTTATTTTTTTTTTACCAAGGTTGTTCTTTAGCTTGTGCTAGACATTACCAATAATTTGATGTGGAAGTTTGCTTTGTAATTCACTTTTAGCTTATATGTCACTCCTATGGTTTTATGTGGGCTGGGAACTTTGGGGTTTTATTAAAGACTCCCTAAAACTAATACTCATCTTTTCTACCATGATTCAACTGTAATGAGCTCTAAATCTATCCAAGCCTAGTTGTCTATCCAATAAATGGGACCTTTGCTTCAGAAGCCCTGGACACAAAAAATAACTTATGCCACTTTGCAGTCCTATTGTGACATGAGGGTATTTGGAGGAGAATGGAGTCTATTTAAAATGTAATAGTCTCTTTTCTCTTTAATGAATATAAATGTTCACCATGTAGTGTCAATCTCAAGCTGGCGGTGTGTTAGTGAGCTGTGTTGTGGCGGTTCCATTCATATCTTTTTATGTGGAGAGAAGAGTGGTGGTATAATCACCAGACAGTAGTCATCACTTTGAGGGGGGCTGTAGTTGAGCAATCTTCTCTCAGCTTTGTCCTTGCTCACACACAGTGGTTAAGACACGATAAAACAATTGGACTGACATGTGGCTGTGTGCACATAATGTATGTGTATAGATACACACGCTGGAATATAGACACACTGCTGAATAGATGCATGCATAAACACACAGTCACACACTGACCGGCAGGTGCACACACACATACTGGGACTGGGCATACAGCCATGTCGGCACAAAACTTCTGACTTCTTTTTGTCCTTCACATTTTTGGTTTGGTGCGATAAGAATATATGAGTCAGTCCCTTTGTCTGAGCCATTTCTTAGAGGATGATTAAGATTTAAACACAATATGGGCAAACCTCATAAACTATAAAATTCTTACACACTATGACTGTGCTTGATAACACAATTTTTTTTTTTTAATCAGTGGCCATTTCCACTTGATATACAATGATTATATTAGTTTTAAAATCGTAATGCCGCAACTTGTATTGTTTACTTTAGTATGCATGTACAAATTGTTGTCACTGTTTACCCCCCACGATTCTTTTTGTTCTCTGATGCAGAGTCGATAATAAAGGAGAGCACTTCATGTGGCATTGAATGTCTGCACTCTTCTGATAACGACAGAGAACAGTAAGCTTCTGGTGTGTTATTTTCTCCAATACCCCTCAATGATGCTATTAAGGCTATAGGAGATAGAGGTCATGCTCCATTATCTTTCTGCTTTTCTTCCTGGTTGCTGTTTCAGCCATAGGTTTTGTTGTACAGATATTATAGGTTGTATGTCAGCATCATATATCTTCCAACTCTATAAAGTCTCCTTACATCTCTCTAATTGTTGCTTGGTGAAAGTAACATTTGGAAAATGACCACAAGCAACAATTTGCTATGCTGTGCTGGCTGGTGTGCTCAATTCACTTTCTTCTTCTCTGCGATAGCAGAATTACAGTTGAGTGTTCGCTGACCTAATGCAATAGAAGCTCCATACGGACACAGTAATGTGATTTCCCAAGCTTTTATTCTGTGTCTGTGGCTGGATAGAGAAGGGTCCTGAAGAGATGGCATCTAAATTGGGGATGACTTCCTAAGAGAGGCAACCATTGAGTGAGAGAGTGAAAGGACACAATGTATGTGGTAGGGACAGCAGCTTGATGTAGTGTATTGGTGAAAAGGAAAAGGGCACTTCAAGTGAGTCTAGAAAGGCTGTCTGTTATGTTAGCATAATGACCTGTTTAGTTATCTGTAGGCCACCTCAGGTTGGAGGTGTAGTTGTGTTGTGATAACCTTTCCAACTTGCTAACCAGCAATGCTGAACTGTTTTGTAAATGTCAATAACGGTGAAGGTGGTCCTGGGTAATGTACCTTTTATTGTTACAATAAAGATGTATTACCCATTCTTTAATGGAGTACAAACATAAACTCTCTCTCTCTCTAGCAATTAGAGTTTGGTAGACAAAATTCAAATCAAATATAACATAACAATAAAACAGAGCCATAGTTTCAGTCACAGGTGTCCTAAATGTATGGAACTTTAAATGTATGAATTATATTTTGTTACAATTAGTACTTAAGGCTTATATTGCAACTACATTAAGTACTGGTGCACATTGTGTAGCTATTTACATGATTTCCTTTTTTTTAAATGTAAGTGTATCCACACTGATTTTGAATTTCTGCAATTTTTTTCTTTTACCTTTATTTATTCAGGGTAGTTTTCATAGACAGATTAGCTCTTCTTTGCAGTAATACCTGATAACATTCTCTCTCTTAAACAACATCAAACCTTTAAGCTGTCAAGTACAACTATAATCAGAGCTGTGCCCATTGAGCAAAGTTTCAAAACTCAGTTGTTGTAGCTTTTCCCCAATATAACTGACACAGAGACAGTTGAAACCTTTTTTTAAAGATAAAAACAAGGTATTTACAGTACAACATTGTCTTCTGTGTCAGAGCTGCAAAATAAAGATTGTCAGAAAAAAAGAAAGCAGTATCAATGACCAAAAACAGCTCTTCTCTCGATTTTCTCAATGAAGGATTACATACAGGAAGCTGAAAGCAATGGTGTTTGGTGTGCGCAATGACAGCAAACAAGAAAATAATTAAATAAACATTTGGTGACTTGTCATTATTTTATATTGATTAAAATGACATACTTTAAAGCTAAATGATCCTACCCAGTACTCACTTAGCTTGTGCGTCGGCTGAAAATTACATCAAGGGAATGGATGCATCAGTCTGACTGATTACTAGGAGCAACATACCCTGCTCCGAAATACAAAATGACTAACAAGATCGAATGTCAGACTGAATAATGAAGTGTTAACAAAATGGCAATTGGGTTAGAATGACAGGCTATGTTGTGCTTAAAGATCTTTTTGGCTTGGTCAGCATAGATGCCACTAAGGATAGAAAAAACAAATGGTCAAATTGTGAACTAGGACAAATTGTTCTAGTTGGTGTATATAGCATTGAGTTTTGACAGGTAATTTTAGAAGGTAATCATATAACTCATAACTCACAAAGTTCACAATAGCACCTAACATTTGAGCCGAGGTCTAATTCACAGTGGTAGCAATAGTCTCAGGTATACATTTGTCGACCAGTATTCCTTTAGTATTCTACCAGTATTCTTCCTAAAATTGGACTTGTATACATCTATCTATCTATCTTTCTATCTGTCTATCTATCTATCTGTCTATCTATCTATCTGTCTATTATCTTAACCACTAATCATGTTCAGGCGGAAGGCTGGAGTCTATGCCAGCTGTAATTGAGCAAGATGTGGGGTCTACTTACAGCAACGGCAAACACAGAGAGACATACACAGAAAGACAACCAATTTACACTCACAGATTATTTTGAATCAACAATAAACTTCATATGCATGTGTCTAAACTAATAAATCTGAACTAGGGACCTTCTAGCTGTGAGGCGGCAGCACTAACCACTCCACTCCTAAGCTGCTTCTCATATACATTAAAGTGTTAAATGTATCTCTAACTCTGTGTTTCACCTCATAGGTCATTTTCTCTCCCTGTGAGCTAATCTGTTGCTGGCTGTGATCCCATCTCCCCTCTTAATCACAGACGAGCCCTAAAGGCACCGTGACATACACACTGCCTGTATATGGCAGGGTCATAAAGAACCTTGCCTACATTAATATTTTCATATCACTGCTCCCTGTTGTGCTACAAACCACACACTGACAGCCAGAGAAGCATCCAATAGAGGTTGCGTAATTGTTCTGCTTCCCAACAGCCCTATGCTCTCACGATAATATAAAGGGTTCCTAAGTTTTCTACTGTACCTCAAACATCAAAGACCAAAAATGCTTAGTATTGGAATATATTGTGGGGTACAGTGTGTACCTTTTTATACATGTTTCCAAATACACTTTATACATCCACATTTTTGGCAGACTGTAATGCTTGACCTATGCATTGTAAAGGTAGCCCAAGCCACTAGGCCAGCTAAACATGGCATTAGATGTTAACAAATATTCTAACTCTGGTTTAATATCAGCATTATATTTGAGAACAAATCTAATAAGCTGATTTGTACAACTCAAATTCTACTACAGTTGTTTGTTTTTCCCGTGAGTTCAGGGTCGCCACAGAGGAACATTTTGTCTGCATGTTGATTTGGCACAGTTTTTACACCGGATGCCTGACGCAACCCTCCCCAATTTCTACCGGGCTTTGGAGCGGCACTGCACAGATGGAGATGGGGATGGGGATGGGCTGTTGGGGGTTCAGCGTCTTGCCCAGGGACACTTAGCCATGTGGTCAAGAAGAGCGGGGTTCGTTCCTCTGACCTTATGGTCGGTAGGCCGACACTCTAGCAACTGAGCCACTAAGTTATTCCTACTTATTTAGGACAAGCTTTGTTCACAGACAAGTTGAGCCAAAAATACAAAGCTTACTGCATTTTAATCTATGAGCAAAGGCCACTTGGGAAATACAGTTTCACAGTCTTATTCCTACACAAACAAAGTATCACACACATTATTGGTAGACACACACAGCCAGGGAAGAAGAAGAACCTCATTGTCTGTCAATGTGTATAAGAATCTTTTCCGATTTTTTTTCAGCAGTTCTTTATTGCAAGTATGGATCTGCTTATTTGGTGAGCAATTTTGTTAGGCTAGTCTTATTAAAAAACAAACAGCCATGTGAAAACAGCCGTTTCCAGCATTAGCTTTAGATTCATTAAATAACGACTATATGAAAATATCAAGGGTGTTATCATTTCAGAAAAAAACATATTTTGTCTGGTTGTGTTCAAGGTTTGCTCTCCCTGTGACAGTCCCTGTTCCACCGTAAAGTCATACTCTATTTATCATACTGAAATAAGGCAACAGTAAATTTTCCATTTGGCTCAAGGAGATGACTGTTAAGCGTAACAGTTTAGGTTTTGATTACATCTGGTTTATGTCAAACAACATGATGAAAACCACATTCTGTTGACCGAGGAATGTTAGTGTCTTCCTTTAATTCAAAAAAGCAGTGATTAGGAACAGTACCCATCAGGGCTTTTCTTCTATTGGAAGATAACATGTGCCACCTATTACTTTTGAATTCTTTGTCTTCACATTTTGCTGGTTTGTTTATCTTGCATTCCCTTGTTTTTACCCCATCCCCATACCTGTAGCCTCATTTCACAGTAAGGGCCTTCACTCTGAAGGCTCCCAGGCAATAAGGTCAGTGGTCACTAGGGACTGTAAGGTCTGTTGTCAGAGCAAGTGGCATGGTGATGAATGGGAGTAATCTCAGAGCTGTTACAAAATCACGTACGCTTTACTTGGGGGAGGGGAGAATAGGGAGTCTTTGCTGCTTTAGTTGACTGAACATGAAATTTATTATAAATATACATATATATATATATATATATAACAGTTCCTACTTCTCTCTTTCTATATATACACACCTTGTTTACCCTATGTTGTACATATATTATGTATGTACACAATGTACTGTATATTGCCAGGACATGCAAAATCTACAGTATATTGTTTATCTATAAACCTACGTTTGTTCTCAATAAATAGTAATAAATTATTCATTTCTTGTTTTTGTACATCCCTTTACACATTATTTACATTACTGCTTTGGATGAACATTTTCCCTTATTCACCATGACCTGAAGTCTGTTTTAGCTGCTTTTATTGACCATATGAAGAAAATATGTTCCTTCACTCCACATCCTCAGAAGACAGACATTTCTGTTGGGCGTCTTTGTCCTCAAATGTCACCTTTTTGTTCCTCTTTGGGTCGATCCAGGAATTGTGGATAATAGCGTTATTAGGGGTAGGATCTGCCTCAATGATGGACACCACTCGCTTCTTCATCTTGCTTTTCAATACTTTCTGGAACTTTTGCCTAGTGAAAGCATAGAGTAGAGGATGAAAGATAGTGGTCCCATAAGCCATGACAAGGAAGCCCAGTCTTAGCTTCACCATTAGGTCACTGGGCCCTACACTTAAAATGACTGTATTTAGTACCGTGATTGGTGTCCAGCACAATAGGAAAGTAGACACAATAAGGAGGGACATTCTGAAAACCCTTTTTTGACGCTCTCGCCTTTCTCTGTGGCGTTTTACAGCTCTGCGCAAGGCAATGATTACAGATACAGAGGTACGCATGCCCAGAGTGGGGTTGCGGCTACCACTGCTCTGAGATCCATCTGTGGCCTCTTGCTGTGTTGTCATTACTGTCATGGATGGACGCTTTTTCCTGCGAGCCTTTTTCTTCTGTGAAGCATGGAAACGTGTGCCAATACGAATATTGAGAGCTTGTAGGATCTTTGAGTAGGTGATAAGCATAACAACAGCAGTGAAGAAAAAAATAGGAATCTGAGCAAGCAAGTGGTAATAGATGCCAAGTTCTGTATAGTACTGGTTGATGTGGACCACATTCTCCACTGCTGTTTGGTTTAGTTCAGCATGGCCCTGGGCAAAGAAACCCACCTCAATAAAGGGTACAAGGAAACTAGCAAAGGATAGAACCCAAATTGCAGCCAGGAGGGCCAGTGCACGGCCCATTGTCAGCACCCGGTTGGCTGGTTTGACAGAGATGTCATATCGATCAAGGGTAATGGCAAGCACGTTAGCAGCAGTGGCAACACTAGCAAAAGAGACACAGGCTTCATGAAAGCAGCAGACAAGGGCAGTGTCTTCATCCAGTGAGAGCAGCACCACCACAATAGTGAGGGGAATGCAGCACACGCAGACCAGCACATCCAACACATGGAGGTTCATAGTGACGATGTTACTGACAGAACTAATCAGGTTCGACTTCATGCAGTAGAGGGCAAGCACAGTGAGGTTAGAGCTCAGACCCAGGAGGATTTCCAGCATGAGGAAGCCAGTCAAGGACACTTGAAAACTAACAGGATAGGGATATGGGCTAGGGGTTGCAGGACTCATGGTATGGCTGAAAGGTTCAGTGTTGTCGGTAACGGTGACGTTGCTCATGGTGGCTTCTTGTTCCAGATAGGGAAGGATATGCATTATCCTGCAGAATAAGAAGAGAGAGGACATTTGTGAACAGAAAAAGAAAAAGAAAAGAAGAGGTTGGTGTTGGTGTATCTCTGGAAAGTTTTAATTAACAGACATCTGAGAAATCTTGTCAGACATAATGCTGCCAGTTCCTGTGTTTAAATAAGAATTGCTGAGAGCAAATACTTTAATAGGGCTCTTACTTTTTTCCTGCCAAATCCTGAAGGCCAGTTTCTCACTATACAAATGGTATCAAATGGTAAGTAGTAATTATCTTACCTCGATCAGCTTTTACTTTATTTATTACCACCCTTGATTGTGCAATCGCATCTATAGCAATGGCATAACAGATAAACACTTTGGAACAAATTACATTTTTAGAACCACATAGTAATAGCTTAGTAAATTGTGAGTTTGTGACTTTTGTTAAAGCTGACATCGTGCAAGTATATAAATACACAGTAAATATTTACCCGATATCACTAAGGAGGGTGAGAGTAGATAACACTCCCTTTTGGACAGACTTAATATTTCAGACAGCATTTTAGTCATTGATAATTTATAGGAGGTGGTGTATTACTAATTAAAAATGTTATGCCAGATAATCATGTTTACCTCATTGTCAGCAAGCTGCCAACTGTTATCAACTTTAAAATACAAAATGTATGTTCAGACACTACTTTAATAATTGAAGAATATTCATATCCCACACACATGCACTATAAAATGTATTGAAAGATCAACATGGGCAATATGAAAATCAAGTAAGTCTGGATAACATTCTAGATGACATGGAGAAAAAATAATTTTTTCCAATATTTACCCTTCCCTCCAGCACTATCTGAATACCAGGACTGTGTAATCAGGCCATAGAGTCCATGTTAGATCCACAGAGATGGACATCACATCCAAACATAGCCAGTGGAAAAGTGTTTCCGCTCCAGCAGAGCCCCCCAGTGAGTCTTTTCCTTTCACTGTTTGTCCCTTCCAGAGAGGCTGACAGCCAGAAAAGCACCTGTCTGTCTCGCCAAATACTGTCTATGGGCTGCCAGCTTTTTCTTCCTGACCTCAATAACAAGGAAGGTAAGGAATCAGCCACCTGCATACAGTAGATGTTAGAGAGCTAATGTCCTTTCCAGACTTTTTCCTCACATCTCTGGTCCATTTGCGTTAGTGATGGTGGGAGCACTGATGGATGAGTGGAACAGGGATAAGATGTCAGAGCCACCTCCTGTTTATAATCTCATCATATTCCCAGACAGTAGAGACACAGCCAACCAAGAAAACAAAGAAACAGACTCTTTCCTCTGTGCAGAGTTGGAATGTGCTGCTCATGTTACGATCCAAATCATTGCTTTTTATTTATTTTTTTTTGTCTCCAGTGTGAAGATATTAGTCAGGTTTGTAAAATGAAATAATAATTATTATATCCAATAGCTTGTACTCCCAACAGGCCATCAGCCATGTAGATTCCCAGTGTACACCACAGTAATGTCCAGAATGTGTCCAGGAGGGGTCAGTACATTTGGGCAGTGTCCAGGCCCATATCTCCCCTGGGAAAACTAATGGAACAGGCCTTTACTCTCCACCTTTTTCATCACTCTCTGTACGCCTGGCTCCAACCACCATTGACTTGTAAATCGAACACAGGTTGTCAGTTTGCCCCTCAACATGCTGAACCCTGAGTCACCAGTGATGGCGTGAACTGACAAGATCGATGAAGTGCATATGTGTCCGGTGACCATAACAAGTGTAATCGATGAGTGATTTGTGATTAACCGTATTTATATGTTCTTCGGAGGGTGGGGCAAGTTCAGAAATTCAGAAGGAGGTCATCCTTGTGAGGTAGTGCACCTGAGTTCATCAGACAGAGAGCGCAAGTTGTAGATTTTGTTTTTTTTTAAAGATCCCAGGCAATAATTGGACTTGAGGAAACATGAGCTGCATACAGTATCATCTTTCTGTCCTTCAGTGCTACATCTTTTGATCACAGTGACCTGAAGAGAGAGTAAGGATAAGGTAATGGATGAGAGAGAGAGAGAGAGAGAGAGCGCGCAAGAGAGAGAGTAGGTTGGAGAAAGTGGATGCGTCAGTGAAAATAAACATATTCTCAGTAGAGAGGCAATGAGCGAACTCCTATTAGCATAGCAACAAGCCTATGAGTTTTTTTTTATTATGTTCCTGTGCATTGGCTGATTTGTACCAGTTGCTTGTACAAAAGCAATTGGTATTTTACAACTCGGCCTCCTGTTTTTAGATGGAATATATACTATATTAATATTTTGGCATTCTTGTTCATAGTGTTAATGAATACTCTATTAATACAGAAAATTTAAAAAAAAGCATGCGTGCCAATTGTGGTACTGAAATTGACATACAATTTTCATAACTGGATAGACTTTCTTAGGAAACTTGTTATAAATACATAGACCCCTGCTCTTATGTCACTAAATGTGATCTATGTAATCTTGTCGGTCATTCGTCAAGGTTGTTTCAGTGAGGGATGCCATACTTCATTATGCCATAATGTAAGCCACCAAGCTCAATGAGTATAGTAGTATATCACTGATGAGAGAGCAATAGTCACGTTTCAAATGTACCCAGCTTTGAAATACAAAATTGCATATCAGATTTCTTGTATCATAGACAGTGATAGTTTGGGAATTGTATGCAGCTATAGTAAGACATAATTATTGTGCTAACATTTTAGGAAAATACAGCCATCCCAATGCATGAATTTATCAGAAGCATTTTAGACTGTGATATTTCCTGTAACAGCCACTTGGAATTGCAATACTGATTATAATTAGTTATTGATAGATTACACTTTAACTTAACTATAAAATGAAAGTCAACACTACACTATAATTAAAGTAATTGTGGAAATTATCCTTAGTTTCTAACGACTTTTTTTGTTTTGCTGCGGTCACAGAGATGTTGGGGATTGAGTTTATTGTGCTGTCTCATGCATTTTACTCAACTGTGTGCAGTAATTCAAACCAATTAGTAGTGTTCCCCATAAAAACACAACAAAGCTTACCATGCAGGGCAAACGCAGATGCTCTGGAGCTGGTCCATCCACAATGCTACCCTCTCACCTCTGCAACGATCCAGGTTGAGTGATACAAATTGCTAGTATGTCTTCTGCTTCTTAATGCAGTAATCCAATAATTAGGATTGAATATTGATGATTGTACTGAACAAGAGTCACACTACTCCTGGGTCCCAGATAGAGGAAAAATAAGTCCACAGTGATGTGTCTTGACAGGGATGCTGGTGGAATTCTTTATTTTTCTCCCTTTGTCCTCCTTTTTCTCATCCATCCATGTTTTCTGGTGTGTGAATACTTCTCATTTTACAAACTCTGTTGCGCTCCCTCCCTGCCTTACTGTCTGGATTGGAGTGCAAACCATCACACTCCTGGTATCTCTCTATCTCCCGCTCTGCTCTCCTTTCTCTCTCTCACTCCCCCCCCCCTCCCTCTCTCTCTCTCTCTCTCTCACTGCGGAGGTTTGCAGTGCTTCCCCAGTCCTGATTGGTCTTCTGTAATAGGCTTAACCCTTTTTTCTCCAACTAGGGGAGGTATTTCCTTTTGTTCTGACTCTATCCTCTCCTTCCTGCCACAGACTGACTCGTGGGGCTGTTGTGATTTGGAAAAAAGCTTCCGCTATGCTTTTGAGGCTTGATGGTACTGCACCAAACAAACAACCGGCTGCAGAGTTAGACAGGCAGACTGTTGAGAGAAAACAGAAAATATGGGGCTGGTGTGTTAATTAGTGGTCATGGTGTAATAAACAAGTAATGTGTTTCTGAGCTGTAGGGGAATGATAAGGATGGTGAGCTAACAGAGAGAAGCAATATAAATTTATATTGAGGTTGCGCACATACATTGGTCTTAATGTGTGTGCAAGGGAGCATGAGAGGCAGTGAGATGGACAGTAAGGAGATAAATTCTTGCAGCTATGAGTGGGAGAAATGGATTATGCAGGAAAGAATTTAAGTCAGAAAAGGAGAGATAGAGGATAGTGTCCTTGATTGATAGTTTCAATTAAGTTGCTCTGTCAGATCAGTAAGAGGTTGACCACCCTCCAGTCCTTTGTCAAGCCTCGTTTGTCAGGTGCAATTATTGCCACTGGACATCCTGGTAGCTGACAGCCTCCAGTAAAGAAGAGGGGGGCCTCTCTTACGCTGGCATGGCTACCTGATAAACTGATAATTAAACCCCACAGAAAATACATCAGGTGTGGTTATTCTGGTAGTGACAGTTTAATAATTGCACTTTACCAGGCAGATGTTTCACTTTTAAGTAAAAGAAATGGCTTTCTTTATTAAATATATTTATATTGTTTTGTGGTGGCCTGTGGCTGAGAAGGTAGAGCTGGTTGTATACCATTCCTTCAGTTGCAGGGTCAGGAGATCGATGTTTGGCTCCTCCTGTCCACATGCTAAAGTGTCCTTGGGCAAGACACTGAACACAAAGTTGCCCTTGTACGTGTTTCTTACTTGTAAGTCACTTTGGATATGACTGTTTGGCAAATGATAAACTGGTATTCCTTTTAATCTTGAATAGTTTTGGCCTTTAATAAGGTTGTAGTATTTGGCTGATGGCACCACCTTATCGGAAGATTAAGAAGACCTAATACTTGCTAGTCTGTGTGAAGTGGAGAAAATATGTGAATTTTGACAGAAGGTGAAATAAAATATTTTATAGGTAGTTTATTGAATATAGTTTTGTGTGCAGGTCTTTTATATTAACTTTTCAGCAAGGTTGGGTGTATATATCCTCTTTTGGATTGTGTTTGTGTCCCAGGAGGCATGCATGCATCCTACAAGTACGTGCTCCCATCACAGGATCCATCTAATCCTGATCAGTGTGCAACAGTTTCATTGCCACTGCCTGCAATTCAAGGCACTTTATGTTAGGAGGCAATCTAAAATAAATGGATGTTCTGTATGTTTGAAAAGTTTGGACAGACCACTTGATAGCCTTCCCATTACACCTCAGGAATCCTCCAAGTTTAAAGAGTAGTTAATGCAATGCTGCAAAAACACTGCATTCCCAAAACTTCACAGTTCAATAGAAGAATGACGTTAATATTTCATTGCCATTAATATTTCATCTAGCCTTTTCTTTGTCCCCAGACTCCACTGTGTCTTTTACTAGTTTTTCCTTACTTTCACTCCCAATGCCCCTAGACATTTGTGAATATGAGTATGGCTGTCAATACTCAAGCCTGTACATTTCTTTGACTATTCCACTTTTATACCAATTATATTTGTGGAGACGATCCATCCAAAAAAGATAATGTGGATGTTCCACTGGTAGCATCTTATTTCCACACTTTATTGTACATGCCAAACAATTTCGGAACACTGGGATGTACGCTGGCAGGCCAAGAAGACCCAGGACACTGATTATTATCTCCCTGCAGCAGGCATCCTGCACTTGTATTTGGTGCCTCTGTGATTTGCCCCAGATTTTCACCAGAACATACGTAGTCTAGAGCTAATGGAATGGCTGGTTTCAAAGGTTTAAGTGGTCTGCTATCATCTGATCTGCTATCATCTTTTCACAAGCCCTGAGGATTTCTTTGTTTCACCTGTGCAGCATATTGTTTAGAAATGTAAAAAGCCAAATTATGCCTCTTGGTTCAGTTACCCAATTTGTGTCTAAAATGTTTTTCTTCGTTTAATATGGAGTGATTGCATCCACTTCTTAAATGATCCATAGAAACTGTAAAGGATTTTGGGTTGATGATAAGGGGATTGAATAGATGTTGGGCTGAAATCCTTCCATTTCCCTTCAAGGTCCTTTTTGGATTTTGCAACAGGGCAATCTGTTTTGGCCTTAGTCCCAGTCTCTCTCTGGATTCATGCTCAGTTGGTAATAGATTAGTGCCCAGACCATAAAGGAAGAAGAGAAGAACAAAAGTTTATCCTCTCCACCTCCTATGTTAAACACTTATTGAGATTGATGAGTAGCAGTTGAAGATAAAATGCAGCCCCAGTGCTAGAGGAAATGTATCTCTATCCTCTTCTATCCCCTAAAGTTCTATTAGTTTGTCCATGATATTCATTGCAGTGTACTGAGATTTGGAAGATTTCTTCTTCTTCGGATCATGACCTTTATAAATTTCATAGTAAAATTTGTTTTCTTTGAAGACGTTATTTTTAAGACAATCATGATATAATTATTTTTTTAAACCCAAACCAGAATGCAGGCAAAATGTGCAAGGTTGACATGACAATTATTGATAAATATCATCACAATTGATTGAATATTTGTTTCACAGCTCACATCTGATTTCTGCATGTTATTATTGCCAAATGCGGCTTCAACATTTCAAAGTCTGTCTAATGCAGATATAATACTACAATCTATCAGCTCGAGAACAGCCTGACATTACAAATGTGTCATGTTACAATCAAAAATGAGCATCAGGCAAGATGCTTTCTTTATCCTGTGTAGTCCTGATAAAAACAGTGATTACATCTGTGATATTGACACCTAGAGGCTTGGAGTACTCTTACACAAAACTGTAACCATAACTCAGCAAAATTGAATGATAATTAACTTAGAACCTTGTATTACCTATGTTTTACGTTTGTTTTAGATTCAGTTAAGTTGCTTTGCACACTATATATTAGTGTTGCTCTACAAACCAATCTTAAAAATGTATTGCAATACCCTGCTGTTAAAAATACAACACTGTTTCCCATTTTTTTAGTACTGGTGTCATAAGAATAACAGCATATTAAGAAAAACCTGTTGCGTTGATATGGACAGCTGAATAGTGCGTGAATAGCACTCTCTCTTCGGTGCAGACATAGTGGGCGTGCCGTTTTTCTCTCATCAACTCTGCAGGTAGCTTTCATGGTAAAGAGAGGCATGAGTGCCAGTGCAGGAACACTTCTTGACTGTCCACAACAAAGCTGCAAAGCCAATGTGGCATAAATTTGGTATTGTAACAACACGCAGGCATGTAATCGCCAGGAATGCTTTCTTAAAGATACGAAAGAAGTTCCATGTAAAGCTTTATTTATACATAATGGTTGAAAATATGCTTTATGTCTTGCTTCGGTTCTGCATAGCAGCAGACCCTTTGAAGACCCCATATGGCGTGGCCTGGCATGCACCTCCCCAGAAATATAACTAAACATTGTGTACTGTAATTGGTCCACTTTGACCTTCTGCATTAATCTCTCAGTGGATGGATGGACCATCTCCTCTGACATAATTTCAGTAAAGGTAACTTTTCAACATCAGCTTCAGTTCAGTCTTAACTGCTCTGTTCTCTTTCATATTATTCGTTCAGTGTCTCACGTTGGGAACGCCTTCAGCGCGACCTCATCAGAGGCTCATATTTCACTCCGCCAGCGAGCATTTGCTGGGACTAAGGATGACGGTGTCAAAGTAGGGGGAAAGCCTCCCCCTATGAAAGGGGATGACACTGAACAGACCATCATTTAAAAACATCTGTTTGGGACACGCAGAAGTTCTAACATACTTATCTCTATCCAATTGTTTCTATGAGACAGAGCTCAAATGTCCTCAGACCTGAGCACAAACTTGGTCTGCCACCAAACAGGGGATTGAGCCTCAGATTTTAGAAAGTAGCAATACTTTTACATTTGCTCCAACCGATTGGTAACACTTCTAAGTATGAGCTAACATTAGCTAATGTTAAGCTACTCTCCGTGGTTAACATTAAGGCATATGAAAGTAGCAACACTCCCAGTTGACCGCAGCAATTTACTAGCCACACTAGGTTATCTTTAGCAGTACGCAACAGCATAACTTCACATTATGATGACAGTGATGAACTGCTGTGTTCCAAAACTTACACTGCCAAGTGTGGCCTAGGCAGGAGACAGATAAGCATCCTGTCCTATACTGGATTTGGACTTGCAGGAGGTGTGCAAACGCATCTGGGATCTGGTCTCTTGGAAGAGCCATGGGGATGATCTCAGGATCTTGTTTTTAATAGCAAGGTCAGTTAATTTGTGATTGAGATAAAAGATTGATATGAAGCTACAGGTCAGAATTTCAGCTGATATATTAAACAACATGGAACATAAGTTGTAATAATAGTGAGCAATAACTGAGCAAAAGAAGTGGAACCATATTTTTACTAATTTGTAAATATTGAAAGCATAGTGTTTTGTTCATTTTTTTCCCATTGATGGTCAATTATTGGTACTTGCACTTGTTTTTGTCCTTTCGGCTTATCCTGTGAGTTCAGGGTCGCCATACTGGATTGTTTGTGCGCATGCTGATTTGGCACAGTTTTTATGCCGGATGCACTTCCTTTTCCGACCCTCCCCAATTACTACCGGGCTTGGGACGGGCATTGCACGGCTGCAGATGGGGTTGGGCTGTTGGGGGTTTCAGCATCTTACCCAGGGACACTTCGACATGTGGTCAGAAAGAGCAGGGCACGAACCAATGACCCTATGGTTGGTAGGTGGCCACTCTACCAACTGACCCACTGTTGCCCCCAGTTAGTGGTACTTGCACTATTATGTAAAAATCCAAACCCGTGGGGCGAGCAGTGGGCAGCCACTATTAATTTTTAATGATTCCTTATGACCTGTTCTCCATGTAAATAATTAGCTTCATTCTACCCTACATTGATACACACACCTCTCTTGAGTGATTAGAAGCCTAAATATTAAGATTCTTAGTGACTTTAGACAAAACTTTTTTGTGCTACATTTACATCCACTGATTGTGACCACCAATTAGGCAGCTATGCCTATCAACGTACCTGTTACGTTTATTTTATGTATTTAATTTTAATTCATACAAGCAAAGTACTTGCATCAGTGGTGCTGATGTGTGTGCTTGTGGTTTTTAGCAGTCTTTCTGGTAGTTGTCTGATACAGCTGAATAAGACCTTGATTTTTGTGAAAATTAAAACTTGCAATCCCCAGCTTTATCAGGTCACTAAAAGAACTAAAGCTTCTGTAGAAGAGGTAAACGCACTAAAATAAATAATAAATTACTAAGCAGTGCCAACGTTTATATCATGCTACCCTGGTGTAGTTCTTTATATACCAACAATAGATTTTTACTTCTGGCCTACACAATAATATCCCTTTAGAACTCTGTTTGTGGCTGTTTCCATCAAAGGACAAATGCTTTCAGCTCATAGAAGCCATAGCACATGCTTTTCCTCCTTACAGAATCCATTCTAGAGTATTCTCTCACTTTGTCTCTGTCATTTGGTTAGATATGAGCAATATACTTTGCTATTGATTTACTGTTTTGGTGGCACAGCGCTTTAATAAGGTTAGACCCATAAAGCTGTTCTAGGTGAACATATATGTTTAACCTGGTCCATGGGGTTAGAAATTGTCCATGCATTTTTTTTCCATTTTCCAACACTTCTTACACACGTGCTCATCTGGGACAGATTATTTGCTGCTTCCTGCTTTAGTTTAACCTTCTCACTGTCCTCTGACACAGAGATGAACAGCTTCCTTTCCATCAGCCCCTCAGAAGTTGACCACTTCCTGTCACAGTGCAACATCTGTTTACGTTAGTCATGTCAGAGAGCATTGGCCAAAGCGTGGGAATGCTAGGGAGTGCACGCGGGACCCCACACTCACCCACGGGGAGGTGCGAGTGCAGTGAAAGGCTGATTCTCGGAGAAAGCACGCAAAGCCACACACACTCAACAGTTAAACACAAAGATGCACACATACATACTCCTCCCTGCAGGCACTCAGCCATCAGAGCACTCAGTGTTTGTCATCTCATTTCATCTGGTCATGCTGCTACCCGTGGGACTTCATGTTACTGGAAATGTGGTGTTTTTTGGCCACTCTTATTTAACAACTAATTTAAGGACCAGTTTATTTTTTTTTAAACTAACTCGAGGGTAACTGGGTCAGCATATTCAGAATTTTGAATTGCCTGTGTCTAAAATACAAATTAGAATAACCCTAAAATGTTTCATGCTTTGTGCAAAGGACATTGGTCCTTGAGGCTGTGTATCCATGTGTGTGCACCTAAGGTTGTCTGTATGTTTTACTTAATAAGAACTGAGTGCAATGCTGTTTTTGGTCTAATCCTGTACATCCCGTAGGTTCTTCTGACTGACTAATACAATGCTTATCCCTGTTCAATAGCCTCAAGGAATGCTACAGAGAGGGAATTCCCTAATTCCCTTCTTGAAAGAAATGACCTGCCAAAGACTACAAAGACCATTAGGCTCTGAAGACCACAACAACACAGACAAAGGACTTCTTAATGGAGCACGATGACATTTACTGCCATTTTATGCTATTATCACAGAGCAGCATGCCATTATGGAGTTGTGGTTGCCATTTCTTTCAAGTAATTTGTCTAAAGCTGATTTTGAAGTTGGCTCTGTTCTCTTAACTTAAGTAGCACATTTTAGTCTTGTTGCTGATATTAATTATATTCCATTTTCAAATTTCAGCATATTTTTGTCATGTAGCAATGATTAAAATGTTTATGAGGTTAAATTGACAGTCACTTAACATGCTAAGGTGTAGTTTGCAGCAGAGGAGATGCTAACAATATGTACGTTACGAGCAGCATGTGTTCATCAGTTCTCACGCTAATGTAAAGATGCCTTTGTGGTTGGAACACTTTGACCTTGTGGTTTTAGGCACCCAACAATGCTTGTTTTTTTCTCTTCTGTGTCTCCTTTAAGTTGTAGTCTTTGGGGGATTGAAGGATTAACTTCAAATAGATGGGCCTGTGAACCCCAACAGGAGGCAAATGCAAAATGACCCTTTGTTGTACGTGCATGCATCAATTCATACTCATGCCCACTTACAAAGAAACAAGAATTGAATTGCAAATTGGATTTAAGAAATTGTTGCAAGTAATCATTTTTTAAAAATGCAATTATCTATTTAATAAGCTACATTCTTTTCAAACAAGAGAAGATTCTCTTTACGGTGATTTACTTGATTCTCAACAACTCTCCTATTTTAAATGAAATGTATTGCCTGCAGGAAAAGCCTCCAATATTACACCTTGTAGACGTAGGTGGCATGACACAAGATTTTTGCTGTTCCCTCCCTCAAATTGCCTTTTTTCCCTACCTCATCCTATGCCCTCTCTTGGTTCTCTTCTCTCTCACTTTTCTTGCCACCACCTAACAATAATTAGCCAGTACTAGCTGTCGTCTTGTGCCTGTCCCTAGTCACACCTCGTCAGTGAGACCTCTCCTGTTAGCAGTCCACCCCTAATTGGCCATTGTGATGGTTCTGACAACCAAGGTGAGTCTAGCTTCCTTAGCTGCTACCTCTTCATTAAGGTCTGCCTCCAGCTACTGTGGCACAAAGATCAGCACCTTTGTCTCTTGGGTCTGCCAGACCAGCTGAGGATCTCCGCCAGAATTCAACACTCATGCACCTGGCAAGATGGCGGAAGCATGGCTGCATGTCTTTTCTCTTGTTTAAATAATGCAGTGAAAGGAGCTGATGCTTATTGTTTTCAATCGCATAAAGAGGAAACCTTGATATTAGGCTTATGTCTGTTTCACAGGGCAAATGTTAAGAGTCAGATTTGTGCGGCACAAAATGTGAAGCCTGTATCTTTTCCTCTTACTTCTCAACGGCTGAAATGGAAGGAAATTGATGTCAATTATATGTAATTAAGGGTTAAATGCACCACCAAGCTGCTCGTTCTTTCTCTGTGTACCGTAGCAAGTATATGTAGCAGTGAATAGAGCTCTTTATTATACCTAGTCATACATCAACCTGTGACACGTGGAATTAAAGATCATTTATCTTGCCATTTTCAAAATTAGTATAATGTTCTTAAATAGCCACAGATTGTTTTTTTATTTTTATTTTTTAAAGAGCATCACTGACACCAGGTGCAGTTTTGTCCAGTGTTCCATGCTTCAGAGCAATGGCTGTTGCTCAGCAGTGAGACAGTCTGTGTGGGTGGTAGCAATAGGGTGTTCGCCCTGCCTGTCAATGTATCTGGCCCTTGATTGTCTGGCAACGGGTCAAAGTGACACGGGGTTGGTCACTACCATCATCACTGTCACACCACTTGGTTCTGTGTGACTGAAAAGTATACATGCATGTACAGAAGATGTTACCACACTGTTGATTCCAATAGTGCTTTTCTGAGTCATACTCTATTAATGTATATTGACAAACTGCTTCTATAAAAACATTTGTATCTTTGTGGATGACATACTGGCTAACTCACATGCTGCACTATCATAAATGAAGTTTTGATCAGAAGATTACAGACACTCATTTTGTCATGATTATCATAGCAGTATTGGGCTTTAAATTATTTCTCTAAGGGCCGCACGGTGGGGGAAAGGTTAGCACTGCTTCCTCACAGCTAGAACACCCCTGGCCATCTGCATGATTGCTGTGTGCAGTTTGGATGTTTTCCCTGTGCTTGCGTGGGTTTCCAAGTTGTCCGGTTTCCTCCCACAGTCCAAAGGCAAGCAAGTTATGTTTATTGGTGACACCAAATTGGATTTGAGTGTAAATTGTTTTCTGATGGTATGTGTCTATCCGTTGTTGGCCCTGAGATAGACAGGTGACCTGTCCACGGTGTACTCTGGTTCTCGCACTATGACAGCTGGGGTAGGCTCCAGCCCCCCATGACCCTATTCGGGACAAGTTGTTACAAATGATGAATGGATGGATGATTTTTTCAAACCCCTTTTTGGCAGAATGATTGTAAAATAAACATTTAATAAAAAACTTCATGTACACTTACGCTTGTGTATGCAAACCTAATATTTTACGATTGTACAAAACTCTGTATCTGCTACAGCCAACACTTTTGTGCTTTTCCATCAGTCCAGTGAAAAGCTGGCTTGAAGCTGCTAATTGTTCGGAGTCACAGATGTTCCAGATTGACTACAAACTTCACAAAACAAGGTAAAATGAAAATTTGCCTTCAAAATCAACCAATCTGTGTAAACATGAAAACAGATGTCATTGAAGGTAGACAGAGGAAAATCTGCAATATTAGTATTACTATTAGTACCCTTGCATAGGCTCCCTATTCCTATAACCTATTAGTACTATAGTTAAAGTTTTGGTGGGCAATATTAATGTTATACCTATTACTGTTACAGTATATCTATTATCTGTCTTGTTTATGTTATTTTCAAAAACATCACTGTTTTACCAACATGTTGAGCTTACTTTGCTAGGGTTAAGTGAGGAGTTTAAAGGCCACCGTCTGACAATCTACAGGTTTATTCCATTAATTTAATCTTTTGACAGTGTGTTTACAACTACTTAAACTCCTGTATTGGTTTACCATTAGCATGTATTTGCATCATGATGATGATTTGTAAATAACATATCTTACTGTGGCCTAACACCAATTAGCCATAATTGTCAGCTTCACTATTTCTTAACAGGTATATTGGTAAGCAGAGCAAACATGAACAAATCAATAATTTAATTAATCAACTGTTAGTTGTGTAGCACCTTTCATAAGACTTCAACAAAGTGATTCACCAAAGCTCCCATTTATCATACATTTACTTTCTGAATCTTCTGTGGTTTATAGATAAAAGTATTGCAACCATAAGGCAAACAGTATCTTCTTCAACTTTGTACTGTTCAGTTTTGTTTCCACTTATAAAATGTCATACTGAAGTAATTTTAATATTACGTCATCCCAGTTTATATCAGTCTAATACTACACAATTACTACACTGCAAACTGGTCATAAGGTGCAATAGACAGCAAAAACATTAGTGCTGATTATAGCAGCATTGCTTCATGGTGTGTGGCATGTCCAAATTGCATCTGTTTAAAAATCTGTCTATTAGCTTCATTCTGACAGACCCAACTTGATACACAGCAGGAAGCACCACGAAAGCCTCTTTTTCCTCCTTCCATGAGAGTCTTTAAAAGATCTTTACAAAAGGTCCTAAGCGCCATAAATGGTTCTTTCCTCACAGAATGTTCTTTATTTTGATCATTTTGGCATTGATTTTGTGCCCTGTTGGAGAAACGATGTTTTAGTTTTTAGTTCTTATTTTATTGAGGTGAAATGTCGATTTAATATGATTCATTCAGATCTAATATAAATGAGCTCCACCTTTCTGTTAACAGCTATAATTAAAGCTGTTTTTATGGAATCAGTAGCGCAACAAAATATTGTTAAATGCCAAATCTGAATATGTACTGACAGTACACATTAAGTTGTTATTTTCAAGATATAATGTTGCATATTTAAAAAGTTTATGTCTACAAGCAGAAATATACAATAGCATTTCAGTTATAAGGCCCAAGTTGTCTTCATGTGTGCCTTTTGTAGCATTTAGACTGCAGTTTCAAAAGTATTTGTCAAAATTGTATTTTTTCTAAACTTTTCTCACCTGCTTAAACAAGTAGTAAAACATAACAAAGTTTAAGTAAATATTAAGTGGTAGAGGTGGCAGGCATATATTTGCTGAAAAATGTACTCCACTACAAATTCAAAAACAACCCAAAATAATTTACCAAGGTACCAAGTACACACTTATATTTTAGGTCCAAAAGTGCAAGTACTCCACTAAGTGATTTCTGGCAACCAATCCAGGTAAATTTCTGATAAAAGCATTTTAAACATTGTTAAACCTAATGCTGTTGTTAACATGAATGTACAATTCTAGTTTAGATTTGTTCTATGTATAAATAGGGTCTCTGCTGAAATCCAAAATGTGCAGGCCTTAAGTTTAATTCATGTACAAATTAAAGGAGATTCAGAGAGTGCTGTATTTAATTTAATTTATCTCTAAATTGTAGTGGGGAAAATATTTAAGTAGAAGTAGTTAGAGTAACTTATGAAATAGAATAGACGAAGTATATACTGTAAAACGATCGCATACTTAGTTTGTTACGGTTTTTCTTTGGACTGCAGAACAGAGCAGTGATGAGGGCTTAGGGCTTAGGGCTAAAATCCAATACTGATCATAATAAAACATTTTGTGACACTCTAAATAAAGACATTGGACCTAAACATTTTTCGTTGGCTTTGGATATAATGGAACTGAATGCTAATGTTAGACAAAAAGGGAACTTAAAGTAGTTAGCATCTAACGCTCAAAAGATTAAATTACTGAAATAAACCTGCAAATGGTTTAAAATAGACAGGTGGGATTTAAACTCATCAGTTAATCTCACCACATTAAACTGACACGGAACATGCTGATGAAAAAGTAATTTTTTTGAGAATAATGCCAAAAAGCAACAGTACATTAATTCTGGAAAATGTAGAAGCTTACAAAATTAGGTTTGCAAATACAAACTTAAATGTAAAAGTTTACATCTTTTAAGAATAAAAAAATACATAATCAACACGTTTGTAGGAAAATTTAGGTTGCATGATTGATCACTTTTCTTCTTCTTTCTTTTTTCTTGGACAGCAGCCTTTCAGTTCATGGCAATGTCAAACTCTGTTGTCAGTTGTTTCTGACAATCCTCTTCATTGTGAGTTACCCTTTTTGGGCTATTTCCAGACCGTAGACAGTGAATTTGCCTCCCAATAACCTCCAAGTTCAAAACATGGAAATGATCATTTAGGATCAGCAAGGTTGGCAGTGGCACAGGAGCCACCAGCTGTAGTTACTCATAATCACTAGGAGAGCAAATTAAGACATTGCAGAAATGTCAGCGCTAGTGTATTAATACTGTATGTGAGTGTATGTGTATCCTAAATGAATATTTCCATGCAGTGGTGTCACAAGAAATCATGCACTAGTTTTATTTTTAGTCTAGTTTATTTAAGTGTGAAAAACCAAAAATCATACCCATATCGCTGTAAGGTTTAGTTACTTTGTAATTATGTTTCATTAAGAAATGTTTGCCTTGGCTTGTAAATTAGCCTCTCTATCAGGATGGAGGTTTTTGATGCTCTCAGGCTCTTACTCATCTCTGCAAAATGCGAATTGATCGTACTTTTCCTAGGCAGATTTCCAGGAAGGGTGACTTGAAAAATGAATTCAGATGGGGACATTGTTAAACTTATTGTGAAGCGACTGTGTCTTTTTATTCACACTGTTAAAAATGGGAAAATAGTGTATTTCCTATTAGCTTTAATCCAAAATGTACAATTTATTACAACAGACCATTGCATTTTACTTTGAACATGTCAATCTATTCTGTTAATATACTCTGTTACCCTTTCTGCAACTGCGCTATTTTGATTCTCTTTGTAAAAAAAATAAATGTATCTAAGTGGATAACCATAACACATCTTCATTTGAGAAGTAATGTTGGGATTATTATTTTTTTTTAATACCATAAATGGGAAAATCTTAGAAAGCGAAGGCTGTGGGCTTCCACTGTAAAATACAGCTACTCTACCGTGCCCCTTTCACTCGTTCAAATTTAGCAGCACATGTACTGCCAGTGAATGGGACCATTTTAATTCTGTGACACTTGGTGCAAAAAGTGTTTAAGTGTTAACGTGTAAAGTCAAGTTTTTGAAAGTCTTAGTCTTGAAGTGTATCTCCACCACTGTTCGGACCAGAAATGTCTGCCAGTTTAACTGTCCAACAAGTCATCTTAGAACAGTTTTACAACAGCTTAATACATTATTATATATTAATATTAATATAAATTATTAATATATTATTAATATATTATATTATTAATTATATTATTAATATAATATTGGTACTCTGTATTAGCAAGTAGTCAAATGTAAGTACTTGTATTCACTGTGGTTAAAAACATGGTTTCAGGACATTCCTGATTTATATTATTATTGCAAATTTTTTTTATAAATTTTAGAATGTATCACCCAACCGTGTGAATAATACACAGTGAAGCTATAACAGTGATATACTAAGACGATGTTAATGACCCCTTCGAAACTGATAGATATGTTCCTTGGGTTATTTAAATGTTGGATATGATAAGCCATGAAGGCATTCAGACTTAATAACGGGCTCTTTAGTGGGCCCCGTAGAAAGGAGCCTCGTATCATTAAACAAACAGATTAGATTTTGGTTCCACTTGACAAATTGACTGTAATTTCTTTGGCCGGCTGGATGATCGGTAGAGATTGGATTTCTGCTGGGCTCTGTAAGAAATTTACAGGGAAGCATTAGCAAAACAAACAAACAACTGCTCAGTTTTTATTCATACACTCTTTTTTCGCTTCACCTAGAGAATGAGAATTATTTCTGGTCGAAATAATTTTCGTTGAGCTCCCAAATTTTGGGGAAATTACATAATTGAGTAACAAAGTTGTTTTGTGATGGAATTTGATGGGCTAAAACTGATTTACTCTAGAGGTAAGACTATGACTGAACGTCATGTGAATAAGATGTAATATGATAAGATGTCTTTATGACAGGAGTGTCAAAGTGAGTCATTAATGGTGTCCCAATAGGAGAGATCTCAAACAGGAAATACATGCTCTAGTGACAAACATGGCAAGCAGATGGCAAGCAACAGGACCCTGTCAGTCCAGTGCAGGGTTGTGCACTTGAAAGAAAATACAGGGGGAAAAAAAAAGTCAGGATGGATGATATCAAGCCATCTGTCTCTAATACAACTCGATGTCATTTTAAGAGGGTGGAAAACTCACTCTTTCCTCTGATCTGTTTTTTACTGCAGATCGCACATAACAACTGTGCTTTTGCCTCCTCACTTTTTATGCAACCAAATCCCACAGTGGCAGTTGCATAATGATGTTTTAAAATTTCTCAGTTTGGTCAAGGATGCTGTATAGTGGTGCTGATGTTCTTTCACAATCTCTTTGTTGTACCTTTTTCTGCCCTTCCTTATGTTTTTTCCTTTTTATCCACCTTTCTGTCTGTCTCCGTCTCCATATATGATGTTAGACTACATCATATACATCATTGTGGTTCAAAATGGTGGGGCAGAAGTGGAGCTAATAGATCCTCTCTGTCAAAGATGACTGAGATATACATAGGAAGGGGGCTGCCTGGAAAAGGGAGAGACTTAAGTTCACACACATGTAGGGAGAAATTCCCACTGTTGCCAAGTGGAAAGGAGTTTGTCCGCCTACTCACTCAGAAGACCAGGAGATGTGTCTGGGCCTGGCTTAGAGACTGCTGGCTTGCTCTACTGTAGCAGGTGGTGCACATTTTCCATTTACAAGAAAACACTAAGTGTAGGCAGCAAAGAGGAGGTGCTGTCATCTATTCCTGCATCAAACACGGCCCATCTAAACCACTTTGTGGCACCATGAATGGTCACGTTGTATGCATGCAGTTTATTCTGGCAAAATATTTGTACTTAGTATTATTTGCAGAATTATGCAAAATGAAGTAGGGGTGGAGAACAAGTCGATTAACATAAGAATCACAAATGCAGTATAACGTTTGAAATCCTGATTCACATATTCCCAAAAAATATTTTAGTTTTTTTATTAATAAAGTAAAGTTGACTGTGAGCATATTTTAAATCTAATACCTAAATAGTTTCAAGATGAAGAAATGCTGTGGCTACAAAGTACGCCAACACCCAAAAAATAACTGGGTTAGTGATGTGTATTTTCTTCACTTCTGGGAACACAGCTTCATAACCCATAAACCCTTAATGCTTTTAACCTGAACTGCCCAAAAAACGGTGTCCTTTATGCTGTTTTTCGAGATGGCACTACTACTGTTACCAGTACTGCTCATCAATCCTTTAATGGTACTCTGCTCAAAAAATAACACAAAGTACTGATGAGAGAAAAGAAACAAATGAACAACGAACTCATGTTTGTTTATCTTGTAATCAAAATGTAAAAAGAGACGTTCAGAAATCTCTGTAAATGTATTTTAAAAAAACACTGAAATATCACATGTACTTAGGTATTCAGACCCTTTACTCAGTAAAAGTTGAGGCACCTTTGGTAGCAATTACAGCAACCTTGGTTTAAAAAAAATGTTTTTTTGAGTAACCACCGTATTATACGTTTAGTTCCCCCCCCCCACATATATAGTCTTTCCCCATGCCTATGTATGCCTCCACTGGGTTTCTTCCGGGTACTCCTTTTCTATTCTTAACTGTGAATTTCAGTGTCAGTTATCTGTCTCTATATGTGGTCCAGGGACAATCTCTGCCTCTTACACTAGCCACCCCCCTACACCACCACCCTCCCCACGACCTTAAACAGTATAAACAGTATAGCTTATGAATGAATGGGCTCAAGAATCAATTGTGACTCAGGGATTGATTCTAAATCAAAAGTGTGACACCAATAACAAGATTTTAGTCTAAATAAAAGTCAATAATTTGCATGAACTTCTAGACATTTGCATATTTTTTCCAGAATTACTTACCTGAACATAGAATCATTCAGTTACTTATAACACCCTGGATCCCATTTGTCAATGGAAGATGTTTCTTTACTAGAGATCTTGTCTAAAGTATAAAAAACTTGGCTGAGAAGCAAATAGAACCATTCTCTGGAATCATAGCAAAGGTAGTTTCTCACTGCTCAATAGTAAAATGTGTCTATAGAGCTGCACTCTATGTGGCACCATGTGGGTCATTGTTATATGTAAATGGTTTTTGGGCCAGTGTAAATTTTTGTTCTTTTTAGTTTTACGTTTCTTTGTGGAGACCTTTTAGTACATGTGTATATAAGAGTGACAGCCAATGGAAGCCAAAATGTCATGCAAGACATTTTCAATTCTAGATAAGAAACACGGGCTTAGTGTTGGCTCCTGTCATCATGACCCAGAAAAGTCAAGGAGAACTCCGGGGGAGGGGGGGGCGAGGCATTGCCCCAAATTAGATGTATTTCACAGGACAGATGGAAGGATGCTGCATATACAGATACAGAAAAAAAATGCATAAAGCTGATTTCTGCATATATTTAGCAACTGTAGATTAGAGATGTGATGCAAATTATGAAGATTATTCTAAAGCAATTTGCTTCCACAGTTAGGATAAAGGTGGAGCTTAAGGGAGTCATAGTTTCAAAGATGAGTTTATTTGTCCCTGAATGGTTGGAACAGTTGACAGAAGTATGTCAAATGTAAAACCTTGGTTCATTTTGACATTTTCACCATTATTATCAAAGTTCGGAAATATATTGTGGTGTTAAAACTTTTCAATGCATAGCAAAAATGTGCCACTTTGGAATTAGGCCTGGAAGATCCATTATAGGTCTTCTGCCCCTGTGTGCAACTGAAATGTTCTAAGCAAACACATAATCTGCCAGAGGTATGCAACATGTGCTTCATGCTTTGTGAGTACTGTGGGCATATTTCCAGTGCAGGGTAGATGCATATATTCAGCAGTTAATTAGTAACACGTAGCTTCAGGTTGAAATATTTATTTTAATTTTTTATAAATATACATGTCTAGAAACTTCCATAACTTAGTCTACAGCCAACTCTACTGTCATCATGACTATCATAAAAATAATTTAGTGTTACATTGTTTAAATGTAAATGAAGCAGCACTAGGATGGAACAGGCTTTTTTATGTGCCCCCGCAGTTGATATTTACACTAAACTGAACACTGATGCTGAGTAATGTATGATGATGGGCCAAGCTTGTCCAATTCCCAAAATGTGATATGCTTCATTGGCTCAGGTCATTATATTTAGAGCCAGCATACTTTAGAAAGCACTTTTAATGATAAGAGTTCTGTAATAACACGCTACAGGTAGACACTGTATCATGGTCAAATGGAGTTGTTGCCACAAGTTATTTTCCTAATGAAAATATTATTTAGTTGTCACCACTGCATAGCTTTGTTAATTAAAGCCAAATACATACTGCTCATACTGTCGTGGATATAATTTAAATAGTGATATTCTTTGTTATATAGGAAACGCAGACACATATTTAATCTAGAAATAATTTTACCTCATAATTTTATTTGTCCTCCAGAAACATTATTTAATTAAGTAATTTTCTTTTTTTTCTTCCTTTTTTGCTATTGCTGGACCCGCTCCGTTCTGTTGATTTTGATGTTGATGTGTTAAGTTTCAGTGTGCTTTATCCAGGGAGGCGCCTACTTCACATTGCTCAAAAAGACAGATTTTTCTGATTTGCATATCTTTTTTCTCTCTCCCCTCTCTTTGTTTTTTTTTTTTGTTTTTTTTTTGTTAGTTTTTTTTAAACTACTAACACGCTCACCCCCGTTGCCTTTCACCCCCACTCCTACCACCTCCCCTTGGGCAATGCGAGTTGAGATGGAAGGCAAGATGGATGATGTTGTTTTGAACTGTGACATGTCTCCATGCAAGTCATTCCATTATTATTTATAGATAATTGGCCAGGACCGTCTGTGGGAGCTATTTATAGAGCTGATTTCTGTTTTTCCGAGGATCACAAAGATTTATTCCCCGTTTCTTTTTTGTTTGCCCAATTGTTTACCCAAATAAAAACCCAACAGAAGGTTTATTTTTTATGAAGCTCCATAAGGCACTTGACCTCTAGTTGAATTTTGTTTGCCATGCAAAACTGCTCAGTTGCTGCCTTTTGCCAATGAGGTAAATAGAGATAGATGTGTATGATATAAATTCAAGATTTAATATTTTTAATTGTATTTCACTGGCAGCAAGAAATATTAACTCCATCTCTCTTCTGAATATCTACTGTATATTTCACCTATGTTGAAAATCATTATGGACTGCTGAGGCCAATCAGTTGTACTGGATTAGACATGATCTCATCATTCTGCTCAGCAAAAGAACATGGAAACACATATACCACTGTTCACATGTTCATCCTGAAAGCCTGATTACCAGCGCCATTAGTTGTATCTGTGCATGTTTGTGTCTATGGAAAATTTTGTAGTGCTTAGCATTCACTTTTAAACCATCAACGGTGCCCTTCAATGTTAAAAGTGTGAATGACAAAAAGAGTGAGCGAGAAATCTAAGCAGAGAGAAAAAAGGAGGAAGTAATCTGATTGGGAACAAAAGAGTGGATTATTTAGCCCACATGGTTCATTAGTATAAGCCTGGAGCTTTCTGGTGAATATTACATGAGAGAGTTAGATTAGAACAGATGAAAGCGGGAACACTAGCACAGCCAAGTTGCATAAACATACTGTAGATTTAATTGCACTTTGTTTGATAGGTGCAGTTAAAATTGGAATATGCATTCAAAAAGAGAGCAGAAGTTGAAATGAGATTTTCTGGAAAGCACCTGGCGTTAATGCACCTTGCACATGCATGTGGGATTAAACAGGTGCAAGTCTGACGGTGCCATAAGGCTTTCATAATCATCAGCCTCTGTCATGTACCTGCTTCTGCTGAGTCAAGATACTGGGTTGTGGTATGATGAACTTGCTCACACAGGTTGGTTGTGAGCCTATCTGCATAACAAAAAAGAGCTGCATTTCAAACACAAGTTGGAGCTTCGCACACGCTGTAGCAAAGCAGACCGCGCTGCATCAACTTATGAAGCGCTAAATCTCCACCGCAGCGTGACAGCATGAGAACATGGCTGGAATGCAGGATGACAAGGCTGTTAGATGGAAACAGTTGGCTCTCATTAGTATGCAGCCCAGACCCGTCTTGTCTAGCTGGACCTTTGCAGAAACTTTCCCAGAACAGCAGATAAATTGTCTATAGTGAATAGAGCATCTGAGGAAAATCTGTTCCCTTCTTTTTACACTAGATTTCTCATGTCACCGTATCTGCTCCACATGAGTCGCAACAGTCTAAAATACATGAGTTTTATGAAGATTGGGGTTAAAGTTTAACTTCACTGTAATGTTGCCATAAGAAAGAGAAGCACAAAGACAGAGAGAGAGCCTTTATTAAGACCGGTGATCCAGTGGCTTAGTGCTAAACTCCTGAGTGAGTTTTATCAGAGAAGGCCCTTCAAGCATGACCACAGTAATGAACCTATTAGCCATGAAATTGACTTTTCTGATAAATAGGGAACAGATGAGAGTTTAGGCCCAATTCCTCATTTCAGCCCTTTTGTTTGAAATTTATAATTACATTGGAGCATTAATACTACTTTTAACAACTGGATTTGCACATGTGCACTCAAGGTTTTTTTTTGTCATCAAGTTTTCTACTTACAGTAGCTTCTTTTACGTAAGCTGCAGACTATTAATTCAACCAATTTTCTGAGCACAAGCATTTACCCCACACCATAGATCCTGTGTAAGGTCCAAACTTTGTAAATAATGGCAGGCAGTGGATCAGCAAATGAAAACTTCTCTGTTTCCTGATATAGCATTTTAATCAACTGCTGTGATTACGCTCAGAATGAAAACATTATGACCTCATACTGCAAATGTCGCCTGTCTACCTTTAATTACAGCTTGAAGATAAATGTGATTTGTTTTCCTGCTGATACATATTCTGCAGTAGGCATCCTGTAGGGCTTGCAACACATTTAACAACTACAGGCCTTGAACTTGAGTGTTTTAAACTACTTGTCCTTTGGACAAATGTTTTACTTGCCCAACAAAATGTAATTGTCCAAAATAAAACAGGAATATGAAAATAAATAAATAAAAACATAAATTAAAAAAATATGGATTTTAGTTTTGATTGGGAAAAAAACTAATAAAAACCCATCAACCAGACACATCGCTTCACTGGACAACATGTTTCTTTATTCCAAAATGTGTGAAGAACATATTTTGTCACATTAAGTTGGTAAGATTCATGGATATCAAACTATTAGATTTTTGTAACCAATAGCCAATTATTTATGCATATAGTTTAATTTGCACTTGATACTGGTATATCACATTTGTGTGGCCAGCTCTCTTTTGTGTTGAAAGGCGTAGAACATCCATCGATTATCGGGTAGGTGGGGTACAATTTGCAATTTAAAACATCATAAAAACATTGCAACATGCATCAAAGTTTTTTAGAAAAGCTCTAGCAAAATCAGGCAGCAACCATCCCCAAGATCCTGGAAGAAAAAGGTTCCAGACAATATCAACACTTTTCTGTTTGCATGGATATCCTGTGACTTTCAATCAGCATATTCCATTGTTGTGTGGGACCTTGGTTGATTGATGTAGTTCTGCTCTGCTTAGAGCTCAGCTCTGCAATGACAGAAAAGACACAGATGAATAATGCATGTCTGTATAAACCCATCTTGCAGTGATAATACAAAGAGAAACAGAGTCAGATGGACGGAGAAAGACACTTCAGAGTTGATGAAAATGTACACAGTAAATAAAATTCTTAGTCAACATGACACAATCCCACAATGTGTACAACACAAAATGTACAAAAGAGAATCACAACAAATGTGACTTTTTTATTAAGTTTGCTTTACTAACATGAGATGATTGCTAATGTTTTAATTTCAACTCCTGTGACTTTTTAATTAAAAAACGCTCTAGAGGGTGAAGTCCTCTTACTAGCTGATCTAATTAAAGGGTCTTCTTAATTCTTTGAAGGGCTTCCTATTGCTCTCAAATTGTAGCCAGAGCCATTAAGTGCCATTCCTTATTTCAGAATAGAAGCTGACTCACTCAACACTTGTTCCTAAAATGTATTAGTCCTTGGACTAAGTTACGCTCAAAAAAGAAGATCATAGACACTGCAGACAAATGTCTTTTTGTTAACCTTGGCGAGGAGCCATCGATGGCTTAGGGTCTAAGGCCAACATATTGAATTTGTGTCAGTAACCCGATTGATCTTTTTTTGGATGCTTAATCACTCTGCAGCAAAACCGTAGTACCTCCTTAGAGACCCGGAAAAATGAGAATGTGCCTCCTTCCTGCTGTTCCACATCATTGGACATAGCTGTTATTTTTGACCATTATTGTTCTCCAATACCATCAGAATCATTTGGGTTCTAAATGCAAAGATGGTTTTATGTGAAGTTAAAAGCCAGAACTCCTTTCTTATTAGAGAGAGGGCTGACACTTAATGTTGTGATTTGTTTTTTTGTGAGTAGTGTTATTAATTACAAAAATTAAGACGCACGATTAGTAATTTCAGGAAATTGAATAGAGTTGAAAATAGCCATGGACATTACCAAGCTGACTAGCAATTAACAGAATGGGAATTTTATTACATTGAATAAAATAAAAGCTAAGTGTTATTAAATTGAGGCTGTGATCAATATACTTCATAACATGAATGTTTGCTGCTGTACACTATTTGCCTATGCTCTGAGGTCATTTCAGGCTATCTTTTTTTTTTTTTCTTCTCTATACTGAAGTAAGCATTGACAGCATCTATCGACTGTATTGACAGAAGCAAACTGTCAATGACAGATGAAACTAGGTGCAGTAAACCATCTTTTAGCCTTCTTGGTATCCACAGATATTTTCTTTCCTCATATTTCTATCTAAGGGGCGAAAAGAAAGGAATGGGATGTAAGAAGAGGCTTAATGCATAGAAAGTTGAATTGCATTCTGTTGCAGGTTCCTCTTAGTCAGAGGTGAATTTCTTTTTGTGTGACAGTCAGAGAGGCTGAGATGGGCAAGGGCCACTGGGGGATGAGGACAACATTAAAACCATGAGTTTTTGTGCATGTTATAAAGAAAAGATGCACTGCATTGATTATATATTATGTATTCTTATTTTTGTTTTTTGTTAGTTTTTTCAACATTTGTGCATAAAAACACCACAGTTAATGGAAAGTGTTTACTGTTCAGTTTGAACTGACATCAATGTGTTTACTTGGAATTAGTATTAGTGTTAATTTTCCCGTTGAAATACTAATCAGATCATCTTTTCTGGCATGTCTGAAAAACTGGAAACTGGCAAATGCTCTGTTCTGGGGGTCTGCATCTTTAAATGCAAATGAGTTTTGGCATCCAGTCGACCTTTTTCAAGCATCTGTGAATCACTTACACCATGACCTACACTAGTGTTGATATCGTTGTTTCCATGATTACCAAGAACTCTCCTGAGAACACAAAAAAATCCAGGTTTAACACCACCAAAATAGCATGCATAAGCAAGTTCATTCCATCTATTGATCCAATTTTTTAATTTGTTTCACCTCGGGGCAGCAGAGGCACCTGCAGAACTTTACAAAATCTTTGAATGCTACTGGATGTTTGAGATACTTTTACTTTTTACTTTCTCTGCTATGTCTGGAAGCTATTTTGGTCTTTCGTTAAATAGTATTTAAAGCAATGCATCATAAGGTAAGAACAGTACTATCAAAGACAAGCAGACACTATAGCTTTTGTACAATTTGGCTCAAATTAGGTCAGATTCCAGTCGCACTCCATTGATTTTAAAAAGAGGCCGAACTGCGGCCTAAGTGTCTTTTGTTTAGCAGTCTGAGCAGGTCAGCTGGTGATACTATTTTGAACAACGATTGCATCGTAACTCAGCTTCATTTGTGTAATAAAATTATTTTATTATTATATTAATAATGGTGCTAAAGTAATGAACAAAGAAAACCATACCTGGTGTTTATCTGAAATTTGAGCTCTTACTGCTCACCATCTTTGTTTACACAGGGTTGCTAAGTTACACATACCATGTCTCTTACCTTATCAGATTCCCCCTAGGTTATAGGTGTTCAGCTGATACTGTGCATTATAAATTTGGATTCATAAGTGAGGTTTTACATGAGGTTTTATGTGCTGTACCATGTTGTCTCAAAATCTTCATAATAACATAACTTGTGCATAAATGATCCATTATTATAAACAATATAGTACTAACATCTCAAGTATTTACTAAAGCCTAGAGCTGCTGAGACTAATAAGGAGTTGGAGACACATCTTTTAGGGGGCTCCATGATCCACATTCCCTGTGTAATTTTTGACACGGATACACATAACTGGTTTACATTTTAGATTTATTTGTGTGCTTCACTATAAACAATGACTTGATCCTGTATTAATTGTGACATGTTGATATTTTAATTATTGAATACATTTATTTTCTTGGGTATATTTATTTTTACAAACACAGAATGACAGCTCAGTCTTCACTGACTTGGCTCAGCATTCCCTTCCTGGCCTTGAAAAAGAGGGGTCTCCAGCATCTTTTTATGAGTCAGCATTCTCATAGTAACACAAGAAATGTAGCTGTGTTGTTGGAGAAAAGCTTTTCCTATTACTGTGGAGACATTTTTATCAAAACTACCAGAAATCCACTATGCCTTTCAAATCTTGAGAGGTTGAGAGTAAAAAGACACTTCTGTGTTTGTTGTAACAGAAAACAGAAGAGCTTGTGTGTCCTAGTGATGCCAGGTCGATACTCTGCGAGTCTGCTGAAGGGAGGAAGTAACAATGGAGGACAAAGTTTTGATGGAGCTTTTGGTTGGGGATGTAGGGTTGAAACAAAGGAGGAAATATGTTAATTACTCTCATATTGACGTAGATATCACAGTGGCATTCAGGCACTGGTTTTGTAAAACAGGAAAAAGTGGAAAAAAATGGAGGAGATGCACTTCTGTATTACAGAAGCATATAAATGCAAATTTTAATTTGTATAGCACCATTTAGACACACAAGGTCTCTTAAATTATTACAAAACTAATCCTCCCAGCTTCAGCTTCAGTTTAAGGTTTTATTTAACTTTGGGTTTTTTTAATTGCATGGAAATGAAATATTTCTATTTGCAAAATATTATGGTTTATTGGTTGTGCTGAGGGCATCTATGCCTTCAGCACAGAGCCTGACCTTTGGAGGTTAATTGAATATTTGCCATGTCATTGCTGATCCACGATGTGGGATCAGTATGTCAGTATAAAAATTTGTTTTTTCTACAGTATCCATTCCATCTATTCATTAATGATGTGTTGTCAGTTCAATTTTTGGTATCACAAGAATATATGGCTTCAAGTCACCTTACATTAACTGGTTTCACACAGTGAAATTGACAGATTATATATTTAGGAAAAAGAAAGCTCTGGCATAACATTGGTACCTTGTCTCAGCAGATACCCTGAGGTAGCAGAATCAGCAATGTGAGGAAAAAATATCTGTCCTGTCTCACACATCTTGGGAAATACTGTTACATATGTAGGAACTCATTGAGTATACATTGGGTGATACTGTGTAGGTTCCAGTGACTATGATATATGTAACCCTCCTACTGTTGTCCTCAGGTGTTTGACTGTAAGGCCAGAAGGTTTTTGATAGTGCTAAACACAATGCTGCACTGTGGAAGAAATAAATCTATTCTACTTTCACAGAACAGAACACGAACTGCCATCCAATTCTTATTGAATACAATTTAGCAAGCAAGTAGGCGAGAGTGTTAACCAGGCACAACCTGGTTCAAACATCTTGTTAGCTTGAAACACTACACTTGGCTCTTTTAGTACATATAGAAAAAGTTTCTTAAATCGTTTCGTGACTCCAGAGTGAGCTGTGCAAAATCTTCTAAATTGCCTCAGTTTTGTCACTTAAATCAGAATTGTTTGGGGTTATACATTTAAAGCTTTTCAGTGGAAGGTAGTCTGGGGTTCTGGCTTATAAAGAGGAATGTTTACTAGACCTTTGCAACCTATTCTCTGTTTGAGGCAAGCAACTAGTGGTTACATTAACTGCAGCTGCCATGACGCACCCAAATTTTCAACTCAACTTTCAACAGCAAAGTTCTAACTAATCTAAAAATCATTATTTCTAGTTATGACAGCCTCTGTGCCATTTTAAGAGTCAAAAGAAATTACTTATAGTAGGTGAAATGTGAGACACTTTACTGTCTTTTGATTGACATCTTTCATGGTGTGCTCATGTCCTTGTATACTGAATTCTTCCATTTCTGGATTCCCCTCAGGCACCAATTATCCCCCAGTCCGTCAGTGGCTAATGGCTTTCTAATTGAGTCTCCACAGGTAGTGTACCTGTTTGTGGAGGTTAAACGGAAACCATGTGGGTAGGACACAGATCTCCAGCATAACGTTTTTTTTCGTCATCTCACATTAAATATCAGGAAGCAGTGTCCTCAGTTTAGATGTGTCATGCTTTTGTGTCTTTCTAGCTTTCAGAGAACTGCTCCTTATCTAACATGCTGGTACGTCATGTTGGTATTTGACCACATTTGTTAGCAAAAAGAATTCAAATTAATGATAACACCAAATCTACAGTTAAAGTGTTTTGTTTCTAAGTGAAAAACCACAAATCATCATTAGGATTTTTTTTTAGCATTTAGGATTTTGAAAGGACATTTTTAGGAGGCAGGAGCAGACATTTAAGAAAAACAAAATTCTTAGAAGGGGGGATTATTAGAAATTGTTAACATGCTTTAAAGTCTCATTCAATAAGCACCTTTAACAAATACTGTCCTTGCTGCAGCACGTCTGAAATGCTCTGTTTTAGGTCCTGTCTCTTTAACTCCCTAGCTATACTTGCTTTTACCTATGCTAATGTAAAATGGCAGCCTTTTAAAGCCAACAGTGGACATTTACAAGATACAATCCTGCGTCTTGCTGGTAGAAAACTAGCAGCACTGGCTATTGATCACTACAAAAACAGCAAAAGGTCTTAAAAGAGAACTTCACTGAGTTTGTCCACAACTAACCGCATCCACATACCTACCTTTTATGTCTTCATTGGGGTTGTGTCTGATGTGATCTCAGTATCAACCTCTGGCTGTTGCTTTTGTTTGTGTTGTGTAAAAGTGGATGTTAACGGAGAGGAAATGCCAGTGTCAGTCAAGGAGGATTAGACCCGAATCTGCCTTCTCTCAGCACCTCATATCCTAGACAGTGTGTAAAAGGAAGTGTGTGGACAATGAAGCAGATGACACTGTCTACCGTCCAGTGTCCACACACCTCCTACTATACCAGTATTGGTTGAGTCTATTGTGATCTGTAAGGTAAAATGTTTAACAAAGTTTAACTGTCAAACACATATGCTTGTGTTCCCTACTCGGTTTATTACTGTTTATTACTGGTAAAAAGTAAAAGTCTAACTCTGTCCCACATTTTGTCCCTTTCGATGTGCAAGATATCAAGTTTTTCTGTAGTTACAAAGAATCTTATATTTCTTCTAAACTTGAACTTAAATTAAAAACAAAATTTTATTTTATTTTTAGCAAATAAAATGTAAATATAAACCGGATATACATTATGCAGAATGTAAAATAGCCATAACACAGTCTGGATGATTTTTTCCTTTGGGGAGAAGGTTTATTTACTGAAGTTGGTATCAGCAGTTTCTGGATCTTTCAGGCAAAATGTCTGACTGCTTATTTTAATGTGTCTTCCCCAAAGCTTTACTGATGTTAAAGTCACTGAAAAGTGAGTTATTTATTTGTCCTTTTTAATTATCAGTGTGAAGTTGGATTTTTGAATTACAGTGTGTGGGTACGTCTTATGTTGCAGAACTGTGTCAGTGCATTTAAACTGCCTTTGCTATTGCACAGCCATACACCCTTTTTCGTTTTTCTTAAAGCCTTTCATTCCTCCACACCGCACATTTTCTCCATCCTGCATTTTGCCTAGCCTCTTACCCAGCTTCAATCTTCTTTATAATATCCCCCTCCTGATGTCCATTTTCCACTTTCTATTATCATTCTCTCACAGTGCTCACTTTTTGGAACCCACCTGTCATCTCCAAATCTATATGGCTTTTTTAAAAGTTATTTTTTCCCAGATCAGTCTGAAGGACACCTGCAACATCATGTATGCCACCTACTATATTAACTGATTCTGATGTTGTCTTGTTGCCTACTCATTCTTAACCAAAACATTTCTGTTTGCACTGCTTCTCAGTGTTCACTTTGCTATGTCATGTTCCTGCTAAACATTTAAAATAGAAGTATCATGTGAGATGATACTTTTATCTTGTCTCTCATCCGCCGCCTTTATCCAAATCATCAGCTCTCTATTGATCAGGGCGGGGAGTGCATTAGGGCCTAAACATGGAGTCTTCCTCTCAGCCTAGTAAAGCAATAAAAGGCTATTGATTATGCTGCTCATCTTACAGAAGCCTTTTTTGTATGTGTAGCCTCTAGCTGCCTGGTATAAGGTGCCATGTTGCTTCAATAATGCCTTTTAACAGCTGGTACAGCTGCACTTTCTTGGTTACGTTATATAATTTAATACTGTATTAAACTAATTAACTAATGTTTTCTTTACAAATGAAATGTATAAGGCAGCAGAGTAGAGTGGCAAGTAATCCCTTAATCATTCCCTTTTAAAAGCCATAATGATAAGAAGCATGAATCTACTGAACCATCACAGCAACAAGAATTGTGTGGTGTGTGTGTGTGTATGTATATAAAGTGCATTCAGTTTTGAAATCCCCTTAACTTTTTCTTAAGTTTGGTATGTTGCAACCTGATACTATAAATTATTTTTTCCCCTCATTAATCTCCGCTCAGTACCCCATAATGACAAACAGAAAACTAATTATAGAAATGTCTGTAAATCTATTGAAAAGGAAAAGCTGAAATATCACATTGGTGGAAATTGATGCCAGGTGCCTCCCATTTTTTTAAAACAATGCTAAGATGTGTCATTTGGAAAGATACACACCTATATGGAAGGCCTCACAGCTGACAATGCCTAGTGTATAAGAGCAAAAGCCGTGAGGTCAAATGAAATGTCTGCAGAGCTCAGAAACAGGATTTTCGCAAGGCGCAGATCTGGGGAAGGCTACAAAAAGTTTTCTGCTGCACTGCAGCTTCCCAAGAGCACAGTGATCTCCCTCACTCTCAAATGGAAGAAGTTTGGCACAACCAGAACTCTTCCAAGAGATGGTCGCCTGTCTAAACAGATTAATGGGGGAGAAGGGCCTTAGTGAGAGAGGTGACCAAGAACCCAAAGGTCAGTCTGAGTGAGCTTCAGAAATCTTGTGTGAAGATGGGACAAATTTCCGAAACGACAACCATCACTGCAGCCCTCAACCAATCTGGGCTTTATGGCAGTGACTAGACGGAAGACACACTGTAATCCCTGTCAAATGGGCTTCAACGAAAACTGAGTAAACGGTTTGAATACTGTACATGTGAGTTTCAGCTTTTTCTTTAAATACATTTGCAGACATTTCTAAAATTCTGTGTTCACTTTGTCCTTACACCACTCAGTGTATATTAGTGAGAAAAAAAAACTTGATTTTAACATTGTAGTATCAGGCTGCAACATAAGAAAGTGGGTCTGAAAACCAAATATAGATAGATACCACAGCATATCTTCAGAGCTCTAGTTGACTCATACCCTGATGAGTCTGCCCAGCAAAACGGGTGGTCATAATACTATGGCTGATCATTGTACTGTATATGTATGGTCCTAAAAACTCATAGTCGCTTGCTCCACTGTTCCCTTTTAACACTCAAATTTTAACTTGCATATGCAGCAAAATGCTTGCACTGTAGGCTGCTTTAAAGGAGAGCAGTGCTGCAACAGTAGCAAGCGGAGGTGGACTATACAAAACACAATGAAAAGTGAAAGAGCATTTGATCAGCTCTATTTTAGCTGATACCAGTTCTTTTAAATACACCTGGATCTGACCAAACCTTAGTATGTCTCGGGACACTGCTGGTTATTTTTTAGAGCACATCACTAGTCACATTGCTCCACATAGCATACATGATTACAAATTGTTCTGCATTGAAGATACTTTCCTATCCTGAATTTTTGCTTCAGTGTGTGGACACAGTGTCCTCTTGGTGTCATGTCATGTCGCACAGCTAATTGCCCACCCTCCTATCTAACACAGGCCTATTTGTCTCTCTCTGTACCATCTATTAATTATGAATTAAGTGACATCTCATGGTGTCATTGCTCCTATTGTACTGCCTTTTCACACCATTTTGTCCTTGTCCTTTGTCCTTTTTGACGTCTGGCACCTTTTTGTTACATTTTGTAAAACTAATGTGCAGAACCTGCACTCCACTGTAAAGAAAATGCCAAGAATATCTAAAACATTGTCTGCACAGGTCTGTGACCATTATGTGTGTTTGATAATTTTGTTTCTCTTGAAGTGGTTTTTTGAAATGGAATTCAGAGATACAACTGTGTGCTTCTGTATCTCTTTCCCACTCATTTTTCTCAGAGTGCTGGAGCAGAAAATGGGAGTGCACTGTATTGTGTGTGTGTGTGTGTGTGACTGTATTGTGTGTGTGTGTGTGGGTGTACATACTTGTGCATATTTGGCGTAGGTGTTGTTTAAGAGATTTGAGATTATGTGCATGTGAATTGTGCAGTATTTTCTGGTGTGGAACAGAGATGTACTTAGTTTATTAGCAGCAGACAGCCTAATTACATTAATCTGAAAATCTTGTGCTTTTTAGTTTAAGTGACATTTAAATCTCAAAGTCTAGTTAAACAGGTAACATCAATGATGCTTCACATGATTGAAGGGAATACATGTATGCAATTAGTGAGAGAGAATCAGAAAGCAGAGGTGTTTGTGGGTGTTTGTGTGTGGGTGAGAGAGAGAGAGAGAGATGGTAAAAGTGAAGGAGGGATGTGAATCCATGATTAATGCAGCATTGCCCTTGTATGTTTCGGAGAGGAGAGAGGACGGAGGTGAGCCTTACAGCATTAGCATTCAGGCTGTGCTCCTGCAGGAGACTGCTATGCCCCCGTACAGATGCTCCACTGCCTTTCAGATTACTGAATAGACACTTCACAGACACTTCAGTCTGGATGCACCCCAACCAGCTGTTTCCAAACCTGATGTAGGTCCACTGCCTACTTTGTTTGTCCACTTAATGCACTAATATAGTTTAGGGTGTGTCTGCTCATCTGGTCTCTATTGTTTTGTCTAATGAAAGCTTTCATCCTAAAGCTATCACTGAATATATAGGTAATGATGATTTTCATCTACATCCCTAATTTGGGATAGTAGTTTTAAATACAGGTACAGGAATAAAAACAGTGTTGCCTTCTAGTGTTGTACAGGGTTTAAAAAAAAAGCCAGATTTTAAGTTGACTTCAAAACTCATCACATATTTAAATCCTTCATGCTATGCTCTGCTGCCAGAACCATTTGGGGTATTATTCAGAGTAGTGACAGCAGGCAGTGTGAGGATACTGGTATGCAGAGCAAGGCGCTCCACCACATAGAAGAGCTGCTGGCCTGACGGTGCAACTTTTGACATTTCTGGTACTGTGCCGCATAATAATTCACAAAATGAGCACATATATCTTAACAACAAACTTCATCAAAAAGTTTACTTTTGTTTTGTGCATCTCTGAGCAGTACCAACTCTATATTCATCCTGCAGACAAAGGTGTCCCCATTTACATTATTTTGTTCAACACATGTGACACAGATCTGAATGTGAGCACCCAAAACCTAAGAGCAGCATTTTTTCAAGTTTAAATTAGGACAGGCTTTGGTATAACCTCAAATATAGAAGTAATTAATCTTCATCTGCTTAAATGTGGGTTGGGACCACTTTTAGTTATTAAGCATAACAAAATAATATTATACAAATATTTAAAGTAAATGATCTTTCTTTTTGCAAAGAATTGTTTCTTAGAAACCTATATGCCATAGTAGAGTGTATAAACTACAGTTTTATTGTGACTATTTAGAATTTTACTTATCATAAAACATTCTAATATGTTGCCTGTTTAGTGTGTCTTCTTACGCACTAGGAAAAAGTACATTACAAAATCTTTATTTATTTTGGCAGTCTGTTGGTGGGTTGCACATAAAGTCTCAGAAAAAAGTGACTACGTTACAGTTATAAGCCACATTATTGGAAAATTAAACTGGATTGTTAAGGATATGATGAAAAGGCTCCTTGTATTGTATTAAATTGGGATGTGAAATCACGCTCTGTATTGAATCAGTATTTATTGAGGCAGTATCTATAAATAAACACCAGAAGCTAATTCATAATGTCAGATATTTTTTGTACAATGATTTCATGCTTGTGGTTTAAAGGAATCTTCAGCAAGAGTTAATTACATTCACCGAGGGAGGTAGGATGGTAAACACACAAAAAAAGGGGTTTACACCACATAATAGCTAGTTTAAAATACTGTAGTAGCTCAGTGGTAGCTGACAGAATGTAAGCCTCTCCCAGAATTAACATTTGTGTCAAAGTAAGTGGTTGCTTTTTGTGTTCGCAGTGGCAGAGCTGTTAAAGCATGTCGTTTTGATCCACAGCACCGAGATGATCACAGCAGCCATTTTACTAATCGATTCTTGTGTTTGTACCTCCTCCACTGGGCTAAGGAAATGTTTACACAGACAGCTTGTTTGGTTGTTATTTCTGCTCCTATCTCAGATCACATATCGAGCTGGCAGTAATAACTTTTTCTGCTGTGTCTCAGACAGGTACTGCTGATTGTCGGTGGCTTACTTTTTGTGCTACAGGCTGTTTTTCTATTTTTTCTTTCTACTTGCTAGCATTCATAAATGATTAATACATATAATATAGTTATTTAATATATACTTGTTATATAACTTGAAAATGTCTGTTATGTAACACGTGAGATCCCCTCAGATCCATTTGTAACACTTGGCCTCATCCATCAACCCTTCCTCTCGTTAAAGTTCTTCTTAAAACCAGGTTAGACAGTTTTCACAGACATTCACTAACATTTTTTTTATGTGGTACCATGTTAGATTAAAATGTACACACAAGCAAGCAGATGGTGGTGGAGGTTCTCAGTCATTCAGGTGTGGTTAAATGGACTTATTTCTTTTTAGTTGGAAACATTTTGCTACTCCTCAAAGTAGCTTCTGAAGTCCGATTAAAAAGTTGGGCAGGGGACCCAGTAATGTCTTCTAGGGTGGTCCTTTGTCTCTCACTTTTCTGGCCTGAATAGGCTCGTTAGGTGAATGAAAAAAGGATGTGAAAGAGTCACTGGGATGGAACCCAACTCTTGAAACCCCTCATCCCCAAATAAGGGATTGTTAGGTGGGGATTTCCTGGTGGGTATGTGACGTGGTCTTAATTTTCCTGGGGATCAATATAAGGGTAGCATTGAAAATGGGAGACAGGTTGCATCTGAGGGGTCTTCCTCTGTTCAGAGGAGGATTCTCTTCAATGTTTCAGTGTGTTAATAGGTTTGAAGTGAAGAGGTATACTGTGTTTCTCGAAAATAGTTTAAGCTTCTCCAAAACTCCAGCCATCTAAGGATTCACCGAGTTTTTTCTTTGATTCTGTGTCTCTGGTCTGTCTCTGACATTCTTCTGCTGAATCTGGACACTGTCTTGTTTAAGATACACTTAGGATAACCACAGTCTTTGAGAGCTGTCCTCAGATGTTGATCTTTCTTCCTTTTAGGTTTCCATGGAGGTGGGGAGGTTTTTCATTCTGTGATGCAGTGTCCTGATGACTTCTACTTTGTGTTGCAGTGGGTGGTACTGGTCAGTGTGTGTGTGGGTTCTTGTAGATTTCTATTTCTAGGTTGCCACATGTCCTTACACTAACTGCACAGACCAGGAAGGCCAGATTGTTGTCTTAAGTGTCTTCTGAACCAGTGGGTCGGTGCCATTCCTGGGTAGGATTTGAGCACTTTCTTCTACGCTTCCTCTATATACATGTTGTCAGTATTAAGTGACATTGGGGAACTGATGGAGCAGCCGTGTTTCTGTCTGTAGCATTCGCTACAGACAGAAATTTGGTATGTGCTTGCACTGGTTTCCTCCCACAGTCCAATTACACGCACGTTATGTTAATTGTTAAACCCTAAATTGTCCATATTTGTGAATGTGACTGGTTTTCTGTCTGTGCATGACTCTCCGTGTTGAACCTGAGATACATTGGCAACCTGTCCAGGGTGTACTCTGCCTCTCTCCCAGTGAAGGCCAAGACAGGCTTCAGCCTCCTATGACCCTGAACAGGAGAAACGGTTAAGATAATTAATCTAGTTTTTATTAATATATTTATATGATTAAATGTACACACAGTAAAAGTAAGCAACTTGTATGACAAAATGTAGAGTATCTGACCTTAAAATCAGCATGTACAACAAATATCACGTACTCCTGATTTAATGCTTGAATAAAGTTAGTTATGCAGCGAGCTTGTGTCTAGCCATAGGTAAATCCATTTCTGCATTCAGTTATCAACGCAAATTTAGTTCACAACTCATACCTTTGATATCATCATCCATATTTATGTAAAACATTGTATACTGTAGCTGCATAATGCTGAGGAGGATTTGTGTTTGTATTATGGGATTTATAAACATTGTTAGCTAAAACAATGTGCCAGCTTGCTAGAGACATAACCATATGTTTAGCTATGTAATTTTCATAAGTTATCATAAATTTACATATTTATATCTGAACACTTGGTGCACCACAGTTATTTAAATTCATTTGTGGTAAGTTTTAGACATTTAGCACAAAATTAAATACAGATATGAATACATTTAATACAAGTTTAAAATTTTAAGTCAAACTCCACATGTCCTCAATGTCTTCGTGTCTTCAAAGTATAATTTTCATGAAAAGCTGTCAGCTCCTGCCTATTCATGTGTTGGACTGCCTGTCTGACCAGTCTTTGTGTTGGTCTCTTTTGGACACAGACCAAGTATTTTTGTTGCCCTCTGCATCAGTGCCTTGTGGAAATGGGTGACAGCCTCTGTATAAACAATACCATGGAGTTGTACCTCACAAACTCCTAAAAAACTTTTTCTCTCTGTTATGACTTATATTTAAATACCTTTGTGTAATGTATGAGTGTATGAAGGCTCTTCAATTGACAAGATTTAATTTATTTTAAAATGTTTTGTCATAGCACATTTCAAAATATATCATGTATTACAATTTTAGGCTCAAAGCAGGCTTTGATAAAAATCCCTTTTATAAATATGACATGAAATAAATATGTCTTTAATCACTGAATATAATATTTTGAGTGGAGTTAAAATTACAAGCAAGTAGAAATGTCACAGTTTGTCACTAACATTTTTTTTTTTATGTGGTACCACCATTGTCTGGAAGTAGGAACTCTCAATATTTCCCAGCACCTAGACCTTGAAGTTGGGTTTGTGTTCAATGCAGAAATGTGATGCTTTTTATTTTTTCATTCATTCAGCTTTAATTGTGTTACCTGTGGTCTTTATAAGTCTACCATTCCTTCGTGCATGATATGTAATTCCTGTTAACTCTAGATACCGTTGTCATTCAGTGTCCTGCCTGCTAGGCTTACAGTAATCGTTGCGTGACCTTCTTTTCCTTTCCCTTTAGACACAGAACTAATACTTTTGCTGCACACCAGTGCTCCTTTATTTATTAAGCTGTATTTTGCTGCATTGACAGGCCTAACTCTGCAGTGTGCTTTGGCCTGAGTTTTGGAATATTCAATGCAATTAAGAGTGAGCGAAAACTTTAATGATGACAAATTTTTAATAAAATACATGCATTAATCAAAAGGACGATGAGCTCAATCCCAGCAACTGTACAAAATTAAACCATGTTTCTTATCATCCTTTCTAATAGCTAGCATAGATACTGGAATTTCATGGAATGATACAGATATTTGGGAGCCAAAATGTGATGATGAATCAGCTGATTTTTATTTATCTTAATAAATAATGCATGTCCTGCATCACTGAAACATTCAAAAGATACACGCACATAGTGGAAGTGTATACGGTACATATATATATGTATAAATGTTTTTTGGAACAACATTATTCTACTTAGATAACTCACTCAGAAACTCCACTTTACTTAAAAAGTATGCAAATATATTTAACCCAATAGAGATCATTTTTAGATGTTTTTTTTCTTTGAAAGTGATTCATTCATCTTAGTGTGTAAAAACGTGCTCAGATCTTATGCTAAACTGTAGCTAAAATGGGTAAAAGAAAGGCTCCATAACAGTTTTTTGCTCAGATGTTTATGCAGAGCTCTGTAATGACACTTCTCTTCTGATTGTATGACACTGCATTTCCTGGCTGGGGTTACTGTGACCCAGCCATCTCTGAATATTGTCTGAACTTCTCCATGCCTAATTTTTCACAGGGCAAACAGTGTATTATAGTCCTCCTACTGTGCCCCAGGTTTGAGCTTGTTGTCATCATTAATTCTGGGCTCAGCGTATTGTCACTACAACCCATTACAAACCCACTCCCATATCTTGCCTCTGTGGTGATGCATTGCGCTGCAATTCTCATTAATAACCCACGCTGCATATAGCTCGATGGAGGAAGAGTTTGGAAAAGTGGGCCACAGCAGACAATGAAGCCTACAACTACTGGTCTATACAGGCACTGGGAAATATCTGGATTACTGGAAAATGGTTGACCAGTATTTAACAACGTCAAGTCAGCTGTGAAGACCTATTGAGTTGTTGCTAAATCATGCATTCTTTTGATTCAAGTGCCTTGATATTGGGTGGCATTGGCCTTTAAACAGCCTTTCACACATCAGCAGCTCTTCTGAACTTCAACAGATACCAGCATCTTTTCTTCTAACCTTTGTTTTAGTAAAGAGAGAGCAATGATGTGTTCGTGAATCAATCACTCGTGCAGGCCAGAGCTTACAAATGTTCCAGTTCATTATCACAGGTTTCTTTAACGTGTCACTTGGAGCTGTGGACAAGTTTCGGGTTAGGGTAAGTTGTTTTGTTTGTTTCTTTGTTTTAAAGGATATAATGCTTTACAAAAATGTTCTTTCTAGATATTTGCCGAGTGGAAATGTTTAACAACATTTTTGTCAAGTATATTATGTGTGTGGTTAATTAAAAAATAATTATGAGAATAATTCATTTCCCATGACATTTTATATACACTGTACAGAAAAGCAAGTTTATTTTTACACATAAATACCTGGGCCATTGACACAGAGCTGTCACATAACATTGACAGTTAAATCACATAAAATGCAAACTCAATTTGGGAGAATAACAACTATACGCACCATCTTACATGGAAGATATGACCTATAGTTTTACATACAAAATAAGTGAACTAGATTGAATATATAAACATTTAGCTCGCTAAAGTGACCATTCACTGACACTGGCTACTCAGTGTGGTTGTAAATGACACTGTGGCACCTTATCAGATGTTACAATCTGCAACCTCGCTCCCCACAGCCTGGCTAATACTAAAATTAACACAACGTGAGTGTAAAAGATACATACGTTGCTTTTCACAATGTTTTACTTCTTTTTTTGTTTTTTTCTTAAATGTTTGGCCGCATGTATTCTTTCTTTCACTAAACTCATTTGGCATCAACGCACACAATCAGAATCTTTTGTCACTATACAGGTAAAGTCTGTAGGCCAAGCTTCCATAATAATTTAAAGGTAAAGGATAAATCCGATTACTCAGATGATGTATGGGTACATGGATTTACTGTAACCAGGTTATTGACAAACCAGGGTTTGTGCATGTTAAAAAAAGGCCTAACAATTTGTTCCAGTTTTCCAGAACCTCCGATCTCTACCTGCACAACACAACTTTCCATTACAGGTTAAGTTCCCATAAATATAACTAATTTACCAGCACGCTAACTCATTAACTGACTACAAGCAGCTAACTCTACATCAATACAGGATGTAATAATCAAAATCATAATAGGCACTTACAATTTGGTTTGGGTGATAATTTCATGCTTAAAATCTAACTAAAATAACTCCAATATTTAATTCATTTTAAACAGGTAGCCAAAAAATAAGACTTTGTATAGGCGGTTCAGACTGTTCAGAGGAAAAGGCTAAATCAAGTTCTGCAGTCTAAAAACTCATCAGCAAAGGTTGCGGCAATCTCCATCATAACAGTATCACATTCTCTTTTCCCATTATGTCATGTTGCTCGGACTCCTTATTGGATTTATCACTGTCACTTGTTGAGATACGCTAGAGGCTTCCTCATTAATTCTGATTATATCTAATTGGGGCCTGTCTACAGTATATCACCTTATTTTGATATTTGACAGTATAATAGTTAATATTATTATCAGCAAACTCATAAAAGAATGTTTAGAAGATTAAAACTGTCAAGCTCAATATTCTACCAGTTACACATTATTAGCAGACAAGCATCGTCTAACCCCCTTCCCTACCAGTACCTGTTATAACTGTAAACCTGTAACTGTAAACAAGGAGTTCTTGGTCTTCCTCAACAGTGCACTGGGCTGCAGACCAGCAAACCAACCTACTGGTGCTCCTAATTCCTTAGATCCGATGTTAAATTCCATTGCTGGAGATGTTAGATGTAATGGTGCTGCAGTTGAAATGTGTTGGCTCACTTCACTGGTTTTTGCTTATGTGGTTCTCAAATGCAACTGGTCTACAAATAAGAACCGAAACTCCTTCAAAAAGCCCTAAAAGTCATTTTTGAAACAACGGGCCATTGTAGTTAATGATGTGCTCCATGACTCTGAAGGTACCATAGTTAGCATGACATGCTAACAGTTGCCTCTTATGTTGGAACATACACACTAAACTTTTCCTCTTTTCATCTTGGTCTTGGAAGGGCTAAAATAAGACCCCACCCACCAATGCCTGTACATTCACAGTATCTCTCTTACTGCTGCTCTATTCACACCACCTCAGCATGTTGAGAAATCCAAAGAGATAGACCTGCTGTGCCTACTTGCTGTTACCAAGTAATGATTGGACAAGTGCCAGAGGAGCAGTTTAGTTAATTATTATATGTATGTCCCTTATCTGTAAGACAATGGTAATGTAGTGTTTTTGATTTGTCCTTTTGACTTATCCCGTGACTTCAGGTGTCGCCACAGTGGATCATTTGTCCGCATTTTGATTTAGTTTTTACGCTGGATGCCCTTCCTGACGCAACCCTACCCAATTTCTACCGCGCTTGGGGCCGGCACTGCACAGCTGGGGATGGGATTGGCTGTTGGGGTTTAAGTGTCTTACCCAGAGAAACTTCAACATGTGGTCGGGAAGAGCGGGGCGCAAACCTCCGTAATGTAGCTAAAGTGTGTTAAATAGTATTTACAGTGAAATCTTAACTTTACAATAAGAATTAATTATATGTTGTATGTGGGGAAAAACCTTAATGCACAATCATTGACAAAAATAGCATTCACTGCAGCTCATCATGATGTTTATTGTGGACTTTTAAATGGAGTGTGCGAGGATCTGCAGTCTAGGATGAGGAACTTGCAGCCAGAAATTAAATCTGCTGACAACAGCGAGTGACAAATTTGTCAGTTTTTTGCTTAGAAGATTTAAAGAGTGGATTTTAATGCAGGGCTTGTAGGAATAGAGCTATACATTTTGCCCTCTCTTTACCTCTAGCATTAAAATATTAAACTCTATGAGGATGCTCCGCCAGTTGTCTAAAAAGATTAACTTCTGAAGTACAGACATCTGGGGATACTTTGTCAGCAATTCTGATGAGAGCAGTTTTCTTTGAAAACACTTAACAGTCTTAAAATGCAGTTTTTGAAGCACCACTTATTATACTGATCATCACCTATTGTAAGTGTGAAAGTCCAAACATGTCGCTCCATCTGTTGGGAGAGAACGATGATTATTAGTTTGTGTTAGGGTTCTTATGGCTGCTCAAGCTGGCCAAAAAGCCATGTGTTCAAAGATGAACGTTCAGGCTGAAAGTATTTATGTTCTTCTATGGGCTAAGGAAAAAGCAGTACTACTTTGCCTTTCAAAAACATCAGTACAACAACAAATGACTGACATCTTACTCTACAAATAACAGTGGCCGTCTTTTTTTGATGGTAAGAAATCAGATAACAAGCAAGAATTCAAATTCAGTCTCATCATCGGACTGATCCCTCTAACTTTTCTCGTTCTTCCTTCTAGTATAATTATTATCTATATCTAGGTTCAGTTTCTTTGCTCAGGAGATCTTCTTTTCCCAAGTGTGGGTTGTGCTGTTGTGTCATCTTTCATTATCCTTCGTCACAGCTGTGGATTGAAAACCGCTTAAAAGAAATGGTGGAAAGGTAAAGGTAGTTTGGTTTGGCCTCTGCCTGTCAAGTTGCTACAATTTTGTGCAGTAATATTGTTCACTATTTAAAATTAATTCGCAATAAGTAGAAAATGAATATGAGAATGGACATGCAAAACATGTTGCTGAAAGAGCATCTTCTAACTATGGCTGGTGTTCTGTTCATCTCCTCAGAAAGTTCTCTTCTGATGTTTCTCTTGTGCATGTTCAGTGTGGTGCACACATTGATACCAAAGAGGACATCAAGCACTGTACTCATTTAAATCTGCTGAAGACACCTGTGATTCAGACTTTATCATGCTCCCTCTCTGTCCAAACTTGCCAAACTAGTGAGTGGGCTCAAGAGTGTGACAAGAGTGTGAATTTTGCTGTACTGAAGCTACAATATGCAAATTAAGCTACAGTAGTACTAGCTTGAGCCTCAGATTCAGTCTGCTGTGCTCTGCTATGCCCAGAGTTTCAGGTAGTTTCCATTAATAAATTACAATGAATGAAAAAGAAGCGTACCCATCTATAAAGTAGCTGCAGTATATATATGTACTCACTTATCCTTCTGAGTGCCGTGGGGGGACTAGAGCCAATTCTGTCCCCCATTAGAATTAGGTTGTTACACCCTAAAGTGATCAAGGAGGAGAGATGTTCCTTTTCCTAAAATAGTTAACAGTGTCACAAAAACATACAGCTATTGTTACGCCCCTGTCTACGGGGTAGAAGTGCAAGAAACAAGGACAAAATGGCTGTTCCCTCCCCGCTCCCCAAACCAAAATCCAGAATCCAGATTTTGAAATTAAGTGTGCAATTTATTAATACAACTAAGCGAATGTGATACAAAAGTGAAGCACTATAATGTATGTATGTGCAGGCGCCACAGCCTGTTGCAGTTGCTCTCCTTTTCTTTTAATTTATTCTTCCTTTTTCATATTTTTGGAAAACATCATGTCTGGCACCAGTAATGAAAGTTACCCACCCCAGTGTCCCCAGCAACGACAGACCTCTGGCTCTAACCTCCCACATCATGAAAGTGTTGGAGAGGCTAGTGCTGGACTTCCTCCGGCCTCTGGTGAAACCACCTCTGGACCCCTTTCAGTTTGCTTATCAGCCTCAGCTGGGGGTGGAGAACACTCTCATCTACCTGCCACACCGCATTTACACCCCCCTGGACAAGCCTGGGGGGTCTGTAAGGATTGTGTTCTTTGACTTCTCCAGTGCTTTTAACACAATCCAGCCTGTCCAGTAAAATAGAGGAACTGGTGGTGGACTTCAGGAAGTCCAGAACTCCTGTCAATCCTCTTTCCATACGGGAAGAGGGGTGGAAGTAGTTTTGGAGTACACATGGAGTAACCGCATAATAAACTAGACTGGTCATTAAATGCAGCATCAATATACAGGAAAATACAGAGCAGGCTGTATTTTCTAAGGAGACTAAGGTCCTGCAGCACCACGCTGTATGAGCTTTTTATGAGTCTGTGGTAGCCAGCTCCATCTTCTATGCTGTGGTTTGCTGGGGCAGAGATATGAAGGTGGCAAACAGTAACAGACTGGACAAACTAATAAGGGAGGCTGGTTCTGTTGTGGGGGAGGAGCTGGACCCTCTGCATGTTGTGGCTGATAGGAGCATGTTGTCCAAACTCCTCGATCCTGGACAGTCCCTCCCACCCACTGCACTGTGTGCTGCCTGCACAGAGAAACGCTTTCACCCAGAGACTGAGCCCAGTCAAGTGGTCCACAGAACACCACAGGAGATCCTTTCTCCCTCATCCACCTTCTGTAATAAGGAGGGGGACTAAATAGTCAAAAGGGACAAATAGTATTGTTTTCATTTCATTTGCGTTTACTCCTCTAGCTGGGTTTTTTTTTCTTACTTATTGATCAGTAGTTTGTAATTGTACTTGTCTATTGTCTTGGTTTGGTGGAGGTATTTTCCTTTGTTTTCTACTTTTCACATGGAGAGCAGCTGTAACAAGGCAACACAATTTCCCCATGGGATCAATAAAGTTGTTTGAATGTTGAATCTTGAATAACTCAGGGTGAACCAAGGCCAAAACAACAAACGAAAGCATCTATTTCCCAAAGAAAGTGCTAGCTAACCCATAAGAAGTAAACCAACAAAAACACACTCACTAACCCTGACTCCCTGCTGTGAAAACAAGAGAAAACAGCAGAGCTTCTATACTATTTACAGATAATATTTACAAAACAGGGATAAATAATACTATTTAGAAAATATACAGTACCTACACACAACTATGGCACAAGGCCCCACAATCTAATTAATCCAAATAAGACTAATTCAAAATTCACAATAAGATCAAAAAGGGTTAGGAGGCTGAAAACAGAGTAGGAGGGCTGCTACCAGAGAAGCCAGTCTAGTCTGGTGGGAACCAGACTTTTTAAACTCCAGGAAGTGTAAGATGGACCAATCAGCTCCCAGCACTGCCCCCCAATCTAGCCAATCAGACAGGGCACCTACAAATCAGAAACACAACTCCACACAAACAAAGAGCAGTCAAAACACAGCTTAATAGGAGCAACAACTTACATGACATACGGCCGGGGCCGTAACACTATATTAGCTTGATGATTAGTTGTGTCAGTGGATTTGTCGTTATTCCTCCAATTTGAGGATTATTATTATTTTTTTTTTTATGCTAAGGGATTTTGCATACAGTATCAGCACATTTCCATGCATGCACGTTTCATGAATACAAACAAAGGTACATTAATTTGGTAATGGCTTTATGGTTAGCACATGCCTCCATTTTCCAAGGAAAAACTGTGTATAATGTATTTGTACCTTTTTAATTCTGTGACGATTCAGGCAGACATGATAATTTACGAGTCTATAGTGGGTCTTTATAAGAAGTAAAAACCTGAACCTGCGGTTTCTTCTTTGTAGCATTTTTCTTGTTTCGTGTTAGTTCAAGGGTCAGTTTCACTTTTATCCTGCCATTTCTAATGATCCCCAATCTCGTAGCAGCTTTCCAGAACAGTGATTGATTTGAGTCTACAGAGACAGTACTGACAAATAACCGCGATTAATGGACCAATTTAAATCAAGTGTCCCGGCAAGTGGATGGTTTGTAATCACCGTAACAACGTGGCTAATGATAGGTGGCAAATTGTGCTACAATTTGTTGATAATAAATTAAGTGGGATGCGTCTTTAACACTTTATATTGTTGAAATGGTCTTTAGGGAACACTAGAACATCTTGTATGTAGGTCATAACCACCTGGAAAGGGATGATAGGATAACAACCATCCTCTAAATGGTCTCTGGCACATACAGCAGAGATGGAATGTCAAGCCGTATCACTGGCAGTTAGAGCAGCAGATCTCTTGGTATTTCCCTCACACTTTCACATTTTCCTTTTGCACTGAAAAAAAAAAACCAAGGCAAGTCTCCTGGCACCTCCTGAAATACCTGCAGGTGATAACTAGCTGTGGTTTTGTAGCAGGTGTCCTGTCACCTCCTCTATTATGTATGTATCATACCTGTGGGTGGAGGTGGTAATTAACTGTTGCGTTGTCATTTTTAGAATCTTGCCATGACAGCTCTGTCTCTTTTAGCACCTTTATTATCTTAACTGTAACCTACTTCCTAGTGTTCTCACATTTCTAATTTTTGTTCTGATTTGTGTTATATTTATTTAACATATTTGTGCACTTGACCTACAATTTCCTCATCCTACTTTGTGCATGTGGTTGTGTTTCCAAGTTTGCGGTGGTCCTAACAGGATGACAGTGCCATCCATCATGGTCAGATCAGGTCACTGCCTAGTGGGCTGTAGCCTGCAGGTAACAGCAGTTGCTGCACATTGTCTCAATCGTCATCTGTCTGCAGGATGTCAGTCCTGTCCACTCTGTTGCAATTCACACCATATTTCTGCGTATTAATAGAGGGGTCTTTTTAAAGCTGCAAAGCAAGTTTGAAGCTTAATTGACATTACATTGAGCTTTGTGGCTGATGGCTTAGTCTTGTCAGTCGGTCAGTGCTTTTTATTCAGTTTGTCTCCACTGTTTGAGTTTTCGCGACAGAAAACGTTTCTCAAATTTGGTTTGTTGTTGTGTTATGTGTTGTTTTTCATTAAGAAGAGTTGTCTTTCTTAATTGATTGATTAATTTCATGTAAATAAACTGAAGTTCTAAGTCAATCCTATGAACATGTAAACTCCACAGCTTGAGCTTGAAATTAAACATTAAAAATAAATGGTCTATAGTCTCTGGACTTTTTTTTTTGAAGTTTGACAATGATAATACTACAGGTGCAGCATCACATATGAACATGCACAATATCACTTCAGTAAGTATTTGTTTCAGTACAGTAATATTAAGTTGAATTGTGTTATACAGATTATGTTACTTTGTCCATCCACCCTGAATGTCAAAATTACTATTTATCACATTAAATTCAGGATTTGTCTCGTTGCTTCATTTGTCTTTGACAAATGGAATCATAATGTGAAATGGCTGCCTGGCTCTTAAGATATTTTATAACCACAATAGCAAATATTAATGTTTGACAGTACAAGTGCGATATCATCAAAGGTGATCTTTAGTTTAAGAGGGAGATGATGTTTGAGTGATGATATCTGAGGTCTGTGAAAGCTCTTCTGTCCTTTTGTCTTTCTTTTGCACTGGAGATGAAGAACAGAGGAGATGAAGACCAGATATGCCAACATTAACTAATAACTGTATATTAATTGTGCTACTGCCTCTTTTGGAGCCCATTTTGATGATTGCCTGCCTGGTACAATCGTTTCTTATATATAAAAATTGATGTTAGTCATACAGTGCTGGAATGAATAAGGTCCATCTCAGTTGATAAAGTTATTTTAAATTTAACATAAACTCCTCATCTTCACATCACAGACTCTTTGCACCCCCATCAATTCATAAGCTGTTATGCCAGAGAATTTGTCACAGCTGCTGTGGTCCCTTGCAAGACCAGTGCCTTTTTATTTTACAGTCTGAAATTGCACATGGAAAAAAAATGGATAGTCACCAGTGCTTTAGAGGAGCAGTGTTGTATGTAATGCGCTCATGTGATGTGCAGAGCAGATATCAGGGATTTGCCTATAACACAGGCAGGCTTAGAGCAGCAGTCTATTAGGTTTTCATTGATGTCTCTAAAGATTTAATAAAAGATAAGAGACCAAAGTCTAAGGAAGCACTTGCCTCCCTTATCCTGTGTCTTTGCCACAGGCTGACTCTCACTTATGGTCCACAGTGTTTCACAGGTTACAGCTTAACCTTTGACTTTGGAAAGAGTGTTTTTTCCTTTTGGGTTAACCAAATGTTAATATGTTAATGCACTAAAATAAAATGGCAAACATCCGCTAAACATTGGTATATTAGAGTTATGACAGCGAGCATTATGACTCACTCATATTTTGCTCAAAGTACTACTATGTTCAAGTACAGCCTTACAGAGCTGCTAATTTACTATGGCTTTAGTCATTTCTGCATTTAACTGGATTAATAATTTTCCAGAAATGCATTACAAAATACTGTTTATTCCAGCATAAAATTATATACACTGCAGGAGAGGATTTTCTATATACTTAGTAGTTTTAAAAGCACAGTCATTGCACTTCTGCAAAAGCATACAAACGTGTGCCAGCAGCCACTAAAGTCTCTTTTTAATTCATATGTAAATTGCTCAAGCCTGAATAAGAGAGGATTAAGATAATAAAATTAAATAGCCAATATTCAGAAATGCTAATAGGTTTTGGGAGGAGTGTGTAAGGCACCTGAGGGAGTTTGTTACCATTATTTTTAGGGTGTGTCGAAGCAACAATTTTGTTAACTTGCATTGTTAACCTTCGAAACTTCCAGGTCTTCTGTTTTAGTCATTAAACAGTGTTACACACATGCCTATTTTTAGGAGACTAAAATAATTTCCACTGCACAGTCAGCCAAATTACAAACTCACTGTCACTGGTTTTCTGTAGGGGTCTGCAGTGCAGTGCAGTGCAGTGCAGTGCAGTGCAGTGCAGTGCAGTCAGTCGATAGCATGTTAAGTAGTCCATGATCCATTATCATAACCATTGTGCATAACTGTCAAATAGAAGTCCGCCCACACCGTGTAATAATCAAAAAGGCATTTCATACCCCCAACAGCTGTTCTACTGCAGTGGATGTCATGTTAAACATGGCGCCTCCTCTGTTTTGATGAATTAGTTGGCTTCATAATTTCAAATGTGTTTATGGGCCTCCTGATACCACTGCAGCTGGCTTCAGGCAAACAACTCCCAGCTACTCACAAATACTCTTGGGCAAATAGAAAAGCAGTAACATTAGATGAAAAGCAATAATCTAATTATGTTTTAATTTAACCTCAAATATGTCAACAATTATATAAATAATTTCCTGTTAAGATGTCACTGACAGGTATTTTATGACCCTCTACAGGAAAAGCCATATTTATTAGGCCCCCATTTGTTCTTAGTACATCACTGGAACATAATGTGAGTAGAGACAGGTGTCTGTCTTGATATCTCATTAGATATCTGCCTAGGTTATTGGTTTCTGGGAGACACAGGTTACATTACCTGACCTTGAGTTGTATCTTTCAGTATAATAAACACAGGAAATGAAGATCCAAGGTTGTTTACAGTTTTTAGTCATGCACTAACTGGAGCCTCTATCTCTGAAACCGGAGTAGAATTTCTCTGAAATTAGGAATCAATTAATGTAGCAGCATTAATAAAAGCTCACTGCCTGTCATTTTATAACCATTTCCATCTAAGTGACTTCATTTCCAACCTCCTCCATAACTATTTTTAGTATTTTGCAGTTGTTGAGTTTACTGCAAACACGGTTACAAAGGATGCAGCGATTAAACGTTTGTCTAAAGTACAGTACCCAGACTCTGTGTGTGTTTATACTATGTTCCTAATTAGAAACAGTCCCAAAATTGAAACCAGTCAAACCTCTACGTGCGTCATTGCCTGTTATGTATATAATTTATCATTGGAATTTCACAGTACTTCCTAATTATAAATGAGCAGTTCTTATGCAATCAGTCTTTTAAGGATAGTAATCTATCAAACGTTGTGCTCTGTTATTTTGAACATTTATGTTGTACTTTTTAAGTTTGTTGAGTCAGATCCCACTGAGCAGGCAGGCACCAAAATAATGAGTGTCCTTTGCCTCAGTGCAGTCTAGCAGACCGCTAGGTGCATTTACATAGTATTATTTGAAGTCCAACCTTCACAGCATAATGGAAATGGTTAGACTTCAAAAGTGGCTTGAATTTCAAAAAAGTTTTAAAAGGGTACGAAGTTCAACTGGTTTACTTAAGCATTGCTGTAAACAGCACTTTATAAAATATAATTTCAAAAATAGTTTTAAGTCACTTATGTAGAAATGAATGTACACTAAATTGCCAAAAGTATTCGCTCACCCATCCAAATAAGTGAATTCAGGTGCACAAAGCAAGGTCCATAAAGACATGGATGATTGAGTTTGGTGAGGAAGAACTTGACTGGCCTGCACAAAGTCCTGACCTCCACCCGATAGAACACCTTTGGGATGAATTAGAGCGAAGATTATGAGCCAGGCCTTCTCGTCCAACATCATTGTCTGACCTTACAAATGCACTTCTTGAAGAATTCCCATAAACACACTCCTAAACCTTGTGGAAAGCCTTCCCAGAAGAGTTGAAGCTGTTATAGCTGCAAAGGGTGGGCCGACGTCATATTAAACCCTATGGATTAAGAATGGGATGTCACTAAAGTTCATATGGGTCTAAAGGCAGGTGAGCGAATACTTTTGGCAATGTAGTATGTTTGCCTGTAGTGAAGTATTGTGAAATAGACTATGTGATGATCATTCAGTTCACCCGAAGAGAAATGCATCTGTTTTCATTATTTTAGTTGAACTTGAGATTTTAAGATGCAATGAGGAAGAGTGTCGTTGCACATTATCTGCATTTTTCATGATTTCTTTCTTGTTGCTGTGGTACCAGTCATCGGACCTGTTACAGTGGGATTAAAAAGTTATGTCACAAAGTTGTGACACAACCTTCTCGTTTGGTCTTTGAAAGCAGCCACCTGGAAAGCACCGGCTTGCTGTGCTTGTGTGTGTCTACATTAACAACTATGTAATCCAGGGCAGCAGCTACACTATGAGTATTAGTATGGATTAGTATGCCAGCGGTTGTGTCCCTGGCTTCTCTAGAGCTTTGTCTGACTCTTATGTGATTTCTGTCCTCTTGGCTGTTCTGTTGTTCAGCTGTCAGACCAAAGTGCAAATTCTATCAGCAGGGGTTTATTCAATTCATTTCTCTCTTGCCTGAAACCCGTGAACCAAGAAAATGGAATGATTTCCCCCCCTTCACAGTGTTCACCATCACATTAGGGCTTAGAAGCATAAGGGAAAGAGCAATAGGCAGGCAGAGATGTGGGCAATATGAAATGACAAAAGAGGAACGGTGTTATAGAAAATAACTAAAGAAAGAGACAAAAGGGGAGCAGAATATGGTGCCTTGAAATACCATAGCTTTTGCTTGTATACAGTAATTGCATTGTTTGAGATGATGTATGATTCCTAATTAGGTTTTAAACAGTCACTTTGTATTCATTTTAAGCTTTTTCCACTGTTTGTATTTATTTTTTTATTTCTGTACAATCTGTGTTAAAGTTAGACCCATTTATTGGATGATATCAGCTGATTGCTGATATGCAGTATCACTGTTATTCTAAATGTCTCAAAAGTAACCAGCCATTCCACAGTAGAAAGGTCACAGATATGTTTGAGGTGTCTGTTACATTTTATATCCAACATAGAGCACTGACAAGTTAGGGGCAGTGGCTCAGTTGGTAGAGTTACCTACCGACCAAAGGGTCAGAGGTTCACGTCCCGCTCTTCCCGACCACATGTCGAAGTGTCCCTGGGACACTGAACCCCCCAACAGCCAATCCACATCCCCAGCCCCAGCGATGCAGCACAGGTCCCAAGCCCGGAAGAAATTGGGGAGCGCTGTGTCAGGAAGGGCATGCGGTGTAAAAACTGTGCCAAATCAACATGCAGATCAAAATGATGCGCTGTGGGGACCCACATAGAACAAAATAAAATGGAGTACAAGTTTATTTTTCATTAATTTTGGGGACCTTTACAAAGTTTTGCCTACGATCAAGGTATTAGTGAATTCATGTTGTCTGTAAATCATATTGTAGGGCTCAGAATCCTATTAATATCCAATTACAAATTCAAAGCTAAGCATTGCATGTTAGACTGTGATAGCTTGAGAAATTATGAAGCACATATTTGTCCACATACAACATACAAACTGCGTAGAAATAATTGATTTTTAAGGTGAAGCAATCACAGTTCCAATCAGGAAATCGTACATTTCAAATCATCAGTATCAAAATCACAGCATGCGAATCTTTGCTGCAACAATCTGTATTTCCCTTTATCAGACAGATTTCCACCAAGTAGCAGTCTCCTGAATGCGAGCAGTGTTTTTTGTTTTCAACCCTTTCACATCACAGGGTGACAGAGCAGGAAGTATTCTAGGATAAATGTTGAGCCGTTTCTAAGTAGCAGGATTACAGCAAAAAGTTTGTTAAATGCTAATAACTGACAGATGTTTTAACATAGCCAAATATAATTAATGACCATGCAGATGTAAGTATGCATCTTTGTCAAGTTTAAGAAAAGGGACCCACAAAAGAATCAAATGGCAATGAAAAAATAGGCCCATAGTACCATTTGTAAATGTACCCATTGCCAATGCTTTGTCACACACTTCCCCTCTTGTTACTATTGGAAACACAGTGACTGTTATGTCATTAGCAAGCTGTCAGTGATAGTTGCAAAGGAAAAGTAGTCCACTTAATATATAGCTTTTTTTGCATATTGACTTGAGACAAGAGACAAACATGAAGAGTTTCATTTAAAAAGCTGTATTAAAATATAAGTGCATTTACAAAATCCTTAGATATTTCCACTTGCCTGCCTGCTGTAGTTCTAAAACCAGCCTGTATTTGATTTTAGACATCATATACTAATATACATAACTAAGACATCGTTGTTATTGGGTTATGCTACAGGAAGATATCTAGTTCCTTTTTGTGGGCTTTCTGTTAACACTATCAAATCTGCAGCAAATACTGTTGAGTACTGCTGTAACAGTAGTTCATCTCAAAATACCCAGGTGTCAATTTTAGGTGAAACGCCACTGCAAATGAAGGAATTAGGACGGTGTCTAAATATTATGTTACTGTACCTCATTAATTGATCTGTCTTCTTGTAGCAATTCATAATTTTTTTTAAGCTGGTGAAATGTTGTAAAGGAAAGGAAAAGAGTAAAAAAAATATATCAATTACCATCCTATCATTTGGTGTATTATATTACTCATCTCGTATTTGAGAAGATAAATCAGTATATTTTTGGCATTGTTACATGAGAAATGAATGAGCAATTTATCAGTTATCACACTTGCTACTGATAATTTTCTGTCAACTAATCAATTCTTCTCTAAAAAGAATGTTATTATTTTAATACGCTAATTCATCATCCCCTGCTACCTTTTAGATCCTGATTCTTAGTAATATTTTTAGGAATTAGTGTTGCATATGACTGTGTAGAACTTAAAAACAGATTTGATGGAATATTATTAAATATTTCTAGGCCACATCAGTTTCTATTATCTGTTCTGGTACTTTGATATTTTTGGTTATGTGATGGTGAAGTGGGATAAATTAAATTTTATTAGGAATTATATATGTATCTCAAGCCCTGCAGAAACTCTGAATATAATTATGAAGGCCGGTACTGTATGAATCATAATCCAGCTCCTGTTTTCTTTCTTTTTTTTTACATAATATTGTATAGTAAATTATTTATTAACCACTGTCCCAAAAAAGTAAACTGAAAAAGCAAAGTCATCGTGTATCGATAACAAAGTGCCATTTAGAGATAACTGTCAGACACAGGCACAAACACTTTTCGCTAACAAAGACAGTGAGTGTCTGCTACCTCTCAGTGAATTACTAAAGCTAATTGCCCTCAATTAGGAAGCCTTGATTAAGGTGAAGCTTTTGATTTAAGAGGAAGCCATCAGTGATGATCCCTGTCTCGGTTTCCCTTCATTCTAATTGTAAATTTTGCTATTCACTTCTTCAGTTTTTCCTATCAAAGGACCTTTTGCATTAATACAAAGCATTTGTGCATAGATAATGTGAAATCCTCTGTCTGTGTATTGTTACCCAGTCAAATCATTTGGGTGATTATTTAGTTTTTTCTTCAAATATGTATATTATTTAAAGTAATCTGATCTAATACTCAACTATTCAAAATTATATTTGAAGCAGGATGTTGACTGTGGTAGCATCTTGGTAAGATTTTATTTATCCCTCCATTAAACCTCCATATGGCAGCAATAACAATCACATTTAAGCAAACACAATGGATGGTTGTGGTTTTTACTGTAGCTCACTTTTTTCTTTCACACAGCAGTGTTTATTACCTGTATTGTGTAACTTGCACCTTATGACAGAGACACATTGTTTTAAATTACAAAACTGCGAGAAGAAATGAAAAATGCTTTCAATATCTGACCAAGACTGAGTTTTTTTTAGTTGTTCTTTTAAAGTCTCAATAATCTTGAGCCAGAAGAACATCAGACAAAGTTTTCCTTTTCACCATATACTCCATAAAGTATTCAACTCAGATCATTTTGGATTAGACTGTTACAAACGTGCTAAAATTAGATTCCTATGCTTGAAACGCTTGCAGGGTGTTGATCATTGTTATTTCATGAGGCACATGCAGTGTTATGAATCTCATGCTTTCAGACTAACCATTTCCTACCAGCACACAAGAAAGGCCCAGAGATATTCATAAACATAACATCCCAGAGTCCATAAATCATTTGAGATGTTCAGATTTCTTAAAGCTTTCAAAGCCATTGTTCATGTAACCGTAAGATTTTAGTTTCCTTGAGCAGTGACACAATATTTATTATTTGCACAGCAGACATACAGTTGTTGACCCTACAATCGTATCATATGTTATAAATGGAAAACTGAGAAGTGAAACGTTTATATCATGGGAGAAAGCAGCTCGGCTCCAATAAACAATAGAGCAATGGCGCCCTCTGGCTAAAACAATATAAATGGTGTCTTAAAACAGTTTATATTATTTTACATTATAAGATTTTATTATTTATGCCAATACCATTAGCCAAGAGCCAGCTCTGCAAATCTGTTAACATCTAACTACATCACTAGATGTTTTATGAAAATACTGCTTCTTCTCTGGAAACAGTCTACACTTAAAAGCTTATGATAATGTGTGCTTTTATTTTCCATTTCCTTTCAGATCCTTTTGTCTTGTCCAGGGGAAAAGGCCAGAGTTCTAGTGAGTATAAGATTCATTAAAAGCTTTGGCATTGTCTTTATTCAGCCCATGAGTGAATAGTCCTCCTAAAAGTACAATTGCTACTTTGTATGTGTCGGTGCTTGATGGTTTTGATGTGGCAGAGAAACAGAAGAACAAAACACTTTAATTGTGTTGTTACCTGGAAACCTCTGGCTTTACTGGATGGACGTGTAGATCAGTGGATATTGAGAGCTCTTAAAGCGTGACACAACATTTTCCTGGGTCAGTGTGACATTTAAGAACAAGCACTTGTTCATGGAAGGAAACCGGTCATGATTCAAGGCAAAGGACAGGCAAAAAAAACAGAAACAAAAAAAAACGTATTTCAAACCTGAAGCCAAACATCCCGACATGTTATTACAATTTATGATAAAGAACCATATACTTGAATGAGATGCAAGTTTAAAAAAAAAAAAATATTTATAATATGGTACAAGGATATTCTGTGCAAGAGGTTGTTGGGGCTGTGACACCTGTACATTATGAACAAGCACTTAAAATTCAATAGCAACCTGAAAGCAGAGCATGGCTACCGGACCATGATTGTGTCAAGATACTAGCTATATTATACAAATGGTTTCCACCAGTATACAGTGGCTGTATAGGATAAGATTACATATTTATATAAAGTGCAAAAAAAATAAACACTTACAGTGAAGGCCTGAAGTGCGTTGTGACTGTAAACCCACCACCACATGCTAAAAGCCTTCTCATCTTATGGTCAGGTGGCTGGGTAAATACCAAACACTTGGCAGGGCATTATCACAAACTGTTGTCCGTGGTTCAACTGCAGAATATATTCTGTATTACAAAATGTATGAAAGGTATACCAATCTGTGCAATATATTGAATGGTACAAATATAATCAATATGAACAGTGGTGAAAAGGTTATCTAAAATCCCCTTTTTATACAATTATAAATAGACACTTTTTGTTTACTGCTTCTTCTACGTTGAAGTATAGCACCACAGGCTCTCATTTGTTTCAACTTTGACTTTGAAATATTGTGAAAGAAATGAGAGGATTCATTCTTATTTCAGAGGAATAAGACATCTATGACATTAAAGATAAGAAAATATATGCACTGTTAGTGACTAGATTACATGTTTTGTTTATAGTTCATATTTCTGGTTTGTCTTTATAATGTTTCAAGGTTACAAAAAAGCAAGTGAATTCAGCATCACAGTTGAGTCTCAAGAATACAGGAGAGCAAACAGGCATCAAGCGGTCCATTAGACTCTGTCCAGCACCTCTCTGATGCCAAACCACCAGCAGTTGGGGTTTCTGGGGGATTATCTAGGTCTGCTGGGAACCCTGGTGAAAGATCACATAAATAGTAGGGAAAAATGTAGGATGGACACAAGACAGAAAATAAAGACGGGTGGATCTAATGTAAGATGCAGCGTCAGGATGTTGGAAAAAGCTGCTGTGTGGTAACAGTGACTTACTGAGTTGGTTCTTTTACGTTTCCAGCAGTCTGGATTGAGTCTTTTCTGTTCCTCAGCCAGAGCTTTGGCCTCCATGGTGTACATTCTCCTCTCTTCACTCTTCATCTTCTTCCACTTGTCGCCCAGGATGACACTAATGGCTCTGGAGTGAGAAGTTCAGGGAGACTATCAAGGACTCACCTTTCTCATAATTTTGTCCTAAAATAGGTTTTTACTTAGTTGTGGATTTATTTTTGGTTGTTTCTATTTTGTTTCCCTTTCTTTTCGATCAGGGAATATGACACACTACACTAGATTTTTTTCCAAAACTTAAATTAGGCCATGTTAGCCCTGCTTTAAAGATTACTTTACAAATATATAATGGTAACATCGCCAAACTGCACTAAATGTTTTACAGACTGCCATGACCACCTGGTGAAGCAACATTAGATAAAAGCGCTATATAAGAAGGCGTCATTTACCATACTCATACAATGGCATGACATAGGCTGGTAACCCAACAGAATGAAATAAAACATAAAAACATAACATTACAGTAGCTAAATACTGCATATTGAGGCATGTTTTCTGTCTTTGCTCCACCGCTATTGTGGTAACAAAAAAAAAAAAAAGCATTACTCATCGGTGCTTAAATGGTGGTTCTAAATGAGGGAAACAGCATTTCTCAATCACAATGTATTTGCCATTATTCAAACGTAGCTGATCCAGACATTAGAACTGATAACCCACTGGTGTAAAGATTACTTCTCACCAAAACACTCACTCCCCGTAGAACCGAGGATGTGCCAAGAAGGAGGGGATCTTTGACAGCTAAGGCAATCAGTCTTAAGATGTGACAGAACCTTAATCTCAATTTGATCATTCTGCTTTACAAAAAACTACTATAGACAACATAACCTCAGTACCTGTTGTCCTTTCCAGGATACATCTGCGTGTACTCCACTCTGTACTTCTTGGCAAAGAGCATGAAGGCATTCATTGGCCGCTTGCATTTCGTAGGTGTGGCACCACTGGCTGTCCCTGAGGTGTGGCTCCTGTTTGATTTGCTACTGGAGGACTGTGGGGAACTGGAGCGCTCAAGTTTATCACAGTCTGGACTGACAGCACCCCCACTGGACAGGGAGGTCCTGCGCTGACGGGCCATGCTGCTGAGAACATACACTGCTGAGGAATCAAGTGGGGTGAAGTCATAACTGTGGGAGAGAGAAAGGAAAAAAGATTCAAGTTAATATTGTCTCTGTAATATGATTCATTTTACAAGCAATTTGAAGATTTTCATTGTTATTTGTTCAAGAAAATCTAAAGATGTCACTTGAAATTCTGCACAACGGACATTTATCATTTTAATTTATCTTGTTGTAATAGAAATCTCACTCTCCACAGATGCTGTATTTGTAAATGATTCTACATATACATATTCTATAAATGAGTAAATGCAATAAATACTATAAACTGTTGTTGTTTTTATTGTAACAACAACATTTGTAAATTTTATATTGGGCTATTTGAAGTTATAAAGAAAACTTCACTCCAGTGTGCAGTATAATTTTGTTAAGCAAAGCCAATGTCAAAATACAACCTATTTTTATACTTTGTAAAAAGTGGTGATTAGAATGGCTAAATGAGGAAAAAAAAGAAGGCTGCATGGTAACAGAACTGTGTTGTTACCTTGTATAATTGTCTGTACGTAACTTTACATCAGACACCTGCATATAATGCTAACATGATATGGCTCTTCACTTGCATCTTTTACTTACACTAAGGACAATCACATTAGATACAAGCATGTACCTTCTGAACGTGTCAAAGACGACAGAGTCATCACAGTTAATTGCATCTGGATGGTTTGGCGGCAGGCACATATCTCCAAGCTGCATTTCATAGCAAGGGATCCCATGGTGCACCACGGTAAGGCTCGGATAAAAGGAAGACCACCCTGAAAAAGACAGATGGTATATTACAAATCACACTGATCCAAAAGCTGTTTATTAAACCAAAATTTGTTTCTGAAATAATTCAGCTTTTGCCTCGTACAAAAAAAGCTGACATTTATCTTGGTCTTCTGTCTCAAAAGCAGAACTATAATCCCCAGTCAATTAGCAGCTTGCATACTGATGAAAATAAAATAAAGTTATTTTACCTTTATTTTTGACAAAGAATGGGTGGTCCAATCGGCATTCAGCTGTTAAAGGGCTGTCATCAGATGAGCCAGGGTCAAATGTGAGTTTAAGAACAGCCTGGCCAAAAGATATCGTCTCCTCATGACTTACCAGCTTCAGCCCTTCTGATCCATATCTCTGAAACACAAGTAAAGCCCAATATAAGGAGTCATAACTCACCATCAACACACGATAATTGAACTCAAACGGAAGAAGAACTGGTGCCTGACAGCCTGAGACGCTCTTCTATTATACTACCACTAAAAAAACCTTAAAACGTGAAAATTATAACAGTAAAACCGATTATTAAAAATATTTTAAGACCCACTAAGGTCATATATGTATTGCCTACCTTAAGAGAGAAGGATGGTGGCATCACTCTTTCATCATCTGAGTCATCATCGGAATCTCCAAGTTCATCAGCTTCCTGCCACTCCACATTAGGGCCTCGATGGAAGCGCAGGCGGGTTCCTGAACATCAACACAACAGTGCAATGTGATGAATAAGCAGATGTGTGACGCTACTAACACAAGGATTCTGGAAAACTGGTGCAATGTGACCATTTGGACAGCAGATGTCAGGGTTTGTCTGCAAAAGGGTGTAATTCAGGCTAATATTGGTTGGGGACAGTAGAAAGGGTGGATTTTCTTTAGGAAAGTGTAAACAAACTGTGTCAGACCCTTTAGTCTGGAGTATGCCCTTAAGCCACAAGGCCTAATTGTCAAAGGAAATTTTTAAAGTAATTTCTAAAAAAAAATAACCAAAACAAACAAAAAGCTAACAGTTGGTGTGTGTATAAGGTGAGATGTAAGTGTGTACATAAGTGAATGTATGCACCTTTAAGAAAACAATGCCAGGCTGTGGAGGGCCATGAGTGAGACCAGGCCATGTCTTCATCATCAGAAAAGGATGAGGACATTGAGAAAACTCCAGATTCAGATTCACTGCTGGCCTGTTGTATAAAATAGAATACAACTTATAGAAAGTAGAATATATAGTTTTACTGTGCATGTCCTACAGAATTTGCTAAGACATAAACACTGGTTCCTCATCAATGAATTTCACAGGTTAGAAATGAAAGCTTACTCTGACACGCCTGCGCTCCCTGAGGTGACCTCTTGAGGGATTGGGTGCGCTGCTGGCTAATGGGGGCCGGGCATAGGAATGTAAACTATTACTGTTGCCAAAGATGTGGACTGGAGATGATCTTAAAAAAAAAAAAAAAAAGTAAATGCATACCTACTAAATGCATACTCATCATTGCTGTGTCATCCACATAAATGTGCCAACTCACATGGACATTGTATAAGACGCCAAAAAAAATACAATAATGATACATAAACATTACTTCTTACATTATTACACTGCAAACAAAGAAGTTGATTATAAAGACACTGATACTGTCTATATATCTTGAAAATGACATTTTTTACAAGTGAATGTTTTTGTTTTTTTGTTCTTTAGGCTTATAGTTCAGGGTCACCACAGTGGATCATTGTCCGCATGTTGATTTTTACGCCTGGTGCCCTTCCTGACGCAACCCTCCCCAATTTCTACAGGGTTTGGACCGGCACTACACAGCTGGGGAGGGGAATGGGCTGTTAGGGGCTCAGTGTCTTGCGCAGAGACACTTTGACATATAGCCGTGGCCAGGGATTGAACCACTGACCCGGTCCGTGGACGCCTTTACCAACTGAGCTGAATGTAATCGTGTAAAATCAAGTGTTAGCCAAATTGATTGTAAAGATGACATTGCAGTATTCTGGTCATAAGAGGTCATAAGAGAGGTCATAATATCCGTCTAGGTGCAGTTTGTAGGCTGTTGCCAACTTGTCTTTGTGTTTATGTCAATGAAGCAATAACTTATATTTAGATGATTTTAATTTTGGTTTTTTGCACTAACCTCTTATGTGGTGCGTCCCTCAGCAAAGGGCTCTGAGGACTGGTAGCAATGTTGGCCAGCTCAGCAAGCCAGTTGGTACTGGGAGAACAGCTGAGCTCCTGGTGAGACACTCCTGCTCCGACCTGAAATAGCCCTGGAGACCTCTGGTCCTCCTCCACCTCCTGCAGCTCTGGCATGTCATCTGTACAGAAGACAACAATATTATACCATGGAAAAGCTACATTTATCTAAATGTAGAATGCAACCTCTTGCCAGTTTAACATTTTACCATAATCCATGTGGCACCCAGGTGAGGAAGGCAGGTCCTCAGTGCACTTGAGTGGATCAAAGGACTTGTCCATTCCCACAATGCTCTGCTGTTTCCTCTTTAGAAAACAAAAAGGGGGCTACAGGTCAGTTTACACAGCATCCATCATCAAAATCTGCCACGTCAGCTGGTTTAAAAAAAAAAAAAGCAGACAAGATTAGCGCTTTCACAAACAAAGTGAAACTGCTGCACAATTTCAATTTAAAGTCAGTTTCAATTTGATGCACTCAATAAACTTTCAGAATGAATGAAACTGTAGTCTAAATGGCAGTATGTGGCTTTTGATAGACATTTGATTCCATTAATACATTGGGAGAAAAATTAATAGACACAGAACAACAATAAAATATTACACATAAGCTGTTAAGCATTTCTGGCTACAGCAAATAAAAAAAGATCCCAGACAGCATGTAATCATTGCAAGACATGTCGTGCACTTCATCGGTAAAGGCTAATAGAAAGGTAGCAGCTTTTACGGAATCTTTTGTCTCTGAACCGACACAGCAAACCACTGTAACTGGTCACGTGATCGGCTGCGTGGAGGCCTTGTTTATAAACTTAAAAGGGGTTTGGCGCATGCGTACCAGAGCTCATTCATTCATAACTGCGTAGCGAATTTGATAAATAGCAGGAATATGTCTCGAAAAGTGGCGAATAGACGTTGAAAAAAAAACACGAAGTTGTAAATATGCTCGAAAATATTAATGGAAGAGTGAACTGTTGTACGTTGATTTGAAAGTTATCTGCTCTTTGGCTGCGTGTAATATTTAAAAATAATGTGGAAATATGAAGCAGTTGCTGCAACAGTCCAAATGCATGACTTTACCACGAAGAACTCTTGGGTTATTTGCGTTCTGCCAACCGATCAACGCTCGCCACGACTCTGACAAACTGCTGCTGGGACTTCGATCATGCGAATATAACGTCACTTATACCGTCAATAAAACGATTCCAAATTAACCATATGTTGCAGAAGACTGTGCTGAGGCCTGGCCTGCCGCCCCCCCCCCCCCCCCCCCCCCCAAAGCAGCAGCAGTGCCCTGAGCTCAAACCCAGGGGCTGACGGGTCTAACACTGTAAACAAAAGAATGTCAACAAGTTGAGGCATGACGCAACCTCTCTGCCCCGTTCAAAATGAATGACACGAAAACCCCCAGAAGCCTTTAAACGCATTTTTTCATACAAATAAACTCGGAGTTCAGCGACTGCCTGACTTCTGTGGTTACAGAAAGCTGCAACCGAAAGGGTTTGTTTTCGCCACAACAAAAAGCGCCACAGCGAAGAAAAAATTCTGTCGAGCAAACCCGTTTTGTTCACATCGAATAAACGCGTGACAACCCTGATAAAATGCCTTATTACAGATGCAAAGACGCGGAGCACACGGTGTTCTAGTTAAAAACTAGTTTGGACCGTTTATTTCATCGAGAAAAGTATTCAACTTCCCACTTACCAGAGCTGTCGCCATCAAGAAACTCTCTGGCATTCACTCGACGGGTGGGAATGAATGCTAAAGGAGAAAGCCTCCTATTGGTGGACAATAACGTCAATAAAAGAAATCGGACTATTTTACTGGTTCATACGGCTGACAAACGTACAGAAGGCGGGGCCCACTTTGTTGATCATCGTATCATTGGATGAACGTACGTGACTGTTACCACCCAGTAACAGCTGATTGGCAAAAACAGGAACAATACAGTGGATTTTATTTTTTGCAATATTTCAACTACAGCAAGAAGTACTTGCACATACTGTTCTCCAGATTATTTGTCTTTCTTTTGTAATGAGATTATTGCTTTAAAGTTTTGCTCTAATGCGTATCGAGAGATCAAATCAGTGTATGAACAATGAATGAATGAATGAATGGAGAAACTCTTAATAGGCAAAGTTGTGATATTGGGTAATATAAATAAAATTCGAATTGAATAAAAAACGTTGATACGGTCCATTGTAATAAAGGGTTAATATGAAAAAAAGTTCACGCAGATATACAAATGTTATTTATTGACATGAAAAGTGAAACATATGGTATTTTCAGCCAGTGTTATGGAATTACTTTCAAAAATTACAGGTACTACCTGCACAAAGGGGGAGGGGTGGTAAATTCTGAATGTTTAGATGATAAACCTTTAAATGTTTAAGCTGCAGTAAACCACAGACAAAATACAGAAGACTTCAATTATTGATTTTAAAAGACCCACTTTAGATTCCTGTTTAGAGAGAACATGAGAGCATGTGTTTCCTGACATGGTAAGTTGTTGGCAGAGGTAGACAACAATAATGGATGCCTTGTTTCACTGACACAAAAAAGGTCTTACTGTTTTACATTAAAACACAGGAAAATCAATTTGCTCAAGACATTGCTTATAATGACTACAGTCTAATGAGGCAACTTACTAAAATAAAGGTGACCCTATATAATAACAGTAAATACTCAATTTCAAATTGTACAGCAATATGTTGTATATTGATACAAAACTATCAGCTATCTCTCTGATTATTTTTTTGCAAAAGCAGTATAAGGCTCACAGCCACGAACACTTACCAACAATGACATTGTTTATGAATATGTATTCCAGGGGTTCATTTTTATGGTAAACCAAATTGATTTTGTGTAAATCTTAAAATACTGCCAAATCTATACTATATTGTCAAAATGAACCTTTAATTAAGTTTAATGAAATCAAATTATCTTTCATTTTTCACGTTTGGGCAGTCTTGTATCAGTGCACCTCATGCTGGAAGTGTGCTCTTGCTGAAAATCACAAGAGAACATGACATATTCATTCATAATTATCCAGTAAGAAATTAGCTTTGGCATCTGATTTTAACAAACACTGTTTAGAAATTTACAAATGATACTGTACTGTAGATGGAAGTATAACACTGGAGATGAGGTGAGATTTAACAAAAGTGGTTAATATACAAACAAATAATGTGCCTTAAACTGACAAGGAAAATGTAGACTTACATTTTTAAGGTGAGAGTTGTGAGAAATCTAATTTAAACAAGCTTTAAGCACTCTGCTTTGGCTGACTTTAGTTACAACACTCTGTGGCAAACTGTTAAAATGAACCTCTCATATGGGGATCTGACGCATAGTCACAATTGTTGTAGTGGGCATTCACATTTTTTGTAAGAAAAGCAGTTTAAGTGGTTACCGGAAAAAAAACCCATCCATACAAGCCTTTTCTTTCCTGGTCCATTGGAGCCAGCTTATGCACTCTGTTGTTCAATCTCAGGGCTACTTCCAAAGAGGGTAACGAGCTGCTCTTCATAGTTTGCAATGTTTCTCTTCATGATGTCCATGCACGGGCCCAGCAGTCTCTCAAAGGCTTTAACATCCAGGACTAAAAAAAAAAAGAGAGAGAGAACAGAAGAGTCAGGCTTGAATCATATCCTGGAGAAGGTGCTGGACAAACTGTAGTATTGCTCATAACATTGCACAAAGTATACCCAAGCATTTGACGTTCCCCATGGCATAGGCAGATGCAGCTCTGGGCTTGTTTGTGACAAGCGCCAACTCCCCAAAATACTGGCCCCTAGAGCATGTTGCAATATCCACCTCCTCTTCCTCCTGGTCTTTTTTCGTCTGGCAAGAAAGAAAGACAAAAAATAACATCCCCGACAACCACAACATTTTTTTTTTTTTTACACTTAAAATTTAAAGGTTGAAACTTGGCAAACATACTCTGCTTCGTTTCATGGTGATTCTAACTTGGCCAGACTCAACAATGTAGAAGCAATCCGCTAAATCACCCTGCAAAACAAAGAAATAATGCAACACAAAATCAAGTGACTTAGCGTTCATACCTACTCTAATGGAGAAGAAAATAAAAACACAAATTCAAGCACAGGCCACACAAAAAGATTCATCACCTGAGCAATAATCTGCTGTGAATCACTGTACACCCTGGTGGTTAGCACGTCTACTACTTTCATTCTCTCTGAGAGCTGTGGATGAAAAGATACTTGGTTGATAAGGTTTTTACTGTAAATCCCTGCAGCAGCTTCATAATGCTCGAGGACTAATTGTCTAACCTCTAATGACATAAGCAGTGGTAGTGTTTCAATGAATGCCTCATACATCTTCCTCTTCTTGGCATTGTTCTTCACGATGATCCTCCTGAATGTCAGACGATCCTGAAACATAAAGAAAACAAGAACAAACAGCATTGTGGTTAAAGAAATTTACATTTTCCAAGCTTTAATCATGCGTCCTTGCTTATGGTTGTGTGTGTTTGTGTGTGTGTGTGTGTGTGTGTGTGTGCGTGTGCGTGTGTCAAAAATGTCCAGTAGGTCTGGCATCATCATAATTTTTATGCAGTGCTTGTTTCCCCCACACTCTCTGGAACAAAGGATACATGCATAGTAAAACTCTTTTCCCTATAGTTCCAGACTGTTCTGGCAACATTTGACCAACCAATAACTCTTATGAAACATTATTTCGCAGCAGGGGTCGCTATAAACACATTTTTAGCAACTCAAAACACCGCACCCGTGGGATATCTTGCTTATTTCAGCAATAAACCTTAATGAATCTCCCAGTTGTAATTTTTTTAGGTATAGAAATGCTTCAGACACAAGTAATGACCAGCAGCATGTTAGACGACAATATGCAGTGGAAGCTATTATCACCATGTAAGATAGCACATACAGTGGGCCAGGGCGCCCTCTAGCTGGGAAACAATATTTTACCACCCAAAACAAGCAAGCATGACTCTTACATTTGTCAGAAGAGCCAGTCATGGGCACTAGGGCTCAGTGTACAAGGTCATTAATATTCTGACAAGCTGCCACTAAGTTACCTGTGTGCGACTTTATCCCAGGCCTATCGAACCCTAATTAGAGTTCTAACTACAGTCCACTGCTTGCACAGAGGCCTTTCAGTACACTCCATCCTCAACCTACGTTGGTTGAACACTGCTGACTGCTTGTTCTCAGAGTACAAGTACACAGGTCAACAGCGGACACAGCTGCAACATGCCCCGTCCACACAGAGATGACATAACAACGCCGTTACCCATGGTTTATAGAACATGACCCTGACTGAGTCATTAATAAACAAGCTGCTTCACAGGAAGGGATCAAGTAGCAACTGAATATTCATGGTCATTAATTTTAAAAGAGTCAGATGCTGTTTAAGAAAAACACCCATGAAACTTTGCTTTAAAAATTACTGTTGATTTTAGAAATTATACAATTATCTCGCTTTGTGTCTACTTTGTCGAGGTATTGGTATTATGATGTCTGGATTGAGGTGCATACTTGTTAAGCTTGGTTGTCTTAGATGACGGGCTACAAAACAACCTGTATTAACAGTTATGAAAAAATATTATTTTCATATTTAGCTTGCACATTAATTATGATTTTATATATGCATTTATAAACATGTGAATTCTTATTTAGGGATATTATTAAAGCTCTATCACTTTTAATTGTATTCACTGGGTTTTATGTGATGACAATGTGGTCTCCCTTATGATAAAGTATACTACCACATACAACCTGGATGTTTACAGTAAATCATAACAAGTGACAGCACAGCATGATATAAAAACCTGAGTACAGAACCAGCTGTGCTCCTTCGTGAGGATTTAATGGTTTACTCACTAGGCACCAAAGGGCTCCGGGTGAGGTGGCGATTATTGTGGCTGCCCTGGGAGTGTTGTACATCAATGCAAGTTCTCCAAAGCTGCCTCTGTCGTCATAGCAGCCTACAAGCTTCTCTGTGCCATCTATCTTCACAAAAATGTTGAATGTCCCGCTGAATGAAAAAAAAAAAAAAAAAAAGAACATAATCAGAAAAGCAACTTATAGCAGTAGTACTAGTGCCTCCTTAAAAGTGTAGTCAGAAATAAACCCTGAATTCTAATTATATTTAAAAATTTATTTGGGGGGAAAGTGTGTAATTACCTTTCGATAACATAAAAGTTGTCCCCATCGTCATCTTGATCAATGATGTGCTCCCCTTCTGTGCAGAACTTCTCAAACATGGCATCCAGAACCTGAGACATCTCTTCCTATATAGTAAAGAATACCAGCATTTCACAAACATCATATGAATTTTGCATTTCAAACCAGTAGTGATATACAATCCCCTCAGTTTTCTGCTTTAGCTTCTAATAAATAACTATATTATGCAATGAGCTGTGACAAAAGGCTCCTGACTCTTCTGACGGTGTAATTCGAGTGATAGCAGAGCACAAACACATGGAATAATTAACTCACCGGATCTAAATTCTTAAACAAAAGAATGTCTCTGCATGCTTCCTGTAGTCTTTGTCTCTGCTCATCAGTTTTTGGGTGGGTGACCTGTAGGAAGAAACCAGTGTGTGAAGTTACACATTTATTTATTCTGTGCACAGAGGAAGTCATGGTGTTGAACATATTAGCAATACGCAGAGCTTACCCAGGGCTCTTTATCCTCCTCATCTTCATCAGGATTGAATGCTTCAGCACACACTGCATGACAGAGATCAACAAATGAGTGACCTGTCTGCCATGTGTGTATTCAACACTGTTCGCATTTATTTAAAAAAAACAAAAAAAAAAACATGTTTGGGCAAAGACACCGCAAACCAACTTTCTTTTTCAAGTGGCCAAGCAGCACAGTTCTCAAGCCAGTCTACTGACAAAAAGTAAACCTTGTGGATGGTTTAGCACTATGTCATGTCAGGCCATAAAGCCAACTTTCCAATCTTAGGTTTGATGATTTTAAAGGATGCAGTGACGGTTGTGGTTTTAAGAGCAAGATAAGAGATAAATCTCTTTAGACTGAGATTATCTGAGTCCATTTAAGATCTAAAGTCAAGTAACGAAAGAGAAGTACGATCCACGTTTTACAGAATACATTTACTTGAACATACTTTCCTTTGTATTTATCATGAAAAAGAGATTATGACCAACATATGAGAGATGAGACTGTGATCGTAATCTCTGTGCCCAGGTCACGCACAACCAGACCAGAGAAGTGGTTTCACAAATCAACATTATAAGAAACAGAAGAAAGTGAGCAAAGACAGATGGAAAAATACTTCCATGTCGCTTGTATTAGAGCAAATCTGACGTAGCTTTGGTAATAATGTGTCAAAGAAGTTTTATATATGTCCAGCACCAACACTGTCCAGAGATTTCCTCTCAACAGAGCAGCAGGCTTTTTAACAGCGGTAAAGGAAAACTCACCCGATGCTCTTCTGATGAATCTGTTTATCACTGGGGCTGCAAAAACATAAAAAAATATATATAAACATGTTACATTTATAGAATGAATATAGCTCACAAGATATAATTTAGTGCTCTGGTTTTCTACTTCTGCAGTATCACATCTGCAGCAGAGTGAAGCCAGCCCTGTGCCTGTTGGGGATCTATCATCACCTGGATAAAACCTGAATAAGCACAGCTGCTTTGAAGTGCTCTTTGCCTCTTCAAATCAAATTTAAATGAGAAAATATTCAAATGTAAAATGCACCAAAAACTGCTAAGCTCCCACACAATAGCTCATTAGGAAATATACATATGAATGGTGGTCTCATCCATTAACAGCCAGCCAGTGTTGTCTGAGGAAATACACTGAAATATCATCGGTGCATGCATATGACAATTGTTAGTTTCATGACTGAATATAGTGTTTTTATATAACCACTGTTGCCAGCCTTGCAGACCCCACCACTCATTGGGATGCTGTTATAGAGCTCTGGGTTGCTATGCTACTTGCTGCACCTTATGGCAATCCTGCACTGGCCATTGTGTTCAATATGCCCACAGCTAGTACGCACGACCTAAATGTGGGCAGTCAGTGTAACGTTTTTGTTGCTTGCCCCATAGCAGAACCTTACTTTTTGACATTTATCTGTTTTGCCAGTTTGTATATATTCTGATAAGTGTAGGCCCAGCAGGCCTGCAACCGCAACTGAAAATATTCAAATCGCTGAGAAGTGCATGCAGTCCCTTGTTCTTGCAGCTGCTGCTTTCCTACACAAAAACACCCTGCATAGACGAAGAGCAAGACACGTTCATTAAGCACCATTCAGCCTCCGTGACCATATATGGCAACGGACAGAGCCCTGGTGGATGCAAGGTGGAGAGCGCTGGAGCATCACTGCGCTCCGTGTGTTTCTCCTCCTCACACACACAGCGATGCATGCTCATAATTCAAAATGTATTGAGGCCATGCACATTCACATGCAGTATCTTCCTGACATGTGTTAAACCTACTGGCCCACCTATGAATTCCTCGTCATCGTCGTCGTCGTCCTCCTCCTCCTCCCCATTTTCCGAATCGATCTGCATGGCTTCGTCAATGAAATTGACCGCTTTTCCAGATCTTGGGGCCGAATTTTGGTCATTGCCAAACGAGGCCTCTTTGGTCTCACTGTCCTTCAGCTGGGTGAAGTACTGTAATGCAAACTCGAGCAAATCCCTGGGCTGATTCCTCAACACTTCCACGGTAAAGCTCTGTAACAGCTCCGTCAGTCCTTCAGGAATTTCTATACTCATTCCTGTTTTCAGTCTATGAATGTGGAAAAAAGCGGTTTGCTACAAATCAGAAATAATCAAAAGCACACCAGTTAGCAGATGGGTGTCGTCAGGAAGCCATCTACAGCCGCTGCTTTCTTTTTCTTGAATGAAAATGGCTCTGGATTTTTGGTCCAAGCATCTTCTGCTGCTTCTGGCTACAGGAAACCCACGCATGTGACCCAGGAATCCATGGCAACCACCTATCCAGGGATTGCGTATGAGCAGCAGCAGCAGCAGCGCAGAAACTGCAGTCAGTCGCAAAATACAAATTATGGAAACCTCAGGGTATATCAGCCAGTTATCGATTTGCACTGACAGGGATGAGAAGAGAGATCTGGAGTCCGTATTAGGCCCGTTGTTGTTCCTGTAGTCAGTTCAGCGTTTCTTGTAAATAAATGTACATTTATTTCTACTGTGTTTGTGCAGACCTACAGTGAATATCACTTCTAAGTAATCACAGCAAGCAATAATACACCTGCAAAATAAGTCTGTAGCCTCCTATTATAAATGAACATGCAATAAACGTATACAATCATTTACACCACAATCAGCCATAACATCAACAACACCTGCTAAATGTAATGCAGGCCATGACTGCAGACCAGCCAGAGGTGTAATGGAATCAAAGTGGTCACATTGGCACTGTTGCACTTTTACTATAAAAGCTAAATACCAGTTATTACCTAAAATCATAAATATAATTTTAAGCCATATGACAAAAGTTCTTCACAAAGTCTCACAAAGCTAACGGTATTGTTTGTTCCAGAGAGAGAGAAATTACTACATTTAGTGCAAATACTGTAGGACCAGAAAGTTGCTGCCAGTTTTATTACAGAATGAAACATTCAGACTAAATTCTGTGGGTCTGAATTTAAAGCCAACGCACTTTAGAGACCCATTCACAGTGAGCTGTGATAACCATTTAATTATTAGTTATTTTGTACGCTATATTTTTCTTCTGCATGCATGCCCTTGAACCTGTAAAACCAGGTAACTCCCTCCAGGGAGTGAGTGAGAAATCACAAAAAAAGAAAATACAAGCGAGGACAATGAAAGGAGAAATCCAAATCATATGTTGGCACTAGTGGACACAGAGACAACAAACCAAAGAAATGCAACAAACAGTAACTTCAAAAGAAATGGTGGATCTGATTACAGTGACTTTTAAAACCATCAACATTTGAAAACTGCACAAGGCAGAAGGAGCAGAGACCCAAAGCATTTAGTGCTGGGGTTAAGGACAGAGAGGAGCCTTTGGACAGATGATCTGAGGTCAGTGCTTCGACTGGGACACTGAATAGTGCTACAGTATGAAAACCCCCACAGAGTGCCAATTGTGCAACAGTCCTCCTTTGTGTGCCATATTTTTGGGATTATCCCGCTGTGTTGGATTTGATGGTGGCAAGCACGAGGCAATAAGGAATTTAGACACAATTCTACATTAGGGAAATTCTTACAGCCAATACCTCTCACCCATCACCTCAACCATTGTCTTTTGCCCATTAATCTATGCTCAATAGCCATAGCAACAGAGTGAGAAGATGTTTTTAAAAAGCGGTCTGCACACGTTCCAAAATTAACTGTGTGAACTGTGATGCAACAGTTATGCTGCTCAGCTACTGGCCTTCAAAATCACCACTCAAGATCTCGGGTTCCCAAACAGCTTTTATTTGGACATGTGCAGTCCCACCACATCCTGGTATCTACTGTAAGAAGACAACGAAAGCAGTTGTCAGCAGAGAACGATCACTTTGCATCTGCCCTGCTCTCTGAAGCATAGATCCTGAAGACTATTTCTGCGTAATGCATTTCAACTGGCAGACAGAAGCCCGCAGCTATGGAATTATTGCACTAAAAAAATGCAGAAAAAAATGTCATTAATATTACATATATTATTAATATTACATGTATGCCATTAAAACTTAGAAATGTAATTAACAACTAAAAGGACAGATCAGGTAATTAAATCTAACTCTCTATACAAGCATGAACTAACCTCTGTTGGCCCTTGACTGGAATTAGTGATGCTATTGTAAAGGAAATGTAGCTTACAGAGTTAAGTATAGCAAAGAACAGTGCAGCTTACAGTATTTTACAATGAAACTTAGAGTAAATGTTGTACTGTCAATATAGTTGCATGCAGTCCTGTCCTAACATGTCTTCATTCTTATAAAATGACCTTATAACTTTGTTCCATTCATGGTTTTAAGACTGGGTGACTGAGCCACCTACAGGACACGATAAGGTATTGTAATGCACCGAGTAAATGATTATTATGATATTTTGTCTTTGCACATGCAAAATTTTATAATTGTGGATCTGAAAAATGACCAGAAAGATTTATCACTGGAAACACTTCATCAATTTCTGGCAGCCCAATGCCAGTGTGTCGCAAAGAACCTACGCCATCAATTAACAAATGCAGTGGACAAATACAAGGTCATGACAAAAGTCATTGTTATTATAGTAGTAAAATTAAAAGCATTTATTTTTGTATATTTTATTATTTTGTTTAACATAATACATAAAGTGCAGATACTTTTTATCTGATTGTTCTGCTCCGTATCAGCCTGCTTCTTTTGTAGCGGGCCATTCTGTCTATTCATTCTTTTAAGGTTTTCCAAACCTTAACTGCTGCTGTACTCAGGTGTCGTGTGAAACCCAAACAATTTAATGTCATCATATTTTACTGGTATCGAAACTCACACACAAGCTGCAGTTTAGCCTTATTTTTAAGGAACAGTTTACTGTGTAAACATCTTCACTTTCTGTTCTGCAGCTGAGATGCTTTTGGTACATTTCTAGGTTTCTTGTTTCCACTATGAGTTTTTGTTATTGATTATGCAAGACTTGACTGCTTCTCATCTACTGTGTTCCGGTGCTCAGATACTCCTGAGAGCTGTTTGTTCCTTGTGGGGACACCTGTTCTGGTTCCAGTGTGGATGACTGACATTCAACAATAATAAAAGTAAATCCAACATTTGTCAATAGGTGAGTGACACTTACCAGGATGACCTCTCTCTCCACTGCACTCTATTGATTTTGTTCACCCATAAAACTAAACAGCAACAAACTTGCCAACACTGCTCAAAAGACACATGTTACAATAGGCACTTAAAATATTAGAAAACCCCCCTCTCCAAAACTAAATCAAGTCCAACCTGTAGGACTGCTGTTTGGATTAGCTTTAGAGAAACTCATGCCTACCTGATTTCAAGTGCACGGCTTTTAAGTTTTATTTTATTTTTTTAGTAACATGTTTTGCATTTCTGCTTTTCCTTTATCAGCAGGTGCAGAGATACCATCTTAACAGTTGACTAAAAATGTAGGCCAACTAGTGACAGTATGGCATCACTGACACACTTGAAGCCATCAATGCAGAATTTGTTCCCTGCAATTGATTGGGTTGTGTTCTACAATGTATTGTTGACAGTAAAGGCCATTTAGGACATTTAAATGAAACTGAACCTAGAGTGAAGGGGTTATGTCCGTTCAGGCTTTTTTTCCCCTGGCCGATGTTTTGTACGAGATGTGTTACTGTGAAAATAGGTTAAAGTCTTGTCTGTTCACCTTTGCATGAGTTTTGGAGTACTGTGGAAATCTAGACATAACAATTTGGCCTTAAGTTGCTTTGACAAGTTCAATGACTGATTTCCATGGCCACCAAACATAACCTGCCTTTTTTAAATATATCTAGAAACCTTTACTGTTACAGCTATTGTTTGACATCACAATCTGTAGTCACCCTATATAATGCACATTACTGTTACTATTAACTGTAAAATGTCTTTCAGCTATTCATGTATTTAACAACAATTTTCATAACAGCTTAACAGCAAACACCATGCTTGTTTTTTTTTTCTCCAAGAAACATTTATTCGATCGAGACCAGATCGCATTTTACCATCAACAGGTCAGTTAAATATTAACAAATTTACAGTCATGAGGAATGTAAAAAAACAAAAACAAAGCTCTTCTTAAAAACAAAAACCCAACCCAGAATGATGACATGGTGCTGGACCAAGATTCAAATCCAGTTTCCAGCTCCATTGTTACATGCCCTTCCATTCAGTGCTTCACAGTTCATCTTTATCTGTTTTTGCCTGTGAAAGAACAAATTTAAAGACATGAACAAAGAGCCACAAAATGTCAACAGTCCAGCATAAGAATTTTTAGGTCATTAAACTGGCATAGCAAGTTGAATGTTCTCACCGTTTCTTCATCATCCTCCTCCTCCTCATCTGCAATTTCATCTTTATCCTCAGAGTCATCCTCTGCTGGCTCTTCTGGCTCCTCCTCAGGTTCTTCAATCTGTAAAACAGTCACATGTTTAACACAATTGCCACGTTCAACAATTAAATTATTAGGGATGTTGATGTCTAAACAGAAAACAAAAAATGATTGACCATCATCAATGGAACATGAACATGGCTCAATCAAGCCAGAAACAAGAATGTGTTTACAGACTGTAAAAAGCTGCATATATCCTTACTCAAACTGAAATCATTTGCTAAGCAAATGTTGCAAATTACTAGCCTGTTCATCTAGGGGCACATTCATGCTGAGTCGGAGCATGCGCTCTATCCTGTCCCCATAAGCCTTTGTGTCAGCCAGCTGATAGCCTGAGCGCAGCGTTGCCGTCTCAAACAGAACCACAGCCAGATCTGATGCAGTCTGGTCCTCAGCATCATTCTGAAGAACACAAGAATAAGAAACTCTTCAGCTCTCTCCTCTGGTCAATTATGTTAAAATAAAATGCTGCACTGGAGCCAAACAATGCATGTTACTTAGATAATGTAAGGGAGCATGTTATTTTATACATAAAACAGCATAATTAAAATATCACAAAGCAAGTGAAGTGACATTGGTCAGACTTACATTGACTTTGTTAAGCATCTGCTTAATAAGAGGATGGTTGGGGTTGATTTCTAATGTTTTCTTCTGGCTGGCATAATAACTAATAGGAGAGGAAGAAAGCTGAGTTAACTGTCACACAGGCCACAACATTTACTTCTAAATTTGCATTTTATGACTGATGAAAAGTATCTAGGTTGTTGCTTACTTTGTGGATATATCTTTTCCTGTCTGGTAAGCCTGTGCTTTCATAATTCTCTCCATGTTTCCAGACCATCCGTACTGGCTGGCAACCAAAGCGCAGGGTGATTTTGTTAGCCTCTGAGAGAGGATGGCCTTCTCAATCTGTAGGAAAAAAACACTACTGTATCAAAGGGCTGTTGGAACAGACTTGATGCAAAAACAGTGTCCAAAATACAAATTCTATGACTGCTGTTTATGTCCAGGTAATGATTGTTATAACATATATGACCCTTACCTTGTCTTTCAGGGCCTTGTCCTTTAGCCAAGTTGTCAGAGGTTCAAACTCCTTCTCGAGGGCTTCTCTCTTCTCCTTGGCTTTCTCACCTTCATCAAACTTGACACCCTCCTTTGCCACATTCTGGAAGCGTTTCCCATCAAACTCTGGTAGGGCCTGAATGCAGTACTCATCCACAGGTTCTGTCAGGTAGATCACCTCATAACCCTTCTTCAGCAGCCTCTCAACAAAGGGAGATGACTCAGCCTTTAGAGAGGAACAGTGAAGAGGATCAATGCTAGGATTCCTTATTTGGCTTTACTGTATGCTTTTTAATTTTATGTTTTACTCCATCTATACAATTTTCTCACCTCTTTCCTGCTGGTACCAGCCATGAAGTAGATCTTGTCCTGCTTCTCTTTCATGCGCTCCACATACTGCTCCAAGCTGGCCAGGACAGTTTCACTGTGGGATGTCTGGAAGCGCAGCAACTTGGCCAGTCGGGTCCTGTTAGAGTGATCCTCAATGACACCTAGCTTGATATTGGTTCCAAACTCCTTCCAGAACTTATCGTTGTACTGTTCCTCTGCTATCTTTTTGATCATGTCCAAAGTCTTACGCACCAGCTTCTTGCGAATAACCTGAGTGAGGACAACAAGCATTTATATTGTCATTTACCACATTAGGTTTGAAGTCCTTATTCCTAATTATTTTACTTTGTTTCTTCTTAATTTCACTTCATGTAATGTAGTTTCTGACTTTCTTCTTGATTATCAAGCAGAACATATTTTTGCATGTAGTTAAAAACCTTAAGATAAATTAGCTTGTTTTATTGGATTTAGTGTAAAGAAAGCAATTTTCTGAATAAAATGTGTGGATTTTGACATTGTTTTTATCTCGAATATAAAGCTCACCTTGAGCAATTTGTGCTGCTGCAGGGTTTCTCTGGACACATTCAGGGGAAGGTCATCAGAATCAACCTAGAAATGAATTTCAATTAATGACATGCAGACAGACAGTCTTAAAGGACATATTTACTGATTTTGAATTAGCTTCTTTTGGTTTATAATAAAAACTCGACTTTTAGCTGAAAATGCCTCCAGATGACATTCTGAGGAACCTTCAAGTCAGATTATGTCATCTGATTACAAACTTAAGTTTGTAATCACAATCAACCTGCTTTTCCATCTTCCAGATGACATCATCGGAACTAATGCTGAAAACTCTTCCAGGTGATGTCATCTGGAGGAGTTTTGCAGCTAGAAGCTGACAAATATTTTCATATATGGAAGTTTAAAAGCATTAACCTAGATTTACACGCTAAAATAAAGCTTTAAAAAGCAAGTTGAAAATTGCTGAAGTCACCCTTTAAAGACTGAACAGCGTCAATTAGCACATGGTGGTATATTACCTACATAGAAATAAATAGAACAACCCCTGAAACAAACACTCACCACTCCCTTAATGAAGTTTAGGTACTTGGGCATCATGTCATTGAAGTCGTCTGTGATAAAAACTCTCCTGACAAACAGCTGCGACAGAAAGAGGCATCCATTAAGAAACTAAGCACCATTCTGTAATCAAACAGTCAAAAAACAGTGAACACTGTCTGAGGTACATACCTTGATGTAGTCATTCTTCTTAGACCCATATTCGTCAAACAGGCCACGAGGGGCTGAGGTGGGCACAAACAGGATTGACCTGAAGGTGACTTCCCCCTCTGCTGTAAAGTGGATATGGCTCAGAGGCTCTTCATTGTCCTGTTCAACAAAAATATTTTTTTTTAATTAATTATTTAATATATTTTGTTAATAATACAAATCTTGAGTCTACAGTGGATGCACACAAGCCACATTGATGTTTGAATTGCCACTGTTCGGGTGCCTACCTTGGAGAACGTCTTGTAGAAAGCCTTGTACTCATCCTCCTCTACCTCCTTAGCTGGTCTCTGCCATATGGGCTTGATGTCATTCATTAGTTCCCAATCCCACACAGTCTTCTCAACCTACAACAAAAACCACAGCATTTATAAAAAAGGCTTTTAATAGTCAATGAACTATTAAGTTTTGACCAATACTAAATGACATTTTATACCTTCTTGGTCTTTGGCTTGTCTTTAGCGTCCTCATCCTCTTCTTCTACCTCAGCCTCATCTTCAGCAGCCTCTTTCTCTGGTTCCTCTGTTGCCTCAGCATCTTCCTCAATGGGCTCCTCAACTGTTTCAGTCTGGCATGATGAAGAAAGGAGTTATGATAAAACAGATAATTCACAAAGATCAAGACCAAGTTAATGTGTGGCAGGAAGCATCTAAGTAATTACCTTGCTGGCCCAAACATAGATGGGGAAGTTGATGAATTGAGAATATTTCTTGACAAGGTTCTTGATTGTCTCCAGCTCCAGATAATCTGAAGCCTCCTCTTTCAGAACCAGTCTAAGGTAAGAAAAGAGACAGTTTTCTTACTTTTAAAGTCACAATTCTATAAATTTCTCACATTTGAAACTACAGGAACATGACAAGGTCTACTTCAACAGGTGCCACAGTTAAAGACCTTTTTTTAGTGCTGATAATGATTTATGGACACTGTCTTGCCCACAAACATATTCTTAATAGTTTGGGGCACTGAATGAAGGGTGACATAGCTATAGGTGAAAAAATAAAATGTGAACCCACGTGATAGTGGTTCCTCTGCCGAGTGTGTTTCCGCGGGGGTCCTCAATGACAGAGAACTGATTAGAGTCAGACTCCCAGATATGCTGGGTTCCATTGTTGTGCTTTGATGTCACAATGACCTTGTCAGCAACAAGGAAAGCAGAGTAGAAACCCACACCAAACTGGCCAATTAACTCTGAAGTAGACTGTCCCTCAGACTGCATTTCTGTCATCTTGCTGAGGAACTCGCTGGTGCCAGATTTGGCAATGGTTCCCAAGTTCTTTACAAGTTCTTCTTTGGTCATTCCAATACCAGTGTCAGTAATGTGGAGCATGTTCTTCTCTTTATCAGACTGCAGAATAGAACAATACATTTTTAGATCATGAACAGATCAAGAATTGTCAAAATTACTATCGAAAACGACAACAGTGACTTCGAGCAGTCCTTATTTCTTCTACATACCTTTATTTTGATAGTCAGCTCTTCATTGGAGGCCATCGCTTCCTCGTGGGTCAGAGACAACAAGCGGATCTTGTCTAGAGCATCTGAAGCATTAGAAATCAACTCCCTAAGGAAGATCTGTAAAAGACAATACACATTTGATCATTAGCTTAGCCTTTTCAGAGGCATGGAAAACACCTTACAAATAGTAGTGTATAAATGTAGATGCTTTTTTTTGTGCTCACCTCCTTGTTTTTGTACAAGGAGTTGATAATTAGCTTCATCATACGATTGACTTCAGCCTGGAAGGCATGTTTTTCTGACTTCTCTCTGAGTTCCTTAACCTGAGCTGCATTCAACCCATCCAGCTGGATTGCCTCCTCCTCTCTGAAGACATATGGATGCAAACACAATGTGAGATCAGGAGAGTGCATAACAAATCACAGGAGTCAAAGGACATGCTACATAACCCCAGGGCAAAAAGTTTATCCTTTCCTTAATAAGATATGCAATAAAGTCCTGCAAAGCATCAGCACAACAGCAACACCACAGGCCACTCCACTCCAAGGTTACATTTGTGTACACAGGCTAGATAACACTGACTGTGTTCTTAAGCTAGCTGATTTTTTTATCTGACATGGAACACTACAGTTTACTAAACGTGAAATATCTGAAAAGATAAACACCTACCTCTGTACCACCTCATCATCTGTTCTGGAGCCATCCCTGCTTTTACCCAAGTCTTCCTCTACTGTGGCCTCGACGTCAAGTTCATCATCTGCCTTTACAGCGGCTATAAAAGCGAAAAAGCTTGTTAATATTAAACAAATTGAAATTACAATAATTGCCACAGGGACACGTTGTAAGAAATCCAGCACTTAGTACATTAAGAATCAAACTCTGCAAAGACGTGACCAAGGGAGATCACCAAATATGTACAGTGTAACGTTCTCTTTTCAATAAAATATGTATACGGATCTTTGCAACTAATTAACATTCACTTATGTCCCTGTGCGTTAACGCGTGCATCTGCCAGCTTTAACATGTAATGGGTAGATCAGAAACTTCTGGAAAGACAACAGGGAACAACGAATAGTTGCGCTGCTCTGAGAAATGTTTCTGACCACCTGAGCCACCTGTTATTAACTGACAAAAATAAACGTGGAAACTGCTCATCTATAAAGCCGCCAGTCCGTAATAAACGACGGCAGAAAGGACGCACAAAAGCAAGTTAATACCCACGTTAGCTTAATTGCTAGTGTTAGCTAAAATGTCGTGGAACGTTAGGAAAAGGTGAGACGGGATAGCAAATGTTTCTGCTACTCACCGAAGGCTAAAAGTGCGGAAAGAAGACCTATTAACCAAATTCGTTTCATCTTAAGATGCTGCTTGAACGACGACGTGAGTCTTCAGAGACAAAAGCCGGGAGATCAGTGCACGCAGCACCGCTTTACAAGAGACTACCAAGGTACCTCTCCCACCAAAGAGCCTACACTATTAAACCAATAACAACTGACCAATGGCTGCGCACCACGCACACACTTTGACCAATCAGGGCGGCATGTGTGGTACATGCTCTCCAATCAAATTCTTCAACATAAGTCAATACCCGAAAATCGTGGCTGGACCCCATTGGCCAAGAATGAATAATCAGCACATCACTTCCTAAAATGTACCTCTCACTGTAGGGAAAGAAATCTCAGTCAGCACTTCAAACTTTGCTTTTCTTATGCAATATCACTGCCAAGGGACACACAATATTGATGACACTAAAGATGTAGACACCACTTTGTTGTTGTCTTGTCTTTACTGGCACTGATTGTAGCATTGATCTATGTATGTTTCGTTCTGTTAGACATAAATACATTTGCTTACATAAAAGCCATATGTGCAACGCCTTTCCTTAAAGGTGCGGATCCAGTGTAGTCTGCTATCTTGATGTAACAGCATCCACTGAATGAGTACACAAATTCTGCACCTCTGATCTTTCTCCATAAGGTGGCATTGTTCAGTTAGTCATCATGTAAAAAATTCAAGTAATGAAAGTGTCATTAGAGAATTATCAGGATTTGATAACGTTATCACACGAATTCTCACATTATTGTGCTAATGTGTGTTACTTAACCTATCTGATGGATACCTATACTACCTGGTTGCCTACTATCAGAATACAGGTCTCAAGTTGCTGTTGTGGTTACAGATATACAGTAGAGGTGAAGTGGTGGTTGTTATGTGATATTAAGTGTATGGCTGAGTGTTAAAGATGCAGAAAGAGATGGGAGATACACTATTTGTAGTTTCAGATTCATAAAAATATCCAATGTCAATAATCTATATAGCTGTTAGATCGTGCACTGTATTACACCGATCAATTATGTCTTAATGATATTAGGTCATTTTTGAATCAGTGCTTTGATCAGTTGAATGTAACTGGATTGAACACAAGGCCAACTGCTACAAAAGATTTTAAATCAATCAATACAGGATAATATTTCTACATACAGAAGCCCATAGAAATCTACAAAAGAGAGACGTGCGATGAAATACAGATACTTATAGGAAATCCAAATTGAGAGATTCTAAATTTGTCATACTATTTCATCCATCAAGACAAAATGGAGCCACTAAATCAGAATAATGAGATCCTTGGTCAAACTTTGGATGATGAAAGTAAAATCTCTAACATATAAAGTCAATTAGTAAAACCCACATGATAAAGATGTGCTATTATTATGAAGTATTACACAAATTTGAACACAATGGGTAAGTTATGGAGTTACTGACAGGAAAAACAGAATCTACATTTACATTTACATTTACATTTACATTCTCTACAGAATCTAATGTCTTACAATTGTTTGTACGTATGTCACACCTATTAAGCAGAAGGCTTAAATCAAAATGATGACCAACCCAAACCTTGGATTAAAGATCTCATTAACTGTCACGTGGCATCACACATTTATGACTTTGTATGCTAAGTTGTGATATAGCCTTTCTGAGTGATATTTTTGTCACTGTACAATGTTTGTCACTTATTTTAACTTATCAAGACCAAAGGAACAAAAACAAAACAATGAGATGCTCAAAATGTCAGGCAATTTTAATTAGTCTCTCAGAAGTCCGTCTCAAAAAGTCAAAATTGCAACTTAGCATTTCATCATTCATAATATTTAATAATATTTAATATTACGCATGTATCGTGTTACCTTTTACAGCTGTTGAGTATAGGGAAGCATAATATTATTATTTTTATTTTTTTAATTTGTTCATAGACACAAATTAATGAAAGCTACGATATTATAAAAACAACAATAACAGTAACAATAACAACAAAGGGGTATATCAACTTTCACTTAGAAAGTTAGAGTTAGTTCTTACAGCACTGTGACGGTCGTGGCTTTCTGGGTTGTCAGTCCTTGCAGTGTTTCCAAGAAAAGCTTTATCTCACTCATGAACTGGTTTCTGTAATTTTTTTTCTCTGACAGTTTAAATCAATGTATTTAAACATATAAAATGGGAAGATTTAGAACAAAAACTATAATTAATCTCCCCCCTAAATGTATCAAGTAGTATGAATCGTTTTTTTTTTTACATACCAGAGATTGGTTGTTAGTAGGAAACGACACAAACAGACGCACCTACCTGTGATTCGCCGGTTGCCTGGGACTTCGCTAAGCGGATGTGACGTAAAACCCGTTCAACAGTTTCGATATTTACAGAGGAGCCTGTCCGCTGCGTGCATTCATCTGGGAGCCCACCGTAACGTGCATAAGGGCAGCCTCAAGAAAAAAAAAGAAAAAGAAAATACAGAACCATGGCTCCTTTGTCATTGCCCCTTTCTTCCCTCCTGACACACAGGGAGTGCTTGCAGAAGGTGCACGGACTCTGTGAGGCCTTACAGCGTTTACACCTACGGCCGCTCACGGCTCCTTTATGGAAGCGGAATTTCGGTGCAGTATCGCAGGGACTTGGTCACCTACTGTCACAGCAGCCCACAGCTAAACACTACGCGGCATCTGTTTGTAGCAGCTCTCCAGACGGTCAGGACAGGACCGAGAGGCTGTGGTCTGTTTACAGTGAGACAAAAAGACAGACGAAAGGTATGAGTACTCCCAGTACAGCAGGCTGAGCACACAGCACTGCGGTAACGAGACATACTGTTACTGACCTGCACTGTGTCGCCGCTAGGATTCATTCCAACCCAGCCTGGAAATGTGGCGGAAGTAAATTTAAAATATGTTCCAGATTATAGCTACTGCATAGGCTGTGATACTTGGTTTCACGGACATACTTGGAGGCCCATAGTCGTGCTGCAATATTACAGCATATGTGTGTTGTGTTTTCTAACCCCTAAACACTAATTGAGAACCATATACAAATGTCTTTAAGTTGCCTGATCAAAACCCAAGTATTTACACTCTTTTCCATGTAGGTGTACACACACGACACGCTCTAAATTAAATTGTATTTCATTGCAACAGCTACGCCTTTTTACTTTGTGAGGCCTATATGTCATTCTTTACTAAAAATGTGTCAGAGAATGAGCGTCTTAAGTGTGGTTTTATACTGACTTTCACGATATACTGGAGGATTTTTTTCATTTTTTCGGTGCACTTCTTGATTGGGAATTTCAAAGATGCCAGCACCTTAAAACAGCAGTCAACATAATCGTATACTTTGGGTCAGGTGAAAATGAAATTTAAGTTCGCAATTAGACCACACTGTATGTTGTACCTCGCTTACCCCCAAGAATACAATGGTTGCAACCACCTGTATTCATCAGAATAAAAGCGTCTCATTCCGCGGATAAATCACCAAATCAAAAGCAAATCATCTACCACCATCAAGAAACATATGTCTTCAGATACTTTGTCACAAAATTTGCAAGTGGAGGGGAACTGGGTATTAACCACTCGTGTCTATGCCTTCTTAGATTTGATCCAAGTCACCAACTCAGTCAACCCTGACATCATTTTTGCCAACAATGAGATGAGCCTGCGAGACATAGAGATCTACGGCTTTGATTATGACTACACGCTGGCATTCTACTCCAGCGACCTCCACACCCTCATCTTCAACATAGCACGGGATATTCTCATTTCTAACCACAGGGTGAGGGGCAGAGTGGTTCTATAGGCACACGTTAATAATAATATTTGTCAGAACAATGTATGACCATATGCTTTCCTGGATTATTATTACAACATTGTTTTACCATCGGGAACTCTGTTACTCCACTAGTGTTTCTCAGGTGTTTTAAAATCTAATTACCTGTTATCTTATAGCTGAGAAAATTCACACTACCCTCCTACCTGTTGTTGTTCATTAGTATCCAGAAGGTCTTCGCAAGTATGAGTATATTCCTAATTTTGCAGTGAGAGGACTTCATTATGATGTTCAGAAGGTGAGAAGGTTTTTTTCCAGAATTGTTTCTGATATATTTTGCATATGTTGAACTGTAAACTTAATGTGAGGACCATTTTAATCAACATATTGAATGATTTGTAACAGGCACTGCTGATGAAGATAGATGCTTTTCACTACATTCAGTTGGGAACTGTATACAGGTATGTGTGTTACCGCTCACATCAAGGTAATTAGTTATAAATAGCCAGAGGCAGTAGAACTTAAACTCAATACTCAAGTAAAATTATTGCAATTAGTGCAATTATTAGCCTAAAAAATACTTGACTACTAGTAGAAGTAGCCCTTCAAAGTGCAAAAGTATCTGCTCTAAAATATACAAAAGTACAATACTCCTCTTGTACTGACTTTCATGCTTTTAATGACAGTCTAGTCCAGATTAATTTTAACGATCAAAGGTGAAAATTATGAAAATAAAAAGTCAAAGTAATTAATTAAAAATAAAGGCCAAAGTTAGTTTACCTATTGTATCTGAAAAACAAAACAAACCCCACTGCCGCACATTCTGCAGTTTGTGCAGAAATGAACCAATTTAAGTACTGATTGGCGGTTAATCTATAATACTACATCATAATTTTTTAAACTAGATTTTGTATTAAGAATCTACAAACATTACTAGTAAATTAAAGCTAAACTAATGTAGCAGAGTAAAATTATAATACATTCATCTTAATCATAGTAAAAGTAGCCTAAAATGGAAATACTCCAGTAAAATACTACAAAATTATATAAAAGTACAGTACTTGAGAAAATGTACTTAATTACAGAGGTAGTAAGTATCTAACACACTAATGAGAAATGTAAAATTTACACTACCATCACCAGGCAACAGATTTCAAAACTATTAAATGTGTAGTTCATGCAGTCATTCATTATTTGAGGCTGATGAGGTTACAGTCTTTTTAAAAAAATGATCACTTAGGAGGTTGCACATTCCGCAGATAAAGTACATTAAACCCGACTGTTGTCAAATGAATTGTGATATTTTGTGTTTGTCCAACAGGGGCCTTCATCCAGTTTCTGATGAGGAAGTAATTGCTATGTATGAAGGCTGTCACGTACCTTTAGAGATCATGAGCGACTTCTATGGCAAGGTGATGATCACTTCAAAACCTAACAGTAATAAAACAGGTACCACAGATGTAAAAACAACTGAATATTATTATGTTCATCCGTGTTCTGCAGAGTTCTCACGGCCACACTATGAAACAATTCATGGACATATTTTCCTTGCCCGAGATGACCCTTCTGTGCTGTGTTAATGACTTTTTCATGAGGCACAATATCGACTACGAGCCAGTCCATCTCTACAAAGACGTAAAGGTAAACTCTCTTCCTATTGTTCTACCTTACTGTCATTGGTGCTTTTGGAAAATTAAAGATTTAACTTCAGTTTTCACATAATTGTATCTCTTAGGTGGCCAGTGTGTGTCTAAATACAATGCATAAAATCCAATCAGTGCAGTGTGGTATGATAATCCTGCCATTCAATACTGTCTTAATTTTAGCTCCGTAAACTGGTGTCTAATATTAGTTGACCAAACCCACCTCAAGCCCCTCGGGTCTCTGGTGGCTCTGCTACTTCAGAGGGAGAGGGCCAAAAAGGGAGGGTGTGTTCTCCCTTTGAGCACAGCTGTCACGCTGGTCCTGTCTGTCTGACATTGTAGCGTTTTTGACAGATCGCTGTCATTAAAAACTCTCATACAGGCTCTGTTCCACAAGTGCAAGGACACCCTTAATCTTTTTTTCTTTCTAAGCCTTACTATTTTTTTTTTATTCGGTATTTTTTTTTTTTTGTACTTTTTTTTTTTTTTGTGTTTTGTGTATATCAAACAGTCTCTGTGTATGATAAAATTCTTTTAGGTTTGTCCTTAAATGTCCATCTCGATTCACTCCAGCACTGATTTGAAAGCACACGTTTAACTGTCGAAAATGGAGTGGAAACATTCTCTCTGTGTCACCAAAGTAACTAAACTCCAGGGTCTGTTTTCTTCATATTTCATTTGTATTCAGTGATGCACTTCCTTTGTGCTTCCAAGTCAACAGTTTATATATACAGAGCAAAGTTGCTACTGGAGCTGAATGCTAACATTGTGTCACTGAAGTCATGACTTCCTGGCTGAGGGCTGTTTATTTTTTTTTCTCATCACAGGAAGCCATTAGAGATGTTCACGTCAAGGGAATTATGTACCGAGCTGTGGAGGCAGATATTGGTAATATTCTTAAATTTTTTTGTTTTTAATTTATTTTTTTATTACTTTCTTAGAATGAAGATTAGAAATTAAACAGTCACATCTGAGTTGTTGGGCAAGACATAAAGAATTGATTTAGCAATAATGAAGCTGTGAAATACAAAAAAAAAAAACAGTTTTGTTTGCATGCATTATATCAATATCCCCCCACCACTTTACTCCTTCTCTCTTTTGTCTTTTCCTCTGTCTCTCTGTTTTGTCATTTTCCAGAGAAATACATTTGCTATGGCGAGCAGAGCCACGCAGTGCTGAAGAAGCTGTCAGAGCATGGAAAAAAGATGTTCCTCATTACCAACAGCCCTTTTGACTTTGTGTATGTGCAAGCAAACATAGTGCAAGAATCTGTAGGCCTGATTAATTTAAAATGTCTTTTATTGTGTACAAGCATTTAGTTGGTGTCACTGTATCAAGCCCAACATTTATGGATGTGGAAATGCACATCAAATGGTATTTTATATTGTAAGTCATTTACTATAAGCTTCCTTTGAAGTTACGGTTGATTGCACAAAATGACCAGCTATGCGTATCCCACCTCAAAAGGTTTCCCAGTACTCAAAGACATTAAACTTATGTCCTTCACTTAATTATTACATTCAGTCATCACAGCAACAAAAACATGCCATAGCCTGAATAAAAATAACATGGCCGCTTCATTGAGTTTTATTTAAAGTCACACTGACATTGTAAAAGGTGGACATACTTCTGCCTCACTATTCCTCTGTTCTGTGCTCTTAGAAGATGTTTTTGTATTTGAGCGCTCGTGATGAGCTTTAAGATGCTGATGACGGTTTTATATTTTGAATCTTTGTCGTCAGGGATCGAGGAATGAACTACATTGTCGGGAAGGAATGGAGGGATCTTTTTGATGTCGTTATCGTTCAGGCTGACAAACCTAGTTTCTTCAATGACAGGAGAAAGTGAGTCTGTCCACAGCTCACACGTCCATGTTTTGACTCTTGTTTTCCACTAGAGGCCTCACTGGGCCACACTTGTGATAGACTGAATGCTTTATGTGCACGCAGAATGTTCAAAGGTCTATGCATATTTTGGAGCTGTTAATATTGTAAGTGGGAGAGATTTTTCTTTGTGTGTGTTTTTGTTTAGACCTTTCAGACGAGTGACGGACAAAGGTGCTTTGCTGTGGGACAGGATTCACAGGTTGGAAAAGGGGCAGATCTACAAACAGGTGTTGTTCCAGGAAATTACCATGACACACCTGATTACAGGTTTTGACAAATTACTCCTGCAAACACCCTATAAAATGTGATTTATCTGATGGGTTTCATTGACAACTGCAGGGAAACCTTTATGAGTTCCTGAGACTCACCGGCTGGAGAGGATCCAAAGTTCTCTACTTTGGTGATCACATCTACAGTGACTTGGCAGTAAGCAACATAACTACACAAAACACTGTAGTTTGAAAGATTATGGTACCAGGAACAAATAAGGTAGCACTGCTTTGACCGTGCTCCATTTAAGATGTTATTTAAGATAACAGTGTTTGTGTTGAAGTCAAAGAGCGTATCCAGACTTAGTTCTTAGTCTCAATGAATAATGACGACATGTACATTTTAATGTGTGTCTGATCAGCTGTAACTGGTGATAATGAAAGACAGAGAGTTTACATCTCTGGCATTCTGCCTTGCTGGTGGCAGGCAGCCAGCTGTCAAGCACGTCGTCTTGTTTATTTAGAGAGATGGAACATGGCTTGTGCGGTTTATAGCAACCACAGCTTGCAGTCAGCCTCTCTGGCTGTAGGATGAGATCATTAGTGCAAATGGACACAGAGCAGAAGCATCCTGAGTTATTAAGGGGTGGCAGGGGAGGGAGGAATGAAGCAATCATTTATTTCTGATTTATGCAGTTTTATTAAAGAATACACATAAACAGAATTCAGAAAGATGTTCCCACTATTCTGAAACCTTTTCAGAAGAGTTTTTCAGCCTAATGTGTGATAGACTTTGGTTTTTATTAGTGTTGTTTAATTTGGCTTTAGGTACAAAATTGAAACCATGGGGGGGGGGTGTGACTGCTTGAAGTCTATTTTTATTCATCTCGTGTGCCACTACAGTGCAAAGACTGTATGTTGTCTCCGAGAGGGCTCGATTGCATCTGAGCAATGCTTCTGTGACTTTACAGATGTAGTCTGCGTAGGTTAAGTCTAATACTTGACTGTGATTTATAGCAGTCTGACCTCCAGCCAAACAAGTAAATCCCTATATCATTGACAAATTATACTATCTACAATCATTTTTCGTTCAAGACTTCTGGCCTTTGGATCCTTTGTTTTGCAGGATCTGACGCTGAAACATGGCTGGAGGACGGGCGCAATCATCCCTGAGCTTAGGAAGGAGATCAAGATCATGAACACAGAGCAGTATGCGCACATGATGACCTGGTTACAGGCACTGACTGGACTTATCGAACAGATGCAGGTCAGGAAAAACACGATAGAGATGTGTGTGTCAGTCTTCCATGCAGCTCTTTGTCTTTCTCCTTTATTCCTCTGTACCAAAATGTATGGGTAATGTCTCTGCACTGCTCCCAAACAGGTACACAGGGATCCAGCATCTCAAGCTGTCGTTGAGGAATGGATCAGAGAAAGAGAAGCCATGAGGTAATGGACATAATTACTTTGGGGTTAGGAGCAACTTTTCATTGTTAATTGAAATTGTGTAGAACTGATCTAAATATATCTTTATGATATTGACGTTTTTTCAGGCCACAAACAAAGGACTTCTTCAACGCTCAGTTTGGCAGCCTCTTTCGGACATACCACAACCCCACTTACTTCTCACGGCGACTGTCACGCTTTGCTGACATCTACATGGCCTCTATCAGCTGCATGCTTAACTACGACTTGCAGCACACATTTTTTCCTCGTCGTACTCCTCTGCAGCACGAGTCCCCCTTCTGGCCTTAGCACAGGAAGAAAAGAATTAAGCGATCTTCTTTGCTGATTTAAACATAACTTTGAAGTTTTGATGTGGTATTTATAAAAAAAAAAAAGAGAGAGGAAAAAAATTAATATCTCTTTTTAGCTTATGTATAATAGGTAACATTCATGTGAATTGATGGTGCTTATTAAGCTTTGAGCTAGTTAATCATGTATTTTCATTCAAAGAATTTAGCTAGAAATCAGAAAATAAGGTACTTTTTAAGCCAGGTGACCGAATGAGCATTTTGATATTTTCATTTATAACATGAATACTTTGTATTTTTTATTTTCATCTAAATTACATCTAAATTACTAATAACTAAATTTGGAACATTGATTGATTTATGTTTAATTGGTTGAATGGGTCTTTGTATGTGTTAGAAGGAAGGCTAGATTAAACATAATGCGTTTAAAATTTGAACAATGTGGGGGGGGGGGCAGTCACATCAAGTCTGTCATGGTGGATTTTTGTGTTATGAATTGCACATCCCACTCAAAGAATGTCTTGCATTTTTCTGTTTGCTTCTGTACGGCTAAAACAGTGAACTTCTCAGATGTCACATTTACATAACAAATTGCATTGCCTTAATCTCTTGTTCATGTTACTGCAATCTATATATATTTTTGTAATACCCAAATCTAAGTTTATGGTAATCAAGCTTTTCAGATTTTGCCCGACAATTTTTAGTTCATTTCATTTAGATCTGCACTTTGTAATATACATTGCACATTTATGTTATGAGGTCTTTGTTTTAGAAATTTTCATACAGTGCAGCCTGAATGTCTCATTTTAGCACATGAGGAATTTTAATATTTGTCAGGAAAAAAATAGAACATCATTGCTATATTTAGCATAAATGTTGCTGTTTGATCTGTGAAGGCAGCATTGACACTTTGCAGAAAATGTGTGAGATATTCAGAAGCTGGAATGAAAGCTTGAGAAGGATTTATTTCTTATAAAAGCTGGAAGCATTATTTCTTAACAGTGGCCAAAACCAAGACCTTATGGTTTATTTGTGTTTCTGTAGTTTTGAATATGTATTTATAAGTGTATTTTTATTTGACTATTTATTAAAACCAAAATGACTGACTTTTGATTTAAAAACTTGATGCAGTTGCACTATAATGAGATTGAATTCCCAGGTACGTGTTTATCATCAGCACTATAACAACAATATAGAGAAATGTTTTTAATTTAATCTTTACTTTTACATTTGAGAAGTAGTCCATCTCTCCTTTATATCCCCCATATTTGCAATAATTGTTAAGCTGTAGCATTAGATTTATTGGACCAAGTTCCCATATTGCATTTGGGCTTTTCTCTATTACACAGATGCACAATCTGAGATCTTGGAAAACAGGAAAAGCTGTGTCTTTCAACACGATCAGAATATAAAATTGCTGATGCTGGCTCCTGAGCTGTGTGTTCAGCCACTGGTCATACAGTTGTTTCACTGGAGCTCCAACTCCTTGAGACAATAAAAAACAGTGGCACATGGTGGATCTCTGGCTCTCACCCTCCAACCATCCATGACAAGGGGGCGACTGTGGTGCCCACCATGTTCCCTCAAGTCAGCTACAGTGTACTTTCCTCATGTTTCATGTTTCACCACAGTGTTATGAGTGTTTGACAACTGTCACGCCATAACTGTGATACTGAGGAACCAGTCTCTTCTCCAGCCAATGAACATTTTTATCCTCAGCTGTGTCTGTCTGCCTCACAATAGGTCTGTGCAGCTCCCTGGTTGTCATCATCACAAACTACCACAGCTCTTTGTTGGTAGGATACAGCCTGTATGATTCAAGGTGACAATTACTTTTAGTAAGTGGGATTGTAAGACAACAGTTTGTTTGGTATAGACTTTTGAGACAAATGCTGTTTGGTGTGTGTCATTGCAAAAGATAACGACAAAGAAGATTAATGACTGAACTGCCTAATGCTGGACTTCAGTTTCATCTTCAGGTTATTACTGAAATAATTACAAAAATATTAAACATACTGATTTTAACAGCTACATTCTCTCTTGGAAACAAGGATGCTGAGTTGCCCAGGGATAAAATAATGCAGTTAAAATCTTTAGACAACGATGTGTGGACCCCGTGTTAAGATGTTATTTGGTTCTGTTTAATATGTCTGTGTTTTGCTGCACTCTGATCCTTGTTGTTTGGTAAAACTTAGTGTGTAAACTGAATACTCTTTTAAAATCGAGCATGCAGAAAAACGTCTTTGGGCTACCATTTGTCTGGGTTTTTTGCTTGTTTGCGGCTGTAACTCTGTTATTCGACTGGAGCGCCTGTGGACCTGAGAGAGTGCAGTGCTCCTGCTCTCTGGCCTGGGAAGAGATATCCTCCCTCATCCTCATCTTCTACACACCTAATTATGCATGTTAAATGCTACTCTGAAGTGCTGATATCCATGAACAAGGTGTGCTCTATTATATTAGATTTTAAAATTCATATCTCGACTCATCTGTGTGTCATTTGTTTGCAATTTACCACCTACAGACAAAAACAAGTTATTAGCTTTTAATGGTGCTTAAATTACTCTGCTATGCATAGCTGAATCGTAGCATAGAGCTCATATATTACCTGACTGTGTGTTAATGTATTTTTATGTTCAACAGCTCCATGATTCCACTCTTGAGGAGCTAACATGTGGCCGTAACATCCCCTATGGGCCTGGTGTCACCATCAACATGTGCTCCTTAAGTAGGAACATCAACATTCACAGCAAGGTGTTGCCTCTTTGACACCTGCTCATGTGCAGGCTCGTGTCTTTCAGTCAGGTCTTCACCTTAGCACGTAAGAACAGAGACGTTTGGTTGATACGGACAAAATAACAGGCAATCAAGTATACAGTCATGCAATCCAGATCAATGCAAAAGTACTTATTAGTTTGATTCACAATTTTATTTAATCTCTTTTTGAGACTACTTTGTTTTGGCATTTTATTGTATTGCCTTATATGTGTATTGTAATTATCGTCTACCTCTGTTTTCAAAAACAAAAAGTATTTAATAACATTTACATTAAATTAACATGCAAATGCTTTTATCCAAAGCAACTTGGAAGTGAGATACTAAGCAAGCAAAAAAGCAATACATTTTAAAACCATTAAACTGTTATTTCATATGGATGTTTGTAGGAAAACGAGGAAAAAAGAAATGTTGCACTGTAAACAAATTATTCATTTCTGATCTCTAAGTTTTCGCTCATAAATAAAATGACCATAAAGCGGGATGAGATTCTTTCTGAAAGTCATTTAGGTGTTTAACAATTTTAGGGTGTTGGGCAATGAAAAAAATATTTATACATATACCAGACCACACTGACTTGTTTTTAACAAAAGGGCTCTGATTTGTGTAAGATATACTGCACAACACCTCATTCTACATAACATATCTAAATAAATACAAATAATGTCAACAGGAGCCATCTCCAAGATTCAGTACACACAGGGAGCTATAGGCCAAATAATTGTATTTGTTGTTGTTTATTTAATAAGTCTTCACTTTAATCATAATATACATTTTCCAGGCATTTGGTGCACAAAACACAATATTAGATTGCCGCACTGTATATAGGCATGATTTCACACACACGTACCTGTGTGAATACAGGATTAAATCAGTCTAATAACTTTTAGTTGCAGGGGAACAGCAAAGGTAACATAATATGTGCACATCAGTTCTGCAATACCCACAGAATCATATTAAAAAATCATGGGAAATTTAGGTGCACTTGTTAAGCAAGCCTGCTGCACACCTCACCAAGCACAGTTTTAACTATGGCCAGTTGTGCAATAGAAGACCTTTCTTATTTACCCTGTTCTGTATTCTGGCAGTTTTTAATTTTTATTAACTTATATTTTATTATTGTGAAAATTGCAGAGTTGGATAAAACAGTTTGGGGAGGGGCGACTTAATGACATAGTCCCAGGGGCCTGAACCCAGCACATCCTGTCTTACATGATGCATGTTTGAGCTCAAACGGTGTCACTACAACAAAGATTAATGTGAATCGTTGAATACAAATTAAGCAAAAAGATGCACAGATAATTTTAGCCATTAGGTTAGTTTTGGAAAGTAAGATTCTGACTTTTTAAAATTGTTTATTGATTTACTTTCTTACATTTTATTGATGTTTTTTAATTGGGTCATATTTTAAATTTTCTGCACCATTTCATTATATTTAGTAAGCACGATTCAGTTTAGTAACTTCTCAAAATAGTTTTTCACTGACAGCACTAACAAAAATCTTTCTTTTCTTATCTGCGATAGGCACTATTTTCTGTGGTTTTATAGTTTATTTTTTCTTCTTTTCCTTCGTGCTGTTCACTAACTCTCAAGTCATTATCAGCTTTCTCTCCCCATCTGCGAGCAACAGATCCATCTCTCACCAGTCACCCAAATGCAAAAACAACATAACGAGCTGCAAGAGGGTTTGAATGAGTACCATACTCATGCTGTTAGATCTGCAAGTGAGATTTACGCTTGGTCAATGTGCACACATGATTTCTATTGCTGTACTCACACTGTTGATTGTCCTGTCATTGTGTTACAATACTAGTCCTTGTGTGGATATGCTAGATGAAAATGATTTGTTGCGTAGAAATTGATTGGAATTTTATTATCATTATTATTAATTTCTCATTTTGTTTTGTGTCATCTTCTGTGCTTAGCATGCTTAATGTAAGTACTGTTAGCCTGATTGTAAATAAAGTGTTTTTCATTTGCACCTACTCCTTTGTCTCATCCTTTCTTTTTCTGCTAATATTTCATCACAGTTAAAAGTGTTTTTTACTGTTGTTTTATAGCAGTAAGATCTCTGATGAATTTGTATTTATCGGTATGATTTAGAGACATTTGCACGGTTTAAAATGTAGGATGGTCAGGAAGAAAACATATTGTGTTGATCTAATCCCAGTTTTGTCAAGTTCAATAAGCTTGTACATTCGAAGCAAAGAACATTTCACACTTAACCCCCAAACAGGATTATACAATGTCATGCTATAATCCAGCAGCATGGTTTCCTTTATTTCCTGAGCCAATTCAAGTACTCCCAAGACATCCATCTGGCATGGTTAATGCAAAGCCTTTAACCTTTGTGAGGAACTGTAATAAATGAAACAGACAGCTGTTCAATTCACATATGCTGTACAGTGACATAACAACATCATTGCTGTTGCATTTTAGCTTATAGATCAAATTTTTAGGTTGGATATCTGGTTGAGTCACTAGTGATGTCACTGCTATTCAATCAAAAAGCACCTTATTCCCCAGTTGTCTCTGCTGCAAATACACAGCATAGCTTTTAATGAATGTGAACAGCGAGGAATCCCAGGTGACCTGCCGATGCTGTGGAGTGATAATGAAAAAGGCGGACGCTTTGCCATAACTTGTCCAAGTTATAGACTCAATCATTAAATTTATTCATTCAGTGGAGAATCAGAAAGAGAAGCAGGCATAATGTCAGCAAAGACCGGATGAAGATACAGAACTCATCATCATCTTAAACCTGGAGATGAGACGAGCAACCACACCTGCATGGGGCTCTGAGAACAGCACCATTTGGGAGGAATACAATGACATTGCTTTTGTCGTGGCAAACAGCCTGATTCTTTTAATAACCTCTGCTGTGGGGATTGCAGCAAATATTTTTGTGTTACTGGCAGTTTATCACCAGAAATCACTGCAGACTTTGAATAACGCATTAGTGGTGGATCTTGCAATTATAGACACACTGCGATGTGTTATTGACTGCCCCATTCTTTTAACCATCATAATATTCGCTTATCAAAGAGGACATGTGGACACGTACATCTGTGATATACAAGTGGCATCTTTCTCTTTCAGCTGCTGTATCCAGTTGTTAACACTGGCATGCATAAGTGCAGAGAGATACCAAGCCATTGCACAACCCTTCAAAACTAGTCAAAGAAGAAAACGGATTATAGTGCTGATTCCTCTCACTTGGACTTTGTCTATTCTGGCGGCTGCTTTTTGCTTCATTTCTCTGAAGGACTCACCTGTAAATGTGAGATGTAAAGGGTCACAGAGGGAAACATTATCCTCCTATGACACCTTTGGACTTTTCATGCTGCTCCCACTGTGGGCAGCTTGCTTTAGCATCATCATTGGATTCTATGCTCGCATATTTACCCTCGTGAGATCACACAATCGCAAAGTATTTGACAAAGGTACTTTGCACCTTTCAAAAAAAGAGAAAACAGAAAACCAACAGAATAAAGAAGAAAACACAGCTTGGAAAAGTGAACATGGAAAGTCAGTGCAAACCCAGACCCTGAGCAAAAGTGTTCAACTGGAGCAACACTTTGATGTGCCAAATTTATCCAAGAAAGGTCTATCAAATACTGTACGGCCCGCAACAAAAGCTCCACAATGTGTTTCCATTCCTTTAGAAAAAAAAACAGAAAATACATTGGAAATGACAGACTTAGGAAGAGAACAACCTCACCTTCTTGCAGTGCAGACTGAGGATAAAACTTTTAAAACAGAGTCGTCCACACCCTGGGTCTCAAACCTTGGTGCAAAGCCATCAAATGAAGGTGATGTTGCTAGTGTTAGGAGTTCTGCCTCAATGCCACAGAAGGTGTCAACCAATCTCGACACAGAAAATCAGTCAAAAGATGTCGTGAAAACAGAAAAAGTTCCCTCTGAAATGAGAGAATCTGGCCACCATGTTCCCTCTAATGTACAGTTAGATAATCCTGAATCCATTTCTGTTTTACTGATAGCACCAAAAAGGAGTGACGGAGGAGAAACACCAGCTGTTGCTTCAGTAGATCAAGTGCCTTCATTACCTCCTGTGTCAAGCAATAATCCTGAAACAGGAGCTACACATCAAAATATGGTGACAGAAGGTGCTGTTTGCATGATGCCTTCAAAAGCAAATAGAGAAAGAGCAAAAAAAATGAAGGAAAGTAAAATGGCGAAGCGTGCCGGCTACATCATCATAACCTTCCTCTTATTCTGGCTGCCACTGATCACAACTATCCTGGTGAATTTTGCAGTTTACAATATCAACAACACACAGGTAAGGTGAAGCTCAGGATGCAACTTTTACTGACATTAAAAACAAAAACTGACATGATTTTACATTAAGTGTGCTAAAAAAAGTCTATACATGTATTTACATATTTACAAATGCCATTTCCAAATAATAATGTGTTGAAAATGATTTGCAAATCACTATAAAACTATTTTTGATTTTCTGTAGTACCAAAGCAACACATGTTGAGAATGAGAAATGTTTTTAATATATTTGATCATTTTGAATTTGAAAAACAGGGGCATGCTCGTCAGTGTGTTGCATGCCACTATATTTAGCAACACACTGTGTTTGGAAAACTGTGGAGACTAAATGCTTTTATTGTGAAAGAATTTTTCTTCCCCATTCTTTAATTTGATGACTCATAAGCTCAGACCTCCTTTGTCATGTTTATATTTATACACGGCCTTTTGCCACAACTTTTGTAGACGCTGTATATCTGCACACTGTATGTATATAACCTTGTCTGCATATCAAGTGACCACATGGGGGGCCCACAACTTAAGGCTGACTCCATCTCTTCTCGTCGTCACAGAAAGTCAACATACTGATGACTTTTGCAATTCTCTGGTATTTTTTGCAGATAAAAATCATTCAGGATATGGAGATCCTGTCTGTGTCTATTGCTTGTGTAACTTCACTGAGCGACCCAATAATATATGCTGCAGTGAACCCTCAGTTTCGGACAGAGTATTACAGGCTGAAAAATAGACTTAAATTCCGATTCAATAAGAAATGATGATATTTCTGCCTACCTTTGAGTAGCACTACACCAAATGACCATATCAGTCGACTCCACTGTGACATTTGGACTGTCTGGTACTGTCTGGTACTGCCTTGGACTGGTTCACCTCCTAACTTTCTGGGATGACAGAATATGTCAGCCTGGTAAATGCAAAGTCTCGAACCCTTCCTGTCGCCTGTGGTATCCCTCAAGGGTCCGTTCTTGGACCGATCCCTTTTATCCCATATATGCTCCCCCTCGGGCATGTCATCAGCTGGCATGGAATCTCTTTTCATTGCTATGCTGATGACACACAGCTTTACATCAAAACTGACTCAACCTCCTCTGCTGTTTCTTCATCACTGTCATCACCGCTGTCCACCCTGACTGCATGCCTGGAGGAGATAAAGGCATGGATGAGCCAAAGCTTCCTGCAATTAAACAGTATAAAAACTGAAGCCATACTGGTTGGCACCCCACATCAGGTCCAGTCATCTTTCATAAACACCTTCACCTTTTCCGGACAGGATATTCCCGTCCCATCTTCAGTTACCAACCTTGTTGTGAGCCTGGACCCTAACGGAACATTTGATAACCACATTAAACACCTATTTAAATCCACCACCTCATAAACATTGCTAAATTCTGTCCCATTCTCGTCTATGCCTTTGTATCCTCCAGGCTTGACTATTGCAACGCACTGCTCATTGGGAACCCTGGCAAGAGTCTTCAAAAGCTCCAGCACGTACAAAACAGCACTGCCAGGATCTTGATGAGAGTGCGCAAACATGAGCATATCACAGTCTTAATCTTAAGTCCCTTCACTGGCTCGAGAATTCAATATAAAATTGCGTTACTTACATATCAGTGCATCCATGGCAACGCCCCAGTGTACCTCAGGGAGCTTATCACTCAGACTTCACTTATCACTCAAACTTCATCCCACAATCTCCATTGTACAAGCTCCCACCTCCTACATATGCCAAGAACTAAGTTATGGACTATGGGAGATCGAGCTTTCTGGGGCAGATGAACATTTGAACATTTGAAGGCCCCACAGACTGTAGCTGCTTTTAAAAAGGACCTGAAGGCTTACCTCTTCAAGAAAGCTTTTTAATAAATGCTCTTTGCTTGTTTAATGTTAATGTTTATATGTTTTATGCTCCCTTTTTCTGGTAGCACTTTGAGATTTGTTATTAAATTAAAAGTGCATCATAAATTTTATTAATTATTATTATCATCTAATATTCAGTATGTAACTGAATATTAAAATGGTTAAAATCTATCTAGAGGTTGTACAAATAGTAACTAAATTAAATACCAGACGTTAATATGTGATTTCTTTTTTATTTGTGTATAGAAGGTCAATTGTTTTATATGCTGCTGCTTTATCTAGTATTTTAAGTAGGCCAACTTCTCGGCAGTTACTTAACGCTGCATGCAGAGGTCCTGCATGCTGTGAGAAGCGGTCTGGACCAATGCAATCAGCCCAGCAGGGGAACGCTTTTGTGTCTCCGGAGACCCTGCAGCCAGGACCCACCACTGGGCCAGGCAGGTCTTTGCATGTTCTCCAGCAGCACCTAATTATTGTCCCATCCCTGTTATTAGTGCTCTTTCAGTAATCTGGCAAAACATTGTGAAATCCACCTCACTGGGTTCTAGTAAAAAGAAAAGACATGGGTCATTTAATGGATGTTTCAGGAGAGCTACAGTATTTATTCTATCCACTGCACCAAATGCACAATGTGTGATTATTTATCCCATTTCCTTATCCTTTATATATCTATTCCATGACAAAATTTGTCGCAGAATTTACATCATAACATACCAGCCTCATTGTGTTTCCTTGTATCAATCTCATTTTTACTGACAAACCTCCAACAAGAAGCAGAGACATACTTTAACAAAACAGACTTCTGCAATGACAGCATGCAAATCCTTAATTCAACCAGTTAACAGCCAGAAATAATATCCCAACAACTGTCAACTAAATCTAGAAATAAGAAGAGCTAACTTCAAATGCAGCCAATAAGGTTCTAACCGAGATATTTACAATATGAATATGAAAAATGTACAAAATGGCCCTTAAACACAGTGAAACCTACCATGTCTCATATTTTAATAATTGAATTTAAGAGGAGCTTAACACTTTTTCATATAGTTTTTCAGGTCAATCCCAAGTTAGGGTTAGTATTAGTTAAATGTTGCAAAGGACATTAAATTATAATTCTACCTTGGGACCTAACTAATATGTACCCTGTGTGTCTTCCGATAACAACTGTTAATCAATGACAGTGGCTTTCACATTGATCCATATCAGAATGTCAAAAATGTAAGCTAACACAGATTTTGTCATTTTTTCACTTTCACTTGCACATTTCACAAACATGTCAGGATGTGTAATATATTTTACTCATCAAGCCATGACATCAACCAGTCAATGAGTCAGTTAATGAATATTCACAACAGTTAATCATTCCTGTGGATGTATGTTTTCTGCATTTACAACAGTGAAGGGACTATTAGAAACCAGTTAATTGAGGAGTTTTTAAAACAATCTATTTAACAGGGTGGTGAGTGAAGTGAATCTCTCTAATGAGTAAGTAGACTGATTTAATATTCACAAAGGTGGCCCCCACGCAATTAATGTGTGTGCTTTGTCATCAGAGGCCATTGAGAATGGCAACAACTGCTTTTCCCTTCCTCCTTTGAATCAGAAGACAACAAATACAGCTACATTACAAATTCAAAAATAAAGTTTTTTTCTCAGTACTTTTAGGCAACGATGATAACCACGCAATCCCAACACTTCCTTCCTCTGCTGTGCTTAATGGAGTAAAATCTGCTGGTCACTTTAATTCCAAGGCGGCCGTCCACATCATTCTAATTGTATGCAGAGATTGACATCAGATGGGATCCCTACTTTAAAAACCCAGACCCAGACCTCTGCTAATGTTATATTTCCTCTAGATTATGGCAGGTTGATGCTCGGTGGTCCCTCTCCTCAGCATCTGGTGCTTCTTGAGACCAGTTAGCTGAGCTGATAGGCATGACATCTACAAGGCAGATACTCGGACAATGTTGCTCTGAGAGTATGCAGTGGTGGTGGTGGAGAAGCCCCCTCCTGATGAGGTCACCACCGGGGCGGATAAGGTGACCATGGAGGGTGTGATGTAAGATCCGTCACATTTCAAGGGCACAGTCTCATCAAGTTTGGCATTCAGGCAGGAGCGGCTGGTAAAGAAAAGACAGGATGGAAGTGGGTTGACCTTGTGAAAATCTATACTACACAGAGTCCTTTTATTTTCTTAAATTCTTATACTATATATAAAAAAAACTATTACGAAATATCCACATCTCTTTTTTTACAAAGTAAGTCTAAAGGAGTAAGGAACTGTATACATATACACACATATAAGACTACTGCTTTGATCAATTGTGGAAGAACACATGATGACTGTGTATTTGAAACCAAATGTTCTGCATATCGTAAATACAACGCTTTTTAATATGAAGCTCATCCTGTAAAAGAATGATGCTGTAAAAATCGCCTTTTTTATTATTTTTGTTCACATGTGAACACATGTGGCAGGCAAACATATAAAAAAGCATCTGAACTTCTTACATGGTGCGGCAATCTCCACACCAGGATTAATGGGTATTTGATCTCATTACAACCCGAAGGTTCATCTATTACTTTACCAATGTTTAAGATATTCAGCACTGAGAATTGCACCATATAACACTCAACAGTAACCCCTCTTTCCAGACACAGTGTCCTAGGTCTGGGTAATGGTGTCAGTTTTTATTGAGAGTAGGGGTCTGAGCTCCTTGGTAAAATGTTTTTCTTTAAAATTTTTCTATATAGTGTTAGAGTCATGGCTCTGTGGATTATTAGGAGTAACTAAAATAGTGTCTCTCAAAGAACATGTTGAGTTTTTCTTTAACTGCCAACAACAATTCAGTTAATGCCTTTTTCAGTGGAGGCAGAAATGTCAGAGGCAGGTATATTAAAGTAAATAAAATTAAAGTTATCTGTAGATAGGAGCAAGTACAGGTTGAGATGCTGGGTAAACAGGCCAATAGAAAAAGTCATATGCAGTGAAGTCGTGCATGTCCAGAAATTATTTTAATTTGCACAGTGTTGATGTGTAATGAAAACCATATAACAATAAAAAGACAAACAGCCTATTAAATGTGTACAGCATAATCAGACAGACACTGAAAGAGAATTGTTTTCTACATTCCTTTATCTAAAACCCTACAACCAAATTTACAGACACATCAGTTTTTACCAGACAGCAACTTGTGGTTCATTTAAAAATGTGTATAAATGTCTTCTTTTCCTTTCGGCTGTTCCCTTTCAGGGGTCGCCACAGCGAATCATGTGCCTCCATCTAACCCTGTCCTCTGCATCCATAAATCTCCTCTTTGGTCTTCCTCTAGACCTCCTGCCTGGCAGCTCCAACCTCAGCATCCTTCTACCAATATATTCACAGTCTCTCCTCTGAACATGTCCAAACCACCTCAATCTGGCCTCTCTGACTTTATCTCCAAAACATCTAACATGAGCTGTCCCTCTGATGTCCTCATTCCTGATCCTGTCCATCCTCGTCATTCCCAAAGAGAACCTCAACATCTTAAGCTCTGCTACCTCCAGCTCTGCCTCCTGTCTTTTCTTCAGTGCCACTGTCTCTAACCTGAACAACATCGCTGGTCTCACCACCGTCTTGAACACCTTTCCTTTCATTCTCGCTGATAATGAATTAATAAAAGCCTGTTTAATAATAAAGAAGCAGATGTTTATATGCCAATGGGTGTACTTGGTATGTTAAGACGGACGGAGATGCAGAGAGAGAAAAACAAGCAAAACATACAAACTACCTGTTAGCAACAGGCCTCTCTCTTATCTGTATGGTGCTGAGCTCCTGGTTGTTTGTGCTTGGCAGGCTGAAGCTGCTCTTCTTCCTATGGCGCCGAGAGCAGCACGAGCTGAGGCCGTGCGGAGATGAAGACAGCGATGAGGCACGCGAGCCTGACTTGTTCATCACAGAAATCTCCATGCAGTTGGCCTGGAACGTCTGCTCATCCACAAACTCATGATTCTGCAGAGGAAGATGGCAGAAATTTGGAATGGGTGTTGTTCATGAATTACTCTATTACATCAGTGATTGGCTCTGCTAAATAATGAGTGAAGATGTTTCACGGTAAAGGCTAAGCAGACTGAACAGAATCCACTGCAAAACTGTTCAATAATTGGCAAATGAATCATCAGGGGAATCAAAATATATTGGGCCAGATGTCCATATTAAGTGCCATCTGTGAAAGCATTCACAACTGTTATCCCTGTGACAAATGAGCATGACTTGAAGGTCAGGCTACAAGTGCAAATCAGCCTTTGCCAGCAGGTGGCAGAGTGACACTACGCAGAATCTGCTCTGAGTTACTCCTCCTTTTTAACACCTTCTGTCACTTCAACCCTAGACTTTGGCATCTATGATGCACAACAGCAGAGGTTTTATGTAAAAATGTGTATTACATTCTGAATAGCACAATGCTTTCACTGAGTTTTTACCACATAACCAGCACGAGGATCTTCTGTGAGGAGGAACACTTACTTACTGCCTGTCCACGTCTTTTTACAAGGTTTAGAGCCACAAGTGCAAAACTCAAGTCACAGGCGAGCGTTCAAGAGACTCTTACATCTCTAAATAATAAATAGTGTACAATAAAGGAGGCAGTTTTTTTTTAAGGGAGCGTTGTTTCATGTTATCTTTAGCATGTTGCTGGCAGGGGGATTCAACATTTCCCAGCCCCATTTACTGCTATTTTTAACTCCTGCTACATCTGAAATAGATTCTACAGTTTGTGCATAGATGAAAAACCTCACTTTGCTTCTATTTACAACACAGTACAGCAGGCTGGCAGTATTGATGATACAGCGCAGACTGCAGGAATGATGCAATTTTACATAAAAGGAAGCATTATTTTATAGTGCGCTATTTTAAAAGTTACTTAGATAGTAAAAAATGAAAGATACTAAAGATACTGTGTGCTTTCCAGGGGACACAAATTTTGAATTTTAGAAAAAATAGGGAATTTACCGTTGTTTTCTCCAGGCAGTGCAGCAGGTGATGATGTTGGCTCTCAAAAGGAGGACTGGCAGCTTTTCCCACCAGGGCTTTTCCTGCCTCCTTGGAGGCCTTGGAACACACAAAGTTAAAAAAAAAAAAACTGTAAATGAGCAGATTTGGTCTCCGCATAGAAACAGAGTCTCAGGCAATATCTAGGAGCTGGGTGATGTGGTGGAGAGTACGCAAAGCACTGAAGGTTGAAATGCTGATCTGTAGCACGGCAGCCAATCTACTGAGGACCTAGTGAGATGAGGGTGTTTTAGAGATGCATAGAGACGGCAGCTGATTACAACATGTTTCACTGATAGAATTGCTATTGCCATTCTTTCATGGATTTAGCAAGAAAGACCATAAAAGTCCGATTAGAACTGAATTCATTTCTGTGCAACAGCAGTGGCACACCTAGACACAGATCGAACAGATTGCACCAAACACAGCACAGATTTTAGACAACAACAGTACAACATACTTTGATAAAGCTCTGCACGGCTCTGGGATGGAAGGTATGTTGTGTTAGTCTGCACTATAACCTGGATGCTCTAGGAGTAAGACACAGAACATAAAGCCAATCTAAAAACAGAGTTTAGAGGAGACGCAGGCTGAGCAGAAAGCCCCCCATAGGCGACCTACTGTCCAGTAAGCCCTTGGTTCCCTCCTTCCCCTCCAAACCCTGTTGGATAGACATGCACAGCTTGGTCATGGGTCAGTGTGACTGTAATGGCTGTGCTACACAAAAAGGCACACGTTCCTGTCTGGTCGACCTGCTGTATGGACAGAGACAGAGTGTTGAAGATGCATGTCAATGCTACAGCTGAGAGGTGTGATGTAAAAGAGGGGATGACCACACTGAAGCACTGGAATGATAGCAGCCCATGTTACAGCATGAAAAGTTTGCCGTTCCCCGCCCCAAGTATGGTGGCATGGCCCCCGAGCAGAGCGGCATGCAGTGCATCAGCGAGGCCCCGGTCAGTCAGCCCCCAGGCCGCTGCTCGGCCCCCGTTACCTCCTCCAGCGAGTTGAACAGGAGCCCATTTTGTTTGTAGCGCATATAGGCATTAGTGCCTCGAATCTTCGTAGCACGGATTCTAGCAAGCCGAGTTTTCTGTTTGAACAAACAGACCTCTGTTTTAGCCTCTGACAGTTTGTCTGTCAAAGTAATTGGCTCTGTCTCCCACTGGCAGGCACAGTATTTAGTAGGGAGAGGCTCTACGCAAATCTACGATTAGCAAATTATGCCTTAGCAAACACTTTTAGAAATAAATGCACATATTGCTATTGAAAAGCTGCTGACACAATACTCCGAAGATCATTTGTTCAGTCATTGTCATTCCCTCGCTATTTTCTTTCTTTCACTGAAATGTAGTCAAGCAAGTTTGGCCCACCCAACACACACACACAAACACACACACACACACACACACACACACACACACACACACACACACACAGAAGCACAATAAAAGATTAATATTTGGAAAGATAGTGTTTGCCCTGTCATCTGTTACATTTGGAAAAGACAGGGACGAAGAAAAGAGACAAATAGAAGCAAAGTAAAAACCCAGAGAAAAGGGGAGAGTGAGGCAGAGGGAGGAGGGGAGTCAGTACCCTCTGGGCTCGTCGTTTCTCCGCCCGCTGGCTTTGGTGGTAGATGCGGCTGAAGTTTGACACTATGACAGGGACAGGCAAGGCGATGACCAGCACCCCACTCAGGGAACATATGGACCCAAACACCTTCCCCACGATTGTTTTTGGCACCATGTCACCATACCTGAAACACAGAAAACAAATGACAGTGAAGCTTCTGCATAAAGCAAGGGGGAAAAAATGAATCCTTATAAAGAATTTGCCCCGAAGCTTTGTTTTATCCTGGTAAGCTGTTATGTGTTTGATGCTATTATTAACAATCTTAAAATAGTTTCAATAACCTTGGATTATTTTACAACTTCAAAAAGGAAGCCATAAATTTGAAGTGGATGAGGAATAAATAGGACTTTTCTGAAGTATCTGCTTTCTGGCCTACTTTCTACATGTCATCGTGATGCTCCTCTTTAAAAATCTTCTTTCATATATAATTACACACCTGCTGGCACCGGCTAATGCTCTTACATTGAGACCAAACCTGCTACATATCCCCCGTGACCTCTGTTAGCCAAACAGCTTGTGAAAGATACAAGGAGTAGTATCACGTTGAGTAAAAGCAAAAGGGGAAGTGATGCTGAACGAGGGAGAGGCTGCGTGCTGGTCTCAGCAACACTGACTTGTATGTATTGCTCTTTTTCCCACCTCAAGATGGACCTTAAAAATTCAGTGCAAATTTAAAACCATATTAAAACAATTCACGTTTGAGATGAGGAGAGAAACGACTCTGGAAACTGTGCACAACACTGATCCGATGAGGTACCTAACTACAAGCATGTCATTTTTTAACATCATACAAATGTCAAATAGGCTACATTCAGCATGAGCAGATTAATGGTTGTACATATGTCAGATGGGACTGAATCATCTCTATTAAAGAGATTAGTGCGTCTGCCTTGAGTCAGGCAGTTGGACCTGTCTGTGTGAGCAAGATAAAGCTAAAATCAAACTGCATCCATGATCTCACTTTTTTTACATTAGCAGACATCTCCAGGCACTACAACCCCGGCTACCCAACTACAGTAAGCTTAAGCACAAACACAGTGACGTTCTGCTGACACACAGCAGGGCGATTATCATTGAATGTCGTTAAGCAATTAGTCAGCAAACCCTGATTTCTCCAAGGCAATTAATTGGTGCACATCTGCCAAATTATACACACAAATCATTCACTCATAACCTGCATGTTCTGTTGGCATTTTAGGCCACAGAGTGCACTGGGGTTTGTTTTCCTTGTCTTCAAAACATCCCTCAGTTTGCTGCAGAGGACCACAGGATTGCAGGTGGGTGAGATGAATGATCGAGACCCTAATGCGCAAATGACCTGCGAAGACCATTACCTCCTGAGAGTAAGATGAATGCAGGTAGGAAAGGACATCAGCATTGCTCAGTGGCTGTGACAGCGGCGCGTCTCTCAAGTGAGGCAGTGTAATGTGAATGTATCGCTACACGGGAGGTTGACTATTTCATAAATGAAGTTGTCTAATGCCCGCGGCCGTCTGCTTGAGTCATTAGCCTCAGGTTTCCATCATGTGGGGCCCAACAGCCTGGACTTTTGCAGAGCTTGAGCGGAAAGATGTAAAAGTGGACATTTTAATATCACGCTTGATGGGACTTCATGTACAACAGTTTGCTTTCAAGTTGAGCAATTTCACACAGATGTCATTAGTTTTACAGTTCTTTGCAGGTTAAGTCATTTTCATATGTAATTATGGACAAAGGCTGACAACAGGTGTCAATTATAGATTCTGGACATACTGTTGAAAGCCATTTACGAGATCCACATAAAAAATACAGAACAGTGTTCCCTCACATAAATGTGACTGCTCACATGTTTTTTTTTTCCATTGGGTGAAGTGACAAGATGCTGTTAGATATAAAAAGAAGTCTGAACAGTGAACTGTGGAATACAATGCATTGCAGTCCTATCTGCGAGTGTCGCCTTTTGAAACCAAAGCATAGTAGTGAGCAGGTGAAAAAAGAAAGGAGCAAGCATGCTCTGGAGAGAGGCACTAACAGTGATGGATTGTTCATAAGGGGGAAGCTGAGATACACAAAGCTCTGCCTCCTGGATGATGGCAGAGGTAGGAATTAACAGCAGTGAGAGATTAAAGTAATGTTCCTGCTTTGTTCTTGTTGTCTCTGACTACCAGTTATCCGCATTTGCTACCCAGAGCTGACATGGGTGAGACACAAAGACGGATGACCAGATCCTTATCCACCCTGCAGAGGAGGAAGAGGAATGTCGAAATGACTGAGTATCAATTCCCCAGTTCCACCCACCTGAAACCATAATGCATTCGTGCTCACACCGGTCCTAAAAACAACGCGTTCTGTAGAATTGTCCTACAGATGACAGCATTGCAGATGAAGCCCAGCACAGTGAGAGTGTGAAACCGGGGCTTTGCCTTAGACAGTGTAGGAGAAATGTCAGACTAAAAGGAATATTTGAATTCCAGAATCGGGGGGAAGAATGTCTCCACCCGGCTTGGATAATAGACCAATCAAACATTCATGAGTCCCTGTATCAACCTGTGCGGCAGAGTTTGTGTGGTTGACCTTAAAAGCGGTGCAGTATTCCATCAGGGGGTGCTCAGAGACAGATTTCTGTACATGACCTCACCGCCTCAGCCAGTGTTGACACCCAACAACACGGACATGCCTGAAACCCATAGGAACACCCACACAGCCAGGCACAGGAAGATGTTCATGTTTGTGTGTGTGTGTGTATGTGTGTGTGTGTGTGTATGTATGTGTGTGTAAAAAAGGCCTTTAATTTGACATCTAGTTAAACCAATCCCGCTTCCTAAAAAAGCAATCTTGTGCCTTGATTGTCTTCCAGAACCCTGCGTCTGAAATCTGACTGCCATCTGGTTAGTGGGAAGCGAGAAAAAAAAAAGATATCTGGATGACTTTACAAACACATCATTGTTTATTTCTCTTTTCAGAGAAGGGGCAGGTCTCCTTTTGCTAAAATCAAACAAAATCAAATACAATTGTTTCACCTAAAATGAGCATGAATTGTAAAAACATGACCTTTTCTGGTCCTTGGAGCCACTGCACCTGCTGCACACAAATAAACCATCCTATTAAAGCATTTGGGACTTGCCTGGAGAAAAGCGAACCTAGCTATAGTTTCTGGGGTAATCCTAGTCGTCTAAAGTAGTCCTGTTGTCCCACCAAGTCACATGCCAGTTGAGATCATCACTAACAGCTTAGTGGTGACAATCGGAATCCAAGTAGGACTGTGGCAGATCCTTCAGCTGAGAGGGCTTTGTCAGCAGTGTTAAAATCCAATCATCGACTGACACCTCTGTCTAGCTCTCTCTCCCTGGGTTTTACCAGGAAACTAAGTTGCTTTCTGCAGAAGTAACTGTTGAAAAGTACATTAATAAAATAAAAGGGAATGATTGAAGCGAAAATATACTTGCAAAATTTGATTCCACTGATATGAGAGATGAAGGTCAAAGTATTCACACAAAAGAAGAAAAAACCCTGATGAAGATAGTGTGGTCCCGTCCTATTAAATCCATTTAAATGTCTTTACCATCCCGCTCATGGTAAAGACATTAAATCTCTATCTCATCAAACTCCATTTTGATCTACCCCATTTTGATTTTCCAATGAGAAGCAAAGGAATGAAAATAATGTGATAAATACAATAAACATTTTGATTCATCATCTGATTAGAATTAAGAGAAGTTAAGCACATTGTCCTATCTCATGCACCATCTATCCGCTGTTGCTTTCATAGCAATAATTACTCCGACCTCTGCAATCTGATAATCTGATTCTCAAATTAATATTAATCTCATCTTCTTCCACAAGATTGGTCTAACTTGACATCCCACTCAGCAATCAAGTCTTCTTTTCAGCAGGCAGTGAAAAAAATCATTACTGGACTCACTGGCATCTGTCACAGTGAACTTACTATGAGGTGCATTCATTTAATTTATTATTTTTTTATTGAGGAAAAACTGCCAAGGTCAACCATTTCTAATCACAGCATTAACATTTTCTATCATTCCAAAAAGGTGCGATTGGCAAATTCTAAACATGCTATTTCCATCAGGTGTCCTCAGCACATCTTTGATAATTCTGTGAATCCACGATTTTCTGTTTGACCTTCACCAAACGTCCCACTGCACACTGAGCTACCTATCTGTGCTTCCTGAGGTAATTCACTCGCTCAGTTTCACAGTTCAATGGTTTCCACAGCACAGACAAGCCCTCCAAAGCTGTGAGGCCGAAACCTGTCAATTATCCTGAAACTTTGATACTGCCACTGACTGTACCAATCGCCAGTTGATAGAGACAGAAAGAGGCATTAAAATTGCACAGGGACATCAGGATAGTGGCAAGGTCAGGAAGTATCACATACCCTTAAAGTGGTGACACTTCCTGTGGGTGTGATGTAAAATGTAAAGCTGCCATAGAGGATCAAAGGGTGTCAGTGTGGACACAACATTAAAATCTTACCTGGGAACTTAACATAGAAGTGATGAAGCCTTACACTGACCAACCGATAAAAGGGTTCATATTTTACAGATCATGACAAGGAGAAAATGGAGCAATGCTCCATGACAATACAGCTCTCTGCCTTCTCCACAAGGCTGAAAGAGCACAGTATTCATCCTTGCTGACAGTTAAATAGATGTACCAAAAAAATTTAATTTTCCTCCTGAATTCCATCATGCTCTTACAACTATGAATTCAGAATCTCAAGAAAATGGATTACACTGTCTGCATGTTGTAAGGCATAGTAACACGAGTGACGAGAAAATATACATTTTGTGAGGCTGTTCTTTGTGAGGACCGTAAGATTTATGAAATACTGCAGGAGAAGTCTTGAGGGTGGTTATGTCATATTAAGAGCCCTCATAAAAATTTTAGTTCCTAAAAACAAGAAAGGAAAGTATATATGATCGTTCTTTTCTGTGCCACAGGCCATTATGAATCTGACCACAAAGTACTAAAAGAGAAATGCAGCAAACAAAAATTGCTGCATTTACAGATAAACAAGGATAAATACCGCTAACGGAAAACTCTTTGTTGTACCTCATATTTATATATTATTGATAAACCAAATGTAAATGTGTGTTGTCATTTGGTCACCATGTTAAATATTAAGCACATACTGTATTTATTTGCCTCCCCCATAAATAGAATGTAAAACAGTGTAAATAACATCTTTGTAATGCCAGAGAGACTGGCAGCATCACAGTGGGCCCAGCCACAGTGTGCACTATTGCAATGCAATCATCTGAGATATAGGCCACAAGGTCTAAAGAATCAAAAGGACAATAAATGAACATGATCTCTAACACAATCCCTAAACACCACGAGTCATTCCTGACATTCTGCGATGCATCTCTGGCTATAGGCCAGGAGCACAACATCCATAATGGTGCCTCTCTTGGGTATGGACACCAAAGACTGATGGGATTAAGAGTGTGTGGGCTGATAGGACTCTGCTCTGATGCTATCCCTCAGATATACATCATTATAGATGGAGGGAATCCCACAGGCGCTGGGATTAGCCCGCTAGATTTTCACTGCAGGTGATAAGGGAGGGAAGGGGAGGCTGGCAGAACTACACAACATAATGGGCAGATGGGAAGGCAGAGATAGGAGGGATATAGAGGACTGCACTGCCTAGTGTAATGTGTGCGGTAAGAAAAACAGAGCGCTCGAGTATAAGTATCTGCGAACAATAGCTACAGGGAAGGACAACTTTGAGATACTGTAGGTGCATATCACCAACTCCCTCACTCCGTTGTTCTGACTGGATGTTGAAACGCAGTTAAATGAAGCGTGAAGCACATGCGACACACATTTTTTTATGCTTTCCACAATCCAGCTGAGATGTAGATTTTTGAGAGGTTGGAGCTGAAGGTTAACGTGAACTTCAAGGAAGCAGCCACAGAATGCATGGCTACATGCCAAACAGTGTCAATGCATTGTAAATGAAGACAGTGTGATGCAACAGTGTCAATGTGATCTTGATCTTACATCTGAGTATTCACCCAGGAACTACCCAGACCCAATAAAGGCCAATGAAATTCCTCTCTTTTAGCCATGAGACAGATACACCATACAGAGTAATCCCTCACGTATAGCTTTGGCAAAGGCACCTCAGCCCTTTCTCGCTCACATATCAAACATATACTCTCTCAGCCCCCCCAAATCCCAGCTTAACCCTCAACCCCGCGAAACCAGGCGGCTAGTTATCACTGCGGCTTTGACATTAGCATGCATGCCCTCACTCATTTGGGAGATCTTCTTAAGAGTCAGGGATGATAAAAAGCTTTCCTCTCTGCCGCTTTTCCATTCCTGACTTTGACTCACCCTTCCTCTGCCCGGACCTGCCTGCCTCTAACTATGAGTTGGAGATGAAACGCTTCATTCTCTTTTTTTCCTCTCCTTCTTTTCTATTATCATGCAGTTCTAGCACGGCCCCGCTTGACATTTTTCTTTTCTTCTGCTCCTCTCCAGTCTCTCAGTGTACACCTGCTGACACTTGAGAAACAACTGCTGTCCTATGCAAAAAAGCAGCCTTATTTCACTGCTTTTGTATGCCAAGTCACATCCTCATTGTCATGATTATGACCAATTCCTTGTGGCAATTTCTTTTAATTACTAGATGGAGGGCTAATCTGTATTAATAGAAGTTTTACGAGAGTTAAATACAGACTAAACATGCTATCATGCAAACAAGCCTGTGAGAAAGATAATTTATGTGTAAGAGAGAGTTCTGGATGATGCAAGTCTTTGATCAGCCAGGATATGATGAAACTAGGTAAACTGACTCAAACATTACTCGAAATCAAATTTGTCATTCTGTGTTTACTTTTCTGTCCATCCTCCTTACATTACTTCAGAAAGCCAGGGGCTAAAAATATATTCCCAGAATCTCAGTATCCTACTTTGATAATGCAATTACACTGCTTCGTGGCTGAATGGAAAGGGCAAAGTAACATGAAAGAAGCATTGGAAGCAGAGCAGCACCAGAGCTATGGATTATAAGGGAACATGATAATGAAATGAAATCATCAGGCACTCAAGCGATTATGCTAATGAACTAATTCCATATTCATCATAGGTTAATCGGTAAGAGAGTGATGGCATTATCTTGAACACCAAAAGCTTTACTTAAGTAATCTCACCTATGGCATGTAAAGGCCTGGGGTGGGATTAAAGGTAAAAATGCAGAAATTTAGAGACAACGTATTAAGAAAAAGTGCCATTAATTGTATTATTTTACAATAATTTGAGATTCCTCTCTTAAATACGAAAAAAAAGTAAAATAGGAATCCAATTCAATAAAGCAAAACAAAGTGGTGCTATATAAAAACCTGTGCTAACAGTCAAGTAGCACTGACCCGATGATTCAAAGTGACCCCAGTGACCTTTGTAGTGAGGTCAGGTGGTGGAGAAGAGAAAATGTGAAAGGTCTCGTGGATTAGTGCCTCTGTGTTGAAAAAGGGAACTGGTCCAGGAGCCTCATCACACTGACAGCAGATTAGTGCTCTGCGGCGCCAGAGCAGACGGTGCAAGATTAACTTTGATGTGCGATTCCACACAGAGCAGCCGCTGGATATCAGTTCCCTCCACCAAATGGCCCCTTAACTCGGAGTTTGCAGCATGTGCATTCATGAGCTATAGTATCTAAAAATCTGCTTTTTAATGGCAGAAAAGTTTACCCTCAATGAATCTGTATTCACCCAAGTACTACTTGTACCGCCATTTAAAGGTATTTCTCACTCAAATGTGCCATTTATGGCATTAGTCATTTAGGCTAAATCTATGAATTGTGCTTTTGATTAGAGGGAATGACCACAAGTTTACACTTGAAATTTGTATGCCAAAACCCGGGAATATAGGTCTAATATATCAGTCTCTTTCAGTTATTCAGCAATCTCAACAATGCTTAAATTGCTGAAGCACTTGTTTGCATTATCACCTGAACTAAACTATTCAATGTACATGTAGGAGAGAGTTTCCTCTCAAAGACCAAAAACAAAGAGAATCTCCGATGGTGAAAACTTGTTTTTGTCCAACTGCATAACTGAGCAAAGTCCATCTGCTGATAAAGACGTTAGGGTAGATGTAAAGATACTAATGGGACCTCATCAAGAGTAGTTTTGCGTGATTGTTGACTGAATTGCTGAGGCACCAAAATGTAGTCTCTGTAGAGATCAATGTTACAACAAAGGATAAAATGTACAAGCCAAACAAAGGTTAAGCAACCTAATGAATCCCTAGGCTTACATATACACTGATGAACTACAATAATAACACTTGTGGTCTTAATAATGTCACACTTAATAAGTCCAGTAGCTGTTCTAACTTACATTAGTTAACGTTAAACAGTTATCAAGAAAATGCAGTTGTTACTAGTTTTCATCAAGTAATTGCAGAATGGTAATTGCAGAATGGTAATTGCAGAATGGACACGCTCATTTACTTATTGTATTTGAGTGAAGCTAACTGAAAAACAATCAAGTACAGTAGCAACAAATGAGGCAATGGTACTACTACACCCGTGGGAGACAGTAATTTGCAAAAAGTTCCCTAGAAAAACTTAGGCAAGTATTACCAGGGTGATATAGGTATTAATGGGGTCAAAGCCTCTTGGTGTAATTCACAAACCCAGTGCACTTGATCACCGACCAAGGTTTACATTCTTTGAAAGTTTGGTGCAAGTAACAATAAATTTAATTTTTATACAGTACAGCGTGAAGAACATTTTACACTGTGGTGGGACTAATCTGAGCACTGGATAATTACAGTTAATTGACACAAGAAGCGTACTTACGTAAACACAACAGAGAAAGAGAGTGAGATGGAGACATGGAAGAGTTAGAGAAGGGGGCAACTATCAATTTCAAGAGCCTACCTTGGTAGTAGGCTATATAATAACATAGTATTGTGGTGTGGTAGGAAGTTTACATGGTTTAACAAGTAAATCAGGTGTAATTGCTGTTGCTGCTGCAAGTAACTACAACTCAGACATTTAAACTTGTAGGAAATGTCACATTAGTTGGCCAAGCGTAAATAAGTCTGTTTTTTGTGTTTTGTTGTTGGAAATAGTAATTCTGCATACTTCATACTGAGTTACGAGAACACCTAAAGTAATATTTCAAATACTCTACACTGTTTTTTTAGTTGAATAAACTAAATCGTAAGTGTAGTAAAATTAATAAGCATTTGTAAAAACAAATACATTTCCTATTCCTGTATATGATTTTTGAAGGCAATTGCCTTGAATAATTAGAATTTACAGTGCATGGAGTACAAGGGAAACCACTGACACTCTGAGCAGTGTGCAGCTACAAAACCCTATACGCAGCAAAATGTGACACACTGTATGCAGACGTGGTAGAAGTACACAAACAAAGCCCCTAGGTAACTACCACCAGGTGGTAATGATGAAGTGGCTGATTGGGGTATATATAAAAAAATTAAGAGGAAAGGTGAAATTCTGTCTTAGTTGTAGCTTAATATTGTCTGTATCTGTGTTTCACAACAAGCAGCTGTAGCAACTTTTTCTTGCTCATACAAAGCTACACACACATTGCAGATGTAGTTAATGACTTATATACAGTACTGTAAGTACATACAGAAATCAGTACAGAAATGGTTTCAGACTATTTGTCATACCAGTTAAAGAGAGATTTTATATTCCCCAGAGCGTCTTTGAAACATACATCAAGGTACAAATTCCAGCTGTTAAAAAGAAAAAGGGAAAAAACACAGCTGCAAGTTCAAAGCAACACTTCAAAATTTCACACTGAAGCTGAGGGGAATGCAGAGGTTGGGCTGAGACAGAAAGAGTGGCAAAGCATAAAATTTTTTACTGTGCACTGTCTCAGAGAGTGTGGACAGCAGCCAGACTGGCAACTGCAGCGAGCCCAGATAAGAGCGAGTACCAGGAACCAGCAAGAACCTGCTGTGGGGAAGAGCTGCATCTCTTCTAGCAGCTGCTGACTGGCCCCTGGGGCAGAGTAGACCTGCAGCCGTATCCACCATCTCCGCACCTGCACCACGCTACTTCACGCGCACGGGCACATCATTACTTTTCCCATTTTGCTTCAGGAGACTTCTCCTGTCAAATCAAAAAACAACATGAAAAATAATAACTCAGGGCCATGGGCGGAACAACAACAACACAGCCGAAAGGTCATTCTGCCAATGAAAATTCTCACACAATCTATCAGTCATCAATGGGTTTATTGCTATGTCTGCTTTTGCAGCCAGGGTGGCTGACGCCTGAATTAAACCGACCCTTCGCCAGTAAGGGAAATGTGTACTTCATGGCACAACTCCCATTATTTATATCTCCAACATTTTCGGCGGTGCAGATGATGATGTTAAAACACTCAAAACACAAAACAAAGTAAAGACACAGCTTTGGCTCCACCTAAGACGACACACTCCAATGTAGCGTTAACAAACTTGATTGAATGAAGGTTATTCATTTTAATCACACTACAGCACACCCTCCCTCCCACTATCCCAGGGGGTTTCTATATTTAAGCACTTTTTCATTTCTTCTCGTTTTCTTTCTTTCTTTTTTTTCTGGTCTTGGCTGATGGCAAGGCAATTGCTTTGTGGGATGTCTGCCCTTGAAGAATCAGACAACAGAAGGAGATATTTATACATACTGTAGATGTGGAGTGAGAGCGGGCTGTATCAAATTCAACGCCTTCCTCTTTGACTGTTTAGTGTTAAGAAATGAAATCACAGGTTGCTTTTTTTTCCACCTGATTTCGAGCTTTTATTTCTTTTTTAATTTCTCCCCTTGCTAACAGGCACAATGTTGGTTTTGTACCTGTATTCTAAGATTAGTTGTCTGTCCTAAGGGAGAGAGAGTTGGAACGTTTGTCTCCCATTTCTCCCATTCATTTGCCCACTTTCTAATTGGACTTCTCCATCTGTTGAGGTCTGTAAATTGTCTTCTGGGGATGCTATGGCTAAAACATCCTATCAAACACATGAATACATGAGGGCCAGTCTTCTTGGAGCAATGCCAGACCAGGAACTGAGAGAGCAGTCTCCGTGTGTGTGTGTGTTTGTGTGTGTGTGTGCGGGCACCTGTGTGATCTATAATCAGAAGTCCAGCGGCATACAGCCTGGAGATAAATAGAGATACAATATATGCTGAGCTCTTGATATAAAGCTGGCAGGATTGGCTACAGAACTGATCTATCTATGACACAAGAGATCTGTCTGTGGTGGCTGACATACTAATAAAACTTATTTTGCAAGATGAAAATGTTGACGGATGCCTGAAACACAATTTCAGTAGTATTGACTGTATGTCACATGCACATCTAATAAATGTCTCTCTTCTGCAGTCCCCAAAGATGTGGAGCTGACAGACTGGATCTTTGAAATCTGGAAAAGTTTTTTGGATTGTCTTCCAATTCTAACCTGGAGTTGTTATTGATATGGGAAATTGTGTTCCTCACACTTGTCACTTTTTACGTCCCATTGACTGGGAGTTGAATACTCAGGAGCGAGCAGTGGGACGTGTGACAATGTATTTGTGGAGATGATTACAGCCCATTAACTTTGATGGATGCCACTTTATAGGAAAGACAATGGGAGTTGGAACAACAGCAGCACAGCCTGTTTTCTGTCTTGAACATGTGTACAGAAAATCATAGAGAACAGCCAGGAGGAGTAAATTATATCAAAGTCCACGCAAAATAGATTTTTGGATCCTAATGAGACCACTTTAACTTTAGGTAACTGAATTTACCATTAGAGAGCCTAATGCTGCATCTGACTCCTCATGCCTGAATATGCTCAGGCATGATTCCCCTGTGACGTCCTGTCGACAGCAAGGACCAGCACATCCAGATGTACATATGTGACCAGCAACTGTATCAGGAATGAACAATTTGCACACACAACTTGTTCATGTATGTGCAAGTAAAATGAGACCAAGCAGCATCAGAAACTGATTCCAGTGTCTGGCTTTGGTAATGCTGACTGTCTGGGTGGCTTTGTTCTCTGCTCAACCCGCTTGCTTGTCTTTGCCTTACGGCCTAAATGTGTGGCTTAGTCAAAATGAGACACACTCCATTTGTCTGTGGTAGTTATGTAAAGATAAGGCCATGCATGCCAGAAATCTAACTCTTAAGCTCCTCCACAGGGATTACGGACAATTGGCTAAGGGGAAAAATACAAATAATAATCGACTGTTTATGGTTTGCTACTAATACCTTGAAAAAGAAACGAAAATCCCCACATGGAAATGCAATCCTTAAGCAGTTGAGATACTCCTGTGTAGGATGCCCACAGAGGGACACACAGACAGGTAATCCTCTAGGTGGGAGCTGAACCTGCAGTTCAATAACACCTAGACAAACATATCAGTCTACTGTACATTAGCCACCGTCTATCCGCTTCTAAATAAAGATGTCATTGACAGGAAAGGCTTAGGAGTTGTCATTTTATCGTTTTACTTTCAACTTACCTGATGAGACCTTGTTAGTTCTTACCCTAACTCCTTCTCTGGAGTATAACCGCCTGTATGTAAGCTTTAAACACATTTAACAATGTGAAATTAGAGCAAGACGTTTTCAAATAATGTGACTGTTATTTTAACAGCTTGCACTATAGCAGTGAAACCAACCAAACATGTCATTTCATTGAACAAATATGCAGAGTCAGGGTCTACACAGCCACTCAAGGGGCTCTGTGAGGCTTTATTTAGTCAGAGTCAGGGGACCACTAAAGTCTGAAGGCTCCACCCTCTGGGGACCCTGAATGTCTATACAAAATATCATAGAAATCAATCTCACCACGGTTACTAGCGTTTAAGTGGAAAAAACTACTGCTACTAGCTGCTGATGCATAAACCTGGACAATACTACAGTTTATCTCTGTAGGATAATAAATCCTGCTCAATTACAGACAAGAGACAGGTGCCGATATGTACGGCCTCCTACCTGCCTCCTAAGTGACTGCTCTGAATTCACACATTTAGCGCCAAATTTTTGCTGAGATCCCGATGGTGAAATGTTGATTTAACGCTTTACAATATTATTTAAACACCTGATTGTGGTAACTCAGTGACTTCATATTGTGAACTGATTAAAAGTGTTGCTACTTTTGAGCACATTTTTTTAAAAACACAAGGCTGTTTCCTTTCCAATTGCTGGTTGTCACTGCAGGGTTGTTAAGTAATTTATATTTTACAGGCTCTTTTGAGTCCACCAACAATGCAGTGTTCTGTAATAGCAAATGCAATAATGGCAGCTGGCAGCTATGGTGGTGCATCAGGAATGATAAATAAAATATAGGACATGTTTCTAATAGTCATATATAAATATCTAGTCCTCCTTCCCATTTAAACGGGCTGAAGATCATGTATCTTGACATGAAATAATAGCACTATATTCCACCTAACATAATGTTATCAAGCCATCTGAGAATGCATGGAGAAAAAATTTAACACTATGGAGGAGATGCTGCTACACCTGTATGAGAAGTTAGTTTGAGGTGAAAGAGAAAAATATAGCCCCAGAGCACATGGCCTGTTTAGTCTCTGTTTGACCAAATGGCCTACATTAGGTGATATATTTAGCTATTTATAGAAGCTAGGGCGGGCAGGAAACAGCTGCCATGAGTCAGGGTGACAGGCTGACATCCCTCATCTCAGCAGGACCTCCCTGGCAGGCAGACAGGAGGAAGTGCTTTATACCTACACTGAAATGGGACATAGCCTCTTATCATTCATACTACATACAGAAACGAATAATCTATGGAGCCTGTGGCAAAGACTCAACAATGAAACTGGGTTAACAGTGGCTGGTATGGGCAGCTCAATTCAAAGCCACATTTGTGCGCTTTTACAGAGATCTGTATTCTGCCTTTACAGCGAACACTGTGGATTTCATTCAAGTGGGATCAGTATTGATCACAAGCAGCTTTTATTGTGGCATCCTGGTGCTGTAAACTGGCACACGATTCCTCCGCTCTGACAAAAATGATACGGTTCATGAAAGGTGAAACAGAGCTTTAAGCTGACAAACAGGCTGAATCAATATTCATGACTTTGTCACGAAGCTGCTCACGTTTAGGGATTACGAATGGGCTGTAAACCAAGTTTCAATTAATGCATTGGCATCAAAGTTACAGCTCACTCTGAAACTGATGAAAAGCTATGGGTGCTGTTTGTCTCTGGTACATGAAAGTCTATATTGATTTTAGCGCATTTACAGGAGACAAGACAGCAAATTTTAACATTACACACCATTATACATTGAAAGGGTGCCACCATAAAATGAATGTATGCTCTGCAGCACGTAAGTGTAGGTACTTTAAAACCAGGCTAACTGTCAGGGTAATGGATTTCTCTCATTTCACCCTGGTTAATGTTTTGCTGAGAGGCTTTAAAAACAGCATAACTTTCTTTTTAAAACCTTATCTACAGTGATGCCCAATCACTCTTTAGTCAGAGCGGCAGAAGTCACATCACTCTTACAGTAAATCTAAAATTTTCTCGGTTTCATTCTCACAGCTGCCTGATGATTGCTGTTAGGTTTAATCTCTGAATCTCTGCTGAACACAGATGTTGGCTTGTTGGCTAAGGGGCGTTTTTGATAAAGAGACAAATGTCAGGGGGGAGGGATACTCACACGCCGACATTACAAAAGCTGGCCCTGTTTCAAGATATTGTGTTTACTATGCTGTTCTGTGAGCCTGAGAGGAAAAGAATTGTTGCAAAGAGCAAAACACCACTCCCAAGCTCATCACAGTGACTAGTGGGACTATTATCACCTTCCACATAACCTTTTGGCCTACATCTGTGTTGCAAAGCTGGATTTCTAGGTCAGGAAGGGGGCAAAGGCAGGTTTAGGTAATGGAGAATAATGAATCCTAGTTTAATGTTTACCATGGCGACAGTGGCATCTAAAAATAAGAGAACAACTGTTTCTCTCTCGACCAGTGCTCATTACGTGGCAGAGTGGGGAGTAGTGTAGTGTTCAGACAGGCATAGCAGACATTTAAAATGTTACAACTCTACATGAAATCAGGCACAGCTTGTTTTTCTTGTGGGCTGATTAGCTCACAAGTTACACAAAAGTAACAAGTGCAGTGACTTGCATTTGGTTCGGTCTACAATTTATTACAGTAATTTGTTTTTTTCCACAGTGGTAATGTGACAGTGTGGGAATTGCTCACATTAATTAATTCCTATGTTTTTTTTAAGACAGTACTGATAATTTGTTTTCTGACCTTACAGTGAAACATTGACCATGAACATTTAAACAAGCAGATGGTCGGGACTACTACTCTCCAAGGAAATTTGTAGTACAAATTTCTACTGTACTAAACAAGCTTGTACAGTTTGAAAAATAGTTTAATTGAATGTAACATCCAACTGAAATTAAAGCACATAAACTGACACATTGAGTACAGAAAAACCTTCAGAAATTGTTAAGACCTTTTCAGAATAAAATGGTAGTACAGTGCTTCAGCTGAACAGGAAGAAGAAAGCATCAGCTTGATCAACAACAATCCAAATAAAATGAAGGTCTGTTTTTTGTCTATGTCCTTAAGATTGGCAATAGCAAGGCAACATCGTATGTCTGTGTCTCTTAAAAACTTAACAAATACAACAAATACATGCTGAAAAGAAAAGTGTTATTAATGTGGTCATACTAGAGAAAAAAGGCTCTCAAATAACTGTGTTTTAAATAGTAAAACAACAGTCACTTGTGTAGATGTTTAGCTGATTCATCCATCCACTGCTCTCTATGTTGACTTTCTGTAATAATCACCTGACTTCGTCCTTTGTTCTTGTGATAATGAAAACGGGTTCTAAATGTTCCTGTAGTATTTTTACACTTTCAGATTGATTCACCAAAAATGGATGTGTTTTTCAATTGGCTTTCGGTTAAATGTCTAATATAAAGTCTGTAAGATTTTCCCTTTTTATTCTACAACACAAAATTCATCACTCTCCCTGTATTTTTAAAACTGGTATTTGCTAACAAGCATCTAAATGAGAGTACAAAGGTTGTCAGAAACATTAAACATCACCATGCATCATCATACTCGTCTACTGACTAGTTCGCCCTTACAGCTTTGTGGTGTTTATGCTCGTGATCACTAGACCAATTCACACAAAGAGGAAAGGCTTTTTGTAGAGGAGGTAAGTGCACTAAATCAGATTACACATTGGAGGCTTAGTGAGTGTGGTGTAGTTTGTTTAGAGCCTAACAATAGGTTTTTACCTGTCACAATTGTCTCTAGGCTTAAAAATAATAAGTGTGGTGTTTATCTGTGAAGATTATCGCACTGAACAAAACGTGCAAGTATCAATTGGGTTTTTTGTTGAGGGAACCAAGGAGACGCTAATTTCTATAGGTCTAAAAAAACATGATCCCTACAGCAATCTATTCCTCTGGCCACTTGAGGGTTTTATCTCTTTAAATTTAATATAGCCCATGTTGTTTGGGGATACATGCTCAAAAGACTGATGCTGTTGTTCTTCTTGGAAAGACAGACTCAGATGAAAACACTGATATTATTCTCATGTCTGTACCATAAATGTGAAGCTACAGTGAGCAGGTGGTTATATTATCTCAGCTTAGCATAAAGACTGAAACCAGGGGAGAAGAGCTAGTCAAGCACTGTTGAAAGGCAACAAAATGTAGCTACTATCGCCTCTAAAACGCACTAATTAGCGTGGCATATATTGGTATTATATTATAAAAAGTGTATAAATGGTTGAATGTAGTTGGAACAGGACTGCAAGAAACAAAAAACAACAACTTTCATCATTTTGAAAATGACATGCGTGGCATTAAAAATGGAGCAAACAGGGAACAATCAAATCAAACAAACATATACGCTAATCTCGCAACATAGTGAAAAGAAACAAATGTGAATGCAAACACAAAAAGTCCTACACAACACAATGGACACCATTAACAATGAACAGATATCAGTAAAAAGTGAATGCTTCTATAGCTGATTTTCAATTATTTTGGAATCACGATATCACAGTGTTTGAGACTGTAAAATATTTCATTAATTTTTCAACATTGTTATTATTCTTGTGTTTTTAAGTTTAGGTTTTAAGAAAACTTGCTGTGTTTTTGTGTTTGTGTATACCTGTCAAATTAATGGTAATCACGGATTAAATAGGTCTTGCTTTGTGTATCAATATTTGCATTGAAAGGATGAGTACAAAAAATGGACAGAATAATTTAATTGGTGCATGGACTTATTGCTTCACAGAATTCTTTACATCACTCACACATTTGATAATTACCATTAAAAACTTATACTGTCATATTGTACGTCATGATTTACTTATGCTGTAAATCATGACTTATGGCCTTTCACTTCATGATATTACATAACTGTCTGCAATAATAAAAGGTCTCAGAAGGATATTAGTGATTCTGGCCCTGGAACTACTTGGCATCAGAAACATCCGATAGCCTTTGTAAACATGTGCATCTCTGTCAATAGAGGCATAGCAATAATAGGAACGGTAATAACATACATCAATATTTCAAATAATAACATACAGGCTGACAATCCTAAAATCTTGTATACTTTTGCTAAAACACATTTATTGTGGTCGTGACATGATAATTGCATAAATCTAATGCTAAGCACAGGGTAAACCAGAGCGTTCAGAGAAAAAGAATCCACTTAGAGAACCGTTTCAACAAAGTGATGAGCACGCATTATATGTGTCTGCATACCAATCTCCATGGCCAGACAAACCATTTTCATCTGTATGTTAATGCTGGGTATGTAAATAAGACATGCAGCACTAGAGGAGGAGATAGCTGTTGGGCTTGGGCTTATCATTTGCACACAATTTGATCCACTGATCTCATGGCATACACTTCACATCTGATATCTTTTACAACACATCAAATTTCAAGATGGGACACATACAGTAATAGGTAATATTTCCTCATTTTATTCATTCACTCACGCTGGGTCAGGGTTTTCGGGGCTGTTAGATTGGATGGAAGCGGAGCAAGGCACAGCAAATGCTTTCTAACAACAATGAAATCGAAGTGATGTGTTTTCTCACATATCTCCTTATTTCCTAATGCAGTGATGCTGCATTCATTCCGAGCAACTTTAATCTTGTTCTGGAAAATTCCATTAATCTTTGATGTTGCTTGCAATACAAAGAAGAAGTTGCTGAGCAGTGTAAAAAAACACTGATGCCATATTTTATGTCCCCACACTACGTTACCCACACTCAAGTGCAGAACATGCTAGTCTATTTCCCTGCTTAATGCAGCACATTCAGAGTCTATTAATGAAAAATCCCCATGTGGAATGAGTATTACTGGTGTTGCCTCGAAGACGGGTTGTCAAAGAAATCGAATCAAATGGAAGGACAGCCATTTTGTCCTTGCCATATAGATTATTTATCAATCTGACCATCCGCAGTGATGCATGCCTGCTTTTAGAGTCAGTTCACACACACAGCATCCTCACATCAACCTACCAGCTGGCCATAATTTGTTTTTCAGTTCAGGGTTGACTGACCACAAATACATTTTCTTCTTGACATTGTATTATTCAACCAAATTATATATACTATCATTAAAATGGTATTTACCATGCAAATGAAAGTCTCTGAAATCTCCACTTATGAAATATAATATAATATGAATGCCTATAAAATGTTAATCAATCGTTCAACGCACACCTCCATAACACCCTTTTGAATCTCCAACTGCCAGTGTGAAACAGCTTCAGTGATGAAAACAAAGAGAATAAAGAAAATGCGGTTGCTTGCGTATTTCCAATCTAGCTGAAATAAAGAGGATGTCTCCCCCCCCACACACACACACATATATTCTGTCTTTCACAATGATCTTAATCTTCCCCGATGAAGGCTGCCTGTTCCCACCCCTCTCTCTCACTCCTCCATTTCACATCATTTGCATGGGCAGAAAGGAGCTTGCACAAAACACATTTCAGTGCCAGGTTCCCCTCATTAAGTCACCTGTCACTTCAGGACCATTATACCAGCCTCATATTAGCACCACCTCTCCTCCCCAATAAAGCACCTGGAGGGACACTGTGAGCCTACATGCTAATGGCAGCCTACACATCTCACATCAGCCACTTCTGCTTTACACAGTAATACATCAAATCGCTCATAACGGATTGCTGCTTTTCATAATGTGCATAACATACACAATGCCAAGTGGTGTAATGTATTCTAGTCAACACAAAAATTACACCCATTGCAGTACATAATCAAACACACCAAATGTTCTCGCTGACTGTCGTGCACAGTTGAAAAAAAAAAGGGAAAAAAATCCTGCATTGCCTGCTAGGGGCATGGTAACTTATCCATCCACATGAGAACTATATCATCAAAAAAAAAAAAAAAAAACAGCATTTGTTATCTCTTGGATACAGCTACAGTAAAATGGCCTCCAGATTCTTCCTGTACATTTCAATTACATTGGACATGCAGAGATGGGTTGGAATTTGAGAAAGCTTTGCCCTGCACCACATTTGAACACAAAGTTATTGCTTTGCATTGTAGGCTTTGATTGCCATAGGGTCGAGGTGTCAAAACTGGCAAGCATGATAATGGTAATACACCTGGTGGTTTATGGGCCCTACAGTGACCCCTGTGTCTGTTAACCTTGCCTCCTCTGTCAAATAAATCCTATCCACAGAGGTTTATGGGGCTCACTTGTCAAGCCCTTCCAGTCGTATTTGGTGGGTAGGGCTGTAGCACAGACACAGTGATAAATTCTGCATCTGTTCAGTTACTACACTGTGCAGACACATTTGTTGTCTTAGAACAATGCACACAGTAAATTCACAAATCAGTAATTGGTATGATCATTCCTTTCACTCCTATCAGGAGAAGGTAAAACGAGAGACTCTGAACTCATACAGTAACTTTTCCTGCTTTTGAGTAAATTGCTGTAACTTCAACGTGTTTGAAGTCACATCGTTTAGAGAAAAATCTCAAAACCCCCGGACCTCTGTCCTCTTTTTTTTTTAAAACTGACTATCTGCAGTGTGATCATGCTAAATATCATAGTTTTATTATAGTTGGTTATTGAAACATTTGTTTCAGTAACAAGGCAGAGGTGAAATCAAATGTCTCATCAGTGTGGTAATTGCATTAAATAACAGGTTGGCTCCAGTTTTCTCCTTGACTTAGATTTTTGCTTGCCTTGTACCTCACTTGTACTTCACTTTGTACAAAAGCCAAATGACTAAATGTAAATTATGAACTGTTGGATCACAGAGTGTGGAAAAGTAAATGATATGTACAAAAATAAATTATGTTAATCTGATAAATACTAACCCCATCTTTTTTTTTTTGTTCACCTTGACCTGCTGCTTTTGATACAGTTTCCCCCCAAACTGCCGGAGAGTGTTTTTATCCATTCTTTTATCAAAGCAAACAGACAATTACTCTACATACTGTAAAATAATTTACAGAGTTCATGGGTCAGTCATAGAGCCTCTACTTTTTAATACATTAATAATCAGGAACAATTGCATTTCTTTTCATACTATGCTGATGATACTCAGGTTATTGTGGTTGTTTCTCCTGACAACACTAAACTTTTTAAACATATGTGTAACTGGATGTCACAAACCTTTTTACAGCTCAGTCAATATAGTGCACCAATTTCTCTCTCTGACACACTGATGCCTTTATTAGCCTGCAGACTGGATAGTGCCCTCTGCTCCCTGAATGTTGTTCAGGACCAGAAGGTGAGATCTTATTACACCTTTTTAAAACTCATTGCATTGGTTGGTATGTCAGTCACTTTACTGATTTTAAATTCCATTTAGTTGATTTTTTTAAGCACCTCAGGGTTTTGCAGTTTTTCTGACATGTTTCCAGTGTCATAAGTCTTTTAGTTGCGTCATACTCAGAACCATTAAAACAGTCAAAGGACCAGAGAGGGGCTAGTGTTGCTTTTAAATTCAAACTTCAAATCTGAATCTGGTCTTTGGTTCAAACGTTTTTAATTAGTAATTAATTTATTTGATCATATTCATGTTCAGTGTTGTTTATCCTGTTGTATTTTTATCCATTTATGTGGTTTTGTTGTATTTTAATTTTTGTTGTTTTTCTTCTTTTGTTTCACATTTATTATTATTTTATTCCTCGTGCATGTTAGTCTCATTTTGTTTGTTTTTTAAACTGTCGACATTTAATTTACTTTATTATGTTTAGTAGCAGCTTCTCTATCATCTGTAAAGCTCTTTGAACCACAATGCAACCCATATGAAAGGTGCTATATAGCTAGATATTGATATGATGATTGGCATAGACGTGTGTGTGAAGTGTGAATAGACGTGTGAAATCTTTGCGTTGGAAGCAAAACCTATTATACTGTATGTGTCAACGATAATATCTGTGTCCAGAGGAATGTGAGGGCCTCCATGCCAGACTGAACCCTGTCCTTTCCACTCCTCATCCCTTGTGGGTTGCGCTTGACTTCCACCGTTTTCACAGCTGCTCTCAGCAGTGCACTCCATTACACCTTAAATCACTTAAAAGATCCGAAGCACCAAAAACTCCCTCTGCAGCTAATTCACCCTGACTGTGTGGATCATCTAGAGGAAACAAGAGCAAGGAAACATTGCTTTGTCTAATTCTAGCCTAATAAAAAGCAATGCTGTCTTTGTTTTGGAACCTATTGCTGCCTTAAACGAGCAATATTAAATCAAGTCAAAAAATTATCCTGTAAGGCCTTAGCACAGTTTTCACAAATGCGGAAAATACAATACCACAGATAAGAATCTCATATTTTACACTCAGTCACCCAATTTTTGACGATCGTGGCAGGAACATTCATACAGAGGCACATTCCTCTTTGTAGGTTATCTGAAAGCAGCCACAGAGATAAGGCCCAATAAATAAGGAGGGATAAGTGGGTCTTGTCCTGTGTTTGGTGGCACAGAGCAGTAGACACACAGAGACGTGACACGCAGCTGCACAGTGCTATTGATTCTCCGCTGGTCTCCAGGCACCCTTCCCTTTCATTCAGGCTGCCTGCCAAGTGCCTCTGAACAGGAGCCCCTGCTCTCCCAATGTCTGCACGTCTGCTTAAGCACAATCAATGGGCCATCATCAGGGGAGAGAACGCACACCACTGTCTTTACTTCCACAGGGTGTGAGTCAGGGAAATTGAAAATATATGTAGTGGAAAGGCATCATGATACCATGCAGGCATAAAGCACCATTGACTATCAGAATGAAATCACATGCTTTCAAAGTCTTCGAATGGTGGTTCCAGCCAGTAGCACTCCTGCTAGTCTCTAAAGAGCTTATTTGCCACCGAATGAAAAGACTACCCCATTCATATCGGCTTTAAATAAGTATTTGTTAGACATGGATCAATTTTTCTGCATGCTGTGCGCTGAAACAAACCATCAGAATTTCCCCAGATCAGATAAGCATTTGAAGGTTACTGAAGGAGAGTAGTACACATTTTCCTCACTCTGGTGTATTCCATAGACAACGACAACGACAATTCAGCTCTACAGGGTTGCATGAGATGTGTTCCTTTTTTCAAGAAGCGTACCACCTTAAGACAATGATGGATCACGAAAAATAGTCGACTTTGTCTTTCAGTGATGGGTATTCAGCCTCTCCACCGGTGGTCCTCTATGCAGCATTCTGCACCTCTGCAAGGGTTTCAGTTCAGGTTGCAAATCTGTCAACGAGGCTGTCATGGTTCACAATGGACTGACAGAAATGTTCCCATTACCAAGGACATTTCAGTTTTGTTCTCACATGGCAGAACATCTTTTTCAAATCCATCTTAAGCAACACAAAGGGGATTCGGAGCTGAATGCGGCAATATCTCCCCAAAGATAAATAATGTACCCTCTTACACAACTCATCTTTCATCTGTGCTTTGACTCTGAATGGAAAGCAGGGCCAATGCAGCATTAGGTTTGAGGTGGCAGCTTCAATCACCAGTTCATAGACATTGCTAATTATGCTCTCGTTGGTCATTTTGAGGGTGAGTGGTCGTTCGACTGGTATTGAATGAGCGCAGGAGGATGGAAAATCTACTAGCCCAGTGTCACTGCAGCATGAGAGCAGATAGAAAAGAGGCTGGCTCTCTGTTAATTACGATAATATTAATGCTAATAATAAATGTTGCCTGCAGATCTAAAGGGCAGGTGCAGAGTGGCTGCATCACTGCAGATATGAGTACGGACAAAAACAAGACATGAAAAGTCAACCATAAAATTCAGCCTGTTTGCGTTATGTACTACGGATACTCCTCAATCAGTCAAACGAAAAAATATATGTTTAAACTGTATGATCCCAGAATTATGCCTGACACATCTCAAGCACACACTTGCAGCCATGAATACACACCAAGCGTGGACACACACACACACACACATACAAGTACACACAGCCTGTGGCTTTTTCCCCACTATGTTTGATCTGTGCTGTTATGACTTTGAAATTAAAAGACAACATTATTTCAACAGGACCTCATTTCTGTGTCATCCGTGCAGAGCAGACCGTGAGCACTAACATTGACTGAGTGGCTGTTCAGTCTCACAGGAGCAGCAGTGAGTAAAGAAGCAGCCAGGATATTTTTACACACAAATTAGGAACTGTCTATTATGCTCCTTTGTGTAACTAACTACGAAGTAATCTCACGTCAAGCAGCCAAACGCCGCATTAACAAATAAAACCCAAATAGCAGCCAGCCGCTCACTGACACAACTTTTCAGCACCGTGGAAAGCACACCGCCCCCGACTTCTGAGCCTGAGTGAATAATAGTAATAATAATAATAATAATAATAACCCACGCCGAGCGGCTGAGCGGTTGAGTGCTCTCATCAATACAAATTAATTTGATGTAATCGTCTTACCGCGTTTAATTATTATGTGCCACATAAGCACAAAGTACAACTGATGTTGTGGCATGAAATTAAGAGTTCAAATATTTACTGTACCTCGCTGAAAGAAAGAGACAGGATCTGAGAGAAAAGGAATGAGAGACAGAGGGGAGGGGGTGTAAGGAGAGGAAAAGTATGCGTGCGTGCGTGTGTGTGTGTGTGTGTGCCTTTAATGTAATCATTGCACTTGTGCCTCAGTTTGGCAGAAAGTAAAATCTTGGCCAGTTGCTGTATGAGCCTCTCTTTCTTTTAGTCCTATACGAGCTCTTCTTCTTCTGTATTGTAGTATAAAAACAAAGACTCGTCTGTCGTGTGTTTGAGTTCATTGCACTAACCTTTTCATGAGAGACTTTGAAAACATTTGCCTAACCTCTGGATAAAGGCTGTTTGTAAGGTGCACGCTCGCTGATTGGTAGTGAATGGCGCACAGAAACCTTCACAAAGCGGGTCGTTCGCGAGGCCCCCAACAAACCCAGTAAATGCACACCTGTGGCCTCACGACAATTAGTTCAAACAAAAGCCACAGATTTCTGCTAATTAGGTTGTGTGTCGCTCATCAAGCTAATTTAACGGCTCCACAGGAATTGGAAAAACAACAAAAAATATTTTTAGTAAATTGTTTTTTTATAATGAGGCAACTTCTGGGTGTTTCATGAAGGTAATAAACCAGGTGATGCGTGATTTGAGGTGTACTGAAAAGCTTAAGGGGATTTATGAACTTATCCACCCACCCCAGTGTTGTCATGGTGACGATGGTGTACCAAAACGCCGCGGGGATACTGGTAAACTTGCTGGCCGTGGAGCCTTTCTCTGCATAAAACATGACCGTGGCAAAGATAATGATGGCCATGGTGAGGGAGAATAGTAGGAAGCCCAACTCGGAGGCGCAGCTCTTCAAGGTGTAGCCCAGGATGCGCAGCCCTGCGGAGTGCCGGGAGAACTTGAAAATCCGAAAGACCCGGAAGACTCTCAGCGTGACGAAAGCACCGCTCACCTGGTCATTGTCGGTCATGACCAGGCCGATATAGTAAGGCATGATGGCGACTACGTCAATGACGCTCATCACACTTTTCATGAACTTGTATCGGCTGGGAGCTGCGATTAAACGGAGGAGATACTCAACTGTGAATATCATGACGCACGCAGTGTCTAAACAAAAGAAGGCCAGCGCGTAACGGTCTCCACATGAAATCTCCTTTGACCTGTTGGGCAAAGTCCCACACGGAACCGTCTCCACCACGTTGGCCATCACTGATATGGCAATGAAGAAGCCCGTGACATAATAGAAGACCAGAGCTAAGGTGCTGGTGTGAGGATTTTCAAAAGCCCGCCACAGGTACTCCCGGGACGTCAGATTTACCGGCGTGACGTCATTGCTCATGTCCATCTCCTCGTCATCTTGAAGCCTTTCTGCATTTTCGCGCCTCCGGTCCTTGTACTCCTCATAACAGCAGTCCCCAATGATTTCGGGGATTATACCAAAGAACGCGAGCTCCTCGTCGTACGCGGCTATGCACTCTTGGCGCGGATAGTGTAGTTTCCCCGTGCGGTAAAAATTGAGGATGTGTCTAAAGATGTCAGGATCGCGGTCAAAAAAGTACTCATTTGTCTCCTCGTGAAAAAAGAAGTCTCTCTCCGTGCTCCCCAGCAAAGTGTCCGGGTACCTCTCCAAAGTGGTTCGCCAGGTTTGAAACTTGGTCCCGCTCACGTTGAGGATGATTAGTCCGTCCTGGGCTTTCTTCTTGTCTTGGGGAGGGATGGGCATCGGGGTGCTCGCCACGGGCATCCATCCTATGGCCGCCGCTCGAGCGAAGGGGAGCCATGCCGCTACACCTGCTGCCATGCTGACCTATAATGTTTAATACGACCCGGCTCCGGTTATCACAGTGCTATGGCTCAGGGATGAATTGCATCTGCAAGAAGAAGAACAGATAGAGACACTGATGGTCAGGCGCAAGAAGCACCCGGGTTTAACAGAATGTCATAAGAAAACACACAAAGCAATTTATTTATACTCATACTGCGCATAGTACTGATAAGTACAGGGTCACTCTCAAGCCTTGAACCACAGTGTAACTGTTCAGTTACGGAAGCTCACTTTGCGGCAGAATATAGGCTAAATTGGATTTCGAAAACGTCCCCAATCAGTAAGAAGGACGTTTTCCCCATGTGAAAATCCGAGTAAAGGAACCCCCCACATACCTTAGGAAAGGTTGGTCTTTAAACTGCATCCACTGCGAGTTCAATAGAATCCCGATCCTCGGAAGAGAATACTTGCGATTCCGCCACCCATCTATCTGTCACTGCAGCCAGACGATAAAGGAAAACAGTACAAATACGTCGCATCAACAAGTTAAACAATTCAAGCGGCAGTTTCTCAGCCGCCTGAGTGGTCATTCGTCCAATTGCGACCCCTTTTTCCTCTCTTCTAACCATCCGCAAAGCAACGGTGCTCAGTTGCATGCGTTTTTTCTCCCGTTGCAGCTACTCCTCAATAAAGTCCTGTTCCTCCCGTCGACTGCAAGACCACCCCCCCTTCTCATCACCAAGCCCTGACTGTGGAGAGAGGAGAGAAAATTACATGCAGAGAGAGGAGTGGTCCTATCTGCACCCAGAAATTCCTCTGCCGCCGCACCATGGGGGGGAACTAATCAATGCGTAATGGTTGTCTAAGTAGGCGGAATATCCAAAGCGTCAAGTTAACGCTTGTGTTAGTGTGTTTCCTCCCGCTGCAAACCGTGGACCCTCACAATTCCTATCAGTTAAGTCACACTGCCGTTAATGCCATTGCATGTTTTAAACAAGGTGGTTTGTTTTCCGTGGAGGTCGCGGTGTTCTTGTTTTTTTTTTCTAGCGACATTAGCGCATGAAGTCCCTCGAAGTTTTCCTCCTTTTTGTCTTTAGAAATACACATATTACAAAAAAGAGAGAAGGGAAAAGTGACAATACGGTTGATATTATGCATGAAAACTCTACTGCTACATTTATTGATTCCATTTAGGCTCATAACTGTAGTGAGAAATATAACTATAATAAATATACTGATTTAAAATGTGCCTCAAATCATGATCAACATCTTTTATTGCACCCTTTGGTGATGCTGTTCAAGGGAGTTACACGGTTTAAAAGGTCAACATTATTGGGCTACACTGCTCTACTGACATTTTCCAAAATAACCATAATCAATGAAATGTCTCTTGTGTTCCATAACACAGCACAGGCATCTCCTAGGGGATACGAGACAGCTGCGTCCATTGTGAAGCATGTGTTGCGACGTGAACCATATTTGGCTTCAGATCTACCTATTAGGACAGACAGAGAAAGTTCCCGCTGAGCCTTGAGCAGATTTGACGTCTGCGTTTTCACAGCTTTTGTTTTTCAGCACCACGGACAGAGCCTGAGCGCTCAACATCTCTACAGATGTCAGTGAACTGGCGTGTTTCGCACTGCAAACAGCTGTTGATCTTCTACAGCTTCCGCTAAGCACAAGGGTTTAGAGTCACGCTTAAATACACACAGCTGCCGAGCTTTGAGAAAGTGGCTGGTCTCCGCGACTATTAACCCGGACTCAACCGTGATGAGGTGTGGTTTCGTTTTCTTTAGACATTTTGCTGCAGCTGTTGCTCTTCTCAATACTTATTTGCAACAAGTGGGTATAACATGGCTTGGTGTCGTGCTCAGGGACAGTTTGACAGTATAAGTGGCTGTTGATGGACACACTAGAAGTTGCTTTCGTCAGACTTGTGGCATTTTGCTTTTTAGAACTTCAGCCAGTTTGCTTCATTCACACCCAGCCTCAGGCCCCCTCTGGCACAATGCTGAGTTTTGTAGGATGAATGCACAGGAGCGTCAGAAGTCCCATTAGTGTATGCTGAGCATGTCAGAGCGCACTCAGTGTTCAGTTTGAGCAGGCAGGCCCAGGGGCTATGTATTCATCAGGGCATTTAAATATTCCAGCGGTTGCCAAATGGCACCAACCACATTCATCCCAGCTGAGCTGGATGCCAGATTAGCTGCAAGCTTGTCTCAGCACAGATAGCCACTGTGTTGTCATTTAAAATGTGGTGAAAGTGGTTACTTAGCATTTACATATCCCATCATTTAAGTGCAGTGAAGGTAGATGTTCTGAATTTTAGATATTTCAACAAAATATGGGGATGTGTTTTTGCATAGTATGTGTGGGTGTGTGACAAAGTTGAAAAATGTTTGGTTTTGCAATATTTGAACAAGTGAAAAAGTACCCTGTCCTGCAGTTTGCTACTGTGAAAAGACTAGTATGGACTGGTCATTTTCTATGCTATTGTGTCTGTGTTTACGGATTTACTCTTTGGATTGAGTAATTAGCCGGTGTCCTTAACAAGGTTGAACGACTCATCCTAGGTATTTTGTATGGGCATTAGTTCATAGATAAAGACAACAAATTTCAATGTGCAACTAATGTATGTATGTAGAACATGCTGTTGTTATGGTGTTCACCGGCTTCGAGTAATAGTAATCCATAATCAGACTCTTGTCCTGTCCTGCCAAATAGTGCCTGCTGACATTTTAAACTTGTACCACTGAAGTGATGCTGAAGCCTTTGGGATTAAGTTGTGTAACAGGATACAACGTGTAAACAGGACCTTAAGTGTTCTCAGTGTTGTAATGCAGTCTCACAAACACACACACACACACACACACACACACACACACACACACACACACAAAAGAACACAAACACACACTCACACACACACTGTCTTTCTGACATAGTGACATGTAAGCTACACACTAACAACCATCCTTTTAATTTTTTCCGAAGACAGTTACAGCCCGTACACTGATGCAGTCCACACTGCAGCCTGTTTTCTGTATTCTATATTTAGTCAGGTCTACCTCTGTGATTGAGATGATTAAACAGATGAGTCCCCTTCAGTGGAGAGATGCCAGTGTTTTTTAAGGAAAAAATGAAGGGGCAGCTGCCCGTTTATTCGGGTCTTTAAGATAGAAACTCAAAATACTGGACATTTACGAGGGAATTTTGTTATTTAAGTCAGTGACTGAATGAATTGTCTTTAGCACAAATATTTGCTTCAATGACTTCAATAGCTTTAAAGACAATCACCACACAGGGACCATACTAGGAAAGAAGTCAAGTTTAACCTCATTCTATGCTTTATTTATGGAGCATTTCAAAGAGATGCAAAGTTCATGACATGTGATAAAAGGTTAATAAATAAGTCAATAAAACGAGCAGTACAATTCCAGAAAAGGAGAAAAAGCTTAAAGGCAAATAAAGCAGGCAAATCACACATACAAAAGTACCTGAAATCATGGTTTGTTTTATGACATGCCGCTAATGAAGTCATGAATTGTCCCCATCACCTGTGAGCACGATGAAATGCTGGCGTCCTCAGGTGAACAGCCTGCAGCCACAGAACCCATCTCCCACCACGTCACCTCCCTCTGCTGCCTCTGCCTTTCCTTCATTCTAATGAGTTATTGACCCCCTGCGGATGTGTGGAATAGAGCTGGTCCTCTTGGTTCTTTATTGCATATGGCAGCTGGTGGATCTGCGTCTTTGTCCATGTCCATGTGTATGGGTACACAAGCACGCACTCATGTGTAAGGACATTTATATTATGTATGTTCTCATGTTTGAATAATGCACTCCAGGGAAGGGACTTTCCAGGAGTGGGGTGCTGATGGTTGTGCTGGGGACTATATAAGTATTTTTCATCCCTGTCAGGATTGTTGAGATAATCTGTAAGTTAACAACTGCTGGAGGACAGAAAGCTACAAATAGGACACGTAGGCATGTTGGGTTCACAGCACTTGTAATGCTACATGTATTTTTTAGCATGAAGTAGTAATAGTAATGCCTATAACTTTACTTTCTGCTGCCACTGGAGCAAATCAAATTCTTAAATTGTGCAGTATGTGGTTAGTAACAATACAGGCCGGCAAACACACAAATGTGTTGTTGAAATACAGTCTTAGTGATTAAATCACTTTCAAATGTATATACAGTGAATTCTAGATGGGAGACAATGAGATGGGGACAAGTGTTCCACCCACTAGCACATTTTTAATTGTTTTTCACCTCGACCCTTCTTACTGTGTCTTTAGGGAAAGTAGCTCTTGTCATCTGGCGAAGAGGTGTAGAAGGGATTAGAAGAGAAAGGGAGGCGTCTGTCACTAAGAGTGCTTGTGCCTGTAGCTCGGGCACATAACACTGCAGCAAGTGTCTGGGGCTTTGAGAACGCTTCGAGTACAGTACATCACTGCAGGTTCAGCCGTGAGCCTCGTAAGTACCACCGCAGAAGGGCACATCAGTTGGAAAATGTAATATATGGCCATGAAACTAGACTGAACCATACTTTTCCTTACCTTGGCTTGTCAGTTCAACCTTGTAGCATTTTTCTTGGCCTTGTAGCAGTGCAGAAAAATACAGGTGTGCGTTAATCTCGTAGTGTCTAATTAAAAGCCAAACGCAGCATGGCAACTGACTGGCAAAGCCTTTTAGAAATAGTAATTCTTTTTCAAGGACGTTACATTGTTTACTCGACTCATCTGTTGAACACAATCACCACTGCAGAGGGACTGAGCAGATGCTATGTGAACATCTAAGCACTAAACTTTTTACAGGTTCACACTATCTGTGAAGCCTTAGCCCTGAGATTCAAATAAAGCTTTATTTCACCTCCATGTTCCACTTGCTTCTGTGCAACGTGAAAGTCTAAGTAAAGATGGAAATTAGCTGTAGGAGTTCAGCTCGGGATCGGATCAGACATTAACCAGCACATTCAGAGTTCATCGCTCATCATTGGCTTGCATAAATTTGTATGACGGTAATGTTGGAGCACATGGGACTGCATCCAAGATAGAAAAAATATGATCTAATCTACTTCAGCACTGAAATCATATTGGTTTGACAGATGTGAGGTACCGTTTCATTGGATTGCGCTCAGAGTTTCATTGCCATTTCACCTGATTGATACTTAAATGTCACTGGCTTTCAAATGCTTGGCTCCAACGTGGATATTCAGTCTATTTTTTGGATAAGCTTTCTGTTGTCTCTTTAGGTTATCCAACTGGTGTGATGGTCCATAAATCGCCACAATTTTTGGTCATTTGTGTTTTCTACACACTCCACTTTGTAATCCCTAAAGATATATTGTACTTCTATTTAAGCATTCAACACTTCGCCAGAGGGCCTTTCAGGACACAGGGATAAGCTTTAATTCCTTCATCACTATTATCACAAGCAAGTGACTGTGAAGCAAAGGGTCAAGAGGGGAGATCAGACTTGGTGTCATGGTTGTTTGTTTGGGCAGTGGCAGTGTGGGCTTCTCCTGACGTCATTTGTCGGAACTTGGCATTGGTTGTCCTGTCCAGTGACATTTGCTTTCCCACCATGTGGGCCTTGTACTTTAAGGCCAGATGGCAGCTGATGCCTCCAAAGCAGACAACACAAAAAACACTCATGCAAGCCTATTGCCCCCCACCCCCCATCCCCCAAAACACACACGCACAGGCATTTACATAAGTTCTCATACACACATAGACACACTGCTAACAGTCAAGTTTCCCTTCACTCAGCAGACAGAGAGAAGAGGGGAGGGGGTGGGGGTGGGGGGTGGGGGGCAAAGCAACAGATCGATTTGTCACCCAAAATAATTTATAAAGTCCTGATAGAATGCCAGAAAGTAAACTTGGGGAAAAGTGGATGTATTATGATTGGAGCTGGGAGGATCGATGCTTTCCCCTCTCTGAGAGGCTCAGCTTGTTTGTTCAGGGTGAAATATCATCATGAAGGCACAGCACACATCTCTTCTACCTCCCCTTTATCTGGATTGCAAAATTTGTTTCTCTTCTGTTCAGTGTCTCATGTCCCCTCCTTCTTTGCCTTAGTCCTGTAAGAAGAAATCGTTAGTCATATGTGAATACCATTCTGCTGAACAGCCACCGAACTGAGATTTGTTATTGAACCAGACACCTTGTGATGTAGTCCAGAGGCACAGAGAGACAAGAGTTGAAAAGCAAGCTGAACAGTTTGTGGGGTATATATAAGTGTGGCCTATTAACCCTGCTAGGAGGAGGCAAATCAATTTACCCCCTCTGAACGTTTTATCAATCATGAGCATCACAGCTTGGAGGAAGACTAAATGAAGGGAGGCTTTCTCTAAATACATCATATCAGTAAACTGTGATAAGCATCAGCACTTTAATCTAAAGCTCCTTTGAGCTGCTTTTGTAAAATCATTTCTGCTCTACTAGAAAGCACAGAAAGCACAGAGTCACAGGAAATTACAGGGATAGAGAGGCGATGACAGGGAATGCGCATGGTGATCCATTTCCACATTCACATCCCACTGCTTTTGTCATGTAACTCACCAGATTATAATTGAACAAATATTTTCTGTTGGGAATTGAGCCCAAGCAATTCCAAATTTGACCAAATGACTGCACACAACATCACAAAGGGTGGTGGTGGTGGTGGAGCTGGGGCGGCATGTTTCTGACAGTGACAGTTAATGGAGCAATTTCACATTTTGGGAAATATTTGCTTTGTGTCAGAAAATTTGAAAGGTTAACACGACGGTCATATCTGCATGTTGAATGGTAAACTACATCCAGCATCCTCTTAGCTTAACATAGACTGCAAACTAACAAAGGTAATTAGCCTGGCTCTGCCCAAAAATAACCAAATCTGCCCACTAGCTTCTCTGAAGCTCACTAATTTACACCCTGTATCTTTTTGTGTAATCCATACAAAAAAATACATTGAAAAAACAGGCAATTCGCTGGTTTTACAGCTCTAGAGTTGGCTATTGCTTCAAGGTGATTTCTGGTATTGGAGCAATAACTTGTTGGGGTCTCTTCTGGTTGCTTAGCAACTGCTTTGAGCCAAGACATAGTTTGGCCCATAACCCCTTGTGAAAAGGTGCACTGTCATTTTTTTCATTCAGTTTTGTTCGAGCTGCAGTTAGGCTACTTGTTTTCCCGTTTCCAGTGCTTATGCTAAGCTGAGCTAACAAGTGCTGGCTGCATCTGTGGGTTTTGAGGCACCTGAATATCTTTGGCAGCTATTTTCAAAGTATAACAATAATGAGGAAACCTTGGAATCAGAATCTTTAACAATGAGAGTGTACAAGATGAAGAGACTAGTGTAGATAGGCTATGTGTCATAAACACAATTAAAATTCCATTGAGCAGACGGTTGTCTTAACTTTTAAAGGAAATCTTTACATGGAACAGCTTGATACAAAGATAATGATGTATTTCAGTCTTGCAGTAAGAGTAATACAGCAAATGAATGGGCGAGCTGCAATGAATAACGAGATAACCTGCCTGTTACAGATAAAGGGGAGGTGTTGAGGTCATCCACTCCAGAGCAGCTGCTATTGGATGGCAGTTCAATTTAAGAGGGGGTGGACCATCTTTTGAGAGTTTTGTAATTAATCGAACTCCCCTTTTTAAACTACACTATTTCACATTCAATTTTATCTGCTTGTCTCCCACGTGCAAAACCCTTGTGTGATGTGAGCCCATATCTTAATTACTCTCAGATCACTGATACCCCCCCCACCCCCCCAACACACACATAGTCCCAGTATCTCTTGAAGAGACAGAAAATCATTTTACAGCTGAGCAGATAAGTCCCCGTGCTCCCTTTTACAGCCCCCCTAGCCTAAGCACATCTGACAGTGTTGTAATGACAGACAGGCAGCAAAGGGCCTTGTTCTGATAATTCCTCAGCTACATAGTAGTAATGAGCCCCCCACACCCATGATGGATTTTAAATTGAGCCACTGCAAAAATATTATAATTTCAAAGCAGACATACATCATTAATATGTTATTAATGGCAAGGGCTGCTGGAACTGTGCTGCGGCTGTATACGTTTTTCAAGTTGAGTGAAGGATCATTATCAAACGTCTATTTGGGCCTGGGTATGTGCATTCGTGAGCATTTTCTGGACATGTGTCCTGCTTTATTACCAGCCTGAACTAAGGCCAATAACCGCTGAGCCTAATTTGATTTTCTACAGTGGAGTCACAGTTTGTGGTTCACTCTACTGTATTTCAAGTGCATATCGGTCACCCAAAGCATTCAAGATGTCATGTGACTGGTTTTTCACTCTTTTCCTTTGTGTCTGGTGCTCAGCTCCCTTTTAAAACGATCAGAGAAGCACCACCAAAAGTTAATCCATAGAAGTATTAGTGTGTCTTTTAAAGAGTATAAAGTCAAGTAAAATTTTCTGCACTCACAGGAGTGACTGCGGTGGCAGGAAAAGGCATGTGTTTAGACTCATGAATATCTAAATGGTAAAAAAAAAAAAAAAAAAGAGAGAGCATTATTGAAATGGGAGGAAAGAAACTGTTACAATTGGACTCTAGCTCAGACTACACAGTGAGGTGCCTGAAGCTGCTTGTCAGATATTATGATGGCGAGTAGCACGTGCAAGCTTTAGATTGACAGTTCCACTGTGTATTTCAATGCAAAATAATTATAAATCTTTTGCTCTAAAAATAAACCTGCTGTATTAAAGTGCAACATTTTGATATGCTAAGCTTCTTTATCTGCAATAGAAAAAATGCCAGAGGGCAATGCTGGGACTTTGAGTGTAGCTCAGGGGCTACGCTGACGGCACAAGCATGTGGTTAAATTAAACAAGAGACTGAAATAAACACAAGGTGAGCGACTCAAACGGAACTGCTGATATTAAATAGATTTCAACTTTCTGAAGTGCAGAAAAGCACTTGCACTTCACTGTGCCTTGGTGTGCCTCCTCTCAAAATTACACTGGTAACATCACATTCTATTACAATTTAAGGTTCTCGTTATGATTGGGCTCAATAGCACAAGCATCAACATCATTAGAGCAAGTATTACTGCATAAAGCAACACAAATATTCACCTGCAGCAGTTTGGATTTTCCCACCGGCAGATGAATCAGCACGCAGTTGTCTAATCACCTCCTTTCACTCTTTCAGCTTGTTACCGGCTAATCATGCTCATTTAAATGGCTCACATGTGTAATTACAGCCGTCAAGCAGTCCCAGGCCTAACGGGTCAGCCTGCTCAGAGGGCCAAGCCATTACCGAGACGTTAAGTTATGATTGTAGCTGTAGGCCAGCTGTAGTAATATAACCCCAGGGAACAAATGCCAGCCTTTCTCATTGGGAAAATAAAGCGTTTGTTGAACATAGAATGAGGTGTGTGGTGTGTAGCTTCAATTAGCATAAATGACCATAACTCATTTATAGCTCATCAGTGGTGGCTGTTTACAAATCAGACAATGTCAGTGAAACCCAGCAGGCCCTAATGATGGGAACAGTGACTCTGTGCTCATGGTTTTCTTCTAACAGCAGAAAAAGTCTTAATTGTGTTGGTAAAAGCTTGTCATGATTATGATGAAGCAAGGCTCGTTTTTGTTTTTGTGAGGCTGCACGAATGACAGAGGGAGGGAGGAGGGGCAGAGATAGTCACGTCTTTGGAAGTGTCTGTACTTACCGTACAAAGAAGGTTCTTATTTGGGATGCGAAGAGTGCAGTGACACTCAGAGGATTAGCCGCAGCGTTTTCCATAAAGCGAGAGCGCTCTCAGGACACCTTCAAGTCTTTCTCACTTTTCCTTTAACTCCCTGTTTCTTCCTCTACCTTTTCTTTTACTCCATCGCCACACTCCCAGGAGGTGAGAGAAGTAAGCCCCGAACTGCTGGAAGAGAGGCAGAAAAAGAAGTGCAAAGAGGGTGAACATAAATTCACAGGATGTTTTACTAAGATGTTTGTGTGCTGGCTGCTGTACACAGATAGACATCTGGGGACGTCATGGTTCCTGCCCACAATAAACCAATGTTAAAAAAGCAATGCAGATCTGCAGCTGGATTGAACCAGTGTTATGGCTGGTTTATGGACTGTGCCATCCAATCAGAGCTCTAATTAAGCAAGAGCGGTTTGGGAACAGTAAGAACATAGCACCTCATAGCCCTCAAGATTATATTGTTGTTTACTAGAGCCAAAAGACTTTGCACTGTGTGACTGTTGCAGCGTCATGTTGACATGGCTGTTTTATTAAGAGCAAATGTTTTTTTCAGCACCTTCTCTGCCTTAAAGGGTCTTGGTGAGGTGCACCCAGGAGGCTGTACATTCTATTTCATTTCTATTTGAAAAACAGTGCAGTGGAAATGACAAATGCGTGGAGGGCTATTGAGAAGCCTTCAGGGCAGTAATGTAAATAACGGAAATTAATCATCCTCCCCAAAGAGGGAGAAACACGCCTCACAGTCACAACAAAGGTCACAAATCTGGGCTACGCCTCCACATCTTCCAAACAAGAAATGACAGACTTCTGACACGCAACTAATGTTTGACAGTGTGGTCTGTGAGTTTTTGCATTTTCATCTTTGTGTGAGACTGTGTACAACTGTCTCTCCTGTAGGGTTTTCTTTTGTTTTGTTTTTTTGTTGTTGTTGTTGTTGTTTTTGGTTGGATCTGCTTTTGAATTTCTTTGTTTCTTTCAAGTGTGTGTATATGTGTGTGTGGTGTGTGTGTTTCTGTGTCCAAATGCATATGTACATGCACGCCTCTATTGTCTGTCTGAGTGAGTGTTTGGTTGCAGATTTGCAGGATACCTTTTTTTCTAAGGCTAGACCATCTACTTTTAGCTGACAGCAAATAGTTGGGCAGAACCAATTTAATCTTGTTTTTTCAGCTCAGGATGACATACGGGAGAATAAAGTGGTGAAGCTTGTCCTAACTCTCCTGGTGGAGGCAGTCACTATGGGCAGCCATGCACTGAGGAATAGATGGTAATTGCAATGTGTTGATTTGAACTTTATAGGCATCATGGGAAGCTATGGCAACACAGTGCAGTATTACACTGGGCAAAGACGTACTGCAACCCTCTCATAGCTACACTAACAGCTTCGAGGGAAACTAATTTGCAGCTCGGGAAAATACTACCTGACAGATCGATTCACCAGTTGTACCCACAATTAATGGACGATTCACACTCGTGGAAAAAAGAATCCTCTGGGTAGCTTTGGCACAGGAGAACGGGAGAACAAATGTTGCTCTCCCACATCTCATAAATGTCACAATTAAAACCAATCACAAGTCTTATGTACATTACAATGCCTCTCAGGGGACAGCTTGACATTTGGACAATCATGTTGAGTTTCTCATCACAAATAAGTTGGATTTTATGTACCCTGAAGAGCTTGCGCATTGCAGCATTATTTGACTCATTTGGGGAGAAAAAGCAATTGCATCGGAAATAAAGCACAGCAGACTGTTGCACACATATTCATAGCAGCAAGAGCCAATGAAATAGTTTTTTTTCAATGACAACGATCTATACATAGAGTTGGTCTGAGCTCTGAAGTGTTGCTGGTGAAGAGCATATACCAGCTGTCAGTGTGTGGAAAGAGAAGAAAATAGCTTTCATCAGGGAGGGGAGAAGACTGTCGGGCCACGGGGAGGCAGAGACTGAATCAGTAATACATTTCAAATAAATTCACATGAGTAAACTGGAATTTGACTGCAGGAATCCAGAGTTGTATGTACAGTAAGGTAACCAAACTGCTCATCCTCCCCAGAGAATCTGCAGATGAACAGCTACGAACAACAAATCCTTTCAGCTCCTAGAATTCTGCAGCATCCAAAGCAGATTAATAGTAGGCTTGCACCAAGTAGTCAATGGAAATATATCAGCCTCCCAATTGTTTTACATAACACCAGGGTGGATCTGACTGAACCAATGTTGACTCTGACTTCATCCATTTTGGAAAGGCTGAAACTGGGTAGCTTAATCATTGCCCTGTTGCTTATGTTTTCTTGTTGATGGACAAAATTATGGGATTTGACTAAGAGGATTAAAATGACAGCAGTTAATGAGACACAGCTGGGACTGGATCACAACAGACAAAGTGTATCCCTTTCCCACCTCCCCCATTGGAGTTACAAATCCATAAGCACATAAACAGATAGCGCATGCACACATGGGCATACACATCAGCACACAAGCACATATGTTCTCTCTGTTTCCAGTGCTTTCTCTCTCTAACACAAACCTAGAGGCCAAGAGACAAGCTGCCACTCACTTCCATATAATGCTTATTACACAGGGTTTATTATCCTATTCAAATGAACCAGATTAATTCATGTCTTTTCTGTTGGATTTGAAGTGTTTAGCCTGACAGGACACACTGGGAATAATAGCATAATTGCAAGCTCTCCCTAACCCCTCCTCAATTAAGTAAAATAAAGTTCCTTATGTTAGTTATAGGGAGAGGGGCAAAATATGCACATGAGAATGAGGCATTGGTTGTTGTAAAGTGAATTCAAGGTTGATCCACATTACATTACCAAACTGAACCACGTTATTATAGGTTATAAAGTTATACTACGAGCTACTAGAAACTAAACCAAATAACAACATCGTTCTCTTCATTCTGACGTGGAGTTAATACCGATACCTTACGCAGAATTCATGTATTTTTGGCCAATTCTTTATGACATGGCAAGAAGCCATAAACATGAAACCGGCATATTGTCACCCTATAAAATTGATATAGTGAACACGTTGGCAAATAGCTTGCCACTTTCTCTGTGGGCTTTTCACTGTAAATGATGCCATATCATTTGTTAATTGTTGCAGAATTAAAGACTGGAACCTTGATTCAAAAACCATGAGCAAAATTAAAGGATAACTAATAATAAGGTTTTTAAAACTGCTGTATTTCTCTTAGAAGTGGGTATATAGCTACTGCTAATTTTGCTATCATTTCCTCTGTTACAGAGATTGTGGGAACAAGAAATCATGTTTATTGGCAGATATCAAGGCAACTGAATATCTTCAGGGAGTGCTCAGAATAAATGCGATTTCATTGAGATAATTTTTAATGCTTATCTCTGAGTCAGAATGAAATCAAATGTGAGATTTAACCGTAGACTCTAAAAATAACAGCATAAGAAAATACGTCTGGCAGCTCCCAAGCTGATATTATCACTTGGTCATATCCTTTTGCCAACACCAGTTTGTTTCCCTGTGAGGATATGAACCGGTAGGTGCACTCCAAAACACGCTCAGCACAGAGGGTGGAGGTGGTTTCTGTCCCATTTCAAATGAGCACATTAAATAACATATGCTGCTTGTGGCCTTCTGACAGGGTAAATTGAGGCAAATCAAAATAAATAGACAGTCTGAGAAAAGTGCAAAAATAATAAACATAACCTGTTATATAGTTTTGGAGACATTTAAATGGAAGTATTTTGTTGAATTTCACATTTCGATTTTTGAATAGAAATATTTTGTTGAACTTCATTTTAATTGACCATTGTGTAAAATCAGGATGAAATAACAGGCAAATATAACATCACATTTGACATGGGGGAGGCCTAGCGCTTTATGGGATTATTTTAATAAAAAACTATTTCCTTGGTGTCCCTCAAATGCAATGATGTGCTAAACAAGGACATCAGTTGTGTAACAGGTGTCCTGAGTTGTCTTTCCGGATGCCGAAAGACCCTGTGCTTCTGTGCTTCTGCCTCACGCCATCTGATATAGCTCCTTCTGTGTACTCTGCTTCATTAATTCAAAAGAGTCTCTATCTTCCTCCTCTTTTAAGTTTACTAAGTACAGCTACAAAAGTTTGCGCCACACACAGGCTGTAGGCTGTAAACAAACCGGCGTTCGCACAAGGATGTGAAGGTGTGATCACAACGGAAGTGTTTTTTCTGTACTGTTAACTGTGGAGGCTAGCTCAGATTGCTAAATTTTGATTTTGTTCGGACTTTTCAGCTGAAATCACATTTACTCTGAGTGCTCTCAGAAACTAACTGGTTGCAACGATATCTGCTGTTCAACACAATTTGTCCAAATACAAAATGTAGTGATACAAACTTAACACCATACCCATTTTAAAATGAAAAAAACAAAAACAAAGTGCAGGTCAATCACCAAAATTTTAAATAAAGAATAGAAGCCTTCCCTGATTTTGATATTGATTGATGTGGCTTTTAATACACTTGCAAGTAAATGCTGCTAATTCAAAGTAGTCACTGTTTACTTCTAAGTCAGGGTTAAGGTCGGGGCTCAGCTTTAGGGTTTAATGGTCAGGGGCTTGAATATTTATTTACATCAATAAAGGGGCCAATTTAAAAATAGTTTTCCTAACAAAAAATTCTTGAGGGATCAGCACCGGGATGATATACACTGTGGTGTCTAAATTAGCATTGACATTCATGGGCATGTTGTCTGTGTAAGCAGCCTGCATTACTCCTCACACACGCTCAAGACAGACAACAAGCTTTTCAACAATTAAATACATGGGGTCTATGAGGAGCCTATATGATACTAATGTGGCCTGAACCTCCATGATAATGTAATAGACATGTTGACATAGAAGCTTCTAGTTTAAAGATTCTAATAATGTAAGCAACACATTATTAATCATGGCTGGGAGCAGATCAGGAAGACAGAGTGGTTGCAACACATGCATTCAAAAGCAGTCTGAAAGAAACTTTGGTTGTGTGCCAGATAAACTCAAAAAGGGTGACTATAACAATCAAACTTTGATAAAGCTCAGTCTGGCTTTCCTTGAGGTGCATGCAACAAACTGAGCCGTGCTAGAGAGAAAGGACAAAAAATGCAGAGAAGGATTGGAAATCAGAGTGAGAGAACAGCAGCAAAGCCATGGCTGTGAATTTCAGATACATGGTATGATGTGGGCTTGAGGAGTAAGCTACCAAGCTCAGAGGGATAACCTGTCCTTTCACAGCTTTCGTATGGTCAACACTACAGGACGGACATGGCATCTCACCAGGCAATGCCATGCCTGCTTGTATTAAGATTCAGAATTAAGTCCAGCACTTGTTTAGACTGTAAACAGTCAATCTACTTTAATATTTGGAAGCACATTGCCCTTTCAAACCTCAAGGGCCCAAGCATTATTTAGCTGGGCCTGATGCTGTTATGTGATGAATTAGTGAATTTCTGCGAGTGTGCTCTGAATTCCATTATGCTAATATTAACAGACGGCCCATCTGCAAGGAGCATCAAATAGGATGTATTTCTGTTCAACTGAGCTATTTCTGCCCAGAAGAACATTGATTTAACCACCTGTGCACGTATTCTAACATAGTTTTTATACACACGGTGTCCATGACTGAAGTCATATTGTGTAATGGGAATTGGCATGCTCACTGAAATGGAAAAGTGCAGTGCAGGAGGTGCCCAGCAACCCACAGGCCCCCTGCCATCTTTAGGTTAAATGCTGATTGAGACCATTGACTTTGACTCTTACAGTACGAGGGAACGAAAAGTTGTGCTTCCATTTCAAATCAACCTCAGTTTTAGCCCACACACAGCGCATGCTTCAGTGGTCTGAGAAATTGCAGGATACCACCCCTTCCAATTTCGCCATCACTGGACCAGACTGTTTCAGGCTTTTGAAACAATTACCCCAAGGGGATCAGAGTAACCTTGTTTATAGCTCATTGAGCATCCACAGTTCCAATTTAGCACAGGTAATTACAACATCGTTATCTTCTCCTAAATCTTCACCAAAGGTGTTATCACAGAAAGCTACCTTTGGCTCAGCTATTTGCCTTTTGGACACTGATCGAAACAAACATCATCAGTATGCCTAGGGGTTTCTTGGACGGGCTTATGTTCATTCTCCAGGTGTCGATGACCCAGTGCAGCCTGCTCACCCAGAACACATCAGTCACACTACAACACATCTGTCGTACCGGTCCAACCCACTCCATCACAGCTATAGCTGGACTCTCTCCTTGAATGTTCCGTCCTGGTTGGAGAGGACAAACAAATCTTCTGATTTGCCTCTAATCTGTAGTCTATCCCCAGCATGGGCCATCGTCAACCCAGCACATCAAGGACAAGCACTCCATAGGAGGGCTATCCATTAGCACAGCGTTATGCCTTCACCATAGTGTGAAAGGAACAGGGGAGAGGGATATGCTCCAATTAGAGATGGAGACACGGGGACTTTGCCCCTGACATGTCCCTGCTGCTCCACAAAACGAAGTGTGAGCACACCTTTCTCCCACAAAAAGAAGGGTTTCCTTGCTGTCATTTTTCCTGCCTGTGGCTGTTGCTGCTCATTCACCTCATGGAGCCAAAGCATTCTGCATCATGCTGGTTCTTTTCATCTGTGTGGTGCTGCCCAGCTGTGTGAGCCTGTAAGTATGAATGGCTGGTCAAGCTTTTGTTTGTCTATATGTCTGTGAGCAAAAATGTGTGTGATTTTGATTATGTGTGCCTGCTCTTTTGGCGCCTATGTGAAAATGCTATGCTGCGGAGGTCTTTGGCATGCATCTCTCGTCCGAGGCTTCCATCAACAGAAATCCATCCCTCTGTATAGTGCAGCATGTTCAGCCTGCATGTTCAGCTTGCCTGTTCTGGGTTAAGGTAGGTTTGACCAGCTCCATGCTTTGTGCATTTGCATGCTCCATGAACGCAAACTGCTGATGCCCAGTGGGAATCCCTTCCATCCATTTGCATTGTTTTTATTCTCCCACACAAAGGAAAGAAATTTGTGGCTGTAGTCTTTCTGATTTTTAATCAGGAATTGTGTACAGGAGGGTTAGAGACGCAGGAGAAATCACACCACAACACTCTGGTATGAATATTTCATCTTTGTTTCACATGAATAAAACACAACAAGGTCCTTATTCAACTACAGGACAGCATACCTTTCACTTGTCCTGTGTGTATATGGCCATTCTGAAGGATAGAGGCAAGCACTCAGATATGAATGAGCCCTTGCATTTGAGAACTCCTCCCACTAAATCTAAAATTCACCAATAAATGCCCAAGTGCGGCATTCTACATAAACACAGACAAAATCTAGTGTATTTGGTTGATTATGCAGTGTATCAACTATGCATGAAACAATTACATACCGAGGCCCTGGGGCTCGGATGGAAACCAAATGGATGAATTCCTTCAACGATCCCTCCCCTCATTCTCTCTATATGTCCATTCATTAATCCAGCCGAGCAGCCATTTGTTTGTGCAAACATTCGTTTAGCTATTTGTTTGTCTGTTCGCTCAGCCATGGAAGCATTTCTTTTTTATCTGCTGCAAGAGATGTCAAAGTCTTGCGAACCAGTCTACAGGGATCTCGGTTGAAGATACGGGCTGTATTGATAAACAAAGGTCAAAGGTAGAAGAAGCAGGCCCAGGGACAGGGCTTGTGGTGACAGAAGAAGTGAGGCGAGAAATAAACCACTGGATCTGCAGAGGCTTAGATTGATTGGAATTTAGAGAGAGGGAGGAAAAATTAAATTGAGGAAGGGAGGGAGAGTGGGATGGAAAGAGGGTGGATCAGAGAAGATGGAAAGAGAGAGAGAAGAGAGCAGGAGTCAGCATGATAGGGGCAAGCCAGAGAATGAGATTTTTACCCTGAGAGCACCAACTTCAAAAGCTTTTGGGGGCATGCCTTTACACATTTTTACTTTTAACAAAATCCACATTTCTGACACAAGAAGAGAGACAGAAAATGTGTGTGTGTGTGTGTGTGTCTGTGTGTGTGTGTGTGTGTGTGTGTGCGTGTTTGTGTGTGTGTGCATGCGCTTATCTGAGAAAGTGTGTGTGTGAGAGAGAGAGAGAGAGACAGAGTGGGGGAGTGAGGATAGGGATGAGAGAGATGTAAGGGAAAAGAAGCATCTCCGTGGCAACCACACCTCCTCATTGATCCCCGTTAGAACAGAATTAATAACTCATCACCCATTTCACAGTCCAACATTTCTGATAGCTTTAAAGGTTAAACTATAAACTGCATCAGCATTTTGTAAATGAAATCCAAGCAATGATTGATTAATTTGCCATGTGTGCTTTTTAGGTTGTTTCAAATTCTTCTGCTTGTCTGTTTCTGTGTTTTTGTGTGCCAGTGCCTGTCTGTCTCACTTTCTTCCATCTGGATTCTTTTAATCCCATTCTCTTCCTCTAATCCATCTTTCTCCCTCTCTTCCTCCCACACTCTCTTCCCCTGTCTTAGCCCCCATCCCCTCCCCCTGCTGTGTACACTGAAAGGAGCTGTATCTTCCACGCAGTTGTGATTCACTTGGCAGCCACTCGAAATAAACATGTTGTGGTGGACAGACGCCTGGGTCCCAGTCCGGAGGAGCAGACTGACGTGGGTGGGCCCTGCCCTGGTCCCAATGTCAGCACGGACAATGCCAGCCACTTGGCCAGATGGTCCACAGTCGAGCTCTCGACACTCTTCATCAGATGCACCCGCTCGCTCTGTCTTGCCTCACCATGGCCCCCAGCATCACGTCACAGTGGAACCAGAGAAAATTAGCACCTAATTATAGGCTCCTCTCTGTGAGGAATGGTACTGGTGCTGGTGGTGTGTGTCAGCATGTGGAGGCTGGGTGGTTGACTCACTGTGGGACTCAGGCCTGCAAACCATGAAGAGGACATACAGAACACACACACATGCCACAGAGGGGACGAGTGTTTACACACACATATGCATAGGAATGCACATGGGCGAAAGGCATAACCTCTCTTTTTTCTGGTTGATTTGTGCCTCAGCAGGGTCTGCCCCCCACCCCCACTTCACCCTTGAGGATGCCACAACAGAAACCACTTGCATTCCATCTCTGATCCAACAGGATTAATTACACATACAATAGAAGCTGATGCCTCTGCTTTCTACGCTCCACAGGCTCCCTTGTGTTGAGGAAGGTGTAGTTAATCTTGACTGGCAACAATGGATATTTTGTTCTGGTGAATTTGGTTGAGACATGGACACAGATGAGAGCTTGACTATGCTGCCATCTTGTGATTGCATCTGGACAAGTACAAGATGTAAATGAGTTGACTGGAAAGATTTCCTGGAATATTTTGGAACATTAAATTGTGATATTTATTTGAAGTCTAAAATAAATTAACAGCAGTGGAGACTAAATTTACTCATCGAGACTTAAAGAAAGTATCCAGACAGCTTATCAGAGAGAAGAATGAGCAGCGGCCCAGAAACAGCCGCATGATGAAACCATACAAATCTAAAAAGCAATAGATGCCCACTGCTAGTACTTTGAAAAGTCAAATAAATTCAGTCACTTTCATCTTAGCAATTAAATCTTTATTAGGTTTGCAAAGAATTACCAAAAATAGGTTAATATAACAAAAAAGTGTATTTCTCATTCTTAAACCATACAAAACCATATTCTACTTTAATACTGCTTTAATACTGCTGATAACTCCTTTCAACAATCATATTTTCTGCCATCTAACAACATAAAGGAGAACGACAATTTTATAGACCGAGGAAAACATTAACATCACTCACAGGCTTGTAAACCACACTGCTGCCTTCACAACCGTTTGAAAGTGAATGCATATATGTCATTTCTGGAGTTAATACAAAGCTTTGGCAATAAACATTTCTGTCTTCGAAAAAACTGTAAGCAAATGTCCTCTCCGGTTTTAGTGCACCTTTAGTGTAGGGTAATCTGTTGAAGAGCGAAGAGCACCAACTGGGGGAGTTGGATGAATGCGTGCACAGGACAAAAACGGGATGCTGGGTCAGCGGAGGAGGAGGGATGCAGTACTGGTGCAGTTTATTTTAGGGTACAGTCACTTTGTAGGGGCTCCCGGGGACGTTGTCGTCACCCCATTTGACGATGACGGTGTAGCTGCCCTTGTCCTTGACGGTGTAGGTGACGTTGTAGATCTTGTTGCCCATGTGCTTGACGTACACCTCCTCACAGGGAGCCTGGGGTCCGTGCACACCCACCATTAGCATATTGGTGCCTGGAGAGAGCAGTAAATGAGGAAATTGAATACATAAGCTGCACTTGTTTATCTCAGCACTACCTCAGACTTGTAGCGTATTTTGGTTGTTAGCTTTGGTTTTATAGCCTGCAATTTTTGTGTTGTCTTTACTCTCACTAATAAAAACACTGCATGCTATCTGTCTATTTCCCAATATAAATATAAATATATATAAATATTCCCTGCCGTTTTCTTTTTATGGATGATTATCTCACCTGCTTTGCTGCAGTCAACTGTAAAGATATTTTTCTGTCCCACTAAAGCCTTGGACAGCCCTGTTCCACGACAGACCACCTTGCTGGCATCAGATGTCAGTTTGGATGAGGTGGTGGAGGAGGAGGAGCTGTAGGCACCACCTACTTTGGAGGTCTTGGTAACTGTTTCAACCAAGACAGAGGAAGTCTCATGGAGGCTGTGTCCTCCTGACAGTCGCACGCCTGCAGGAGAGGGAGAGACAAGGAGAGAGAGAAATGCTATTTAATGTCATCAGTGCTCCATCCAGACATTACATAACACACTCAGTATTGATAAATATATGAAGTAAGTAAAGACGCTGCTGCTTGTGGGGAGAGTTTCCTTCCACAGTAAATTACAAGTAGTGGACTGGTGCCAGCGAACATATGAAAATATTTCATACTACATTTAAATAAAGTGAACTTTCAGCACTTATGAGAGTTCTTTTAAAATATCAATGTACTTTAATTAAAAAAAGGGAATTTATGCACCAAGTAGTGACAGGAATGTATCTCTTTAGTGGCAGAGAAAGTCTTTTTTATGTAAGAGGTACACTGAGCAGTATGAACAGAAATGACAGAACATTTCTTGACATTCACACTTTTTTCAGAAGAACATTTGTTCCACAATCACGACACTTGTCATCTGATATCCACAGATCAGATGGGAGAATGAGATCGAGCAGACCTGTGATTTTGGCTTTGAAAGGGCTGCCCACTATGTGCTGTGGCCCGCCGTATTTGATGGTGATTAGATAGTTTCCAGGTGCCATGGGTATGTAGGTGATCTTGTAGCCTTCGGGACACTCGCGACAGTCCATCTTGACCTTAGAGGGTCCATCAATGTTAACAGACAAAGTGCCCGAGCCTGCGTTACAGGTGTTGACCACAAACTCTGAGGTTACACCTGGAACGGGAAAAGGCAAAAAATTGATGTTTATTTGTGCTGCAAAATACAACTTGTCACCAAATGCAGTGTGCATATTTAATAATGGTGAAGATATCTACCTGTGGTCCCTCCCTGCAGACCAGGTCCATGTGCAGTCACCATGCCTGGGTCTCCAATTAGCCCTGGGTCTCCCACTCGCACTTTAAAGGGGCTTCCGGGAATGTGGCATCCATTGAACTTGACATCTATGGAGTGAACTCCATTCTCCCGTGGAATGAAGCGAATTGCGCTCTTGTCTAAAAAAACACAAAAGAAAAGTGGTGGAGATGTTACTAATCTTAACTCTTACACAATAATTGTGTTTAATGCTACGAAGTGAGAATGGTGTGTACCGCTGTCGAGCTCAGTGACATAGCATTCCTCAGAAGAGCCGGAGGGGGTGTGGACCTTGGCATCTACCACACCTCTAGCCCCATTTCGCTGGACCATGAAAGATGCTTCTTGATTTACCTTCAAGTCCTTCTCCTACAAGAGACAGGGATGAATATGATCACAATGAGTGTGTGTGTGTGTGTGTGTGTGTGTGTGTGTGTGTGCCCGCACCTCGAGGGATACAAAGCGTGTGACTCACCATGCCTGAACGAGAATAGATCGAGCAGTTGGGTGTGAGAAGTAGAAAAGGTCAGAGTTTACACCGAGGCGTTTAGTGTTTTTTCCCTATAGGTGGACGAGCAGTTCTGCCAGACATAAGAGCTAGAGTGACATTTTAAATGTTGCACTGATATTGCACTTCACTTGGCTTGTAGTGGTAGAAACAGCACTTCGAAGTGGCATTTCGGTTAACTAAAAATACATGTTTTTAGCGTAATGGAAACTGTGAAAGAAAATAAAACAAGCATCTGTGAGGAGACAAACACTGTCACAGGTATCTTTATCTTCCCCTCACACTTTTCTTTGTTGCTTCCTCTCTGACAGAAGCACAGTCTCACTGACTAGCTTTCTGCCCACACATAGCACAGCTTGTGTTGCCCTGCATTAGCAAAGGACAGTTAATCCAGCCCTTCATCACTCGCCAGCATCAGAGTATTATAGTCATGGATACCGCTTCAACACTGGCAATCAATTACACTTCAAGGGCAAAGTGCTATTAGACAGAATATCTACAAACACTTCTCCATTATGCTACATGAAACCTGTAATTTAACCCTGTTATTTTGTGGCTGTGTTTGTTATTTAGTGCAACAAATTAATGTGGCTTTTGTCAACTGTGTGTGTGTGTGTCTGCGTGCGTTTGCGTGTGTGATCTTACCTGAAGGCTTGTGACAGTGAGCCTGCGGGCCTCGTCTGACAGTGTAGCAATTGGAACGATGAATGGGCTGTCAGGGATCTGCTCGTTGTTGAACTTGATTGACACCTCATAGTCACCTAGGGAAACAGACCTTCATCATTTACTTTCACTATCAAATAAGCTGGTGGATGTATGGAAGAACTGCTAAAAAGCACGTTAAAGATAAATTGCATTCACATTAAACAAGTAAGATGGATTCTACGTTCGTGGGTGACAAAAGTTGTACCTGGTTCTTTCACTATGTAGGAAACACCGCAAGAACCATCCTTCCTGTCCTCAAAGGAGATTTCAGCCTTGCTTGGCCCCTCTACAGCAATGGATAGACCACCAGCACCTGCCTCTCTGGTCCAGATACTAAATTCAGCTAGAGGAGTTAAAGCAAAGTACAGTTAGACGAAGGATCATCAGTCAACATTTCATGAAACATTTCTTGAGTGCCATTTAGAGTACAGAGCATAATTATTCTCAAGGCTAGCATGTCCATGTGCACACGGGGAACCTACAGGGAGCTCCAGCCACGCCTCTCTCTAGACCAGGTCCTCCTGCGTGGACCTTGTGTGCACCTCCCTCCCCCATGGGTCCCACAGTAAATTGGAAAGGGCTTCCAGGGACGTGTTGGCCTCTGTATTTGACGTTGACTGTGTGGGGTCCAATTTCCTGTGGGATGAAGCGCACGCTGTAGGTGCTGCTCCCTCCATCCACAATGTCAGCGTCAACCGTTTTCCCACTGGGACTGGTCACCTGAGCTGTCATGGCCTGGGAGCCACTCTCCACTGGAAAGACAGAACACCACAGCAGCTTAGATACAATGAGGACATCTTTTACAACATGTGTAACACATTGTTCATTAATAATATGGAACCTGTTTTAGATGCTTAAACTGATTTTTTATATTTAGAACTAGGATACATTTGGACTCTCACCTTCAGGTCTGGCAGTGATACCAGCGAAGCCGCTGAGGCTCTCTCTGCCCAGAAAGTCCCCAAAAACATCTCTGAATGGGCTTCCTCCTCCTCCCACCTGGGTGCTCTCCTCCACTCGTACCTCTCTTTTGGTCTCTCCACCACGGATTTTGCTGATCTCTGTGCGCTCAGTGCGGGTGTAGGTGTGGCTGCTGCGGGTAAATGTCCTGGTGAGCCTCTCCTGAGCCGAAACCATCTGGAACCAGTTTCCTTCAGCGAGGAGAAATCAGTCAAATTACAAATGTGAGTAAAAAGCAGATTTGTTTATTTTGAGTTACTTGACCAATGCAGTCTATCCATGTATGAATGGCTGTTTATCTCACCTGGGATCTTGAGGTTAAGGCCACATGTGCTGCCGACTGAGGCAATAGAAGACGCCTGCCTCTTTCTAGTAATACTCTCTCTGATTCTTCCTTCCCCTGTTACCTTTACTGTGAAAGGACTTCCTGCATGGGAAAAATGCATATATAGTTCATTAAGAAAATATATCCAATATATCAATGTCAACTATATCATTTTTTTGTTTTTAGATTTTAAGTCTTGTAATGGTTGATTCTGACCTGGGATGTGCTTTTCAGCAAACTTTATGTTAACAGTGTAACTTCCAGGTTCTGTTGGACAGTAGGTCACTCTGCACGTCCCATCCTCAACATCTTCACAGTTGATATCTACTTTGCTCGGACCCTCAATTGACAATGCTAGACCCCCATAACCTAAGATGAAGAACAGAAATGAGTAAAGTATACATTTTTGTAATGTTTTTGTTTCTGAATGTTCTTGGTATAAATTTCCACTTCCAGCAATTACCTGCATTCCTTGTGTCCACAAAGAACTCAGCCATTTCGAATGTATGTGCCTCCACCAGGCCTTTACCAAAAGCCTTGACTCTGCTGGCTTCTCCAATCTCTGACTGGCCAACCATGATCTTGAAAGGGCTGTTGGCGACGTGCGTTCCATTTTTCCTCACACTCACTTCATGCTCTCCAACCTCCTTAGGGGTGAAAGAAATACCTGTGAACATAACAAGAAAAAAAAAAAAAAAACAAGCAGGAGAAAGCACATCAGAATAAAGCACAAGCAAAAGGAAATATAAATGCAGTATATGCATCCAAAAAGTGTCTTATCTCTGTTTTTCTCCTACAATTTTGTGTATCTAGTGAGCATCTCACCAAGGTGTCTGTTGGGCAGTCTCTTGAGCAGGCAGGGCTCCTCATTGCCTGATGGAGCTCTGATACTGGCATTCAGAGAGCTCAGATCCGTCTCTGTGATCTTCAGGGACACGTCAGCTGATGTGCCGACATTCAGCTGGGATGTCCTGGTTATAGAGTCATCCCCTTGATATAAAAAAGGCGGTTTATAGGTTTCTCAATGATTGAAATCTAATCTATACTGTTTGCATCCCCCATAAATATATATCTGCAGTATAAAAAAGTCAGTGCGTCGGAGAAATAATTTATTTCCTCACCAGTGATCTTAGCAGTAAAGGGACTGCCAGGAATGTGCTTGTTGTCAAACTTGACAATAATGTTGTAGTCTCCAGGAGCTGTGGGCAGGTATGACACAGTACAGGTACCATCTTTGTTGTCCTTACAAGTGATCTCAGCCTTAGATGGACCTTCCACAGCCAGAGACAGGCCACCTTAAAGGGAGAAAAGACACCCTGATCCATTTTTTTCCTGCAGCATGGTGTTGCCAATAGTTTGAAAGGGGTGACTGTGCTACCACACGCTGTAGCAAACATCACTGGAAAGCAAAGCAATTTTACCTTCTCCTGCATTCTTGGTGACCACAGTGAAAGTGGCAGCCTTATTGACCATGCCGTAACTCAGACCTGGTCCATAAGCTGTCACCACCCCACTGTTCACAGCATCCACATAGAACTGCAGCGGGCTTCCTGTAGGGGATAGAACCATTGGTTAGCAGCATTTAGACTTAAGTGTGTTTAGTGGTGTTTCGGTATGAGTCATCTATTGTATAATAAGAAAGTAGTGCATTCGTAAATATCATGGTTGTATTTTAAAGAACTTTCCATTCATCCCATCTGACTAACAGAGTGTCTTTCCAACCTGGAATGTGGTTGCAATCATATTTGATGTCCATCTCGTGGAGGCCTCTCTCTGTGGGCTGGTATTTGATTGTGATGGTGCCGTCTTTGTTGTCAGTGATATGAGGGCGGGCGGTCTTGCCTGAAGGCATTCGCACTTCACCTAAAAGTGACAGCAGCATGGGTAAAGGTTAATGGCATAAAAAGATGTTTTGTGAGTGTGCGCGTGTGTGTGTGTTTGTGCAGGATTTAGTTTTTGCATGAGTGGTGTTTGTCACACCTGTGATTTCTCCCTGTTGTGGCGTGAAGGGGACAAGGAAGTTGACAGGACGGAATAGAGGATCCACAGTATCACGGGGAACGACTGGCTCGTTTGTGGCCTGATAATACAGAGAAGATAAGTGACGAGAAATATTAGATTTTATATAACTAAATGTCAGATAGAACCTATTACATATCTATAGCAGCTGTTTAAATAGTCCTTCACTCACCACCACATGGAACGGGCTCTTTGGGATGTTCTGGCCCCCAAAGCGGATGGTAATTACATATTTTCCAGGTTCAGGAGCTGTGTAGTAAATGTCAAAGGTCCCATCATGATTCTCAACCACGTCCATGTCCAGCTCCATCCCTTGTGGAGTCAGCACCTTACAGGTCACCTTGCCTTTCCCAGCAGCCTTGGCATCCACTGTGATTACTGTATCTTCAGAAGTCTGCAACTTCTGAAGACTGGCTGTAAGGGACAGAGAGAAGGATAAAAGGTAAAAAAAAAGTGCAGCGAATACACATAGAAATCCTGGGAGACTTTTAGCCACACAACATGGAATTTAAAATTACTACTACTCACAGACGCCATGTCCTCCAATAGACACTTGAAAGAAAAAAAGATGCTAGTGAATATAGATATCAAATGACACAACTAAAATACTTTTACTCAGAAACATTATGTAGTTTTCTTACCAGTAAGGCGGCATTTGCTTGCATCTCCTGTGGGCAGGGACTGGATGCGATATGGGGAGTAAGGAATCTCATCTCCTCCATATTTAATGGTGATAGTGTACGGGCCTGTAGAGTCAGGTACGTAGGACACAGTGTAGGTGCCGTCCCTGTTGTCCTGGATGGTTGCGTTCTTTGGTTTACCCTCTGGGTCCTTATGTTAGCAGATATTGAGTTTTTTAGATGGGCACATCTGATTTTAAAGCAAGAAATCTTTGAGTAAATGTAACTGAACCCACCAGAATCTGCACAGTAAGTAGTCCCTCTCCAGCGTCACGGGCGTCAATGGTGAACTCAACAGGCAGGCTTGCAGAAACACCTTTTGTGTCTAGTCCAGGGCCACTGGCACGTACCTTGCTGGCATCATGCCCAGGCTGAGACATTACCTTGAATGGACTGTGGAAGAGGGACAGATTATCAAGTGTAATTACTAAAGCCTGACAGAAATGGGAACAGAAAATTTGCTGAACTACTCTTTTCTTTGTTAAGTCCAGCTAGACAGAGCAGAACTTTAATTAAGATATATCTGCACATATTGCTTTGCTTGATGTATGAACTCTACCTATGTGGGACTTCTTGATCTGCATATTTGACAGCAACAGTGTAGGGCCCGTCCTGGGCTGGGGTATAGTGAACTGTGTGGGTGCCATCGCTGTTATTCTTCACTCCGATTGGCTCCACAGTACCTGGGAATAACACATTATAGAAAAAAATTATAAACCAAAAATCTACCTAAGGTTCAGGTTACTGGGCTTTCATAGTCGTGCAGTATGTCCTCACCTGTTGGGCCATAAAGTTTCACATCCAGTGGGGCGTGTCCAGCTTTGGTACAGTCAACTGTGAAAGTCTGAGGAACATGTGCTCTCACCCCAGTGCCCAGACCTGGACCTGAGCACTTCACTTTGCTGGGGTCCACAGGGTCCTGAACGGGAACGCGGAATGGACTGCCAGGGATTGGGTGACCTCCGTAGTTAATGTTGACATCATAATCGCCAGGAGTGAAGGGGACATACTCCACACTACAGCTGCCATCTTTATTGTCCTTGCAGGATATTTTTGCCTCTGAGGCTCCTTCAATGGTCAGGCCCAGGCCTCCTGTACCAGCGCCCCTGAGTGTAAAGCCAATACTTTAATTTTATTGCACATATTTGAGTTAAATCCGCACAAATGGCTACTTGAACTGTGACCCAATAGTACCGTGTCTCCACAGTGAAGCAGTTAGGCTTGTTGGTTATTCCTCCCTCTAGACCCGGTCCATAAGCACGAACCCGCGTTGGATCACATCCCTCCACCACTGACACTCTGAAAGGACTCTTGGGTACAGGCGCATCATCGTAGAGAACCTTAATCAGAAGCATTCCTGCACACAAACATACAGAAGTTTAATGTCTCACATATTAACTCACTGTCTAAATGTTCTCAAAGCGAGCAAATATTCTCTGTTATTGCAACTTGCTTCTAATTATGGACCAGGCAAATTCCCTTTTAGGGAGATAAACATCTGTTTATTTATAAAAGACACCATCTACAACGCAGACGCTCTGGTGAACGTACAAGGCATTACATCTGTTCACTATTCATTATTCTGTTACATTTTCCTGACAGAGCCCTCTCAGTAGGCCTATATGGCAGATTCCCAGCTACACTGCTGTGATATTAGAGCATGTCTGGTGGTGAAGCATTGCTCTGTGATCTCTTTGCTTTGTGTTATAGGTCTCTATTAATATCCCCTGTCATTCCTCTGCTGTATTGCTGTGTGCAGGCAGCTTTCGGCACACATACCTGCCTGGTTAAGAGCTTCTGTTCCAGAGTACACTATTTATAAAGCAGAGCCTGTCTGCTTCTCTGCCTCCCTGCTCTCTGCCCTTCACATCATTGCTCCACTGCATCATTCTGTATTTATACCCCTCTCTCTGTTGCTCTTCCATTCCCACTCTCCTGTTTTATTCCCAAATGGCGCCCAACACAAGCACCTGTTAGTGATTTTTCTGTCTGTCTGTGTACACCCTTTCAGACATGCTGTCTAAGTAAAATCTGCTTGTGGCTGTGGCAGGTTACTTGTAAGTGTAACACTTTTTGATGCTTGATGTATTTCCATCTACAGTATAATTGAACAGATTAGCACTGTTAAATGTTTCTTGCAATGTCTTGTATATATGCTTTATGTTGTTATCTTGCTTTTATCTTATCTGGTAACTAGAAATTGCATTTCAGGTTCGTTGTACTTGTACAGAGACAAAAAAGACATTGTATTCTATTCTATTATTCAGTAATATTTTATGTATGTGCCTACCATCCTCGAATGCAGTGTACTCCACTCTGTAGGTGCCGTCTCCCTTGTCCGTTATGTAGCTTTCTGTGTTGGTGCCAGAGGGATTGATAATGTGTACTTTCACATGATTTCCTCCAACCTTGTTGAGGGCACGAGCATCAACAATGAAGTGAGTTGTAACTTCTCTGAGGACCCCTAGAAATGTCAAGAAATTTTATCAATAGTTAAAATCCCTATTTCACCATCTATGCAATTCAAATTGCTCGTTTCCTCTTAATAAAGCTTTGTAAATACTTTAATGATCCATTTCATGCTGAACCACTAATTGCTTTGTTAACTGTTTTAATACATTCTGTCAATTTTATTAAGATTAATATCTTGGTCTCATTACCTCTGGGTTCCACTCCTGGTCCATAGACATGCACTCCGCTGGTGTCCACAGAGGGCTCCACCTGTAGCGCCTTTGGAAAATGAGGAATCATATGGCCACCATACTTGATCGTAATGGTGTGTGTGCCATGGAAGGGTGGGATGTATGTCACAGAGAAGGTCCCCTCTGCAGTTTTCTGAATGTGCACTTCGGCCTTAGCCCCGGTTTCTGACACGATCTCGATGGTGAGCTCAGCATCGCCTGCTCGGGTGCAGTCCACAGTGAAGGTCGCTGGTTCGCCTGCCTTTGCCTTCTCTAGACCAGGACCGCTAGCCGTCACCTTGCTGGGGTCAAAAGCTGGGCGCACTGTAGCTTTGAAGGGAGAGCCAGGGATGTGCTGCTCTGCAAAGAGGATGTTGATAGCGTATTCTCCAGCCTCAGTGGGCAGGTAAGCCACAGAGCATGTGCCGTCACCATTGTCCTGGCACTCGATTTTAGCCTCACAGGGACCCTCAACAGTCAGGCCCAGTGCACCTGCACCGGCTCCTTTTGTATCAATAGTGAATGGAGCAGGTTTACCCACAACGCCTCCCTTCAGACCTGGGCCAAAAGCTCGCACCTGTGATGCAACAGTTAAGTCAGCTTTTCAAATGTGGTTTTTAAACTTGTATCCAAAAAACATAAAAATAACGTGCATTATGTTTCTTGAGCTTGACATATTATCACTGTGAATAACTACATAGAGCAATAATAAACTTTTACCTTTGAAGCATCACCGGGCATCACTGCATCAACAGTAAAGGGGCTTCCCATCACCGGGTTGCCATCATAGCTGACGTCAACCTTGTACTGCCCCTCCTCTGGGGGAATGTACTTCACACTGTGAGTACCTTTAGCTTTGTCTGATTCCAGCTTGCATGGTATTGGTCGGCCTGATGGTGAGGTCATTTTTACTCCTACATTGCCTTGCCCACCAGCACCCTTTGTGTTAACTGTGAACTCCTGATCCTTTCCAACCTCCACTTCTGCAGCAAAGATTGACATCAAACACTTATCCTTTGCTATTATGTTTTATTACATGGTAAATGCAAGGGTTCAGTATGTAGTGTTTATAACTTACTGTTGTCTAATCCCTCCACTTTCACCTTCCCAATATCCAGAGGTGGTGCCACTGTGATGTGAAATGGGCTCTTGGGAATAGGGTCTCCTCCATGATTCACTGAAATTGCCATGTTACCCTGAAAAACACCAGAAAAGGAATTCATATTTATTCATTTGTGATGTTATTGTCAGTAATTCTGTTTGACTATTATTGGACTTCAAACAGAAACCTACAGTACCTGTTGAAGAGCTGTGTACTTGACAGTGTAGGAGTAATCGTGGTTATCGATGATCTCAAAGTCACGAACTGCCTCTCCTGGGCCTGATGCTGCAAAATGCACCTCAGGCTTGGCCTTGCCAGCTCCCTTTGTGTAAATGGTGAAGTGGGTTGGAGTGCCTACCTCCACTCCTGTAAAAAACGTGAGCATTTGTCAGTAACATCAGTCCTCGCCTCATCATACTGTTTCTGTGGTATATAGGTATTTCATTGTTTGGTAACTTGGTAAATATTTCACCTGTCTTGTTGAGTCCAGGACCCTCTGCTCTTACTTTGCCAGCATCATGGGAAGGATCCACTTTGACTTTAAATGGACTGATAGGAATTTCCTGCAAGTGATGAAAATCTTCGTAAGTACTCAAAAAAAAACCCAATTATTTCACATGTGATGTAACACACTACACACTCTGTTTCAATAGTTTACCTGGTCAGCAAACAGCACCATAATGGTATATCGGCCTGGATTAGGGGGAGTGTACTTGACAGTGAAGGTGTCATTGTCATTCTTGATGATGTCGAAGTCGATGTCTGCCTCAGCAGGGCCAACAACCCCTAGGGCACACTTGATTCCAATGCTGATGTCCCCTAATGGTGCATAACAATGAGCATAGTTCACACAGGTCATTCAAAATAGATGATCTGAATAAATAGAAGCGGTCCATCCACTGCCTGGAGCTTTTTAAGAACATTTTATACATTTCAAATAACTTTATCTCACCTCTGCAAATCAACTGCATAGATTTGGACCTGTTCCTTCTGTGCTTTTTAACATTCACATGATGTAGCTCTAATTACATTAAGAGTTGGCTAAACTCAGAAGTGTTTTTGTAACCACCCACATGATCTCCTCACCTTGGCCAGCCTCACTGCAGTCAACAGTGAAGTATGTTGGCTCATTAGCCTTGAGCCCTGTCTTCTCCACTCCAGGCCCATAGACCTTGACTCTGTCTGGATGAGAACCCTCTCCAACCAGCACCTAATGAATTCACAGTACACTTGAGGCAGAAGCATTTGGTTGAAGTGAACTGCAGCAGTCCTCTAACTTCTATGTTTACAGTATATTTGAAGTATCGTTACATTAAATGGACTGAATTTTATTTGCACTATAATTATGTGTGTGCACATTGCCATATGCGTTACCCTGAAGGGACTGTTGGGCACGTTGACCTCTCCCCAGGTGATGATGATGGTGTGTTTAATGGGCTTTACAGGAGTGTACACACACAAAAATGTGCCATCTCCCTTGTCAGTGATCTTGATGTTGATCGTGCAGCCTTCAGCATCCTTAGTGAATACAAAAGCATGTGAGAGCTGGCATCTACATGCAATATAAATGATGTGTTCCTATAAATAAACAATGAACATTTCACAGCCTTTGCTCTCCATACCTGTGCGTAGATTTTGAGATGACCCTTCCCACCCATGCGGGCATCAATAGTGAATTCTGTTGGTTTGTTTACAATGACACCGGTTGGCTGCAGGCCTGGACCATAAGCTTTCACCTACAACCACAACAAAGGTGTGAACTTTTTAATGTCTTACTTTAGGATATGGTTGGAAAAAAATCACCACGGTAACTCATATATAAGGTTTAAAATTTAGTGAATAGGTATTACCTTCTCAGGAAAGACATCATTGGCTGCAGGGAGAATGTGGGCCATAAAGGGGCTGTCTTTGATGTCCTCATCGTCACAAATGACGTGGACAGCATAGTCACCAGGCTCAGTGGGCCAATAACGCACGTCACAGGAGCCATCACCCTTGTCATCACACTCAATTTTAGCCTGTGATGGGCCTTCGATGGAAAAGCCTGAAAGAAAAAGTCACATTGTTGGATTTTTAGATGGAAATTTAATTTAGTTGGAAATTTAAATTATATGGAAAAATTATACTTTTTTCATGGTATGAGTACATTTAACAGGTCTCACCCAGAGTTCCAACTTCAGTGCCTATGGCCTCCACCACAAAGTCAGCAGATTTTCCCACCATACCAGTCTTCAGACCAGGACCCCAGGCCCTCACTTTCTGAAATCCTGCCTCCCCACTCACCTCCACTTCGAAGGGGCTGCAGCACACAACAGAATAAAGAATACTTCCTATTGTATATGAGAAATTGCATTGTTACTAAATAGCTAAAGGCAGTAATAGGACCCTACCTGCGTGGGATGGGCTGGCCTCCCCAGGTGATGCTGACTGTGTATTTACCAGGCTTAAGGGGGTAATATTGACATTCATACACACCATTCCCTGCATCTTTCACTTTCACCTGCTCCTCTGCACCAGCTGAGAATAAATAAAGCAATCATTATGGATTCTTATCAAGTCAGAGACATTTTATGCACTTTGTTTTGTGCTTTATTATATGCATATGTGAATGCAACCTTGCAGACAAACAGCCCAAACAAGGGAAATATTTCCAAAAATGTACAAGGAAGAATGAGAAGCGATGCTGAGAAAAGAGAGCTGTCTGACTCACTTGGTCCTTTGACTGAGACGTTCAGTGCTCCGCTGCCAGCTCCCTTGGTGAAAACTTTGAAGTCTGCAACCTCCTTTACTCTCACGCCTTTAGGCTGGAGACCTCTGCCTGTCGCTCTGCAAGCATTTGGGTTAATAGCTGAAAGGAATAACAACAAGTGTGAAAGAGAAGAATATTTGGCAAAGCAAACAGTAGCCAGCATATGACAGCAATGTTAGTAGCAAAGACATTTAAATTTCTTAAAGTTTGATTGACAGAACCTGAAAATGAGAATGATGCTTTTTGCAGAACATACAACACAAAGTACAGAATGCTGAATAGGACTGAGTGCACCAAGGGAGCGTCTGACAACATTCCAGTCAGTCACTCAGAAATGTTTACTGCAGGCTTAAACTAAATGCCGGCTGATGCAAATTTGGATGCTATAAAAACCAACATGTCAACAGCACAAGCAAAGATATTTAACAGAGAAAGACAAAGTTGACTGAAACTCAAACTTGTCAAACTCTGTAAATTATTTGTACAGCACTGCATCTCATCTCTCTTTAATGTAAACCGACAAGCTGCAGGACGCAAGAAAATCGAGCAGGCGATCAAGCTGCCATTGAGCTGCAGCACCCAAATCATAGAGAAAGCAAAAAGGGCCAACATGGGCACAGAATAGGAAATGATTGGGCAGATCTGGCTGAGCAATCGGCACAAGCTCCTTTCCCAGCAGACCATACTAACTTGGGCGGGCAGGTTTTGGGGGTGGAGCCCCTTTCCCACCCTTGACTCCTGGAGGGGTGCGCACTGACTGAGGAACTATCTGCAGTGGAGCCCCCAGGGGAGGAGCAACTGGCAGAGCTAGAATGACAGGAAGAGTTATCGTCTATATTGGGTGGCTGTTCCCAGGGAGAATAAAGATGACTGTTGATTGTGATGGATAGATCACCCTGACACTAACAGCATGCTGAGAAATCTGATTTGTCTGACAGTAATTTACAACACAGACAGATGACTTACCCTCTGCTATATTGACAGTGAAAGGGCTCTTGGGGATCTCCTGGCCTGCAAACAGAACGTGAATGGTGTGAGGTCCCTCCAACATGGGACGATAGGTGCACCGGAAAACATTGTCGCCCTTATTCTCCAGGATGAGCTCAACTGTGTCCTTTTTGCCCTGAGGATCAACAATAACCACGCTGACGTCGCCATTACCAGCACCTGAATGTGACAGATATCAAATGGTTAATGCTGTAGCTTCAGTGTCAAGTGAATCTTTTGGCTTTGTTGTAAATCATTGCAGGTATTTGATCATTGGATCACATTCATGTTTTCTTCACATCTTCAAGTCAGGGTTGAATTTTAAATACTTACCAGCTGTGTAGATGTCGAAATATGTGGGTTTGTTAGCCACGTTGCCTGTACGCTCTAGACCTGGACCTCTTGCATTGACTTTGCTGGGGTCACCCATGGCCTTTGCCACGTTTACTGTATATGGGCTCTTGTCAATGTCCTGACCAGCAAACAACACTTTCACCTACAAAGAAAAGACAATTTTAAGACATTGACCGCAAGTTGTAAAACTACAATACTTTAAATGAGGAATAATGCTAGTTCTCACCTTGTGGACACCTTCAACTTTAGGAAGATAGGTGACAGTGTAGGTTCTGTTTTTGTCATTGTTGGGTTTAACCTTAGCCTGAAAGGGGAAGAGCAGGTTAAATAATAATTACATGCTACAGTTTTAAATTCTAACTAGCACCATGGTTATCTGAGAAGGCAAGCTGACTTTAGGTCAATGTTCCTTGTTTACTCACCTCTTCTTTGTGGCCCTCAGGATCCTCCACATAGACGAGGACCTCACCACTTCCAGCTTCAAGCGTTTCCACAGTGAACACAGCCGGCTGCAGCACCTTGTTGCCGTGAGGCTCAATACCTGAAAAGTAAATAAAGATACATTGTGTGTTAATATAACCTACAAAGTTTCTGGACAATGTCTCCTCAGAGTAAGATGTTTGTACACTTTCTCAGGTAATTATGTGGTACTTCTGCCTACCATCACTGTTTTGATACTGAGGACTAAGAAGGTGACAAAAGTTATTTTAAACAGTTGTTAATTGTGCTTGTTTTCGTGGCCACTATCATGGCACCCACCTGGTCCATAGGCTTTAGCCTTGCTTGGGAAAAGCTGTCTGGGCTTAAGAGGAGCTCCAGGCTTCAGTTTTGCCTTGGGGAACTGAGACAGGTAGGTCATCACAGAGTGCTCGTCCACATCTGGGTCCACAATTTCCTCAGGGGCAATAACCTAAAGCACAGAAAGACAACAAACACAACAGTTAATCGTGTGCATGGAAAAACTAGTAGTGTTTTATGTGAAAAGTGTTGATTCAAATTTAGTTTAAATAGTTACATTTTCTGTTTAAAGTGATTTTGCTGCCATTTGTAAGGAAGATATGGTTGAATTTAAACAACTTTCTTATTACATAGAGCAATTGGCTTTAACAAGGATTAAACTTGTTTATTCTTTACACCTCTGACTCTCTCCCTTGCAGCACTTGTTTGCTTGTCTATCACATAGTGGCACAAAGCCATGCTCCATGCTGGTTATATTTAACCCCCAGGACGGTGGGGTTAAGGATTGTTGCTCTCAATAAGCCAGTCAGGGGGATTTATCCTGAGCCAGACCTCTCTTACATCTCCTTAACACCACCACAGTGGAATCTAGCCCCCAGGCCTGCAGAGCCATGACATGCACCTCCCAACTATCTCACCAATCCTAAGCCTTATGGAGAAAAGCTAACCCTGTGTCTTAGACAAACAAGTACACACCTGCATAGTGCACATTACAATGCAAAGATTTACAACACGAACTTGAAATACTGTGCTCTTGCTCTGTTCACATTGTTATTCTGATGGGCACAGGCATATTTACGTTTCTGTTTCGGTGGCTGGCTCGAAAGGCGAAATCTCACACCTCCACAAATTCAGAAATCTACTAAATAAAACTCCCACACACTCACTTACTGAGAGCTTCAATAAAGTAAAAGGAAATATTAAACGTAAGCTGGGTCATAAATATTTCATGACACCCTCCAATGTGATCTCTCTGGAAATAAGCTGGGCTCATTCACATTACTGCCTTTTTGTGTGTCTTGGTACTTGTTTTAAACTGCTTGAAAATGAGTGGTGCTTCCTGAATGTCTGTCCACCAGATAACAACTGAGTTGCCAATCAAAAAAAAAAAACAAACACACTTGCTTCTTGTCTTATGAGATCGACCATGTCCGTATGACACCACGCTGAGCGGATCCAAACTAAAAAGTCATTTATGACTAGAATTTATCGTGCATCTTACCTGAGGCACACCCAACCAGTCATCAGCCTGTTGCATGGCTTCTCTGGCATTCTGCACAGGCTGGTTTGGGTCCCACTCGGCCCAATCAGGACACAAACCTAACGGAATACAAATAGGACAATTAGACAGTTCTGCAGAGGCTAATGCAGGCAGCGTTGCACTGTGGTTACTATAATAGGCCACTTGGGCTGTCACTGCTATCTCTGCAGCACTCCGAACTAGAATACTTCATGACCTTACACACACTCCTGTGGTCCTGTGAGTTTGAAATGTGTGGCAATGAAGGTCTCCCATGAACAAACAACCTTGACAGATACTCTGGTAGTTTCACAGTGTCTAAAGCTAGCTTCCTCCATGCCGCTAAAGCCTAAATTGGATTAGTGTAGAGATGGGCTGGCCCACACAGACACAACACAGATTACGATAGAGCAATTAATACAGACACAGGAACCACAGTATTAACAAGACTGAGTTTACATGCATCAAGGTAAGAGTGTGTAGTGACAGTATATATACGTATACTGTCACTGTCACTGTCACTGTATATAAATTTATGTATAAATATATATGTGTGTGTGTGTGTGTGTGTGTGTGTGTGTGTGTGTGTATATATATATATATATATATATATATATATATATATATGCATATATACTACAGAAAGAATATCTGTCTATAACTTACAATGTTAGTTTCTACTTTTCCACATTTGTCTCTGAATTAAAAGCAGAGCTTCTGTGTTTCAGAGCAGAGCAAGTTTCATCAGTTACTTTAGTGTTTGGCATTAGCAGATGAAACAACAGAACCTTGTATGGTCAGTGTTGCCGCAGAGTGTTTGAAAGATGCGTCTTCTCAGATCATTGGCTCATATAAACATAGTTAAACACAGTGTTCTACACTCCTCCACCTTTTGCTCAGTAAAACAGAAGTAAAGAGAAGACTCTCCAATGCTTGGGGTTGGAACCAGAAACCCTAAACTGGCAGTGATCCAAATTGTGGTCTTGTGGTCTTTGGATCTCTGGCTTAGGCATCTTCCTGTGACAGATCACTCAGCATTTTGATGCAGAGCCAAGCATCCCTCTTGATAGAAAAGGAGGAATGGTGCCCAAATTTGGGGGTATTGTGTAGCAGTAAGGCTATAAACACTAAAGCCGAGCTTGGGCCTCGGGGCCGAAGCAGTAAGAGCAAAAGCTTCAGTCACTGTGGGACAGCTGGCAGGGACATCCTCCGGCCATCAGCAACTCCTCTACAGCCCAGTGACACTACCTGCTCTCCAGAGACAGATTGCCTTGGCTGACAATCTGAGCCTGAATCTGGCTTAGTGTGGGTGTGTGTGTGTGTGTGCACTCTAGAATGTGTGACAGATATACAGCCTTTATTTCTAGATGAGCAAAGGAGACAAATTCTCTTGAGACGGTGATACTGTTTCAAAAACGCTGACTGACACATGCACGACCCCATACTCCATAGCAACCGAGCAAAACTGTCATATTCAACAAGCCTGTCAACAGGCACTGCACGTATTTTGAATCAGCACTTGCACCACACACTTCTTACCAGGGGCGCAGTTGTCGACCAGAGCTCCCAGAGCTTTGCCATCCCGCCAGTCACGGTTGAAGTTGTTGATGGGCAGCTGGGGCACTTTATTCTGTATCCAGCCCAGCAAGCGCTGTTTGGGAGTCAGCTTTTTAGTCTCCTCTTCATCCTCATCATCCCACATGGGCATAGAAATAGAGTAGTGGAGGATGAGAGTCCAGATAAGACCCAAGATCAGCTTTAGATTCCCATCCACAATGGCTTTGCTATCTGTAGTTGGACAGGAGAGACAACAGTGTGAGTTCCAGCGATTTAGATAATGCATCATGTCAGTTTTTGGACGTATGCTAGTTGCCTTCATTGTCCAGCTGTATTTCTTTTTTGCAATCTAGTAAATAGTTTTACGTTGTGCACTGTGTTTTTTTCTTACTGACCAAGGCATTCTAATGCTAACTGTAAGACATTAAGAGGTAAGATCTCTACATAAGTATATTATATCAAAACAGGCCTTCTTCTGTTGTGCAGGGTTGACTGGGTTATTCTAGTAGAAATATAAACAGTTATGATTGACTGCTGAGGAGACTAGAATGTAATGCTCCTCGCGGCTTCCCATGAGCCCCTTTCTCTCAGACAGCTGCCTGGCTGAGGACCCCTGACAATCTGTCATCCAGTCACAATGGCACTCAGAAGACAGTGACAGCTGAGGGTATGTGGAAGTGGATCCTTCTCTGCATAAATACCACTTGGATTTCAATTACCTCCAAAACCAGACTGTGATAAATCAAATAGGTGAAGATTAGATTCATTGACAGCAAGCATGCAGCTCATTTCCTGAAATTCTCAGAGGAAAACTTTGCCAAATAAGCCATTTTAAATCCACTCTAATTTAGAAATTTAGCCATTTAAGCCAAATAACCTCAGTGGAGAGCCTGATTTAATGTTTTCATCTAATCTTGTATAATATACTCCAGTTAATTCATTAAAGCTTTAATGATAGAGGGACATTTATGGCACTTGTTTATCAGAGACTGTTTGGACTACATGAATAGATGAGGGTCTTCTGTCACAGGGAAATTCTTGTGTCATCATTTGACTGGCACAGGCAGGTGGCACAATGCGGGCAATGTTGTGGTCAAAGAGACATCAAAAAGAGGGAATCTAGTTACACACATGTGTGACACATGTGGAACTAATCCTGTAGTGATTTTTTTAGTGTTCCTGGGACACTTTAATAGGGCTGAGACATTATCTTAAGAGGGTTTCACTGACTCACCATAGATACAAGCAATGAGAGAGTGCTGGGAAGTAAAATGCTCGGACTTCTATTATCACGCCCTGTTTCTGTCAAAACAGTCTGACCTAGTGTTTGTCGGTACAGCTGCATAAACTGTGCCAGACACACACAAACATGTTAAGTCCTAGGCATGCTTTACTGAATATGTATTCTGCAGAGATGTGTTATGGTGACCTTTGCCCTATGCTGCATGTCCAAGTGGACACACAGTGGCCTTCACAGTGGCCCATGCGAGGACTTCCACTCAAGTGTGTGGCAGGATCATTAGTCACATAAACAGACACAATTAATAACGACTAGCCTTGTAAATTGTGGAATTTTCCACAGGTTTATAATGAACCTTTAACTTTTCAACTTAACACATTTTGTGTTTTTTTTATGTTATGCGATTATTTTTTCAACAGTCATTAAATTGTTTTAAGAGGCGGCATTCTGCCCACTCTGGTGGAGTGAGATCCTCTTGTTGAAACTCTGTAGATGTGACACAAATTCCACAAATCCACTACAATTTAATATAACTTCAGCTATCTGTAACTGCAGCCTGATCCATAAATCCCACCAGAGTTAATCCTCACCTCACAGGAGTTGCTGATGTGTCTGGACAGCAATTGGCTGTCAACAGAAAGCCCCAGTGAGTCGTTCTGGCCAGACAGAGACAAGTGTTTGTGTGTGTGCGTGTGCACAGAGGCATGTGTGTGCCTGCAATCCCCATGTATAAATTGTGTCATTCTCATTAACACAGCCCTAGTAAATTTCCAGTCCATAGTTTGCCAAATTGCTGCAGTGGAAATCATACAATGGAGCCACTAGGCCTTGGCCCTGCCACAAGGTAATGACCTCTGTGACACCTCTACAATAACTTTCCTATGAGCTGTTGACCCCAACTCAATGCAGCTTTCCAGAGGCCTGTGAAAGTCTCACTGCTGGCTGACACCTGGGCTGATAACAGCAAGTGTTTGTGAAGAGTTGGCAGGTTTAAATATACCAAATGCTATGAAATGTTGATGCCGTGGTTCAACATTTTAAGACAATTTAATTAACTGAATCTGGCCACACTATCAGCTATCATAAATTTGGTATCTTGTTGGTATCTAATAATAGCCTAACAACTTATGTTTACATTTTATTGTTGCATTGTTTCCACTGGGGACTTACCTATTGAGACGAGTTTGATATGCTCTCTGTCCAGGAACTCTAGTGCCACAGAAACGTTCTCCAGTTTCATCTGACGGAAGTTGGGTCTGGCGTGGTGCTTTCTGTACATCTTCTTCTGGCTCAAAACTTCCAGGAGTGAAATAAGCTTCAACCCGTCACTAAATTCCTTCTGTAGATCAGTGATGGTCTTATTGACACACTTGAGGTGCTCGTTGCACCACCTGGTGAAGGTGTTCTGCTGGATCTTCTTCCATGGCGCGTCCTCGGCCAAGTCCTTCTCCGTGGCTGGCATCTCGTCTTCCTCCTCTTCCCCAAAGTCAGTGGCCTGGTAATACTGTGGAGGCAGCTGGTCGTCGCCGTAGTTGTTGCTCATCATGGTGGCTTTGTCCGTCTCCACTTTTATACCTCGGTGACACTTACGCGTTAAACTGTGAGCTCGGCGGCGTAGAAAACTTTAGCGGGTCGATGGCAAGCGCGCTCTCGTGGAGGAAAGTTCAAAGTTGGAGGAGTTTAAAAAGAAGCCCGGAGATATTTCGGATGTACTTGCGAAGTAACCACTCGTGTCAGGACAGTGATGGATTAAATTGTCCGATTTATAATGTGCAAGGCAGCTGCTGGTCTGTTTTTTTAATTGGCACCCTCTCGGCAAGTCGTTGCTGTCACCCGACGAAACTTTAGTGGCAGGTAGGCTGGAGTAGATCTGCTGGAGTTCAATCTGAGCGTGTTTAACTTGAATGTTGGGAGAGGAAAGAGATGAGGGGGTTTATAAAGGACCCAGGGCCACGTCACTCAAACTCTGTGATCATAGTCTATTTGTTAAACCGCAGGGATAACGGGAGTCGGGGTCGTTTTACGCGCAGACGGGGGCAGTGATTGGTCAGACCCCGGGCAGCGCAACAGTTGCGGCATGTTCCTTATTTTTAGGCGCTCCTATTTTGGTGGTGGGGGGCAGGGACTTAACTGATTGTTGTGAATGCATGTCATTCTGAGGGTCCAAGTGGTTGAAAAAACGAGCTAAGAAAAGAAAGTGAGAAGTGCAGCGAGTCCCGATATGTCAATAAGTTCACAGAGGACAACAGTCAAAAAGTGGGATTTTAAACAAAATCTCTCACTGAGGCCCCGGGGAGAAATATTTTAAGGCATGAGGTCACCCTGGCAAATATGAAGCAACTGCATTACGTGTGTTTAACAGCTATCTCCCACCCCTGAGTGAAAAGCATCTCCACCACAAGCTTGGGGAGGGTTGGAGGAGAGCGCTCTTTAAAACTGTGTGGATTTTCATGTACATTCATTGTCTGCACCATCAAGCAGTGGAATGTTCAAATATTACATATGACATGTGTTCACCTTTGTCACCAGCAAGAAACGAGAATTATTTCATTATAAGTCATAACATTTGCGGACAAAATTCCCCAAAGTTATACATTTAAAATCACCAAAAACTAAAATCAAATAAAAAAGAAGAGAAACTGACTTCTGACAACATAACATGAAAACACTCCCTGTTTGAACACAAAGCTGAAGACAGAAATACTTTAAGAGAGTTTTCAGTGTTGAAAATGTAAACAAAATGTAATCTTAGTATAATTTTGTTTTTGCCACAGCTTTTGCTTTTGATTGTGGTGTTGTGACTCAGCACTCAGTCACATGACAGTGACACCATATGCCAGCAGCAGCCATGATGAAGCAGAGCAAGGTAAGAATAACTATGACACATGTAGGAAGCTTTTTTTGGCCAATATGTCTCGACACAGCAGGGGGTCCCCACGTTGATCTCGCACAGGGGGGAAAGACTTTCTAGTTTTGTTTTTAATAATTTTAACAATTGTTTATATATATATATATATATATATATATATATGTATATATATAGTTTTGAATTTAATAATTTTAACAATTATATATATATATATATATATATACATATATATATATATATATATATATATATATATATATATATATATATATATATATATATATATATATATATATACATACATACATACATACATACATACATATATCTCCTACACCTATAATAACTGGTGTAAAGTAAATGATCTTGGCACTTCTAGCAAGTCAGAGCTACACAGAGATCTCAGGCCATTTCCATGGACTCACAGTGAGATTGATTTGCTTCCAACATGACAGGTGTTACTTCCCTTTGGGTGGGAACAAACTGTCCCTTCGGGGATGTTACAGTTTAATCTACCCGAGCAACCTGGGTAGTTACACTAAGACCTTAACCCTGTAGGATAATTTAATGCATACTTGAAGAAAAGACCAGAATACATCCAGTTATAATGATAGTAAATAGCCTATTGTGGGAAGTTAGGTTCACTTTAATGAAATAATTTGAAAAATATGTTTAAACATGTCTCCAGAATAGAATTTTTTTTACATTTCTCATGTTTGAATAAAACAATTAAAAAGGCTCAATTCTATTTACATGTGTCACAATTCGTAATCTTAGCTACATTAAATAAATTCAGAAATTAAATAATATTAATATCTGTGCTTATCCCCATTGGTAAGAAGTGTAAAGTTAAAATCAGATTCAGTTGACCTGTATGTGCACTGCCCTAGCTGCTCTCACATTCAGCTTTCCACCTTTTTAATTAGCCTTTTTCCCTCAGCCTGTCAGTGGAATCCATTAAATATTTAAGGAAGGATTTGGGGTGAATTTGCTGGACAGATAGGCTCGAGGCCAAGGGCCAGTGGATTAGATTTTGTTGATGATCTGCATCTGACATTTCAACGATAGGACACTTTTCATTTCAACCCTCAAAATGAATAATAGTGAAACCTGATTCAGAACCAGTTGGGAATAATTGGAGTCATGGAGGAATAATTTACAGAACTTCATGGAACAGAAGGTGGTTTAGGTTAACTGTACCCCATGAAGCTGCAAACACAGGCTACTTTTAGGCAATTAGCTGCACTTAAGCTTAGTAAACCATGAGTCATGGCATTGGCGTAATGAGTGTAGTTTAGATACCTCATGAACCAGTTCGTGCCGTGAAGAACATGTCTATGAGCTTATGTCATGTCTCTGGAGTTGAAGGTTATTAATATCCATACAACCCCTGTAACGTGATGCCAAAAGAGAGACGGTTCTCGCTCAAGTTGACTGCTGGTGAGTTCATGAATGGGATTCCTTGATACCTGAAACCCCGTGACTGTGAGAGCTGGTGATGCTACTTCCCAAGAAAAGAAAGCTCTAAGACATCATGGGGTCTCAATATTTTTATTTTCTCAAGTCATTTACAGTACAAAATAAACCTCCAGGTAACAAAATAGCCACAACTATACTTAAAACAACAATTATTAATGTAAAGCAGCAAGCTCAAAAACACTGTGCAATTTAGAAGCTTGTGATTATGATTAAGATTCATGAAATAAGTTCAGGAATAAAATGTGCTATTTGAGTTCAGGGTGTTTAATTCTATTGCTAAAGACATTGACATTTGCAGTCCAGGGGCAGATTAGCTCCTTAAAGTACAGTATATTCATGTGAAAAATTACATCGGTCACACATTGCTTATCAAGGCTGTTTAATGACAGACGTTTCAGGAAATATTCCAACACAAAATTTAACGAACAGGAAAAACCAGAAGTCATTTCACTCTTACGGGAAACAAAGGTCAAATTTAATCTAAATGCATGCAATGACTACTCCACTTTTATACACAGAGGTCCTGAAAATAATCATCAGTGTTAGCAGGGCTTCTGAATAATGTCACCATAAATAAACATCTACATAGCATAAAAAGCTTGTATATCAAATATACAATCCTCTTTCAAAATAGAATAAACTTTCTACAAAGCTAGTACAAATGGATTTAAGAAAGATCTCTCCCATAGTACTATATGTCACACCTATTTACATGAAATACAAAGTAACAGAATTAACATAACCAACATAAATTATATATTGTGCTTCTGTATGTTTTGTGGCATGCTTCTTCAATTCAAAAAGATTTTCACCTACAAAAACAAACACGAGTCCTTTCACATATACGCATATTTTTCTGTAAGTGATGATTGGATAAACTAACGTTTTTCTGACACTTTCCTATTCACATATTTGGAAACAGCCTCACAAACAACTAATCTTGATCCCTCATTTCATCTGCTACAAAGGTTTAATTTAGATGTAACCAGGTGTTTATCAGATATGACGTTTATCGCATCCATTGTCTCCTCGGTAAACAAGTGAACACTGACACTTAGCATCCTTGTATTGTGTACCTTTAACAAACATGCTTTGAAAACCAAGCCATTTAAATCCTCCTTGTGAGAACAAAAATTTAACATCAACACTGAGGTTCAGTCATCCCAGAATATGCTCACAAATGTGCTATAATAGGTTTACTTGTACATATTAAAACTACAGCAAACCATTTTGTAAATGTAACACTGCGGCTGGGGGTGTAAGCGTACTAATTTTCAGAGTAAAATGTGAGCAGCAGCAGGAGGAAGGTGAAAAACTGCACAGGCTTTCTGCCATTTTAGTTTAATGAGGTGACGTTGTGTTAAATTTTCTATATATTTAGACTGACATGTGTTTACCATCCCTTTTCTGCTTGTAAAAGCATATGATCAGTGTTTATAATACTGTAAAAACAAAACTAATTGATATTTAATGTTGCAAAGGGAATAGTAAATGTTTTGTGACTTTAATACACCATCGCAGTATTTTTTTATTATATTGCATTTAGTATTTGTGGGGAAGTAATTGATACTTAAAGACTTAGTAACAAAAAATGCAAGCTGCTCATTCTGTTAAAGTTTTAAGGGTGTACGTACACCTCAGGTTGTTCAGTGCATTAAAGATCCAGACTCTATTTAAACAAACAAATAAATAATCCAAAATCAATTGGCACACAATAATAAGCTAAACCTCTCACAGTCTAAAGAGAAAAAAAAAATGTTCACGGACACATAGGACTAGCATTAATATAGTAAAATGGAATCAGTCCCCGTCTAGCATCTCTGCAGGTCAACTCAACATTGCAGCGGTCTCCACATCAAGTGCCATTAAATAAGGAGGCCAAGCACATAATTCTCAGTCTGTGTGTGCATGTAGTACCTTCTCATTAAACATCAGATTTCCCATACATTTTCTACCAGTCAGCTCTATCACATATAGAAAATTCTAGTTCAATCTATGGACATGGCAGGAGAGAACATGGGCTGGTCTGAAGCAGACGTCTGTCTCTGTGCAGTTGTTGCCCATCCAATCAACATCGGACGAGAGCTCTCAACAAGCTAGTCATCATTAGCAGCACTGCTGTGGCTGCAGCGATAGTCAAAATGGAGTTCCAACCTACCTCACTCCCCTGAGGGAAGACAGGAAAACAAGAGTGTTAATAGTCAGTACAGGCTTTCCATCAGCCACAGATAAACCACACTGGGCTCTTAAAGCAGTAGTTTGACATTTTACTGATGTTCATACTCTTCATTACAGAGTAATATGAGAGGATATATTGCCTCATGTAAAAATATTTAGCACATTTAAAGCTCATTAATTAAACATATGAATGCATTAGTCGACACAAAACCAGAACCGTCAATCTGTGGTTCGAGGGAAGTAATGTGTTCTTGGAAAAATAAATAAATAAATAAATAATTCGTTCGAAGAAAGATTTGTTAGAATTTGCCAAACTGCCCACCCGTCCCATGTCCACCTCCTGTAAATTCCTAACATCAATACCTACAGTATCATTTCTTTGGTTTAGACCCTCACATTACAATCAAATTAATTCAGAGCATCAAAGATTCTCAATTGTCAATGTCAAAAGGATCAGTTCACCAAAACACATAAAAGCAGCTGGTGGTAAGACTACAACCACGCAGATGCTTTTGTTTTTATTTGCCCAGGTGTAGATTACAATGGAGGTGAATGGAAAGACCTAAAACATATAGTTCAGTTTACTGCACAAAATCAAATGTTTTAATTAGTAAAACACCACAGTTTGGGCAGAGCATTACATGTATACATGCATTAGCTCACTGGTTTCAGCTGTTTGATTCATGCTTCATAGTCACTCATTCAGTCATCCGCTGTTTGTATACCAAGTACCTACAGTCCATGCAAGTGTGCAGCACTGATGCCTTGATAACATCATCTTTTTCTGCTCCCTCCACCACATCCCTCTCGTCTGTATGTGCTATTTCTGGTATTGCTGACGAGAAATCAAATCATCATTTATGTGTTTATTACAAGTGGATCAGTTCTCCCAGAAGAGCCAACATTGCTGCACTGATTCTTTTAGCAGCTCCCTCAAGTATTTTTTTCCAACATAAACTATATAACTTCATATTAGTTTCTCCAACTGAACCACTTACATTGCCACTAAAGAATTATTGTTGATGGGAACTGTTGACAATTTTGAGAGTAATCAGAAACAATAATTCTCCATATTAAAACATATCAATGTAAGTCTCAGAGGCAGACCTCAAATCCTGAGCAAATAAAACCAAGACAATATTTGCATTGCCAAAACAACTATAGGTAAGTAAGAAAAATGTGTTGTTGATTTTATGGTGAACTGATCCATCAAACTGTGTACAGCAGCACTTTGCACCAGATAGAGGGTAGGCTCCACCCATACCTTGCTCTCTGGGACGCCAGCTCCGACAACCAGCACCAGACCACAGCCACTATTACAATCATTCCTATGAAGGGGATGGAGAGAACAGCGTGCTCAGACGAATGGATGAATCTCTGAGGAGGGAATAAAAACAAAGACAGGGACCATGGGGATGAAGGGAATGAATGATGAAGTGATGGGTTGAAAAAATAAAAAATAAACACATAGATATTGTAAATTATGACAACAGCACAAATGGGCCACTACTACAAAAATGACATAAATTAAAAGTGCAACATGGTAAATGGCTGTGATATGGTGGGGGAGGGCTGAGATGGACTGGTGTACATTTCCAACTAAACAGACATTGCATAACTCTATGGTGACATTACACAGCAACTCAATGTGAGTATGTGTGAGCAGTCCTGTGTGGCATTTACTGGCTGTGTGTGATGTTGGGATGACAAAAAAAAAAGAAAGACACACAGAATGCTGCGACCAGCATATGGTGGTATATTTGTCTCTCTATCTTCATTTTGTATTTCAGTCACTTTTATGTTTTGCCAAATTCATTATTGAACAGGCTGAGAGGTCATGGACATTCAGAGAACAGGGACAGCATCAGAGACAGGCACAGGTAGACAGTTTGACACAAGGCAGACATGTCATCACGGCTGTTGTAGACAAAACACAGAGTTTTATTATCCCTATTGTATCCATGCTGTTCACTTCATTTCGATTTCTTCCACTGTGCAAAACAAAGTCTAGTTTAATCTATTTATTTATTTCATTGGTATCCATTCTTTTTTGAAACTGCATGAAAATCACCTTGCAGAATAGTGAGTCTATCTTTGCCAGATAATGCAATTGAAACCATAGATATTCCTCAAGTTGTTGCATTCAAGTGTGTGCGTGTTCACAAAATGTGTTGCCCAAAAGTCGAGCTTAGATGACAAAACAATAAGCAAATATTGATGTCATGAATGATGCTGTAGCATCTGCAGAACGGCTGTAAGCTGTAAGTTTCATTTCACTGCAAGATGACTTTCATACACCACCTCATTAAAAAGTCTTGAGGGAGCAAAATCATTAAAAAGCCAAAGCAGCGAAGGTTTTGTAGTCATGTTGTTTGGGTTGAACAGCATCTGACGTAGGATTTGCCAGATAAAAAGGTTGTGATTTTGTGGTTTTGTCCCATAGAGTACAATAGGAATTTTTCACAGAGTGGTTAGGACACAGACACAGTGGAGGGGGATGTTTCCCAGCACAATGTACACAATAATTACTGATATAGACTGACACGTCAAGTCAGTTCATATCCAAACATATATTGCTGTAATATGAGACATTTAAAGGAGTGAGCTTAACAGACACAGAATGCAGTAGGAGAGTGCAAAGTGTGTTACGTGCTAACAGAAAAAATCTTTATCTAAATGTTTAATCAAAAAGAAACACAGGCTGAAAACTCCAGGGAAACTACTCAATTAATTTTCAAAATCGTGAGAAACAACACATTCTCCACATAATCTCCAGTCCAGAAAGCAAAGGTAACATCACGTCTTAATCATAATTAACATTAATTAGCATTTGAATGTCTTTTCGTAATGCTAACTATATGTTATTATGCTTTTCACCTGCGCCCCCCCTGACAGCTTCTCCAGCTCTGCCTTGCAGCGCTGCAGCTCCTCCTCCAGCTCTGCTCTCTCCCTCTGACTGCTGTCATACAGTATCTGCAGCTCCTGCAGCTCCATTTTCAGACCGTCACACTGGAGGACATAGAGGTCAACCAGACTTGCATTTTAATTGAATGTGCCCAAAATTAAAAAGAACTTTCTCATCAGATCTGAACCAAATCTCTTATTAATATTTGTATTCAACTCCCTAGACATTGCTTAGTTACCATGCATCATACCTCTCTCTGAACCTGTGAGGCCTTCTCCTCAGCCTGTTTCAACTGGTCCCTCAGGGAGAAAATCTCCCCAATGCCTCCGTTCCAGCTGGTCGGTGTCACAGGCTTCCCATCAAATGAAATATTCTTCTGGATGGAGGCGTCCACCAGGCGACAGTTCTCAGACTGGGCCATGGTCATGTAGCTCTCTGTCATGACCTCATCTGAGCCAGTCTCCAGTTCCTTCCCCTCTGTGCCCTCCCCCGCATCTTCCTCTTTCAGTGAAAGATAGACACTGGAGCTGTGACACAGATGAAAAGGAGGTATTGGTAAAGAATGCACTATACCTTCAATTTCTACTGAAGTACCTGAAAGGTCAAAAATGTGCTCTGAATGTGCAGATAATGTCTGTGTCTATTAATAAGTGTGTGGTATGTGGAACCAGAGAACTAAAGGCTGCATTTTTCATGCTTTAATCACATATGTATGCAGAGATTGTATTATGTTGCACACATACTGATGGAGTTTTTTGTTTGTTAGTTTTGATTTTGTTCTTTTTTGCTGACTCTTGTAATTGAATGAAAACGCTCCACAATTTCTTAGTTGCTTACAGTCCTAAATTCACCTTTTGTACTCTGTGCTTTGATCTCATTATTATGTTTTAAATTGTAATTGATAACAAGGTCTTTTGCTGTAAAAAGCATTGTGAAAATCTTTTTCAGCTTTTCCTGGGTTTAACGTTACTTTGTGGGTTGTGCACTAATTTCTCCCTTTTGTACAAATCTTCGTCTCGGTCTCTTCTGTCTCACAGTTGGAGTCTGCTCTTCTCCATCTCCTGAGGTAGATCATGTGATATGTATTGTGAAGAAATTGTCTTTTAGTCTGAAAATAGGTAGATTCATTTCATGTCAATTTAACAATTTATTAAAGATAATGAAGCAACTAATGGCTGCAGCACTTATGTGTAATCCCTCACACTGCCAATTTAATGCAGTGATTAAACAGGTGGCCATTCTACTCTAAATGAATCAGGAAGTGAACGGCTGTGACGTGGCCTTGTACTCCTGAGGGTGTCCCCTCCAGCTGATCCAATAAGCACAGGTGATGAGTGAGCAGCCATTGACCTCTCACCATGTCCTCTGTCTCTGCAGCAGCTGCAGTCTCTCGGTGAGACGTCTGTTGTCCTCCTTCAGGGTTTGACACTCCTCCTTCAGCATGCGGCACTCTTCCTTCAGCAGATCCACATCACCTGACAGAACAAGGAAGGTTAGCGGTGAGGATATTAAAAGAGAATGCAGGTCACAGCCTCCCTAAACTACGATGTTCTGTTTTATATAAATGACTTGCATACAAATGTGGGGTCATGTTCAAATATATTAACTCCCTTATGTCCCACCCGAGGCTCAGCTGCAGAATACAGCAGTGATATCATGTGTTGAAAGTGTGTGTCCCTCCCTCATGACTTCATGTCCCTGGTATCCTAAATGCACTCACATACACACACACACACACACACACACACACACACACACACACACACACACACACACACACACACACACACACACACACACACACACACACACACCACTCCCCTTGCAACAATCAGCAGTCACATTTGTAATATTTATTAAACCCAACAAATGATTTATGATGTTGACTGCGGGATGCTGGCATGATGTAAGCATGGAAAAAGAACATCTGTAACATCATGCTTTGTTTTCATAATAGCATCCACAAAGTTGGATCATGAGCTATTTGTGCTGATAGTAAACTGTTTAAAATCCACAGTGCAAGCAGAAACAACTTAAGTAAAACACCTTATTGTATTTTAACTTTTTAACTAACATGAGGGGAGGTGTACATAATCTATAAAATACACCTCCATTCTTTTGTCTGTGTCTTGATCTCCCCCCTCCATTCTCCCCATCCCTCACCCTCTCTCCTCTCAGCCTCCCTTCGTTGGCTCTTCATGCTGATCTCAGCCCTCAGCGTGGTGATCTCCAGCTCGTACTCCTGAGTCTCCTCGCTGAGGCGCTGCAGCTCGGCCCGCCGGCGACACAGCTCCTCCTGCAGTGAGGCGATGTCATTCTCCCTCTCTGCAGCTGCCTCCTCTGCTGTCTGTTGGAGCAAGATCACCTCCTCCTGAGCCACACGCAGCTCCTCCTGGGCCTCGGCCAGCTCGCTCTCCTTCTCCTCCTCCAGGCTGTCCATCTCCTCCTGCACAGAGCGGAGCTGGGCTGTGGAGAGAGGAGGAGGAAAAGGAGAACATTTGCTTTGCTTTAGGGGGTAAGTGTGGGTGAGAATGCAGTAACTGTAGGGGTGTTTGTGTGTGTGTGTGTTTGGGGGGTGTTAATGTTTGAAAGAGGTGCTGATGTAACTGATTGTAACAGAGTTTTTAAATTGTTGGTTTAGCTTTTTCAGGAGAGGAAAGTTTACCTCTTACAATTACAAATAAAGCCATAAAATATAAGGTTATGGCAATAATAACTTCATTAAAAAACATCTGTCAACAGAAAATGCATTTCGCACAATTCAATCAGCCAAATAACGCCAATCATTTTATAAGCTCCATTGTACTTTTATAGCAATTCTGCCTGCATTATTCAGTACACATTTTAAATCCCAGAACACAAAGCAAAATCAGCATTGACCCAACATTAAATGTAAGAACAGAATTTCTGACTATTCTTCCTGTTTCTGTTTATGATAGATCCCCCCCAAAAAAATGGTCATCACTATTATCTGGGTTTGTCAAAGAGCTGAACTTCACTGGTGAAAACTTAATTATTTTGTCACCTTGTAAATTCTGGATCTGGCGTGTGAAGGCTTCAGCCTGATGGGCACTAGCCAGGCGCTCTTCGTCTAACAGACCTGGTGGAGCAATGGAGAGAGGAGAGATCATCGGTGGGAGCAGAGATAAGAGGAAAATGTCAGTTCAGTGGGCCAATACAAAGATGACATCTTGATAAGCTGTCCCACCTTGAAAGCATGACTGAATGACACAAGCAGATTTGTGCGTCAGTGTGATAATGTGAGCAAGGCTACCAGTATTACTATTAGATTTCTTGGTATATGCATTTTTTTTATTTATTTGTTAGTAAATCTAATAAGTTGCAAGGATAGCAGAACACAGTAAAGCAGATTGTTTTGGTTTGCTGCTATTTTTGAGTCTGTTTCCTTTTTTGTCCCATTGGTATGTGCCATGCTGATTAATTGCTGTTGCATTCTTCAGGCAGATTCACTTGTGGTTTTAATAAAACAACAGCAGCAGCCATGGCAGCAGCTAGTTGAATAAGAAAGGTGCCTAGACTACCTTAAACCTATGTCCTCAATTTTATTATCTTTTCTTGAATACTAATGATTTATCTAGAAACTCTGGGATATTGTTTAAAAAACTTATCATTTGCAAGTTACTTGAAATCCTATTTTGACTGTAAATAGAAAAATGACAACATATCAAATAAAACTCTTGATTATTGTATTTTTTAAATGATCTGCATATTTTTACTTTAATGCCAGCAACACATCTCAAACAAGTTGGGACGGGAGGAAACTAAAGACTGGAAAATGTGCATAATTCTTAAAAAACACCTGGTTAAACATCTCACAGCTAATGAGGTTAATTGGCAACAGATCCGTTTTTCAGCGACAAATGTAAGTTAAAACTCTACCATGCAAAGAAAAAACTTATAGAAAGACGATCTAGAAACGCTGTTGCCTTCTCTGAGCCTGAGCTCATTCAAAATGAATTGAGGCCAAGTGGGAAACTGGCCTGTGGTCGGAGTCAAAATTTTAAATTTGGAAATCGTGGACACTGTGTCCTCTGTGCTAAAGAGCAGAAGGACTAAAGGATTTAAGGATTTGCAAATCATTTCTTTCTCTTTTAATTTAAATATTACGCCTCATCCCAACTTTCCAATTATTTCAGCCAGACAAACATATTTTCATTTATGAGAATCATATAACTGTGGGGGCAGAAATCCCATAGTAAAACTACAGAAAATGTAGTTTGAATATATTATAGATATACTGCACATTGTTTGCTGATATTTGCCATTACACATTTTATTGAGCAACACTATACCTCAGATTCTTTGACTTCTGGCCACTTATTGTTCAGATTGTTCGAGACTTTTCTGTAACCAGTATATAACTAATGGATATGGTGTGGGTATTAATCGTCTGACTAGTCATCCTTGAGCTTTACCTCACTTTATGTCATTTTGTGACCATGTACACGGTGAACGCGCACCACCACCCCCAACACATCACCCTCAAGCAGCTGCCAGCAGCCTGAACAGCTGAATCTTCACAGTGGGAGCTGACCAATGGTGATTTCTCCCTGTGGTCTAGGACACCCAGTCTGGAAGCTTCCCTGTGTGCACGCAGTTGTCTGAGGAATCCCTCCACCACTGCCAGCTCACCACACCATATCTTTCAGTAGGACACACAGTGTGCACCAACTGAAAAACGTGCGCACACACACTGAGCTCACTGCAGACCCATACCAAAGGCTTTACTCACAGCTCATCATTTCTAAGGTGTGATGGGATGCTCCATGTAGGGGCTATGAGGAAATGACCATCTTAATGACTCCATTTATGCCTCCACATGATCAGCAAGACTTTGACAAAAACAAAATGTTTCAGATGGACAGTGAAACTATACTTGGGTAGAGGAGAGGCGTCTTTTTTTCTTTTCTAAACCGTGACATGCAAAGTGGAAATGTTAATTTGATTGAAGTACAATAACAGATATGGTTCAGGGGTTTTAATCTGACATTTGCAACATAAACTGATTTATAGAGAGGGAACATTTCAGCAGGACATAAATGTTTGTTAGCATTAAGTTTTTTTTTATTTTTAATAACTTGCCTTTTGTCTTTTTTGTCTATTGGTAACAGTTTTATTCACCACCCACATTGTAGAGGTGTGGGAAATGTAATGTGGGTGCAAGAACAGTGTTGATCCGTTGTAGCAAAGAACCTGCTGCAACACGAGCAATTTCAGAGCACTGCTAATGCGCACACCGTAAAAGGTGGCAGCATCACATTTCACAAGTAATTGTCACCTTCAAATAGAACATACTTTTCAGCACCTTGGTTGCAAGTATAGCATTTGTTTTGAATAGGAAATTGAGACAAACTCAGATGGAAAGTATCTCATGGTGCAAAATTTGTTGAAATGCATAACATAGAATATTCACTTTATGGTCATCTTTTCAGCCTGACTGACTTTTGTGCTACAGAAGTGTACAGTAGTAGTAGAAGTTGTAGTCATATGTGATGGAACATGTTTAGCATTTGATTCAGGGCTGTTGTTTGTAATAATGGATACAAGATTGTCATAATTCCATATGTTTAAAATGCATGCAATGACAGAGAGCTCTCACCTTGCAGCTCATGGAAGCTCTCCTGGTGTTTGTTGGAAGTCTCCCTGGCATCCTCCAGCTCTAGCAGCAGCTGCAACACCTGGCCCCTCAGCTCCTCCAGCTCCTCCTCCTCTGTCAGCAGTTCCTGCTCCTTCATGGTTTTCTCCTTCCCTTCATCTTCCTCCTCTTTCAGCTTCTTCTCTTCGCCCTCCTCCTCCTGAGCTCTCTCCTTGTCCATCTCCTCCTTTTCGTTGTTCTCCTCCAGGACGCCTCTCTCCTTGGCTGTTATCTCGTTGTCCATGGTGGGGCTGCTCTCTGCCTTCAGATCGCAAGGGTCATCTGTTGGAAAGACTATGGCGATATTAGAAAGAAATAGAGACAGGGAGACAGAAAAAGAGATTTACAGGTGACAAACCCTTCTGTCATCACCCAAAATCAACCACGCTTACAATAGATTGTCCTTTGAATCAACAGCACCATCTTGTGATGAAACTGGCCTAAAGTCCATTGCACAAAAGCCCCTGTGCAGGTCATATACCCTAACGTAACACACTGATTCTACCAAAAACAACAACAGAGCATTTCTTAAGGATTTAAGATCTGTGTTCGTGATAGAAAGGAAACAAAAAAGAATTATTCTCTCGGGGAAAATTCATGAGGTTATATTCTGAACGCTGTCGAGAACATCAAAGGCGAGATGCCTTAAATATCAAGTGAATTATTAATATGCGACTCATGATGGGGACAGTTGATTCAGATTGTTAGACCCAAACATTACTAGGATTTGTATTCCTCTAATTGCACTGGGGAGTTTTATTTTCAGCCAGTAGGTGGAGTGCGTTAGCAGATACAATGGAGAGATAGAAGGGGGGGCAGTGTGCTGAAGCAATCACTATGACTCACCACACAACCATGCACCCCAAAGACCATAATGACACAAGCCAGCAGTGATAGTCTGGAGAAATGTGACCAGCAGACATCTTTCTTATATTAAAATGTGTCAAATCCTGTGGTTGTTTGCAGTTTTTGCTTGCTTTTTTGTGGAAGTTTTTCTTATCTTTGTAGACAGCCTTGGGTGGGTTGGGAGCTGCTGTTAATTGAGGCCTGTAAAGTCTAATGAGACATTGTATACAATGTGGGGCAACACCAATAAACTCGATTTGACATTATAACTGTTGCCGCTTGCTAGGGTAGCAAAAACAAATGCAGAGCAGGTTAGAAAACTAGCAGAGAAGGGGTCATTTACACCACCGCAACATAACAGTAAATTCCCATCCCTAGTCTTTTCCTATTACTCGCATGAGATTTGCTGTAAGGCAAAAAAGGTCAGAGCCTAACGGTCATTTTATTCACAGTTCTGCTTCGTTCTCAGGAGTAGTTTGAAACTAAATTATCACTTGTGCCCCGTTTCCAGCTTCATCACACACACTGTCCTGCCGTCATTTTACTCATTCTTCTCAATAACATGCACTTCAAGGTCAAGTCCATCTCAGAAATAAATTAATATGTAGCACCACACATTCACGTTCAAGTGGTCTCCAAGTGCCTCAGACTTGCAGTTTGTACTCACAAAGCAGTGTGAGGATGGGGGAGGGATGGTGTGTGCTGTGGGATGGGAACAGAGAGATGTGACGAGAAATAAAAAGGTGCAGCAGGGAACAGGATAAAGCATTAACTAAAGTTCTGTCTAATTAATAGTGATGCTCAAAGGTAATGCTAGCTCAGGGGATGCTTCCATTTTTGTGGACATTATTTCTCTGCATTGTTCTCCTTTACAGATTTTCCTCACAACCAAGCACATGCAACATATTTTCATCATATCTATATGACGTTAGCGGCAGCCTTAGCCTTTCTTCGTTCATAATAATATTAATTTAAACAATGTAACCCCAGAGAGGCATGTGAGAGGTTTCATGAGCACTGAGCTATTTTGTCATTAAACTTTGATGCTGGTGTAATGAGTTAGTCATAAAGGAGAAAGCTGGAGACGTGTGGCAAAGAGAGACGGGGCTGCTTGTATAGCCAGCGGCAGCTAAAGACCATCGAGAGACAAAAGGCTTCCCACTGAATATCACTCACATCAAAATCATTCAGGACGTCTAGCTCAGGCTATAATAACGTGCAAATCTTTGACTCAAGCGATTTGTGCTCCAGTGAATTGTATTGTTCTGTATTGTCCTCTTTGGCTTTGCAGATGGGGTATCCAGAGTGTCCTCGAATGGACACCAAATACAGCTAATCACAAAAAAAAAACTGTGATATATTGTTTCAATTATAGTCAAAACATGAATGTTGTATGTATACTGTGTACACAACTTAGGTATTTGGCATTGACACATTGTTAAAGAGCTAGTGTTATGGTTGTTTTTTAATCCTTTTCATAAATACTGAGTGTATTTCATGATATCTATAACATTTTTTTACCTAATGTTGCTCAGGTTTTACAGTAAATTTGTACTATTGATGAGCCCTACTCTGACTGGCTGGAGCTGTGGCCTTCACCTCCCCCCTCAGCCAATGGGAGAATGGCCTGAATAATGTTATCTTACACTGTACCTACATTAAGGCTGCCACAGTACATAGACTGATCCTGAATGTCACGGCCAAGAACCTGAAGCACAATTGACACTTGAACAAGACATTTTAGGGCTGTAGGATCCTGTCTAAGGTTCATTTTAGGGGCTTTTTCTCACATATACCCGATGTGATGTCTCAGTGAGAGCAGCTTTAACTCAACTCAATCTCCAGGCAAGAGATTCAAAATCCTTTCTGCTTTTTGATGGTGTCTTTGTGAAAAATCATAACAGTATCTCTAAACATGAAATTATGTGCCAATCATCTCTACGAGCCTCCTTCACACAGCCAACCATACTATCTATTAAGTGTCCCTTTAAGTCTCAGCTTGTTAATCATTTCACTCCTCAAAGAAGGTTTACCACCTCACCTTGTGAGCGAATGCCAAACACACTGTGATGCAGCATCAGCTGCAGTGACACCTGCGATCACTCCACTGCACACTTGGCACAGAGCCGATATTTAGTCACGGTGGGATTTCATTAGAGGAAGACGCTGTATGCATACAAGAGCGCGAATGGGCAGGGAAGTCATCTCAGGAGCGGTGTTATGGCTCCAGGGAAAGGATGGCTTTATCTAGCCACTGCACATTCCTTCGTAATCACATTGCCACAGTACACATTGAGTATGTCAGTGCAAACATTGTGCCACTTTAGAAAAGAGACAATAAGCAGCAGGCTGAGTGTTCTTTGTCAGCTTCTTGGAATTGCTGTCTGAGATTAAATTTAAACATTAATATGGAAACACAAGCCCTTTTGGTGTCCAATCATGGGGTGAGGAGTGTAATGAAATTTGCACTTTGCAGAATTGAAGTGCAGAGTGAGGATTTTAAGCACACAGATGCATTGTGGGAGAGGGGTAAATGTAGGACACAGTTGTTTTAACCTGGCGCCACAGGAGAGATTTTGTTCATTAAATACTGTACGAGTCTGCAGTTGCAGAGAAACTATTCTATACATCAAATATGCAGGAAAAACTGTAAAGTGCGACAGAGTAAATAGCAATATGATGTCTGCATAAGCAGTTGTATTTTTTCTCCTTTTTACAGCCTTGAGCTACTGGTTTATGTCACTGGGTGTAATACGGTACCATATGTGTTGCATAACATTTTTAGTGTAGCTTCTCTACTCTATGTAGTAAAGGAGTCAACACTACTCTGTGTTTGTGTGTGTGTGACTGCTGGTTAAACTTCTAATTTTACTGTATTGAGAGTAACATCTGGAGTCAAATCAGCTGTGAAAAGAAAAGACAGCTCACTGAAACAGGAGCTGGAAACTGTGTACAGGTGCGGTTTGATGGGTGCCTTGTGCTGTACGGAGCTTAAAAATGGGATTGCAAAGACAGCTGGTGATGGTGTGTGCTTGTGTGTGCGCAGCACATTAGTGTGTGATTGTGTATAATGTGTATGAATGTGTGCACGATTGCAGACCATGTGTTCGGACATTTTTCATGTACTTGTGTATGAGTATACAATATATGGACTTCTGGCTCGTGGCTATGAGCCTATTACAAATACAGTATATATGATCACACAAGGCTGTGTTCAGTATGTATACATTTGCCATGGATCTCTGCGACCGTGTAGGAGGCCATGCATAATGCACACAACCCCCTCCTAGCCCAGCTTTGAAGCCAGTCCAGCAATGATTTGTAGCTTTACCCCTGAACTAGCTCACTTTCTCAGCAACTCATAATAAGAAGCAGGGATGGAGAGATTATGTGACAGCAAAAGAATCAAGGAGAGAAAGAGATGCAAGGAAAGAGAACCAGTTATGGATTGAGAGCAGCAGAGCTGAAGCAGGTCAGGTGAGGATATATAACAGTTCATCTACATATAAATGGTAAATGGTCGGCACTCATATAGCGCTTTTCTACCTGTTGGCACTCAAAGCTCCAATTCGCACTCACAATCACACACACACACCAGTGGGGGAGCTGCTATGCAGCTGGCCAACATTCACCGGGAGCAACTAAGTTGGCGTTCAGTGTCTCGCTCAAGGACACTTCGACATGTGACCGGAGGAGCCGAGGGTTGAACCAACAACTGTGAGATTGGTGGACAACCGCTCTACCATCCTGCACCACAGTCGCAGGAAGGTATACAACTACTACACACAACCCAGCTTCTTAACGTATAGAAAGTCACTGCGGTAATAAAGCTTCTGTCCACAGTTTAGCTTGCAGTGGAAACCTTCCTGTCATTTCCTTTCCCTTATGATAAACAATCTTACCATGAAGTCCACACCATGAGGTCACCATTGCAGGGTGGGCTACAGGGATAGACATCTCATCTCTTTCTCTCTGTACTTTGAGGGTGAAAACACCAGGGACAGTGAGGAACAGAACAAGCAGGTAAACAAAAAAATAAAAGCATCAGGAACCACGAGCACCCAAGAGATGGACTGATTTAAAAAGTCACTGTGTAATTAAAATGTAAAATTGATGTTTGCACTTTCAAAGAGAAATAAGAGAAAGTGGGTCAAGATTGTGTGTTATAATCTGGCCTCATTAGATGAGCAAGCACAAAAACTGTGTCACTGTGTACATACTGTAAGTGAATGATTTAAGGAAAGTGATTTTGTAGGAATGTGTTTGTGGTGGGGCTGTGTGTATGTGTGCATGTCATTGTTTTTTAGCAGTACCATTAAGGGTATGAATAGAGACAGAGAACAGAGCATAAAACACAAGCGATGCAGTAATAATCCATTTGATCACAAATCTGTGCCTCCCACCTGAAAACAGATCTCTCTGGAAGGTTTTACATCACTTAACTCACAGGGGAAAGGGGGGATAGCAGAGCTGACAATACCCCTGCCAAATCCAAAAAGCAAAAAGACTCAGAGGGAGAGAGAGGGCATGGTAATAATAGGTAGACAATGCTGAACATTTCTGTGAGGGAGAAGAAAAGTCAAGAAAAATCCATAGAATAAGCTGCTGAGGAGTTCACGAACCTCTATTCACTGAAAAGTTTTAAGAATCTTTCCATTATGCAACCAACAGAAAGTAAAAATACATATGACATGCTCAGTTTTGTCAGGGACCTGCAGAGTGCCTGGAAAGCTTTTTTTCTCATAGCAAAACACTAAGTCTGGTGGAGGAAAATGGGGATTGAGTGGGGAGGACTGAGAGAGAAGAAGCCAGGGTGCATGAGGGTGTAAAAGCATGCAAGATATGTTTTCATTTAGCCCCATGACTGGCCACGTTAAACACTGATGTGAGAATCTCACATTGTTGTTTTTCTCAGAGGTCTCTGCAGCTCTCAGATCTACAAAGTTTATCCAAGGCATCAACTTTGTTGTTTATTAGTTCCAAAGACCTGAGAAAAACCCTCTTTGAGCACCCTTGGGGAGTATCACTGCTTGAAGGCACAATGCCAGAGGGAAAGGAGGAGAGAAATGCTGTGTGGGCTGAGGCACTGGCAGGGGCAAAGGTTTATGTGCCTGTGCATGCGCATGCACATGCTTGTGTGCGTGTTGGAGGGTGTGTGGGCGCTGAAGAGAGCAGACTAAAGAAGGGGAACAGCTATCCAGTCGAAAAACAGAAGAAAGCACGACGAGAGATGGTCTGCGACTTGGGCAAGTGGGAGGAACAATGTGGTGGTCGATGGCTAAAAGATACATAAACAAATGTAAAATTAGGCTGTGATGGGGTTTTATTGATCAGAGGGGAAAGTGTGCTTTTGTGAGAGCATCTGTATTCCCTGTTGGTAGATGGGGCAAGGGATTTGACAAGCATTAGTTCCAGTGCAGTATGAAATTTATCCACAACAGGCTTGAAAAAACAATGAAATAAAAAGTCTACAAAACAACAAAGCGACCACTTTCTAAGAACCTAAAACTGACCCAAGCCAGGACAGAATCCATACACGTAAATCCATTTAGATCCCTAAGTGTATATGTAATTGAAAAAGAAAGCTGTCTGTCTCTCCGATCACTTCGCTTGATGTCTCCCATTACGGTTGATAAAGCAGACACTTCTATCATTATACTATACTATCTATCTTTAAAAGCATGATGAAAGGAAAGAGATCACCAGGGTGAAGATAACAGGTAACAGATAACAAACTTGTTAGGGATGAATGACTTTCTCCTGACACAGCCACCTTGTCAATACACAGGCTTCAGCATAACAAATTGTAAAAGAGGGAATTACTCAGTTAAAGTGATTTAATTATTCTGCAGATTACTTTGCCGAACAGTGGCATATAATAAAAAAATACACCAAATATATGTTTTTAAAAGTTTTTTATGAAAGTACTACACAGGAAAAAGAAGCTAGATTCTTGCAGCCAGAGCACTGACTTCAGTGACTGGGGTCAGAGGTTAACAGCCCTTTGACATCCACACCAGTAAACATCCTCCTAGCAGTGTACCATACAGAGATGTCCATTCAAAACACACACAAAACACCCAGTTCTTCCTTGTTCCACACACTGACACATTCTTCCCTAAATCGTTACCCTCAGTTAGGCAGTGCTGATTCTGTTTGCGACACAGAAAAAAAGACGATCTATAGCTAAGTCACCAAGGAAGTTTGACTCCAGCTGTTCCACACAGCCACAACATGCAAAGCGAGTCCTCCACCATGATTACTTTTTGCGACGCAATTCAAACCAACAGAAACAACAACCTAATGACTCTGTGTTGCATCAGTTCTCAAACAGCCTCAGGACAACATATGCAACCCATCTAACACACCCTAGGCTACATTATTATACACCAGCCAACCATTACCTGGCAAAGTGTAGCCTTTATCAAATGTCCACAAATGCCATATAAACATGCCCACTCTGTTAGCTCGACTACAGCTTCCCACCTGACAACCAGCTCCTCTGCCTGCTCAGTTCACCACCCTGTTCCTTACTTTAGGAATAAACACTCTTTCTTAGCAGAGATTAACATCATCCCCTCTACCTTTTTGGCTGATCATATCTGATCTGTAGTGCAGTGCTAAAAATAGTCACGTACACTATCCGAGTGCACAGCATCGCAGATAAACACACACTGATAAAACAGCTACACAGACCTGTAGAGTCCAAAGCCTCCTCGATGAGTGGAGGTAAACGCAGTCCATCCATATCCCCCTGTAGCTGCAGCAAAGAGGGAGAGACAGAGAAAGAGAGTGGGCGAGAGAGGGTCAGAGGCTCCACACGCCCACCTCAGCTGCAGGGAGAGAGACAAACACACGCAAAGTACTCAGAACAGCGTCAAGTAGCCTACTCTGACACACGCTGGCTTCAGTGTGTATACACACATACGCACGCACACAAACACACACACAGGCTGTTCCTCTGGAGAATTTGGGAGGATCCGGGGAGCTGAAGGCTGAGCTTAGGAGCGTGGGAGAGATGCCGAAAGGGAAGAGGGGAGGAGCAGGGTGGAGGGAAAGATGCTGTTTTCCAGACTGCGAACTTGGTCTCCCTGCAAAGACCTCCCTCTCTCTCTCTCTCTCTCTCACACACACACACTCTTTCTCCTTGCTTCATTTACTCTCTGTTTACTATGTTATACCCTCCTCTCCTTTTAGTTCCATGTCTTGCTTCTTCCTATTATTACCCCCACTTGTGTATACTACACCACAGATGTGCAAGTAATGCATGATCACTACTAACATGGTCATACACTGACCAAAAAAGAAGAGTAGAACTAAGAACTATGTGTGTATATATAGACTTTCTGAAAAAGGTTTCTGAATGTTTCCAAACGTAAAATGTCACATGAAACTGCCAACATTTGTAAAATGATTCATCTGGCCCTGTGATATTAAACTGTAATTATTTGTATCAAGCATTATATATTACTGAGTGACAATTTCATTAAGTGCCAAATATGCAAAATCTCCATACTGTGTATTTTGTCGTGCATTGCAACTGTTTTGTTCAGATCCACATGAACAAAGAAACTTAAAATATGTTGTGTTGAGTACAAAGATATAAAAATATAATAGGAGCTCAGGAGGGCACAGGAGGAACACATGCATAGAAACTACATATCTGCTTCTCACAGCACTCACTATTCTCTGTGCTTTCCTGAACACACACACATGCATGCACACACTGGCTTCCTGGTACACTGGTGCACATTCAGCGTAGGCCCCTAAGCCAAATGAATTTACCTATAATGGGATCCAGACAGGCTGCTGCAGAAGAGGCTGACAGCTAACACTGCAGATTACTGATCATTTCCCCTCCGTAGTTCATTTCTCTCGCTGACTGTCTTTCTCTTGCTGTTTATTGCCAATGAACAAAGGTTCTTGCGCTATGATCTGCTTCTGAAACACACCCCTCCCCATCTATTATCATCATTACCCTTCACATACATATCGCTCACTGTCTGTCTCTCACCTCTTACTCTCTTTCTTTCTCTCTGTCCATTTCAGCCACTATCACATTTAGCAACTTCTGTGTAATGCATAAGGAGCCAGAAGAATGAGGTGTGCCGTGAAGCAGTCTGAAAATATGTCAGTGCTCAGAGAGAGAGGAAAGGAGGGCCAGGCTTAACCGTTAGCTGGCCCAGTACGAGGATATTCCTATCACAGCACTGACAGAGAGCAGGAAGTGCTTTGCAGATGTACACACATACACACACACACAGCACACATCAAGAATATGGTCGCACATGTTCTCACGTAAAACCTGCTGCCATTTGAAAGAGGAAATGTTATGTAACAGAAATAGAAAGAAGCACAAAGTCTACGCTTAAGACAACATGTGCTCGCTTGTACCTCCGTTAAACCGCAAGTGATTTCTGAGGGACAGACAACAAGCAAAAAGGGATAAAAGGAACCAGATTTACAAGACTGATGCCTGCTTAAGCACTTCCTTCACTTCCGTGTGGCTCTGTGCAGCTTTTCCTCAGGCAGCTGTAATCCACAGACACGGAATGTGAGCATGGAGGCATCTTTCAACTTGAAGTCATCCCACAGTCTCCTCAACACACAACCCCCTCTCCACACACAAACACACACACACTGTGTGGAGCTGTGGCGAGAGTTGGCTGACAAGGTGTTGATAATGAGCTGACAATGTCTGGCTTCAATCCACCCATGTCACTCTAGTGTGGCAGCAGCCCGGTTGCAGAGCAGAATGGGCACAGAAAGAATGCAGATAGCATCAAACTTTGGTCTAACGTGAGAATAACTGTGCTCCGTGCTTGTTTAAAACTGCTTGCTGAACCAGATGGACGGGTAGATGGGTTGTTCCTGCCTTGGGAGAGCTCACATAAAACTAGCCACAAAGCAATTTGTCAAAATACACAAAGTATGCTATGCAGTATGTGGATATGCTCTTTATTTTTTTTTAATGTAATTTATACTCATACTATAGCTACACCTAAAAAGGTAACAACAAAAAGTAAAGTATTTTAAAGTAAACTATAAAAGGTGTCTGTATGTGCCATTTGACTGGTGTGGTCACCCAGCAGTAAGAGTGTGTTAGAGATGAGCTGTTTGTTCTTTAACTGAGAGCAGTCCCACGGAGTGTGAGGTCATAAGACGGGAATCTATTCGCTCAACTCATACTGTAGGCAGATTGAAGTAGTTGTACACATGACGCCCACAGCTAGAGTACAGATCTCAGGAATAGGAGCCTGTAATTGACATGTTATCGATACGTAATGCAAATGTGTTCACTCAGACACAAAGCAAAGAGTCAGCAGTTTCTTAAAGTATTTATAAATCTATGATTTTTGCTTCATTACATATGTTGATGCGTGAAGGAAAATGGATTATGTGTGTCAGTAATGTGATAATGTGAAGAGTTCATGCAGAAGTTTTTCTCAGCATTGATCCTATTACTTTATTATTTAATAATTTATGAATGTATTATTTAACATGAACATGAAACATGAAATAAAAAACATCAATAGAAATGTTTTGTTCTTATATACACAGTTTATCAGATTCCTATATGTCAAAAGGGTTGTTCAAGAAACCCAGCTACATTCAACTCTGCATGTCCTCTTAATCTAAATGAGCATTTTTCTTTTGCCTTTCAGCTCATAATTGTATTTCTCAGGTGGGGATAGATAAATGTGTCCCCAAATAAATGTTAATGCATCTGCTGGATGTTGCCCCCTGCAGTGATTATATGTTACTTTTGTGTTTGCAGTTTGTTTCTGCCACCTGCCAAAAAATTGTTGTTGCAGAATATCAATAAAGAGTGAATAAAGTGACAGATTTACCCAAAAGGCAAATTTTCAACTCAGTCCTGGGGTAGGATGATATTAACATCTGAAAGAAACAAAAAGGCATGCTGGTTCACTCTCATACCGTTATGGCTCCCTGGCATCTTTGAAAACAACAGAAAGCATCTTTAAAGCCTTCAGAGACACACAAACAAAGGGTTTATACCATATCAGCTAGAGAACTGAGGGCCTTATGACAATTCTTGCACCATGACCTCATCTTGAGATTCTGTCTTGTGGAGGAGCTATACTGAGACAGTAGGTGAAGTATTATCCTGTTATATGTAGTCTGCAGTGTGGACTTGATGTAAATGTGTGGACATTTTAGACATGAAGCTTGATATCACTGTCATGTTATCACAAAAGGTGACTAGAAACAGGAGGCACTGTTAGACTAGTTCAGCCACACATTTTGCACTACACCACACATATTTTAACAACACCAAGCTACCTCTTTTTTCCTGCTTCCTGTTTTCATGCACAGCAATTCGTACCGGCTGCCAGCTGTAGCTTTATAGTTCAACTTCAGACAAAAAAGCGACGTCATTCTTTTCATCTAAATCTATTCAAAATAGTGATTTCTAACTAGTCTTTGAATTGAAATTTGTAGGTCACATATCCAGTGCACACAAGCTAATATTTGTTCCCTGGCCCCATAGTGGGTTAATCAAGCCCTGAGATGAGAATTGAAAAGAACTCTAAATGCAGACAAGTGCAACCGCACATGACAATATTTTCTTAGTACCGGTGTTTTTTCAATGACCAAATTGAAACAGCATTCAAACGGCAGTACAATAGATTGTTAGGTCTCTGAAACCATTTCTAATGATTATAACTGCTTGTCCACTGGTAGTGGTCAAATACCTCTAGCCCCCACTTCAACTGTTCAGCTGACATTATTTGCTTGTGGACACACCAGAGGAACCAAGAGGCTGTATAATTACCTCTGGTGACAGTGTATCATTGTCACTGTCAGCTGGCCGTGTAATGGAACCTCAGGGCTATAAAAGACAGTGATTCACCCCACAATCTACACCACTGGGCTGCCAGCCTTTAACTCCAAGCATTACTGTGGTGCTCCATGGTTGCTTAGCAACTAAAGGAAATTGGAGGTGCCTTTGAATTAGGGCGTTTCAAAAGGTGATTTATCTGAAGACCTTGATGATAAATGTCTCCATAAATCTGGAATTTTCTACCGGATATTTCTATGTATTTGTCATCGGAAGGTCTAATTCTGGCCACAGACACTGCTGCGTAACAGAACTGCAAATCTTGCACCTGCTGAGGTACGAGACCATTTCCTGGTTGCAGCATACATTTTTACATTATAAAGCAAAAGCAGAGGAACGGAACATGGCCTGTTTCCGAAATGTGAAGGGCCCACTGCTGCCAGAAGAGTTTGAATCAGCGTGGAAGTTGTAAGAGAGGTCAAAACTTTCCCATGATATGAGTCTATGAATACAGAGCGACTTCAAAACATAAGCCCACCCATATTTGTAAACACTCAAATGCACACTCACAAAATTAAAATCAGCAATGCATAAAGCTAATTGTATCTACACACTTCCCACTCTCTTCTTTGTCTTCCCGGGAGTGAAAAAAATGTGTCCCTCTCACACCCCCACAGTAGAAGAGAGCATGAGTGAAGCTTTTGCGGTCCTTTTGGTGGCCTCCTCTATGCAGGTCCCATTTCCTACAGTCACCATGCCAACCTGTGCGAGGAGGAAGCTTAACAGTGAGCCCAGAGAGACTTGATGAGGTCCTGGGATAATTAACAGCTCATTATGGAGCCCAGTGAATAGGCCAGCATGCTCCAGGAGCCACAAGAGACAGGATGTGAGCTCACATCAAAGGAAAACGCTTACTTTTTAGATCACATAATACAGAAGAGAGATATTGGGAAAGAAAATAATCCTCTCCATTCACACCTACAAATATAGCTCATAATCCCCATCCTCAGCTTGTGTTTGTGTGTTGAGGGGGAATGGTATGTGTGTGCTGGAGAGGATCTGTGTCACACCAATCTGAATATTTTTTTTCTCCCCCAGAGGCCTTAGTTGCTGCACAAATGCATTAAAACACAGTCAGTCCACCTACCACCTACACACACACACAGACGTGCACACAATTCACAATTCCACTCTTAAACTTAAGCTCTCACAAAGTACAGGAACACTGTGTGAGTAACAGAGATCCTCAGTTAAGCTATCCGTCTACCATCCCTCTTCGTGTTGCCAGATCTTACCGTGTGTCTGTGACTCTTCGACATGCAGGCAGGCACTAGTCACGCAGAATAAACCATGCACGCCGTTGTGCCAGGTGACCCATGGTGCGGTGTGACTGGCTCCAACTAGGCATAAGCTTCATTTTGTGTGCATATAGCGTGTCCCTTTGTCTGCAACTATTGCGCTTGACGGATGTTTTGTTAAATGTGACATAATGCATTTAGTGAATAATCCCATGTGTACTGTAAATATCTGACATGTCATTATTATTGAGTTATCAAACTGAAAAAAACCTATAATTGAATTCATTTCTCTCTGACAATTAGCATCCTAATGATGAACACATACGTACCTGGTCACATGACGGAATACAGATTTGTTCTAATTAGTAATGTAGAAATTCTGTAGTTTTATTAATTTTCTGCAGCAGCAGGGGGCGCTACTCTTCCACGCTGTTTGTGATGTCACAGCCACAAGGAAATTCGTCTGGCTGTGAAAGATAATGCAGCTCTGCAATAGGTTTTGAGCTCTGTGGCGTCAACTGTGCAGCACCTACACCCCCTAGTGGTGGTGAAGGAAACCCAATGTACCACTGCAAACTAAAAACTCTTGTTGTATTTATGTTCATTAAGGGGAACTTCTCAGAAACAGCAAGCTTGGCAAGTTTTTCTAAACATTTATTGTTCTGGTGCACATGCCCCAGAGGCAAATAAAGAAAAAGTAGTCTGTTGATTTAATAATAAAATGTAATCTTTCATGTAATTGCAATGAAATTACTTTTCTTTTTGCAATGACAGTGTAGAGTCCTCTCCGATTTTTGACGGCTGACCACACAACACAAGACTTGTCACGTGAATACACCAATTGCAAATACGAATTCCCGAACATCAGTCACAACTCGATTAAAAAGACATGTTTAATTTAACAGAAATTGTTAGACAAAGGCACATTAATGCATAGAAATACAAATGATTGATCACATAGTGTACCAGAGATGAAAGAATGTAAACCACGTTTCTAGTTCTGCAGGTAAAACTTCCTCAAATATGTCAAAAAAAGAACAAAATACAATGATGCAGCCACATCTTCAACACAACCATGTTATGATGGTAGACAATAATTAAAAGTGATCCCTAGCTGAGATCCTCATAAGCAATGTTTGTACGACAACACAAAAGAACACATTAGTCATAAAATAGGCTCATAGTTCATCACTTAAGAGTCTGCAATGTGCTCCTCTGTCATCATTGGAGCATTGAAGGCTGTTTTTTGCTTCTCTTAAAAAAAAACAAAAATAGGGAATTGCATTTTTCCTCAGAAAAAAGCCCTTGTATCACAGTATGACCCAGCCTCTCAAACATATTCTTAGTAAAAGAAAAACATAAAACTGGGCAAAATCCATAAGACATGTAAATAGAGACAGCAAAGTAACTGTTTTTGCGTTGTTTGGGTGTGAGTGCGCATGTGTGGCTGCACGGGAGGGACTGGCACGTGTTGATATTACCACACTAGCAGCACCGTAATGCAGATGGGATTGATTTTTGACCCTTGAGAGAGGAGACAGCTGCTCTTATCAGTGCCGAGCAGCGGCTTCAGTGGTTATGGATCTCTCCTGCCAATATTAATGACGGTTCCTCACTTGCTCCACTCAGCACAAACACCCTGTCACTGTAATATACCGACATTCACTCAACGACAACAAAACATTTTAAAAACTGTGCTCTTAGAAATCAAATATATTGCACTTTAAACATCAGGAACTATACAAACAGTGTTTTTAAGACATGACTGACAACACAGACAAGGCAAGAGATCTAAACTAAAACTAAAAATCTAAGCATGTCAAAAAACAAGATGTCTCTTGCCTTTGTGCTTTAGTCTGTAGAGTCTTCAATAAAATTGTTAAGCAATAAATATGGAGAAAAGTGCTTTTTATCTTTTTTGCAGAGTTAGTTTAGAATATACAACCGTCACGTCTGTATGATACAGCAGCAAAACAGCAGCTGCCTGTAGTTTAGCATGTTCTTTACAAGCATGGGGGTTGTATGAATCTACTCATCCAACTTTCAGCAAAAGAGTGAATAACAAAAATTACCAAAATATTGAACTATTGTTTCAACAGTAACATTTAACACGGTACAGCTATGGCCAACACAATACCAAGTTCAACGATTAGTTTGTGGGGACATATGCAGAGATATCTGAGTTGAACTGAAGAATGATGAGAGCAAATAATCACTAAATAAATCACTAAATATTGCTTAATTGATGTCTTTCTCCAAAGAAATTGTCGGAAAGAGTGATGTTGTTGCATTATTAGTTAAAATGTTTAATACTTTAATAGACCATGCATGTCTTGCATGTAATGCTTTGATAGCAGTAATTGGGAAAGTAACAAAATATAAATGTTAAAGTTTGAATGAAATTGTTAGCTACACACATTCAAGTCTAGAAAAAAAAATCGTCAAATTTCTTTTCAGTCTGACTTAAAATAAACAGTGACATCAATAAATGCATGATGACCGTGTCTTCTGGTGATTGTACAAACAATCCTCTTAGACAGTCCTTTCCTGACAATCAATAGCGTCCGTGCTATTGTTTTCAGTATGTTCTCGACATTATCAGGCAGGCACCAGCAGCCTGTCTATGGCATATTGCAAACGGTCCCAGTTCTTCCAGAATATGGTCAGAAAACAAACCCCGAGAAAGGTGGCTACCACATGGCAGCGGCTCCTCATCAGTGGTGCGGCAAACTTGGCAGCAGTGGAAACGCACACCAGGATGACGGTGATGATGGCCAACATGACGTTGATGCTCTTCCCCAGCAAGACCCGGGCGTCATGGCTCTCGAGCTGGACCGTCTGCTGCTGCTGCTGTTGCTGTAGCTCCAGCTTGGACACTCGCGTCTGACACGACTCAAGGGCTTCCTGAGGCGAACGGAGAAAAAGAGGGTTTGTATGGCCTGAATGTTTCTCAAGTGGCTAAAGGCAATTTTGTTGTGTCTATGGGCGAACATTAAATCATGGTGGATTTAATTTCACCGTTTTTACACTGAAGGTTGCGAATACGTTTTATGAACTCTGTGTCAGCATTGACAACAAAGGAAAAAAAAAACATGGATATTTACAGGTCTCTCCCTTGATGATAAAATCCTTATTAAAAGATGTCAGACAAGCGTTTGTCTGTGGCAATGTGTGTACGTTGTCCTGCTAATCCACCAACAGTCTGATAGAAATTACCCCTGGGTAAATGTTATGGCCTGTAACTGAGTGGTCAAGCACCATAGAGTACACATTAACTTTTATTTACCTGTATATCTCTGGCCCTCTCTTGAGCCTGGTAGGCCACCCGCTCTTCGATGCTGGCCAGTTCTTGCTTCAGATTAGCCATCTCATTTTGGTGAAGTTCTGTCAGATCGTTTAGTTGATCTTCCAAACGCTCAAACCTACCAATCAACACAGAGTGGGATTATTGTAACAATTTTTTTCTTATAGTCAGATGTGAAAATATTGTTTATCACATGCCATTTAAGATCTACCATTTTGAAAACCCTTCTGTATGTTTACATTTTATGTCAATAGATTTATATATTACGCCTATTAGCAATCTGACAATAATGTTACAGCTGGTGTTGAAAAATGCAAAGAATATCAAATAATAACAATATACCTGAATCTCTCCTCCTGCAATGTTTGGCTGATGATGCCATACTCTCTCTTGAACTGAGCTTTTAGTTCCCCCATGTCCTCCTCGAGCTGGCTCTGGGCTTCTTTGATCTCCCTCACTTCCTCCAGGGTCATGGCCAGTCTGCTCTCACCATCTCCCCCCTGACCGTGACCCTGCGCATGACCCGCTGGCACTCCTCCCACCGCTGGGTTTCCGTTACTTTCTGCTGAAATGGACGCACTCTCTGAGGAGCATTCATCATCACTGGGATCCTTGGGCTTTCCCACCAGAGAAGTGCTGCTACTCAGCCCCTTTCCTGCGCTGTCAGTAGGCAGTTGAGGCGAAGCATCCAGAGTGGTCTTTAGATGGGCAATGTTATCAGCACTGCCAAATTTGTTCCTGATAAGGTTGGCAAACTCTCTGGGCTTGCTAAAGAAGAAAGGAGGGGAGAGGGATACACCTGGTCCAATGGTCTTGATCTTGTCCATGGTTGGGTGTCGGCCACTGCCAGTCATATCCCTCAGCAGCTGTCTGGGTGACTCTCTGGGTATGGTACTGTGCTTGACAGTGGACAGGTGTGGTGTTGGGCTGTGATGGACTTCACTGTCTTTCATCTTTCGATGGTACAGCTCCAGCTTCTTTTGCATCTGAGCAATGTTTTGTGCTGATTTCTGGTTCTTCTTCTCAAACACCTGCTTGATGCGCCCCATTTGCTGCTTGTCTGCGCTGTTCACCAGCTTCAGATATTCAGCTACATTCTCATCTCGTGCAGTTTGTTCAATCTTCAGTTGCTCTGTGACTTTCAGGATCTTCTGCTGGAGGTTGTCCAAGCAGGAACGACTACGCTGGACCTCAAAGCCAAGAGCAGGACCAGGACATTCATCCGTTAGGTCGAAATCCAGATTGTTCTCTGAAGAGCCTCGCCGCATTGACACAGACATGCTCAGGAAACTGCTCTCACTGCTCCGATCCTACAGATAAGAGAAATTAAGATTAAGACGCTAAGACACTGTTTGTAAAGTGGTGCATTTACAGGGAATATAGATATATACTGAGCTGTTGCTCAGTTGGTAAGGCAGTACACGGACCACAGGGTCAGTGGTTCAATCCCTAGGCCCGGCTATATGTTGGAGTGTCTCTGGGCAAGACAATGAAACCCCAACAGCCCATTCCCATCCCCAGCTGTGCAGTACTGGTCCAAGCCCGGGAGAAATTGGGGAGGGTTGCGTCAGGAAGGGCAGCCGTTGTAAAAAAAAAAACAAAACAAACAAAAAAAAAAACTGCCAAACCAACATGCAGACAATGATCCGCTGTGGCGACCCTGAACTCACAGGATAAACACAAAGGACAAAAAAGTTTGTTGTTAAAATGGCCAACAGTTCTAATCTTAAGCATGAAAATGTAAACCCTAAGAGTAATGCCATCAGTTTTCAAATGAGACTTTATTTTGTAGTAATGAACTCCAAACTACTACTATCTAAATTACCTATTTAAAGGTAAAACAATGCTATCCATTACAATACACAAGTACTTTGTAAAATTACTATGTGATCCAGGCCTGGCAATAAATATTTGTGCAAGGCTGAACTAGTAAGTTCAGTGCCTGTACAGTACTATGAGTTTTTACAACAAACTGTTTTGAATGCAAAGTTTAGATAACTGGGTGACTTGTACAGCAAGGTTTAAATGGGCTTTTTCACTTGTGTCTGAATTTATGCTCATATTAGCACTGTGAGACCATCTGGGTGTGTATGTAATGCTCTTATTTGGCACATCTGTTGCACTTAGCAGTTAAGTAATCCTGTTTGGTTATAGTATAGTGCACAGTTGACACAAATGACAAATTTCCACTATTAATGTGTGAGAAACAAATAGAGCGTGCACATCTATTGTATGTCAGAGATAAGGTCACACAAGGGCCCAAGGCTCAGGAAATCCCCTTTTCAGGCTACTTTTACAATACATTAGAATTTCCCTGATCAAGGTACAACATGAAATTCTGTTTCTGACTTTGTGTCATTAGTTCAGATCTCATGTTTAGGTTTAAGGAAGTGAAACAGAATACATGTTCTGTGCTTAAACAAGTTTAACTATCAGAGGAAACTTTAAGACGTTCCAAAAAGAGGAAACCAAGGGAAGCATTGAAGCAAGAATTTAATTAGGTCTGTGAGCAGCATTTTGGAGCAGAAGTGTCACTTCATGTGTACTGGCGCTGCAGATGATCACAGTACAAAACCACTGCAATGATAAGAAGTGCAAGATCATCATGTCTGATAATAGGTGTTGTACAACAAGCACAACAGGCTGTAAGCTGCACTAATCCCAACAACACTGCTAGTTTCAAGCAAATAAACAGCTAACTCAAGCAGACTTAGGACTCAATCCTACTTAGTCTTTCCACATCACCTCATAATGGTTACATATTGCAGGCTAAATTCCATTTCAGGCTAACTGACTAATGCATTTAGTGTTCAACGCACACTGTCGCTCCAGGCCACACGACAGTCAGGTGACAAGACGGTTTACCGATAACAAAGTGATTATGATTAGACACACAGTGGCACACACAGTGGCACACATAGTGAGAAATATACAGTAGATGCTCAGACTAAAACAAAAACACATTCATTTGTTTTTAGACTTGTGCCTTCTGTATTACTCACTGTTGACACAAGGACTTTATGAACTAGTCAAACTTGTTTGTGAGGCCGAACAGTGAGCAGCAAGACTGTCATCTCCACTTATTAAGCCTACTAGAACATAGTTTCATCATAATGTGCAACACTGAAACTTTGTGTTTGTTTTTTGTGTTTGTTTACTGAGTCAGTCCGTCGCTTTGTTTCAGACTCAAATATCTTACTATGAAATTGCCAAATAAATTGGTATGAATATCACCATGGTAACCCCCCATACTGATTTCTGTACCAATATTTTATATTTACATACATACTATATATTTTTATGTGCAAGTATGTAACCAGGGAGGGCCAAGCTGATTTCCACAAGCATGCCTGGGGTGTTTCAGCCACTTGTCCTCATCCCACTCTCTCCCTCACCGGCATCTGTCCTTCTTGAACACAGGACTCTTTCTTTGCCGAGAAAAAAAGCACACTTTGTCATGCCCTACCTCTGCTGTCTAGGGCTCTCATGAGGTAGCCATTGCATATGGATTCACTGGCGTGACATATAGCGGTAGCAGCACTGCACCCAATCACAAACCCACTCATTCTGTTGAGCATGTAACACCTCTTGTCCAAATTTCAGTTTCAAAGAGAACCTGCCCTGGTGTCAAACCTGTTTGTCACACAAACAGAAAAGGAGCTGGGTATCCGACACAACAGAGTGTAGGACAAGCTGCTGTGACTCATATTACACTATTTTGTAGTTTTCAAATGACAAACTACAAAGAATGGCCTGTTTGACTAGACAGCATGGCCTGCATGTTATTTCTGCAGTACTGGCACTAGGCTACTTCCTTAGGCACTCTCCCACCACATCAAAATTCTCCTCTGTAGCATTAGGGGCCAAGTAGGGGTTTAAGTTTATTCCTTCACAGTGCTGTGATACCGTAGCTATGGGATGACTGTAAAATAGATCAAATAGTGACCTGGCAAACCTTTGGTGAATCACTGCTATGGCCTGCAGCAAAAGCAGACTTTGCAAGGTTTGGGATAAGTTTAAAAAGTGATGATAAAACTTGCATGCATGTGTAGTAACAAAGCCAAACTTGTATTACAAAGCTGGAAGGAGAGGTCCATGGCCGTGGAAGGATAAGGCCTGATTCTAGGGAGCAGCTCACGTAACACAAATAACACAATCCAGATGTTTTTCGCATTCTGGCACTAAAAAGGGAGTATGGCATCTGACAGTTTCTTGATAAGAGTTTCTGCAAAAAATTAGACCATTTCAATTTATTAAGCCTATTTTCACCACCGCCACCACTCAAGGTTTCTACCCACGTTGGCTGAAGCAATCTGAGGGTCTCTCTGGATGACTGGCTCCGTTAACCAAATTACCTTCGTGCTGATGAAAATGTCCTTCCAAATTTGCTGAGGAGCTGCCCTACTTTTCACTCAGTTTCTTACAAGCACTTGCAGTTTATATGCAAGCACTCACCAGGGGTTGTTGAGGTAGGAGGGTAAAGCAGGGCAACGACTCACAGTCTTTGGGCACAAATGGGTGGTTTAAAGCCCAGTAACTAGGGGACAGGCTGCAACAACATGGCAGATGGCAGCAGTAAAGTCTGGCAATTAGGTGGAAGGTGCTTAAAGAAAAGGTCACATATTGAAACAAGGTTAGAGACTGATTACATGGTGGCCTGTCTGCGTGCTTTTGAGCAAGACTCTGAGTTTCCACCTGTGCTCAGTGATTATTACTTTTTAGGATATAAAAGCTCTGATCTACTAATGTGACAAAATAGTGTAATCATATTCTAGTCTTTATTATTATTATTTATTATTATTATTATGACTTCCGTCTTCCATATTTTTGGCTGCTTCGATATACTTTCAACTAGAAATACATTTCAAACTAAAAAAAGTTTAGCTTATAAAGGACATTATTGCTTGTATGTGGCTTTTTGATATACTGTGTACTTCAAGATTTTTATAATTTTATGCTTTTAAAAAACGACGACGCCATCGATAACGTCATCAAAGACTTCCCATAATTTGCCATTGACGTTTTTGCCTTTGAAGTTTTTAAGGCTAACTGGCTTTGAAGTTTGCCTAACAGTATATAAGGAAGTGTCATTTTGTTTCAGCAAAAGCAAAACTGAACTATTTCATCAAAAACAGTTCAGCTTTTTTCAGCTTTGCTTGAATAACCTTTCAGCGTCGAAGCATTCACAGCGCATTTTCTTTTTGGAAATGCTTTTTCCCAGTATTCCATAATCCCCTCACATCCCATTTAAGAAAACTGTTAGAAATGACATTAACAAATCAAATGAGCAGCCTGCTGCTGTTTGACTCACCCACTGATAATAATAAATAGCATGTGTGTAGAGCAGAAGAATAGAGACAGAAAGTGGAAAACAGAACAGAGAGATGACCACAGAAACTGAAACAGATTTAGGACACGAACAAAACAAAGGGTGGATCCTCCGAAACACGGCTCAGCAGCACCCATCATCCCAATGATCAACAACTCCACCAACAGGATCTACAGGGATCCCCTGTGCCCCTGGGGCACCTCTCTCACACCTAAAGCCTCTGACCCCCCTCTCCCCTGCGCTGTCCTACTTAGCAGCACAGCGTCTGTCCAACACCATGACCCACATATTGTGCTCTGAACTCACTTGACAGCATAACATAAAGATCCAACTGGATTATTCTGACTAAAGCCAATAAGAGGGAGTGATGTGTTGTTCTGCTTGAGAAATCAGCCCAAATCCCAAAAGTCGATACAAACTGCAGATGCTGCTTATCTTGCTCCACAGTGTTCTCATTCTTGGATCAATGATCTAGTTAGTGATTCAATTTTTCATGCAAAAATGGACATTATTCTCATTCGCAGAGTGCAGCACCGGAATAAATAGGCAGAGCAGCAAAGCAGCGATTCAGCATTTTAGACAGGAGAAAACTGTAAACTGGGAAAACACACAAACTGGAAAGGTACATACTGAGCTGTGTTAATGAATAAAATATTGATTTGGATTAGCAGAACATACAGAAACAGAGTTTGTTTCTGCACGTCCCTGCTCGGGGGGTGTAATTAAAACCACAGATATTTTTCTAATGCAAACTGGGCCTTAACCTTGTTCTCAGGAAGTCGTGTGTGTAAGCCAACCACAGATGTAATCTAGTAGAATCATCTGTTTGCAATGTAGGGTCAAGTCATGCAGGTAAACAAACACGAGCACAGGTGTTAGCACTGATGTGAAGAAGTAGTATTTGGTGTACAGGGTGACACTCCGCAATGACTCTGTTAATGCACCCCAAAATAAACACACACACACACACACACACACACACACACACACACACACACACACACACACACACACACACACACACACAGGGAAAGAGAGCTGGCACACTCACTGAGATGGAACAAAACCGTCCCTTCAGCAAAGAACAGAATCTCAGAGGGGAAGAAGCCCACAGTGCTTATTGGTATTCCCTCCAGCTGATCCTCATGGATACAGACACTCTCCCACTCGGAGCTCACACAGGGAACAGGAAGAAAACGACAGAGAGAGAGTGGGGAAGCGACAGGGAGCACATCTTTGATTGAAGTCAGAAAACTGACCTAACATCTCCTGCTCATCTCATCTGCATCCCACAGCTGCCTCTGTGGCCACACGTTGTTTGCTTTCTGTAGAGGCCAAAAAATGCCTCATCAAAATAAAAGATGAGCAATAGGGGGCGGTAGTGGCTCAGTTGGTAAGAGTGGCCGCTTACCATAGGGTCGGATGGTTCGCACCCTCCTCTTCCCGACCACATACCAAAGTGTCCCTGGGTAAGACACTGAACCACCAACAGCCCATCATCCGTCATGCAGTGCCGGTCCCAAGTCCGGTAGAAATTGGGGAGGGTTGCGTCAGAGAGGGCATCAGGCGTAAAAACAGTTCCAAATCTGTGCCGGAAAAATGTATCCGCTGTGGTGACCCTGAACTCACAGGATAATCCCAAAGGACAAATAAAATATGAGCAATAGCATTCAAAGTTGAAAGTTTCCATAATGACTAATCCTTCTAAAATCTTTGGAATTAATTGCTTAGTACCTAATCATCATTATCTCATAGCAAAACTGGTCAAGGACTAAATCAATAGCCCAGTAACACTCCCGGTGTCTGCTTTCCCCCCGTGGACTGGGAAATTATTGAATGGGATTCAATTAAGTTACATATGAAGCTATATTCAACATACTGATTTAAAGTAAGATAGGAAGAAGAGCTAATGGTGTGGCAGAGATGGTGGAAGGTCAAACAGTTCATTAACCATGAGAAATCCAACAAACCTTATAGAGAAATAAAAAGTGGTTACCATTTAAAGATTCACAACATACAGAACTAGAATATTAAAAGGTCAAAAGCCATGCAGAAGTGATGGCTAGTTTGTTTGCCTTTAGTCTGGTAAGAGAACTACCACAGACAACGGCACAATGTTGATGCAACAACAAGCATGTCAGTGAAAAAACAGTACAGAAAGTCTTCACAGAGCCACCGTCCAGTGACGTTTAAAAACAGTTTCCTGAAAAAAAGACACTCAGACTGAGGTGTTGCATCATCTTTGGCCTCTAACCCACTATATCTGCTGCACAATGGCTTTTTGAGAAACAAAACTGGAATGTCATTTGAAGCCAACAAAAGGAGGAAAAGCACCAAGCAGTAATAAACCAGCAACATATTCAGAGCTGCTGATGCACTACATTGCGTTGATGGTTTTACCACAAGTGTCTAGTTGCTCACTTGAAGAATATGGCTCAAATTGTGCGTGTGTGATTCTTTCAAGATCTGCTCCGGGGAAAAGCTTGTCGATTCCATTCATTTTTTAAGAGGTAAAGACGTCAGAGGGGTTACAATTTGATTTCGAAATATGGTTATTGTTTACGGGCTGGCAGGTGGTTTCAACAGGCCAAAGACGACCTGCCCGATGCATTTTTAGGATGCATGTTCCCACTGATAGGTAGATTCAAATTTCATGTCAGGCCTACACGTTGGAACGTACATGTTCTGAAAGTAGAAAAACTGACAGTTGCATAAGAATCACACTCTGTGACCGAGACCACGCATACATCAGGTTCATCTGTCGCAGCTATAAGGGGATTTTTCTGAACATATTAATTTAACATTACCAAATGGTTGGATGGTTTTTGTTAGTTTTTTTTTTTTTTTTTACTTTTTTATCCAAAAGCAGTGTCTCTTTTAGTCAAATTTCTGATAAGGCTATGAAAATCATAAAGCTATAAAATACTATATTTCAGTGTAAGGACATAGTAATCAGGACATTTCTCTAGGTAATTATAAATTCACATCTTTGCTGTAGGCATAAATTTAACACTATTTCTATTTATACACTCATAATAAAAGCTGCACAGTCATTATGATGTGTTAAGTATATGATAATGTAAAAGCCTGTGTGTCGGTAAAAGAAGATTATGTGATCATGACAATAACACAGCAATAAGCAATAATTGCCAAATGTTACATTATTTAGCATGAAATATTCTAAATATAAGTGTAACATAATGATTAACATTAGCTTGGCTACTACCTGCCACATAAAGTAAGTCTTTATTACTTCTGAAAAATGGGTCAAACACTGAGTCATGGAGAGAGAACACAGAAACACCTGTGAGGTGGAATGCAGTTCTTATACCTCTGCAATAAAGATGATAACTGAGGACTTTCCGTTTCTGTTCAGACCATTTATTGTTTGTATACTGACTTCTTTTAATGAACAAACTGTTCATTTGCCCAAAGTTTGGAGAAGCACAGAGAGTCAACACCCACTAACATCACCTGCTTTGATTTAAAACTCTGAATTACTTATTAGTGGATGGCTTAGATGAATTATGTGCTAGTCTCCAGTGTAAATATTGTCTTGGTGAATTTCATATTTTTGAGGTTTTGATTGTTGGATGGAAATGGGTACAACTCGTTTCGGCCACTAACAGACTACTCTGTCCATTCATCTGTACATAACAGCTGTCAGATTCACGAATAGTCCAAATAATCATTACTTTCAGGCCTAGTTTCGGTTTATCCCAGGCACAGTAAAAATAACTGTGCGGTTTGAATGTCGTCAAACATGTGGACCAACTTATTACACCCATGAAAGCAACCCATTGTGTCCGCACGAGGACTTCGTGGGGCTGCGTACTAAGTTTACAGTGACGGGACAGTTAGGGGCTTCACCCCAACATCTCCATGAAGACATCTCAGCGGCGCACTGAAGCTCTTTGTTGGGGGGAAATGTGCAGCTCTGAGCGCCGCAGCTGCTGGTTTCACATGACGCGGAGCTCCACAGACAACAATGTATCCGTGGTACCATGCGGGACCGGCCGTTTGAGACACAACAACACTACAGAAACACACTCACATGATACTCACCATCCGGCTCATGAGGGATTTCTCTACTTCGGTTAAACTTCGCACGGACACGTTGGGACTGGGCATAATAATCGCGTGTTTGCGGCCAGTTAGGAGCAGCTAGTTCTTCCACTCAGGATCAGTGCGAGTTCACAACTCACGCCTAATTTTGTATCCATGTTTAGCCCCGTCTCTCTCTCTCTCTCTCTCTCTCTCTCTCTCTCTCTCTCGCTCGCTCTCTGTTTCCCTCACACACGAACATTTACACAAACACACACACAATGTGGGACTGCCCTCTTCAACATACAAAAGCTGTGCACACCCAAACTCCGCCCATTCCTCTCAGCAGGTTTGGGGGGGGGGGGGGGGGGGGTTAACTCTTTCAAAACACACTTTAAAAAGAGACATATTTGTGGGTAAAATACGTTTTCAAGTTATCATATTTATTTTTAAAGAGACCTGTATGAAAAGATTTCAAAATGAAAAGTGAATGAGTTTTGTTTTGAGCGAAATTAAATAATGGATTAATCAGGAAACCGCATCTTACAGATGACTTCCCCCGTGTTCAACTTCCTGTAGATTAGGGAGGCACGTGTATGAATGACACCCAGCGTCTGCCTGCCTTCCCTTCATCTACTGTGTATGTATCACAGTAAATATTATTGTGAACGCTCCCTTCTCTCCAATCTTGATTATTAGAATTATTATTATGACTTCCTAACAACTTCGACTAACAACTTCGGAATACTTTTCAGCTTACTTTTAGTATACTTTTTAAGATTTGTATATTTGTATACTTTTTTAAAAAGGTGACGTCATCATGACGACATCACGTAATTGCCTTTGAGGTTTTTGCCTTAGGAGTTTTTAAGGCTACTGGTTTTGACGTTTGCCTAAAACCATATAAGGAAGCATCTTTTTTTTAGCTTCCCTTGGAAAATCTTAAGCATTTATAATTCATTTTCTTTTTTTTAAATGTTTTTTCTAGCTGAATTATGTCAAACAATTCGGAAAAACAACAGCTCCAGGTGACATAACCTGGAGGAGTTTTGATATGATATTGCTGATTATGTTCTGTATGCAAACTAGTAAATAACTGTAAGGTAACTGTAGAAAAGTAAAGGGTGACATCTTTCTTTCCTAAAATTTCCTTTTGTAGCACAAAATACAAACGGTTAATTGAAGTGCTGCTACCTCAAAATGGTGCCTTTGAGAAAATGTAACTTATATAATTTCTTTCCTTTGCAGCCACTTACATGTAGCCTATATTGCTTGAAAACAACATCACATTTAGAGCCATACAACTGTAAGCAAAACAGTGTCATGAACCACAAGACAGAAGCGCAACATGAATGTTAAAAAAAACAGAAGTGTGAGGATGATTTAAAAACATTGTTGAGAAAGAAATAAGCATTGAACAAGTTTTAAATGACGTGGCTGCACCGGTGTAGGGAAAGAGATGATATTGTAATTTTTTATCTGATTTTTTTTTTTTTTTTTTGTCCTTTCGGCTTCTCCCATGAGTTCAGGGTCGCCACAGCGCATCATTGTCCGCATGTTGATTTGGCACAGTTTCTAAAAAATGTGTTGCACATTGTAGTAATGTATGAGCAAGCTGTGGCTTCAGTCTTTTTGAGTCTATTGAAAAAACATAAAACAACACTAATTCTCCTCAAACAGTTTGACCCGACAAACCCCAAAAGGCCACGGGAGGGGAACAGCTGGCCTTTTCACTCGCATTCGTTCAGCTTAGAAAGAGTCTAATCCACCTGATCATGAACACAAAAGCCCTTGTTACATCAAAAATGTCTTAACCTTTTACAAACAAGCAGTATTTGTGTTTACAATCACAAAAAACTGTTTGGGCAGTTTGCAAAGTCATAGCAAAAGTACCCACTGTTTGTTTGCACATACAGTGAGTGAACTATACACTAACCCACTAACCTTTACAGTTCAGAGAGGGTGCGTCAACTAATGTATTGATAGACAGAACTGTGGAGAATCACATGTGGAAGCTGCTGAATACACCGCAAAATACACTTATAAAAGCAGCAGCAATGTAGATTTTAAATGGTAGTTGGGTTTTAATGCTGCTATCAGTTCCTTTGATTAACAGCAAAACAGAAAAAAAAATGTCTCTGTTTTTCATTTACGCATATCTGCAGTGCCCTAATGAAAAATGGAATTGCTAATAAAACACTGAAAGTCTAGTCCTGTATGCCCAGCAACACATTCCACCTTTATGTCACTTGACACGAAACAGGACAATAAGTCACTGGGGGAGGATGAAGATGTGTATTATTTATTAAGCAGTAACATGTAAACAATCTGCTTTGCTTATAGAAGCAGGAGCAATTTCTAAGAAACATCATTACTGGCTTTTCTTGGTAAGTTTATTTAGTAAAACACAGAAATTAATTAGGTCTGTAACAGATACATTTACAACAGAGCTGCTTCAGGTTTTTTGTTTTCAGTTATTTATACAACTTTAAAGCTATTTCTTGGATAGGGACCAAAGTGGGCTTATGAACTCGTCCATAATCAAATTAATTACAATTACTGCAGTTGATGAAGTAGAAGACTCCAGTCATCACAGCACAATCAAAAGAATGTGCAGTGGGTCCCTTTCAGTGTTAACCAAGTTACTAAAACCTGCTTAACGCTGCACATTCAACACTTCCTTTGAATGCCACAAACTGTGATGCTAAAATAATGCCTTTTTTAACAAGTTGATAAACTGGTGCAGAAGTCACGTACGCTGTTTTTTCATTGATTCTTTATATTTTAAGGATTTTTGCAACAATGCAACACAAATTAATTACAAAAACATTTTCATCTACACAAAAAGACTGTTATAATACAGTCTGCCCTAATTTTTCCCAACATTACTGAGATTACTGTCTTGCTGGACGCAACACATATTTTAGGCTTCCGACTTTATAGCCCACAGCTGTTGTCCAAAAAAACGACAACTGCAGTACTCGGAGCCTGAAAAGTTCAACTTGACTCCTGTGAGCACTATAAAGGAGTCTGAGTAAATAATGAGATTAACCCCCCCTTTTCAATCAAATCAAAGCTCAATTGTGTAACACGAGAAACATGATTGAAAGATGCCTTTATTTTTAAATGACTTGACCATCATTTTCTGTCCACATGAATTTGTTCAAAAGATGAAATCCACAAGTGCTGCATGTTATAACCTTCCTGGTGCATTCTATATACAAATCTATATACACACACACACACACACACACACACACATTACTTCAGAACCATATCATGTCAAATACTTGACAAGTGATGCTGCCCAATCCTTTGGATTGGCAAACAAATAAAAAATAAAGGTTCTAACCTTTAGCAATAACATCTCACATATCAAATTCACATTATGACAAGCTTTTCCCTCACAATTATTAGAAAATAAAAAGCTTAACAATATAGGAAAGAAGTGAAAAAAAAAACATCCTGATTCCTTCAGGGTACAAACAGGATCTGCAGAAAAGGAAAGGCTTGGAGGCAAAGAAGCATAAAATACTATGTACAATAAAAAGCCGGTTTGCAGGTTTCAAAGGTTCACTCCTGAATGGGTAGATATTAGCAGGCGCAGTTGTCCCTGGAGTTTATTTTATTTGTGACCTGTGCTCTACTGACTGGTTACCGAGGAGCCACCGGTAGAAGTAAGATAAGAGTGGAGAAAAAAAAAAAATAATAAAAATAAAAATCACACAGGATGTCATAAATACTCGATGAACACTCCGTGACCAGTGCTTGGAGCCCTCAGGTCGGTGGTCTGTTTAATTTTCTCAGTCCAATGTTGGTTTTATAAATGGCACAGTTTGTCAGACTACAGAGGCAGTCTGGCTATTATAATCAGTGGATTCCATTTTGAGGATGTAAGGGATGATGCTGTCAATCTGCACGTTACCAATGAGCCCAGCAAAAAACAGCTCCTCAGTAACAGCTGCACTTATGAGCCTGAGGGCAGGAAGACGGAGCAGTAGCTTGGATAACCTGGGAGCAATGAGAAGGAAAGGAGACATAACATTTAAATATATGGAGCAAGCCTATCATCCCAAATGTGGACATCTAAATATAAATGAATTCAGCGATAGTAGACCTTTACCCTTCCTGCAGTGAGCTGGCAAAATGTAGTGAAGACATAAACACTACTAACCTATAGGAATCTTCTGGGTACGTTCTGGTGACATAGTCCTGCAGCTCCATGTAGGCTTTTTCCTGGAACCTCTCGATCTGTGGGATATTATCTATGCCTGGGTGATCTGGTAAAAAACCAACACATACACACGGTCAGAAATTTCAGCATGCTAAAGATCTATGTTATTTTACAAAGAGAACCTGAACTATTTATTCTTATTTTGTAAAGTGGAGGAGCTGTATATGCACCAGGACTGAAGAGAATGATGGCTTTGAGGTAGGCATATTCATAAGAGTCAGGGGACAGCTTAGACATGCTGTTACAGAACTCTTGCATCCTCCAGATGTGCTCCATTACTAGTTTAACTCGCTCTGGTGACAGCTTATCTGTTTAAGACAAGAAACATCACTATAATTCTTAGCAAAAAGTTCCACAAAAAAAATGTGACACATTTAAACTGCTGGCTTATCAATCTTCATGGTTTACATGCTTTCTGCTTAGCATCACATGATAAAAACTGTTTGAGCTTCTGACTCTGTATTCTGTTAGAGGAGCCCTCCTACCTTCCTGTAAGCTGGTCTGAAGATGGCTGATAATGGCACTTAATATGGTACCAACATTCATAACATTGGAACACTGTGCCAGACCAAGGGCAAACAGTTCATTCCAGCAGGCTTTCATCAAGTTAATGTCATTGTCTTGGCCACTGTAAAATTAAGTTACATTTAGTAGAGAAAATAACCACTTTACATGTAACACTAGAGTCTAATACCACAATGTAAAAAGGCATATTAACTAAAAAATTAAAGATCTTGTGACAAAAGCTTACCCAAGGGTTTGAAAGGCAGGTATGGAGCGAGCCCAGTGCATAGAGAGAAAAAGTAGGCGCGAAGCTGATTCACAGATGTAGTTGACATTGAGGTACTCTGGCACAGGCAAAGGCATCATAAGCTGTAGGAGCACAATATAAGGAGAAAGGGGAGCTGTTACATGTCAGTCCGAAAATGTGTAGCTGAATAAAAATAAGCAGTACTTTTTTGTTGGATTTAATTCTCACGGTCAATATCAGTGGTTTTACCTTGAACGGGATATGGCTGTCACAGAGTAGAGGTCCCTCTAACTCCACAACAGGACCTGACTGGTCCCCTGACATCAGCTGCATAGTGGCCTCTAATGAGTCCCCTGCAGACCCATCACCAGGCTGCAGAACTTTGGCCAGTGTGTCAAAAGCTCTAATGATACACAAATAATGTAAACAAATGCTCACTGTGAAAGACTCGTATGTTTTGAGTTAGACATTAAATAAGATAAGTAAGATGTGGCAAACAAAAACAAAATCAGGATATAACTGAAAGACAAGACTGCAGTGATGGTGCACTTTTGATGTCTATTGGCCAATCTAATTAAGTCCTTTAGAGCGGCCTCTGAAACCACATGGCCCTACAGGAAATTCTATTAAAGCTTTGTGACAAACAGAAAAAACAGCCCCCTGGGTTCCATTCTAGTGTTCCTGTTAATCTCAACCTATTCAGAGACAACTACGGGTCAGTGTTAAAGCCTTCTTATTCTATATAACATCTGCTCACCGAGTGATATCACTTTGCTCATCTCCTTGGATGTCTGTCATTGAGCTGTCACCATTGCTAAGTGTCTCAACTCCCATCACGTCATTTTCACTCTCACTTGTCTCCCTGGTCTTGTTGAGATGGGCCAGGGATGTCACTACATTTGCCAGTGTACTGAGGTCACCTTGAGATTGGTCATCCTGCAGAGAAGGGGAAGATCCTCATTAAACGTACTTGAATAAGTATTTGAAGTTTAAATTTGCTTTCACAGCCTTACGGCTTTGAGTTAGAAAAAGGGGTCATCATTTATTTATTTCTAGAGACAACCAAAATTTTTCCACAACCCACATATTATGATACATATACTTTTAGTGGAAAAGCAATAATTGTTTCATTAATTGTAAGTAGCCAATTCACTGTATTTATTGTAACTTGATACCATCAGTGTTACCTTTTCAGGAGATGCAGGGATCAAGATAGTATTTTCCAGCTTGGAGAAGGGTTGTTGGATATTGAGCAACATACTTGACTCAAGCAAACTTGTTGACCTGCGGTTAGAAAGTCGACATCTTACACTTAACGTTATGCAATATGGAGCCATGCAGTGTAATAAATATCTCTAAAGTAGATTTAAAAAATAGCTGGGCTTCTTGGCTCAAAGGTTTTACGAGTTTATTAGTTTCACATGTAAAGCCTAATTGAATTCAACCAATTTCAATGCCGTTTACAAAATACCCCTCTTGTTTAAATTTATATTGGACAAACAACAAGTCAACTAGGGACTCATTCAACTCTGTTAATTTCGAGGAAGTAGTGATGGTGCTTACATTATTTTTTTGTGTTTTCAAAGACAACTAATACATGCTTTCAACATGATAATAACAAATTGAACAAGGTGTTATTTATAACAGGGCTATTTATTGCCTTATGGGCTGTACAGTTATATCTAATACACTGAAAATTTTGTGCATTATTTTATAAAGTGGCAGTACCTGGCAGTTTCCTTATCAGATACAAAAGTGGGTGTGGCAGCCAGAGGACTACACAAGTTCTTCCGAATGTAGATCTTCTCAGTTGAGGCTGCACAGTTGACAGATTTCTCTCTGGTTGTCACTTCAACAGGCTTCCTCTCACACTGCACAGCTAAAAGAAAAAGGCATTTCTGATTTAGTTATATTTTATTCATCTCGCATGAAAAATTGTAGTCACTGAATGAGTCGTGCGATAGCTGCTCATGTTTGATGATACTGCTACGCCACATGTCAATCATGTCTCATAACTGTACATACAGAATATACAAAACAGTATCCACAGAATATTAGTCTTACAATCCTGTTTCATGCCCAGAGCTATGCAGCGCTGCAGTCGACAATACTGGCAGCGGTTTCGGTGGAGCTTGTTGATGGCACACTCTCCTGAGCCCCTACATGTGTATACTAGATTCTTCCTAATGCTACGTTTGAAGAAACCCTTACAGCCCTCACAGCTGACAGCTCCATAATGACGTCCTGAGAGAAAATAGAAATCAGGATGTCAGTGCTGAACATTAGCTCATCTGTGTATTACTGAAAAATAATGTGGTAAACAAATAAAACATAATACCAACCTGAGGCTTTATCCCCACAAACAACACAGTACTCCACAACCGGCTTCACAATAGACTGGTCTGAACCTTCAGTCACAAACTGAAAAAATAAAAATACACTAGACAAAGTAATAACTGAATACAGGGAACATGGTGGTAAGTGTAGCTGGCTAAATATCGCAACTGGCTCGAAAAAGTCAGTAATGTCTTTAGGCAGTACCTGAATCTGCTGCCCTGCCAGTTCAGGGGAGGCAAACAACAGTTGGTTAACCCCAGCACCATCTGGAGTAGTGAGGATGACCTTGTTGGGTGAGCCCTCCTGCTTGGTCAGGATCACCTTCCCACCAGGAGAATAGTCAGCATTTGCTAGGATAAACTGCTGCTTTCCAGGGGATGATGGCTCCAATGCTGTGACGATCTGGATCTTTTGGCCAGTCTGTTGATCAGTTACAATCTATTGGAATTTAAAAACACAAATCAGAGAGTGATGATGGGATAGGCACAAAGCATGAGAGAAGAGTTACAATAATCTATGTACAAGTTATATGTGTGTTTATTGAATCAGAATAACTGTCACTAATGGCAACATGCTGTCACATCACCTGGATTCTGTGTCCTAATGCAATGTTGTTGTCTGCTGGTACAAGCTGAATTCTTTGAGTCTGTCCATCCATTCTGATACTACACAAACCTCCCACTGCTCTTCACATCAGTGCCCCATCAGGCCTGCACAGCTGTAGAAAGAGCCCACATGGTATTTTACATGTTTAAAAGGCAAAACTGGACCAGTTCAGAGATCAGGTCCAAGGACAGGACCGGCTTACTTCTTACCATCAACAAATCTTTTGAAGGTCAATACTTTTTTAACTTCCCTAATCTGTCTGTAGAACTCAACCTGTAAGCACATGCATTTCTTCTAAATCTGAAAATAAAAAGATAAATAATTTGCAAAAGCAGCTGGAGAGTGTAATTTGTAGATCTGCAACCCACATATTATATATATGTATAGCCCAATCTTGAAAGATTCAGCATTCACTGAAAATAAACTACAATGCTCAAAGTAATACTGGTATATGTTATCAAGTGAAACTATATTTTCCGGATGATGGCAAAGGTCTATGTCAAGAATAAGCTTTATTGAATGAAAGAGCTTAATATCTGAAGATACTTTTCAGGACGATTAATTACCAATAGATTTTGTTGCTTTAATATGAACTTGTTGACTATAGATAACCAACGTTGTAGTATATCTCCAAATTAGTCTTTTCATAAAACGTTTACCACATAACAAGCATATGGATTTTATGCACGTATGGTATTTGCAGACAAGCCAGAGCCAGATTAAAATAATTTCCAATTTCTAATAGATCTGTAACGCTAAACACTTAACTTTGAGCTAACGTTACTCTTATTCTTCTTGTTTTTATATTGATTTCAACATTTCCAAAACATGATGTGTATTTCTAAACTATGTTTAAAAGTTACTAAATTCGAGATTAGCTTGACATTATCTGCAATAAAATTGCAAGTGAAATACCAACATTTGATGTATGATATTGCAGGCCTTTGCTAATCAAACTAGCCGGTGTTAGCCCGACACTGCAGTAATGGCCTTGTTATAAAATACGGCTTTAAATCACTGTAGAGTGACAACAAATGAGGTGTAAAGCTGTAGTAATAACACAAACACGCTCCTGACAATCAACTATTCAAAATCGATACGGAAGATAAAGGTATTTCTTTTCCTGTGGGTGAAAGGTCAACATTGAAGGGTTAAAGCATGCTAGGGTTCAAGGCCCATGATGCCAAATAGCGGAGTGTACGGTGGGACTATGGTTATGACATATTGGCAAAATTCGCATTAATTATTCCACTGGACTTTCATATAGATCGGCATTTAAGCAAGGAAGTTCATGATTCAACACTAGAGCAGGCCGTTATATTATTCACCCTCACAAGCACGATGGGTCGGCTTATTTTGGAAGAGTAGTTAGCTATGCTAACACAGCAGCTAGCAGTTGTCTTCGTTAGCTTGAGGCGTTTACGCTTGTTAGCTAACTAGCATGTCTCGTAACAATATTTTTACTCCTGAATTACTGCTAAAAGAGTCTCGAAAACGCGTAGCATTAAGCTCGGATCCATATATAGAGGCGAGTACCACACCAATTCTTACATACTTGCCAAATACCTCGTCAATCTTCATGCGCGGGGCTCCGAACGACAAGGCTAACGAGCTATGTTAGCTGTTTGCTAGCTTAGCTACTGACAGCTTCCCTGCTGTAGACCTACTGAACACTCCCTCCCTTCCTGTGTTACTGGACACTCGTCTCTTTCATGAACCTTGCAAATATTCACATCTGTATATATTCCTTACCTGTAAAGAACCAGTAAGGTCAGCTAATATTACCTTAAACCAATCAATATTTTAACTGTTGGTGGGAGGGTCAGAGTTCGTGACCTTTTTTATATCAATAAAAATATGCACATGCGCAGTTAGGTAGCAGCTATTCACATGGCCTAAGCAGAACGTAAACATGTCACAATGCACAGTATTTATGTTAACATTTGGTTTCAGTTTTTTCTTAGAGCATTAAAGGAAAAATTAGAGCAGTCCCATGTAGATCATTAACATTTACAGCTGCAGAAAGTATGGATTGTATAACCCATAATTTGCTAACATTTATTATTGCAGGCAACTGACTACTCTTCGTTAAACGATCATAAGAAGTCTGGACACCCACTGTAACATTTCTAATTCCAGATATGATAACTTATTATTGTGAGACATTAATAGGTTTACCACATAATAAATAATAAAGTTTGCCCCATTTTAAACTAAACATTTATCATTCAGATTTTCTTGGCTCTTATTGACAGATATATCTGTGTGTGTGTTTATTTATTTTACTTAGGTCTGGAGCAGAGGGCGCCTGTAACAAGGCAAATTTGAATAGATCTATGACTTATAAAATAATTATTCCTTCATAGAATCAAATGTTATGAATAAAACATTTGGTTCTCTTCTTTACCTAAAATGTAACAGACACAGATTTAACCTTACGTACATTGACTGTGTTGTTTTGTCTTGATTGGAACTTTAAATATCTAATTCCAGCTCCAACAACTGTTGGGGTGTGATCAATTTATGATGGAGAAATGATTTAGCCCCAGATAGTGATGGAAAGGTTTGTAGACTACAATTTTCCATTCTGTTTGTGCAGAGAGCAGCTGTAACAATGCTAAGCAATTTTCCCATTGGTATAATACAGTTCTCACTTTTATCTTTTAAAATTTAAACATAAAGATCAGATGAGGTTGTAAGTTAATACGTTTACAATTGTTTTAGGCAGTTTATAAACATACTGTGGTCCACATCCTGCACCCAGAAGATAAGCTGTCAAACAGTCAACTGGATAGAGCTAAATATACAAGAAAGTGTTGTGCAGAGTATTTTCCACAGTCCTCTGACCCTGGCTTATTAATATTTTATAACAAATTTGTAAAGCTATAGTTGATCATTTAAAAACAATGCAACTGCAGCTCAGTTGGTAGAGCAATTGTTCATAGAAAACAGGGCCAATGGTTTGACTCCTGATCCCTCCTGCTTACATTTTGATGTATCTTAAAAAGCTAAGCCCCAAGTTGCATATTAGTGTGTCAAGTAATAAATGGGAAGCAACATTGTAAAGCAGACCATGTACCAAATGGTTCACCAACAAAAAGGGGCCATAATATTATATGAAATGACATGTTATAGGTCACTCTAAAAGTAAATCCCAAGTAAAAAATTGTAGGACTTCTGCATTTGCAAATCATACCAACATCATGCTTGCTTGTCTATTGCTTGTGGCAGCAGCTGGCAGAACTTATGAGGTCTGTTCAGGTGCATTTTCCTGAAAACAGTCAACTGGAAAGGGCTCCCTAATTAATTAAAGAGCTGATAAAACAAGCAGAGTCATACCGCACTGGGATTATCCACAGCTAGCAAAAAGTTGTTCTTAGTATTTTCTTACAATTGCTAATTATTGATTAATCATTGATAAATTCATAAATTACAATCTGCAAACCAAGGATTGGTAGGGAAGGAGTGGTAGGGTTACTACTATAACAAATTCATAGCATAAGAGCACCGCCAAATAAAGCTCCACAGTTGAAAATATGCTGGTTGGTCTGCAACAGGCCACTGAAATGGACGTGATCTCAAAGTCTGTACAAAAGCTGTTTTTTATTTGCCATTTGCCACAGTGACATGAGTACTTGCATAAATTATTACAGCTTTTGCGAAATAATAAAGCACATTGCACTTTTACTCAATTATGTGGCCAAATGGTCTGTTACCTCATTTTACAACTGACCAAGAAAAAAAAAAACACAATAAAATGTACATTTATTACTGTGACAGAATATAAGAAGTAAAAAAATCATGTAATGGTGCTTTGATGATATTTCATTTATTTTTACAAATTATATTTTGGTGTTTATATGTACAGCCATTTAAGTGACATAAGCGCAGTTAACATTATGGTGCAAATCCAAACAGTGATTATTCCCCTGATATACTATTAAAACTTTGTGTGAAACACTGTTATAGAAAGGCTTAATAATGTACAGTGATGGTTTCTTATCCAAGCAGTAAAAGTGCTAAGTGTGTTCTATAAATGTGAAAAAAGTAATTGATTCTCAACATCCAAACATCCACATCATTTGTTTTGATCTCTGAACATTATTGGGTGAATGTGAATCAAAATATAACAACAGTTTTATTTACAAATCTCTGAATAATGGCTTTTGATGAACAAATCTGTCCTATTCATATAGCATATCAGAAAATTACATTACTTCAAAGAATAAAAGCCCGCATAACTACATCTACTTGTTAATTAAGTCAAAAATCCTGGAGGAGAAAATTCATATGAACATATAAAAATAATAGGGTAATTAACATCTCCACAGGAGTGCTCTAAAACAATGTACATGATTCCTACAGTAAATCTGATGAAACCAATAAAATGATATGCTGGGATTATTCAATCCAGGTAATAATGGTGACTCCATATGCTTTATGCAGAATGTAGAGAACACTGAGGTAAAACATTTTCAGATATATTTTCCCACACTGGCAAGTATTATTCGAGCACTGTGGCTTCTTTGAATGATTCGATCCATCTGTTAAAAAAAAAGAAAGAAATACATATTAAAACATTAGTATTAATATTGCTGCAATCATACAAAGTAGCAACTAGCATCCCTAATAATACTTCACCTCTGGGCTGTTTGGACATCGTCAGCTTTAAAAATGTAATAAAGTATGTTTTTGTGGTAGAGCTCAAACTGCAACTTCTGAGATGAATTTACTTTCAACACAAATCCTAATAGGGGCTGACTCTCCAAGGCTGCAACGTCCTGCATGAAGACACAATAAAAGACAAGTTTTAGACATTCTGTATATCTGTTTCTATTGTTCCAATTACAGTTGTGCTTAAACTTTTGTGAACTCTTCAAAAGTGCTTAGATTCTCATGCAAGTCCTAAAACTAGATACAGGGCAAATAATTAAACAAATGTTGTAAAATTACACTAATTAATTAATTTACAACCAAATCTTACTTATTTGAGTGTGGAAAAATATGTGAACATCATTTTACAATTCATTTTAAGGTGAGTAATGTTTCAATCACGACAGTGACAATTGCTATGGGAGTCTGGAAGGACTTGCTTTACTTGAAAAGAGAAATATCGGTCTTTACTATCAGTCTGATCTGACAACACAAGTTCAGAAGTGTGTCATGACTCACAAAAAGCAATTTTTGAAGACCTTAGAAGATGAGTTATTGGTGCTCACCAGACTGGAAAGGATTACAAAACAATTTGTAAAGAGGTTGGACTCCACCAGTCGACTGTCAGGCAGATTTTGCACAAATGGAAAAATTTTCAACACTAGTGTTATTCTCACAGGCATGTTAGAGTCCTGTGAAACCTTTAGAATTTTTGATTTGAATAAAACAATAACCAATATAAAAACCAACAAGTTGTTATACCAAAGCTTTGTTAAAGAATAGCAAATGTGATATTTTATAGTGACAGTAACAGAGAAAAATTTTCAAGGGTTCACAAATTGCAAGCACCACTGTATAAAATGACACAGATGCGTAAGAGATCTTACCTCACTTGCAGCGTATGTGTACAACACCTTGTTCTTTATCACAAACCACAGCCTCTTGACCTGCTTTTTATTGCCCTTTGACCTCTGCAGATACCCACTCATGGACGGCTTGTCTGTGTTCGCTGTCACCTGAAACAAGTAAAAACACATCTAATCAGATAACTGGTCCTCATAAACGACATAAAGTGCATAAAGTGCCTAGGACAGAGATCCAGTCACCTCTTTGAGGGCTGCAGGTATCTTTTTCTGCTTTCTGGAGAAAGCAAAGGTCGCCCTGTTTCCAGGGGATAGAGCTGTTGATGGGGACCTTTCATCTAATTAATACATACAAAATACACAGAATAAAAAAGGTTAATTGTTCTAAAACACAGTGATGATTTAGCCTGACCAACAGAAGGATGTGTTGTTGGATTGTGAAAAAAATGTAAGAAAGTTACTCTTACTTTTCTGCTGCAGAAGACTGAGGAAACACTGGTCACACACACGTGCCATCTCATTCTTTAGGTATTCAAGACGATGTTTGTTAGAGGAACATGAATGGCACACCACCTAATAAAAACACATAGCAAAAACTATAAATAAAACTAATGTTTTAACTGTTTTAACATTTAATTTGGTCTGTTTTCATTTACTGTTTTATAAGCCTTTTAATAAGCAATTTTATTTGTCCTCACTTTTTGATGAAGAATAATTCAGAAATTACATTTATATTAAAAGGGAAAGACTATTTCTTCCAAATTCGATAACCTTTTTTTACTTCACCTTTCCACATGCACGGCAGTGGTGTCTCCTCCATGTTAGGGAGAACTCGCAGGTGCAGATCATACACATGGTAGTCCGTGGGTCAGGGATCCATATAGGAGCTTTGGTTCCCAGAGGAGCACCATCATCACCATCACTCAGTTCCACCTGGATATAAGTAAGTAAGTAAGTAAGTAAGAAAGTAAATAAAATTGCTTGCTGCTGAAGCACGGACAAGTTCTGATCACCAACTCATTTGCAAACAGGAAACAACTTATCTTACTTCTTCTGGAGGCTTTCCAGATATAAAACTGATTTTCTTCTTGGTGTAGTCACTGATCGCTGTAGAAATGGCTTTAAGCCATTCATCTCGCTCTATTGCTGAACTGCAGGGAGAGAAAATAAAAGTGTGACTACAGAACTACATTATGTACTAAATTATGAAACAGCACTTTTTAAATATTCAACTGACGATTACCTTGCAGAGAGGATAAAGGAGCGCTCCACACTCTCAATGGTTAGCTCATTCTGATAGGCCTCTTGGCTTGGTTTGCTAACCTGTAATTATTTAAATTATTTTTTAATATTATCTATATTGAAGATATGGTAAAAAGTGCATAGAAATGAAAAGAGAAGTTCCCACCTTCATCCCAGCTAGAGACAACTTGTTGTTTAGCTTGTACTGGCCCGACTGAACGGGAGTGGTGTACAGCAACACATCGTTAAACTAAAAGGAGAAATGACAAATAAAGAGGTATTTAGACTCTCTTGTTTCTGTCTTCCACATACACTACAAACGAGTTTAGGAAAACATTTCTCAAAAAAAAAAGTCTTGTGTTTTAGTTTTGGTTTTTATTAGTCTCCAATTGTTTAATAAAGAGCAACTACAAAAGTTAGGTACATAACTCAATAACTGTTTAGCCTTGACCTCAGAGCAGCTTCCTGAGGATGTTGGGCAACATAAGACCACGTGTTCTAGTTGATATAATTGAGTACTGACCTCAGAACACCTAGGGAAGCTAAAATGAGCTACACAGAAAACATTTTGGCCTACGTGAGTGTAGGAGAGTGAACAGCAAACTGGCTGAGGCAGGTGACAGTCAGTTTCGTAAGTGTTACTGTGATCATGTTGCACAAGCATGGTGCATGAGAAGGTAGAGTTAGACATGTACTGTACCAGGAAGAACATCCTTGGCTGCATGACCTTCCTCGATAGTTTCATCAGGGTACCCTCTTTAAGGAAGATCTGGAGCACAAAAATGCCACAAGAAAACATGAATTCGTGTTTGGTTCACAGTATCTCAGGGAGAAAAATGATGGAGCAGCATCCTGTTGGAGTGATGGGCTTTTCTGTGTGGAGTTTGCACGGTCTCCCTGTGCGTGCTTCCTTCCACAGCCAAAAGACATACCAACCTGTAGATAGTGCAATGATAAATGGCTGCCTGTCTTTATAGGTCAGCCCTCAGATAGACTAGCAGCTTTTCTAGGGCAGTGGTCCTCCGCCTTTGTCTTCAAGTACCCCCTTTTACTGCCTGGGTTGTCAAACAGAAGCTGGAGGATACGAAATCATTCATTTAAAGTGAGGTTCTCCACTCCACATCTAAGATGGTATCTTCCAGCTCCTGATTGACTGAACGCACCTGATCAGGTAATCAGGAGTGGGCAAGTTAGAGAACAAGCAGGGCAGGGGTCCTTGAGGACAAGGGTCGAGAACCTTTAGTCTTAGGGTGAACACCAGAATTCCCCTAATTACAGAGAAGTGGTGTAGATAATGGATAGAGAACCATAGTTACATAACTTTAAAATGAACCACTGCATTTAATAAATTATTTTAAAAAACAGCTAATAGTACAGTAATTCAGAAAATATGATTTCTTGCCATCATAGAAATTATTATACAATGGAAATATATGGTTTATTAGGATATGTTTAATAATGTCTTATCCGCTAATAATTTAAATTTGATAATTAGTGACATTAATTTTGAGTTTCAAATGTGTTTGCAACCATGTAAACAAGACAAAGGGAACCTTTAATAACACTTAGAAACATCAAGAGTGAACATGGGCTAATCCTTCAAATAGTACAAAACGATCCTTTAAATATCTACTACTCCATGACCATGAGATTGTTACTCATCAGCAATTTAATAACTAAAAAACCCCAAGTAACATGTCTAAAGCCTTACCCTCCCAGGCTGGACTACTTCATGCTGGCCATTCAGACTGCACTGCACCTGGATCAGCTTCTGAAAGTTATCCTGCATTTCAAAAGTAAGTGGACATTAGCAACCAGTATTAAGCATTTTGTTCAAATGATAAGAGAATGTCATGATTTTCCTCACCCCTTGTTTCATAATGTCATTGGCATGATTGGCCACCTCTTTCACAAGAGCAAGAGCAGCTATGTGGGAAAAAAAGTGTTAAAGGTAAAATGTTTACACAGCAGGCAATGGGTCTATTCCATGGAGGCCAGTATACAAGTATAAAAAGGTTTACCTTGTGTGTCTTTGTAGTCGTTCGAATGCTCATGCAGGTTTTTCAGATAGTCTGAAAGAAAAAAAAGAAAATCAAAGTGAGGGTCAACAACAAGACAAACAAAAACTACTTTGTACACAGAGCTGTATAGTAAATTCCTGGAATGTAATCCAAAAGCAAAATCCTGGATCAAAAGGTCTGTATGGGATTATATAATGTAATTATACAAGAGTGACATGAGGAACATTCTTCACATTTAAGCCCACTCATGGTTGAGCCTTTGTTATGTCACCAAATCTGATTGCTGCTGTACTTCAAAGATCTTGTTATATGAAGGTTGAAAAAGCAAGAGGGAGATTCCAAGTTAATTTGTCTTTCTGGCCACCAGAGGGCAGCCAGAGGCCTAAAAAGAGACATCACACACCTTCACTATTTATGAGTCCATAATTACAATGACAAAGGGAGTTGGTTTTAAATAAAGCTTGCCTTTCAAATGTGTAAAGATTGAAAACATGTGTTACCATTAAATGCTGCGTATTTGACTCTACCTGTAAGCAGCAGCTGATACTGAGGAATTCTTTGAACAGGTTTCAGGAGGTAATGCTTCAGAGCCAAGCTGGCACAACGTGGACTGGCCTTGGACAAAGAATGACAAGCTTTAGACAGAACACAATTTTCAGGAACAAACACATAAACAATGAAGCTTTATTAGCCCAAAAAGCAGCCATTCAGCCAGGGAAAACAAGTCAAGCAAGCACGCTCACCTCAAATTCCTGCACTACAACACCAAACGCTGGGTTCCTCTTACTCTGCTCTTCCAGTAAAGTCACATTCTTTTCAAACTCGCGGATGTAAGTAGAGTACATTTTTAGATAAGGACCTTTCTTTAAGAATATGTCAGCTAGCTGTGAGTTGTCATCCCTGTGTACAGAAGAAAGAGAATGAAAGAGTGTGTTACAGAGTCACAGAGTGAAACCGTATGACTCTAATAGATATTTTAATACTCTAATTCATGTTAGCATAATTTAAGTTGAGTTTTGATTTCAGAGTTGCTTTCTTCAGACACTGTGAACTGTGTGTAATAAGCAGGCCACAATTTCTCTTTGAATGAAAACACTACATACTGAAGTGAGACTGTCTCAATTCATATCATACGCCAAATACAGTGTATCATACAGCTTTGCTGAAATACCGGACTTTGAAAACCATATTTTTTTTGGTCATTTCAAAACATTGGTTGTGTTTCTTTTAGGGTTCTCAGATAAAAAGTACACATGCATAATATTCAAAATCTTTATTCAAGTGGCTCTTGACCTTTTTTAATCATCAATATTGAATATAATAGAGCTGAATTTTAGGCTAAGATTTACAATATGAAGCTGTAAAAAGAACCCACAGCAAATGTGCACAGTCCACATACATTCAACCATATAGTGTAGGTTCATGTGTATATGCTCTTTGAATCACTAACAGGGAAACCACTGAAACAAAGACGAAGTTTTTATGATTTTACCATTTGGCCACTCTCTGCTTCAGCTCTCTGAGCAGGTCTTCGTTGAGTTCGTAGAGCTGTGGCAGGTAGTACAGGATCTGATTGAGGAGCCGCTCCTCGATCACAGGTTTGCCACTCTGAAGAGATGCTTTGGAGACCGCACCGCGGAAGTCCTGTAGGTCAGGTAATCAAACATAGGGGGGATACCCAGAGTTTTTAAAGATCGGCATAAGAAATTGAACATCTGCTCTAAAAAAATCATGCAACGAGAAGCAACACTACAAATGATCTAAGCTGCAGGAACTTCAAGAAGATAAAGAGAAGTGCTGCTGAGCCGTGACCTACACATACCTAACCGTTATTAAAACACCTCCAAATTTCCAGGATACAGCGAAACAAGACTAAGGAAGCAGCACAGAAGAGCCTGAGGGTACCATTTTTGCTAGTCTTTCTGATGATCTTGGGTTTTTTTGGTGGTTTATGGGGACATGTGGCAACTAAAACTGCTTACTGACTGGAAACCTAGTAGAGCCCCTGTGGTTAACCTGTAATCACTTCCTATTAAAGCAGCAGACAGTGAAGGAGGAGGCTCATGTAGAAATGCATTTAAATGGATATATTAAAAATATGGATAATTCAGAAGCTACTGTAGGTAAGATTACAATACAGACTGCCTGAGTGAATATTTGTTTAGTAATGTGAAATGGGCACAAATTAACATTTTCAGTTTGGAAGATCATTCTTTGATTATTCTTTGGACTCCAAACAAGATACAGTAGTTTACATCATCAAGCTAAAAGTTAATGGTGTTACTATCTATTGTTCAATGTGAAATCATTTGGATACAGAGGTTTTGTTTTTTTGTTTTTTTTTGTCTGATGGCAATAGAACATAGAGGAGAGCCCAGTAAAGCTAATAATAAGATTAAAAAGATAAAATCAACAAATCCGTGTTTATTAGTTTGTGGAAAGCTGGCTGGCTGCCTGGCAGAGATGAAGAATGAACAAACACTAAGTCACCTCCACATTCTTGGCATGATTCTTACTGGATTCATTCCTCCACAGTCTATGAAGACTCAAGCTCTTCCTGTCTGCACTCTACAGTGAGGATACATCACTTATGACTCAGTGCCACTGCGTTCTCCTTTTGTCACACTGTTGTTGACATTTGTGAAAATTTTAAAAATTAAAAAAAACTACTTTTAGCAGCCCGGTTTGACCAGTAATCTCTGGTAGTGTAACATCTTATGTATGTTACACATCTAACCACTTCCCTTTAGGATTGCATTCATAATGCAGCTTGTCCCTACTTGCGTTTGATAAAGTACTTATTTCCTGATTTTACAGCAAAAATGTTTTTGTTTTTTTACATCTTTCTTAATGCTAGTAACAATAATGTTGGTCTGTCTGTGGACAACTATTGGATGCACAAATTTTGTACATTTATTCATGTGGGAACCAGGAATCCTACTGAATTTGTGTATCCTATCTTGTCTTTTGTAATTTAAATACTTAAGATTTTAAGTTCTTAGATTTTCTGCTTTAGTGTCTTTGTCTCAAAGTGCCAACTTGACTTGAATTTAATCCTGTGGTTGACATGGATCAACCATTAACACCAGACAGTATCATTGTTGGCTAATCAATGTGTATATTTACACACACACACACACGCTTCCTTCTGTACCTTATATTAGGTTGTGTCACATGTCAGAAGGACTTTGAGCAAATTACACACAGGGAACCGGATCATCATATGATTTTCACGACTTTGATTTGCTGCCGATGAAATGTCTCAAAGTTCCACAAGGAAACAATGTGACTGTTCCCAATCTGAACAACTGTAGTGATACTGTCATATCGTTGTGGCAAAGAAAAGCCGGAGAAAATCGTGAGGAATGTGAGCCTTGCGGGCTAGACTGAGGCCTGTTGGGTCTACACACAGTCTAATCCTGTATGGGGTGTGCCCCTGTGGCTAGCATAATCAAACTCATATGAAGAATGTGGGCTCACACAGTGGACTAACACTAGATAAAACATACAGAATCGCACAAGTCTCTGCTCTTGTCACACTTAATTTGCGACTTGTTTGAGTGAAGCTACTAACATGATAGTGTGTGAGGATACTTACAACATGAAGCAGCTTAAGGACATCAACAAACCTAAAGTGAAGAATGGGAAAATTTCATAAGCATAATGGATGAGTAAAGCACCAAAGTAGAGTTACTGGTCTCCCAGAACAAGAAAACAGCCCCAGTTGGTGTTATCTAGTCATACTAATAACTTGGGTTTTATAAGCCAGGGACCTAAGAGATGTATCTCCACCCACCACAACATGGCAGAATGGAGTCTTGTTTATGATGCTAACAAATTAAAATGTCAGCACTTCACGTCTTTCCAAAAACAGTATCAAAGTCTTTGCGTTTAATAGTACACAAGTCTCTGTTGTCAGTTCCAATTTTATAAATGAGAAACAGACTCTTTGAAACTGTTTATGGCAACTTTCGTAAATCATTAATGGTGTTACCTGGAGAAAACCTGGGCAAATAAAAGCAAACTAGCTACATGACTAAGTACCGCTAGCAACAAGTTACAAAATGTTTATTTTTATAATTTGAACAAATGTGTATCTGAAGATTAAAAAAAGATAAGACTTACACAGTCTCTGAGGACATGATTTCTGTAGCGATGTGGTGAATTTTGCTTTTCTTTTGTCCGTTCTGTGTCTGACAAAAGGCGAAAAAGCAGACGTTATATTAAAGATATAATATAATAAACAAAACTAAACACAGTAGATACACAATGCACCATACATGTGCATCATGGTGCAGTACACCAAATTGCCAGTTTATTAGGTACACGAAGTAAAAATAAGCTGAAGTTAATTCCCCTTTCATGAAGGTAACAATGTTTAGATTGTTTTAGAGAAGTGTTGATTTCAACTTTATGATTACTTAGGAGGATGTAGTTTTTGGAACTGAAAATTATAAAGGGAGAAAGCTTTGTTATTCAGCCATAACATTAGGTGAGGTGGACAAAATAATAGAAAAACGTGAGTATAAATCAATGCACTTGAACAAAGACACAATCAAAATCTGCAGCAAACAAAATGATCCTATAGTTCAATAAAACTCACTACGATAATTTCTGCAAGAACTGAGCATTATCCTCTCCACAGAGGAGAATTTATTGCAAGACTTTTTGAGATTAAATACTTTTCAAATATGTGTAGCTTATCTAATAAATGCTATTTATTACAACACACAGCTGTTCTACATGAGGTCAATGAAAATGAGAGAGCAAAGAGTTGAAGCAAAAAAGAAAATTCTCCTTCACAGGAGACAAGGTCATTATCTGTCCAACCCCTTATGGAACAAATCCTGTGAGAGGATTCCAGGAAATATTTCTGAGCACAATTTGGGACTAAAGTCATAAATCATGATGTGTCTGCTCTCCTCACCGTACTCCCTTCTGGCTGCTCCGGTTCTCCTTTACTTGAGGTGGAGCTGCCATCCTCCTCATCCTCCTCCTCCTCTGAGGTGTTGGGCATGATATCATCATCCAAGGGGCCTTCGCCAAGTGGTGGAACATCCTCATAGACAGCATTACTGTTAGAAGGGCAGGATGTTAGGGTCAGAGAAGAGTTGAGAAAGATTCTGTACAGTGAACAAGCAGAAGCAGCTGTAGGGATTTATACATTAAAAAAATGTAATAACTGCAAACAATGATATGCCTTTAAATATTTACATGACACTTGATTAGAATAAAGTGGTTATTTAAAGGAAGAAATAATAATGATAGTTGAAATAAAAAACTCCTTGTCAGCATTTAGTTTTTCCGCGGTATCTGTATCAGTATCTCTTTCTGAAAGAAAAACTGCAACAGTGTTTGAGCATTTCCTGCTGTGACCAAGTGGGAGCTGAAAAAAAAAACAACAACACACAGGAAAGGGAGTGTTTCACACAGCTGGGAAAAAGAAATATGATAATTATCCACACTGTCACATATCACTAGCCCTTGTCCAGCTGTGTGCCTCATGTAAGCAGCAGTTTAGTTACATATTCCCAAGTCCAACAGAAACGACTGCTAACCAGACACAAACCACCAATCATCACACACGTGTGATTTACGATCACAGCAAAAAACTGAAGAAATACGAAACACTACTGGGAAACTACACCAAAGAAAAACTACATATCTAAAATGCCACAACTTCCCAAGGGAGCACTAGAAGTGAAACAACACCCTGAAGAAAACTGCTAAAAAGGCAGTGCATTAAAACTAATCCAGCCAGTCTTTGTGAGTCTCACACACTATGGCATGTGTACAATAGCTGTTGCATGATTACAGCTTTGTGTGATCTGTCGTTGTGGGCTACCCAGCGTGTTTTTAACATGTGATTGTTGAAAAGCAGCGGGTAAAGCTGTGGGCACAGTTGCACAAACTCTTATCTCATTTTTCCAAAGGACTTCTGCTTACTGGTCATTTATCACACAACAATTTTTTTTTTTTGCATCAAAAGATAATCGCACACTGATAACGCCCAAGAAAGAAAAACATAAATAATTTAATTCAGCCAATTAAATTCCAACTCTATTTATTCTATTATTATTTACAAGGGGACCCGGTAGCTCAGTGGTAGAGCATTGGGTTGGGATGCAGAAGGCCGTGGGTTTGAATCACATCCCACCAGATGTTGCCCCGCCCAGCCACCAAGTGCCACCTTGATGCCGGTCCCAAGCCCGGATAAAAATGGGAGGGTTGCGGCAGGAAGGGCATCCGGCGTAGAAACTCATACCAAATCAAAGTGCAGAACACGTTCCACTGTGGCAACGCCTGAAGGCACAAGCCGAAAGCCACTAGGACAATAACGGCACTGTCTTGTGGCAAAAAACAAGTCGTGGATAGCCTGCTTTACTAACAGCTCTTATTGTCAACAGTTTCATAAAGAGCATTTCTTAGAGAAACAAGCCGTTTCAAATAAAACTGCTGACAACATAATAATGCTGCATTACAGGAACCTAGAGAGAATAAATTTCCACTACAATATAATTCTATTTATTAATTAGTACAGCAAACCTATAGACCCTTAAGAAATGAACACACTTTTAAAATGTAGGTGCCTTTGTAGGCTCAGAAAAAATACAGAAACACGGCTTAGCTGTAATGCACTGGTGAAAACACCATTACCTTTTAAGGAGGAAGGTAAATAACCAGGTCCACCAACATTACAGCAACACATTAAAGGCTTTCCAAACATGCCTGCCATCACACTTGTCAAACTACCCTGACAAGGAACTACAATAGATGACACATTGGCACTCTCATTGAGTGTCTCATTGACACTCATTAACTAGATATTTGACACATGATTGGTTTCAAGGTGTTGTCCTGTACTCTTTTTTAGAAAAGGAGAGCAATCACCTATTATAAATAGTTATTAAAAGGTAAATTTAGAATGTCGTGCACTGAGAGTCAGAAACGACAGGATATAATCTACCTGTCATAAGATGTTTGTGTCTGATTCTGCTGCTGTCCGGTGTTTTTATCAAAGCACACGTATGGTTCCTGCTCCTCATAAATGCCCTCATCATTGTACAGCTGGCTGTCCCAGGCTGTGGGCTGCGAGAGGGAGGCCCAAGGAGATGGCTGTGCCGTTCCCACTTGTACGTTCATGTACTCTCGAATGTCCTCATAGTAGCAGATGTCCTCATAGTAACCAGCTTCCTCCATTTCATGGGGAAACTCATCTCCATCCACGCTTTGCTCCACTCCAATTATCGGGCATGAGAATTTACGTGGGGCCCTGATTTGCTCTGTGAAGTTCTGACATTTGTCTGGGTCCTTGCAGACATTTTGTTCACCCTCATTTGCAGTGGAGTCTGAGCTATCGCCTCCTTTTACTTTTGAACTTCTTACAGAGAACTTTAAGTCCAACAGATTCCAGAAAGAGTTCTTCCTTTGCACCTCAGCATGAACAAGGTCAGCCACAGAGAACGACTTAGCTCTCTGTTTGCCCAGCCTCGACAGAGAAGGCTTGATGATTTCAGCTGTTCTGCCTTTTTTCTCATGTGGAGGTAAATCCAGCTGCCTTTTTACAGCCTCCTCAAAATCTTGTAAAGGAGCGACCTGCCTTTTCTCTTGATCACATTGTCTGTCGCTCTCCTCAGAGAATTTACTCCTCTGTGACTGGTCCATCTGGTGGCTGGGCCTCTGGGGCTTCTTAAGCGTTACCTTGGCCACCCTGTTTTCCTCTGCTGCCACGCAGATAGCAGGAGGTTGGCTGAGCTCCGGCTGCGTGAGCAAACTGCTGGAAGATGTGTGATGTGTGATGTTGTAGTAGGCTGCTTCCTGATCATCCTTTTCCTTCTCCACCTCTGTGTCCTCGTGACCTTGTATGTCCATCTCATAAATGTTTCTGTCCCAGCCCAGATCTTTCTCCTCCACGTCCTTCACGAGTGTCTGAGCAGCAGAGGTTGGTGCTTTCTCAGTTGCAGACAGAGTTGGCTTTTTCTTGGGTTTTCGGGCAGGTGGAGCACAGGCTTTTCTTGCAGAAAGAAAATTTTGCTGCTTGTTTTCATTAGCAGGTACGCTGACAGACAGGGATGAGCTGCTCTTCCCCTCTGATGAGGCCATCACCTCTCTGACGTTCGTCTCCCTCCCTTTCTGGCTTAGAGTCTTCTGTCTATCCTCCTCCACCTTTTCCTGAAGGGCTCGAACAGCTGTCGTGGGTTTCCGTGGTTTAGGTACAGGGAGGGGTTTCCTAGGAACTGCTGGGACTAATTTGGGCTGGGGCACACAAGATATTTGTTCTGAGCCAGGAGCATCTTCCTCACGTCCTAGACCAGGTGCACTCTGAGGTATCACGTTACCATTTAGCTCATCGCTCAATGTTCTGTAAGGGAGAGAGGGCCTAACATTCACCACAGGATTGGAGACATCAATGTTTCTACCGAGACCTTTGTCCAAAGTAAGGGTCTCTCCTAGAGGTTTAGGGTTACTAAGGTGGGAATTGGTGGAGACAGACTGTACACAAACATTTTGCGGAGGATTAGTGCTCATCACCTGGCTCTTAGTATTGTCTGTTCTATCACCATTGTTGTCCACAGTTCCCTGAGATGAAAGATGAAGATTTCTGTTTTCTTCAGTTTTTTCCCTGTGCAATGTTTTGAAATCTTTCTCCATTTTGTTCATGTGTCCCGATGTGTTTGTGATACATTGACAGTTTTTCTGGCTACACAGACATATAGGAATGATATAATCCCAATCTGGCTTTTTGTTTTCATGCTGTGTTCCATTTTGCGAGTTAAGTAGACCCACAGTCTGAGGGTGCTCTGTTACAGATATTTGGTGGCAGCTCTTTGATGCGTGTGGTTTGGAGTTCGAACCAGAAGCGAGTTTGGAGAGGCAGGGTTTGGGGGCCAGTAGTGGTTTAATCCTCCTTTGTGTGTGAGGAGATACGACCTCAAGTAAGTCCCTGTTGGGGGTTGCAGGAGACAGGCCTGGCCTCTGAAGCTGGCCCAGCTTTGGTTTAGGGGCCAAAGGGGGCTTGTGGATGCCTGTGGGTAGAAAAACAAAAAATACACAATTCAGATTTTGTGTAAATCTTCCTTTTACATGAGTTAAAACTTTAATTACATGCTGGAATACAGCTTCAAATTTGAAAAATCACACAATAATTATGTCTTTAATCTGACACAGTGGTAAAAGTATGTTCTGAATATCCAGATGGTTAATCTGATGTATTTTCAGCATGACAGATGTTGCTACAATGGAGCTGCCCTCTTTACGTCTGCAGTATTGATCCTAAGCATAGTGAAAGCTTAGTGTAAAACTGCTATAAAGGTCTAATGGGACCTGAAATATGGGAGTTGAAATATTACATGGCTTATGTTTGCCACTACACACAAGAGCACAGTAATCCAGCTAATGGCCCATGTCAACAGGCAGTGAGGGCTGACCTGATGACAGATGAAGAGTGCAAAAGAAGAGGAGGAGGGGGCAAGGAGACTGGAAACAGAGTTTTTCAAACTGGTACATCTGGTTGTGCTATGTCCTACTGAACTAAACTGTAACACTTACAGGAAGGACTATCATTTATTGCCTAAGCAAATCACATAGTTCCCTATTCGGAAACCCACTGTTTTGACCCTGAACACATAAGAAAAACAAATTAAATGAATGTTAAATGTGGAAACATTTGAAACAGCCACCCATTAACTGAAAAAAAAAAATCTAATAGAAACTCCAAACGCACATATGAAGGCAGCCAATTAGTCTGTTTTGGTGTGTTTATTTCTGTCTTGCTATTTGTGTGTGAGTTAAAAATAAAGTTACGAGTAAGTAACTGGTTCTTGCGCATTTAAAATGCCCTGATAAACCTAAAGTATATGATCGCTACGATTTATCGGTCACTTACCTGAGTTTATCATCGCTTCACTCATGTCGCTTCGATTTATTAAATTCTTGCAAATCAGCGCAGTACAAACAAACCCTCTTTCATGTCCGGATACGTTGTAAGCAGGCGACTAAAACAAAAAAGTAAAAAATAAAATAAAGTTCTATGTCAAAAAATGGACATATTGTTTGAGCAGCTCTTGTGATCCTGCTGCAAACAGCTCATACTGAATGGCTGCCTGCCCACGATATACAAAACAGCCCCCTTTTTTGTTTTCCTGTCAAACAATCCACTAGAGGGCCTCCGAACTTCGGAGCCAATCAAAAATAAGGCTCAGTGACAATGAAGGATTATTAGATCGAAGATTAACTAAGGCTAACGTGAAAGAAAAAGTTCTTCATGTGACTTATGTTTGTGTAAAATGTAATCTACTGCCCATAACACCATAACCTGTTTCTACACAACAAATCATTTTTTTCAACATACATCAGCATTTCTAAGAATAACTGCTATGACTAAAAAGTCTGAAATGTTAGTGGAATTCAGCTGATTCTTCGTATTTGCGTAAGAAAGGAAAAAGGAAGTAACACGCAATCATTTGTGGATGATGCTTTCATCATGCTGTGACTTCATCACCAGCCTGACCAACCTGTCATAGTTTACAGGAAACAGCCCTGTAAAAAAAAGAAGAAGATGAAGGACTGTGATATCATTAGACTAAATGAAGACAAAATATTTAAGTCAGCACTGTTTTTATTAAATCTGCTCAAATATACTACAAATATTTGAGTAAATAAACATATTTCCATCAGTTGTTAGAATGAGATGAAAAGAAACAAGTAGAAAAAGATGACATTCGCCCTGGTGCCCAGAAGAATGTGCTTCTTAGTGCTGTCCACCTCAGTTACAGAATTCATCAGTGGTGTGAAGCTGCCGGTGAGCAAATTAAGTATTAGCCCAAAGTCGGTGCAGTTTGGAAACGTTAAAAACTCGGTGTAGTCCCCTCAATGGAGCACATTCAGTGTGTGATAACTGGAACACGAGGAAATGCAGCCGGCTTTTGGGATTTGATGCAAAAGGCCATCTGTCGATTGTGTGATGCCTTGGTAACTTCAGTGATTGTTCTGTAGAAGTGGAAGGCATCAGACAAGTAATTCAGCCACACTTTTCAAAATAAAAAATATTAACCATAAGCTTGCACTTGATTTGTCTTATTTACCAAGTGGAATTATTAAATTAGTCATCTGTATACCTATTACTAGCTTTTTCCTGTTGCCGTGAAGCAACCAGTGTTATGTCATATCCTGCAAATGTTGCACCTTGGGTATTGTTTGCATGTGTGTCTGCAGAAGTATTCATTGTGTCACTGCAAGTACATGACAAAAACTATTAAGAGTTTCAGAGTAGTAAATTTTTAAATGTATTAATTCATTACAGTTTACAGTAAGTCAGATGGACACTGGGTATGGTGCAGTACCTGAACTTGTAGTCTGGTGGGAGGCTCACGCCTAACCTATAATCTGCCCTGGATCTGGAGATTTGCTTTTGAAGGTCTATGACAGAGCAGCTGCGATCACTGAATATGTATCCCACGAACAGAAGCTTCCCTCTGATGTACATCTGTCGTTAACAAGGATAATTCACATCATATATGCAGAAATGGGAAAAAAATAAATTACTTTAGTCACAAACTTTGTTTTCTTTGTCATTTTTAAGAAGCATTAGTTAATTTATTTTTATGTGGGCTATGGAGAAGTGAATTACACCATTCTGTTTATTCTATATTTTCACATCGGTCATATCAGTCATCAGGTTATTTTTAGTTTTATATTTCACAGAGGAACCAACAGTGTATGAATACTGCACCCTCACAATTGCTGCTCTTCCTGAATTTCTAAGGATTATAAATGGTTTGACTATTTAACTGCAAACACTATTTAATGTCACTATGACTTTGTTTCTGTTTGATTTATGAACTGAAGGAGGGATTTTCATCTTAGAGTAAAAATCAGTGGAGCACTTGTCACGACCTTGGACTTTAAACAAATTAAAGTCTGCTTTTGTAATTAAGAGTCGTCATACCTCACTGCTCGTCAGCCTGGACTAGCTTTATAATAAATGTCTGGGTCAGCACCTGCAGTGCTCTTCGAAGCATTTCCCTAATGCCGTCACTTCTTCTACCCTAGACAAGTGCCCCTGCTGCCACCCAGTGGCAGCTTTCAAACCATTCTCTAAGCAGAACGTGCAACCTTCAGCAGAGCCTGCAGTGGGTTTACATACAGTACTCACCAGGACCATCCCAGGAGCAGCATTGTGTCGCTGCTGCAGCAGGACGTTCTCCACTCCACAGCTGTGCTCCCCTGCTGAGATCTCATACCTCACCAGGCGAATGGAATCTGTGTGACACTGAATGAAAAAAAACGTGTTACTGAGTTTGCAGAAATGTGAACGTGGGAAGCCTTTTACTGTGCCTTTGTTCTGTGAAGTGCTGTGTTGTTCTTGCAAAATGTGTCAGTATTAATAAAGTGTCTGCACATTTAATGTACATGCTGATCAAACTGAATGTTATTTAACGTGCTAATATACATTCTGACTGTACAGTAGGTTACCAGTAGAACAGAAAAATGTTGCTTATAATGTTTTTGTTATATTGTTTATGAACAGTATGTAATCCGTCATTCACACCTGAGCACAGGGCATTGTTCTGTGCTTGTTCCTCCTCCTGTAAAGCTGCTCCAGTGCTTTCTGGAAGTCAGGCACTGCCTGTGTCTTGACAGGCTGGTGAAGATGAGTCACACACACCACCATGATCTGTTGACTGTGTGGAGGCTGACCCATCACGAAGGCATCGTACTCCAAGTCTGTCACCACTGGCATCCGTGTAGAGCTGCAGCAGCATCGCCTCCGACCCCCATCCCCCTGCAGGGCAGCTCTCAGCAGCACAGGGCACACTGTGAGGGGGGCAGAGGGAGTAAACGATGGTGGAGCTGGACAGCGCCGGATAGTCAAAAACGGTGACTGTAGGCTCTTTGGAATGATAACCGCCCTGGCAGGGTGAGGGCGAGAATAAAGCTGTCACTGCAGTAAATGTCATTTTCTACACAATAATTCTGGGATGAGTTGTAATGACAATAATACAAATGACTCTTACTCTAGTTGGATGTTTCCATGAATTTGAAGGGGTCCTATCTTTTTGACATGGGACTCTTTCTTTGCTTGATTTTGTGGTGTCCTGGCAAAATTCAAGTTCAAATAATGAATTAGCCCATTATTAGGTCTTACATAATACAACATACACCTGTGTGCAGGTTAGCATAGATCAAGTTCTTAAGACTGATCGATACACCCTGTGTCTCCGTAACTACAAAATCAATCACTGGCCTCTCATTAAGGAAAGAGAGTGTGAGGTGAAGTGTGCACCTCGGCAGCCTCATGGAGGAGTCAGGAGGTCCTCTTTCTCCTGCTGACGAGTGTCTACGCATCTCCTGTAGCTCACTCCTGCCATCCTCTAGTTGGACTAATTTAGCATCTGTCCACTCAGGTGGGTTCAGAGAGGGCAGAACAGCTGACTGTACCTCTCTCTTCAGCCTGGTCCTCAGTGGGGCATCTGGCAACCGCTTCGTGTCAGGACACTTGATACCTGAAGGAGAAGAAGAGGTCACTCAGAAATGCACACAAACACCAAGTGACACGAGTGACCGTGAACAAGATCCTGACGGAACTATTCAATAATGTTGAGTTTGCAAGATGAGGTGATGCTGTACCATTTTACTTCATCGAACTACTTTCAACAACCTTACTGAGTCAGATTTGCTCCGTGTTCTATTTAGTCGAACTACGTATTACCTCTAATCCATACATCGATTGCAGCTTTATCACAGCTGGGAGGAAAAAAATTAAAGTGAAACTGTGATTGTTTAAAAACTCTTAGCTTTTAAACAATCTGGTAGGTACCAATGGCTGAACGATAGTAGTCCATCCATTCATCCACAGTGTTTCGTACTCTCTGCTGAAGGCTCTTCAGCTCCCTGCTGCCATGCCCTCCTCTTCTCCACTGTGCTGATGACTTCTCCAGCCTCTCCATCTCTCCGGCCATCTGGGAGCCCCCCTGGCACACAAATGCTATAAATCATTACTCGCAGGTAGATTATGTGATGTAGATCAACGTTAGGCATTTGGCAAGCTGTTGCACATACACAGAGAGAGGCTGAAAGAAGAATCAAAGGTTTTCTAAAGATATGGTTGTCACAAGAATATATTCGCTTCTACAATTTTTTTCTACACAGTTAAGGCTCATTACGACCGCAATCTTTAACACCTCTTTTGTGTCAGTCTGTCTCCCAAGCGGTTTGCTCCTTACCTTAACCTGAGCTCAAATCCTAACTCAGCCAGCTGTTTTCTGTGACACCAACTCTAAGGACTAACCTTACTGAGGAGGGTACCAGTACGGGAAACACAATGGGGGATCAGACATCAACACAAGACCAGTAGTGACAGTCAAACACTGTTGTCTTACAGAAGGTTGTGTCAGGCTCCCATTGCTCTCCGCAGGAGATTTTGACATCAGTACAAGGTCTTGAGCAGCATCAGAGGTAAATTTTTCATCAGTCAGGAAACATGGCTGTTAATGCAAAGAAGATATTTTTAATTATGACTTTTGTTTAATATACTTCTATTAGTTTAAAAGAATTCTTTGTCTACACAATAATCATATTCTTACCGTTTCTTTTGATGGACCAACATTAGACAAGGCAGAAAGTGAGAGTTGGACACTTTCATTGCTACACCTGAAGCTGAGCATGGCAGTAGTACCACTGAAGAGTCTTATAGAGATCAAATCTGACAACTGACAAAAAATTTTGAATAAAAAATTGTAGTGAATTCAAACTCTCAGCAAGAAATGGAGTTGAAATACAGACAGGGCCAGAAGCCATAATGAGTCTTTTGCTCATCTCAGAGACAATTAGTGTTCGTCCATCAGTCATCCGCCGCTCATGCATCGTACCCAACATATACCCTTCTCACATACATCTCACTTGAAAGGTTCAAAGAGCATTTCTCTTGCATGCAGATTCCCTTTGGCCTGTTCTCTATGCAACATGTTACTGAGCTAATGCACAATAATTTCGACAGACACACTGACAGCGAAAGCACAGAGGTGACAAAAAGATTTGACTCCAGATTTGAGAAAGTCCCTGGATGAACTAATTTGTTTACAATGTAAAGAGCATGGAGATACTGTAATTGTACAAAAAGCTGTCTTTTTTTTTTTATTTAATTACTTTTCATTTGTGTCTTTACAGTAAAGCACTGTACTTTTGAAAGGTGCATACATTTGTGGTTGTATTCTCACCTGTATAACAATCTTCCCTCTCAGGGTGTTGTCAGCCTTCCATCTCCACTCCTTAGTTATATTCCCCAAATGGTCATACATGAATCCGCCATCTTGGTCCCACATGGCTGTGATGGTAGAGCTAAAGCAACAGAGAAGGAAGAACTGCTTGTGTAGGACTTTAGGACTAAGTGCTTTATAAATAAAATTTATTATTATTATTATTATTACTAGTTACCTTAGTCTCACCTATGTATTATTATAGATTATCAAAGAGACACTCCAGTTATTCAGTACTGTGTCTCAGTCAAGTTGAGACAGTTTATAATCAATCAATCAATATCCAGTTAGCAGAGAGATATCAGTGTTTTGTCCCTAGTATGGGCCAAACTCCAAAACTCAATTCTATTAAAATTCTATTTTCCCACAAAAACAAAAACTGTGCATATAAGACAAAGTGTATATGACATGTACAATCAGTAGATTATCCCTTTAATTACTGAGTCATTTTCACATATCATCTCTGAACTCACCTATGAGGGTGAGTAACAGCCCCGTGCCCAAATGCTGTCATAGTTGCCAGAACAGTGGGACAGTGGCTGTCACTGAACACATTGGTGTAGAAGCCTCCACACGGCAGATCCGAGTGGCTCTGGCATACTGCCATACAACCAGAGGGGTAGCTGAGAGGACAGGGTCAGGAAAGGTCAAAAAATCAGCTGCAGTGACACATTTCCCATATGTCCTAAACCACGCTTGCTTCTTGGACTGCCACTGGTATTAAATTAGTTATGAATAAACATTATGAGAGAAGAATACTATATGAATGAGGAGCCATCATTGATCCTGTAGTGTAGTTTGTGCTGTGCTGGATCTTGCTGCTTCACTTCTGGTATCTGTGGTAGCCTGAACACTAGTGGTAGGCTAGTGGCAGGCTGGACCTTCCTCTTTGCTTTCCTGTCGTTTGGTTTTGCCTTTGAACCTCCATAGTGACGAAGTATGAGGGGCCTGTTCTGCTCACCTGCTTCCAGTGTACTATATGAAGATGAAATAATATTTAATTGGTAACTCTGAAATGTTACACCGTAAGACAGAATTTTAAATAATATACGCCCATGAAAAATTCTGCAGACTTGTGTATTAACCAAAAGCCAGCACATTTGTGATGCATGCAACTGTGAAGGTTAACAACGCACTCAGGACTTCTTGCTGTGTGCAGTCGCTCCACCGCCCACTGACAGAAACTGATCAGCTGAGGCTCATCACACGAGGGCTGCTTTGGCTGAACGATCCAACCTGGACACAAATCACACCCAGGTCAGACACAGCAGCGAGTCAACCGCAGTCATATGAGCTATCATTACCACAGTGCTAAAGCTGTCATACCTGGACCATTACAGTTGTTGGATGAGATGGAGAAACTGATCGTTGTGGAGTCATTAGCTGTTGGAGAGTGAGAATATCTAGCTTAATTAATTTATCACCTGAGGTTTTACAGTCAACTATTAAATCTGTATGTACATAGAGATTGGATCCATGGCCATATATATGACACTAATAGTGACATTAAGGAAGCTTGTAATGTAACTCAACTCAAGGTTTCCTTGTTCAGTCTTGGAACTGCAGTTAAATGAATCACTGTTCTTTCCAAACATGTAGTGTATACTGTCTAAATACCAATTAAATTGTGACATTTTCTTTTCACTCTTATCTTTTAAGCAATTTACGTTTTAACTAAGGAGTTAATTCATGGTTAATAAAACTGAAATTGATATGAAGCTGGATTTTCTATACAAACGACATTTTTTTCAAATTATTGTGGAATAAGAATACTATATGAATGAGCTACAAAAAAATGATATCAACAGAGTTGCTTATAAAGATCCATGAAATTTGAACAAATAAATCTTGGACATTATTGTTTCTCTATCAAATAAGCAGCTGATTTTGATCCAGGTCATTGATTACGACTTGTTAATGGCTAGTTGCTAATTATATTGGTGGTGTACACTGTACAGTATGTGGTCTGACTTAGACAAAATTTGTGATATTAAAGTGGCATGATATTAAATTAATCAAATTTGAAAGATACCCATATTATTATTAATAGTAGTAGTAGCAGAAAGCCAAATAATATTTGGAGTAACTCACATTTCTGACTTTGCACACTAACTGTAATCTTATCTGAGGTATCTCGGCTAGTAATAATCCATTTTCTTTAGTTTTTCTTAGTATTGGCTGAAATGGGCTTCCGTAGAGATTGGATCCATTCATTTATTCACCTATTTTGGAGTTTTGTTTGCGTCTTTTCACACGTGTATTGGAGCTAACTTGTATTTTTCTCTCAGACTTTCCAACAACACAAGAACCATTTTTCTCTGCTTCCTTCGTATCAGTGGCAGACACCAGACTATCATTGTCCTCCGACTTCACGGAACCGTTGCTCGTCTGTTCCACACGCTTCACTTGCACCGCCCCTGCAGTCAGGTCCTGCCAGGTGTAAGTCAGAATATTTACGATCCCGTAAGGAACACACCTCCCAACTGTCCACTCGTGTTGAGAAAGTAGCTCAGCCAGTTGGTTCAATAACCAAGGGGCTGCTCGCTTGTACGCGTCCGTCGGGTCGTCGTCCTTTGTGTTCAGAGCAGCACCGACACCAGGTGAGGTATCAGGTTCACCGTCCTCATCTGTCGGCGTGTCAGGGAGCTCATCCTCTTTACTTTCTTTGTTGTTAGTCTCTCGATCACTGTGTGACCACAATGAGAAAAAACTTTAAGCATTTTTAGACTAAATTGAATTACTCGCAACGATGTGTTTCTAACCTTAATGTTTCTTCCAGTTGTGGTGCTTCCTGCGGCACATTAAAATCCAAAATATGACTTCGTGTCCTTTTGATTTGTCTTGTTGGCTGCAGAGAGGTGAATGAAATGGTTAATATTAATGGTTTGGATTGTGCAGTCAGCAACATTAATCAGTAGCCTACCTGGTCAAAGAAATACAAAGGGCCAGTTGTGAGTTTAGTCAGCCTGCCAGAAGACTTCATTACTGCCCCCACAGGTATTAGTAGTTTTCGGTGAACCCCAGTTGCAAAAAGAACCGCGATATACGTCCATGCAGAAAATACAAACACCAAACCACTGAAGTCCTTTAAAATCCTCCTTTACCTTGTGTAAACACTCAGTGTGCTGGCCGCGTTGCCTGGATACACATTTCTGCGTCCCGCCTCCTCATAGTCGCCTTACGCACCATTTATGATCGACCGGGCTTCAAGTTGAAAGCCTATCTGTGACAATACAAACAACAAAACGTTACTCACGATTACAGAGAAAGTGTCGAGCTTTTGGCACTGGGCATTGAGGAGCTACAGTCAGGTGCGCACAGGTAACCTGAAACTCAGAGGCTGGATGTCAGTCAAAGTGACGATTTTATCATGCGGTCCTGCTTTTGAAGGGCACGTGTAGGGGCATTATAATCTCACAAGCACCTTGTGTTGCTGACCTAGTGCTGTTTGTCCTAAAGTGGAAACTTTCCAAAAGGAAAAAAAGTACTGATGATAGATGAAAGTTTCTGGAACACACGAGGATCGTCTTCCTCAATTAGGGTCAAATTGTTGCGCTGAGATTGTCTCGTAGCTCATCATTGGCTCTGCTGCTTCAAGCACACGTTTCCGCTCTGACCACTGGAGGCTCCCCGCATCTTATGCGTCACTTCATCTCTGCCGCTGGTCATGGCGGAGCTACAGCTCGACGTGGAGCCGCAACTTCTCAATGGGGACGACTTCAACGAGGAAAGAGAAGATGCGGACGCCCCAGAATCAGTAAAGAAGAAGAGAAGAAAGAAGAAGCGGACTAAAACCACTGTACCAGGTAAGAGGCACCACTTTGCGGTTAGAGAGAAAATAGCGCATATTTGTCTTCTTTAGTGCCGTTTGATATCGGCCACCAACATCAAATATGCAAGACAGGAGACTTTTAACCTGTCAGAGAGTATTAGTGTCCAGCTGATACAACTCTGAGCGCTTGCTGCTCGGGTTGTGTGTGTGCTGAGGTGGAAACTGGATGGAAACCGAATTTAACAAAAAACAGTTTGAAAGCTGTCATTTGAAGAAATGTGTGGAATAACACTTATTTATTTTTTTCTCCAGATTAAATGTGTTCTATCATATATATTGCTCTAAGCTGTGAGAGATTGTGTAATAAAAGTAAAAACAGTGTTAGTACAAGACAGCCACTCTTATGCAAAAACATGAAGATAACTGCAGTCTTGCCTCCTCATGTTGTGGCTGAGCTGTTGAACCTGCCCTAAGCCATGTCAGGTCCACACAGCACTGTACGAAGGGCTAAATGTCATAATGCTGCAAGGTACATATGCCCTTGAGGATATTGACTCCAAGGTATGGAAACAATTAATGCACAAACCCTGCCAAGTCCAACCCATAGTGAATGCACTATCTTGAAATGAACTCACTCTTTGTGCATGTGTGTATCTCTGTATGTGTGTGTGCCTCTGCATGCATGTCACTGGTGTACACGTCCGTGTTCACCTGCACATGCATGCACAGGGGTGTGTGACTTTGCAGCAGGGACAAACGAGGCTGAGGGGGATGGAGAAGCCAGAGGTGTTGGTGATGTTACAAAACAGTTGGAGGTGCAAATACTGAAGGACAAAGAGAGGGAGGAGGATGGAGAAGAAGGTAACTCCTTAATATCATCATCCACGTCTGCAGTGGTGGACTGGTATGCTGAGCCTAAAGTCCCTGAAAGTGCACATTGAAATTCAGCTGGTCCTATCTGCAGTGTGATATCCGATTTTCAGCACTTCAGTGGGAATTGCATCCAAGCTGCTGTCAATATTTCTCACTTTACAAACTGTATTGAAACTAATGATGCTTTCAACAGATGGGGATGAGGGAGAGAACTCAGCTGGAAAAAAGAAAAAGAAGAAGAAAAAGAAGAAAGGATGTAAGCAGTTTTTTTTCTTAATGCAGCAAAATGCAACTCTACAGTGCAAAATTATTCCCTGTCCATTTAAACTGAATTTACGCAATTATGAATTCAAATTGAAACTCTGATTAACACCACAGTGGTGAAATGTGATTTATGTAAAATAGAAAGCCATCAATTTATATAGACTGTGCTGCATTGTAAGAAACCTTCGGCAAAAGCTGGCTCACTGCAGTCACTGCATTGGAATGACTTGAAAATCTTTGGTAAGTGTACAAAAGCAGTTTGACTTGTCTAATTTGTGTCATGTAGAACAAAATGTGACAGGACCTTAGATAGGACAAAATTAATGACAGCACATTCAGAGAAAGTGTGGACAGAGAGCAAAAAAGAGAGCAAGTGATCCTAAGAAATGTGCATCATTTATATCATTATATCCCACTGTATAGTACAAGTGCTTTCATATTGTCACAGAATTTTGTAGACATACAGTTTAGTGGGCTTGATTTACTCTAGGGTGTCTTACCTAATTAGCTTGGTAAGTCAGAAACTGCAGCCTTATTCTTTGGTTAAATTAAAATATCAATGTCATGAGCATAACGTGGGTAACTTGTGTTTTCATTTCTCTCTCCTGATGATTTCCTGTGCTTCTGCTTCTCTTTATCTGGGCCACAGTGAAGGGACAGACTGACCCTCCCTCAGTCCCTATTTGTGAGCTGTATCCCAACGGAGACTTTCCAAAGGGAGAGGAGTGTGAATATCCCCCATCAAAAGACGGGTGTGTGACCTCCACATCATCCCTTTCAGCACACTCAGCAGTAGTCTTCCACTGTGTAACACTTTTATTTAGGTCTCCCTGCTTTCCATTAATTTATAATGGACAGAATAATCAGGTACAACATTGAGTGTTTTGTGTTCAGGTATATTTGCCTCAGATAAAAAAAGAATCCACAGGAGTTTGTACGTGTGTGTGTGTGTGTGTCATATTCTCATTATTCATATTTGTATAATGAGAAAATAACAAGGACCTCCTCTCTGTGTGGTGTCTGTCTGCCTCCCACCAGGCGCAGCGCAGCATGGCGGACCACCAGTGAGGAGAAGCGAGCACTGGACAGAGCCAACGAGGAGATGTGGAACGATTTCAGGCAGGCGGCCGAGGCACATCGCCAGGTCCGCTCTTATGTCAGGACTTGGATTCAACCAGGGATGACCATGATTGACATCTGGTGAGAAATGCACTGAAAGACTGACCTTGAGTCCCTTTTAATCCTGGCACCTAATACTGTCTCTGGGCTGCTTTTGATAGGGTTTTCAGCAAATTATTAGAGTTGCAGCTTCAGCCTCTTCCGGATGCCTTACGTCTCATCAACAGTCTTTTTCCTCCTGTCACCCACTGCCCTTTCTGCTGCTTACTTTTCTGGCAGCGAGAGGCTAGAGGACTGCTCCAGGAGGCTCATCAAAGAAAATGGGCTAAAGGCAGGCCTGGCATTCCCCACCGGCTGCTCCATCAACCACTGTGCTGCCCACTACACCCCAAACGCAGGAGATCCTACTGTGCTGCGCTATGAAGACGTCTGCAAAATTGACTTTGGAACGCACATCAATGGTAAGAGCCCTTTATCACACTTGGTGCTTATTATGACATGGTAAAATGATAATTACATTATCATTTTTACTGGCTCTAAACTATTCTAGTTAGTTAATTAACATCCTCATAACAAACAAACTCACAAACTCATAATCTCAATACAGTTATTAAGAATAACCAAGATGTTTGGTCTTTCAGGTCGTATAATAGACTGTGCCTTCACCGTCACCTTCAGTCCAAAGTATGACAGGCTGCTGGAGGCTGTGAGAGATGCAACAAACACTGGCATCAGGGTAACACAGCTCTTCCCCCTAACGGGGATGCATCTTTGCATTGCCGATTACACTTACACTAAGACATGCAAAATCCCCAAGAAAGTAAATAAACCCATCACAGTATTTTTGAGAATTTTGTTCTTTTAGTTTTGTAGTGGTTGATTTGCAGTAAAAGTGTTTTTGTGTACCTTTTTATAGTAAAGTATTTCAGCCCTGCTTACGCAGCATCACAAAAAAGCTAGTGTCAAATATTTCTTTTTGTCCAGCTCATTTGTTTTTGAAGAATGCGGTGCTTATTTACTGATGTGAGCATAACCACCTGTCCATCCCAGTTTGCAGGAATCGATGTGCGCCTGTGTGACGTTGGCGAGACCATTCAGGAGGTCATGGAGTCTTACGAAGTGGAGATAGATGGAAAAACGTATCAAGGTAATACGACGTTATACATCACTTTTCTTCATGCACAAGCTAAGTGTGGCTTCCTATTTATTAAAACATCTGTGTGGTGTTTTTCTTCCAGTGAAGCCAATCAGGAATCTCAATGGCCATTCTATTGGTCAATACAGAATACACTCAGGGAAGACAGTCCCTATTGTTAAAGGTGGAGAGGCCACAAGGATGGAGGTATGTGCATTAGTCTATACAGTTTGCTCTTTCTAAATGCATATACTGGACTTACTTTAAAACATTATTGGAAAAACAGTGTATTTAGGTCCAAAAAAACAGAACTTTAGTCTGTTTTGACTGAACTGACTGAAATTAAATCGTTCTCAGCCGCTTGGCCTTGCATTTAAATAAACCCTTTTTAATTCTTTAGCGTAATTGGAAGAACACATGGCTGGTTAGTGTTACGATGCAACGTGGAAAAGTGTTCCAATTCACTGCTCTAATAGCTTCTTAGTCACCCTCATCAGCACTTTAATTACACCTTTAATGGAATTACCAGCTGCATTGAGTAGCAACATGTGTTAAAATTCGTGCCCTCATTTCACGGTAAGAGCACTGAGATGTGGACATCCAGAGATCATCGCCAGGGAGAAACATGGCTTTTTCACTGTGTTACATATCCCAGTACTACACTCAGCTCTATGCCTGCAAAACTGCAGGATATTGGACAGAACTGAGCATTTTAATTGGCAAGTTGCTGTGTCAAACTTTTAACCTGATGGTCTGAAAAGATTGAGGAGAGGGTGCTGCTGAGGTGGCAGCTTTGCCTGTTGTATTTTTAGAAGAACTGTGCTGGTGTAACAGGGGCCATTAGCCTCTTTGTGATCTGAGAGTGCTCGCCTGGAATGGCAGCTGGGTGTGCCACGGTGCTTCTATCACTTTGACTGATTATCAGTGCAGTGAGAGAGGGTGTCGCAATGTTATCAGCTAATACCATAGGGACTCCCAACAACAGCCACGCACTGATAGAAACAAAAAATGTCAACGAAACCCAGCCAATCAGCTCACCAAGAAGCTGCCCCCAAAAAAAGACACCAGCATTTTTAATAGACTACACACAAATATGTCAGCTGCTGACAATATGAGGTTTTTGTTCAATTTACTCTCTGCCCCCCCCCCCCAGAGAGTTTGTGTCCTTTCCATTATCATCATATCCGCTCATCCTTGTATAAAGGTGTATGCTGTAGTTACAGTTAGACTTTTTATAAGCCAAATAAAACACGATGCAATTCTCCATTTTATGTCTGCAAGTAAATAAAGTGGCATGGTTCTTCTTTTTTTTTGTTGCCTCCCAGGAAGGCGAAGCTTACGCTATAGAGACCTTCGGTAGCACAGGAAGAGGTGCAGTCCACGATGACATGGAGTGCTCACATTACATGAAAAACTTTAGTGTTGGACATGTGCCAATAAGGTTAGTGTTCATTTCGAGCTCTGTGTTTAAATTTAAAATATTGATTCTGAGCAAAAATTCATGATCAAAAGAGACTGTGAAGACATGCTTGTCATGATTTAATCTCCAGATTGTCACGTTTGTCCCATGTTTGATTCTGTTAAACCACTATGCTGTAGACTTCCAAGGGCTAAACATTTGCTGAATGTGATCAATGAGAATTTTGGCACATTGGCATTTTGTCGCCGCTGGTTGGACCGCCTCGGTGAGAACAAGTACCTGATGGCACTGAAGAATCTGTGCGACCTTGGCATCATAGATCCATACCCACCGCTGTGCGACATCAAGGGCAGCTACACCGCGCAGTACGAGCACACCATTCTACTCAGGCCCACCTGTAAGGAGGTAGTGAGCCGGGGAGACGACTACTAAGCATGCGTCAAAACTCAAGGCAAACCAGCAGGAGCACAACAGCTCAAAGACAACAAACCTCTTCAGACTGATGGCATATATGCAATATTTCTCTGAAATTAATTTCCTCTGCTTGAGTACCATTACGTAATTGTTTTAGCAAGAGCAAAGTACTTGTGTCATGGCATTAGCTTTGTCATATTATTATTACATGACTCAACCACTAGACAAAGGGCATATGTTTATTAAGTGTTGTGCTGTCATTTTAGTTATATTTTATTGTGCTGCTTTTAGAAAAAGCTAAAGAAATATATGCAAGAGAAACATGCAAAAAACCTTTTGGCAAACAACTAGCCAAATAAATGCAGCCCTGCATTTCCTTGTTAAGACCTTGTAAGGAAAAAGTAACTGCAATTAAATATTTATATTTATACTTTTTTTTTTTTTTTGCTTTTAATTTGAGGCATTTTTTATAAGAAATAAATTGTTATATATCTTGTGTGGAATGAGGTGTACATATTTCTATTGATGAGTTTGCATGCTCAGTTCTATTATGTAAAAGTGTATTTCTGAATTTTAACCAAAGGATGGCGTTAGGCAAACATGAGTTAAACATCAGTCAGCCACCATAAGACACATCAGGTTATTCATAGTTAGATAGATACATAGATAGATAGATACTTTATTCATCCCAATGGGAAATTCACAAAAGCCTTATTATAGCCTTATGCCTGAGAAAAATGTGACAATGGAATGGATTACAGGCATTTTAAATGAGCGCATTCGTGTAGTTCATACATATTAGACAATAACAAAAAACTACATTAAAACATAAAAATAGCATAACAAATATCCCAGTGACATAACAGTACATTTATGTGCCCTAAACAACCACTTTGTCCTTTATAGAAACATTTCCAGCCCATTTTCTCTTATTTTGGTAAAGTCTTTGCAACAAGGACATGAGCAGTGATGTCATGGCTGAGGAATGCATTATGTCTCCTCACAGTTGTCCTTCTCCTTGGAGACAGCAGACCGGGACTATTCTTAACTGTGTCCAGTTCAAAAATGGCCTGTGGACTTTGAATCGGATACACTGCGATGTCAATGAGCGCTTGGGCTTTTAATACATATTTATTTTGGGGCAGTAGGAGTCACAGGCTGAAGGGACAAGCCGAAAGCCGTTGATCTTTGATGTACTGCAGACCAGAGGAGAGGCATATTTTATCATTTTTATCATATTATCATTTTTTAATGATAACTATATACATTTATAAAAAATTACAGAACCCATGCCCTATCAAAAATTATGAACTTGCTAGTAAAACCACAATACCCCTTGTTCAGGGAAATCTAGAGCCTGTCATCAGGCTGATGGCATGAGGCCACTGGTGGGCAGAAGTAAAAGAACAAGAAATGATTTTACCTATCACCATTTTCTTTATTTACAGTCATAAGTGAGTACCCCACTATTTCTAAATGGCAAAAAGTAAAACAAATATTTTTCAAAATAATGTTTAATGCACATTCAGGTAGTACAAATGTTTCTTTGCTCTAGTTGACAGCTATATTAAACAGCTATATTAAAATACTAAAAACTTGAAAAGTGCAAACATTTGCATCCCTCTTAATAAATTAATCAAAAATTCCCTGTAGTTTTTTCTGATGAAGAAGCATTTGTAAAAGCTAATTGTGCATTAAATATGTGGAACCTTTTTTAACTGTTTTACTCTTTCAAAGGTTTTCAGCTTGTCCCTTCAGGGGTCACCACAGCGAAACATGTTCCACATGTTGATTTGGCATGAGTTTTTACGTTTTATCGTATCGTTTTATCAAGGCTCGGGACCGGCACCAGGGTCGCCCTTGGCGGCTGGGTGGGGACACACTTGGTGGGGTGGCATTCGAATCCGCTGCGTTCTGCATCCTAGACCTATGCTCTACCACTAAACTACCAGTTTTCACACTTCAAAATAATGGGGTACTAACTTTTGCAAATGAGTGTAATAAACTCTCATTAACGAAAGGTCAGGCAGAGGTAGGTATTTTGTTTCAAGTTTGTTTGTTTTTTTCTTTTAAATTACATTAATTATATTTATACATGTTGTACTTTATATAAATCTGTGCAGGACATTTTACTTAACTTTTTCGTGACTGTACTCTTTCATTGTATATGTTCTATGCAAGTGTGGGTCCTTAAACTGATTTCCCATTGGGGTTAATAAAGTACATCTCCCAAAAACTTCCTTAGTGGAACCCTATATACTGTAGCTACCGGGGGACTTCATACCCCCCCTCCAGAGTCGGTGATAACCTCTGCTGCAGCCGAGAGAAGCTGTAGCAGAGTTTATTGAGCTCTTGTCAGACACCAGGTGGGCAAGTGTGCCTGAGCATTGCAGAGCTGTTCAGATTAAGCTGCCTGATTCCTTTTTAGGTTGTTTTTTTTCTTCTTCTCTTGATCCAGGAGTTACTTGTTCTGGCCTGAACAGTCCCTGGCTCTCTGGCAAGGATATCAATCACATGCACACATCCACCCTAACATTAATTCATTCATGAAGTATTGCGAATATCTGTGAAAGAACAAGGATAATTCTGTCTCCATATTTCTACATTTTTAAACAAAATAAATAGATACAGTAGAATGTGACAGCATTTTGGCTTGTCAACTCTGACAGTAATAAAGTATAACTAAATAATTAACATGCACTCCCAGTTGCTTCATAACAATCTGGAAAGAATTATGAGCTGAGGTGTATCGTAACACAAGAATGAAACTTCAACATATTCGTCCCGATGTTGTTTGTCCCGATTAAGTTTTCTCATTGATCCTTGTGTGTTTGTACTCCAGTGAGGTGTCTGCTTACAGTATATGTGTGTTTTTATACCCCAATTTTAGAGATAACCACAGCTTTGTAGCATTATTTTTTAAGGCGTGTGAACTCCACTTTCGAAAACAAACTAATAGTGAAATTGTTGTTGTGGGCACAGTTTTCCTTCTTTCACCTGAGTGTCCATGTAATCAAACGGTATCTATGTTCATCTTGCCCACTTCTTATGTGCATGTCACACTCGATCCTCTGTTACTCCATCCTTCTGTCCATAGCAGTTCTTGGCAATGTCCTATCAGTGGCCACAATCTTTTCTGAGGATGTGGAGGAGTTTGCGCACAAGGTTTGATGTCCACGGTTTAACAAGGCTCTTTGTGTTCACCATCAGTTGGCCCGTCTTCCAGTTTTGGTGACCAGCCACTGCATACTCAGACCCTGCAGAGGAGGCAGAGCAGACCATCGGTAAGAATGTTGCTAAAATGCACAGGAGAAAAACTACTGCAAAAATAAGAAGACAAGAGTGACCAAAAAATTAATTATTATTCTGAAGAGTTAAATTAGTGTAAGTGTTTGTCAAATAATCCCACAGCAAAGTGTTCCTTTTATCCTAAAGCTCTAAGTGTACACACGCAATGCTGCAATGTTGGCACGTACTAAAAATATTCATTAGCAGCAACAAAGATTTTTCTATTCAGTGCAAAGCTGACAGATTGTTCATTCAAGAGTTGACAGGTTTCTGCATCATGTTCTCATTGGAACTTGCTGCAGCTGACCTGGATTGAGGATAGGACAAGTGCAGCCCTTGATGGTCCAGGAGTCTGGGTAAAGGGTGGTGCTTCCACTTTGGATCTTTATGTGAGGATTGTGGTACAACACCTTCTTGACCTTGACCTCCACCTCAGCGTGGGAGCCTTTATCATGAGCTGACACCACCTTCACCACCAGCACTGCCAAGGAAACACATTCATTCAACAAATTAGCTCTTTGGAGAAACAGCCCAGCCACGATGAATAAGAGTGTATCACTGCTAATTTTACAAATCTTGCAAACCATCACACCTTTTTAAAAAAATTCTTTCTGCAATTTTACAAAATATAATCAGCCTACTAGTCATTGGGCAACTGAAAGAACATTTGGTTACTTTCTTCAGTGGATTTTTAAATTTAGGAACACCATGAAAACACTATCACTATCATTCCAGACTTGGCTTTTGGAGAAATTGGAGAAATTGAAACGTTTGTTTGAATGACAAGAAAATAAAGGTAATTTGCAGCATAGGAAAATGTGGGATCTATTTCAAACTATGGTCTAAAATTCAGAATATTTTGTCCTCTGTTAGATCAATTTGCACCATTCCTTTCCCCAAAACTTTAGTACAATACTTATTGTCAGTGATCACTCTTTAATAGTACCTCATTGTTGTGGACAATGTGTAGGTGTAGGTTAAACTTCCCCGTGTGTTTTTAAGTAGTCAAAACACAGGGTGTCAGGAAAAACCACAGATATTTTTTTTACCATTTGTAATTGTAGTACAGATCAGTCTGGTGGGTTTTAAGCTGGTACAGACTACGCTTTGTTTCTGAATGGCCTCACCTTCATGACTGTAATGGCTGACTCATACAATGCTGAATCAACTGCTTTGTTAAATGCCACTTACCATAGTCATATTTAGCAGCACAGAAGAGTTTAGGGCTGCCAAGGGCTACTTCTATACATTCACACTTCTCTGAAAAAAAGGAACACACTATAATCAGCATGACTTAATAAATATTCGTTGTGATGTATAGATTTCCATGTATGAATTGATTCTACGTGGTATTGATGAGTGTGCAGTGCATTAAGTACAGCGTATGACCTGCGACTCACCAGAGTGGTGCAGTGCAGAGAAAAGCTCTTCCACTCTAAAGAGTGCCGCCTCACTATTATTGCTGCTGTGTCCCATGTGGCCAGTGGCTGTATAGAAGACCTCAACAGCTGAGCTGTGCCGCAGAGGTAAAACCAGTCAGAGGTAGTGTTAAGAATCCACAATGCACTCTACATCTACACCACACATCACCAGATCCAGTTTTATATTTGCTCCTCGCTCTCACCTAGAAATGCAGTCACCAGTATAAGGATCACATTCCCTTGTACAGTCACATGGACGGCAGCCGTATTCATTAAGCCCCCAGTATCCCATCATGCAGTGGTCACAACGGGGGCCTCCGACACCAGGCTTACAAGTGCACTCCCCGTTGTTAGGATTACAGAGAGTGCTACCACCTGAGAAGACAGAGCCTACGGGGTGGCAGGAACATGCTGCAGAGGAGGAAGATGACAGAACAGGAGGACTGCATGTTGACATCTCTCTTTGTAAGTCAAAATCATGTCTTTTGTTTCCAGCACAAGCCCCAAAACACAAAGTATACAGTACATTAGGCACGTATTCATGGAATGAAACACATACTCGTAGAAGCAAAATATAAACATTGGTTCTGCAGTAAACTCCCCATGGCATTATAAAAGTTAAATGCATTCTATCATCCTATTTTAACAAGCGACAAACTGGGAGTATGTGCTCAATATGCTTTAAACAGCTGCAGCAAAACAAACAGTAGATCGCTCCCTTTATACACAAACACATTTGCTGCCTCATGGTCCCTTGTTACACAATTGCTTCATCCCTTTCCAAAGAGGGCATGTTTGTTCCTAAAAATGCTATTGCGTGCCTTGTTGGGGGAAAGGGCAAGAATTGGAAAAATGTGCTCCCATAGACCATGGGAAATTCTTTCATTGTTTGCAATTACAGTTACATTCCAAAACAGTAAGGTGCCTGTCATCCCTGCTACTTCAGTGGATGGAGCTCAAGTTAGTATCTTCTTACTGGCAAAGCAGTGACTAAGAAAGGAGGTGGGGGTAACGTGTTGTCAAAGAAATCAATCTAGAGGGTCAAAGGAAAAATCTAATCTCCATTACTGACCTCCAAATACCAAAGGCTTCTTTTCTTAATGGGATTTTTCGGCTGGCATTTATCCAGATACAGTTATGGTTTGAAAAAGAAAATCTACACTCTGAGGAAAGAGAAAAAAGGACATTACATTTGCAGGAGTCAGGTGCCGTTTTTGGAACACCAGGGTCTCTAAAGAAGCCTTTTTTACAGTCCTGGCAATGACGGCCCTCTGTGTTGTGGCGGCACTCATCGCACACACCGCCAGTCCGCCGACCAGTGGCTAGCCACAATCCACGGCTGAAGTGACAGCTCTTGGCATGACCGTTACACTTGCACTCTGCATTTAGACGGACACAAACAACCAAAGAAATATGTTTTTGAGTTTTGTTTTGTTTTTTGTTCACTTTTTTCAGACAACATTAGCGTAAATGACTGAAATAGAAGAACGGCTCTTGTATTCATTGCACATCAGCGTCTGAAAGGTTATGTGTAATTTATGACACTAAATTCATTCATAAGTCTTTGTGCTGTGGGTCCTACTCTGCATTTGACTCTCTTGCCCCATGACTCACTCTGGCACTCATGTGGTGTCCCTAGGATTCCATTGGCAGCCTGCCAGGGTTTGTCATTGTAGAGAGGTGCACAGTGCTCACAGTGGTCACCTGCTGTATTGTGTCTGCAAACACACTTGCCATGGACCTGCCAAAGAATCACAGCAGGTAGGAGATTAACAGACTGACAGTTCGTGGCAATTCTTAAATGCTTTGGTTTGGTACGTATGAGACTAGGAGCCATTCTGCATTTAAATAAATGTAGGGTTTGTCAGTATGTCAGTGTTTTCATCTGTGCTGATTTCAAAATGCCCGGCACCTTCGTACAAGTGATGTGTGCATAGCTTTGCTTCTTCTTGAATGTTGTAACATACCAATAAATATATATTCACAGTGTTTACATGCTGTGCAGCTTGCTGCTGCCTGTGTAACTTGTTTAAACCCTCTCAGGCCACAGTGGAATTAAACTAGGGCTTCTGTTCTCAATTTACTGTAAAGAGAATAACATGGCCGAGACTATGGGTTGTTAAAGCATTAGGCTGAATACCATAATTAAGGTTTCGACATACTCAAATCCCTGTAATGGTAGGTAAAGTTGTGGACTAATATCCAGTCTTCACTGCAACCTTCAGCTTCAGCCGCACATACCGACGTACAGCTGAGTAACAAGGGAGTGGTGGGAAAATAAATCCCAAACCATCGACTCCCAATCTCACCACATCAACAAAAATGGAGACAAACAGAAACCATCAGCAGACTTCAGCAAGACACAACTTCCCAGCTAGTTTTCACAACAGTTTTTTTTTTTGTAGCAGAGTATTATGCACCTGCAAGCTGTATGTTCACAAGGAATCTGAATCACTCACCATGTTGTTGGTCCTCTGTTGGCTGGAACGGTAGCCCCGGGCTGGAACACAGTGGTCAGCATGTCCATTGCAAAGACAACTGCCTTTGACAATAAAATCATATATGGCGTAATGGTCTGTTGGAAGAACAGCAGCACCAGGATGTTTAGCCTGGCAGGGACATGGCTGGCGCTGAATCAGATGAACACGCAGGTTGGTAATCATGAGCTGGTTCTGAGCAGCTGGTCCATAAGGATCTACCGAGAGCCAGGGGGACAAGGCTCGATAGATCACCTTGAAATTAAAGTAGAAGAAAGATACCATAAGAACTCTCAAAACATGTGTTAATTTACTCACAAAGGTTCTTCCAACAGTATCTTAGGGACACTGGGAGTTCATGACAAAAATATCAATCATATCACTTCCTTCCTTTTCTTGCTCTGCTAAATAAAACACAGACATCAGTAAGGTTCCAAGTTCTTGCTCTTCAATATGCAGCTGTTACAGTAAAGTCATTCTGGCTCCAATGTAAACATAGCCGAATCACTGAATGCTTAGCTTTCAAAGATACATCCTCTCTATCTGTCTGTGAAAACGTGCATGATACAAAAAAAATGTGGTCATTACTCATCATCATAAGATCTCAAATGAAAACCATCAGACATGCTGTAAAATAAACAGAACTATTAATAAAAACAGGAAGCATGAGTGAATACATCAAATATGTAAATTTGGGTAAGCAATTCATTTTTCAAATCAATTTAATTTAATTTAAGCATGTCAAAACCTCCAAGATCCCTCAGGTATTAAGATGATATTTTAACTTTATAGTCTATAAGATAATGGAGGCTAAATGAATAATGATTATATTTTATAACACAATGTAGTTAGTAAGCGCAGAACAGGCATCAACAACCAGAGGATTGGCTGTAAATAATTGCGAATGATAATAAGTAAATTCTTATTTGGACTTAAAAAGTGGAGAAACAACTATGGTTCTTGTGCAGTACTTTACGGCAAGTAGCGTTTAAACTAAGTATATGAAGTCTGTTAAATTATCTCATTTTCACACATTTTGGAGATGCTTTTGAGCGTTGCACAGCACAGGTACTAATTATAATGGGTGAGGGGTCTACACACCAGAGATGACATACTGTAGAGAGACGCATACTTGCTGCAAATACACTGCAATTATGAGATCAGTCACAACCTCCCAATGCGGTTCGCGGCGTTTTGGAACAAAACAAATCTTAGCTGGCCAGCGAGAGTCTCTATCGCCTGCCATTTGTGTGAATGAATAGTCTGCTCATGAATTAACCATGAATGGAAATCTGGCCCAGACCTCCCTGTGATGATACAGCACGTCCCAAACAAATGCTTTGAGAGCACATCAGAGGTAAAAGGGAACATTGATATTCTACCCGCACATGTCAAAGCAGTTTGTGGCTTAGAGGGATAGTCCATGAAAAAAGGGTCTCCCACAGCACATCAGAGGAGATCATTTTACAAAGCTTGGTCAACTGTTTGTTGACTGGCTTGTGTGATGTCAGCTCACAGAGCACTGATTGATGCTGATAAATGGATCTGTGAAGTGCTGGGGGAATGTCTGGCTTCATGTTTTGATGTGGTCAGGTGTAGGTCAATGAAATAAAATCAAAAACCAATACTAAAATTATTTGTCAGACCTGTCTAAGCTACTGCATGTTCATCACTCCTCAGATATTACTGATTATTTGCCCTGAACCCAACTGCACTGTGGGATATGACATTATGGTGTTATTGATTTACCATAATTAGTTGTTTACATAAATAAATTAAAATATCAGCTGTCATTGTTCATGGTTAATACATTTACACTTGTGTCTGGTGAAATGCACAACAGAGGAACACAGCCTGTTGTATATTTATAATATCAGTTTGATAATTTTATAGACTATAGTGTCAGATATAGTGTCAGAATCGAGTGTATACCAGTAGAACTTTATTTTAGCAGTGTCATAGTTAAAATGTGTTTTTGAATTGAATTAACATTGTTTTAACAGGATGCTTATCCAGGTGTGGATCTACGATGAGGCCAGTTTGAGGGTGGGCAGCTACCACCCCAGCACTGAGGTATGCCCTCATCTCCCTAAACTACATTTTCTCTTGTCTTTATCGGAGTGCCATGAGTTTTGTTGCCGTTCGTTTGTTTTTTTTCTGGAACAGCCACTGTAGACTGCTTACCTCTCCTCTGGTACAAGGAAACGCTGATGAATACTTGGAGGTACAAGTCGGGGCCCTCTCCCCTAATGACAACCCATCGGAAAGACCAAACACCTCCTCACAGTCCCGGGCAAAATATCTGAGGGTCTCCCATGTGTGCCCGTGGTCCTGGGAGCGCTCCAGCACCATGGCAGCAGGACGCGGGGAGCGGAACACCAGGATGAGGTGGGTGAAGAGAAACTCGGTCTCCAGGTCGAGCTGGAGCGTCTCTTTCTTCACCCCCTCGGCAGATTGCCACCATGAGTCCGGATAGCGGAAAGACGAATCGCTCATGGCGGAGGGAGGGTGCGCCTGGCTCGGGATGGCAGAGTTGCACTCGCTGCACTTTGTCACAGAGCAGGACTCCTTGCCGCGGGTAGCAGCCGTATGTTTGTAAAAGCAGTAGGGCTCCGAGGAGTTGAAGCCGCAGACGGACTGGGTGCTCAACTTTCTGCCCTGGGCCAAGTTACCCATGCGGGGGTTGCAGGCTCGGCCGTAGCAGCGACTCTTCATGGCTGGTTGAGAAATTTCTGGTAATAATAAGAAAATAATAATAATTAGCGTTTTTTTAGCACAATGTTAGTCAAGGTGAAATAACAGCAGGTGTAAATCAGTCAGTGGATTATTAGGCTACTGCAAAGTGTCAGGTTCGATTCTCATTCCACGAACACAATAGTTTCAAGTGTGTACTGTGTTTACTGAAATACCATATGCAATATTTGTTTTGCCTGTTTAAATTACATCTTCAAAAAGCACTGACGCTGTAGGACGAGAACGTGTTGCAAGTGAAACTCACCGGCTAAAAGAGGAGAGGATGCGCACACTGGGATTATGACAAGTAAAGTCCAGAGTCTCATCCTGAAAAACGTATATTTCCCAAATATAGCAAGTATATTCGGAAAACGCCTTCCCAAGCTTAATTCAGTAGTATTCTCTTGTTAATAATCCATTTTGTTCATTTCTGATAAGAATTAAACTCCTAACTAACATTATTGTGGCAGAAATTAAGAAAGACTGAACGTTAATCTGATTTCTTTCTGTTCCATCAAACGTGTATTATCTGAGAGCTGTGCAGTAATTATCCTTAACTTATTCCATCCCACGCATTTAAGAGTTCAGCTTTGCTGTGGGGAGTTCATTGACAGTTGGGAATAAGGAGAGTTTAGCACCGCCCTCTTCTGGTCCCTTCCCACCCCCCTCCTACTCTCAATCCTAAAATCAGACTCACAAAAAGTTCAAAACCCTTTCTGCCAGACGTTTTGGTATACACTGTATTTTAAAGTGGATGTTTTGGGGGATGGCTGATGGAGAATGATTATTATACTTTTACTATGTAAAATACTGTATTTTTACCATTTCTTTAAAAATACAATCTATCTCATATATGATCATTTTTGGCGCATTAAAACCAAACCTTCTTATCTGACCTTAGAACGGCATTAACTATATTCACATCCACTATATTCTTCAGGAAGCACCCAGAAAAGAAAACGTTATTTACTATGAGATTAGAAAAGCACTGGTCTGTCATGATCACCAGTTTCCTCTTCCAGACATTTATTTGTAGTCCTCACTTCTTACTTCCGGTCATTAGTCATTTCTGTAACTTCACCACAATTAGTCCTGATCACTTTCACCTGTGCCTCCCTCCCTCCCTATATAAGCCTCCATGTTTTTGTCTGTTACTCTACAGTGATTCTCCAGCCTTTTCTGACTGTGTGCCCTGAAGTTATAGACTTTAGTCTGTCTGCTCTGCCTAAAACCCTGGTTTGCTCTGACTGCCTGTATCTCTGTTACCCTCACTAATTCTGTATACGAGGACTATGAACTCTGCCTCTGGCCTTTATTAGAAACCTTAACTTCTATTTGCCTTCTGGCTATTTGACAAGTATATTTTTGGAAAAAAAGATTTTGATTCTGCTAAACTCTAATGGTTGGATTTGGACCTTGTTAATGTCTTTGATTATTGCGTTGGTATTCTGAATCCCTCTGGACGTTTTGGACAAATGCTGTGTGTTTGGGATTTTGGACGCTGTGATTAAATTTGGATTCCATGAGGCTGAGCTTGTTCCCACTGACTCATCGCAGCTCTTAACTATAAGCGGCTGTCCTGCTGTCTGTCTCCCTGTCCATCTTCCATTTTTGACAACCCGCGTGGAGACCGCCTACACGGAGGGAGGACATCTTGCTCTGACGTCACCCTGGTTATTTCTCCATTCCCCCCTCCTACCTGAGAAACGCACACCTTCCAGACCCAGCTCTTCAGCACCTTGTAAGACTCATATCCTCATTACACTACTTACCTGACCACACTCACTGTCCACACTGCCATTGTCTTTTAGTTGGACATGACCTCAATGAGTGGACTTGTATCAAGACAAACATTACTGTGAGATGGTGGTAGTTAACACTGTTTATCATACTCACATCAACACTTTAAAGAATTTACCTCAAATGAAATGAGTGTAATTAAGAGTATCGTACCTGTGAATACATGAGGTCAGATGCGATCTGTTCACACTGTGAATATGGTCTGTCATGTGAGACCTCGTGGGCATGTTAAAGGAGAATTAGGGTCATGAGCATTCTCAGCCTCTTCCCTAAGGCAGCCTGGCCTTGACGGATCAGGACATTCCTGGAATACTGTTACACTCATCAGTGACAGGCTCTTCTTATTAAAGGGAACATGGTTCATGTCTGTGTGTTTTTAGATTTGCGTGGGCTGTTTGGCTTATCTCCAGATGATCTGCAAGGACAAAGGGTGATGCACCTTGAGCGGTTCTCTTTGCAAACTTCCTTTTTTTGGGGGGGGGGGGGGGGGGAGTTGTTTTCCTCTAATCCCAGGAGTCACCATGAAAAATAGTGCCGGATCTCTAATGTCTGCGGTGTATTCCCCTGGCAGGATAAAAGCAATGCACATTATAGACAAATTCCTGTACTCTCTTCCGTTCCAGCTGTTTGTTTTTATTGAAAAGTAATCAGCCATATCACTTAAAGAAGCGTAAGATATTCAGGGATATACCTATCTGCGTTCTTGTTGAGAATTAGATCAGTGACACCAATTCAGTTTTAAGCCTATACATGAAATATGAAGTTTGTAGTCCATTCGATGCAGATCAATGCACTTACGAATTAAAGGTCTGTTATTACAGTGGAGTCAGGTGAAATGTATAGATGCAGTACTCCTCCCTGTGTTAAATTACCACCCTGCAGTCTGGCAGGATGGTAACCATAACCACAGCACTGTGGTTGCAGTGGTTATGTCGACTAATGGCCCAATAAGATGTCAGGCGTAGGGCCACTGCTGCTTGGCTGCTTTATTTCCAGACTGTAAAAGGATATGATTCCCTCCCCTTTCATGCTACCATGTCACCTAGTACCTTCAGCTCACTGGACCAGCTCAACCCTTGCAAGTAGTCTGTCTACCCTTCTGTAAAAGCCAGACAAAAAGTGAGACATGCTTCAGTCAAGTAGGGTAGGCGCAATGCCCACGGGCTATTAACCCAAGGGCTCCAGCACCCTCTGCCTCTTGTTTCCCTGCTCTATTCCGTTGTTTATTTTTTGTTTGTTGTTTTTTTTGCTTGTTTGTTTGTTTACTTCCATCTGTCTGCTTGACCATAGCCATAACATTGTCCTCACCCACCATTCATTAAATGGTTTCATCTGTTCATGACCAAAAACAATAAACTAACAAAACATCCAACATAAAACAGTTCAGCCTGATGAATTAGTAACTCATTATGATTGCAACTCATTTGTCATTTTTGGTATTAGGTATTCATATAATAATGACAGTAAGACTCTTAGGTAAATTCATAACTCTAAATTTCTCATGGCAGCTCTTCCCATCAGATACTTTTTGGATGTTTATCCAATATTTTACATCATCTTTAAACACACTCTGACACACAGGGAAGGTTCAACAGTTGACTGAGCAGGAGCCTGAATTAAAAGCAAGTGTGTACACAGAAACTGGGGAACTGTGGGATTTTCACCTTCCTAAAAGTCAGCCAGGAGGATCTGTCCTATTTTTATTTTTTACCATCATGTGATGGCTCACAGAGGGCAAAAGTGTACCTTTGTCATGTCATCTGCCACATGGCATATATAAAAGTACTGAATCATTAACTGGGGAGGAGAGAGTGAAACTGCTTAATTGTGTATAAACCAAATGTTTGAGTTGGTAGAACAAAGCAGTAGACATAATCAGGTACACTTTGTAGTGAAAGATTACCTAGAGGGCGCAAACGTGAATATTTGTTTATGACTAAAATATACTTGTACTGTAAGTACAAATACTAAAATAATAAACTCATAAAAAGATTAACGGCTTTCGGCTTGTCCCTTTAGGGGTCGCCACAGTGGAGCTTTGCACACATTTATTTGGCATGAGATTGTTCGCCGGGTACCTTTCCTGTCGCAACAAATATAATAAACAACAAATTGTACAAATAAAAGCTATTATATGAGAATAGTTGTGTACAAAAGTTTGCATCTGTTAATTAAAAATGAAATTAAATTGGATTCTGAATAATGGGCTCAACTCTAGGTTGCCAGGCTTTAAGTTGCCATATTTTTAGATCAGAGAGCTGTACTGTCTAAAGTAGCATGGATGCTGTCTCTCCTAATCAGCCTAGGTTTTCCCCAAAAATGGCTTCCAATTGACGTAGCCCACATCGTTTACTGTATACCACCTACACAGCCAGTGGTTGAATGACATTTACGTTAAAGAGTTGAATATATTGTTTGCCTTTGCACATTTTCATAGGAAAACACTGACATTTCAAAAAGCCGCAGCCAGATGTGATGGACTTTGAGGATGTCATGGGGACCTCAGAAAACATACTTAAAAACTTCTGCCTGCTCCAACAGTTGTTAGTTAGTTTTAATTGTTACTTTTCGTACATTTCAAGAGGAAAAACTGTGCAAAAAGAGAGAAATGTTTGTAAGTTGGTGTTAGATGCAGGACAACAGTTGTGTTTGTTATTTGAAGCCGTGCAGCTTGACTAATGTCTTCAAGAGCCACGAATTTAACCTTTACCTTAGGGGCCAAGGTAAGGGTTGGGGAAAATTGGTTCAGTAGCTCTCTCTAGATGTTCAGTTGAAGGGCAATCCGTACAATAAAGGATGGAGCAAATCTTGGGGATTGGAGGCTGTCTGTGATGTGAGAGGAATGTCTCCTGCCTCGCCAGCGTGACCCTGTTCTACTTAACACATAACATGTTGCCTTGCTGTCAGACAGGTCAGGGCAAGGGAAATGTCTTCATTTTGGATGAGTAATGTTGTACAGAGAGCAGGTTGACAGCATGTCATATTTATCAGTATGATCCTTTTAATAAAGCTGACTGAAAGTATTTTTGTATCTCTCAAAGTAAAAATTCACTAGTATACTAGTTTTAAATTACAATTATTAATGCATCTTAATTTTTTATTTTATTGCATTTATTTATGCGTACATTAATCGAAATTTCCATAAATGAGTCAGAGATAGCCAGATGGCTAGTTTTCAACTGCAGCCATTTGGTCGGATCATCTTAAACCCATGACTTGATATATATATAGTGGGATACCATAAAGACGACCAGAGTAGCAAAAATATTGTACATTATTATGTAAGCAACATTTTATTTGCAACTTTAATGACAAAATGTGAACAATTGTATATTCGTGGTAGTCTACTTTAATCAGTTCATTACTTCAAGTAAAACAATATAACTGCATAGTGGCAAGCTACTCTCAAATAAAAATACAACAGAAATTATTTAATAAAATATACGCAAATAAAAGTATATTTGTACTAGAGCGTACTCTAATCCTCTTTTCTTTCATTGAAGCGTTTCTTTAACCTTGAATTCTTACAATGGAGCAATATTGCCACCTAGTGTTTACACTTGAATCTACTTTGAAAAAAGGTGATGTAGATGCAAAATGACCGTAAAAGAACAACAGTGTTGGTGCCGTTAGTCTTCATTTACCAACACAGTCATCATTCAGGTGAATTCATCTGGCTTTACGAATCGAATAAGTGCATGTGGTATGTTGATATCGTCAGGTACTCTTATGTAATAATATATTTTCCACTAGTGCACCAAACCAGCTTTGTTGTTGCATAAAACAGGTGCATGGATATTAAAGGGAAATTAAAGAGGAAAACTACGTAGTTCATTTGTAAAGAAACATTGTATCTTGTCAAGTGACTGGAAAGGTACTGAGATCTCAGGACTAAAGCACGAAGAAACTCATCCCTGATTATATCCTAGTTTAGCTGCTGAAAGTCCTTAATCCTTGACAAGAACCAATCCTCTAATCACCAAGTCATCGATTCATTTACACATGTTGCTGTTTTATGTCGCTTATTTAGTGGAGTATGTTTAACTTTGTTAAACATAGGGTGAGTTACAAGTGTATTGTTTAGCAAAATGTATTAAAATAAAACGTTTTTAAAACTGTTATGTTACAAAGCCGTGCGCAGTTTCTACCTGAAGTAGATCTACGATTGCCGTTAGCTCAGTTAGCTTGAACTTCCACAACTTGGCGTTAAGGAATTTAAAGTAAACCAACAGGTTTAAGGACTTTCTCAATGATTTTATATGCTTTGCCTAAAACAACATCCACACGGGATCAGTCCCTTCCTTCGAAGATTGTCGCTCGACGTCGTGCCAACTTCATCGTTAGCATAATGAAACCTAACGTAATTAAGCTAAGATACTTAAATGATATTAGCTAGTACGCGGCTGACGTTTATTACGCGTACTATTTTAGTAGTATTGCATACTTATAGGCCTGCATTGAAGTAGAAAAAACTGTGTATTGGGTTGTGAAGGTTTGAATACACTACGGCGCAGGTGATACTCAGCGTCCCTTCGATAGCTCAGTTGGTAGAGCGGAGGACTGTAGAGGCATAACAGCTGAAATCCTTAGGTCGCTGGTTCGAATCCGGCTCGAAGGAGACACAATATTTTTCAGAGTTTTTACCGCAAATCGGCAGAATCTTTGTTTTCGTATTTCACAAAATAATTCATAATATGATTTTGTGTGAGTAGCCATTAAACACGTGTTAAATATGAACGCTAGTGTTTGTCGTTACGTTAACAAGTACTTTCTAAAAACCTCTAATTTAAGTAGGACTAATGATTTGTATTGATTAAAACACTTTGTTTTATTATTTATTTTGTTTTTAATTGCAGGTGTGTTAGAATACTTATTCATACAATCTGCAAAGGTGTAAGGCACATCACGTGCCGTTACAAAAAAGAAATAAATTTACAGTATTGATATCCGTTGTGTATGCCTGCACGTGAGCTGCAGACAGAAATTAAAAATGGCACAATGCAACTCGTTTACTGCATGAGACCTATATAAGATAAAGGTTTGGCAACACATTGTCCTATGTTTAATCAGGAGGTACTGCACTTTAAGCCTGTGTTTGTAGTTGGAGTGAAAAACAATCATATTCTTTTTATTCAGTGATATGCATTTTAATAAGCAAAACTATGGCATTTGAGATCATTGATTGAACAGCACCTATTAGTTCATGATCCCACCCATATCAGAGAAGCTACGCACATCTTGACAAAGCCGTTATTGTCAAGTTGAAATATTTTTATGTACATAGGACTTATGGCCTTTGTGTTACTGTTTGTTATAAATGTTTGTATAACCTTTTGAATACATGTTGTTGTTTTTTTTTTTAAAGCTACCCTTTAACATCTGTAACATACAATTTTTATCTTCCTCAGGTTTTTCCTTGCAGAACTTCATAGTGGCAAAGTAGCTCCTAGTCTGGACAGGTAGGTGCTTTTCACCTGCGATCAGAAGTTTCTGTTAAACTTACATTTCTAAGGTCAACAAACATGCAGAGCAAAAGCACTGTGCTTGGACCTTAACACATCTCTGTTTACACTGTATATGTCCTTTTGAGTTTTAGGAATCAATTGTCAATGAGTGCTCTTTTAATAAAACTCCATAAAGGCATTTTAACAAGAAGTAGCTTCTGATGGTTTGTTAATTTTTCAAAACTGAAATGATCAGTCAGTTGAGTAACAAAATATGAGTGTTATGGATAACTCTTTTATGGGAATTTTAACTGCTAATACTTTTCTGGCTCCAGCCTCTGATTTGTGGATATTTGTTGAGAAACTCTTGTAAGCTACAATAAGTTTACATTTGTTTTCAGCTCCTTTAATAAGTTTTTTTATTTTTTCTTTCCCACTTTTCTGACGCAGCTGCTGTACGTTTACTACTAAAATATATTTTTATAGAGATTAGGTAAGATATATCATACATTTAAAAGTTCTGATCTCTACAAACGTTTTCTCTGATATTATTGCCTAATATCTCAATGAAAAAGCAGTGAATTTATAAGATTATATCACTAGTACCACTAAAACTAATATTAATATTTCTACTACAATGCTCAATACTTTTACCAGGTCTACTCCACCACATAAACCAGAACTGTTGGTGTATCACGAGGTTAAGTTAATTTCCATTTCCATTTAGTCATTTGGCAGATGCTTTTATCCAAAATGACTCATTAGTGAGGTACAAAGCAAGCAAAAAATGAAGGAGAAAGCATTAAAACACAAAGTGTTTCTGTTTCTTGAGAAAGAAGTTCAAGATAGGATGGATAAGAAACTTTTATTTTTAATAGCTAGATGCATAGGAGGTTGTGAAATGGGAGAGTCTTCAAAAACCTGTTAAATATCGGGAGTGGGGGTGCTGAGCGTGCAAGTTTGGTAGCTCCTATCTTCATTGTGGGACCACTGAGCTGAGGAGCTTTGCTAGGGATTTTTTCCTCTGTTGTGTAGGGACCACCAGAAACCGTTCAATTGCAGAGTGCAGTGGACAGGAGGGATTATAGACCTGGATGAGAGTGTTTATGTAGGAAGGTGCTGTTGAGTTGACCACTCTATAGATGAGTGTCAGATCTTTGAACCTGATTTGCACAGCTACCTGAAGCCAGTGCAGAGATCTAAACAGTGGTTTGACCTATTCTTTTTGGCTAATCAGAGGTGAAAAGTGCTCCTGAATTTTTAGATCATCTCGATGGGTTGAGACATTGCATTATTTCATAATGCAAATTATTAAAGAATGCAGCTTTGAACACTTTCACTGTTGTTGTACAAGGTGGAAATTAATTATTAGACTAAATTTAATGATTATCATCTTTGTGCTGTAGAATAAAAAAGATTAACTATGAAACTGGTACAATGGATGAGGTAGTCATATGGCAATAAAAACTAAATTAGGCCCATCTCAAAGGGACAACAGAAAGTTGGAGAAATACCATTGTAATGCACAGTGGTGTAGGGCAGTGTATATGCAAGTTCAACACTCAGAAATTATTAAAGAAATTAACATACACTAGATAGTTCATAGGGTACAAATTTACTGGATAGCTTGAGAAAGCATAAAGGTACTGCAATATATTCCAGATAACAAATCTTATTATCAAGTTTTTTTGTTTTTTTTTAAACCCCAGAGAGATGTTGATTAAAACTACATTTAGCACTGAGTTAATACTTTAGTGGTGGTGGTGGTTTACTGGACTCCACTAAATTGAAACTTTCTAAAAATATTTTACCCCTTTTGTTGCAAACAACTCTCAGTATAAAGCAGTCCAGTTCAACACCACTTCAAAATACTACTTCAATAATACACATAGGGTTAATCAAGACCTCTCTGACAGTGCCAGACAAAATTTAAAAATGTCTTTTGCAAATAAAAAAACATAGTACTGAGCAGGTATTTTGGGTTACATTGTATTCTTAATGGTGTAACTAATAAAATGGCAACCGGATCTACATATAGTAGTATATTAAGTTTTTAAGTTAGCAAAATAGCCTTAAGTAATAAAATCATTGATGTCCAAAATGAAAGTATAGATTTGGTTTACAAAGGTGATAAAATGCATTCATTCATGATGAATACGCTTCCTTGGTGATGCTGGAGACTCCAGGGAGAAGGCAGTAGGAGAGACGGGACGGGACTCAGGGATGTACTCTGATTGATACTTGTAAATGTAAGGCTTGGCCACATCCCACACCTGGAATGAAAACATACATTTTGAAAGCAATATCTGTATTTCTGTTTGAGTGGAGCTTATGTGTATGATGAAGACATTTTACAGTCACTCCAAATGAGCTAACACTTGCCTTCTGGTCAATTAAAAGACGGTGAACAGCTTCAATATCTGGAGACATGAATCTGTCTTTAATCCACGGTCTGTAAAAGGCAGATGGGAAGAGAGTGAAAGAGTCAGATGTGGAAGAGTGGATAAATATTAACTATCCTGCACATAATTTCAGTGGACTTAAAATTGTACCCTGGCCACATCTGTTTGACTTACTTGACTACACTGCGCACAAGTTCATAGACCTTCTCCAGTGGAGTGGTGGTGCGAAGTGGGCGGAGGAACTCGATACCCTGACAGGCTGCCAACAGCTCAATAGCTAGAACTAACAGAAGCATCGGACATAGACAAAACTTGACGATCAAACATTTACATGCTTGGATAGCGAAGCTCACTGAATGTATGTATATGTATATACATATGCACATACAGAGATACATACACTCAGTGAGCTTTGCTATCCAACCATGTAAATGTTTGCTCATCAGGTTTTGTCCATGGTTGGTGTACATTGACAAAATGTTACCTTTGCACTTTGTTTGCGTCAGAGCAACCAAGAAGCGACCTCTTTGAAACTGTCAGTTTAAGACATAAAATTGACCTACAGAACCTACATTAAAATAATTTCATGAACTGTTTTTCTAAACATAAAATTGGCAACCTTATCATGTTGTTCCTCAGAAATAAACATAATTGCTCTAATTTGTCATGGTAATAAACCAATAACAACTCAAGGGACAAGAACAGGGACTTGCCTTGCTCCACGTGCTCTATGACCCTCAGGGCCTTCCTTGCAGCCCAGCCTCCCATGGACACATGGTCCTCTGTGGCTGCACTGGTGGACAAGGAGTCCACAGAAGATGGATGACACAAAACTTTATTTTCTGAAACTAGACATAAAACAAATGTTGGCTCTTTCAGTGGAGGGAACATAAATACAAACAACTTTTTTGAAACTATCATGTTAAACCAGTTCTACTTCAAATTAATGCTCAGTATTACAACCTATTTAGTTGTACCAAGAAAAATCTATTTTACCACACACTAATACAATCATAACACGCAATATAATGCTTTTAACTCATTCTCATGGTGTTTGGTTTTCTTTTGGGGGGGTTGCACACTGACCCAATGAAGCAGCAGTACAGTGAGCAATCATGAAGCCAGAGTTGAGTCCTCCCTCGGTGACAAGGAAGGCAGGCAGCTCACTTAGAGAGGGGTTACACAGCCGCTCGATCCTCCTTTCACTGATGGAGGCCAGCTCGTGGACTGCTATAGCTAAAAAGTCCAGAGCCTGTCGGAGACCAAGACAAAAAAAATGAGAGCTAAAAAAATACATGGCTAATGTCAAAAGATGGTTTCAATCTTAAATTACTTGCACAGATGTGATGAACATACCTTTGCTGGGTATTCTCCATGGAAATTCCCACCTGAAATGGTCTCACCTCTTTCTGCAAACACCATCTTGTGTGGCCATTAAGAAAAACAAGTCACACCTTGTTCTCCGTACAATGCAACATGCTCTCTGTAGTATACACCAAAAGTGTCAGATCTAGATGCATGTAACATGCTTATGCTCTAGTTTGCTTAATTAATAAGGATACAGGGTTGTCAGTGGCACTGTTAATTTCTGTGTTGATGATGTTCTGGACAAACGCTATAGTGTCATTGACAACTCCATGAACCTGTGTACAGAAAGAGATACTCAGCAACAACTGAACTAGACATGAAGTATAGTCCTACTCCAGTGCTATCTCTCCTTTGGGATCTACCAAATGAGAACCCGTGAGTTTTTCTTTTTCCAAATTGAGAGTGTAATATACAGATTGTAAAGCCCTCTGGGATAAACTTGTGATTAGGGAATGTATAAATAAACTTTAATTGGGATTACCTGAGGACAGCATCGCATGGTGTAAGCATCCTGGACTCTGTCACAAAATCTGTGAGACTCTGGGTAAAATACGCCAACACCAGAGGACACACAATAAGTGCTAAATATTTTGGTAAACTACAGAGCAGGCATAATATTACTATAAGCTATAGTAATACCTCTAATGCAATCTATGTATTCAAATCATCCTAAATATTGAATTGAGTACCCACATTGTGCTGCAACTCAGAAACAGTGGTAGAAGTATTCCTTTATTGATGTATTGCTCGTAGTAGTACTAAATATCCACAAACCTCTGTGGCATTTAAATACAAACCAAATGTGTGCTCAGTAAGCCTTAATTCTGTGTTTTAGAATATAGATTCGTACTCTGACCTGCAATCTGGGATGGATGGTGATCGGAGTCCAGCAGTGAGCGGAAGCGTAGGGCCACCTCTATCTGTCCTGGGTGAGGCCGCAGCGAATGGATGTCTATATGGAATTACACGAGAAATTGAGAGAAGCTGTATAAGGTAAGAAATCTTTAAATTAGAGGTAAATATATATATATATTATATTTATATATTTGGTTTTGGGATGTTTTTTTCTTTTTTTTCCCCCCACCATCACTGCTCACCACTGTCAAAAGCCTTAGTGGTTCCCTTCAACACTTCCAAGGTGAGAGCAGCAATGACGTCTGCCTGTCTGGCAATTGCCAGAGCTCGCTCCACGGCCTCTGCCCCCAGAGAGGTGATCATCTGAGTGCCATTAATCAAAGCAAGGCCCTGTGTGGACACAGTCAGGGGAAAAAAACAAAGCTTGTGTTCAATGCCTTGTACAATTTGTACAAAGATTAACTGTTATCGAAGAGAAATTTTGAAGTAGTATTTTAACAGTATAACAAAGTTAAACAATTTACTTATTATTCCACTACATTTGATGGCGGTAGGTAAAACTTTGTCACTTAAGATTTTACATCCAAATATTTGATTACTTAATATATTATGAGGTACGATATAAAGTTTGAGATTTTTGTTTAACATAGAGTTGCTGAATTAAAATTAAATTTACACGTATCAGTAGTAACAACTCTATTATATACTATTACAGTTTTCAAACATGTCTTGCCTATTTTGGGTAATAGCTGGAATTCAGCAATATTTTACACCCTGTTATTTCAACTTAGTATGTTTAACAAATATTAGGGAGCATAGTGGGTTTAAATATCACCTCTTTAGGCCTTAGTGTTACTGGCTTCAATCCATGGGCCTCCAGTACCTGGCCAAAAATAAAAGGAGACAACACATGCTAAGGGTCAATTGTCACAAAGCAAGTATTTTTCTTCTTAAAAGCAAATGGCCCATTTCCTTTAGCAATAATCAAGTTCGTACAGCCAAAGAACGTTATCATGACTATCTTACATATTTGGCATCAGCCCATCCACTCTTGGGGGACCACATTTTGCCCTCTCCCATCAGCCCTAGTGCCAGGTGAGCGAGAGGTGCCAGGTCTCCACTGGCACCCACTGTTCCCTTCTCTGGGACGAAGGAGAGGCAGGAAGCTGCAGGTCCAAAGTGAGTTAGAAATCATTAGCTGCATGACAGTCTGCTTCCTTAGTGCTAAAACGTTTTTCAAGGTATCCGTGGTATCGCAGTCAACCGAAGCTGACAGCTCAGGTTTAATCAGCAATGCTGATGGGTACAAGTGTAGCTCACCATTGAAGGCCTGGATCATGGCATGAAGGGTTTCTAGAGAGATTCCACTGTGCCCTTTGGCTAGAACATTGATCCTCAGAGCAAGCAGCATCCGGGTCCTCTCTGGACTAAGTGGGTTTCCCACACCTACACACCACAGTATAGCATTGATAATGATACAAATGCAGAGGGCCCTATAACATTGAATGTTTAGACATTTTAAAATCTAAAGACTTACAACTGAGCTATACTGAGACTTTTATTACCTGCTGAGTGTGACCGCACCAGGTTCTCCTGTAGCTCCCTGAAGAATTTAAATGGGCATAGCTGTCAGCCAGAACATACTGCATGAATTTTCTTAATCTCTAAACAGAATTTCTGATGACAACAGAAATATATAGAAAAACTTGTCTTTACTTGAGCTTGCTGACAGGAATAACTGTTCGGGCAAATTTGCCAAAACCTGTTGTGATCCCATAGACAACTGGAAGAACAAAGAGAGAGATACAGATAATTTAAGCAGATAATTTGTTTCTCAAAAACTGCAGTTTTGCAATAACTTAGTTGACATAAAGGTCATTGAATTAAATGTCATCGTAGTCATTGAATAATTCATTTATAAATGCATCTTCACCTTTGTTTTCTTTGACAATGGTGTCCAGAAGCTCTCTGGATTGCACAACTTTTCTTTCTGCCTCTGGAGTCAGCTAAAAATTTCCCAAAGAATATGATTACATTGAGTAAAAGATGATCAAATACTCGCCAGATACACCTTGTAGATCGTTACCTTTATCTTGTAGAGCCCCTTGCCTAAGTTGACCAAATCTGTTGATGTCAAGCTGTTGCCATCCAAGGAAATGTACTGTATATTGAGATGTGTGTTAGACAGAAGTCACCATATGTTTTTAAGTTTTCAGAAAATGGGTTAGCACTTACCTCTTTAGGTTCTTTATATCCTGCTGAGCTTTTAACATAGTTTACTCAAGGATAAACTTCAATAAAGGTATGAACAATTCAGAAAGCTGATTTAATAAATGGTACTGTGCACTGCATGGCATATGCATTTAAGGATACAGAGAAGCAACTCCAGGCTCACACGGGATAAAGTCAGGAGACATGGTATCTCCTTCAATAGCTGGAAGTAAAAGTTTGGATTGAGTGATAAGTGAAATGGATATAATATCCGATATCCTAGATGCATGACTTTTACATTGAAAAAATATATAAGAAATGCATTTATAAAAATATAAAACATATAAGCTATTTCACTTCTGGCTGTCCGTAATTGTGCACAGTTAGTCATGCATCTAGGATATCAGATCCTTCATACTATTTATTTTTTCAATGTATATGTTCATTACCAAGCTCCACAAAGTCATTATCCTCCAGGACATCCTCGATGGTGTCATCAGCGTCCAACAAACCCAAACCCTGGCACCTGCGCACAACGAAGCGAGTGTCCTTCACAGACGTGATGCCGCCGTTGTCTGGTTTGTTCTTGATATAACGCTTAAGAGCTTCTTGTCCGAGCCACCGGATGGTGTTGGTAGAGTCCCGACATGGCACTGCAAGCCACTCATCTCTGATGTGGACAGTAAAACGAGGCATCGCGCTTCTGTGGTGATCTGCTGCACTGAACGCGGTCTGGCGCTCTCACTGTACCACTTTAATTCGCAAAAAGTTCACACGCCAATCAGATGCACCCTTAGGAGTCACGCCTCGACGGTGTCACAACTCTGGAGCTCAGTGACCTCCACAGGTCGGTAACACAGATGTTTGGACATATTGATCCAAATGCGCTCATGTGATATATCGGCGTCAAACCTAAACTTCCGAACTTGATGAGTGGAGTTTGTAAAATACGAGCTAATTGTCAATTAGTACAACAGGTCAGCGCTCAAAGTGAAGTTAGTCTGTTGCAGTGAATTAATGTAAAAACCAAAATGTTGGATATAAAGGAAATGTCCTAACCAATACTGGCAACAATATGACCAAGTATCCTTAGAATGAGGCACCTTAAATGGTATTCAATTTACATCAGCGTAAGCATAAAAAGAAGAATCGGGGGTTTAAATAGTTCGTAGTCATAGTTGTTCATCCTAGAACAGTCCCTAGGAATAGTATTTTCTGAAGGTTGGGGCCTGTAATGTCAAATGTAGCTGATTGGTCAGATACTACCCAGCTTTTAAACCCGTGGCACTTCCTACTTTGGGCTGAGCAGGATTGTTTGCTTGCCACAAAAAGCAGTAGCTGCACTTTAGATGATCACTGTAAGGGTCATTTAAAAATGAATCCAGATAATAAGTACTGAGTGTCGGACGATAAGTGAGTTGGGACAGTGGGTGGGGGGCAACTTTGTTTAATCTAAAATGTGCTTTCACACTGTTATGGAAATGTTACGAGGCACTGGGGGCGACTTTTACCCGCAAAGAGGTTCTTGGACTTTAGTCCTGGAAAAAGTACCATGAACTTTCTGGTCAAAACGCAGCTTTATAAAGGTACATAGTACCACGATGAACTGTATGGCCACAAATGAATCAATAATTGAAGACTTCTATGTTTTATCAACACATAGTATGTTCTTAAATGTGTAGTCTGCACATAATAATAATAATAATAATGTGTAGTCTCCAATGTATTTATTTATTTATTTAAGAAGTATATTATATGGATGGAGTGTTACAGAAAGTAAAAGGAATGTAGAAGTTGAGTGCCACAGGGAGGAGAACTAAACAAAGCAGAGTGGACTGATTTTATTTATTTTTATTTATTTTTTATTCTCATGCCAGCACTGTGTTGCAAATTGTAGCTTCAAGGATCCTACTTCACTTATCAGCAATGCAATTATCTAAATTTTGCCTTAGTTGTTTATACAAACCCTTCAACTAATCTAATTTTTATTTTGTTTTGTTTTAAACTAGATTCATCAGATATTCCTGAAATTTGCATCTTAGGTCTTAGCCATTTCAAGACTAAGCCTGTCAATAAACTAATGTTCAGACATTACAAATATTTTCTAATACAATCAAATTATTGAAAAAAGGTGTGCTCGATGGGATGGGATGAACAAAACAGACGCCTTAAAAAAATGTGAAAAAATTATTAAGTATAAAATTGGAAAAAATACATTTAATTTAGTTTTCACATCTTTTGAGTTCAGTAGTTATCAGAATTTGCCACAGTGTTTTTGGCATTGTGCTAATTAAGAAATCTGGTTAATCAAACAAATGTTCTATGTTTCATCCAAATAAGGAAATAAGGATTTGGCATGAGTGTTTACGCTGGATGCCCTTCCTGCCTCAACCCTGGCTCATCCTGGCTGGACCGGCACCAAGGTGGGCCTTGTTGGCGGGGCCAGGGCCACACCTGGCGGGGTGGCATTCGATCCCGCGGCCTTCTGCATCCTGCCCCAATTTTGCAGCCTAACCCACTGCTGCACCAGGATGCCATAGGCATAACCTTATGACCACCTGTGCAATTTAATGCAATGTAATAATCTCTAACACTAAGACGTTCTAGTCTGGTAAAAGGAGCGTTCATGGCAGAGCCACTGGTCTGAATTGCATTACAATACACAGTTGATCATAATGTCAAGTCTGATCGGTTTATCTATTACTGTTAGATCTGTAATCCCCCCACCCTTATCCTATCTTCATAAATGCATTACTACTATCTAAAATCTGCATTTCTTTATTAAAAATGGTTAAATCCACTCATGCCTATCCCATCAATCTTACTGCTCATTTCGGAAAAATGTATTTAAATAAATAGGTCATAAAATCCCACGACTTTTGGTCTGTGATTGTAGGCGTTTGAATTAACGAGTGTACCTGAAACCATCACATGAGCCTGCTCACTGTCAGCGTACTGACTTGCACGAGCTTCTCTAGCGCCATGTGTGCTGACACAGAGTAGGCCCACTGCTGGCCGTCCGTGGGCAGGCAGAAGCGAAGAGGAGGGGAGGAAAAGTGTGTTTACACAGACGGCAAACTGCCTGGGGAATCGTAGGGGAGAGGAAGTCAGCCGGCTCTGTGTCTGCCCGCTCCAACTTCCTGCTCAGAAAGAGAAAAAGCCCAGGATCCTATTTCAGTCCAGCACAACTGTGTAGACCAGAAGTAAGCATGGGAAAGCAGGGAGTCCCACAAGCTTCACCGTAAAGTTCCGCGGAGAAAAAAACGAGCCAGAGATCGCAGGTAAGGTGAAATAAAGCGGACATCTTTCTGTGACCAGCGCTTTGTTGGCTAATTGGAGGCTTGTAGACAGTGAAATAACACCGTTTTAGTTGGGTTAGCGACGGTGTCCTTACTTTACACGAGCTGCCTTGGCTGTAAAATGTTTCGAGTTGTGTTCAACTTTGAGGATCGAGTGTTTTTTTCAAGCGAGAGTAACATCAGTTCATGTTTAGATGCGGACACAACTGTGCCGTCTTTCGGTCCGAGCCACATCTTGAAAATGAGTCAGTGGGGCAGAAGACGGATCCGGGCCTCTGTGCGTAACTCTTACTGCAACTTTCAACTCCTGGATACAATTGTAGCTCTTCTAAAAAGACAGAAGAGACATTGCAAAAGTAGCCCCCGTTTTTTGCCACTATTTTTAAATGCATTTCTGATTGGCCCCTCTTAAGGTTCAGCGTGAACAGGAAGACAGCAGATTTAGTCATGGCTAAGTAATGTCTGCACACAGCATCTAATCACATTAGGAGTTTCCGTTTAGCCAACACACTGGACGGCTTTGTGCGCACAGAGTAGGCTGCAGTGATCCTTGTCCTCTACCAAAATGTCTATCATATTCCTAGAAAGAGTTATTCCATGTCTGCGGCTCTCAAAGTGGCTGTAGCTACGTCATTGTAAGGCTTTGCTATGATATGTCTGTGTGGTAGTGCTATTACTGTAAGATCCATGTCGTATGTCAGTAGTAAGGTTGTTATCACTTTTGTACTTTACAGTTTGTAAACACAGTAGCTGCAGGACACTTAAAAGATCCACTGTTGTATTTGAAGCAGCGTGCAAAGGTGAATGTTTAGAAGTCACGCTGGCCTAATTGTAGACTGTCAGCTCAATGGACAAACTTTACATTTGCTTGAAAGTCTGTTTAAAAGCCCAGACAAGTCTGAGTTCAGAGTGGGATAAAGGGTGGAGCTGTGGAAAGGGGACAATGATTTGATCTTTTGAGCTTCTCCCAGTGGGATTTTTGTGGGAAGTGTGGTAGGACTGGGGAAATGCTCCCCTGCTGTGGGATCCCCTCTCCTCACAATTTGTCCTTGAATGTAGAATAGGAGGAAGTCCTGACTTTGACAGGTTTGTAGTTTCACATGGCAGATTTAAAACTCAGGGGACGGCTTGTGTCGGAAATGAGTTCAGTGCTCCCTCTCTCTTTCCCTCTGTACTGGACTGAGATGCTGTATGTAGTAGAGGAAAGGCCAGTTTGGTATTGGTTTTTTTAGTGCCAGTCACTAATTGCTGCTCACATCCACAGATAACACTGTGTTATCTATAAGGTCTAAAATATTTGAGGTGTGGTGCCAAAATTATAACCTGACCGATAGCAATATAGATTTCCCCCCGGGTTGGTCAATTGACTAAACGATTAATCAACTAATTTCTTTAACCCTTACATATGGAGTCGATGTCTTCAGCGTGCAGTCACTTAAACATTCCCCCCAGCATTAAAATGTGAGCTCCTAGCAGGCAGACAGGAGCTTCGAGGCTGCACATTCCTCTATTAAAGGAATAACCCACCCTGGGCCCGTCATTCTTCCTGTGGAGCGAGGGCCAGGTTGAACCGCAGCATATTTCTGGCTTGAGCTGTTGTTCCTCTTTATGTTTTTTTTTCTTTTGCTGCTGCTACATTTCACTATACTCTCAACACACTGTTCTATTCATCACCGGTCTAGTCCTTCCTTACACCACATGTTACTGTTCACAGGCCGTTCCCTCTTCAGCCAGTAACCTAATTTAGTCTGTTTGGAGTAAAGCACAGTGGAAATAAAGAAATCAGGGACAAAGGCATTTAATAAAAATGAAACATCAAATCTTATTTTAAACACAAATGCACAAGTTATGTTTAATAGACAATTAATTTAGTCATGTAAAAATTTACTTTACAGTGTAAACACAGAAGAGCTGCCTGGTGTGTTTCATTTGGAGATTTTAAATTTGAGCCTATTCAGTCACTGCAGAATTTAGCAGGTAGTTTTGGTGCTTTTGTTTTTGTCAGCTGACACATCTAAGTGGTGATGTTCCACTTTTATCTATTAGAGAAAAGGTCAGAATAAAATTCAAGTGAAGAGTACATCTGGATTTTAAAGATGTCCTAAGGGTTTTGATGTTGCCTACTGTCTGAGTTGATCTTTTGCCATCTGCATGTCTTACTCTAGGTATGGACAGTGCCATCACTCTTTGGCAGTTCCTGCTGCAGCTGCTGCTTGATCAGAGTCACAAGCACCTGATATGTTGGACGTCAACAGATGGCGAGTTCAAGCTCCTGAAGTCAGAGGAAGTGGCCAAGCTGTGGGGACTACGCAAAAACAAGACCAACATGAACTATGACAAGCTGAGCAGAGCCCTGCGCTACTACTATGACAAGGTGAGAAACTGAATACTGATCGAGGACAAGAGAAAATTCTGTGTAGTACTTTGACTAATGAAGTAATAGCAGCTGTTACAGTGGGACCTGAAGGTACGAGAAAGGAGTGTAGTACTGCAGCAAAGTCTTTGTTGTGCTTCTCTAAAAACCCACAATCTCCCTCGATACACTTCCACTTCCTCTTTCTCATTAAATGCACAGTAGAGCTCTGCCTACATTGTAGTACTCTTAACACACTACCCTCTCAGTGTGGCAGCTTGCCTTGGCTGAAATCAGATGGGTTTTCAACACTCCTGTGATAATCGACTTCTGCTGTGTTTTATTTTCTTTAAGTAAAATCAGTTGGTTGTACATGCTCTCAGGGTAGATGTAAAGAGATTATTAATAGTGTCTGTCTGTTTCACAGAACATCATCAAGAAGGTGATTGGCCAGAAATTTGTCTACAAGTTTGTGTCATTCCCTGAGATCCTGAAGATGGACCCACAGGCGGTTGAAATGGGCCTAGCTTCTGGTCGGTTTCCCCTCCAGGAAGGAGAGACCCCTGGGCTAGAGGTAGAGGAGGAGGAAGAAGAGGAAGGAGAGGAGGAAGCCCAGAGGAGGACCCTGGCAGCCCTGGAGGCACAGCACTGTCGGAACAACTACCTCCACTCAGGTCTCTACTCCTCCTTCAGCATCAGCTCCCTGCAGAACCAGCCTGAGCTTCTTCGTGCAATGCAGGAGCGTCAGGATGAGCCACGCTCTGTCATCCGCTTTGGTACAAATGCCAATGACCGTAGCTCTCCTCCCTCTGGTAAACCCGAGTCTTACTTCTCACCCAAGTCATCCAATCTCCCTCCTCAATCCCCATCCTCCCCCCACACCAGGCTCAGCCGAAGCTGGACCCCTAATGCAAAAGAGGAAGAGGAGGAGGACTCTGACCAGAGCTCTCAGCCCCTCAACCTCTCCTCTGGGCATAGAGAGCGAGCACAGCAGCCTCCTGAGAAGAGGAGCAGCAGTGATAGAATTAATTCTAATAGTAGCAGTAACCAAGGAGATGGACTCCCACCAAAAAGCAAAAAGCCTAAAGCTCTGGAGATCTCCCCATCCCTGCTGCTGACGGGCAGCGACATCGGATCCATTGCCCTCAACAGCCCAGCACTGCCATCTGGCTCCCTCACTCCTGCCTTCTTCACTGCACAGGTAAAACGATTTATCTGTACAATACCCAACTATAATTCCCTGTAATCAGATGCAAGCACGATGCTTTTTCCTCTTTTGTAGAAACGAGTCAGATGGTTTAAAGACAGTGTGGTTACGTTTGTGCTTTGGGCAGTAGTGACCCATTCAAGATGTTATCTAACCATTTGGGAAACACCTGTTTCTTTCTGGTAGCGTGGTGCGCCCTGTTCACAGGGATTGCTCTAAAACCCGTTTAACACTGTCTTGTCAGGACATGTTTCCATGCCCCAGTGCTGCCCTATGACACATTTTTGCAAGTTCTCTTATTTTTGCTCTTAGTAATTTAAAGCTAGCTAGAGATCCTGTCACTCTACCAGCAAAAGCTGAAGTGAGTGAGCAGAAAAATTATTAAAAAAATAAGAATAATTCTGTGAGGATATCTATTTCCATCTTCTCTCTGTGGTGTCCTGGCTGGCATGGAGAGATGATGGGATATGTGAGTATAATATCAGTGTGTCTCCAGCAATAGACATGTGACACAGCCTGGCATGTGTTGGTGGAAATACTATCACTACATTTATTTAGGTCTTCACTTGAGCCAAATTTCAGGACAAATAGACATTTATTTAAAAGGGCAACTTGGTATGGTTTCAGGTTGTCGAGAAGAAATTTGTGCAATCTGAATTTGAAGATTTTGATTTTAATGAGTCAGTCTGTGTTTAGTTTGGGATGAAACCTTTCAGTAAACACCTCTGTGGGGTCAAGGCCAAAATTACTGCCAGAATGTTTATGTGTTGGAAACATCAGCCGTCTTGAAATATGCCCATTCTCAAATTAAAGTTTGAGAAATAAAAATAAAATGTAAATTTTGGTCAACTAAAGCACGGTAAAGTCTGTGAATTCAGTTAGTTTTGACCTCTTTTGTTGTTTTAGCTTCAAATGACATGGCTGCTTTGAGATGGATTTAGCTTTTACAGTACAGTTGTTGTAGTTCCTTCTGCTGTACAATTAGAGCCAAACTTATAGAACCAGGACATCTTGGTTTGTATCTTTGCCATTTCCCTAAAGACTCTGCCGTGGGCATCATCATAATCTATATCTGCTAAAGCTGGGTTTGTATTAAAGTTATGTTACAAAGGAAAACTACTTGGCCATATCAGAGCTTTGTCCATAGATTAAGAAAGGCACTAATACAGCATTCAACACTGTCTGCTTTTGAGGGCTCTGAAGTGAGAAGAGAGGAAAACAAGCGATTTACAGAAATCTTCTGCAAGCCCAACCTATGAGATTGGGGAAGAGTCCCTAAGTGATGCCATATGCTCCAATAATTCCATTAATAATGTGAGCAGGGCTGGTCCCTACACAACACTGGCTCACTTCTCCGAGGTGACACAGGGGAAAGTAGGGGGAGGTGGAGAAGACCAGGGGAGAGAGGGAGAAATTGATTTCATATGTTTTCTCTCTAGTTGGTGTTCCAAGTGCTCTAGGACCCCACTCCCCTCTCTCCCCACCCTACAATCAACAGCCCCCACCTTCTCACTCCTCACGTCACCCCTGTTTTCTGGGGAAGAAACCACAGACTTCCTTCCTGCTCCGTCAGTTTGTTTTTCCAAACGCCAATACACGTCCCTGTACCATTTCAGTATGTTTTGCATTACCAAAGCCCTAAGAGAAATGTTCTTCAACCAGTTGGTCTCTGCTTGTCTTTAAAAAAAAAAAAGTAGGCTTTTGTTATTTATGCATGGACTCCTCAATCTTGTGCTCTGTGTTTTCCCCCTTACAGACTCCCTCTGGTTTGCTGCTGGCCCACAGTCCTCTGTTATCAGGCATCCACTTCTGGAGCAGCCTGAGTCCCGTTGCCCCACTCAGCCCCGCCCGGCTGCAGGGCCACAACTCCCTATTCCAGGTCAGAAAAACACTCTCGCTCTCTCTCTCTCACACACACACACAGGTGTGCCCATAGAGAAAATGAGAGAGGAATAAAAATAGCAGGGGTTGAGAACAGATTGTGTGCTCAAAGGATTATTGTTTGAAAGCTGAGGCGGAAGCTGTGAGGCTCTGCAGGTAGAATTAGTGCTGTTCTTCCGAGCAGTCGTTAATTAAAAATTATGACAAGAACATTTTGGAACTAGTGTCTAATTGTAGACACAAGCCAATAAAAGTATTTACTGGTACCAGTATTTATAGCCTGAACCTGTAATTTTTTCTTTCTAAAACTGTTGAGAAACTAGTTGAGACTTACTAAGCACATCCAGCAGAGGTGTCCTGTTTCAGTGCTCGCGAGAGGGAGAGGAAATCCTGCGAATACTTCCTGTTTGAGCCCAGGGGAGCCAGTCTGAACAGGGTCGACTGGTTTAAGAGCTGCTCCTCATTTGTGAAACACACATATAACACACCCCCTCCACAGGCACTAACACACACACCCACACATCGTACCGGATTCTTTATGCACAAATAACATTGACTTTTCCTTCTGTTGTCAAGGTGCAGGGGACATATAAAAAAAGGAAGAAAGACAATGAAAAAAAAAACAGGAAATCAGAGCAGTGACAATGCTGCAGTTCCTCACCGGAAAGCAGCTTTCATAGAGCCTCCGTCCCCTTCTAACTAACTCTCAGCCCCTTTCTCTTCCTCCACAGTTCCCCAGCCTAATCAACGGGCACATGACTGTCCCCCTGCCAAACCTGGAAGGAACACCCTCCTCCCTGCTCCTGTCCCCCACCAGCCACAAATCCTGATTTAGGATTTGGTAAAACCCTTCCATTTTCATTTGTCGCTTGTTGAATATTTCTCATTTTGTCATTATCATCATCATCATCATCTGCAGCAGTAGTGATCTCTTGTTGGGTTTGTCAAAATTTGCTTCACTAATGTATTATGAGACAGATTGTGACCTCACTTTTTTTGCACTTGAGTTGCTTCAGATCCATTGGTTGAAAGCACTTGGTAAAAAGCCATATGCCACGATGCCTGTGAGACATCTGGCTCTTTGTGATAAAATGCAGCACAATTCCACATGACCCTGTCCATGACGGACAATAGTGATGTGTAACTAGCTGCAAAAGGCTAGCTAGCCACTCATTCTGCGCAGAGAGCTTGGTCAGTTTAAAAAAATAAAAAAAAAAAATAAAATGGTGAACACAATGTGAAGTTTTTCCACTTGTGTGGTATTGTATGTAATATATGCACTATGCTTCTCAGTACCGGCTGTGCCTTGTTTTATTTTTCCTCTTTATTCCAAAATCTTTAATTGAAGACGAGATTTCAATCGATGGAAAAAAAAAAATAACACTTGTAATGTTTTTTATACTGGACTTGGTATACAGTATGTATTCTGTATATTTTTTGTATTGTGAAGAATGTCAATAAACAAAAGCATTGAATGCTTGAACATAGGTGTCAGTACATCATAGAAAAAAATTCTCAAACCAGTTTGTAGTTTCTGTTTAAACTTTAGATTTAATTTTCTTTACTCCGAAAAAGAAAGCTCAAGTGGGAGGGCATCTGCAGTGAAATCCCACACCAAGAACAGTAATCCACAAATAAAGTCAAAGGAGATCTTACAAAACATTGCTGTAACACTGTTAAATACACTGACTCAGTATCTTGCTCACTAGGTGCAGGACTACAGCTAGTGCTTCCTGAATTAGGAGTTTGGTGGCTGTGTGCTTCCTTCAACAGCAGAGCAGGCATGCAACACAATGATAGGAAATATCTGGAAAAAGATGAATTTCTACAGTTGACAGGGATGGGAATGCCAAAAAGGAGAGCACTGCAGATTCCAACATTGGGAATTTACTTCACCCCTCTCCTTTATCATAGACAAACAAAGTATCTGAGTTGTTCACTGCAGTTAAATATGTAGGGATTTCTTTAGAATTATCCTTTAATGCCCTAAAGTTGTCCATTGCATTTTTTCCACTGGTCACAACACAGACCACAGCATAGTGGAATGATATGCCAGCATCTTTGCGCACAGCTTGACAGCACTGCACTCATTAGGATAAAATTACCAGTTTTAAATCAAATCTGGCATCAAAAACCTTCAGAGTAAATGGTCACAAAGGATTTGTGCAGTAGAGAACAGCACTGTGGCAACAGAGACGAGAAGAAAAATACCCTTTTGAGCTGCTACATAAAAATCCCTCTGTTTGTGTGCCTTACACACCACTCTCACCAAGGAGTTTGTGTATGACAATAGAAATATTGACAAAACAAATCTAAAAATATCACCACTTCCAAAAAACAAAACAAAACTATACACATTGCATGTACTCATTAAAGTGACTGAGCCAGTTAGAACTCTAGACAGTAGTTGGATTTAGCAGCAAATTCTCTCAATAAATATAGATGTACAGTATATAAATGTCTCTCTTAGGCCAGGGTCAGGCCAAATGTGGGAGGGGGTTGCACCGTGGGCAAGTGTCCCAAGCAGATTGGAGGGATTGATGATGCTCCACGTCAACCACCATTTCTGGTTACCGTTGGTTCCGTCGACAAAACTACAGCTAACAGATCCATACAAAAAAAAGAAACAGTCCAGAAACTCTAAAACAGCATGCTTTGTCTTCTGCTCTTTCCGTTGCCTAAGGAGATAAACAAAAAGGGGAAAGTGTATTCAGTTTGAAAAAGTCACATTGTCAGATTTCAAAATAATTCTCATTTTCCCTTAAAGGTTAAAAACAGGAAGTATAATGCAAGACCTATTTTTAGCCTTTATTTAGAACTTACTTTCTTGGCATATTGGCACCATTAACAGTATACCGAATTAGCCATTAGTGTCTCCTGTCTGCAGCATGCAAGGATGTACAACAATCACTGGATTTCTTTAAAGACTGAAAAGAGAAAGATAGCTTTTGGATGTGTGAGTCACTGAATATTTCAGTGTGTTAAGTACTTGGAAACAGTGAGATAGAAAGTAGCAATATTTATTAGAATTGTAGTAAATTGGGCTTAAATATACTAATGGCGTCCAGGAGCTGTGACTCATAGCTGCTGATTGTGTTTGTGTGAGTCAAACAAAACACTTCCTGTTTTTGGGACTTCCGCACCTGTCCTTTTCACCCCTCAGTATCTTTGGGTCACATCTTCCCCTTCATATCCCACTGTCAACTTTCCCATCGAGTGAAGTTTTCACTGGGAAAACAAGTCGCTGAAGTAGTGTTTCATGCATTATTCCTCACCTGATTCGGGGTACGATGAGTTTCTATAGCCAGGATCTTTCTGCAGCTGAACCTCCTTCAGTGTGAATATGGATATGCCTGTCAAACAACAAAAAGTTGGTCAATGCAACAGAAATCGTATCTTGCCAGGAGACTAGTGTCTTTGCTACGAGGCTGTAATTGATCTTCACTGCACACTGCAATATCTCTTTCAAGTTGTAGCTAACAGAGCCTGCCAAGTCTGCATTACTGTGTTGCCATTTCATTACTCACTCTCTGGCAGTGTGTGCACACGTGGCCCCAGGCTCCTGAAGTACGGCTGTCTCATTGCTTCATCAGCAGAGATCCTCTTTTTTGACTCATACTGAAATTTAGGGCAGTAAAAATAAAAAATAAAAAACAACAGCCAATGAAGAATTAACATACAAACGGGGTCAGCAGTGCGTGACTGCTTTTCAGTGTGTTGGCAATCTCTGAAGTGCTTCTATTCCAAAATACAGTCCTTACATAGCTGCTCAATGTGTCACACTGCTTTTAACATCACATTAATGCCCAACAGATAATGTAAGACTCACTTTTAGGAATGACATCAGCAGGTCAGTGCCATCAGTGTCCAGTCTGTCGGGTGGGAGGAAGAGGGGGAGAGAGAGCAGGAGGGGCAAGGTCAGTTAAGGTGGGATCACACACAGATGCTGGCAAGTGTAAGGAAGGAAACAGAACCAACTATTCCACAGGATTTCCCTACAGGAAGTGACAAAGAGTACACACTCCTAACTAAACAGACCAATAATAATGTCCAACTCGCTAAAAAGCTCTACATAGAGAAACAGCTTTTTGTTTATACCTGGGTCTTATTAGAAACATTTGCTCCTCTCCCACAACTAGAGGGCTAACAAGAGAAGTGAGGGGGAAGTGTTAAACTGTAAATGAGTAACCACAATGTATGCTTGCAGTATGGCCCTATTCCTGACGTAAACAGAGACAATCTCAGTCTTACCTGGGTGCGTGGTTGATGAGGGGTTGCGCCTTATATTTTGGGAATTTGTAGGACTTGAATTCATCAATAGAGGATATCCCAGGCCAGCTTTCTTCTGTGGGAGTGCCTGTGGAAGGACATTTAAACAGCCCTGTTAAAATCTGGTATTACCGTGGCAGCTGGAGGGGGCTTTTCACGCTGCCACAGGGGTACACGCCATCGTTAATGGGATTAAGAGGCTCATATTGAAAGTTTTGACTGCTTTGTTTTCAGCAGGGGGCAGCACTGACCTAGCAGCCTGAAGATGAGTTGCAGCTCATCCTCCACAGTGGAGCCTGGGAACAGGGGCCTGCCAGCAGCCATCTCATAGAAAATACAGCCCACTCCCCTGACAGGAGAACATAGACAGCACAGATACAATCATGAGTCTGACCGAAGCTCAGGTGTTATGTAGTTATACTATCACTAAATTTTTAAGTAGATCTCCTCATAATCAGAAGTTTACAGGCTGGTTTCAACCTGTTCAATCAAAAGAATATCAAAGGAAGAGGCGGGAGTCAATTTGAGAAAGCGGCATGGCACTTGCAAGATTATGGAAACAGCTCATCAAAGTTTCCTCACTGTAGATGAGGAGGTCTGCATTCTCCGAAGAGCACCAAATAAATTAAAGAAGTTCCAAACCTTTGTGCCCATTCCACAAATCAGACATTAAAAATGAAAAATGCATCAGAGGAATTCTTTGTCCTTCAGGACTATATTTGGCTGCACCTTCACTGAACACTCAAAGTGTTAAAGAGACGTAAAGAGAGACGCCGGCAGTCTGAATGGCATTTTCTAACTGTTGTAATTCACCCCGCTGATCGAGGCCCACTCACCACATGTCTATCTGTGTGGAGTACTCGGAGGAACCGAGTAGCACGTCGGGAGGCCGATACCAAAGTGTTACCACCTCGTTAGAGTATGTTTTAGTGGGCACAGACTTGGCTCTGGCTAGTCCTGTGGAGGAGAAATATGAAAAATAAGAATAGTCATATTTAGTATATAGTTGGTTGCAAAAGTCTAAATGTCCTTAATTTAAAATGTAAAACAGAGTAAAACTATTTTTTATAAAGATAATATTTGATGCACATTCCTTCATCAGAAATTAAGTAAATTTTTAATTAGTCAATTTGGTTCAAACCTTCAGAGTTATTATCATTTTACTACAACTTGTTTCAGACACACCGACCATTTACATTTACTTCTGATGATAAAGAAATATTTAAACTAGCTGAATGTGCATTATTATTATTTACCATTTAAGGTTGATTAAGAAAAGAAATGTGTACAAAATACAAAAAAGAAAAATTGTTTACTTTACACTTTTTTACATTTCAAAATAAGGGTATGCAACCTTTCCCAAACTATAAAAACTATTGTGAAATTGATATGCAGAACTTCATTTGGGGCTTTTACTTTAATTTAAATTGTAGATAAGAGATTAAAATTAACATATGATTTTGAAAACAAACAACACTGTTTTTACCAAAGTCAGCCAGTTTGAGTTCCCCTCTGTCATTGATGAGCAGATTTTGAGGTTTCAAGTCTCTGTGCAGAACTTTTCGTCTGTGACAGTACGCCAGCCCTCGCAGGATCTGGAACAGAAAAACCTGGGAAACACATATTTTAGATCAGTAACTATAACTTGTATATAACTGGAACTGGTAAAATCAGTCGTGCTACATAGTGATCCTAAATATAACTTATCCAATAAAAGAACTGATAACAATCCTTCTGGAACAGAGTATTGTTTATTATAGATTTATTGTTTTTTATTAATAAAAACTAAACTAATATTCATTGAAATTTTAAATTGGTACAGATGGAAATGTATTACTGACATGCTCCTCCCAAACAGTGGGGGTAGTTTTAATATGCAGTTCCAAGTAATTTCAGATCTATTTAAAGAGGGCTTATAACCAAAGCTCTATGAATGCAGAGGTGGTTTTGTGGGAGAAGTTTACTTTAGAAAACACATTTTACTCTTCAGCATGTTGTCTACACTCAACCACCAGGGGGCACAATAAGTATGGTTCTTGTATTGACGACAACGACCACAATGTCTTAAGTTCACGAAGTTGTTGCTAGAGAAACATTCACCTTAACATTGTGCATACTCAGGATGTTCCCACAGTCGTCCATGTACTGCTTCAGATCTTTGTCCTAGACGAGACACAGAGAAATGTCCGTGAGCAAATTGGAAAGCAAACTCTACACAGGGTCAATAATAATAATAATAATAATAATAATAATAATAATAATAATAATAATAATAATAATAATAATAATAATGTGAAATATAGTCATTTTAGGAGAATAACATGAGTCATCCCAAAATATGGGGCAGGGACATTGTTGGTCTCACCAGGTACTCGAAGACCAGTGTGAGTGACTTGTCTGTGTGGACAATATCGTGCAGCGTCACGATGTTGGCGTGTTTTAAGTCCTTCAGTAGTGACACTAAAGAACAAGAAAAACAGGACAGATAACAGTGCGGTTGGTTATACACTGCTTGCTTCTGTTTGTCTTAACCTTAAAGTTTATTTTGTTCAACATCCAACTCTGGTATGTCTGCATCTATAATCATGGAGCCATGTGACGTGTGTTTATAAACTGTCTTCATACACACATCTCAGTAACAAAGAGAAATTACTCTAAATTTTATTAATCAACAACTCAATTCTGTGCCAAATTGAAAACATAAAATGCATACACACACAAAATGAGAAAACGATAATAATGAAAATGACTGTGCTTATGAGGTCACATTGCCCTCATTCACCTCGAAAAAGGATGCAGTGCTCCAATATGAGTTATAAATAAATACTGAGCAGAGTGATCACAAATGGAACTATTTCTAGTGGATCAGTGTTTCTAAAAGCTAACAGTGTCTGCACGGTCAAACAAAGATGAACTTCAAAATCTGCATCCACCTGACGGCATCGGAGACGACACCAGAAAAGAAAATGCATGTTCTATGTGAACAAAAGGTTACACATTGCATAGCACTCACTTTAAAGTAATCACAACACATTTTTCTTGGAGGGAGGGGAAACATGCACCTGAGTTCAGATAGTTCTCGAAAGCTCAGAACATGTCAATTTAGAGCAGTAAATGCACCAACATTCAGTAACAGCCACGCAAGTAAACAATGATTCACACCAAATCTAAGTGGAGGAAACTGTAGGACTTTTTTTACTATTTGCTGAAGCTTCGTACCTTCTCTGATAGCTGTGCATGGCGCCCCCTCTTCATGTTCCAGTCTGATCTCCTTCAGCGCCACCAGGTTGTCGGTCAGCTTACTCCTCCCCTTAAACACTGTAGCATATGTGCCCTGGAGCATGGCGGACAAAGAGAAAAAGGGGAGGAAACGTTTCACTGGCTGGATTGATGCAGGGGTTAAAAGTAAACTATAATTGTGTCTGTTTGCATTTAATCACTCAAAATAAGAACATTAGCCCCTGGAGGACAAGTAGATTAGTGAACACACACTCTCACATACCTCCCCCAGTTTGTCCAGTTTGATGTAGGTCTCCAGCTTCCCAAATCCAATTTCTGACTGGAGGAAAGGAAAGGACAAACAGAATTAATGATGGTGGCATCTTTATTAGCATTGACAAGATTACAGGCACCACAACAAATCCTGATGACGGCCTCGCAGCAGCAGAGAGGGAAATGTAAGGAGGTCACAGACCCCAACAACCATCATAGCTAATCTATTCTGACTAAGCTTTTGGCTTTTATAATGTATTTGTTTATGGGCAAGAGAATGAAGGCACATTTAACACACTAGGGGAAAAGGTCCATGTGCTACTTTGAAATTAGTTTTAGTCATTTTAAACAAAAAGGTACAAGTTTAGCATGTAATAGTGCGTAGTAACAACAAACACACTCTCACACAATTAGGTATCATGTAGTCCTCATTGTTGACAGGCAAAGGGACTGAAGTGTCTTAAAAAGTCAGGGTGTGAGGTCATCACATCCACAAGAAAGCTTTAGTAGAAGCTTCACTAGACTTTAAACCGACCCTTGACACTAAATGAAGACTAGTGATAGAGGAGCTGAGCAGTCTGAGTGACACGACACACCACTCGGCGCTTTAATAACTACTCTGTAAAAGAGCGCAGATGCAAATGCAGTGGACTGGGTTCAGTGCTCCTTATGCTCTGTTCTGCTTTTGACAGACGCACATTCAAAGTAAAACCACAATTCAATTACTGACGCTGCTGAGATGTGGTGTAAACACATGACAACAGGCTGAGAGGATGAGGTTAGACAGTCTAAAAGGTGAGCTCTCAGGCTCTCACTTCAATAAGTTAAACATCAGCTGTCTTCTCTAACCGCTGCTCTGTTTCTCCAATCAGCATCCCTCACCCTGATGTACGCAGCAAGTAACATAAGAACATCCGCGTCTACATTTCACAGGAAAACCTAATTTCTACGCCACTACAATTATCCAACAGCTGTAGGTCACAGTTTTTAGCTGTAAACCATTAGATAAAATGAAGACTGGGGGCGATTATTATATATTCGGCACTGCTTTTCCTTTAGTAACTGGAAGTCAGCGGGACTTGATTTTTCAAATATTTAATTTGCACTATTAGACAAAACAAATTTTTCAGAAACATACAATCCATTATGTCGAAATACAGAAATTCATTAGTGTTGCTGTTTTATGTTTCCTGCAGAGTTTGAAGAACCCGGAGCTACAGTCACCTAGTTTAATGTTGGAATACTGCAAGCACAAAATGCATCCATAACGTTTTATACTGCTACATTTACACCAAGGCCAGTTTTATTGCTGATACTTCTTTAGCCTTTCAGTTTGAGCTTCAATTAAAAATTATTTACATTGAATTGATTATTTTCTAAATGAACTACTTATTCTCTGAAATGTCAGAAAAAAGCAAAATTCCCTAATGCTCAGATAGAAATAATCAAAATGTCCCCCCAACTCCCCCATGACACCTACACGTAAACCTAAAAACCTTTAGTTTCCTGGCAAATAAAAAAGCAAATCTTCACAGAAATGTGCAAACAAGGGAACTGCTACACAGTTAGTAAATGTGTTTTCTGACCATTGGGTTGAGTTTTCAGGTCTACTTTGAGGAAGGTAAAATTAACAAACACATCAAATTTGTAATTTGTGGGACTGCTGCCTTTCCTTAGGAAAAAGTGGATTCACATTTTTTTGATAAACACATTATAAAACTAATTAGAGTTGCCAGGATAGCAATTTTCCCCATTATTGTTCTTTGTTCTTTTATCAGGCAGCTGACAGGACAGAGACAGACACGACACAAATTGGGAGAACGCTGCTGTTACATCGTGTGCGACTCAGACAGCAGGACACATCTTTCTCCTAGATGTTTCCGTCTCAATCTCATCAACTTTCTCTATTCTTTCATTAGCTCTAGTTGATCCTTCTTTATCCTCACTCTCATCACCAGCGACACACTGCTCACCAGTGAGGCTCTGCGGGAACGTCGGCTCAGTGGCTGGTCGAAGGGTGGGCTGCTCAGCTGCAGCTTCTCCAGGTAACCGTCAGGTATACGTATGTCGGCTGGCAGGGACAGACGTTTATTCAGATCCTGCACACACAACAGAGGCCCAATTTAAAAACAGTGTCAACATCATGTAAAACCTTACAAAAACAGGAGTAAACCCTCAGAAATCAGCACAAGCTCTAGATAAATACCAATGATTGACAAAAAAAAAATGGCAGTGAACCAGAGTAAACACGTAGAATCTGAAGGAATCAGCATTAGACAGCCAGCTCCAGGCGGCACTGGTTAACAGAGAGACCAGTGTGTATAAATACACGTGTAGCTGCATACAGCTTCCTGTGTAGCCCTTTAAGAGTTCAGGGTAAAGTCTTTCCCAGAGCAACAAAGTACTAAAGCATGATCCTAATAATTTGTTATATAAAATCAAGCACTCACACTCACTACACAATGTCTGGATTCTTCCCATCATGCATTGCCTCTATTTGTTAGATTACTGTTAATCCAGCCTCTCTCCCTCCCTCTCTCTCTTTCTCTCTCTCTCTCACTCACTCACTCGCTGGTTGTTCCAAATCATTTGAGGCAACAACAGATGCAACAATATGTAACTTTGAACTCTCCACATTTCAACAAGCTCTGTGATAAATGTGTGGCTGATCTGAATGACTCCTGGACAAATCAACTGACCCTTTAGCATCTATTATGGGTACCTACAGCTTACATGCCTACAGTAGATATTTGATATCAGTCTCACAGAAATTATTCTGCATTTTTGATTTATTAATTTTTAACTTTATATATACACTTATTTGGTCAGAAAATTATGGTTGTCTATCAGTAGAACACATAGGACAGAGGGCCACAAAGGCCACAAATGTTTGTGTGTTAAATGATTTCATTGATTAATACAATTGTTGGAACTTAATTTTCTTAGTTGATTTCTGACAACAACAACAAAAAAAAACTCAGATAGAGAATATATTTATCTGCAGTTTTGTATGCAGGTGTATGTACATGCCAGGCATTTAGATTTTCTTTTTCAAGCATGAAAACAAATTAAGAGATGTGTTGTTTACTGCATATTTTAAAGATATATAATCCCTTTTTTAAAATCAGTTGATATATTAGTTTACACACTTTTCCAAGTTTCTAAAATGTGAACAATTGATATTGTCACAATTTCATGAAATGTTATGATCAAATTCACAGATTAAACAAAATCAGCCATAACTACCAGATGTTCAGGTTCATCAAAGGATGCTATAATTTGCATTTGGTGCCATATTTTTTAAATATCATTACACCTAGTATGGTAGTTTGTCCTCAAAGTGTTGTCATCCATCTCCCGGCCTTTGTACCCTCGATCCCTCTTTCAGTTGTCCAATCAACCCATTCTAATCTGTTACAAAATGGACCATCTGGACCATTTTACAGTAATCCTTGTGATGTAATCCCAGAACAGCGTTGCTTCCTATGCAGTGAGACGAGGCCAATCTACTACCTGACCACAGACACTGGATTTCCTGTGTAGCTTCTAAACTTCCTTCCTCCTGCTTATTAGATTTTTAGTACAGACACTCAAATAAGAGTCAAAGCAGCACAGAGAAATACAGTGATTTAGCTAGTGGATCACTTCCACAACAAGAGATGTTTGTTGGACTGAAAGAAAAAAAAAGTCAGAGTTCAACCCTATGTGTGTGTCCAAATAAACCTTTGCTAGTTGTGAAACAGTCACAGGAAGTGTGAGGTGAACTGTTAGCAAATGCTCTTGGTACACAGCAAGAGGTGATGTGTCAGGTCTGTGTGTGCCTGGCCCTGAATGAAGTGAGCTTCCTAACTACACGTTTATAGATTTTTTTTTTCTTTTTGGTGCAGTCTTGCAAGCTTGGTCTGTCTGTGCAGCTACTTGCATCTGCTTGTAAAGCCCCAGAGGTCCTGCAACCAAAGCAACCAATAAACACTGTCAGAGGAAGTAAAGTGAGTGTTCGGAAATCACACGGCCTCTCCTCCTACGATCACCCAGCAGGTGCTGCGGTTTAGAGGCAGGATATCAAGATCAACTCTACAGTAAAAAAAAAACATGCTCAAGTAGTCACGTCTTCATGGTTTTTAACAGAGTGGTATTTTGTGTTAATACAAAGCTAAAAAGAAAAAAGGGCACGTCAACTCCTCTTAAAAGTTGCTAATGGGATTGTGGCATGTGCAGCAGATTTGAAATCACTTTACTTAACTGAGATTAAAGCCCAATAAAAATGCAGAAAGTGAAAGAGGGCACATTAAGAAGCCAAATGCCCCGTTAAACCTTAAAGATAAGTGATTAGAAATATAAGCGATTTTCCAATTTAATAAAAATATAAACTAAGATACTTAATGGTGTACTGTTATTAGACTGTGCCAGTGAACATGGAGAGGCAGTACTGACACACGTCAGCTGTACATCCTAAATCCCATTAGAGGCCGTTAAGATGGATTTAAGGGCGCCAGATTTGGCTTAGTCGTAAAGAAAGAGAATGTAATGCACAGCTTTAGGATACTTTAAATCCTGCATTGCAAATATCTTATGTTACAACAAAAAAATATTCCTCGTTTTTCTGTTTAAAAGCAATTAAAGGTAATGGCAGTAGATTTCTGATACCTTACATTTTTGTTAAGTTACAAAGAGGTCAACACTCCAGCTACACGTGCAGAAAATAAATATGAATTGATAACCATCCTCGTTCCATATGCTACAGATGTTGGCGGACTGCCCACCCTGTCCCTGCCATGCACTGTGACACTAGTCAAAGTTGTAACAAACGTTCCCATTCCAAAGAAACAAAAGATCAAAGCCTTAAACACTGCTGTCATTTTGTCTATAAGATTCTCTTTGACTCCAACTGGGACCCACGAAAAATTCTGTCTGAAATCTTCTAAAGTCTAGTAAAATTCCACACAAATAAGATGATGCAGCTTTATTTTTTCTTTTCACTTCACGCTGCCTTTCAGCTGGATTAAAGCTTTTCACTTTCAAACGAGTTCTGCATTTGTAGCTTTCCATCCAAGTCATCCATCTCCACTCATCTCAGTATGTTGTGGTGAAAGCCATGACAATTATGTCTTTACAGTGGGTTGCTTTTGTTCTCAGCTGCTTGAAGTTTATTATTTTGGAATAATACTGTTGCACTTTTCTCATACGTGCAAAAATCACACGCCCTGGATTAAAAGAGATGCCAGTGGCAAAATTAAATCTCTTTTAGACAACAAAGAATAATAATTACAATGAGAAGTCTTTCCATAACGTGTTGACATAACGCAGCCGCCACAGGAATGTTAAAATTGTCCTCCTTGTGACTGGTTTGTGTTTGAGAAAGCGAGAAAGTAAATGAGGGGGTTGGGTGGGTGGTGGTGTAGGCAAATGTAAAACCCTTTTAAAACAGATTCAACCATGTTCAGAAGTACACTATTGGGAGTCACTGTCTTTGAGTGTCTCTTGCTGAGATTATGTAGGCAGCTGAGGACTTCTGCGTGTTCATGACACACACGAGAATACGCCTACGCCGAGTTAAAGATTGGAACTGACAATTTCTTGCAGAAAAAAAAATCCATTGTCAAACTCTCTTTGCTTTTTAGTGATTTACTCAAAACATACCTTCAATAACAAAGTGGAGGCTGAAATACTAAGTCAGACAGGACCGCGGGCGAGTACATGTGTCATGGTTCATTTCAGCAACATATTCATACGTCAAACCTTGTTAATAGTAGCTAGTGAGTCACTTGCCAGAGAATAAGCTTGATTTTAAAAGTCTCTATGTTAGAAAAATAAAAGTCTGAGAACCCAACCAAATCTCACCTCTGCAGAGATGCGTCTGTTGCCCCGGTTCCTCAGGCAAACACCCGTGGGTGACTGCACTTCATCAGAGGAAGTCGCTGAGGCTTGGTCGCTCTCCCCATCTGATCCCATCTTCAGGTTCTCGTGGACAATATCTAGAGGGGGAAAAAAAGGGAAACAAAGAGAGAAGTGAGGGGGTTTAGTTTGAGAGATGGAGCAGGTTTATGGAAACAACGAAAGCTGATGACTTTAACAGAGAAAAAAAAAACACACACACACACTCGTACACTTTTTGAGCCTTGCTATTTTTAAGCTCCTGAGTGAGTTGAACACATAATATATACAAGAAGTACATAAATTCTGATAGGTTTGACTGATAGCTTTCATTTATTTTAGTGCCATGTGGCATTACAACACAAATCCACACTTCATATTGTGATTGGCCAATGCCTAAACAACTTGAGCAGATTAGCCTGTCTTCCAGGCCTTTAGTTTATATTCATGGTTGTGAATTTAAACATTGTATCTGCTTAACTTAATAGGTTTATTGTGTGACTATATGTGTGTCTCATACATTTATCTAAGAAATGGTTGCTTGAGCACATTTTTAAACGTCACTCTGTGTTTCTAAGAAAAACCTTAATTAAATCTAGACAAAGTGCCAACTTCTAATTGATCTATTTAAAGTCACGATGTGTAAACGTTACAAAGAAAGTATGTGTGTGTTTGTGTGTATGTCTCTCTCTCTCTCTCACCAAGGCGGCTACCATTGCGAGGCATAACCATGAGAGAGCCGAGGCCTCCTCTGATGCTTTGAGGCCTCCTCAGCGGTGGCTTTTTAAAGGAGCCTGTGTATTGGTGAAGGAAGGAGTGGACACTGTGGGCTGATGGAGGACGGCCATTCCTGACGATGGGCTCTGCAGGAGAAGACAAAACTTTTTAAAAAACCACAAATCTTATGAGCAAACTGTGATCTGTGGTTAAGTACAGGAATATGTTTGACTAAATAAACAGTTGCAGAAAAACAAATTTCATATTGGCGCTCAACAAAGAAACTGCACACTGATCACACAGCACTGACACACACTTAGGTGTTATTGTTGTGGTGGACAGGGATCAGGATAGAATTAATTTACTGCTGGCCATGATAAACAGGTGTCACACAGTGAACACACAGTGCTGGCTGTGTAGCTGCAGACAGTGATGAGTCCTGTCAACCACAACATTATAACCATCTGGTGGTAATAATGTTGGAAATGATTAGTGTATTATCACATTATGGGCAATCATCGCTTAATAAGTTTAAAATATGCGCTGGAGTCCCCACAACTTTGTACACATGGCATCCGAACTCATGTTGTATGGTCCAACAACTCCCCCTCCTCCTCAAACCATTTCTATGTCTTACTGGAAGGGGGCTCTGTCCTGTCAATTTCTGTCATTATCACACACTCAAACACACACACACGGCTTGTTGACTGTGCACAATTTTCAACTTTATCCCATTGCTCTTTTAGTCTCCACATAATTTGTGACACTTTTCATGCAAACGACCAAGTTCAAGGTGAACCATTATCCCAATGTCCTGTCGTATCCTATTTTAAGTTTTAAGCTTGAAGATATAATGTTATGACTACATTTGTCCAGTTACTCTCCATTGCAAATTTTCTATCTGCTATCGAGGATAATAATTTTTAAATATCTGTAAGAGCCTTAAAAAGTCCGGTCATTTAAATAATCACAGTCTTGAGAAACCCAACTGCATTGTTAACTATGAATATAATTAAGTGTGTTTCTAGGATTTTATGCAGAGGCACTAAAGTTTAATATTCTTTATTACCTGTTTAAAAAACAAAATGAAACTATCAAACTGACTAACGGAAGGAATACAGCATGCAAAAACTGAGGAAACAGAAGGAAAGAAAAAGAAACATTATATAAGGACTGATAAACAGATGCATTGTTATGCAACACATCACATTTTGACAGAATCTTCTCTTGCTATAAAATGGTATAAAAACTAATATTATTTGGTGCAATCTTATTCTAATGTGCTTTGATTTTAATAAATACACAAAACTAGGATTATCTAGTTGTGAATAGCGCTGTGGAAACAATGAGGTTTATTCTCTCAACCTGTGCAGTTTAACTCTCTTCGTATCAAAAACAGAGTAGAGAGAAAGCGTAGTATGTAAACTGAAAGACCGTGTTTTAGTTTGAGAAAACTGCCAAACGGGAGCATTTGACAGAAAGCAAGAATGGAGCTGACAGAGGTGGAAGAGTTATTTTGTAAAGAGCAGCACCTACTAAAACACCAACTCTAACAGCGAGGAGACGATGGAGGCTCAGAGATGCAGTTTAGCAAACAGTCAGAGCTCAGACAGAGAGATATTGAAGTACATGCTTTACCCAGTGAGTGTGACGAAAGGGACATTAGGCAACCGGACAGCAAATAATACATCAACAGAAAGAAAGTTATGGATCACAGTAGCTCTGGTTGCTCCAGGCAATTAGACAATCCTGTATTAAATCTGCTACAAATGATCCAAAAATTAAAATACTACAGATTTCAACTGAGAGTTAAAAGTACAAAGCAAACACTAAAGTTTGTGACTAGTTTGCATAGGTGTGGGTTTGGAACTCTAAATGAGCAAATAGGCAGCCTTTCCTAAACCTGGTTTGATCATTTTCTACCATCACCATCATCTACTGACAACTGTTCTTATTTATTAAACCTGAATAACACTCTGAGGTGGGAAATATGACAGCTGCAGTGACGTGCTTTTATTTTATATCTGTAATTCCTTTGATGAGTTACCTCCCCCCCCAGTGATGACTTGTCCAGCTTCCAGTTGCCCGGGCTTCACTACATTTTTAATCTGACTGCCAAAATGAAGCCCACAGCTGATTTAGAGTATTGTGGGTGGTTCACGGTCTTGTTGAGCTCCAAAAACAGATTTCACTACGTAAGAGTTTTGCCCACACAAACATCCAAACTTTGGAGTATTTGCTAAGTGCTTTATTGCATGCTGATTCGTCTTTTTTTAAAATCACATTTTCAATTTAACTTGCACACATAGATATACATTACCTTTTTAAATTCATAAGTAATTTAAATATATTGATTCTTACCCATCGCCAACACTATTATGAACACAACGGATTTTTCACAAATTCAGTCTACGGGCAGAGTAATAAAGAACTATTATCAGACAAAAGAATAGAGAAGTTCCATAACACAAATGGTACTGTCCCCACTGAGCCCTGATCGCAATATCATGCGGTCAGTCTCGGACAACATGAAGACATAAGATGCCGATAAAGGAAGGAAGTTGTTCCAAAACAGGACTGAGGCATGGTAAAAGTTCTCTCACATATTTCATATTCACTCCTAAACCATAATCAGTATGGCTTTCATTGTTATTTTAAAGTAAAAACCAAAGTTTGAGAGAAACTTTCACCATAAGTGTCCATTTTTTCTTCTTTTTGTTAAGAAGATACAGAAACTGTCTAAATCCACAGAAGATGTTTGGATCAACCTGCCCCCCAAGAACTATGTGAACCTAGAGGAATTTTTGCTGTTTATAAGGCAGTCTGTCATCCTTTTTTTTTTTCATTCGCACACTTATGTTTATGACGCATTTCCTATAAAATCAAAATGTACACAGGCCCAGTGTAATATCACGGTCCTTACGCCACCTCTGCCTTATCTCTGTGCAGCTTCCGCTGCCTCTGGCCTCAGTTCTGCAGGTTACATAATCAGATCAGGACCAGAACATTTTCCCCATTTGCAGGGTTCAGATCACATCTCATCTGGCTATTCCAGTCTGTCTCTTCTTAAACTATTAAAATCTGCTCATGCTAACAAACACGCAAGCACAAAACATAATTCTGTGTCCCCACTCACCAAGCACAGAACACTCTGGCCAAACCCGGTGTTAATCACTAAACAAAAAGCCCTTTACAAACCCAGTTAGTTCTCAGAGGGAAATGGGAAGGGGGGTTGGGGGACTTGGCTGATCTGATTGATTGAAGAAGGGAAAAAACTTCTCATTTGGACAAAAGAACACAGAAAAAAACTGGGCACAGGACTGAAAGAAGTCTCGGGCAAAGCTCAGGCTGGACAAGAGGAGCTGAAAGATCCCTAAAAAAACAAAAAAAAAAACAAAACTGCGTTGAGATGCCTGGCTGGTTTCACCAAGTCATCCAAGTCGCTGTGGCAATGTCATGGAAACTCTAGAACATTTCCAGAGCCTGAGCGTCATGGCAACAGTGTGGCGGCACACCAAGGTATGCTTCCTCCCTTGCTCCCTGCAGATTTGGTGAACATGAGCAAAGATAAGCTGCTGTGCCACTTTTTATTTTGACACCTTGAAGGCTAAAACTTTAGCTGGCTCCATATGCACCAAGTCCCACCAACTGACAAAGGTCATTACAGAGATATGTGAAACATTCTGATAAAACATTCAAGATTCAACAACTTTATTGCAATTGGGAAATTGTGTTCTCTTGTTACAGCTGCTCTCTGTTTGAAAGAAAGGAAAAAAAACATTCAGCAAACCAAGACAATGAAGAAATAAAAACTACCGAGCAGCCAAACTTCGGCCACTTCCAGAACGTGAGTCTGTGTTAGATAAAACAGTGTAGCAACATTGGCAAAGGATATTAAGGATATGATTGTAGATATATTGCAGTATTTAAAGCCATTGGCACAACCAAAGCGATGCAGAGCAAGCTGTGGCAATAACATAAACCTCCTGCATCATTAAGGGATTTGTGTAATTAATTTCAGATACATTTAATTTTGCCATTTGGTATGACAAATGGCCCTAAGTATTAACAAGCTGTGGGCACGTCATAAACACCCTGAATCATTAAATTATCTAGGAGATTTGTTTCATTAATTAGAGAAACATTGGTGGTTTCCTAATTAATTTTAAACCAACATTTATAGGTGCAATTTATGTAAAGCTCCTCCTCACACCACAACATCAGACACTTAAATATTCAAAAGTAGCCACTTAACTAAACCAATTAAATATTTAAAAGCTCACCGCTGTCCTTCAGGCCATTCTCTTCAATGGTCATCTGCTCGGCCAGCTCAGAAAGCGACTCGTCGATGGTGTGGCTGCCTCGCAGCGTCTGAGAGAGACGTCTCTTGAACCGTTTCATTTTCTCCAAGGAGCTCTCAGGAAGGGGAGGCCTGAGGATGATAAACAACAACAACAACAAAAAATACATTTTAGATGTTGTTGAGGGCTGTGATAAAGAAGAAATACAGCTTGTTTGTGGTTAAAAAGAATACTCACGCCATCTGTGAGCTAAAGTATCAATGCTAGATCACTGACAAAATTTGTCACGTAAAGTACTTGTAATTTACTAGAATACACTTCACTCGCTTGCACTTCTTGTTGTTTCACAATCACACATCAAGGTGCCAGAATGAAACCCAATATATCAGATCACAAGCTATATGACTGGGCGAACAGTGACACAGAAGCTTGTTAATTATGACTCAGCTCATTCAGGCACACCACTTTACATTCCTCCCTCTGGCTAAACATGACAAGTCGGTGAGAGATTCTTACGGTTGAGTTTATGGTACCGTCCCTGGCACATCGGACTGTAAAAGCAAACCCTAAAGCAGAGGGATTTGCTGCTGAATGGAGGAGGACTAGCCTGGGCCACACTGAGTCCACATCACACATTCCAGCTGCATTTACTATGGGCATGAGATTGACTGAGTGTGAGAGCAAGAGACTGTATGTGTGTGAGAGAGAAAGAAAACAAATGAAAGAATGAGTGTGAGCAGAGGAATAAGATTTGAAATTAAGATATTTGGGAAGCATCTGACAAGAGTTGACTACAAGCTGGCTCTCTCCCTATAATCTTGATGTAAAGATCATGAGATCACCATGACTGCAGATCTGGGTAGGTGTCTGTCTGTGTTGATGATCAGTAAAGCCAGACAGGAGCACACAAGTAACAGAGTTTGTCAGGGTTCGCTGCTTGTCAACTATTCCCCAGTGACAGCCTTCTTCCAGATATTACTCATAACCTCTATTCTGTCCTAAGATGCAACAGCACAGAGCAATTATTGTAAAAGTAGAAAGGTATTAACTAAGGCAACGAATGTAGAAATGGGGCACAGTATAGCTGAGAGCTAGGGCTGCCCTCTGAATGTTCGAGGACCCTGACTCAAACTATATGATGTAAGTGGACTCTTATTTTTTCTGTGTCACTGAGTGTAAAATAAATTAGAGCATTAGAAACGTAGTGTTGTCTCAAAACAAGGCTGCAGCTGATCACTATTTCTATTCTATTAATTGTTTAAAATTTCATAAAAAGGTGCCAAAGAGCCAAAAAAAATGTAATCAAGTTTAATCCAACTTGCACTTTACAACCCAAACACGTTTTAGTTTACAACCATATGAAATTCATAAGTGACATCATTTAACTTTGTAAATGGCTAATTAGATTTATTTTGAAACAGGTTAATGATGTGAAAAAAGTTACAGTATTCTAACAGCCAAGAAAATCAGCCAGTCAGGAAAGTAATTTTCAAAGCTAGTTGCTTGGTTCAAAAGCTACATGTACAAATATCAGGTTAGTGAGAAAATCTAGGGTGAAAAATGAAGTTTGAAGCTACAGCAAAGGGCTGAGAATGTTTGTGCACAGTTTGAAGGGGCGGTGAGCCTGTCCCAATTTTCTTCGCACAGTAGACAGCAGCAACTGTCAGTCTAAACTGGGCTGAAGGTCAAAGCAAAGTGGGACAGTTTGTGCAAAGACAAAACATTAAAACAGAAAGAGCCACGCACACATTCCCAAACTCTGTCATTCTGGGTATTTCCTGGTCCTCCAGAGACACAGCCATGCTTGTTTTCCAGCCATCCATGCACAACCCTCATCTACTGCTTTTACCTATTGTGATCTGAGGGACTCTATGTCCTGTAGGAGAATTGCCAAAATCCAACACTTATTTTCTAGTTTTACGAAACAGCATAAATCCATATCATCATTTCCACCAATTAAGCACTGGACTCCTACCTGTATAACATCAGACTCAGGACAGTTTAAAAATTATCAAATGTACTGAAGCAGAACCAGAGACACTTTATTTTATAAGATGTTTAGTGGCTGATTAAGCCTTTAGCAGGTAGCCTCAAGTAGAGATGAGGTGCAAGCTGCAGAGGTTTAGTAAACTCACTTCTTACCAACACCACATCATGCAGTCTTCAGCCAACACTGACTGAAGTCACTGAGACAATTCATCAGATTTATACAACTTCCTCTCGTCCCACAAAACGCATTATCCATATTTTCCACATATGCAGTAGGTCTCTATCTATAAACAGCCTTTGGGGAAAAAAGAAAATGCATCAGAAACTCTGACTTGTCAGAATACATATTTAAGATAATATTCTTGGCTTCCACAGCTTTTAACCTACATTTGTACAAGTTTCTTCTGTGTGATTGTAGTGAAGGAATAATCAATCTAATTATACTAGGAACAGGGATGAGGCTGAATGTCATTACAGCTTCACATCAGTCAGTTCTGGCTCATGACACATCAGCTCTAGCATGGGCAGGCAGTCTGTCATCTCCTGAACAGCTCACTGCATTACCCACACTCCTGCTGCAGTCTTTTAACATGCCCGCAACATGTGCACTATATAAAGAGAGCACAGTCACAAGTCTGATGAAAAACTACTTATTCGCCACTGTTGAAGATGACACAGCCGTTTAATGGGGAAACATAATGCCTTTTATGATTACTTCATCCTTTCAGTCCCTAATAAATGAAAAATGCTAAATCTTTATTTCCAAATTTTAAATGTTTATTTTTTTCTCAGCTTTATAATCATTGTAAATGAAATATTGTTGTGTTTTGGATTTTTGTACCAACAAAGATGGTTGGTTTTAAGTTATATAATAAATAAGATGACAGATTAATTGAAATCTAACACAATCATTAAACCGAACACTATATTGTGTTTACAGTCGTTGGGATAATCTCAAATCAGGATATCTGGCACCCAAATGGAATAAACTGACATGCCATTTACTGCTGGATTTCTGCAGTTAATCTCTCCTCAGTTTCCATGGTAAAATCCAGAATCCCCTCTTAATTCATTAATGTATAGGATCAGGATATGAGGGGGCCCATAAACATCACATTACTACCTAGGAGCTCATATCCAGAACATTTAAAGATTAAAAATACAAAAATAAATAAATCACTTCATAGAAAAGTAACAGCAGCAGCAAAAAAATGAAGAAGCGGGGACGTCTGCTGTGAACCCATATCCTCTGGCCGACGTTCCTGCTCTGGGATTGAGTGCGGAGTTTTGGACACGATCCCTGTTCTGAGCCTGTATCCCCACTCCCCCTAAATAGGCTGGACCCATTGGGAGGTGGCCAGAGAAGAGGAGGGGGGAAGACGGGGGAGAAACGTGGGGCAGAGAGGAAGGGTCCGAGCACCACACTGATTCAGGCTTTGTTACCACAGCAACCCCGCAGCTTTTTTCCATGTTGAAAATGCAGCGCGCAGCAGGACACCGCATGCATGCTTATTTTCCGTCTCCCTCCATTTCACACCTTATAGCAACCACACACAACCCCTCCCCTCCTGCAGCTCCCCCAGACTACATCTACAGTTTTCATCCCCTAAACCAAAGCATTAAAAAAAAAAATAGAGGATCTGAAAATCCTCATCAATGAGATGGTTTCATTTTAAAATGTCACACATCAGCACAGGCAGATTCACAGATGTTTCGGATGTGTCTTCTTCCATGTACAGTGTGGGTGAGCTGACCTTAAATTCTGACAAGCCCCCCACACTTTGAGTTTTATATTGAGCATGCACCTTTATTTCCTAAACCAGCCATCTATCCTCACTTGTCACCTGATACCAGCTGTATGCTAAAAAGGATTTTCCTTCTCTGTTTTCCTAGCAGTACAGTAAGCAAGTGACAGTCAGACAGATGCAGAGAAACACAAGAGAAAGGAGGGGGTTAAAGTTTTATGGATGCTGCAGTGGTGACAATAAACATATGGTTCATATGGATTTTTTTCCTTTCCTGCTGTAGCAGTGAGCGAGAAATAACTGGTCTCATTATGAACAGAAGACTACTAAAAGGGCAAGGTCAGAGTCCCTGATGAGACTGCCAGACCAGGGCTCAGTAGCCACCATCACTGCAGGGGTAGTTTGTGCAATTGTCCCACTTCTTTTACAAGAACCCATCATGCCACAGCCACCATCCCTGCCACAGGGAGGCTGCTGTCTAGGCCACACACAGAAACAGGAAACGAAATGTCGCAACCTCACTGTGACCCCTTCCAGGGTTCACTAATCCACCTAACGTCACAGGCTTTGGGAGTATAAGGGTCCCAGAAAATGCCTGCCTCTCCGCCCCTGGTTTCCGCACTCACACAAGAAGACAGAGAACAAGTGTGACTGTTGGCATGATTCAGGGGTGAGCTCAGCCTTGCTTTTATAAAGAGCAGCCTTTTCTCATCTTGGCCAAGACAATGCGAAGGAGCTGGCCCCATTATGGGGGCCTTGTATAAAGGCTGCATTGTGCACAGTAAAAAGGAGGTGCTAAAGGTGGTGATGGCTGCGTGTTGCTTAGCTGAGTAGTGCTGAGCAGTGCTGAGCATGACCAGGTAGGGATGATACCCCCCCGCACAGACTGCAGCAGATGAGGCTTCAACAGAAAGCTCTGTTTGGATACACAAAGTGTTTCAACATATCCTGTATCTGCTCTTTTCTGCCATACACTGTCTCTTCAGCCTTCTTTGAAAAAACATCAACAGAGCGGAGCGGGGCTGACATGCCGGTCAACACTGATGTACATGTCCGAGACATACAATAGACATCAGCCAGAGCCTGTGGCCAAAGGAGGTGAAGCCAGGCCAGTGACGCACAGCCACAGATCTCATAGGCAATAAGATTCAACGGGAGCTGATAATACTGCTGCTATGGTTACGGCAGCTTGAGTGACAGGCCTACTCCTCACTAAGCTTTTTCTGGGGTCCAACACTGCCTGCAGTCAGTAGATAACTTGTAAATTCCATGAAGATCAGGTGCAACTGCACCATTAAATGTATTAAGTGTATAAATTGTGAAGGCAATGGTCTTAAAGCTACAATATGCAACTTTTGGGAACTGAGCATATGTGGTAAGAAACTTGAAACCAGGACATCAAATACTGACAGTGTCAAAGTCGGTGGCATCTCACATGTGTCCTACATGCATATATTTTTTTTTTATTATTTTATGTAGAGGACTTGGCCTTCTCTGATTGGTAAGGGCAACCATTGGCAGCTGGGTAGCGTGGGGCTGTCATGGAGCATCCATCAGTATATTCTGCGCAGTGTGTTCCACAGCACCAGATCTAGTTAGACTCCCGGCAGCAGCTTTTTGTCCGATTCAAAATGTTGCTGAAAGAGACCACTCTGAGTGGCTCTTCAGCTTATTGAATCACAGAAGGAGTGACCAAATATTCACAATGCTGGTACAATTTGTACTGATGTTATAACTTTGTACGGGACACATCATCCATTTGAAGTAAACCATCTGAGTGGTGTGAAAGTTGTAAGCTAAGGCTTTGCTTACAGTTTGAACATACACGGCCCCATATCTTCTGCATACTCTTACCCAAATGAAGAACATGGAGGGCTCCGGGCTTGTCGGCTCATCTTTGCAGCATATTCAAGTGCCACTTCTCAGGCCAGAACGACGTGAGCCGACACAGCAGTTGGTCTTTGTCTATTTAAATGGTCTGCGGCTTTTTCAAGCTATTGGCACTCAAAGCGCCTTATACTGCTTGTCATTCACCCAGTCGCACTCACAATCCCACAAACACTCATATCGATGGGGGAGCTGCTATGCAGCTGGCCAACACTCACCAGGAGCAACTAAGTTAGGGTTCATTGTCTTGCTCAAGGACATTCCAATATGTGACCAGATGAGTCAGGGGTCGAACCAACAACTGCGAGATTGATGGACTACCAATCTTTATCTTAAACCACAGTCATCCAAAAATTTATTTTAAAATACATTTATTTATTTACACAGAGAATACCACATAGTTAATGAGCATGGCTGTTGTTAAGGCCACTATCTACCAACAAAATCCATCACAAAAGACAATGCATTGTCCTTACCATCATGACTAATCTATTTCATAACTTGCAGTCCAAAATGCAAAGCTATGCAAAAAGATATAGAATAGAGAAAAGCAAAACATGCTTAGATTTAAGGAACAATAACATGAGGTTGAATTGTTTTTTAGATTGATCAATAATCTGAAACAAGAACTTGGTGTCAAATATTGCAGCAGCCACAAGTGAATCATTACTTTCCAACAACTGTGTTTTCAACACACACCCACATCCCAGCGTTTGTCACATAATCCAGTTCACTCATATTTACTATTGCCAACATTCTAGTCACACATAGGCTCCAATATAATGAATTACAAATACAACTATTACAGACAAACTGATTAAAACACAAAATAAAACTAATTCCGATTGAGATATTTTCGTAAACACACAATGAATAGTCAAAGAATGACTGAAAATAAACACACCATTTAAATGAAAATGATGCATGCAGGGCAACACATCTTAGGAATAGGATCAAAGGCCAGCAGGAATTGTGGCAGATAAGCCTTGTGGACCCAGCCAGATTCAGAAGAGAGCACTGAGATCAGTAGATATGGGTTGATTTTATCAGGCAGGCTGGACACTGTCACTCAAATGATGACTTTAAAACCCATTTTTCTAAACTTTTTTGGTTCCACTATTTGTGCAAAATGATTTCAGAATACGTTATATATATAAATTTTACAAAACAGATTTGTAGATATGTTGATACCTTTGATTTATTTGAAGTAAAAGGCAGCAAGATTATCAGCTACTCATCTGGCTCATTAACTACATAATCACCCTGGCACAGACTCTTCTGATCAGAGCCTGAATCGAGTCTCCTACTGTCCATGTGTGAGCAGAGCATTAGCATCAGAGAGAGCGATTATTTGCCTTCTCCTCCCTGCGCGTCTGTCTGTGTTCATCCTCACACCAGCAACCGCAGCAGGTTCTCATCTCTTTCATGACTGTTAAAAGGGAACAGCAGCCCAGGCTTATCTAACAGAGAGCAGACTGCAGGACAGGGTTATCAGAATATCAGTTTCCGTATCAAACTGCAAACACAATAAACAGCTTTCAATTGCTTTTGTAGCCATTTCTGACAGCGTGCCTACCTGCCTCAACCGTGGGTTTGCCCACTTCAGTAAAATCCCGCAGAAAAGTCATATCTAGTTTCCAAGTGACTTTTTTGTTTCAGGTGCAGTAAAGATTATTATCATAATCAATGATTTGTGCATTAATTATATACCTTATATACCCAAGGATTGGTATCACTAGTGTTATATTAATACTTCATTTTCACTGATATTGATACTTCTCTGTAATCTTCTCAATATTCTTCCTTAATTTACAGGGAACTGCACCAGTGCTCAATGTGCCCTAATACATTAATGTTGCAGAGCTTCCTTTAAATTGTTCTTCACTTGAAAAGAGAAGGAATTAAAACGTTCACAGCCTTTATTATGACAGGAGAACCCACTTCCAGACTGAGGTTTACGGGATTAGGTCATTGAATGCACATGTGGAAACAGGTATTTTATATAAATATTCTGCAGCACAGTTATTGACAAATCCAAACCAAGTTAAAGTTGGTGTTTAAACTGCAGCTGGACTGTTACTTTGACAATTTAATAACTGTGGAGTGTTTTAATCTAATAAATCAGTTCTACCTCGACAACGGGTTGTATTAATCTGGCCTGTGGAGTCACTTGTCAAACTCAGCTAAGGCTGAGGACTGGCTGCAGAGCCAGTGGAAAAGCATGGCACATTATTACATGCATTACATCATTAGTGGGCAGTTAGACACAGGGTTAAAGGTTTCAACAGCAATTCAACAGCAGACAAACAAAACTGACAATTGTGTATCATACAGATAGAACTGGTCCTCTGTACCTATTCATACATGTAAACTGTCAGATTATGCAAAAAAAAAAGCTACAGTAAAGCTGGACAACTTTGTTTGTTTAGCCTATAATGAACTAATCATTTAGGTAATATTTGAAACAAAATGACCTAGTTCCTGTTCCTCAACTTTAATGATCTTCTGTTTTTGTGCCTTATCTAATAGTAAACTGAGTAACATTTGCTCAGACAAAACAAAACAATTTGAAAATACACCACTGTGGCTATTAAATAACTGTGGTGGTACTTTAAACAACAATCCAGAGAGCTGCTTGCTGCAGGACTAATCCCATTAGTTTTCCAAAGTTTAGGTGTTTGGTCAACATTCAACAGTAGTGAATTTACAAAGAAATAACACTAATAACATGTGAGAATATAGAAAAGGTGAAATTGTGACACAATTATTAAATACTGCTGTGAGTAATGTTTCCGTTGACAAATCTCATATTTATTTAGAATCGGACGTTTTCATCTGAACAAAAGGAAAATCTTCCATGTAGCTCTTTCTTCTTTCCAACAAGTGAGTGGTAAGAAACTCACTAAGCTTTAAATTGAATGGAAAATTGATAACGTCATTAAGAAGGAACCCAGCATTTATTTTTAGCTGCTGAACAGTGGTCTACTTTCTCCATCCCTGATTAGAAAAGGCTACTGAACTGAGATCGAGAAGGCCTGAGGGTTTCAACTTTCAGCTAATTAAAAATACAATGGATTTAACATGTTTTGATTAAACCAATGGGAACTTAATTATGAACACTTCAATGCAGCCCAAATATGCAAAGCTACTCTGGCTAGAATAACATCGGATGAAGATGTGTGTCTGCTTCCAAATAAAGAATGTGTTCATCTCCTGCAAACCCTGCCAAGGTTGATGGGGAAAAAGGCAATATTTGTCCCTCACCTGCTTCAGACATTAATACTGTAGATGACAACCCCAGATATGGGGTGTAAGTTGTTACTGCATAACTCAATCAAACAGGTTTTAGGGCAGCTGGCTCAAAGCTAGAGAGGGTGGGGGGTGTTTATCACCACCCGACACTCACAAATTCAGATGGAGATAGAACATCAGGGAGTGGAGACAGTCTAACTTGCAAGCAACAGCATTTGTCTTGTAGGACAACTGCATGTGGGGGAGCTAAGCTGCGTGCCAGCATCAGACTTCTTGTGTTAATGCAGCAGAGAAAAGAGGAAGACTTTGTATTCATGGCTAACTATAGACCGGCACTGTGCCTGTGACTTAGCAGCTGCTCCCTAGAGAAAAGTGACATACTAACTTTCAGCCTCCTGCATACACACGACCTTTCTAACCAACACACCAACAATTATTAGAATTGCTCAAAGAGTCAATTCTGTTTGGTTTGGAAAAGATTCTTTGTGTCACTGCATGTGTTAAAGTGGCAAAAACACATTCATTCATGTGTATCCCCACACGCACCCAATACACATACTGGACCATCATCTGATCTGCACTGGGACTTGAGGGATCAGCGCCGTGTGGCTACAGCTGTTTCACAGCGGCTCAGGTTACCCTGCTACCACCATTCCCAAGGCCTTCACCAAGGGAACGACTCCACGTCAAACCAACACACACGGGCACACTGCATCCCCCTGCCCGCCTGCGGGTACCAGGCTAAACACAAATTATACACCTGAAGCTCCTGAGTGACACACATCTTGAAAGGAAGCTCAACAGATTGTCCCTGTCAAAGTGAAACCTGCTCAGAGGAAAAGAAAGAAAGTGCGAGGGCAGCTCCTTTATTCAGCCCACAGAAATACATTATGAACTATAAAACATTGTTTTGATAGCACTGCATCAAAAGCTCTGGATTCTTGCTTCTTTACTTAGTGTATATTTGAGTGAAATGATTCTTTAAAGCTTCTATATATTTGGCTGCATTTTCTTAGAGTTCTTGTGCAGCTGATAGACAACAATACTTATGGTGTCAAGCTAACTAAAAACGACACAGATATAAACTCTTCTTACTCAAAAAATCTATTAAAAAAAGCATTTTGGTAAATAATTGCGCTGTCAACACTTTTCCTATTGCTTTTTTTGGAGTTATTGTTATTTTAGTTGATCCGAGCAAGCTACAAACCTCAACAAAATGTCACAAATATAAATGAATAAGTCTCGTGCAATAGTGAGTTCATATTGTCAGTCATACGCCCATATTGTGACATGTTATTTAGTGCTGAAAGCTCACCGATTACAAATTAGCAAATTCTACCTCCATAAAGGTTAACATTCAGGTTGGATTCAGACCTTGAAAGAGAGGTGCTGATTCAACACTGTTAGTTTTGCCCATGACAGCTGCTGTTTGTGGTGCTGTCGAGTTGTCGGATACACTAACATTGGAAATACATCACAGTGTAATGCAACACAATTAAACTGTGCCTTAAGTTTAACTGGGCATTATAACCTTTGTCAAAGTGGGCTATGTTGCAGCTGACTGCATTAGTTTAAGCTATTAACTCACAGGTTATTGAGTGTTTGATAGAATCAAATCTTGATAATGACGTCAACTGTTATTTTTTCTAACTTGAGCCATGAGTTAGTATTACTAAGAACAATAAATATGTCACCACTTGGGCTCTTGGGTGTTTTCACACCAAAATGACCTTCCTCGTCAGTTTGCCACGAGAATTACTCTCACGTCTGATTGCCCCTGCAGAACAATGATGTCTTCCTTTTAGACATCCTGCTCACTTCCCATACACAACCACAGGTTACCTCATCATTGGAAAAAGACGCAGTAGAGGAATTCATGAAAAGCTGCGTGGTGAGGTGAGATACCTAGAAACTGCTTGTTTGAGTCTTCCTCAGACTGTTTCCCATGCAGGCTCCTGCCCTGGCCTTCAGACAACAGCTGCTTAAAGCCCTTAATACTGACTGTGTGTGTGTGTGAGTGAGTGAGAGAGAGAGAGAAACACACACACACACACACACACACACACACACACACACACACACACACACACAGAGGGGGAAGGGGGGGGGGGTGCAGAGACTGGTACAGTTTGCGCGGTCCTCCAAGTAAAAATGTTTTGGGCCACAGAGTCAGGACATCTCTGAAATGTGGGTCAGTGAATGTTTCTGTAGCAACTCTGCAAGACGATACATGTAGAGCACCCGGCCAGCCCTCTCCCTTTTTACAACCCCACCACATACAGTTCAGTGACAAACCAGCCAGCCGAGTGTTTGCGTCGCCTCCACAGCAAATGTTTAACTCGGCAGAGCAGAAATGATACAACTGCCCATTATTGGTGCGAGCTGCGCGCGGCCATTCGCCGGGGACAGCGCACATAATAAACAAATGACCGCATTCACACTGCGGACTGTGAAGTAAACATCGCACACTGTTAAAGCCTGTTTTGTGTCACCGTTTGGAGAGAGAGAGGGGGGGTGTTCCTGTGTCAGCGCGACTCTAACTGAAGCTTCAGCAGCTGTTTGTCTGCGATAATCTCACAGAAACTACACCGAAAACGGCGATTCTCACCAGAAACGATGAGCGTTGCTCCGACCGGAGTCCCCGACCTCGGAGCTTCTTCTCAGTCCGGATGCCGTCTTTCCCTTGGAGCGTGAAAAAAAAAGCACCGACTCCTTCTTATCCTTCTTTGTGGTTTCCGTGTGGCGGTGGCTACTTTCTGGTCTCCAGTGTCCCTTACTTCCGCGGGGTCGTAGCGTCCTGCAGCATGGCTTGTTTACAGGCTTCGAAGTTTCATACTGTGGGTTTCAAAAGTCTGTGAACGCATGGAAAATTAGTGATATTTACATGAAAACCAGGGAATCATCAGATTTACCAAGTACAACTAACTCAGTGTAGTCCAGTCTCACAATAAAACACAACAGAAATAAAAACATAAAGTATCCTATGCAGAAAAACCCATATTGATAATAATAATAATAATAATAATAATAGTAGTAGTAGTAGTAGTTGTAGTAGTAGTAGTAGTGGTAGTAGTAGTAATAACGAAAAAACACAACAGTGCTATAGAAGAGACACAAGTGTATGCAAACTCAAAAGAATATTTGCTTTAAAAAATACTCTATTACAAGTGGAACTATCACTTCAAATGTTTTGCTCAAGTAAAAGTACTAAGCACATGCTTGCACACAAGCACAACAATTGAAGTACTTCACTAAGTTAAAAAAAATTAAAAAATTTAAAAAAAAAGTTTAGAATTAAGCAAATATGTATAGATTTAGTGTATGTATGTAAGTATGGATTTGTCCATCACATTCTCAAAGGTGTGAAGCTGTGTAAAGAGCAGCATATGATTATCTGTGCCAGACCCAGAGAAAATATGAACCTGAGGACAATATGGGTTGTGAAGTGGTGTAGTTGTGTTTACAGTTTTTTACTGTTTTTCTTGAAGATGTCAGTTGCCTGGGCTAAGAAGATGTGGAGGAGGTGGAGGCCGGTCTTGATTCTGGGTACTCTCAATCTGACTTTTAGGTGAAAGTGATTTGGAAGAGGGGCTGGCAGGGGTGACAGAGGTCAGAACTCTGTTTTTCACCCTGGAGCAGTAGATGTCTGTGAGCAGAGGGGGGGGAGGGGATGACAGATGTGATTTTTCTCTGAAAATCCCACCACATGTTGCAGCGTGTTGAAGTGTGATGACGCAGAACCGAAGCACACAGTAATGAAGCAGGAGTTGACTGATTGATTCCAGTGCGGAACTGCACCAGCAGCACATGTGACACTCAAAACCTCAGCTGCTGTTAAAAGTACAAGTGCCATTGAGCCTTTTTGGTGATGGACATCAAGTTCCTTCATTTCAGGTCTTTTTGAATGATGATTCGCTAGAATTTGTGGGACTCTTTTCTAAAATGTAAAATGAAGAAGAAATATTTAAGTTTTTGCACTTTATGAAGCACATTTTTGGTTCTGATATGATCTACTTCTCATAATACATCCATGTCCCCACTGTTCGTATTTTATAGGTATGACTGTTCCTCAGGATTCCAGCAGAGCATGGCTCACTAAGTATCACTGTGATAGTGTCAAACGCAGCGTTTAGTGCAAAATGTCTAGCATAGCACACTGATAGATCGAGTAAGAAAGCAATACTCCGGTCAGCAAAAGAACTGTCTAAAGAAGGATGTAATGGTCTCAGAGAATGAAGAGCAGTCTCTAAAAGCTCACCCCAAGCGTTTGGCTTCTCTTCCTAAAAATTGGTTTAAAATGGCTTCTCATCCTCTTAGACCAGCACAGACGCCTTTTGACAGAAAGCATCCTGATAGTTTGGTTATATGTTCATCTGCTCATAGACAGATAATGACACAATGAGCTTCTGTACAGAGAGGTAAGAGGCTCCTCCACCACTCCCAAATAGGACCCTGAGGCTGAAAGAGACACAAAATAAGTAAAAATGAGTCTGTCATGTTATTTTTGGTCTTTTTTTACCTCTCAGTAGGACAATTTTGTGCACATTTGGTTGTTGTTAGTCTCTTTAGGACAATTTAGGACAATTGTGTTTTTTTGATCATTTTGTCTCTGTAGTGAATTTGTGGCCCAAGGGTCTCCCTGACATCTCAGGCCACTGGACCTGTAGCTAACAGGCCTGCTCAGTACAAAATGAAAATTTTTGATACATAATGATACATATTTTATTTTGGAAAACCTGCATAATTTGAACACATACACTGTATAACTGTGTGTGAAGCTTAGTAACTACAGTACCTACAGTACAAATGTAATCATTTTTAAAAATATTAAAATAAATTTTAGGATAATCTGGTTACCTAAACAGGACAAAACCTAAAACTCAAAGATACATTTCCCTGTGAGTGGTAATTAGAAACTCTCCCCCCCCTGGTGCATTTATTGTCCTAAATGAATTAGCACAGTTTGGAAAGTTTGAACCCATCCTTTGCTTTCCTCCATTACTTTTGCAAAACATTCTCATGCCTCATATTCTCGAATTCCCCTTCTGATTTTATCTCTCTCTACCCTGAGCAACACTCCCCCACCTTCAATTGCCCGACAAAACAATTTAGACATTCACTCTTTTCTGGGGCACAGCCAGAACTCAGGTGGGAAAAATCTCCAGCAAACAGAAGGCTGCATACTTTCCGGTACAACTTTATGCAGGAGCAGAGAGAGCGGCCTTGTTCAGGGGCCCATTGGCAAGAAAACCCTGCTTCAGCTTTGGGCCTGCACAAATGTCAGCGTTTTAGTTGCTCATCATCCATCTTTTCTCTGCTCAGTGTAGATAATAAGCAGACAAAGTGAAACATATTCTGCCTGTGCAGTACATGACTAAAGAAACGTCCCCACAGGCCTATGCTACTTGACAAACAGTAAATGGTAGGTCCATATGTAATGATCATGTAGATTTTACAGAAGTACATTGACAGAAAAATAAAGAAGCACAATAAGTCAAAACTCAGGCCTTAGCACCTTCCTCTCTGCTCTCTTCTGTTTGTTGACTTCGCTTCTCATCAGATCTGCTCAGTCACTCCCTCCTTCATCTGAAAAGCAGTCAATAACATTCCTCCAGGCTCCCATCCCACCTCTCACATAAGTCTTACCTATCTCTCTGCATCTTCTTGGTCATTGCTTGTACTGTATCTCTGCAATTTTGGACACAAAGCTAAAGATGTCTTGGACATATGCGACCCTGCTCGCTTTCCTTATTGTGCTCCTTGCACTTTCATGTGAGTTTAAAGCAAATAAGCTCGGATTTGGGTGTTTGTATGCTTTTTTGCTTGTATGACTTCTATATATATAATTCTTTGTGCCAGCAGGATCTTGTTTAGACACAATAATAACAGCTTGTGGTCTTTCTATTTAATTTCATAAGGAGCCTAGATTCTGTATTTTATGTTCTTGTTTTGTCCTCAGACTCAGTGTCTCCAGAGGCAGACTCTGCAGCTGTGTCCAGCAGGCCAGGCAGAGCCAAAGACCGACAAGGTGAGGAGCTGCATCAGCTGCACCTCCACTGCTCTCTTTATCCCTTTTTGTTGTGAGCTGAACCTCCTTCTGCTTACACTGCAGGTCAACTGAAGAGGATTTTCATGACGGAAGCAGATGCCACAAACTTCTTTAGAAGACGCAGCAGACGTGGTGTGAAGACTCAGGATGAGATTAACAGTGAGTTCAATCTGCAGGTTGTTTGTGGCAGTGAGGAATGAGGTCTGGCCATCCATGGTGGTGTGTATGGGTGTGTGTGCGTTTGGTAATAGTATGCATTTGTAGTTCATTGTGTAAGTATAGGTGCATTTTGGCAACAGATGCACTCTCACACCACCACTGTTTTTCAGAATCTAAGTCATTATGTTGCATTCAACTTGGCACTAACTTTAATGACGATGCACTAGAAAACCATTTGTCTCACCTGCGGGATTCAGTGTTTAAGAAAAAATAAAAATAGACACTGTTTATCACTTGTACTCACGTCTTACAAAATAACGTGAGTTCAAGTGGTCAGGAGTTTGTGATTTATTCTTCAGTTTCACTAGTTTTAGTTCACCACTAGTTTGTATTCCTGCAAACTGGACAGTAAAACGTTGTACTGTGCAAAATTTTTGTCATATTGGTAAATTTTAATTCTACTACTATTTTAGTAAATTAAATCTGAAAAAGTTTATCCAGTTGGCCTGGCACTTTTAAAGTGATATGGATGTGAAACAAATAATAAAATAAAGTGTTAATGACTTTGAATTATCATACAAAATGTGATTGCTATTACTGTTTAATTTATTATATACTTAAATTGTAGAATGCTAAGTATCAACAACATGTCATGTGACTCTAAAAACTAACTTAATGAGTCTTTTCTGTTCCCTAATGAAATTTGTTTTACATAATGGGCTCTTGAAAGAGAGGTTGAAGAGCCTGAAGCAGCATGCATCATCAGAAAAATGTGTTTAATGTCCATAAACCACAGCATCAATCATATGCACAAGGAAAAAATGTCAGAAAATCTGTAATGCAACTGACTTCTGTATGAAGTCTATTCATCTATTTGTCCTCATCCTGAGCATAAAGAGGTATGGGATCTTATTGGAAATGTGGGCATTGTGTGCACTGAAAGATTAATTTGTCTCTTTCTTTTTTTCTTTTCTTTTTTTTTTAATAAATGAAAGTAGAAGCTCTATTGCCTCTGCTTGGTGTTGCAACAGGAGCTACAGGTCAGCATGGAGCTCACATTAAAATCCGTCAATATTCTGCCTGCAAATGTTGTGAAGGTTCACATACTTCACCATGTTTGACTTTCTTGGGTATTTTAATGGCAGCATTATGTACAATTCTGTTAGCAGAAAGGTGAGAGGACACACTGAAACTGCTGCTCTGAATTGTGTAACATGCTGTGGGTCTGTGTCTCAACAACAAGACACTTTGTGCAGTTAAAGGCGGCATAAAATGAACACAAAGCAGAGAACACAGTGAAAAGACTGAGATGGACGAGTGAGTGGGCGAGCGGTTGGGAGTTGAATGTGGAATGTGCCGACAAACAGGCAGAACGGGGTCAGAGAAAAACCAAGTAACAAAGTGAGACAAATAAATTGTGCTTACTATGAAGTGCCTCTCCTGGTGCATAACGACATAAAAGCATAACATTTGTCTTTCAGGTGGACGACATTTGCAAAAGACAATATTTGATATATGTATTAGATATTTCAGTGTGGATAAGGTGATGTACCATTTAAAAAACATAGACATCAAACCATCAGACTTCAAACGATCTGCTGATTTGTCACTACTCATACTGTTAAATATGTTGCAAATAATAATCTGCAACTCTTTTGCATATCTTATGAACACTATTATAACTTGAACTTCAATCTTCCATGCCATGAACAGGCATGCGCTGGGAAACCTGGAGAGAGATCCAATGTTTGACTTCTACTGACACTAACCTGCCCATTCATGACAACCTACTATTTGTTCTAGTCAGAGGTCACATGCAGATTGTTACGCTTTGAAGGTCCTGGGTCTCACTGCTCTGTATCTAAACATAAGATCAGTCTAAATCTAAATTAATCCAAACATCATTTGATGGTATTAAAGCTTAAGGTGCAAGTTCACAAATCTTGCAAAATCTTTTTTTTTTCTTTCTAGAATTCTAGATGAAATCACTGTTATCTGAGGGTTTAATTTTTTCACTGCTGCAGATCACAAGATGTGATCACCTAGAAAAGACGTGTCACTGAGCCCGCACCTGTTAGCATACATTGTCTTTGCCTGTACAGACTATTTAAGGAGCAGTGAATGAACGAACAAAAGGAACTTGCTGGGGGCAAAATTGAACAAATCCAGGTATTAGACCAGCTTGGACTCCGATCCAGAAATTCATCCTTGCTAAATGCTAAAGAGACTGTAAGGTTAAAAAAAAAAACTTGATTTGTTTAACTCAGACTACTAAAGTTTCTTAGCTTCACTTTAACTTAAATTAAATTATTTTTGTTGAAATGAGGACTTTGTACAAATGGGTGGGACAAGTGGGACTAAGACATTTTAAAATCTATTCTTTCATTTTGGTTTCTGCCTACATACGTCTCCTGGATAAAAGAAAGAGGTGTAGGTGTGACTCATTAGCTTTTTTTCCCACCACTTTATGTTCAGGTTTTTTGTGATTGTGTGTCAGCCTTGAAAGTAATCAGCTGCTATGAATCACCGCTTCACCACAAACACCAGATATATGACGATGTTCACAAAACATCTTTAGTTTAAGATGCAGTGATTCCATTCTGAGGAAACTTCAGTGGTTGTAGCCTTGTGATGCTGAACACTTTGTTGTTGTTTTTTCAGTCTGTTCTCTGGTGATGGAAAATAATAAATTACATGTACTTTTATATTATTTGAGTCCATGAATATTAACACAGTATAGCTCAGCTGGATTAGCAGTTGTCCATGAACAACAGAAACAATGATTAGATTCCTGGTTCCTCCTGGCTACACATTGAAGTGTCTTTGAACACCACACTTACCCTATAAATGGTGCAGCCTGTCGACAACTATGTAACCATGGGGATTAATAAAGTACATTTTAAATATTATTTGGTCTAGTCTTTGTCAGGCTGTAATATTAAAAATTGTATTGGTTCTTGGTGTTGCAGTATGATTATACTGTAAATTTCTGAATCTAGGATATTTACCAATTCAAACTCCTTTTTATATTCCAAATCCTCCTCCTTGTCTGTATTTGCAGTTGAACAGAGGCAGGTTTTGGCTGCAGACGAACGAAAGAGAGAGTTTCACGAGGAGAAGAGGAACGAGTTTGAGGGCTATGCTGAGGAGGAGCATGATGGTATGGAAATTCAAATGTGATGTACAGTAGCTCAGTGATGAGTTCGTTCACTGAAAATCCTAAATTCTTTCAGAGCAAAATGAGAGAACCAGAGAGAGCACCGAGCAGTGGAGGGAGTTTCACTATGATGGGATGCATCCTCCCCACGAGTACAACCGTCACTCCACCTGAGACTAAGGCAGTAAGAGAACAGACGTGATGCCAGGCTTTAGAAGAAACATCACAGAAACTCAACAGTGATCATTTTCTACACAGAACTTGACAATAGAGACATCAGCCACAGAGTGAGGTTTTCAGCCATGCTTTTGGATTGTGAATATGAATTTTACTGCTGTGTGTGCAACCACATTAATAACTGTCATTTTTTTTCCCAAAAATCTTAAAAAAATCAAGTGTACTGAAATAGTAACAGTTGTCTTTGACACAAACAAAGCTCAAATACTTGATAAAGTCGCTTTTTATATTATGGGTAATGCATTAACTAGTAACAACTAATCCTTAGTTTTCCTTCTGAGGTCTATAATATACCAATGTCCTGTAATTTTCTTTAGTAAAATTATGTTAATTAGCAGCAATTCTTATACAATTAGTAACGTGTATTACTATCAGTCTGATAAAACAATGTTGAATATTTTGTATCCTCAGAAGCAGTGTGAATATTATGTATTTACTCACACATTCTCTCTCTATATTATACTACTATTACTAATACACACTCATGACAAAAACCAAATCACTTTAAAATCCATGTTTAATAAATGTTTCTACCGTGTATAGACCCAACCTAACTTTAATATTTACGCTGTGTAAAAGAAACAATGACACATGCAAACAAGCTTGTTTTTAATACATTAATTTACATTTCCAAAGTACAGTTCTACAACAATATGTAATGCATGCATACTGGGGAGAGGGGGGTTTAAATGCTTCACATTCTTTTGGTTTCTTTTGATGTTTCTGGGAGGAAAATATTAGGAAGACAAAAATAAAACACAGAAGACCCAAGAAAACTGTTGTTGAGATGTGTATTTACAGTAAACAATAGCTCAACGTCCATATGTCGGTATTTACCACAACATTTTTTAGGTTATTTAAGATGGCAAAGTCTGTGATATTGGGCATGTTTTGGGCTTCTTTTCCCTTTAGTTCATGTCAAGTTACTTAAAATTTAACAGAGGTACTACAGCGAGAATACAAGGACAGGTCTCTTCTTGGTGTGAAAGTCTCCAGGGCGCGAACAAGAGAGAGAAGGAGTGTTTCTGCTAAATTCAACAGGCTGGTATGAAAGCACAGTGATTAAACACAGAGTGAGTGAGCTGTTTTCAGACCAGCCACTTGATGAGCGGAAGCAGAGCATAATATTTCAACTACTGAACTGCACATTACAGATTTGACAATTCAGCAATGGGAGCAATTGTTACCAAGTTACATTTGCATTCATTTGTCATTTTACATTGTTACTGATGACACTTCACTGATGTACACATACTTTAAATCCAAATGTATAGTTTAAGGATTTTCAAGTGAAAACAATCAACTCAAGTAGGAGTTACATGATCCTCATACTGTGTAAAATGATGGATTTTAGGAAGCAAAACATCAAACTCTCCCAATGGCACATGAGAATAATATGCACTATGTAGAGGTTCAAACATCTGTCCCCACCCCAAAAAGCAGTGTCCGACCACTCTGAGAAGGGTTTGGTTAGCTTCATGTTGGAGCACATCCCTGAGAACTGGTCGTAAAGCAACAACACGCGGTTGCCCTCTAGTGGTCAGGAGGACTTCACAGTCACATCAAAACTTGATTAATCAAATAAAAACAATTACAAAGTAACAACTATTACATACTGTGTCTTTAATCATTCAATGTAATAACTTTTTTGGTCCATTCTGGCAACACATTTCTACAAGTGGTATTCTTACAAAAGACATAATAGATTGTAAGAAAATAAATAATCCAATACAATGTGTGCAATGTGCAATGCACAGGCCCTCTCAGCGATCACACGCCCTAACTTAAGCATACTCGTCCCGCTCGTGTTTCATGTCCACAAACTTGAAAAACTAAGACTACACATACTGCCGCACTGTTGGAGTTATGACCCTTTGAACCATTGTAGCAAATACCACAGCAAATTAATGACCTGTCAAGACGACGAGAAGGTCAGTGTGCAGATGATGTCACAATTATTTACCACAGCTTGAAGCTTATATTTCACTTGCATAACATGACTCCACTGAACAGTTCAGGCAGGATATTTACACAAGGCATACAGAGGAGCATCCTGCGTCAAGATACTCACAGTCTGAAATAACAGCAGCTTCATTAAGAGTTCATTTAGTGTGGCACCTTCCAGAACAGCTGCTTGTTTCTCTGCTAGACAACCACGATTCACGCTGAATATGGCTTCCACCATAACAGCTGCTGATGGGCCTCTCCCCCTCTGTACTTCCAGGTCTGTATGACAGTAGGAAGAGTATCGTGCTGTAGCCGACACTCCTCAAATTCCTCCCATGGTTGGCAGAAACAGATGGGAGGTGGCGGGATGGGCAAACTGGGCAATGGCATGGAATCACGAGGCTGGGGATGGTTTTATCCCGTCTCAAAGCTCCGTGGTCTCCCAGCTTACCTCCCGCGGAACCTGGCGTCATTTAGTCCCCGTGTGGATGACAGTGACTGTGGAGGGTCGTGGCCGCGGTGGTTCAGCCACCAATGACGCTTCCTCTCGTACAGGAGAGGGGGCATCAGAGTCCTGATTGTAGACTTTAACAGCGGAGGACAGAGGAGCTATTGGAGGACCTGTGGGAGACAAAACAGCTTTAGCCAGGAGCTTTTTCCTCTTCTTTTGATTAAGAAGGAGGTCAAGGATAAGTTTAGAAGTGTTTTAAATCATTACCAAAATAAAAAAATAAATAAAAATGTTAACTTCACCAGCCTGTCTGCAGTGTTAAGCCGTAAACCCATCGGTTCTTACTGAAAAAGGCGCACGTTTAAGAACCTCTACAAGGTTCTCCTAACTATAGATCGGCTTAGGGACAGTGCCTAAGTGTTTATGTGATGCACCTGAATTTAAATTAAAGAAAAAAGGCATTTAGGCAAGAGCAACAGAGTGAAGTTTTGGAAGGAATCATCCTCCAATTAGCAATAAGCCTTTGGACAGATATTTGTGGGATTGGTCTGACAGATGCTCATCGCTAAGTGAATCAAACAGCTGATTCCTGTAGCCTACACAGTCATTGCTATAGTTTTTGTCTAGCAGCAGAGCTCTGTGGCATAAAAGATTAAGTCGTAAGATTTAGCTACACAGACACTTTTTGTTTTTATTGGAGTTTTTGAAGGGAACAATGGCCAAACCTTGAGACCAAATAATTAAATTTAGTTTCTTTTATTCCTAACCTTAATAGAAACATTCCTGGAAAAAATACATATTACATCTTTTTGAAAATTTGTCTTTTTTGATCAAATTATTCTGTTCTACTTTTCTGAGTGAGGCTTGATCCTTTAACAAATGAGAGAAAATTTTGTACTTTATTAGTACATGTTGTAGCTTCTATTAATAATATTTTGATAATTACTAAAATGTGAAGAGCTGTACAGAACAGGGTAAAGCATAAGAGACAGTAGAAGATCATAGCAGAGCAGGGAGAGGGAGAAGAGTGGACCGATTACTCATGCCAGCCCTAGTTCAAATTGCTCATTGCAGATTAAAATTAGGGTAAATTGTCAAAGAAAGTAAGTAAGTTCTTTGATATACTACTATACATTAAGGGGACCCATTATTTTATATTCTCAATATAATTAGTTTTTTTGTGAACCTAAAATCAAACAAACAAAAAAAACCCGTGAATCCAAGCTAACATGTTGATTATTTTTGTTTCACGAAATGTCCAAAATCCAAAGATTAATATAAAAACTTTCACCAATAATGTAAACTGACAAAGTACAATGTTGGAACAAAGCTTAACTCTTAAACAGCTTTTTAATGGGAAACTAAACACCACTAGAAAAGCTTTGTCCACACGGCTCATGTCAAATCCAGTTTAATTGAAAAGCACTGCTTTTTAAAGAGTTGCCAATTAGCTTAATGAGGAGGGGCAGAAGAGTAAACAGAGCTCAGCTGAGAGCAGTACTAAAAGTTGGACATGTTTGTGTCTACAGAGAGCATCTGGAGTGTCACTCACAGTCCTTCAGGGAGAGCGGGGCGCAATCCACAGACTGACTCTTGGCTGGAGCTCGGCTCTGAGGGTTGGACACAGAGTTGTTGCTGTGGATGCTGCTGCCAAAGCTGGAGCCAAGCTGCAGGCGCCTCATGTGGCGGATCACAGCCGTCGCATTAAAGGCTTGCTGTGAAGAGTGTATGAAGACAAATGTAACAGTGAAGGCAGATTCCTAGAAAACGTCAAAGCAGTGTTTTGTTTTTCTCATTAGGAAAGGAAAGAGAATACTGGGTATTTTTTCTGAAGATGGATGTATTTGGTGAAATGTGATGACAAAGAAACATAAAGTCCTGCGTGCTCACCCTCCACTTGCTTTTGGCAAAGTTTTTCCGCATCTGTCGACTGACTGATTCATGTATGTTCTTGCAGAGAGCCGTGTCTCCAGCAATCCTGAAAATTAAAGTCGGGTCTCTTAAAAATCACAAAAATAACAACTCAGACATACAAACACAGCATTACACATCTGGTTTTTATTTGGATCTGTAACAACCTAGGAATCGTCTTCATGCTGTTTTCCTATTTGCTTCTATCATTATTTTTATTTTTGGAATACAAGTTTGATTGATCACCGACTGCATCATTCTCTGTCACATTCATCCTATTATCTCAGTGTGAAACCTTGTCAATGAAATCCATTTCTCTTGGTTATGACACCTGTTGCTTGTATCGCAAACCACATATTTGTATCAGATGGATCAGCTGCCCAGGACCCAAAAGGCTCATTACTGACTAAACAGACGTATTCACATTGGCCCTCTCAGCTGGAGACAGCGGCCCACGCCAGCTCGCTCTTGTTAGCCCCGGCTTAGGCCTGGGAAGACATCCTAATTGTTCATTAAAGCTTCAACATTCTTCAAGGATCCTTCATGATGCCAGTCACTAATTGGCAGACATTTATTCAGCAGATCCATCTCTGAGGGCCGGCGGTGCCGAGCAGAGGTGGGTTTGCGGCTTGGAGCCATGGCGACAGATGACAGTGGGAGGACATGCTCTCCATTACAAATGCATAAGCCGGGCAATCTGCGTCATACCGCTGTTTAATCACACTGAGATGTGTGGTTCCCTGCGATTGTCTGGTTGTGGCGCAGTGTGTTGACGATTAATTTCTCACCAGGGGTGTTGAAGCGCTTGGTCACATATGAATCTCTTCTCTGGGTCTTTCTCCATCAAGCGGCTGATAAAGTCTTTGGCTGTGGAGGGAATTGAAAAAGTCAAGAGAACGTCCACCTGAGAACATGTTTTGTTTATCCTGGAGGGAACGTTGAGGGAGGGGATGAAGAAGTGTACGTTGATTTAGTGTCACAAAGCTCTATTAGGCAAATTTGTGATATTAACCCTCTACCGAGAAAGGACCCATGTCATGTCAGTTAGTGTTACTAAGAAGCTGATTTAAAAGACAAGAAGAGCAAAAAACAAACACATAAAAGTCTGTAATTATCTAAGTTTATACAATGTTTTAATAAAAAAGTTCTCATATCTATTGAATTTTGGGCTTTCCAGTAATTTACACTCACACAGAAAGACACATTTTATTGTCTTACATAATTAACTGAACTTCTATAATCAAGAATCTAGCCTTGAAACCAACAAAGGACATTAAAAGGGTTGTATGGCCTTTCAAAAATATACTGTAGCTAAATACATAGAAATCTTATCTGAAATAAAGTGTAAAAACCTTTGCACACATCTTTAAAGCTGCTGTTAGGAGGTGTTATACGGAGATGCTCAAGCAGAGCTTATTAGAAGCACCATGGCAACGAACTGAGAAATGCCATGTCTTTCTTACAGTAATGTTACACAGAAGTACTCACACACACGCACACTATTTAAACAATTTAACTATCAGACTAAATAGGTGAGGTATTTTGATGTGTTTACTTTTAGTTTGTACTTTCTGCTAAAGCTTCATACATCGGCTTCTTTATATAACCCACCTGTGAAAAAAGTGCTACCATTCATTGGAAAACTTACGGGGGCAAATTCACAATCACAATAATTAAAATACGGAAATGTGCATAATGTAACATGCACAAAAACACAAACAGCACTTCATATCTCACCAGAGTCTGAGATGTCATCCCAATACGGTGCATCAAACTCATAGTCTGCCTTGAGAATCTGCTCAAAGAGCTTTGAATCGTTCTCATCGTAGAAAGGAGGGTAACCGCAAAGCCTGCGAAGATAAAGATGCACGATTACACGTCAAAAGTCTGAGTGCCATCATCCAGCTGATGTTACAATCTTTATCCCAAATCTAAAAAAGGTTTTCTGTGGCCTAATCTTATTTGCTTGCAGTTTGTTAGTTTTTTTCATATAGCATGCAACACGAGACAGCTCAGAGGGATTATACGGGCTACACTGGGGGACAGAAACATCTTCATACCATATGTAAAAGAGGACATGTAAATTGCAGTTGTTCAGCATAAATATATGCCGTATACTTAAGCAATATAAATTATTCCACAACAATCACCAGGGAGACGCCTCATTTGTTCACCCATCGCAGACTCTTCCACCTAATTAACTTAAAATTCATCAAAAATAACGAAGAGACAACAAGACCAGGAATTTCACCTTTGCTAATGAGCAACAGCAATTTACTTAATTAGTGTGGCCGCTTCCTGTAACATTTTTCAATGAAAGCCTAATAGGGGAACAACAGCTGTGGGAATCCCTCAGACTACAGTCCTAACTGAGCACTGCTTTAACATCCAATAGGGTTGTTTTAGTTTGCATTGGGACTTTAATTTACTTTTACCTAGATCTACTACTTTTATTTGTGACCAAATCCTGCAAAATGAATGACATTTCCATTGTCCACAGTCTTAAACAATTACCATCACAACACTGATCGCTGTTAATAGGGGAAGGGTTAGCATTCAGCTTTGAGGACCAATGTAGCCACTGCGAATCCAGTTTCAAAAAACTACTGGCACGGCTATAGACTCTTGTTTTTGTTTTTGTGTGGTGCGCTAATCTTGTTATCCATTTTAGGATGTTTATCTGTAACTCTAACTTTTGTTACCTTCTTGGGCAACCTCAGTAATGTTTATTTTCTAAATGAAGTACTCACAGGATATAAGCGATGACCCCAATAGACCAGCAGTCCACTGCTTTACTGTAGGGTTTCTGAGCTAAAACCTCAGGAGCTGGAACAAAGAAATTATTTCATAAATGGGCTGAAAAACATACATCCACATAGTGAAACAGTGCATCAACGGTGTTTGACTATGACACAGCGGGTGGACTAGAATGCCTGTAGCAGATGGCTAATTTTAACCTGTGGCTATGGCAGATTAGACCTGTAGGTCTGTTTAGCCAACTAGAGCATTTAATTATGTCAGAGTAAGCATCCAACAAAGCCAAAGATCAGAGGACATGCTCACCAACATATCCTGGAGTCCCACAGGCGGTGGCCATCACATCGCCTGTTCCCTCCATCTTTGACAGGCCGAAGTCACTGATCATGATCTTTGACTCGTCATCAGGACTGAAGTACAGCAGGTTTTCAGGCTGAAATAAACACAATGTGTCCGTGTTTGTCTGCGTGTCTTTATAATAGTTTGTTTTTTTCTGATTAGATTAATTTCATTCATCCAATACATTGTCAAACAACACAAAGTCAAACAAAATCCCCTGGATTTGTCATACAGCTCATCCAAGAGGTTTGATCAGTTTTACTGAGAAAGAAAATACTTGACATTTAACATCTGTGGGTAAGCAGATTGTGGGTTTTCTTTCGACACAGAGATCCTGTAATGTCACTCATACAGGGATTTCCCCTCTCTGAAAGACTAAAGAGGGATTCTATGAATATTAAATACTGCTGTACCTTCAGGTCTCGGTGCACTATGCCCATGGAGTGAAGATAGTTGACTGCATCCAAAACCTGCCGAATAAGCCGACTGGCATCCATCTCTGTGTAGAAGCCTTTTTCTACGATTCGGTCAAACAGCTCACCACCAGACACCCTGTCAGCCCGCACGGAAGTAACAGACATAAAAAGTTTTTTTTTTTAAATGTACACTTTATGAAAATCAGCCTGTACAAAGAGCTTTGTGAAGGACAGGCATAAGGCAAAAACCATTTAGGTGCCAAAAATAAGGTCAAAAAGTAAGAGCAAAGGATAAGAAACAAAACACATACATACACTCCCATATATTAGGCTATGCATGCACATTTCCTCGCACATGTGCACATATCCCGGGTAGAAACCACTGATTCTGTAATGTTTATTTTATAACTGCCTTCACCGAGTAGGGTTTGTTACTTCAGGTGTTAAACCTTTATTTGCTTGTGTGCTTATTTAAATAAAGTTTAAGTTTACTTTTGTTGTTGATATTTGCACAGTTGAACATTAGAATGTGAAAATATATTAAATAAAATTTGTGATTGTGATTTGTGATTACTTATCATTATTGTCACTTGCATCGTTTTATATTCACAAGGCAAACTAAAATCTTGTATGTTGTTGTTTTATCTGTCAGACGGTTTGATCATCTGCAGGTTGTATTTTAAAGTGTTATTCTTCAAATGATGTAGCTCTGCTAACATTTATTTTTCAGTATTTATTCCACAACGGGATTTTGTGACTTGTCCCTTTGTCTATTAAGTATCTGAGATTGATGTACCAGGCTTTTTCTCAACTACTTTAAATCACAAATGCAAAAGCTAAAGACACAACAAGTGACTCATGTTAAGTTCAGCCTCTCTTATGAGTATGTGCATGCTTTCACAGATGGTTGGCAGTTCAAAGATCGTTGGCTATACAGATTGCTATTTTTATAAGGTAGACTTCAAAGCAACATTACACACCTTTCAGAGGGCAGATAATCGCTGCCTAAATTGCTGCTGCATTTGTCACGAACAGGGTGAAATTATGTGGCAAGGGGAAAGGTCTCTGAAATGAAGATGACATATGCCACATATGTGGCATATGTCATAATAATGGCAGTGGCTGAGGTGCAGCTGCAACACGTACACTTCACACTTACGGACTCATATACACTTTATGTAGCCATCTTGTTCAGTTTGTCTTCAGGAAGTATTGTGATGCTTTTATTTTTACAAACTTAAAAATGAAATCTATAACATGATAATAACATAACATTATCCCATTTTCAATATATGTATGGGGCAAAAGTATGTGCACTTGTGCACTTCAACTAGCATGAATCTTCCTTTACCAGAAGTTAATTTATCAAGTTTTGCACTAATATAATTTTTAGTATTTTACTACAACTTGTCTTATACACTCCTTGACCATTTTTGTTACTTCTGATGATGCTTACAATGCACATTTAGATAGTACAAATGTTTGCACTGATGTTGACTTGCACCATAAAATGTGGTGAGGAATAGATCAGGAAAGTGTATAAATCGATTTCTACAGTGTTGAGTATAGAATCACTGGAGTAAACGGACTATAACGACCATGGTCAGAGGGGTGACCAATTGTCACTTTGACAAAACTTAAGATGTTCTCTGCAGAGATTGGAAAACTTGTCAAAAAGATTAATATCGCTGCAGCACAATTAGGTCTTTATGGTAGAGGGGCTAGTGGTTAGAGGTAAAACTACAGAATATGAGAACTGGCTTAGAGCCTTCGAGGCAGCATTTAAAGAGTTTGAGAGCACGTGGACAAGTATTTGTGTTCAAATGATTCAGAATGTAATTTTTCGGACAGCACTCCAATCACTAAATCTGCAAAACACTAGGCATTGCTCATCACCTGGTATCATCATCACCATCCCCACGGTGAAGCATAGTGATGGCAGCATTGTGAAATCAAGCTGCATCTCAACAGAGAGCATCTATGGAGAGACCTAGAGATGGCAGTTCAGACACTTCCCATCAAATCTGATGTAGCTTGAGGGAGTCTGTCAGGGAGAAATCCAGGTGACCGAATCCACGTGTGAGAAGCTTGTGGAAACTTACCCAAGAAGATTCAGAGCTTAATAGTTGTGAATATTTTCTAAAGCCACTGTAAATAATACTTGACAATATTTATGCTAAGATAAGCTAAGCTAAGCACATCTTAGCTCCAGCTTATTGTCCAGAAGTGAGACTAACAGTAACCTGTCAAATTATTCTTTAATAGTTTCCTTTGAACAGTTTTATAGATTAGAAACTTGTTGGTTATATTTTATTATTGAATTGTCTAATCTGTTGCTTTAGGTGTCCCATCCCCACATTTAATACTGCTGTTAAACAATGACAATACATATAGTGCTAAACAATTCTCTATAAAGCACCGCGGCATTTAATTAGACATGCATGTGAAAAATGCCTCAAGGACATTAAGGATTTAAGCAAAGCACAACACATGATTGAAATATCAGGCAAACAGGGAGACAAAAAGATGACCTAAACAAACAATGCAGTGTGTTGATGTACTTACAGCTGCATTATGAGGTACAGGTGGTTTGAACTCTCATAAATGTCCTCCAGAGCCACAATATTCTCATGCTTTATCCTGAAAGAGAGGGAGAACAGAAGATTTACTTTGATTGCTGTCAGCATCTGTTCATTTCAGCACAGGCCACTAACGAGGTGCAATTAGCCTTTTCTTTTGTTAAAATGATGCCCTGCCAATGGAAAACAGTTCCTTTTTTTGCTCTCTGTCACAGAACACTGCCTGTATTTATACTGTGTGTGTGTGTGTGAGAGAGAGTGAGAGCACATGCTTATTTCTACCCTTGTCAAAAAAGAACCTGGCAAAGCATATCCTCCACAAAGGGAGATTTTTTTTTGTATGTGATGAAAAGCAGGGGGAATTCTTACAGGATGCTAATCAGTGAGTCATGAAGTGGTAACCCCTGTCAGCAGGAGCACCTAAAGAAAATAATACTGGATGGATGCTGCGAGTCTGTGTCCAGGCAACCAACCGACCAACAAGGTTTTAGTTGCAAAAAAAGCCTCTGCAAGGAGATATGCAGATGACAGATCGTGTTCAGAAGGGCAGGTGGCTGAAAAGGAAAAGGTGGGGGTGTAAGAGGAGGAGGCAGAGAGATTCTCAAAGGACTAAACAACCTTTATAAGTTCCTTTATAAGTTCAGAACAAGAAATAAGGTTGCACTTTGAAGGCTGTTAGACTAAGAGACATGAGAGTGAGAAAAAGGAGAAGTTAAAGAACAACAACTGCAACCAAGCAACTACACCCAACAACTAGTGTGCTTGTTTCAAGGGTGACTGATAACTGAGACGCTTGGGGGAATTACCCATTAAGCCCTGGAGGGGGATGGAGTGTCACCTGGTGTCAGTGTTATCCTATCAAACCCTGTGTAGTTGGGTAAGTGTGTCAAACCAAAATGGTGGATAGATGAGATTGGACAGGGAAGTCAATTAAGCCTGACAATGGCTGTAAATAAACTGAGCGGCACCAGGATCTCAACTCCGCCTGGAGAGACAAACAAACACACACACACTCACTCACATACTCCCTAAGGATGATGCAACGTGGTGATCCCCCCCAAAATCAGTCAGGCAGCACCTACTTTCTCAGAACGGCAATTTCATTTTCAATGCTCGTCTCCTTTCCCTTCAGAGCCTTTTTCGGGATGCACTTGATTGCGACCATCTTTCCCGTGGCCCTCTCCTGAGCCATCACCACTTCAGAAAATGCACCGCTGCAAGAGAAAAAAAGAGACATGTTAGAATAACAACAACATGTTATTCTTGCTGTACATGCGCTCAGGCAATATAAAAAAAAACTATCATCAGTGTGTAGATAGAGGGCACTCAGAGGCAGACAAGGCAGAGTAAACAAACAGCATATTGTGAATAATTACTGAGAACTGGTAAATTCCCTGGCTATGGCCAGCAGCCTTCTGTGTTGGCTTACACTTCTTCTCATGTGCAGCCAAAAGCACAGCAAACACTTTTAAAACCTCTGAAAGAAAAAAAAACAAAAAAACCCCACCCATTTAGGATGACAGATAGCGTGTCTTCCTAAGCCATCTGTCTTACATACATGAGAGCCTTTAAAAACAAATACGGAATTAAGGGAATATTTGCTCAAGCAATCTGTATCTGTTGCTATGATACCACCTTCAGTCCACCATTAATAAATCTTGTAGGGCAGGCTGCACGGTTGCTTCCCCCCCCCCCTCTATTTTTGTGTTCATTACACACCTTTATAGGCAGCTTTTTACTCACTGGTGCCCTCAGGATTATCTAATGAGAAAATCTTGAAATGATGATCTGAAATTCTCTGGGTCATGTTCACCAGACTAAAGAAAATGACAGGATCTAAAAGACTAAAATAATCCTTGGTCAACTGATCGAACAGTGGCTCTAGCTTGCCAAAACGGCCAATAGAAGAAAATGATGGCAATCATTTCTGTGTGTTTTGAGCCATACAAAACTACCCCAGGTCATAAATTCTTGTCTCACAAAATCACACAGAGTAGCTACATACTGTAAATTGTTCCTTTTCTCCTCTGCTTTATGATCTCAAACTGAACTGCTGACATAAAAGGTTTTATGGCGACATTATTGAGAATTTCAGACTAGAGCTGACACGGGCAAAACAATGCATTTACAGGAACTGGGATTTTTCGATGACACATGATAAGTTACACCTTAAATACACAACCCTTTTTTAAGAACTTTACATATTGGACGCACTGTGGAGTGAGGAAAAGGTCAATTTGTTTGACAACAACAGCAAAGATGTTCTTTGTTGGAGGGTTTGCTTGCAGTTATTGCTAAATGATGACTTTGGTATTTTGGAGAAATATTATCCTGTAACACAATGATGAGTGATGAACTTTCCCTTCATTACACTCAGAACATACACACAGCTTTGTGCATTTGTTTTTCATATTCTATGATTCACAGTTTAGGGGGTTTGTTGGAACGAAAACAGTTATACAAACGGGATGCAGAAAAACACACCTGAACTGATTTACCTGCCTTATAAACACCAAGATGGCAAACATCATAATTACATTTTTAGACCATTATGTTCTGAAAATATAATCAGATACTCCCAGCAGTCCCACCGTGGCCATTAAATCCACATTAATCCCTCACTTCATCATTACACGAGCGGTGGGGTGGGGGGGAACAGTTATGTCGTGCCACACAAATACACTGCACAAACACTCTATCTGGTCACAAAAGCCAGCCCCAGGTGTGCTGAGATACACTCTCACTTCAAACAAAACAAACTGAACAGGGCTAGAAACATATGTCTGTCTGACTTTGACCTCATTCTGACACATAAATTCTAGATGGTGCACTTCCACTCAGGCCTCTAATAACACTATCTTCCCACTGCAGTTGTTGCTGTGAGGAAAACGAGCATCTACATTTCTACAGCTGCGAGGACATTTAGGAGCAGTGCAACATTCCTCCAACAGCACATCAAACCTGTCAAGCACTGCTCTTGCATGCTTTTTTCCGAGCACGCTTTTTGCAGCAGGAGACACACGGTGATGAAAACCACAGGAAACCTGTAAACTAACAAAGGGGTTGGTTACAGAGTATAACACCATTTATCCCCCTGCTCACCACACTGACGCCCAAAAACATCACTTCCTGTCAATGACAGCATGACAGAATCCAGGCCTGTGAATTCTCTTGCTCCACCAATGCATGAAGCATGACAAACTGTGCTGCAAGCACTTATAGCATTACAAGTTTGTAATTCATAGAAACAAAAAAAAGGTGCAATATTTGCTAGAGACATGTATGAAGTGACTCTACCATCATCATGCTGTATGTATCCACATACAGCACATACACACATCCTCAAAATTATTAACTACAGCTAAAATGATGAGTGGATGGTTGGAAACGTATTTGGCACTTTGATTCATTATTCCATTGATTTCTCTTAGAAAACATCCTAACACTTGTTGGTTCCTGCTTTTCAAACATGAGGAATTGTCTTGTCATGTTTTTTGTATTAAATGAATTATTGTTAATTTATTTAGCCTAATTCACTTAATATATGCTATAGCTAATGCTTAGTTAGTATTGTTGCACCGCTAAACTTAAGTAATGACCAGCATAACAGAATTCATGCCTAGCATTAAGCCGGATGTGATCTAGAGCAGCATTATGTAATGATAGAAGTCGACATCTATACTGGACGGCTTTTTAAGAGCACCTCAAATCTATTACGCAAGACAAACATTAACGGCAGTAAAATGCTTCTTTCCCAGTGTCACAGACTGTGCCATCTTGTCAGCGCAGTGACTCAATTGGTTGAATAATAATAATAGCTGAATTTTAAGTTCTTCCCAGACGCACAGAGCTCGCTGTTCACAGATCCTAGATGCCAGTAGGAGTTGTGTGTGTGACAGTCTGCAGTCATCACCACACTATGTGCAGGATAGCCAAGCCAAACCAGCTGACTAATGTGAAATGTGAATGTGGGCTGCTCTCTGTGTGAAACTGGCAGCTAATGCTGCAGATGTCAAGTAATCAACCAGGAAAGTTTTTCAGGCTGCAACATCAGCATCATTGGCGACTATGGATAGGCACAGTTGATGGAGGAAGTTTTTTGATGGAGGTTCAGCTGAGACTGACTTACTGACATTCACAGGCAATGCATGTATTGTAGTTGTGGTGCGGAGTATTCACGCTGAATCACCTTGCATAAGATGGGTCACTGCAGCCTGTTATGCAACATATAGGATGGAAGTCAGAATTTGACAATCCAGGTAGAGCTACTCCGGGTGTAACCTAAACAATGTCAACCAACAACTGTACACTAAGAGCTTTAATCTGAAACATATACATGACACCACCAGTGCTTTGAACGGATGCAAGGAGAACAATAAGCAAACTCCACTACAATCTACAACAAACAGCTTCTGGATAACTGGGATTATCACTTTTACAGTGTATGCAAGTGCAGCAAATACAATCACATATTCACTAAGATTCCTCAAATTTGGTGATAAACGTGCTAGCAGCAGTTTCACAAATCATTTAATTTTAACAGCCTTCACGCCACCATCTGCTCGGTCGCCACTCTGTCGACTCAAAGCTTTGCAAACTTTAGCATCAGCTGAACAAACTATGTGATATACACGCTGAAATCTGGACTCTCTCCAGATTCTCTTAATGTTGTTTTAGCTATATAAATACATCAACAGTGATTTTGATATTTATTTACAAGGAAGGCTGCTTTTTTCCTCTTCTGAGCGTAAACAGAGAAATTTCTAGAGTACAGACAAAACAAGCTGACTAAACTAAAAGTTGTGTCTGTATGTCTTAATGGATTCTTGCAGACAATGTAAAGGAAAAATGCATTATCTAGAAAATATATGCAGCATAAGTAAAGTCAAAATTCAGTATAACATCTGACGTAGTAAAAAAAGAGACTGCAGAAGTACTACAAAAAGGTCAAAGTCAAGTCATGGACTAGAGTCTACAAAAGGTTATGTTTTGTTGTTTTGCGTTAACTCTGGTCACTGCACAAAGTTAAGTAATTATTTTCTGTCTTTGTTGTAAATAGCATTGATGTGATGCTGTAGATAGAAATAAATATCAATAACACAACTAGAACAAAAACAGCAGCTCTCACCATCCCAGTGACACTCACTGGACCTGAGGCTACATTTCAGGAAACTGTTCAAAACACTGTTGATCAGACAAGGTTACTTTTTACAAATAAAAGGGTTAAAAAACAACACTGCAGAGAAATATTTGAGAGAAACCTGCTGTAAATTCACAGATCAGCCCATCAGAGAGAAGCAAAATTCTTTTAATAAGGGTGATTACGTCTTCCTGTGCCCCGATACCGGGCAGTCTGCTACTCTTCAACACTGAGTGCAGTGGATTTTACACAGTGGTGACAGGGTCATGAATGCAAATGGTAACTCAGTGAATTACTATGCACACAGCATACTACGCATAATCTTTTTGAATTATTGGACTCCATCGTTACAATGAATGACAAAGAATCTCCTCCCACATTGGTGGTGGTGGAGGTGGAAAGTGCCAGGAAGTGTCTTCTTCAGAGGGAACAACCAAGGACTTCCATCATCCTAGTTGCCTAGCTGCCTTTTTCACTGCATTCAGGCTGCTTTCAAGGACTAAGCTCGTCTCTGCTCAGAGTATAATCAATGCACAGAGGCAACTGCAGGGTTCATTCAATATTGGTCACAGGTCTCAGATTTGTTCATTAATATCAGACTCAGAAAAAATTATCTGTGTTGGTAAAAAGAACCAAGATTGTATATTGAGCAGTAGGAGATGACAGAGGGAAACAATGGCAAATATGATTAAAAACATTTTACCTTAATATAACTTGGAAACATTTTGTGTTGCATTTGAGCCACCCCATTTAAATAAATAAAATGAGCCAAGGTATTCTTCTGAATGATTTACTGTGTCCTGCTCAGCATAACTGATAAATGAGTTTAAAAACATTAAGACATATAAACTCATAACCATTTTAAGCCTTAATTATAGCCTTTCCTTCCATAATTCTGGTTATCCATCCATCCATCTAATATCTTAACTGCTTCTCCTTTTCAGGGTCGTGGGGGGCTGGAGCCCATCCCAGTTGTCATTGGGCGAGAAGCGGGGGACACCCTGGACAGGTCACCAGTTTATCTCAGGGCAAACATAGAGACATACACAGACAGACCAACCATTGTCACTGAAGTTTCTGTCAATTATGGGAAGCACTTCAACATGTTTCAGTTCACTGTTTTGGTTTCAGAATTTCCCAGGCCTCCACCTGCTCAGCAGCAAACAGCACAAAGACAACCACCGGTTCCTTCAGGGGGCTGGTGGAGATGGAAAACTGAACTAAAACCCGACGCTAAATCAACACCAATATATTTTGGAACGACAGTGTGTGTAAACAAGCAACAGATTGCTAAGAAGTTTGCCATATCAACTTAAAAGCTCTTTGCACGTCTGTGTTGTGTTCACAACTTTAGATTATTTTGGGCACCGGAATGGGAACCAAGAAAGAAAAGATTGGTTTACTGCACTCTTATTCATCACTCAGGCTCTACATTTGCCCACTGGGACCTCTGATGGTTTTTGTGGTCAAATTGAAATTGCTTCCACAGAGTATCAACAGCTTAAGCGTTTGAAATTAGCTGCAAGGCAAGTGGCATCGAGGTAGGATGACTGGCTTCAGTGGCAAAGATCTCATTAGCTTACAGCATTAAAAGAAACAAAAACGCTCAGGAAGCCAAAGTATTACGGACACCACCACACCGTTGTGTAGTGTAATCTACAGTATAACACTGACTCATAAATTCAGTGTCAAATCTTAATCTGCCAAGGATCTGACTACTGTCAGTCAAATAAGTGGTCAATAAAGTACTGCGTTATGATAAATTAAGTTGAAAGTAGATTTAGTCTCAATTGTTGCAAGCTACAAATAGAAAGTAGCATAAAATAAAAAAATACTTTGCAAAGTACCTCACAATTGCACTAAGTTCAATGTACTTAGTGACTTTCCACTGATGCTGTGTGGAGAGCAGTGAATGAGTTTTCTTTGGCATGAGGATGCTGCAGAGGGATGAACTAGGAGGGAACCTACGTTTGAAATGTGGAGCAGCAGGAGAAAGAAAGGAAGGAGGATAATCTAGGTCTCTTCCTTACTAACAGCCCTTCTTTGTCCATGTTTAATCCCTAAGCAAAGCTGCAGACCTACTGGCCTGCTGTGAACGTCACTGTGCCGCGCAAAGACACTGCCGATTAAGACACACAGGAAGTGGTAAATGGAACTTACTTAAAGTCAATCACGAGGAGAACAAGCTGCACTGGATATGTAACCCACGGCCTGAACAGTGACAAACTGACTCTGGAGATGTGTGCTGGGTTGTGGGCGAGGGATGTGTGTTCCTCCAACCTGGGCACTGTGTGGACAGTAAATCACGATGATTCACTGGTGTTATTCAGAGGCTCTTCACACATAAATGAAAGCCTTGGGGAAATCAGAACTGCCTCCAGGTAGGAACGACTGGCTGTTTAGTACAACGGCTGAAGTGTTGAGTGCGCTTCATGAATCACCAATCTGTAGAAGAATTTTATGATGCTGCTGCTGCTGCTGCTGCTCAGGAAAAACACGTCTGTGGTCACGATGAGCAGTTTAGCGTTTCAAAAAATGAGAAGAAGGCAAAGATAGCCGAGACCGTGCAGATTATTCCAACTTCTCCACAAGATGAGGTTACTTTATCTCACAAACAGCAAACCCCAGTGTGTATTTTATTGCTTATGAATGACTTCCTTCCCAGTTTAGCTACAACTGTGACCAGAAGCTTTTTTTTTTTTGCTTCTCAGCATTGGTTTTTCAGGCCAAATTAGAAAAACAAATATACTTCCCCAGGGAGACACAGGCCTTCCCTAACATTTAAAACCACAACCACAATTAAGTTACTCTTCTTCATAGGGAGAGAGACATGTCTTTAGGAGACAAATGAAGAGCAGAAAATGAGAAATAAGGCCTATAAAATCTGTGACAGCACCTAATAACCACCAAGACTAAGTGCCTGAAACTTTTCAGTCATAAAAGCACCTCCTCCAGTTTCGTTTTTCAGTTTGAGTTCCTCAGGGACTCTCTCTCTCTCTCTCTCTCTCTCTCTCTCTCTCTCTCTGTGTCTGTCTTTCTACATATTCAAAGGAAAAAAACATGTCAAACGACCCCAACAGTGGCCCAAAATAAACTCTGGAATTTGCCTGCTCTGGGGTGCAAAGGCTGGAGAATAACTTCAACTGAAGTGGTCCGTAAACTATAGGAACATACCAAATGAAACAGAGCTGCAGCACAGTAAACTACTGAAGAGCCTTCAGTGTATAAACTGCATAAAGTATCTGTGACAGTGAGATGAATCCTAAAACCCAGACATAACGTTTCTCAGCTAAAATATGCTCCTCTGTTTGAATAAGAAGGCAAGAGACTGAGCACAATCACACACAAAGTCACCACAGACGGAGCTGATTTCATCATTTGTGTATGCAAATAGGCCCGTCTGTCTGCTGTCACAGTCATGTTGTACAAAACGGCCCCAAACAAATGGCTGCTCTGTGCTCATGCTTCATCCCTGATCTGACCTGATCTGATCTCATCTGATCTGTGGGGAGAATAACATCAGGCTGCCGTAGTTTCTGAGTGATCTGTGACATAACGCGTGTCTGACACATTATTTTGTCTCATGAAGCCCATTTATTACCCCATGTCTGAGCCATTCAAACTGACGATGGTGCTCATTGGATTGTTTAAAATGCTGTTTTTAGCAGGCAGTAAGTTCAAGGGGCCCTGTCTCTGTCTGCCACCGTCGAGAATTGCTCAGTAAATTCAACAAATATTCAACAGCTGTCAAGTCTGATTTTCATTTCCGTTCAACAGCACAATGTGTAATTGTTGTGTGAAGCCAATTTGCACAACTGGATACAAAGTTTTTTGTCGCCTGCAAGGTTGCGGTATTTCGTTACTCACGTCCCAAGGACTTCCTTGAAGTCAAATATCTTCTTGATATCATCGACATGCTTTTTCCAAGATCCATCGCTGGACTCGCCGTTTTCTTTCGCCATTTCTCACTGGGCCGGGGGGGAGGAAAAGACGCTGCTGGAGGATCACCACAGCCGTCTCAGGCAGCCAAAAAAAAAAAAAAACACAAGAAAAGAGAAAGTAGTGCACTTCTGTGTTTCGCCACAGGCTTCCTGGCTATTTGTCAGACTAGGCTACGTCCTCAGCCCATGCATGCGGCCAGGCAAGCGCAAGGAGGGGAGCTGTGTCCTACCCCGAGAGGTTATTTGACTAATCTGTTTGACGTAGCGGATCCCGACCCCGAGCTTCAACGCTGTACGGATCACTGTGGCGGGGAGACACAGGCTCTCCCCCTCCTCCTTACTGGGCAGGATTCAGTCAGTGTCAAGCGGCGATGTTGTGAGCTGAGGTCGGGCTGCTTGCAGGAGGATGACACTTGGCAGGCGCATCCGAGCTGCTGTGCCATCGAGTCACACCGACCGCCCTGTGGTTGTTATAGCAATAGGAGGAGTGGGAGGTTGCTGCTCCCGCCTTTCTATCTGACAGCGCGCACAGTGAACGATTTAAGTGTTCGCATTGCACCAAATCACCGTCCCGGTCGAAACTCTGATGGGTGTCGGAGTCAGGCTCTGCTGAACGCGCATCTTCAGTTTTGTCGCCCTTGTCGCCCAAACAGATGCTTTCATTTTAATGTGTTGAAATGTAAAGGCAGGGGCGTAGCTGGGAGTTAAAGGGGCCCATGTGCAGCTGGCCACCCTCCCCTTCTATGTTTTGGCTGCTTGCAATCCAGACTACATTAGTCACTGCACAATGTGTAGACACATACAATAACATCATTGTAGTAGCTATGAATAAAGCTTATTTGCCACCTTATCTACCATTTTTAACTCCACATGGTCATAAACAATAAGAAACAATAATGATTTGTGAGAATAATGGGCCTGGTTGTATTTGCTACAAAATTCAACTTGTAAATAACATATGAAACCAATTAAAATGTACATAATAACATTGTGTCTCTTTATAGTGATAGTGTTATAGTTCTCCCTGAAGAAAGTACCCTAGCACTCTGGCAAGGGCTGGTACCTGGGGTGGCCTATCAGATTTTGGAGGGGGCCCCGTTTCACCTCGCCCCTTGGTGAAGGACAGGGTAAAACCGGGGTCTGCTAAGTGGCATATTGTTTGAATATGAGTGTTATTCTGTATGCAGTTAGACAGTATATTAAACCATGTATAAAACACCAAAAAACTGTGCAAACAACATGAATCGTGATCCTTTTTTTTTAACACACAAGACACGGTAACAGCACAGAGAACGGAGCATTTACAGGTGGGCCACCACAGTCATGGGCCCGAGTGCTCAATGTGAAGAATTCAAACATCAGAGAGACAAAGAAAGAGAGAGAGAGAGAGAGAGAGACAAAGAACAAAAGAGAGTATGATAGATAACGTTATGTTTGGTGATCAGCCATGCTGTGCAGCCTGCGGTTCTGTGGTCAACATCTCCCTCACGTCTGTCTCCCACCACAACTACTAATTGTCTCACCAGCTGCCTATACTGTTTGTGTGCTGGTATCTGTATATACACTTTACACGACTAACAAAGTTTACAAAATGTAAAGGTGCATCGGACAAGCTCAGAGAAAAGAACTTATAGTTACATGTTTCAAATATTAAGCTTGCAGACAACAGAGGAGATTCAGAAGCACAGTTCCACTGTTTCTTTGTACTTTTTATGTGCAATGACAATAAAGCCTATTCTATTCTACTGTAATGAGTCCAGTACAAACACCAACAGGTTATTGAATGTATAGATTTGACAACTGGGGCGGCTGTGGATCAGGAATTAAATGTTTGAAAGTCCACTTTTTTGTGATCATTCCAAACCCACATCACTTTATTAAAGAAGGAGCCCATGAGCCTCACCCTCTAAAATATAACAAGAATGCAAAGTAAACAGCAGTAAATAACAGCTGCCTACCTAAATCTACACACTTAATTAGAACATCACAGTGCTTGAATTGCAAGGGTTCAAAAGAATTTTGAGATTTGGCTTAGTTGTTTGTTAGTTGATGTGTAAAACAGCTCACACATGGATTTGGTTGAGAGTCGACACTAAGAGAGTTGCATGCAGCTCAAAAAAAGAAAAGATATCATCAAAGTTACAGTGTGCCAAGGTAAATAAAAGTATAAAATGACTTGTAGATAACAGCAAATTCATTTGCATGATGAAGAAAAAGCCCTTTTATAACTGCACAGCGAGTCAGGAATGCTCTCCGGGAAGTAGGCGTATATGTTTACTTGTGAACTATGAAGAGATGATTTCCTAACCATACTCTCAGGGGATTTACCACGAGATGCAAATTCCCGGTGAACCTCAAATACAAAAAAGCTCAGTCACACAAAAAATCCAAAGAAGCCAGCAAAGTTATGGAACCTGATCCATGGCCCTATAAAAGACAAATCAGCCTTGAGATGGAAAGAGAAAGGTAGAAGATATAAAGATAAAAAGGCAACAGTTCATCATAACACCTCATCTGTCCAACATGGTGGTGTTTTTTAAAAGCATGTATGGTTCCCAGAAGAGCTGGCACACTGGCTGTGTGTTAAAAGGGGCTACATCACCCACACAGTTTTTTCTATATTGATATAAACCTGCTCAAATTAAAGCTGAGACTTGGCACTTTAATGTAGTATGTGTCATTTTTATTGACTGTGCTGAAGCACAGAAAATGAAGAACACGGAATGTGTCACTGTCCAAATGCTTTACTGTTTGCAGATCCAGTAAACGATCCTTCTTGAGACTGTGGCTAATTGATGGTTGTTGTAGACTGTAATATGAAAAGGTGTTTATAATACAGTTTCTCTTCTCCAACTTCAGCAATAAAATCATTGGAGGATTTTTAAGAGTCAGGCCAGACTTCTCCCTAACATTCTCAATGGGCTTAATATGTTATTTAGTGCTAACTGATGCAGTGAGCAGCCGTGTGAAGACACATCTGAAGACACGTATCAGAAAGGTCAAATTGTTGGCCCGCATCAAGCAAAGTAAACAACCACCCAAGGAGATTGTTGCAACAACTAAAGTTAGGTTGGCCACCACCGGGTGCACTTTATTCACTGCAGAAGGCTTCTTGCCCATTTACTAAGTAAAATCTAGATGGTGACTTTTTTTGTTTGGCCAGGCAATGTACATGATTGTTGTAAAATGTGACATGGACCATGTCTCCGAGGGTTTTGGTGTCACACCACTCATTCTGGTCTGATACTCAGACTGAGTTGGCATCTTTTTGTACCCTAATTTAGACAGATGTTGGCTCCTACAGTATTTAACAGCAGATTTTGTATATTTTATAGCTTCATTATCTAGTTTACTCATTGGTTAGTTGATTAACATTTCATATACAAATCTACAAGTATTTTGATGATAACAGAACTCAGAGTCTTTTCTCTTTTATATCTTTTGGGGTATAGACAGTTAGTCAGACAGAACGTAAATCTTGGGCTGTGGGAATTTAAAACTGATAATTTGGACCTACTGCCTCACTTATTCAAGTACCAGAGGAGCCATTTATCAAAGACCTTTGAAGTCGAACAAAATTTGTAGATGTGTTAACTTCACCCACACATTTTATTTTTTGTTTGGATTTTAGCTCGGGTAAAGTTTGAAACCCAGTCTTAGTCTGACCATGGTGCTGATTGTCTCGCCAACCAGGAAACAGAAATTTAGTGAAGTGCAGCTTCATATCAGTTGATGAAACCCAGAAATGTGGAGTCACGCTAAAAATATTCTACTAAAGAAAAAGTCCTGCTGAAAAACTTTACGCTCAGCTCCTATAAACGGATCCTTAGAACCTTCGTGAAAGGAAGATTTACGGCATTAGATTTATTAAAAACTGGCAAGTAATGACTAAGGTTGCCCGAACGTCTGTACATTGTACAATTAGGAATGCTAATTTTTTTATGACTACTTCCTTTCACTTAAACCTCAGAGACACTTAATTGCTGTATTTAAGTTGCCAAGTTGTGGCCAAATGCTCTTAAAGATTGCGTACAATAACCGGTATGAATTTAACAGTAGCTCAGAATGATGTCAACTTTAAGTGCAAGATGGAAAAGACGAGTTAACTAAACGTATGTGTAACGTAGCTAAACATATACAGTAAATGATGCATAACAGCAATGTGCCCATTTCCAATCTGTATGTCACATGTCCCCCCCGTCTCTCTCCCCCTCCTTCCCCCAAATATGTAAACTGTATATAAACATACTTTTAAATAAGGCCATGCATTAAAAGTTTTACTCAATACAAAATTATTGGCATAAATGATAAAATAAGAACCAAAAGAACAAGTAATCATGCAAAAAACAGCATTTATGTATAATGTGTATTGTTGGATTATAGTTATGAGTGACGGCTGAGAGTACACACTAAACTTCAAGCACAATTAGGAGAATGGCGCTATATTTTCCATGCTGATCACCACTGCACTTTATTTTGTAGGAATATTTATATTAATATTATGCTTCTTAGTTCGGCTAATAACTGAACAATAGGCCCTAGAAGAAAATGTATTTTTTCCCTGGAGTAATGAAACCTGGTACACACCTGTGTCATGATGAACTGCTTCACATACTGTACCTGTCACAGGTGCATTTTAACGGTAGTTTTAAACCACCAGTTCAGTGACGTTAAGCCACATTTAGTCTCTTTATTATAAACCAAAGTATTTTCACTATAGGCGTCTACTTCTACTATAGGCAACCACACATTCAAGTACATTTCTGGCTCATACACAAGCATTAGATCAGGTGAAAAGAATCACAAAGCACAAACAGGAAAATAAATTTATTTGAAAATATTTCTATTGAATATTTGGATTTAGTTTATTTAAATTAGCCCTTTGATTACTTTATTTTCAATTCTAGTCTTACCTCAAAACTGATTAAATAATGCTGAACATGTTTTTCTTAACACAAATTTCTACATAAAATGACCAAATGTACCTAAATTTATAGTGGGATAAACTCTTTGTTCATTAAGAAATATACTGCTAAATCCAGCTTTAGTGTTTTTAACAAATATTTCAAGTAATAATGCTCAGAGATTACTAACAAGTTACACTTGTTTTATCTGTTCAGTACAAAAATTAACAACTTGAGCAGATTAAATGCATAAGACAACTAAACAGTCATAAAACTGCCGTGTTTTATATTTGATTTTTGACACCTGAAGACACACAGGGCACAGGGCACAGGGCACAGGGCACGCACACACACACACACACACACAAGTCAAACACCTGTGCTTTTTATAGACCACAATCATAATGTAAACAGGATCTCTAAGGCCTCAATTCAGATCTGAACCACATGGGAGGCTGTCGTTTCTTTACAATGACAGTGCCTTTCACACCAAACTCAGAAAAATAGTTTGAATGAGTGAAAGGGCAAAACATTAGAAACAAGCAGAAAGGAATTCAGGCCTTGCCTTCAAATCAGATAAACACAATAATTAAAAGCTGTAGTTGACTTTGAGTGTACAAACAATATTCTCTCTCTCTATCACCTCCCCCGATTTGTTCATTATTAAACTGAACGAGTTTCAAAACAGCGTCTGAAGGTCATGTTTGTGTCTTCGCTGATGGTTGTCCCACCATCAGCTCTGTGCTGATGGTGGGATGATGCTGGCAGATTCAGTATGTAGTGCAGTACTGACACTTGTGTACTCCTTACTATCCGTGTTGAGACTTAAGAGAAGGTAGCAGTGAGGATGGCCTCTTGTTGCTGGTGATGGAGGGTCCCGATACCGACAGCAGGAGCAGGTAGAGCAGGTCGGCTGACTAACCGGAGCTGAGGAGGACAGAGTTTCGTGTGGTGAAGTCATTAACAGATCATCAGGCTTTACACCATGGATTGTGCGGTTTCAAACACTGCTCACCTTGCAGGCCAGCTGCTTCTCAAACCTAGGAGCTACAAAAGACCAGGGACCCATGTTCCGAGGCTCCTCCTGACTCCAAATAAACTCTGTTGGGGGAAAACTGATTACAACTGACAGTAAAAGAAGACATGATTCAGTTTGTGCCAAACATGAGCGTTTAGGGACTAAAGTTTTTCATCTGGCCCTTGAGCAGTGAAGTTCCAGATCAAACTGGAACGGGAACTTCTTAGTGTTTGGTAAGAACGGAAAGCTGAAGTGGAACCTGAACTTTGAGATTCCTAACAGTGCAGATGATTAAAACTCAGACTTGTAACAAAATGTTGTCCAAGAGCATTTTAGTCTGTTCACAACCTTCTCTTCATCTCTTACGTGAGTTGCTGGTTTATGTGCTAGCAAATGGGGCTTTGGGATTTCAAACATGTGGTCCAACAAATTCTGGCAATGTTACATTATTTTAACATTTTAGGAAAAAGTTGTTTCATTGCTGTCTTTTAATACAAATAGCACATTTATCTTTGATAAATCACCACTCACCCTACTGGTTGAAGTAGATGGTCGCCCACCCTGAGCCTGGTTCGCTGGAGGTTTCTTCCCTTAAAGAGAGTTTTTCCTCTCGTCTGCTGCGTAGAGCTTGTTGTTGGCTTTTCTCTACATATCTATATAATCTTGACTTTATTATGTAAAGTGCCTTGGAGATGACTTTGCTACGAATTGGCACTATATAAATAAAGTGAATTCAATTGAATTCATTTTCTTTTAGAAAAATTATTATATTTGTAAATAAAAATATCAAAATTATTTTCCTTATGCCCCAAAAACCTCCTTCAAGTGAAAACGTTTTTCACCAAGTATACTAAGTATGTAGATACTAATGGCTTGCATTTATTAATTCTTTGATGGTCTTGCATAACCTAATGAAGTCTACTGTGGGAGGATAAAATAGCAGAGACACTTCCTACTCTAGCTCTGCAGTGAATAGCAGCCTGGTGAAGCTCAAACTTGAAGCATCAGCTACTCTGGTTACTATTATATGTCTCACTTTTGCAGCTGTAATTGTTCTTTACTCCAACTCAGCTGCTAATAATATCAAAAGACTCAGGTCCCGCTGAATTTCTGAACAACTATATTAAAAAAGAATAACTTTCTAATGAGTAAACGACAAAGGTAAAAATTAAGTAAATTCTGTTGTCGGCAACGTCAAATGTCATTGTTCTCATTCTCTGAAGACTGGAAGCAAAGTCAGACATCTTCAAAGATTTTAACATCAAGACAATACACGAAATAAGTGTTTCACCTTGAACACATTGTGATAAGAGGTAATGTTTCAGAAAGACCTAGATTCTCCTAAGTGGAATTTAAACAGTATATGAATCTCTCAAAGAGAGGGAGATCTGGATTCAGAGATTTTATAAACCAGTTATTTTAAACATGAAATAATTTTAGGGGTAGATTTTCTCAAAAATTTAAACTCCTTTGCGTTTACTTATGAGCTCGGTTGAGAAGAATGTAAAGTGTGAAGTCATATTTTGGAATTTGTTTTCGTGATATTTTTAAAAACCTAAAGATAAAGGATATCTAAGAGAGAAAACTTTTTAAACAAAGACATGCTTGTTAAATGAGACGATCATGGAAAAGGAAATATGGAGAAGGAACCTTTTGTTTCTCTGGTCTACACTCAACAGAAAGGTACTTCCAGAAGATTTATTTCTCTATTATTATCTAGGTTTTGTTTTTTAAAATGGTGTTATTTATTTTGAATGTAACTTGTTTTCCTTTCCACTGTGTTTTAAATGTCAATGCATTTTTAAACTTTAAGGAGTTACGCAAAAGCCTGAAAGTGTGGAAAGTGCTACATAAAGATGCAGTGCATCAATCACAAATGAGAAGACGCATTATGTAAGGAGGCAAACTGAAATGCCTACAAAATTATGGTCAGAAAAAAGAGAACACAGAAAAAAGGCTCTTGTGTCTCTATCTAGATAGACAGAGAGATCACTGTCCTATAATTGGACATTGCTGTAGTATTATAAATGGCCTACTTGTCTGTGGAAACTTGGTAGGGGAATTTGACATTTACATCAAAGATCAACGCCTTTCGGCTTGTCCCTTCAGAGGTCGCCAGAGAACAACAAGTTCCACACGTTGATTTGGCATGAGTTTTTATGCCGGATGCACTTCCTGCTGCAACCCTCCCATTTTATCTGGGCTTGGAACCAGCACCAGGGTTGCCCTTGGTGGCTGGGAAGCGCGGCACCTGGTGGCGTGGGATTTGAACCTGCAGCCTTCTGCATCCCAACCCATTGCTCTACCACTGATCCACCAGGCCCCCGGAATTTGACACTTACACAATTGGAAAAAAAAAATTGAGTGATATTGAAAATAACTGGTGATATACACTAATGTATACGCACACATACACACACAGTTTTGTGTGTGACACACACGTGTTGATTAGCAAACCACAGTTTAGTTGTAATGTAGCAGTGAAACAACCTAAATGAACCTACAGATATTAAGATAAAAAGTACTCAGTTCAAAGCAAACCCTTGCTGAAGACATCTGTGGAGTTATAATGTCTGCTAGAAGAAAGGGTTAATTACACTGATAAGCTGCTGTATAATAGCTCAATAGTCTACACTATGTTTCACTGACCTGAGACGTGATATTTTCTGACAATTAAAATAATTATGCTAAAGGAGCTCTGCTAGTTGGACAGTGGAGGTCAGTGCAGGGTCACCATACCTTTGGCATTGGGGTATTTTTTAAACTCCTGCTGCAGAGCCTCCAGTGGGAACGGACACAGCTCCTCCACACGGATGAGAGCTGTGTTCAGGTTTGCTGGTGACGTCTCCCTCTGTTTCAGCAGGGCATAGTAATGTTTCCCAGAGCACAGCACCACCTTCTGGACTCTGCACGGAACGAGAGAAGAGAGGTGTTGTATGTTTTAGCAGGTTTTATTAAGACCTATTCAAAAAATCCAATTAAGAAGCTCTTGTTTTAGAAAGCTGGTTCATAAACACAGCACAATGTTTACGCAGTTTATACCTTTCTGCTGACACTGAAGTATCACCTAATACTGGTCTGAAATATGTTCCTGGTGCCAGTTCATTCAGACTGGATACTGCCCCCTGGGGAAAGACACAATATACAGCCACAGAAATAAAACATCTGTAAAAGGACCTAAATGTTAAAACTCTTTTTCACAGTGTTTACAGTGCTTACAGAAAATCTCAACAGCATCTTGGGTCCCACCACAATGAGAGGTTTGCGGAAGTTGCGGATCATCTGTCGCCTCAGCAGGTGGAAGTACTGAGCAGGAGTAGTGGGGTTCACCACGGCCATGTTCACGGTGTCGGCATCCACACCCTCCTCTTTACTGTCACACATCTACAAAACAAAAGAGGAGGCACCTACAATTCAGGTAATGTGGAACAGCAACAAAAAAACAACAACTACAAAGCTGCTGGTAGAGCACTGAATGAATATATTGATACTCAGCAGCTGAGAGTTGTCAGGACCTTCTCAGCAGTTAATAAGCAACACCAGACACAGAGAGATGGTATCAAAAATGAATTTCTGCATAACCCGAGGTGCCCTCCCTCCTGAAGATATCTTTGTGAGGATGGTAATAACTTTGTCCCTGAGACTGAATGATTGACCTTAAATGCATCTGAAACTGTCCAGTCATTTTGCTTTCACTTAGAGGAACTGTGCGATGGCAAAAGGTGTTCAGATGTCAAAATCTAAATGTAATTTTGGACACTGGTCAAGCCATTCTTCCCATATGGTAGCTGTCTTATATGACCTTCTTTTCTTGTTTTGTACAGTGCAGAAGCATTGAACATTACATTGTTTGTGCTCACAGTATAGATTAGAACAACTCTTACACTTTCAGGCAACAAAAATTAAAAACAAGTAATTATTCCTTATTTACTTTACACTATCTACCTCATTAGGTGCACACAAACAGGCTCATGCATTCTATTACAAACACTAACATAATATCTCCTGTCGTGATGCCTGTAAAGTTCATGTTGACACTTTCATAAAAGTGTTAATTCAATACAGTGTGGTCCAGATGTACTAAGAGTTTCCAAATTTTTGGTGACAAACAGTGAAAAAGTTTTATCACTGTTAAAATATATGTGGACCCTACCATAAATATTATATTACATTTACAGTGCAACATTTTAACATTTGCTGTATCAGGGGGCAGAGAGAAATTTTGTGCTATTTTTGTGCCTCATTATCAGGGGGTTTGTGTAATATGCAGGAGGCACACAGGAAACCAGTTTTATTGCAAATATGGGTATGTGACTATTTTTTTTTTAGACAGACTTAACACATCGTGCAGCTATCCTTTACTTTTTCCCAGGTTGTTAGTAGCTGTATACACAGGAGTCGAAAGACCTCTGCACAGCCTGCGGTAAAACATTAAACCTCCCCAGTGTTTATGGTACATTAATGATAAACAGCCAATGAATTTGCAGAATTGGAATGTTATACTGTATATGCATCATAAGAAATGGCATAAACTTTCACAGTTTTTTACTACTACTAATGATTACCCACACCATTGGACTGTCTAAAACAGCTGACAGCTGACCCCACAGACCTGAAGGAAGCGTTCCATACGACAGGATGAGTGTTCAGGTCCAGCTCCATCGTAGCCATGAGGCAGCAGGATCACCATCCCACACTGAAGCAGCCATTTGGCTTCACCTGAGGACAGAGCAGTTTTACGTCAGATGCATGGAGTTCCCTCCGAAAACCTAAGATAGTCATTGTGAGTCACTGTGAATCTGTTGATGACAGAGTTGCGGTAGAAATTTACCGCCAGAGATGAAGGTATCAAAGACGATCTGTGCTCCATTGAAGAAATCTCCAAACTGAGCCTCCCAGATGGGAAGAAGCTTTGGCTGTGCAATACTCATCCCATATTCAAATCCAAGCACTGCCTCCTCAGAGAGCGGGCTGTTACACACCTGACAGACAGAAACAATGTGCCACATGAAAGGATGCAATTGTGTGAGAAAAGAAATGTGAGATCACTGCGAACTGACATTATAAATAAGTCACGATTTAGACAGATGAAGATTTTATCTGCTTTACAAGAGAGTTACCTCCAGGAAACCTGTCTGCTGAGGGCTGATGTGATTCAGAGGGATGTGCATGTCATTGGTTTCTTGACACACCACCATGGCGTGTCGCTGACTGAATGTGCCTCTTCCCACATCCTGCCCGCTGATTCGAATATTAAAGCCTGTAATAACAGCAAACAATTTCTATGCAACACAAGTTACTCGGATTGAATATAAACTATAGTTTTCAGTGACATAAAAACCTTGGCAGAGGAGAGAGCCCAAGGCCAGAGCCTCTGCTGTGGACCAGTCCAGCTTGGTTCCCTCCTCCAACTTGTGCAATCGAGCCTGCGTTCCCAAAGGAGGAAAAATCATCATCTACCACAGCTGCTGCCGTGAGAGCAAAAGACAGTTTAACAGAAATGACTGACACGATGGCCGTACCTGCACATGGGTTTTTACAAGATGGCTGTGCAGCTGAATTTGCTCGGGTAGTTCAACTGATTTTGCTCCAACAAACTGCAGCAGAGGAACAGGGACACCCGTGTCCCAGGTGGTGACTCTGGCCTGAGGTTCGACCAGATCCCCCCAGCGGCCCTGCAGGTTGGTGGGTGGAGGGCTGTACAGGGTCATGTTGGCGAGCTTGTCATTCAGCATGCCATAGTATTTGGATTTAATTTCATTACGCTCGTTTTCAGTCATCAAACCCTCAGAGATCAGCACGTCTGAGTAGGAGTCAGGTATACTTTTACGCGATCTGCAAGGAAGCAACAGTGTGTTCGATTTACCAGTATTACACAGTATCCAGTACACTGACCATAATGTAGCTTGTTTTGTTCATCTCTAATTTTCTAGACCAACTTCTCATATTTAGCTCTATTTTGAAAAACTAAAAAAAAAAAAAAAAACTCATAACACTTAAACAACATGCAACCTGCCATGGTGTTACTTCAATGTGCTCCACTTGTGGACAAAAACATCTGTAAAAAAAAGTTGTGTCACCCATTGGTTAAACACTTTAAAAAAAAAAAAAAAACTTAGTTACTTGTTTGTTTTTCTGTTTAGATCATTTTACCATGAAACTTTAACACCTTAAAGAGCAAAAGCAATTTACTTTTCAATTTACTCTCTGTGTTTGAAATGATTTCGAGAGTTTGTGCATATTTTCCGTTATTGTAAGAGATTTGTCTCTTTGGCCAAACGTTTACACATGACATAAAAAAGCAGTTGTTCACGCTGCAACAGCCATGACTGATGCCAAAGTGTTAAATGAAAGCAAGTTTTTAATAAAACTTTGCTGTGTTGTGACAAATGGAATCAGACACATTACTTAGTGTAATGCATTTAATTTACCATTGACAATAATAGTGGTTTTAGGTTAGAACAGGCTTTCTGTGCTACCTGAGGCCAGGAAATTCTGTTTTTCTATTCTGAATACTAATACACAAATATACCAGCTTTCTGTTTCAAATTATATTGATATTAATATATAACGTATAGTGTAAGAGAAACCTTTCAAGACTTTGTATCTCAGCAGCTTTTGCTAACCTGACAGCTGCATTGAGTCACATAGAAACACAGATTATGTTAAAGTGAATCCTACAATCAGCTGACTGTCAGCAGGACTGACTGAAGATATAATTCTTTAAAGAAAATATTGACCAATCCCTGCTGTAATACTAGATTCCCAAGCTACAGGGGGCTTCTTGGTTATAGGGGTCCTGGGGAGTGAGATGAATAATGGGGTTGTAGTGGGACACAGTTTTGGTCTATTCTATTGGCCTCAAACTGCTCTTTAACCATTTAGGCCATTTGAGACATTCAGAGAGGAACTCACTCTTTGTTTGGCATAGACATCTAAAACATACTGTAACGGGACACTGGTAATGTTGCATGGGGTCACAACAAGCCACAACATTTGGAGACCACTGGTTTGACTTCTAAATTTAGAGGTTTTAAAAAGGAGTTTTCCGATGTACTTAAACCCTGAGAAATATCCCGTGTGAGCTACAGTTCCCTCTGAAGTGATGATGAAATTGTGTTGTAATGCAAAACAATCAAGCTTAATGGGACTGACCGGATGATCTTGTACATGGCTGGGTTGGTGAAAAAAGGCTCATCCAGCTCGTTGTGTCCCCACTGACGGTAGCAGATCAGATCCAGGATCACATCTTTCCTGAAAAGCCGCTGGTACTCCACAGCGAGGCGAGTGGCCCGAAGTACCTCCTCAGCATAATCTCCATTGACATGGATCACAGCACAGTTCACCATCTTACCTGTGGTACAAATATTCATCATCAGAACATGTTCAATGATTTTGGTACAAAAAAAAAAAAAACCTGTGACATGAACAGTCTATGTATAAGGCTGACTCAGTAATTAAACTGCAGTTGGTGAGTTTCACTGACCAACATCACTGCAGTAAAAAGAGGATCTCCCCCTCTCCGATGGAGTGGTGTAACCCACTTGGTTGTTCACAATGAGGTGGAAGCTCCCACCGACTCTGTAGTGAGGGAGGTTTGAGAGGGTCAACGTTTCTGGAACAATCCCCTGACCAGTAAAAGAGCCATCACCATGAATCTGTGCAGGAGACACCCGAGATCATTTCAAAGTTTTAGTAAGTGACTTTACATTCATTACATTTTGTTACTGTAAAAACGCTCCCTGTTAAGCTGTATCAGTGGGAGTACGGAGATTTTTAAAGTAGAGATCTCACACAACTATTTTCCAAGCCACAAATGTAAAGGTTAAATCTACAGTATGTGACTTTTTTCTAATATGTTTTGGAACAGATATGCTCCCTAACTTATCATATCGTGCAGGCAAATTGTCTTTGAATTCCATGACAAAGACTCACAAAACCCGTCATTCCCGTCTAAAGGCTTTTGAACGAGGCTTGTCCTTTCTTTTTATTGTGCCTCCTGAGCAAGTCACTGTGAATAAAAGTGTCTGTTAAATGACAGAAGGTTGGGCTTATTCTAAATACTCTGTGTACTGCTAGGCAGCTTGTGAATGTGAAGTCTTATCGTATATCAGTAAATCTCAATTTTATGGCAATTTCATTTTGTATTTTAATTTGAATCTAGAAACTAACTGGTAAACTAAGTTAAATAAATATAGTGAAGTAAAAAGTAAACAGAAGAAAAAAAATAAGCAAAGTACAAAATAGCATCTAATTACAGTTTTTGAGAAAATATACTTTACTTTGTTGTCAATAGTGTATTTCTTGGATAGCTACCTGGATCTTGATACATGCAAAAAATGTTTTAACCAAATATCTAAATGTGGTTTTGTGTCAATGCATTCTTTTATTTCAGACCACTGAACTGTAATAAACCCTTATTCTTGCAAACATCACTTTGGCTGCAGGTGAGTATTAGTTGTAGTGACCCAGTACCTGCAGACAGATGACCTGGTCGCCTGGTTGGGAGTCGTCTTCTGGTGAATAGTCTCCTTCTTTTCTGAGCTGCTGCCTGGCTCGGGTTTTACCCTGAGCCACGGGGTTGATGGCTTCGAGGTGAGACGGGTTGGGGAGCATGGTCACCTGTACAGGGTGTCCAGATCCAAAATCCAACTCAACTGAGGAGGTGAGGTGGGAGAGGACGTCACCGATGGCAGGCGAGGTGTCGGGGAACTCGCTGAGGCCACGCATTTTACGGAACATGAGCTGGAGAGTATAATGGTGGAAGAACATTGTTTTTGGATGTTAACTAACTGCTAAATCAACATGCAGACAATGATCCGCTGTGGCGACCCTGAACTCAGGGCATAAGGCGAAAGGACAAAAAAATATATATACAATTTACATTTCATCAGTCAACAGTGACTTTTTCTGCTGATTACATTATAGCAAAATAAACAGTTGAATGTTGCTCAATCGTAGATTGTTGGAAAGTGCGTGTGTCTCATTTACTGTGCGGGGCAGTCTAACCTCAGGTGGGAACTTCAGCAGGCCAGTCAAAAGGTTGAGTCGGCCTCTGTGGGGCATGCCGATAACAATGTCAGTGACTCCGCTGCAGGCAGACGCCTGGAAAAGCTCATAGAAAAAGCCCATCATGCTCTCTGCTCCTTCTCCTCCATAGCGTTTCACAGTAGCAAACTTGGTGGCAAGAAAGTGGTCAAACTCCTACAGGTTATGAGAAAGTCAGTTTCAAATGATGCACCACATTAGTTCACACAGTTTATGTTTTTCAGCGCTCTTCTTAAACTGACCTGAGACTCCAGCATGATCTTGGCCAGCTGCCTCCTCTTCTCTGTCGAGAAACTTGTCCTCTTGAGCTCCTCAAAGCGGTCCGCAAACCACTCCCTCTCCTCCAGACTGCTCAGCTGGCTGGTCTCCACTGACACATGGCCGCAGTAGGTTTCCTCCAGGTAGGCCTGAACCTCTTCCACTGAAGCCTCTGCTTTGCCGAAGTGCCGCAGACCTACGGGAACACATGCAGTGAGTAACGGTGACATCTACGTGTGAGATTTTGACTGTGCATCGAAGGCTAAAGAAAAGTCACAAGGGAACTAAGAGAAGGAGAAATTTGCTGTCAGATGAAAAGCTTTGGATCCCAACTTTGGTATGTTTTGTGTTTAATGCAGTGGAGTCACTTCCTGCTCCTTGGGACTGACAGCACCACTGTGTTTGATGTTCTAGTGTCGTTTTAAAATAGGTAGTGAAAAATAAAGTGTTTACTTCTATTCACTTTATGTGTCTTTCTGGTCATTTTGCATTTGCGGTATCTTTTGTGACTTGTTGGTCACTTTTTGCATATTTGCGGTAATTTGATGTCTTTGTAGATGTCCTGCATTTCTTTGTCAGTGTCTTTGTCTCTTTGCTGTCACTTTGTGCCCCAGTGGTCATTGTGGATATCTGTAGATGTTTTGTGATTGTGGTCATTTGTTATATTTTGTAGTCAGTTAACAGCCCATTACAAGTACCACAAATTCTTTAAGTTGACTTACCGAGAACATGCCCTAACTTTAACAGTTCTGCAGAAATCTAAAATCTTCAAGGTTAAACAATGTATAGATTTGCTTTATAGTGTTTTTTTTTTTTTTTGCTTTTTTGCCTTTATTTATTAGTTATCCGTGGGGAGGCAGAGAGACATTGTGGAATGAAAAATGTGGTAAAAACTGTTTTCTAGTCAGAACTTAGTGATTTATGACAGAAACAGAAGGTGTCAGTTAAGTCATTAGAAGAGAAAACATTTTATTGATTGAGTCTATTAAGCAGAGGGTGGAGGGTTTTACTTAAAGTTACAGAAGTATACTAAACTAACCAAATGTAAAATTACTCATTATATAGAAATATACATATAATAAATTTTTATTAGTTATCAATTCATTATTATGCACTTTAGATTTCTGTAATGTTGCAGCTGGTAAAGGTTTTGCTGGTTGTGGTTAATCCACTTAGATTTAAAGTTAGATTTAGTTTCAAGAATCTAACATTAGAAAGCTGCACAATTTCCTTTTGAACTGTGATGGAATAAAAAAGTACTTAAGTACTAAAATGATATTCGAGTAAATGTACTTAGTTACGTTACCTAATGTGTTGAGTTGTCCTCTTATGGTGCCAGTCAGCATGTTTATCTCTGGGACACTGTCAGTTATGGGCTTGTCAGGTAGTAAGGGATTAATTTTAGCTGCCTTGTGTCCGTGAGCTCTGTATGCGTCCACCAGACGAGCCAGACCATGATCTGAGGACAAAGCAAAACCACAAGCTGCAGTCAGGATGAGCTGATCCAACAGACTCTGCATGTCTGAACATGTTTATACAACGGTAAAACTGGAGAAGCAATAGATAACAGGGAAAACAAGAATTAATACATTTTCCTCAATTCTAAAGGAATAAAATGACCCCTCGGCTCCTGATCAGGTGATACCGAGTTGTCCATATTGGAAATTAAACCCGACCTTGATTTAGTGCAGCGATGCGGTCGCTCTGCAACGTGTGGTCCCTGTCTGTCTGTTTGGGTCGGTACCCGTAAACACCTTTCCTGGTGTGGTAGGAGCAGCCGACAACCTTCCGAACGAGCCTCGGTGGCAGTCTGCTCACTGAATGTTTCAGGAACAGCACAGCCGACATGATGTTTAAAGTGCAAATCTTTAGTTTTCTAGCATAAGCGCACACTGTGGATTACAAACCGGTGTTCCGGTTGAATTGCTGATGGATTATTTGGTGATTTTAGCGTGCGTGAGGCTGTGGTAAAGATGGCAATGGGACTTACAGGAGACTGTGGCGATGCCTGTTCAGAACTCCGCACACGTCAACAATCGTTCCTGTTACGAGTGTTATATATTTGTCTCATTATATCACATCTCCTGGTTTCTACTCGATTGAACAACGCTTCAGCCAAATGAAGTACACATTCACGTATAGTGTTGGTATGGTGCTTGAACGCAGCGTAAAACTTCATCTGCATACATTTGCATTCACTCATGTGCTGTTCTGGAATGTTGCATAATTTGGAGGGTGAGCCCTGGTAACAATGGGCTAGGTGTGAGGTTTTAATTTGCATTTTAAAAGCTCAAAAAAGTTGTAAAAGATGTGAAAAGCTTTTCAAATTCATAAAATTACAAACTACAATATTTTTTGAAAAATTCTGATCACGAGATGACCTACAATGTTGTTTGAAATTATTTTCTTTATATCTTTGAACAGATGATTGGTAAGTGCTTATCATTCATTTGACAGTGCTTTTAAAATCTGTGGGCTAAATAATATACAGCATACTACCAATGTTATTGTAATTATGTAATGTAATTTACACAATTACTGATAAATTCAAAAATAAAATTCAAATCGAATAATGTGTTTAAAAGCACGTGTGATGTTTACAGTGTGGCTCACTTGGTGGAGCATCATCCACCCACTGCAGAGGCCTGGTTCCTCCCCACGTGTCATAGTGTACTTTGGCAAGACTTTCTAACCCAGGATGCACTCGATGTGTGAAACTGTGTAAAATTTTGGACAAAGACTCTGCCAAATAAATGTAAATTAGGGGTTTAATGCAAACCTCGTAATTAAAAAGAGAAATAATATTACGAGTGTTGAGTGATTTTTTTTTCTTTCTCCTTAATGCAGCTAAGTTACAATGTTTTCCTTACTGAAGAGGGTTCCTAGTTTAATATTTCTGTCTAAGCCAATGTGCATACTTCGGTAGACGCTTTAGTTGTTTAATTTAAAACTATGCAAATAAATAATTTCAATATGAAGAATGAAAACGGAATGTTTATGTCCTGGTTTGTCGGCAAGGGGTCCTGAAAAGCCACGCCTACCACACGTCTGTCTCACGCACGCGAATGTCACCAGTTAATCTGACTCACCAGTTAAACTTTAACACCGGCGGCCATACTGCCGAAAGAGGGACGTGGGAGGAGAGGCCGCATCGGAAGCCTATAGGCTGAAGCGACTGGCGTGGTCAACCGACGTAGTTAAAGATTTGAACAGGAATCTCCGTGGACTATAACGTTTGCAGATGACACTGTGATTTGTAGTGAGAGCAGGGAGAATGTGGAGGAAAATCTAGAACAAGCTAGAGGAATGAAGCTTAGCCGCAGTAAGACAGAATATATGTATGTGAATGAGAGGGACCCAGGTGGAACGGTGAGGTTACAGGGAGCAGAGGTGAAGAAGGTGCAGGACTTTAAGCACTTAGGGTCAACGGTTCAGAGCAACGGAGAGTGTGAAAAAGAGTTGAAGAGGCGAGTGCAGGCAGGTTGGAACGGGTGGAGAAAAGTGTCAGGTGTGTTGTGTGATAAAAGAGCATCAGCGAGAATGAAAGGAAAGATGTTTAAGACGATGGTGAGACCAGATATGTTGTTCGGCTTACAGAGAGTGGCACTGAAGACAGGAGGCAGAGGTGGAGGTAGCAGAGCTTAAGATGTTGAGGTTCTCTTGGGAGTGATGAGGACGGACAGGATCAGGAATGAGGACATCAAAGGGACAGCTCATGTTAGATGTTTTGGAGATAAAGTCAGAGAGGCCAGATTGAGGTGGTTTGGACATGTTCAGAGGAGAGAATGTGAATATATTGGTAGAAGGATGCTGAGGTTGAAGCTGCCAGGCAGGAGTTCTAGAGAAAGACCAAAGAGGAGATTTATGGATGTAGTGAGAAAGGACATGAAATAAGTTGGTATGAGAGAAGAGGATGCAGAGGAAAGGGTTAGATGGAGGCACATGATTTTCTGTGGCGACACCTGAAAGGGAAAAGCCGAAAGGAAAAGAAGAAGAAAAGAAATTGGAAGATGTGTGCTAAACATTTTTGATGTACCTGAAGTATCCTTGTTGACGTAGCGCAACGATAGCTACGCTGCGTTCAGGTGCTCCTTGTAAATTTCACAACCCAATTTAAAAGTTGGAAGGCAGGATGTGACGTGGTTTAATTGTAACCAAACATTTTCTTGGCACAACACACTGTAAACGTAAGACATTATGTGCCACATTTCTTAGATGTAAAAAAAAATGCAAAGTGGCAACATGGGATTTAAAAGTAGTACTTCAATATGTTACATGGGCAGATTAATAAAAAAATGTTGTTTGCCCCCTATTCATCCAAACTCTAGTATTTTCTCCTCAGGCACCAAGAAACCTAAAGTACTGAAAGTACTGTTGGACTTTACTAATTTATGTAATTGTTTAAGCAGAAATTCCCTGACACCAGCTTCTGTGCTGACAAACTTCAAATCTGGTTCTGAGTGTTGGCCAGGCAAAAGTATGGGAATCTGTGAATTCCCATAATCTGGCTTCTAGAAATTATGGTTTTTATATTAAATGACATTCTTATCATGTGTATATAACACAAGGTTGTCTGTGTTTTAATTGAAAGAAATCTGATAAAAAAAAAAATCCTTAAAATAAATAAATGTAAAATAAAGGAAACCTTTAAAGCCAGATCCAGAAAATGAGAGGCAAAATTCTACTTCAGGGGTTCAATTTCTACTAAATATTTTATTAATCAAATTATGTAGATATAAAAGAGAAAAGTAAACCTTTGGATTTGTTACAATTTACCTGTGATACTTTTGTCCAGTTTGCTAAGAACAGCATCAAAGGACAGAGTTCGTACAGCTGAAACTCCGATGTTGCAGATGGCTAAATGTCTATTAAGTGTAAAAGTACACAGTGGTTCAAATTAAAATTGGTTTACCATGTTCAATCTTACATAAATAAAAGAAAAATAACACAGAATACCATTAAGATGTTTTGGCCAAGAAATCATTCTTGCAATACATGACGTGCCAGAACGGTAGCAAAGATCTGAAGAAATACAAGCGGTTTGGAGACAATTTATTGTAGTGAAAAAGATAATTCAGAAGTGATATATCTTAAGAGATTACATATACACAAATACATATGTTTAGCATATTTTTTATTACTCAAAATTCAATATGAATCATACTCGTATGCTGGTAGTGGTCCTCTTCCTGTTGCATTGCATTTACAGTTTGGAATTCCTTACACTGAGATGGCAAAAGGTGTAACACAAAGAAAGATCAATTGTATATTTATTACACAGTAAACTAGTACTCACGTTCCATTATAATCAGAAGTAACAACCCTCTAGATGATTAACTTTAATATGTAAAATACAGACCATGTTCCAGAAATGGAAGAAACATAGACAAATTAAGACTCCAAGTGGAAGAAAAAGACTAGTAACTCAAAGAGGGGCTATGAAAGTTGCTTGAGATATTTGTAAGAATCCAAAACAAACAGCAGGGCATCTCCACAAAAAAGATTAATGTTTTACAAAGGCCTTCCCAGTTTACAGACTTAAATATAATTGAAAACCTGTAGGTTTGAGGAAGGCCTGCACAAGGCAGACTTGGAACAATTATGCCAAAAAGAATGGGCTAAAATGACACCTGAAAGAATAGAAATACTTCTCAGTGTACCCAAACAGGTTGGAGGAGGTTAGAAATGCAAAGGGAGGACTTACAAAGTGGTAGAGAACATTTCACAAAAGGGAGAAGCCAACTTTTGCACTGATGTGATGCATCCAGAAAGTATTACCAACCTGTAGCATCATAATTAAAAAAGAGTTGATGCTTTAATTGGTGCTGAAGATGCTTCGACGAAGTATTAAGGATATGCAGTAAATAATTATGTGTGATTTATTTTTATTTTTAATACATTTGTAAAGAGAACTAACTTCTTTCACGTTGTCATTATGGAGTAAAAAGTGAAAACTTTCTCCATGCACTCTATATATTTTAATTTTTTACTTTCTTTTTACACACTAAATGGCCACATTTGTACTAGCTAAGTGTGCTTTAAATATTATGTTGATGAAAGTTCTAATCTTTTGCCATTTCAAATTAAGGGGATGCAGTGTGCTTTCTGGTTATTGCTTTACATTCTTCTCTCTCCCTTCATTATTCCCTGCCTAAACATCAATGGTATCAAATTAACAAGTGTAGTGACCTCATTCCAACTGGAAGGCTTTATTTACGGCCTTATATGAAAAGAGTACTTTTAATAGTCCTACTCAATAATCGTTGTGGCTGACCTACTTCTGCTTTTTTGTTGTCTTCACTCAACAATAGAAGGTGAACTGTCCATTAAAAGAAGCAGAAGCTCCAGTTTTCCCTCCCACCCCAGTCATTCCATCTTGGTGCAATGAAGCAGAACATTTAGCGTCCTGGTTAAAGGGTGATTTAAAGCTCTTTGTCTTACAGAAATACATTACCAGCTTAATAAAAGCAAGGCTGAGTTATAATTTCTCTTCCTACAAATGATACAAATCCAGTCTCAGGAGGTTGTATTTAGTGCTTATAAAGAGCATTCACCCCTTTGGAAATTTTCCAAGTTCTCTTTTCTTTAATCAGTTTGGATTTTTTTGACAAAAAGTACATAAACTGAAACAGATCTCTAAAAAACAAACAAAAAAAACAATCTAATTCAAATTGATATCAGTATAGAGACTGCAGAAGTATTTACCTTCTTTAAAGAAAGATCACTGGTGAATCCTGCTGGTTTCTAGCATCACACAGCGAGTAACATACACAGATGTAATGGGTTTAAAGGATTGTAGTATTATTGCCAGTGATGGACACATAAGAAATGGAGGCAACATAGCAGAAGCTAATGGAATGAGTGTGAACGGATCTGTGCCTGCATTGAGATTCTGTGGCCACTTCATCAGTGACTGTCTGGGCCTTAGTGGACCCAGTTCGAGACAAGCTTATTACTGAACTTTTAGAGGTGGATTTTCACTTTTTTTAAAAGGTCTAAAGGTCCTAGACAATGCCCTGATTTCAGCAAGCTGTCACATCAAGCCTGGTTTCAACTTAGAAGAGCTCATCTAATCTGAGTATAGCTGTATTTATAATTACTTTTGTTATGATCAACTAATATGAACAAGATGCCAGAAAAATTGCACAAAAACAACAAAAAACAATTACAAGTCACCAGAGATGTTTTTGGCAGCCAAAAATCAAGAACCTGGACGTATAATGATATAAGAACTGTCAGGTGGCTCGAACGCTTCAGGGTTGCATCTAATGATCACTTGGTCTTCAAAATGTAACAGTACACTTGGGACAACAACACACACCTGCTCCCTCCAAACTCTGCTCAGTAAGAATTAAAGAGAAGCATGACAAAGAGAAACAAGTTAGCGGAACATGACACACGGGGGAGGGAAGGGTTGTTTGTAAATGTCTTTACAACACTGGACAAGCACAACACAAAGACACACAGTCCATATTAGGGGAAATGGTTTAATTTGGAGACAGAGGCAAAGAAACACACCACACATGAACAAACATTGAGCAAAAAAAGAACAGTATTTTGGCTACACACTCCTCTATGGGGGGGAAAAAAAAACCAAAACCTCTACACAGGTAAAAAGCAAGGCTCAAACTAAACAGTTAACTCTTTAACTAAGACAATTATCCACACAAGTTGTCGAAATCTTGATGACCATTAAAGTATGTGGACAGCACAAATACTAACATGAAACTTACCACGATTTAGAGGATCCCAACCCCTCCCGCCCCGAAACTGATAAATGAAGTGAGGAACATGTAGAGATCCAAGTAAAATCAAAATCTGGCATATTTTTAGGAGACAAAAACTAAATTGCTTCACACCACCAAGAGGCCATACTCAAGACCTGATCAAGGCGAGGCCACATTGAGAGGCCAGACAAATTTTTTTTCCAATATAGATTTTTTTCTTTAATTTCCAATATAAAAAGCTTCACTGGTACAAAATACATATGAACAACCAGTTATAGAAATTGGAAAGCCTGTGTCTTTTTTTCCTTTTTCAAATCCCACCCAGTTTCAAAAAATTGATAGACTAAAAAGGAAAAAACAAAAACAAAAAAACAATACACTTCACATCAAGATGCACCCACTTTGGCTTTCATCAAGACAAGACAAAACAACTATTAACTTATTGATGAAACAAAGTCCTATCGGGCAAAAAAATAACAGGAAAAAAATGTATTTCCCTCTTTTCTTTTGAATCAAGACAATATCTTAAGATGCAAAGCTACCACACTGTCAAGTCAATAGCACTTCAAAATGTGAAAACAGAAAAAAAAAACAAACAAAAAAAAAACACGTGATTGTTAGAGCTTAAACTGAATTTAATGGAAGCCCCTGAAGTGAGTCAAGTTCCTGTTGGGACCGCTGTGACTGTACATTGTGCTTTTCTTTAAACTGATTCACAGTAACACTTCACCGCCAGACATGCAGTTATTTCAGTGTCTGACAAGACTCATTTTAGGATCCTAACATGGCATCCCAGTCGACTTTCACTTAGCTTGGTTTTGACTTACTTTAAAATTCCCTAAACACATCAGATCACCAGTCATTTGTATAGCAAAGTGTTACAGTACACATGTTCACACTAAGAAAAGAAGTTTAACCTTTAAAAGGTACAGGGAAGTTTATTGGTTATCTACATTTTTTTTTTTTAAACGAACTGTTCAAATTGAGTACATCACAATACACGTTTACCAATAACTTGACACACAGAGCGTGTGTGGAGGGGTAAAGGGGGAGGGAGGGGTCATGAGCAGGTGACAAGAGCTTTCATGACACTGGCATAAATAGACCAAAAAAAGAAAAGAAAAAAAAAGGCAAACTGCAGCAATCTCCAAACGAAGGCCTAATAAGGATGTGTAGGCAGTTTCTAGACGTATATATGGCACTTTGAATATTGTATTGCATTTGGATAGAAAAAACACACTGTAAAAAGCACATGCCCATTTTTTAAAAAATGAAATCAGTGGTACCTTGGAGATTTTGGGATTATAGTCACACACACATTCAGCAAAAGCAATTAGTTCCCACAATTGTGCTTAATGTCTCCTAACAAAACTACACTTTCCGCAAGCACTGTGTCAAATTTGGTACCTCATATTTAATTGGAATATTTATTTTGAGGGAAAAAAAGTAAAAAATAATCAAATAGAGACAATTGTGCATTTTGTGTCATAACCCTGTGTGAATGTCTGGTTTCACACACGAAAAACCCCTGAGTTGACAACTCTGTAGCGCCACCAGGTACGCAGCTTTCTTGAACCCTTCTTTGGGGGTGAAGTGGTTATTTTATCAGGGGTGCCCTAACAACTTGAAGTACAGACAAAACCACCCCAATTTTAAAAAAAAAAAAAAGGAAAAAAGAAAAAGTGTAAACTTTGTGCTAAAAAATGGAATGTATTCGTCAACCAACACTGGTGTGGTGGACTTAGTAGTATTAATGTGCTGTGCATTGTGTACGACTCAAACATGATAGTGGAAGTTAAATAAAAAGGATCTATAAAATGTGCAGAGACCCACAGGATGTGTATTATGTCCATGTGATCTCGTCTTCAGGGGCTCCCACATCTGTAATCACAGAAGGTGTTTTGTGTCCTACGTTGTGTGTGTGGATGTATAAAGAAAGCTAGGTACTATAACAGGAAAGAAAAGTTTTGTGAATTCAAAAACACTGAGTCTGACATATGGGCACTTCAACACCAATATAAAACAAAAGAACAACATTGTCTGGCATCTGTATGATTAAAAGACTTGCAAATCATCAACATGAGGCATCCAAACAAAACCAAAGTGAAACATCCATTAATTAAATTAATGAGAAATATACAGAAAGTTAACAAGATGTACCGTGGAAGTTGAACACAAACCTTTTTTAGAAAAAAAAGCCTAAATACATAAAATGACCCTTAAAGTTGAAATTACAACTAATGGAGAGGAATTTCTGACCTAAGTTTTTTTTTTTTTTTTTTTAATTTACTAGAGATGACCCTCAAATGGCCACGCTGATCAAACTGATTTTAGTCCTCTTTAAAAATGTAATACACTGAAGACTCCCAACACAGATGATATTACAACATAACCTACAAAAAACCCAAAGTTTTGCCTGGGTTCTGTTAGTTAAACTTCTATAGATTCAATGGTAAAAAATATAGGTAATCTAAGTGTGCATTTAAACCACAGATTGTCTATTTGTGAATCAGTTCTAAAAAAGTTGACTCATGTAGGTAGTCATCTCTCTAAACAGAGCAAATGTACCTTTTATTGTGCCATTAATAGTTCAAAATAAACACTGGATAATTTTGTAAATGAAAATTTAAACAGCCTTGGTGTAAATCTTCACACTGCCCACAAAATGTAGAGATCATTACAGAGCACTGAGACAGTTTTTACTGGTCAGACTGTCAAAGAGTTGGAAAGTGGTCTGAAGCATGGGTTTGTTTCTCTATCTTTTAAAGAAGCCAACATATTGCTAATGGCACCAAATAGCACAGCAGTGTGCCAATCCCTGTATTTAACTTTCAAGTGAACTTTACTGAGAGAGGTAAAAAGAAAGCAACATAAAAAAGCTAAATTAAAAAGAAAATATCCCACAGGTTTTGTTAAAACATTTGCAAAAACAAAAAGGTCTCTTAAATGAATTCAACGCAGATAAATTTCACATTGATTCGCTTGACCTCTCTCCCACCTGTCACATTTCTATACAGAAGGAAAAAAACAACAAAAACAACACAAAAAATGAACACACATGCAGAAAACTCAGGTTGAGCTAAGGTCAAGGGTCAGTGGGTGGCCAGGTATTGGTCAGGCGAGCTTAGAGAGACATCACAGACAATGGTGGGATGATGAGGCCAGGAGTTTGGCTTGGCTGTCAACATCATGAAGACATGCTAGGCTAATGATGAGCAAACAGGCATGGAGATTTGTTCTAAAAAAGGAACAAAAACATGGAAGAAAGAGGGGAAGAGAGAGAGAAACAGAGGGAGTGGGAGAGAAAGAGAGAGAGAAGACAAAGAGGAGAGAAGAGAAAGTTAGGGGCACAGCACAAGAATCGTTTAGCCATGAGGCACAAACAAAAAATTAAATAAAAAAAACAAACAATGCCAATCACCACATACAGTAAGGACAAAGCGGCAAACACCCCCTCCCCATTTCTCCTGACACACAAAAATAATACAGATTTAAGGAAGGGACACCACCAGGACATATATGGCAGAAACTCTAACATGCACAAACTGTATACTTGGCACCCAAAGAGATCCATCGTGAGCCAGTCCCTTGTAGGGGACTTGGAGGATGGATGGAATGATTGGAAGAGGTTGTTAGAGAAAAACAAAAAGAAGAGGTTGCCTAACTCAACAACGGCTTACAAAATGAGACAACACAGAGGGGAGACAAAGAATGAAACACAGATAGGAGGAGGGGAGGAGACTGAAAAATAGTGTGCAAAAATATTTTCACATTAAGAATGATACAAACAAAGACTATATGAAAAAGCCAAACACAGATTGAAGTTCTGAGCTTTGGGGTCCTACATGGACTGGACTCCGTCCATCCACACAAAAACTGATCCTTAGTCAACCTGTCTAGCTTGACTTGAAGGCAATGAAATGGCATGGAAACACACCTGATGCTCTCCACGAATTACAGTGACACAAAATACCTCCAGCAAACACTGACTCCAGTGATACTCATAAATAATCATATACATTAAAATATTTAATTAGACTCAAATTACATGAGAAAACTGCAAGAATGAAATACAGTAAAATGTGGAAAGATCATTGCAACCATTTTTTGGGAATAGGGTGAGTCTCCCTCCTGTGATGGGCTCCTTTCCCCCTGCCCCACTGAGTCTCTGCTGTGGTGACCTTGGCTGGAGGTTGAACTTACCCTAGCAGTGCTAGCATTAGGGAGGGGGAAGGCCCCAGGGCTAGGATCAGTAGGGTTTGCTGTCATTCTTGGAGCGCTTCAGCTGAACCTTCAGCCTCTTCATTCCAATCTGGAAGCCATTCATGGCCTGGATGGCGGCTTGGGCAGACACAGGATTGTCATAGCTGACGAACCCTGAGAACAGAAAAGTGGTGGGCACATTTACATACATATGTAAAAAGCAACTTAATATTTTATCTTGCTTATTCTTTCTTCAAATAAAGTGCATTCATCCCGCTACTGACAGTAATATGTTGTATTGCCCAGACTCTCTTCCCATCTTCCCGCAACCGTGATAAAATATTGGGGATATTTGGGTCTCGATTTCAATTTGTTACACACCTAATAGAAAAACTCAGAGACCAACACACTCACCAAAGCACTTGCTCAGATTGGTCTGTTTGTCAATGAAGACTTTGGCAGAGACCACATTTCCAAAAGGCATGAACATCTGCAGAAGATCCTGGTCCCCAAACTCCTGGGGGAGGTGATAGATGAACAGATTGGCGCCCTCTGGCCCTACTCCATTTAGTAAGAAAATACAAATCTCAAGTTAAACACACATTTAGATCCACACACAGAATTAAAATAAGGCAAATGTTATACACCTTTAGATCTATTCATTTGAGAAGTGATAATTAACATGGCAAGTATGAAGATGCAATGGCAGATGGTACTAGTGTGGTCTAAAAATCTGCTCACCTTCCTTTTGGCTGCCTGCAATGCTTTGTTGCAGAAGAGACTGGCTGTAGAGAGAGGGCAGGGCAGAGGCTGTGTACTGCTGCATCCCTGAGTAGGCCTGGGTCAGAGCGTCCATTGAACTGGCTGCTGACCCGTTGGCCATTGAGGCTCCCAGGCCTCCATTCATGGCCCCCATACCTGTGAAACCCAATCAAACTGCTAAATACAAATGTTAACAAATGTAGTTATATAATTGTAACTCAAACAATTTTTGCAGAAATTGTAAAATGTCTGTGCTAGGTACTTAAAAGGGATGAAGTAGTTTTGACCACTGGGGACAAAAAATAAAATTTAATAACATCTCTCAGTATGTCAATTTGTTATGACTTATGACAGAGATGCACTGCTGAGCTAAATATAAATATGATTTCTGCAATACCAACTGCTCCACATTGGGCTGTCTGTTTCGCTCTGGATCATTGTTCACAGGGTGATAGGTACAGTACATTATCTTGAGTACTAGCCTCACTTATGTATCATAGGATCATCAGTAAACAAAAATGTCTGAAAAAAAAACCTGAAAAGGAGGCTCTCAGTGAAACCCTGTTTTCCAAACTAGTTCTCTTGGTTACTCATGTGAGTTTGCTACAAGACAACAACTGTTGTAAAAAGTTTAAAAGGTTTTTTTTTTTACTACTAGAGCTCAGGGAATTCTGGAGCGTTCAGTGTGACATCTTGGTTGTAAAATGCTCCTTCCTAATCAATGCCGCAGTGTTGAATGAGGTGACTATCGTTTACCTATACAGTGCTTTTTGTCTGAAGCTGCTCTTTCCAAACAACTTTTTCCTTCTAAAACCAGCATAGATAATTTAGATAAATAGCCTTAAAGTTGGCCAAAAGTATAAACTTGTTTTTCCAATCCTTCCTCTTGGTAGTAGAAAGGATATTCTCACCACTGACACTGCTGGTAAGAGCGTTAAGGTTGTTGAGGCCCACAGAGGTCCCAGCGAGACCCTGCAAAGTGCCCAGAGAAGCCAATGTGTTCATGGCAGCACCAGCACTGGACCCTGCTGTTGAACCGGCTGTTGAGACACACATTGAACAGGACATAGGTTACAACTGGAATGACATGCTCATGTTCAAAGACCTCTTATGTCACTATAAATGTCAAGCAAATTTGCCATAAATTGCTGTGCTTATAAAAAGGATGGCAAAGCCGTGAGGGGAGTCGAAAATACACGAAGCACTCATTCTGGGAGCAGCAATATGACAAAGACAGATGGAGCCAATGTACATTTACATGGATTAAAGGGAAATGGGGGATCTCATACAATTTTATATCTGGGTGATTAACTCCCATAAAATAAATGGAGAAATAGCTGAGGACCGTTAGGCAAATGGCTCATAAGCATTGCAGAGCAGTTTGTAGGTACCACCACAGCAGCAGGAGACCTGACAGTGTGAACATTTATATGTCAATGGGTGAGTAATTTTTATTTAGACCTATATTAAAAAAAAAAAAAAAAAAAAAACCTTGTGTGTCAAGACCAAAAAAAAAAAAAAGTCAAAACACAGAAAACATGTTTTAAAACAAGTAATCACACTGAAATTAAATAACCATGATCATCAGCACTTTCTTGGCATGTGACTTACATTGGGATGCTTAAAATAGTCTAAATGTACAGTACATGGACATACTGGAGACAGCTCATCTTAATGTCTAATTACCTGGACTGGCCAGACCTCCCAGGGCTCCACTGTTGGTAGACAGTGCATTGCTGGAAGTTGGGCTGCCAGAACTCTGGGCTGCAGCAGCAGCAGCAGCTAATGTGGCCAAGTTCTGGAGCTGAAGGGGATTCACACCTGCTGAATAACCAAAGAAATACGCGATTACAGTCTTCGAAATGTATGCTTGTATTCTAGCAAAGAGATTGCCATTCTGAAAATTGTTGGACGTAAACCTCTCTAGAGGGAAACTCAAGGTATATTGTGAATCATCAAATCAACGCTTGACCCCCCCCAAAAAAATGTTGTCACTGTCATAAAAGCAATGAGTGCTCTGTTGTAAGTCTAAAAGAAATCCATGTTTGTTCAGTTAGATTTTAGCACTGCTAATTTATCTGTGTCAATTCTTTCTACATTACTTTCATTTATCAAACAATAATTACGAGAGACTTTGAAGCATCAAGCTTAATTTTCACATCACAACAAAAGAGTGAGTATACGTAAATTATCTTAATTTTTAAAGGCAGCGTGTCCTGCTGTTGGTGTCTTGTGGTGGATTACATGTGGTTTTCTTGCATTCAATATCTGTAACTACCTAGATTAGTTGGAATTTAAGAATAGAGTTTATATGCGCTTAAGAAAACCGCTTACTGGAAATCTGCTTATTCATAAGAGACAGCAGATGCACAGCAGACAAAAATAAAAAAGACTTCGGTGGGAAATGGCTTTACATTTTAGTTACATTTTCAGACAGCATTGCTCCATTAATAAGCTCTCCTTTAACTTAGCTTCTCGTCCTGTCTGCAGCCTTGTGTTCCACATATGTGCTGTTGAAGAAAACTGATTAGAAATGATGTTACGCACACATGTGCCAGAAAAATCAGGAGAAATCTACCTGGGGAAATCAGGTTACTGTAATACCATATTCTGATTCTGGAAACAATCTTTCCCATTTACATGAAAAGAAATTGACTGTAACATGGTTACTTAAGTGTACATAAAAAAAATACTGACTCTCACTACTCCCCAATCACTCATAATGGTCTTTTTAGTGCAATAATTGCAATGTATGGAGTTATTTGTAGGTTCGCCTTGGTTTAGGGGTTGCTGTCCAAAATAGATTAAATACATTTAGATTGTTTGTGGTGTTTCTTAATTTGAACACCAAACGTTATTCCTCCCAGATTTAATTCTTTTTAATTTGACCAATTTATAGTTATGTGCTACATGTTTCCCTGGAAGGGGACTTTCTCCATGCCTAGAATAGCTGCACTAATTATATTAATGTGGCACTGATCTAAAAAAGAAATGCGATTTACGGTTAGAATTACGTGGGCATGGAGCATTGACTCACAAAAAACGGTGACATGAAAAATTGCTTGTTCCTTTAGACGATAAAGCTTTACAAATGTAGCGCCAACATGAAAGGTTGATCTTACCTCCTAGCCTCTGAATGACATTAAAACTGCCTTGGTTACTGGTAGATGTAGCCTGCTGGAGCAACTGTAGAGGACAAAAAGACTGAATTCAGGTGAATATGGCTACAGTGGCTATAGACTGTGTTCAGAGCCCTTCATTTATAACAATCTATGATGGCAAATTACCACTAATGAAACTGAAAACATGATTTTAGAAATGAAGCAAATTTTAAACTGCAATTTTTGAAGTTCTAAATAATACTTTGTACTGCTACATTCTACATAGTGTTTTGGTTTCAGCTCTTGTACTTTGTAAGCCGTATAGTCAACACATGGCTAAACTATGAATTCCAGTAGCTAAACCTGTGTTATATTACAAGACTTGAGTAAGCAGTTCAGCAGGGCTGTGTGGTCATTACTTACAGCCAGGTACTGTGGTGTGAGGGTTCCCAGGCCAGCCAGGTTTCCCCAGGTAGAGGCGCTGTTGAGTTGCTGAATCTGCTGTACTAGCTGCTGCTGCAGGCGCCGCTGCTCCTTATCTCGTTGTGTGTCAGCAAACTTCACCACCAAAGGTGAGGAACAGCCCTGAAGCAGTAAAGGCGTTAAAATGTTAGACTGGTTCATGAGCACACAGAAGAATCTACTGTTTAAAAAGGACACAGTCATTGCAAGGAATGTTTCAAAAGAGGGGTATTATATCTATGCCTTGAGACAGTTTTTATGCCTGTTGCATTCATATCAAAGCTAACAGAGGACATCTGCCATGCACAGCTGAGCCAGGCCACATTCCGAAAAAATAAAAATAAAAAAAAAAAGGGGGGGGGGGGGGCACAGGACAATACAGCAGACAGTGAATTTCTTTTTAGCACTCAAAGCAGAAGTGTTCAGACAAGCAGACAACAGATGGAGACAAAACTTAAAAACAGACAATTCAAACAAAGATATGTCAGCAGACATAGCAGAAAAATGCCATTCCCATACACAACCTCGCAAAGAGTCACATACTGCTCAGATGGACGCATGGGTATAAATCATGCGTTACAAGAGTATTATGAGAGTTGAGAGCTAGACAGGGAAAATGGCTTCTCCACCAGCAGCACCTCCCATGTCAGCTGAGGTTTGGGGAGGTTTTAATATGGGGGAAATTAGGTGCTACTACCAGTGGGGCCTGTGTTTAATGTGGTAGGAATATTATGTTTGCTTGGGTTCTTAATTAGACTTGTTCTGATGCTTCACTGGGGAGCCTCTGACCTGCTAGCTGTCAAATTATTGCTCCACTTCTAAAAGACTCCATTGGCTAACAGAGAACATGGACCCAGTTTTTAAAGAAATCTAATAGGGTAGCTACATCACTCTAGGTCAAGTCTTTGATAATGTATATTTAATAATGTTGGCTTAATTTCCTGTGGTCCATATTAGATTGATTAGGTACAGTATGTCTAGGATCTAAAATATCAATGAGATCCATTTAGTCTAGTCCAAAATTAGAAATGACAATTCTTGTTGCGTCCTGTTAGCTTACGATATACAAGGAGGCAATACTTCAAGTTTTATTCAATTATTTTGCAGACGACAACGTAATTCTGTAATTAGCAAGAGTGGTTTTGGATATGACTCATGCTCTGTGATGAATGGATGCCATCTGCTTGGACATGTTCTCTATTGTTCCTACACAAGGGGGCAGCAGAATATGAGGGGGGAGGGGGGAAATGAGAAATAGGTGCTAAGGGGTACAGTACCTCCATAGTCTGAGAGTGATGCATGGTTTTGATTGCATTCTGTGCCATTGCCCTGGTAGCAAATGTGACAAACGCACAGCCTGTAGGGGGGGGAACAATAGGAGGGGGGGGGGGGGAGGGAGGTAGGGACAAGAAGAAACAAAACAAGACAAAAGGTTTGGACAACTCGTTATGAACCCCAAAAAAACACATTACAGTACAAAGAATGGCAACTCCCAAGCACACAGAACCACCCTGACTGGTTAGCACACAGAGAAAGAACACAACAAGGAGAACACGTGTCACATGAGCACAGTGATCGACAGAATAAATTGCCACCCAGAGAGGCTTGACTATGTGGTGTCATAGTGAAACAGTCAATGTGATTATATACACATAAAAACGCACACAGATACACACTGAAAGGCATGGATTTACTGAAATATGTAAGATCTACAAACAAATAATGTAATATGTTCTAATTCAAATTGTGGTTATATAACATACATTTTAATGGCCAAGTATCTTGTGATTTAAGGTTTAATCATATGTACATCAACACAAGAGCCCCTTGCTTCTTGTTTTCGGAGGCATTATGCACCGGAGAGCTATGTAGGAGATGTGACGACAGGCTAATTCCAGTCTTTGTGGAGTGTGATGAAGGAGGTGGTGAAGGAGGAGCTGAGCTGAGCCGAGCCGAGCCGCCTGCCAGCTGAGCCCACGAACACCAGCAGCCAGCAGTTGCCAAGGAGACAGGCCATTGTGCCGGACAGCAAGTGCAGTGGCCCTTCACCGTAAGATGTGGAGGCTGAGTGTCACAGTGACAGGAGGATAGACTATGGCAATGGAACAGGTGCCACTGGAGTTGAATGGCATTTGATTTCAGGGTGTGGGCATGAAATGTAGTATGTGTGTGTGTATTTGGCCCGGGGGGGGGGGGGAGAATAAGAAATATTTATGTACTACAATGCAGTAGGTGGCAGCAGTGAGGCCAAGATCATTGTGCTTATGCAGTAAGTATACCTACCTCTGCTCTGGCCATCTGGTCCCCGGAGAATCCGACACTCTTCGATCTGTCCAAAAGATGAGAACATCATTCTGACCTCATTCTCGCCAAACTTCTTTGAAACCATTCCGATGAAGAGTTTTCTGTCTTCTACCGCTGCACAAAAAATGAAAGAACAGCCATTCAGTTAAATCCAAACGATTATGGAGCTATGAAAGAGAAAGGTCTATCAGGTGCTAAACCTTGCACATCTAGTTCAATCTGTACTTGTTATACTGCAACAGGTTCTGCCTCTCAAGGTGCCAGTCACTTGTAACTTTGTTATCTTAACTGTCTACTTCTCTACACAGAAGACCATCTATGCCTTCTGTATCTGGCAATTGTGGCGTTAATAACACAATCCCCGTTTTTGTAGGCTACAATCATTTTATCCTACAAGACCAGACCTTTGTCACTATTCATTTGAAATCCATCCACTTACCACTTGTTTTCTCGCTGTCCGCAGGTTTCATCTGGATAGGGTGATGCATCTGGGGGGGGGGGGAGGCAGAAAAAGTGTTAATACCAAACCTGTCGCTAAACAGGTGCTTGGCCTTGTCTCTCATCACTCTTACTCTAGTTTTGACATCTTCAAGCCTTTCTCTCATTCTAAGATCATCCCTCACCACTGCCAAATTCAGGAGAAAGTGAGATAAGTTGGGGGTTTCAAATTCCCAAGTATCCAATTTCACTTCTCAGTCTGGTGTGGACTTGTAATTTAACTTATTCATTCTTCCTGTAAACATCCCTCATCTTGTTTAGAACTGTTTTACAGAGATTGTTTACAGGCAGGCCGATTCTGTATTGCCTTATAATGGATACTGCTTTTTACTTTAACGTAAAGTACTTCAACATAAAAACAAAACAAGGTGTGGTAAGTCAGTCAGATTGATCTCTCTTAGCACATCACTTCTTCTCAAGCAGTGTTCAAATTGTGAGGAAAATGTTAATTCGACAAGTTAACTTTAATTGAATTTATTTTAAGCACATTTAGCTGCTATGTAATATTAAAGAAAGAAAAATCTAGCCACGAGATGCCTGAGCAGGTTGTACTTATGAAAAGTGGTGGGTTTGTTTTTGACAAGCACTAAAGAGAAGCAGACAGATGGCCTGCTCAGTATGTGTACTGGCTAGCATCACTGACCAAGGAGAGTGAGGCACAGAACACAGGAACAGCGAAACAAGCTTTTCCACTGTCACGCAAACTAAAATCAGCCACCTGCAGTCAATGCCAGTACCAGTATGACAAAGAATTGGGATTCGAGAGCTGCGCTATTAGACCTCACTTTATTTGAAATGTCTGGCTGATTGATAGTCCTCCAGTGAAGAGAGCCAGACCTGTAATCTCAGCCTCCAACACTTATTTATCAACGTAGTTCAATATTTAGCTGAAATTTCTGACAGGGGCTACTTTTCCAATTGACTGTGGTATTGATTTCATTGACAGCTAGAGTTGTTTGGTATAGATTTAATTGATTGAAAGCAGCCTTTTAGAACAGTGTACAAGCATAGCAGATTTTTAGAGGTTTAACAAGCAACAACACTCATTCCAGCCGACTGGATTTCAATCTCTCTAGATAAATCAGGTGAGGAATTTTTAAAAAAACAAAACACGCTTAATCTCAAAAGGATTCATTGTTAAAAAGACTTCAACTTGCCTCCTTTATTCCTCTAATTCTGGGAAATAAAATGTAGATCTGCATCAATGATTCATGAAAATAAGCATTAATAATTTGTTCCACTTTGTGGCGTTCGGGTCCTGTGCCTAAGTGAACAACCTGTCGTCTGGTCAAGCACACCATACCCGACACGTGTGTGTGTACTGGGTCAGTTTGTCAATTGCATTTTTTGAGATGGACGACAGTCCTCTGTGTGGTGTTAGCACATAGCAGGGGCTAGGATATTTCTCAGGCCAGACAGGCATTCAGTGAGCCGTGAGCTCATTACTGGCCAGCAAACAGCTCGCAGTCTTCACTGGGGATGTAGAGGGGCTCAAGCAGCCCATATTGTGCTTACTCACCCCACTTAAGGTCTTTATGTTGTGCAGTGCATTCTGGGCATCCAGTGCAGCTTTTCTTGTATAAAAAGTTACAAAACAGCATCCTGCAGAGAGAAAAACCAGGGCAATGGGTGGAGGAGAAGAAGACAAAAACATGTTAAAATGCTGTGCATACAAAGAAGCTTAATAGATGAAAGAATTTTCCTCAAATATCACATGCTAGAAAAATGTGAGAGGATATTCTTAGCAACAACTGTTAGCTGGTGCACACAGCTCATGTTAGAGATTGCAGCAAGGACCCTGGACTGAGACAGCTGAAGGGTGTTGGGTGATATGACCATATAGCCATAGAGTGACCACAGGGTTAGATTGCTGTCAGGAAGCACTGATGCAGAGTCCACAGGTTAACAGAGCCTGGGCAAGCCGGGGCAGAGTATGAGTGCATTAACTGAACACATCAGAAAGAGTGGTGCCATGTTACAATATAATTACATTCAATCATATACTTGAGGCATGAAAACAGAACAAAGACACAAGGAGAAACGAGGCAAAGAAATTGTGGGGGAGGGGGATGAAGAAAGGAGCTGGGGAGAGAAAAAAAGCCTCTCATCCTTTCGTCCCAACAGACCGCCAGTGGCGTTCCAGCCTGTCAGTTTCACTGGGCTGGGGAAGTGGAGCACTGCAGCGTCTCTGACCTACATAGTGTGTATTATGCCATTACTGGAGCTCCTGGGCCGCGGGGAGGGCTGTTGAACTCTAATATGTATCGAGCTGCTCTCTTCTCTCCCACAACCAGCTGAGCTCTCTCTTGTTCTGCTGCTTAGCCCTGCCTCCGATTTACTGGAGCTAAATAAACCATCTTTGAGGACGTGATAGATATCAGATGATTTTTTTATGACCTGCAGTAGCTGCGACCTAAAATCAGCCGCTAATATGATGGCTGCTTAATACCTCTGTGGCAAACTAAAGGACTAAAATGGAAGTGGGATTACAGCTTTTTTAAAAGAAAAACTCAAAAGGCAAAACTGACGATATAAAATACAGGTAAAGGATGTATATTCTGCCATGCAAATTAACAAGCATGGTAGCATCAGGCTCAGGAACTTTGATCAACTTCCCCCACTTCTCCCAGTAGGAGTTTGATGACAGGAAAAGGAGAACAGCATTGAAATAGTTGGGAGTGGGGTTGTCACTGGACCAAATTCAAATCACACAGACTGGGTGAACCAGAGACTGCCGTGATCAGGCAAGATTATCTATCAGAATATATTAACATTGCATTAACATGTCAATAGAGCATCACAGCTGATACACAACATAGAACAAGGGGGGGGGAACCCTGCCCATTTAAAAAAAAAAAAAAAAAAAAAAAGCTTTGAACTCTTCAGCTTCCCAATGAATTGCAGTGTTGGATATTTATATATGCACACATAAGCACCCTGGAGATTATCTAGTATACCTTTGAACAAACAAAAGTGTATTTGATAATTTTTTTATGTACATTTATTAAAAATCTTGATCGTGTGGACTGATTTGCTTTTCATGCCTAGAGTCACTATGAACTGAGGAACAAAAATGTGATCCAACAAGGGAACTTCCTTTTTGCATAAACCAGTTTGTATTTTCCCCAAGAACTGATTAGGCACACGGACTAGACAAAATACACTGAAAAAGGGTAAAAAAACAAAGACACAACAACAAACGAAAATAAACACCATCTTTTTGTGGAAAAGTAAAGGCAAAAGAAAGAAGTCTCTTTCCAAAGTGCATGGCTTTGTCAATTTGCCCTTTTCTTATAATGGATAAAATCTAGGGATACAGTATTAAATAGGTAAAAAAAAAAAACACAAGCGACTCTCTGAAAGCCTTCATCAACAATTTCAGACTCGTGAACTCAGTGAACTACAAGGTAAACATAATTAATGACAGCCGAGCGTGTTTAGTCCAGCTTTGTGTGCGAGAATCCTGAAACCACTGGTAAATACAAAACAGGTTTAATTTAGATGCAAACTCCAACAGATTGTGCGACATCAAACCCCAAGAGTGGATTAAGCCGATGTTCAAAGGAATTTACATTTTGGTGATGTAAATCCAGGGAAGTTACATCAGGCAAACTGTAGTTTACATTTTTAGTTAGTTACAGTAGACTTAGCACTTGCACTGGCACTTAGCATAGGGTAAGCCTGCTATCTGCGGAGAGCTACTGTCTCCTCTAATTGCAAGCTTAACTCAATCACTCAACTCGAGCAGCATTTCTAAGGAGAGCACACTGATGGATGTCTTAATGGAAAACCGCAGTTGAGTAACACTTTTCTTATACGACGCTGCTTTTAAACCAGAAAGTCAGTGAAAAAGAATACATTTATATAATGCAGGGCTATAACTTTTTTTTTTATTAAACAAAAGATCATCTTATCTTGACGCACAAATCCAGCAGTACTGCATGTGCAGACAAGCAACTGTGCACTGCCTCAGGGGACTGGTGAAATGTAATGGCAGATGAGGTGGCAATAACTCTATTTTGTGTTTTGTGGTTGACCACTGATAGCCAGGCAAATAAAAGTAGAGGACAATTCTTATTATAAAATGGTGCAGGTGTCTCTGTACTTCTGGCCAGGTGGGAAGGTAATCAATTAGCATGCAGTTGTGCTAATACATTGGAGTTGTAACATTAATGTTTAAAAAAAATAAATAAAAACACACACACCTATACCAGTCTAGTCATTGACCTGTGATGGACAACCGTATTGTTCAATAATCTAACTCAGATTGCATAGTAATGTCATTTTAATTAATTAATTAATAAATAAAACTCTGACCATACCTTTGCTCTGAGGGGGATTCTGGGTGCGATCACGGAGGATGTTAATCTGGTGCACGGCTCCAAATGGCTCAAAAAGCTCTTTTAGCTCAGTTTCTGACCAGGAGCGTGGGATCTGCCCCACAAACATCTTGATAGAGTCAGGGTCTGGTTGGTCTAAGTGCTCCAGAGACCCGTTCATTTTGTTGCCGTTGCTGAGAAAGAAAACAAAATGTAATCAGTATACCAAGACAGGCACAAAAATAGGCAATGCACATGTGGACATATTCGAGGGGATTAACAAAAGTAGCAAAATACAGTCTTTTGTTGTTTGAATTAACCGAAACAATGAGATTACATTGCAGGAATGCACTTATCAGCTAACAGATAAGTGATGCATTGCCTGGTGTTTGTACAAGTGCATTCGTTTCCTCAAAACCATTCAAATCTAATGCACAGACACCCTTTAGCACTCCTGTTTAGGGGAATGACACTGCTGTGCTAAGCAGACCTTCCATTCTATCCATTTCACTTGTTAATTATCTCAATAATATTTTAAGTACTTTTAGCAATTATGAAAAGAGGATTGGTTAGTGACACAGTTCTGTCAAAAGGTAAATAGCAAGAAGATACAAAAACAAGCAAAAGTATTTCTACAGCAGAGTGTGGATACGGACATCTTGTGTGTACATTTTCTGGGTTACAAATAGAAAGGTCTTACAAAGTATTTTTGTCTTTGTCTTACCAAATAACACTGACAAAATATTTACTACCATGCTGGTCCAAATTATCACCAATGTTTAAAAGAAAAAAATCTAAAAATTGTAAGTTAGATGGGTCAGTCTTTGCTTCAATATTAGTAGTAAAAAAGCAACATGATTAGACATTAGATTGCTAATTTACTTTCAAGGACTCTGCTGCCATATGGCCTACAGAAGTATGTTCTTTACAGTGTAGTTTTTTTAATGTGCATACTGAAGTAGATGCTGAAGCTTTATTCACAATGATGGATAGTGCAAAAGCTCAATTCCATACTCAACAAAACATGCTGAGCAACAATCTAGGTGTGCCAGCATTAGCGGAACAATGCAATTTTGCTTTGAGACAAGCCCTAGGGACAGAATCAATACCTACTAGTGTACCTCACTCAAACATTTCGTCATTGTGTTTAACGTGGTTGAAAATCAGAAATGAGGTGGCAGCAATAGTCATACATAAATGTTGTTTCTCAGCATCAACACCTAACACTTCCAGATAATTTGTGATACTACAGATGATCAAGAAGGACCAAGGATCAGAATTACAACACAAAAGTGGGGACTAATGTGCACACAGTCCCAAAATTATATTACGTAAATAAGAATCGTTAGACTGAAAAAAGATTGGACAATGAAAAAACAATTTTACACACAGACCTTTGGACACGAGCCATCCATCTCTTACAAATTGAGCCTAGTCGTTCTGCAGAAACACCAAACTCCTTGAGGGACTTAAATGACATGCTAATAAATCACACTTTAGTTCTTGTTCTTCTAAAGTCCAAATCTACACCTCATATGAAGGGGTTTCTCCCCCGGAGGTTATCAATAGATGTGGATGATGGCAAACAGAAAAAAGCGCCCCTGAAACAAACGGTTCTCTCCACAAAAAAAATGGGGTGCATGCCCCCCTCCTACCAGCTTCAGCAGCTGCACAAATACAGCATTGCAGAACTCTAAACCTCCAAAAATCGCTTGTTAGCAGAGAGAGATTTTGCAGTATATCTCCTCCTGAGGCGCTTTGGCGATGGTACAGAGAGTAACCTACAGCTTCTTCAGCACAGCAGGGGAACAATCACATATTGTTCCCCCATGCTGGAGAACACTATTCACCGTTCCTCTCCAGCACAATAGGCCATGTCAGAGAGTTGCTTTGGAGCACACCGAAGGCTATGTCTGCTAAGACCACAGCACTGGTGTGTGACACCATTTATTCAGTTTTGCCAGTGGCACTGAACACCATTTTGCTGAGGGCCTTTCATGATATCTTACGTGAGAATATTACTAGGAAAAATATTTGTGGCTCAAAATCGGCTCAAAATCAACTACCTTTACATTCATTGCAATTCCAGCTGAACATTGTCTTCAGCCTACAAGACAGAGAAATAACACTTCAACCTGACTCTTTCCAAAAGTTATTACATTTTCAACCAAAACACAAACTAGCAAATTTCTAAAAATGCTGATTTACTGCTTTGAATGCCCAACAATTGGCAAGGACTACCCCTGCTAGGATAGATACCACAGCTACCTACAATGCTCAGTGTCTGACACGAGTGGCACTTGCTAAACTCAGTGGAACTATTGTCAAACCATTTCAGCAGCAAGCTCTTATGTCAATACAGCCATGGTCTTATCCCAACAGCAAGAAGCTGGTATACACCTTAAAGTACAGTCAACTGTTAAGAATTGTCCCAGGACTTCTTGGATTGGTTTAGAAGAGTTTCAGTGAATACTGTAGCCAAACTAACCAAAGCATTGTTTCGGTTTAAAATTTTAATGTGGATACATTTTTTAAAGACTTTACCAAATATACCAAATTCCTATTAGAATGACACCACGCACAGGATCTCAAAACCAGAGCTAATACAACCAATGTCAATGTCATTTTTTTTGGCTGAACCAAGCAAAATGGTCGTGCATTACAGTTAATGTACAATATTTTGCTGTTACTTTTACTCATGTAATTTACAAACACTGCTGCCTGCCATTCAACCTTACTGCCCGGCTCTGCTCTCTTTACAGCTCAGCACAGTGTCTTCAGGCAGTAGTGATTAAGCCTTTAGCTGAACTTGAACAAACGGCCCTGTGATGTGGCAGAACATGACATTCCAAGACGCCCTTCCAGCAGCTGACAAGTCATTCAGCGCAATGACAGTTGCATGCTTACTGCACCACCAATAAAACCAGGTGATTTATCTTGACTGTGTGTGTGTGTGTGTGTGTGTATGTGTCTTGTTAAGAGAGCTCTGACCCCAAAAGTATGCCAGCGATACCTTTTCTATGCCCATAATAGAAAGCCAGCCAATTTGCCTGGTAATGAACATGAATTTGAAAGCTCAGCATTGGACATGCCCCCCTCCCCCATTTGTCACTACAGCTCATGAAAAGAAATGTCTAGATGTTTCTATGTATTTGTAATGACTTCATTTTTTATAAAAATATTCTTATAATTACTGCCTTAATGTTATTTGGTTGGTACTTGGAACTTGCTTTAAAAATATTGATCAAAAAAGTCTTGTTAGGGCAACGTTACACATAAAGCTGACTCTTTTCCTCTGTTTTGAGTAATAGCCAAATACTTGTTTCTTTGCCTTGGGCTGTTTTGGCAACCAGCAGCACGCTGCTGTCATGCTTCGTTGGGGATAAAAAAAGTTCACATGGGCACATGTAATACTTCTGAGAAAAGCGGGGAAAAATATGTCAGTCAAGTGAAACAGCTGTTTGTTAGCAAAAACAAAACAAACATCTATTTTGGCTCCATCTATTTTCTTCACCACTACAAAAAGAAGGAATATTCTTTAACAAGTTGAATAAGGTTTCACAAGCTTGAAATACAAATGTCCTCATGACAAATCTGAAGTTGGAAATTTAAAAGTGGCCACAGGAAACAGCATCAGGATCTACAGAACAGTTGCTACAGAACCCTTGAGCAATAATGTCCTAGGATGGGAGAAAAAAATTTATCATCGAGAGGAGAGCAGAAACAGGGTATTGTTTCTTTTCTTTTAACCCAATGTGGACATACTTTGATTGAACTGGGAAACTGTTGCTGAAGAGAACTGTCATCTAAGGCTCTGTCTTGTACAAGGACACTTTGAAACGTGGCCAAGAGAGGCCAGGGATCATAACTTCAACCCTGCAGTTTCTAGACCTGCTCTAAACAACTGAACTATAGCCACATAATGGTCAACTCAAATCAGCACATTGTTCTTGTAAGATGTTAAATTTACCTCCAGGCATTAACATCTATTTAGCTCAATATAGTTTAATGTGATCGCTGCGTTTCTCTTGATAAAGACAGACGTGTTCAATCAAGCTCTGAATGGGCCACATGTTAACAGACAGTCAGCATCTGACAACAATGCCCGCCCCATTAGCTCTGTAATGACCCCAAGTGGCCCTGGCAGTTCTAGATGACACTGTTAAAAGTAAAGCTAATATGAACAGTCAAAGCTTTTGAAAAAATAAACTCTAGCCACTGCTCTGTCAGCATCAGATGGAGCATAAATTTAAATTCTCCATTGGCACTTACGAAAACAATCATCACTCAATGTATCTCTAAAGAGGATACAAACAACTTACTAAAAGTAGCAATTCCACTATTTACTGCACTGACTTACTGTCATCCACTATAAAAATATCTGATAAGACATAGAACATATTTAAAGATCAATACAAAATATATACTAAAGAGGTTTCTTGCTTTCTATTTCTCTCTACAATAACACTTTCCCTTAGAGTTGTGTCCTGAAATCACTCTCAGTCACAACTTCCGATATAGTAGACACCCTACAGACAGCAGTGAAATAAGATGCCAGACACATCGCCCTTACGTTGAACTGACATCACCCAATTTCTGCATTGATACATTCGGATTTTGGTAAAGTTAGAACAAACTATGTACATTCTATCTGCACAATACTTTGTTTGATTATTGATTAATGTTTCAGCTGCTTTCCTTTATGAACTGCTTGGCCTATTAATATGTAACAGAGTAAAATGTTTCCCTTTACAATAACCCAAAAATCAGATGTTGTCACCAGAATGGCAGATGATAAATTATCACCCATGTGTAAACTTGCTTACAGCTGATAACTCAGCTGTATGTGTTTTCACACACGGAAAACCCATGTGTGAAAACACAGGTTGCATCTCCTTGATACAATGGTCTGATGCCACTCTTGACCGGTAGTCTCATGTAAGGGTTTACCATCATGGTGAGTGCATCTGGTCTTATGTAACTCTGACCCCCAATCACTTTTGTTTGCAAAACGTGCAGAAGAATTTGCTTAACCTTCGATCACACCACCACATAGTGCAGATAGTGGAAAGGATTGTGAGCCTTCCAGGACTGTCCATGTAGCTCTAGGACAGTGAGTATTGTAATTACTGCTGTGCCAATCTGGCAAAAAGAGCTAGAAAACAGGCGACATGTAAGATCTGAGCCTCTAATACTCTTGGCTCTTAACATCTGGCTGCATCACACTCATCCACCATCACTCTTTCAAGCAAAGAAAGAAAAAATTGAACAAGAAGTCCACAGACCAAGGGCCAATATTCTACACTTTGCACAGACCAATGAGCTCCCCAGTCAAAGAAGGGATCACCAAGTCACTTGGCTTACTGACACACCACTATGGCAGTGATAGCTAACAAAGAATTACACTTAAGCCTGCAGTCACTCACAGTCAACATTTACAGGGATAAATCAATTAAATACAGCTAGGGTGTGATCTAAATAAATTCACAAGTTCTCCTCTGCATTGTAGGTCTGCAAGAAATATTTCATTTGTCAATCCTACTTTTCTTATTCATACATTATTGTTTTTTCTACAAATTATCCCTCAAATGGAAAAGCAGCAAAGGTATAAAATAAAAAACGGGTAGGAAATGTCAAGTATTTCAGAATAAAACGGAAGTAAGAATTAGAACATTTACAGTTTTTCTGCTTAACCATGCAAATTTGGATATGCAATGATTTAATTGATTTGTCAAAAAGAAAACAGAAACCATTTCGATAATCTATTTAGTTCTTTCATGCAAAACTACCAGCCATTAGATGGTTTCACATTTTTCAAATGTGAGGGTCTGCCGCTTCTCTCAATTTCACACTATACCATATTGAAGAATTTAGTTTTTAAATAAACATTTTTTTTTTAAATGAATAGAGTAAAAACAGATTAGATACGGAAACAATTTGGAGCTGTGATACATGTACAACAAAAGATCAATTAAAAAATAAATAAATACTTTTAATGATATTAAGCCTAAGACCATAAAATGCCAGGGCAATGCCCATTTTGCAGCAAATTGGCGAAAGCAAGAAAGTGCAGTCTTATAAATGAAAGCTGTGAGTTTCGAAATATTTCTGTCAAACCTTAATTGTCGAGAGGACACGAGTTATATCTGTGCTTGGTGAGTGTCTTTCTCCCTTGTTTACATGACTTGTCATAAGACTTCCATTAATGGCTCAATAATGTAGGGAACCACGTGTTTTGCCGTCAAGTCAGCACTCTACATTCAACATGGACGGGGGTACCAGCTAACTACGTTAGCTAGCAGGGCGCTAGCACAGACACAGGGAGGGACTGTGAGTGAGCCAAGCAAGCCCCACTGATAGCCCGTGTTCTGCCTACAAACAACGTTCATTTGTGCATTTGAGAATTATTGATTTAAACGAAAATTAAATACTACATCGAAAGCATAATACCAACTAATGTTAACTTTAAAGAAATCAACATGGAAAGTATAACGTTCCTCAACGCACTTTGCCTTAAACCACCGATAATTAACCGTTTGACACCTACCCTTTCGACCAAGGACTCGTCAATATGAACTTATTCAGCTATAATAGACTAGCTTTAAGTAGTAAAAGCAGAAAACAATAAGGCAGTACTGTGCTGGGACGAGTAAACTAACTAAAAAAAAAAAAAAAAAAAACACCCCGAGCTGCTGTTTTTCTGAACTGATACCGAAACGTGTGATCTCCGGAAGCACATGTCACTTGACTATTGTAACATTAGCGCGCTAAGTATCCGACACCGTCGTTAGCAAAACGCGTTTTCTTCCAGCGTTAGCCCAGAAGGCCTCTTTTCAGTCGTTGCATTTACATAACCGAGTTTTGTACCAGTTACTTCGGTTACAGTCAACATGAACGAACTCTCTTAACTCCAGGTGAGCTTACCGCCACTCTTCTTATCATTAGCAACGTTAGCATCACAGTTGGCAGTTAAGCTAACATTAGCTAACGACCAGCGCACCCCTAACACTTTGTTTCATCTGTAGAAACACCCAAATGTTTAGGTCCAGTGTAGTGAGGGCTGGGAACGCAACACAGATCGATAGTTGGATTACTTACAGTGTGTCGCCTGAAGTCATTAACCGACTATCGGTTAGAGGGTGGAAATCCAGGTTGTACGCTGAAGTCATGCTCAAAACAGCGTCTATCTAACAATGAGAAGCGACGTCCGCTCCCTCGCAAGAGACTCAACTCCTGCGAGACGGCGAGAAGACGAAGCAAGACAGGTGCAAGGAGGGGGCGTCTTCAAAACTGCATGAGAGACAGCCACCAGTATCCGCCTTACTTCTTCCTCCTCCTAAAGTCTCTGTCGTCTCCGACTAAAATAAATTCAGGCAGCCGCTGTCACTGCACACCAAGCTGCAGCAAACCAGAGGCGTGGCCTTTTCAACAAAAAGTCTCAAACCATGCTTCCTGCGGCTGCTGCTGCTCACTGCTCCTCCACTCCAACGTGAAATTACAGTAAAGTCTCTACAGGGAATGGCAAATGCTGTTCTCTGTAGAGAGTTTACTGACTTGTTTGTGTGTTACAGTGTTTTATTTGTTGTGCCTTCACAAATATAACATGCAGTCCTATAACGACAACAATATCGTTCACTGAAAAAACCGTTAAAAAATGCTGTCAAGCCTTCTTGTGAAGAAAGATGAGTCTGTGGATGAGTCATTGATTAAACAATCCTTATTAGGGGGGCATTTAAAATGTTTAAATTTAGTGCCTGGGTCATTAGCAGCAAGGTTAATAATGCTGCTAATTTGTAGCTTGTTCATTGCCTTATTGCTGATCGATGGATAAATCTGTTTAGTTCAAAAGTAAGACAATCAAAATGCAGTATTTTCTTTCACTCTTCAGTCTTTCTTTTTCCCAGGGTCATAGGTCATGTTCCTCTTTGTTCTGGGGTGTTGTTTCCCTGGGGGAGGGGAGCCTATCTTCTTTTGTGTGCAGGGTGAGGCCTGTATACTTCGGGGAAAGTACATTGTCAAGTGCTGTGCACCATAGCAAACATAGAGTCAGGGTGGGGATGCTGCCCTAATTATGAAATCATTTATTATTGCTCCAGCGGCTGCACAATCCTAAAATATTATTCATAGCAAGTGTTAAGAAATAACTCGTTTAAAGGATCCGTTTTAATCCTTGTGTCCATAGGAATTTCAAGACAATCTGGCACCATTCCAGAGTATGTCCTGTTAAACAGAGCCTAAAAGAGGTTTCAATGCATAATCAAATGCAACCTATTTTGCCATACATGCAGAAAAGCCCACTATGAAACATGCATCACAATTAAGCTTGAGGGGCTGCTATAAAAAGGTAGTCTAAACGTCTCAGGAGAATCAGGTTTCACTGGGATGGGAAAAAAATAAAATATTGTCATCTTATCTGCCGCATGCACATATTTCCTTGGGCTGATTTAGATCTCGGATGATCTTATTCAATAGATTTTTTATTGAAGCAGCAGCATTTTGTAAGAGTGACTCCTGTTTCCCACTTAGAGATGTACAGTACATTTAGTACTGTTTTCAGTAAAGTATATTATAGCTGTTGCAACTGTTTAAGTCTACCAGTTGGCATGGAACTCCTAAAAATGCTGTGTGTGAGAGTGGATTCCAGATGCACCTTACTAGCCTCCTATTCTTAATCTCAGATTATTACTACTGTAATCTGTTCATAATCCTCCACACCTAGCATGCTTTTGTAGTTTTCTGTATATGAAATGCTTTTCCTCATGCAGTGGACCTCAACTCTCATGGGTCACTCATCAACCATGTAGCATTTAAATTGAACTCTTTCGCGATAAAAGGCACTTTGTAAAAATAGGCCAGCTTCAAATCCAAATGGGCCACTTCATGTTTTTGAATGCGTCATCTTGAACTTGGAGGCACACTTCTTCCTAGTACAGCCTTTCGTTAAAGCATTTGCAGAATGGCGACCAACTAAAGGGCTCTCAAAATGGAGAGAGGGAACTTAATCTAATGCTTTCTAGAGAAAATCTACTGTCACGATGGGCAAAGCAGACATTATAAAACCCAGTTCTGCTAAATCTATGCAAATTCCGTGATGGATGCAAATATTTTTTCTTCTCCTTCTTATCTTAAAAGGGTAACTGATATCCTTTTGTTGTTTTCACTGAGGCAGTACAGCAAGGCCTAGGATGCTTTTAGTAGATATCTAGTCACACTTTTGTATTTTCAGTGGTCAAGCAACTGTATATCCGACACCTTTGTCTGTTTTTAGTTATTTATTTATTTATAGTTGATGCGAGTACCTGAACTGTTGTGGCACTTTGAATAAAAGAGGAATGTAAATTGCCTGATATGATAACCCTATAAGGTATTGATTTTTGTACTCTTATACACTCAACTAAACCACTACCTCCTGATTTAATTATTTTTAGTCTTGTGAGGATGTGATTGATACAATCAGTCAAATTCACTAGATTCAAATACTTGATTCCTGGAGAAAAGAAAATGTAAAGGGGAAACCAAGAGAACAGTACCCTGCCCACAGTCAGCAGGGAGAACGCCTCAACTGGAAATAATACGGCGTATGACAATATCCAGCTCAGACAAAGAGGCATTCCAAATACAGACAGCTCCACAAAAGCTAGCCCACATTTGAATGAGGGGCCAACCCCAACGTACCTCATAGGCAGGTCCTCATTCCTGACAGAGATCCCGGCCGCAGAGGGGGGACAGCGCATGCTGTTGGCATACAAACTCTGCACCAGGGCCAGCTCAGAAGAGTGTTCCAACATCGGTGCTCTGGAGAAATCCACCCGGGGTAATGGACACTTTCTTCTCTTTCCCTCTTTCCTCTATGTGTTTCTCTCCCTTTCTCTGTCTCCCGCCCACTCCTTCTCCTCGGTTTAGTGCAGCAGAGTGGCGCCCACCCCCTTCGCTTACTGGCGTGGCTGAAATAATCCTCTCTGACAGCTCATCGTGCGCTAATGCATTGTGATGCCTGCAGCAGCCCAGTTTGTAGGCTGTGAAGCTGTGGACACAGTAGCACTCTTGCACTAATTGACATCCATATTAGGAAAACTTCAGGAAATTGGACATGGATGATTTATTTCCGCTGTCAGACTAGGGAAAAGTAGAGGAAACATCAACACAGTTGATCACATCTACGAGTCCTGGATTTGTGGCCACGCTGCTGTAGATGTTGTCATGTATTTGCATCAGCAATCTGCTACAACGAAAGGCCAAAGCCATGTATATACTCATGTGTTTATCAACCTCATAACTTCCCATTATTATTGCTTTTGGGATTAAATATTATGCTTATCACCGATAACAGGTGCTTACTCTCGGAAACATAAGCATTCTCCATTAAGCTTCTATGGCTATAGTATACTGTACATGTAAGAGTCCCTACATTAATTGTTTCATATAAAAGTAACCAGATAACTGCACAGAAAGCTTCCACAATACTAACAACATTTTGACCACTTTCTACTGTATATAGAATGTCACCATAAGCAATGCCTAAATTATGTTGGATTCATTCCAGGGGTTGTCAACTAGAATAAATCTCATTATTACTTTTAGAGGGATAAAATAGTCATGCCAGAATATAAGTACACATTGTAGTCAGGACAAAAACCTGTTAAACGAACACAGATTAAAGCATCACAGCCCCTATTGTTCAACACTTCAAGCTGCAGTCAAGCTACACTATGACTGATATGCCTGAAGTGGCTTCAAGTTAAATTAACTGCTTGTGAATATGGTGCAGGCCTAGCTAGAGTAATCAGAGCATAATGGACGTTGTCTCAAATGATATCACATTATGTTACTCTACAGTAAGATGTGGGATAGGAAATTGTTCTTCACGTTACAGTTAAGATACCAGAAGCCCTAATCATCAAATGATAGTGGGATTTTGAGCTTACCGAAGAGGCTCAACAGCGGGGTTTTATCAAAAGGTGCCTAACATGTTAATTTGCATTGGACTAATTTGCTTATTCTCTGAGCCATATTTGGAATATGATGAAGGCAAAGCAGTACGAAGTTGCTGAACATTGTTAAACACACACTGGCTTCTTTCCTAACAAATATTTGAAAAGTATTTCCTCGCAATTTTCTTTGCACATAACCCAGGAGAAATTAAATTTAGGATTTAGTCTCCCATAGGTGTTGTGTCTCATTAGAGTAACACGACATGAAATAGGAAAGTCATCTGAAACAGGGTCATGTCAGTGTGTGCTGGTATCACAGCTGACAAGACCAGCATGAAGGGCTCTGCTTCGTCTGATCGTGGCACAAAATCCTCTTCATTTCAGCCCCGCTCTTTCTGTTGACATGAATATTTCAAACACAGATACTGAAATCCAGCTCTGTACGCTGTGTTGCTACTTGGTATGGCTGTCAGCACCAAAGGCAACATCTAGAGCCTTAACAACATATACAAACACAGTGCGATAACGATCAGGACTGTAATCCTGTACTGTTGAAACCTTATTTAAAATAGGTTTCACAAAACAAGAACCTATTAGTAATACTTTTATAATTCAATGGGATTCTGAAAGCTGAAAGTAAATGCAGCAAAAATGCATCACTGTAACAAACCACTTCCTGTGCACATCTTCAGTGAAGAAGAAATAGGTGTTAGTAGGTCTTAGTGCACATTGCGGTTGAAGAAAATGCACTCGTGCCTGTCGTGTAATAACTAAAAAAATAGCACTCTTACGGGTACTGCAGGTGGCCTAATGAGTGAAAGCAACCATAAGCTTTCTCTTTTTACCACTTGTGAGTTCCTTTGGGACTGATTGCACATACCAATACTGTCTGTTTTTGTATTTTAAAACTGAAACTGTCACAGTCCAGTGAACATTGTGCTATCTATGGTGGTGTTTCTATGAGTAAAGTAACCTATTAACAAGCAGAATTCATTAAAATACAGCAGCATTATATCACATTTAGGAGGAACAGTTGATGCATCTAGAGAAGGTGAAAATATATTAACTTAATAAGAAAGAAATGTCAGATACGCCGGAGGTCTATCTTTATCAGCAGTGTGGTATAAAATTTATGGTCCAACAGATGCTTGAAACAAATTTTAACTGTGCGAGACCTGACACCAGAATGTGTGATTGAAGAGGAAGGGAGAGGGCCACAACAACCACAGGCTGACTTAGCATTAAACACTGTTTATTAAAGGATACTGCTGTCTATCTATGACCTTCTTGACATTTTAATCCATCCAAATGCTCATCTTTTTCTCAGAAATATCTATTAAAATTTCACCTTATTTGCAAATAACTCTTCATTGAAGTTCTTTCTAGCAGATTTAACACAAGGTATGTCCCCCTTCTATTCCTGTATGATTTGACCGTTAGTGTTGTGTTGCATGAGTGGATGCATTTCAAAAGATAAAAAGCTACACCACATTGAAATGTCAGCCTATTTTGCATGGACAGAAGTCGCCTTACTTCCCCTTTTTTCTGATCACACATCATTTTTTCCACTTCCTGTTTTATTCTGTTATAAGAAGACACTAAGTAGATTTTCCATTAAAAGCCATCCATAGGAGACATTCAAAGAGAGAGAGAAATGAATAAGGAAAAGCACTGTTTCAAAAGTTTAAAAAGTGAATGAGGTCAATGTGCTTTCTAGCTGTGGATAGTTTTAATCATCCAGTTCTAATCAAGGTAACTTTGAGCCTGTTTACTAAACTATACGCTGTTTGTATGTGTGTGACTGTTCTTACCAAGTTAGGACAATTAGTCATTGTATGTGTTGCAAATATAATACAATTTTGGTCAGAATTCTACAGTCAAAAGGCTGGCAGTTATACTAGTATAATCGTGGGTTGAGACCTAAATTGGAATGGAAATCAAGAAAATATCAAAGTTGACCTAGTGTTACCTTAAAAATACTAAAGAATTAGGGAATAGATTCGATAAAAGTACTCTAGGCCTTTAACCTTAGTGGGGTGAAATTTATACACGTGCTACAGTGTCAACGGCTTTCAGCTTGTCCCTTCAGGGGTCGCCACAGCGTAACGTGTTCCGCATGTTGATTTGGCATGAGTTTTTACGCCAGATGCCCTTCTTGCCGCAACCCTCCCATTTTTATTTATACGGGCTCAGGACTGGCAACAAGGGCACCACCCCTTTGTGCTACAGTATCAACGAACTAGATTTCTGAGGTCAACAAAGCCACAGTTTAGCTAATAAACACGTACACCTTTCAGAGTGAAGTAATATTTAAGTGGCAATAAAACAGTTGAGGACACCTCCTGGAAACCTTTCACTGGTAAATTTTACTTTAAAGAATAAAAAATTGTTGGATTATGGTAATAATTATGGTCCAATAATCACTAAGGGAAACATGTCATACTGTTCTCTTTCTTTAAGGCTTCTGAAAGCTATAAATAATAATTTCAACCCGTTACGATAAGTTGCTTCCAAAAACATGGCACATCCAGAACTGGTTTCACTTCAAGGCATGCTTGCGAGGTAAGGATTCCACATGCATCAACTAAGAGACACCTGCTACATTTCTTGGATTCATGAAGCACGTTCTGTAAGCCTGCTGTGGGTGGTATGCATTTATGTCAGAAGCAGCATGCCAGTGTCTCTGCATAAAGAATGACACCATGTGGTCATTTAGGGTAAGGCAAAAACAAGTGCTGCAAATGTGCACAGGGGACATTTTTAGACAGTCTTAAGACATAAAATCAGTTTACCACAATCCACAGTCAGTGTTGTATTTAAGTGAAATATGAGCACTCATGGATATCTTGCGTAGGTGTAATGTAAAATGACATGTCAACAGAACACCCCTCAAATCTAGGTTAATGCATTTAACAGACTGGTTAAAAAAAAAAGAGGATCCAGAATTCAACCTGTAGCCAACTTCACTGTTTCAACAGTCTGAAATGAACAAGAAGAAAATTCAACATGTGCAACTTTGTTAAAAATATTATCAATCTATTTTTGTAAAGCAAATGCAAAGAAACGTCCATGTTAAAAAAATAAGTATGCACAATAGTGGTGGACCAAAGATTTTAAGTATATATTTTGATGCTAATGAGATTTACGTCTTAAAGTCTGTGAATACACAGACTGTTCATCTTTAATATTGAAATATCAGCGAAATGAATTACATTACAATCACAGCTACGGTATAACTCCAGAACAAATCCATGTGAAGAAAAAATAAAAATACAAACTTTAAATTTAAAAAATTTACAGAAATTACAGAAAATCATTTGAGTTAAAAACCAATATCTGCAAATGGATTTAACAAGTCAGAATCCTAAGAACAAAATGCACTTGGCTTGGAAGTTGGTATTTACACACTTATACAAGCCTGATGCCATCATCATTATGTACATGGGATTTGAGTGATACTGCAAAAACTGGAGAAAGACTGGGAGGTCCTTCCTTTTTGTGGCAACAAGAAGGAAACAGAAATAAAGACAATGTATGTTAGTTGTTCTCTGGTTCTCTTTTATACAAACTGGCATGATGTCCTTGTATTAATATAACTGTCATAATCACCAATGACTGGCTTTCCAAATCAACAAGCAACAAACAATCTACATATGGAAAATGGAAAACAGAGCCTACATGAGAAATAAGGCTGGGTATGTGCTGGTTAAAGCCTTTTTTCTAACCAACTCACGATGCATCATGGCTGACATCATTAACAAATCATCAGAAGTTAACATCAGCCACAATTTTCAATTTCTTCTTCTTCTTTTTTTTTTTTATTACAGCAGCGCCACAAGTGTTCAGTAATGGCTTTCAGTTCGAAATGAGTCCAAAATATGTGCTTTTTGCATAGTCTCAATGTGGTTTGTGTTTTCTCTTCTTGTGTTTTTTGTCCTTCTTCTTGCTTGAACATTTCACACAGAACCACTCCTGGTCCTTAGGGGGCTCTGCAAAGATCCCAACACAAGGCCTGAGCAGACAAGAGAAGAAAAGAGTTCCAGTTATGCAAGAGGACCTGAGGAAACCGTTATTTCTAATTCTACTCCATTTTAAGGTGGAGGTGTAAAACCAAATGTATTTATCCCAAACTGTTACGGCATGTGCACTTCAGGTTGAGAATAATTTAGTATTATGCTTTGTCATTGAAATAACTACTTTTAAATAAGTATAAAATGTGTCCTTAAATAGAGAAAACTAATACCAGTAAATTTCTGAAAAAAAGGTGCATTACTTAGAAATTAAGTCACTAATTCTATACCTTACTAAGTAGATGACAATAAAATTAATAAAAATTTAGATGTTTTGTTTGAAATATTTTTTTAATTCCTAGTTTTTTTGTCATTAATTTTAAATATTGTGGCCAAAACATTAGAACCCCCTCTGCTTATAATGCACCCCATTACAACTCCACTACCCACTTTGAAGTTAATAATAAACACAGTAAAATCATCACCTATCTGACAGTTTCAACCTAAAAACTGAGAAATTATAACCTAGTAAAAGTAGAATTCATGGCCATGGCCATGGAAAGCAAATAAATAAACATAAAAAAAAAACATAAATAACTTTAATACAGTCAAACTAAGTTTAATTCAAGTGTGGAGCAATTTGAAACATGAGACAGATTTGGTAATAGGGCAGTTGTTGTCTTGACACTGCAAATAAGGAATTACAGCTGAAAAAGTTCAGATCAATTCTGATCAATAATTTGTAATTATACCATCACCATCAACTTCCTTGTGTATGAGGCAGAGAAGGGACATGTTTCGGGAAAAAAACATGGTTGAAAAAAAAAAAAGACAAACAAAAATCAGATAAACATTTGCCAGATTTTACGAAAGCTGATCGGATATGTGAGAGAAAAAAATTTCGTGAGGAAAAAACAATCAACTTTTGCGAAATGTTCGCAAATGGTTTCATTATAATTATTAAACACAACAATGGAGGGTACACAGACATGGGAGCCATTCATAGCACTTTACTTTGAGCTTGGCCTCAAATATAAAAGACATTAAATCAGTACTTGGCAGTAAACACAATTTTCACATCAGTGAGAGACACCTGAAGACAATACTTAGCGCAACGGGGTACTCTTGCTGCAAAGTGTATTCTGACCTGGCAGACACGGTTGACTTTGTTAGAAACCTACTGCAGAACTGTGGACAACTTTACGATTACTGATTGTGCTAAATGCAGAAATCATGGATTACTAGTTAGCGCTAGTAAAACCCTAGCGTGCCATTAATAAGAAACGCCAATATCATCTTCAGCTGTCCTTCATTTAAGTGAAAACCATATTTATTGTTGAGCACTTTAATGCATTTATGTTTAAGCCTAAACTCAAAATAAAATTCTGTGAATGGACATGTATCGCTGTGATTTCCATGGTGACCAACTGACCCGGAAGAATATTTATAGTGAAAACATTTGCAAAATCTCCCAAAAGTTAATCTGTTTTTTTTTTGTTTGTTTGTTTCTCCCTAGATGAAGAGTAGAAGAGGTGAAACAATGTATTATAACCACTTGATGTAATGATGCAGGGGTGATGTAATGTTTTTGGAGCATCAGCAGATATAGCACACAAGCTCCAAGCCAAAGATTTATTTCAGTATTACAGTTTAGTTATAGTTGGTAAGAATGGCGGTTAATTAGCTGCTGTTTGAGATTTAGATTTTCATGTGTAAGTGATAATTTTAGTGTTTTTTCTCTCTTCTGTGACCATGGACCCAAGGCTCATTCCAATACTAAGTTTTGTATATGGCAGACATTTATCAGTGAATTCAAGCTGTAATTGATGGTAGCAACTGCAACTATAAATGTACTCAAAGCACAACATGGTAAAAAAAAAAAAAAAGGCCAAGAAGTCAGGAAAAAAAGCAAAATAAATCTCTTACCAATGATACCAATCATCACAGTCATCACATCCTATCATGGGACTACCATCGTCAGGTTTGTTGCATCCAGGACAAATCCAAATCTGGTTTCCCCATTCATCTCGAATCTCGTATACAGACAATATACAAAGAAACCACAGATCAGTGCCAAAATAGCTATTTCATGAACAACATAGATAAGTGAAAAACTGTTTTATCTTAAGGCTGGAATATGCTTCCTGCAGACGACTGTGTGCAAGCTCCTTTTCAAGAAACCACGCACTGTCCACAACAATCCTGTATGCATTGCTCTCTGTCACTGTAGCTGGGTATAGTTTCAGTATGTAAACGTTGTACAGGGCATGTGCTGGGTTATGTGTGTCTGTGTTGGTCTGTGTATATATGTTGATTATCTCACTGTTTGTGCATGTCGGAAGCAGGAAGAGAAAGAAGTGGTTGGGGTTTCCCTCCAACCAATGAGCCAATCACCAAGAAGAAGGCATGCTATTTTGAGTTTTACAAAATAAGAGGCCTCACCAGGCCTGGTTTACCAGCTATTATTATTAACATGAATTGGGCATTAACTCTAAATAATAAACTAATGTGTTCACATAAAATGAAAAAACCCTATTCAAGCTAAACCGCACAACATGCACTCTCGCTTCTAGATGAACCACACTTCATGTAAAAAATGTTTGTATACATTCATTCTCAGTAAACTAGTTAGAACAGAGTACGAAAACTCACCACATAAGTACTAACAGTCTCAGTGATGACACTGCGGACTGGCGTTTTGAGAGAAGCTGCAGGAGAAAGAATAGGGGCTGGGGAGAGCAAAGCCGAAGGGGCAGGAGCTGGGGGAAGTGGAGAGGCAGGTGGGGGCATGGTGGGTATGACAGGGGAAAGTATTGGAGGTGGTGGAGGCGTCCGAGGGCGATTCCCAGGTCCAGACTTGGTAGCAGGGGTTTTGGGTGCTGGTGTCTTTGGTTCTGAGTCTGGAACCACCTTGCTGATAACACTGCGGACAGATAGATAGTCAAACAGACAAAGCAAGTCAGTAACAGCAGCTTTTACTATTCCTATGTAGGATATTTAATATAAAAAATATAAACAGGTTTCATTTATGACAATAAGTTAGTTAAATGCTTAGTAATATGTTTCATTTACAATGCACCTTTGAGAGTATGGCACTCTTGTAGATTTTTAAGGAACATGGTTGGAAACGTGTTGTTTTACACATTTTAATTTATGATAAATTATTAATTTTTATGTTCTGCTTATATTATAATTTGTTTTTAAATGTTCCGATGCTCAGTATGTCACCTAATTAGCACATTTGATGTTTTTATATATTAGTGCCAATACAAACAATAAGTTTTGGTACAGATACATAAGCAAAACGTTTTTCAATTGCCTAAAATATATATCTTTTTTGTTTTTAATGTAACATGCTAAATTTTCCTATGTTAAATACAACACTGCTGCTTTAGTAAACAGAATTTTAATTATAACTCAGAATTTTAGGTACCTGACAATTTTGAATACGGCTGTAATAATAAATACAGAACACTGCTATAACACTACAGACACAGAACATCAGTCTGATTCAAAGATGTTTTACCACTAACGCTTTTAATATAAAAAAAAACGACATATCACTACAAACACTCATTGCTTACATTTTGTCCTGGCCTGCTCCCACCCTGAGCGTGAGTCTGGGGATGACTGGAGATGGTACAGCGGCTAAAGTGTCTATTTTTACCTGAGGAAACAAGACAAATAAGGTAAATCTATGTGACACACTAACACAACATTATAACACATGAATTTAAAAAAAAAAAGGACCTTCTCCAATCGAATTCTCTCTTTTTCTTTCTCTTTTTCTTTTTCTCGTTTCTCCTTTTCCCTCTCCTTTTCTTTCCTTTTCTCTTCTTTCTCCATCTCCCTTTCTTTAGCCTTCTCTCTCTCCTTGTCCTTCTCCTTATCCTTCTTTTTCTTCTTCTCCTTCTTGTCTTTCTTCTTTTCCTTCTCCTTGCTCTTTGTGTCCTTATCCTGAAGGATTGGGGCCAAAGAGGGAAGCATGGAGGGCATGCGCAGGCAGGCAGAGGGGCTGAACAGTGGTGGGACTTCACCCAAAGCAAATGGGGCTAAAGCAGATTGTTTCTGCTTATCGTCCTTGCTTCTGTCTTTACCCTTGTCTCTCTTATCTTTGTCCTTTTTGCTTTTTTCTTTATCCTTTTTCTTGTCTTTGTGTTTCTCTTTCTCCTTCTTGGGGACATCTCCATCTCTGGATTTTATCCTGATGGAGCCTTCAGGCAGAGTAAAGTCTCTCTGAACAAAGTGTTCATCATCCTTCACTCCAAACTCCTTCCAGGGCATCTTGATATCCTTGGAAAACTCCTTGTTTTTATCCCTGTTCTTATCCTTATTCTTCTCTTTCAGCTTGCTTTTATCCTTTTCCCGGTCTTTGTCTTTTGACTTGTCTTTGTCCTTCTTCTTCATTTTAGTTTTGAGCTCCTTCTTGAGCTTTTTCTTGATATCTACTGGTGACACAATCTTGTTCTTCTCCTCAAACACCTTAAGTAAAGGTTCAGGAGTTGGTGGTGAGGCTGATCCTGATGACACATACTGTCCTTGGTTTGCTGGAGGGGCAGAAGGAGCCCCCTGGTTAACCTTTCGGATCACCTCATTGATTGAATCGTCCATAGTCCAGTTTCCTAGGCCTGTATGTGCAGGCAGGTGAAATGGTGTTGACGTGTCTTTTATTGAGTTGCTTGTCCCTATTGGGACTTTAGGTGTAGATGGCTCCATAATGGTCAGTCTCCTGGGGCTGGAGAATCCATTGCTATCTGAATCAGAGCCAGAAGAAAAAGCAAAAGGATCAGGCTCCCGCTCAGCACATGCTCTGGCAATCACAGCATCAATGGAATCATCGATAGCTGTATTGTCAGGCTCCAGTTTCTTGAAGGGGCCCTCAGCGAACTCCTTGTCCTCTAGATTCTGACGCATATGGATGTTCTCTTTGCCCATCCTCTCACTCAATGCAGGCAGCGGAAGCCTATGCACACCGTCAGTCTTGTTCTGCGGTTGAGGTGCTTTAACTGGAACCATCTTTGGGCTCTTCGGGCTTTTAGGACTCTTTGTCCTACCAGGTGACTTCTTTCTTTCCTTAGATGGCTTTGGAGAATGGATGGGACTGCCACCCACTGGAACAGGAATGATCCCTTTTGGGGGCTTAGTCCGTTGTCTCCCAGGGGATGAGACCTTAGGCTTTCTTGCAGGAGTGGTGAGGGCCTTTGGATCAGAGTGTTTCGGTACTACTGGCTGAGGCCGGAAAGAAGGCAGAGCTCCAGGAGGTGTTTCAGGTGACAAGGGGTTGATGCTATCATGAGAAGGCAGCATGCCTGGGGGAATGCGCTGTGGATTGAGAGAAGTAAGCGGCTCCCTGGGCTCAACCCCCCATTCTGGGCTGAGGCCGGGGTACATGCGTGGTCTCTTGGAGGTAGGCATCATGCCCATAGCTGCATCAGGGCTGTCCAGGTGCCTCTTCAGTGGGTGGTTCTCATCATTGACTGTCTCATCTTCTTCCATTTCTTCTTCATCCTCTTCTAGTGCCACCTGCATAGCTTCGGCTGAGGTGCCCATGTCAGCAAGGACTTCTTCCTCTTCCTCTTCTAGACAGATATAAGACAAACAAATGAGACTTGAATTATTGTCCTGCATCTCCCAAAACCATTTTAACACATATACAGAAACTATTTGGCTCCCAACCCTAACCATATGGTTGGGTAGACCTAAATATCAGTTTATTTGGTAAAGCTATGTTACCTAAAAAATAAACTTAATACAATTTAATTTTAATCTAAATTTTTGTTTAAACAGAGAGGTATAAATATAATTTACACAGTATTTCTTTAGTTTATGGTGTTGAATTCTAGTGTAGTATGCAGAGAGCCATTTCCATGGTGGTATAAATCACAGTGCTGCTGTTTTGGACTGCATTCTTTTTATGTAGAGGGTTCTAAATAATAATGGTCTGGCTTTGTTTTATATTTGTTATGTCTTCAACTACACCTATATTTAATGGGTGAGTTGAGGACATGTTGACAACGACAAATAAACTTTAATCTGTGGAAAATACTAAATACATGATACCATTACCCTACCCTACTGACCTTCTTGTAAGGAGACCAGAGGTGGCATGAATTCTGGAATGTAATCCTTCCTTTCCTCTGTATCTCGTACTCCAGGCTGGGGAAACTGCAGGACATTATTTTTGCTCACAGGAAAGACGGGCATCTGCTGGGCAAAGGGCACGGGCTCCAGGTTGTGGACATAGTCCTCCAGTTCACTAAGACTCACACCCAACAGCCTGAAGGCCTGGCTGACATCATCCAGTACTGGATCTGTTCTTCCATCTGAAATCCAGCATTTAAACAAACCATTAAACTTTAGGACATAACTTGCATGAATCTAATCGATACTGTTAAGTAGGACCTTCAACAAGCTAACTACACACAAGTAATTTTGCAGCACATACACTGAGGTATACTTATGTTGATGCTGACCAATCTAAAGCAAGAAGTAATGCTCAACAGGTTTCCGTATATATGAGTCATTTAAAAATAATGGCAACTAATGCAGGTGACATCGACCTCTCAAACTGTATTGATCACAACTTGGAAAGCATGACCCTTACAATAACAAAAAATTAACGCTACTTAACGTTAGCTGTCTAAATGTTAGCTAGTGTACTTTTTGACACATCAACCCTTGCTAGGGGGCGCCAGCTATAGACCCAGTCAACAACAGCGTGATCAGAGTACTTCGGGTTTCAGGGTGAAAAAGTAGTCATGCTGGTAAATAAAGCACTTACAGAGCTCAGAGTACCGATGGCAGACCCTGGCCAACTGCTGGATATATCTATGCAGAACATCGGAGAGGAGATCGCAGGCAGTGAGCTGAACCGCATCCCAGCCCAGAGCTTGGCAGATCTGCGCCACCGAAACACGCAGCAGCGAGCGGGCATAGCTCTCGCACATCTCGCTGACTTTGTTATGGTATAATTCCGGTCAATTCCTCTTCCAAAACATGCCCCCGGTCTTCATGTTTCACTGAACCCCTTAGGGGCTTGAGAAAACCCGCTACCGCGGTTAATTTTGGACATCTACTTCACTAAATATATTGGCGCTTTTGCCAGAGTCGCCATCTTGAATCCATCGATAAACCCATCCCCGAAATCTATTTCGCACATGCGCAGAAGGGCGAGTCTGTCTACACAGTTCTGGTGTGTTCGAACGGTTCATTATTGTCCGCACATGCGCAGAAAACACTTTGTTAACTATAATGCTGCGATATGTTGCGCAGGCTGGCAGTGCATTTTTTTTAACCTGCTGGATATTTTAATTATGGCTTAAAGTTATTTGTTGTAGACACGTTACTACCAATATACCCAGTAACACATGTCAGTATTAACAGAATAGAAAATTCACAAAGTCATGTTTAAGTTTAATGACTTTTTGTATGCTGACTATGGCCAAATTGAAACCTGCGTCAAGGGGAAAAACAACAAAACAACAAAATTATAACATTATAAAACTAGAATGTATGGCAGAGCTGCTACCCCCTAGACAGGTCAACAGTCTACATCGAGGCCAAGGGTCCAAGACTGACAGCCGTTAACACTTACAACCAACTTAGAGTCACCAATTACCCTACTGTGTAGTTTTGGGCAACAGTCTTGATTCTCTAGCAAATGGTCCTTTCAGATACAGTTACACTGCACTCGTGTGATCTCCATTAAACTCACTCTGAATTCAAAAGCTAATTAGCTGCACCTGTGATGATTTGAGTTAAAATAGGTGAATAGTTAGGCCATCACTTATATTTTGAATTTATTTTTATTAACTTTGTAGAAATCTGTTTTGACTTGAACTTGACTTTTTTTTTTTTTAATCACAAAAAGCTAAAAGAATTGAGTGCATTTTAAAGGCACTGTAAGCTGCCTACACTAGATGGTGCTGGATCTTTAACAACCTCATGATTTTTACTGACATTGGTTAATTACAAAAAATATTCAAGTGTCATAAATTTTTGTGTCGTTTTGCAGTGCTTGAATTAAGAAAAACATAATTGGAATATTTGGGAAATTAAGGGTTAATTTGTAAACGCACATCCCTTTAACCCCACATCTGCTGAATCAATTACATAAAGTTTGAATCTCATTTCATTGCTGTCTAACTTTCTTGACATTTTTTTTTTTTTTTTTTGGAAACAGACCATCAGTGTTATCAGTTCTATTATTTATATATACATTTTTCTGATTCAATAAGCTTAGCTCTGTGTGGTCAGGTTCTAGGACTCAGGACACAGTAGTTTAAGAGATTTATTTTCAGCAAGGTTAAAGGGCTATTTATAAAAAGTTTTTCACCGTATGTAGGTTCTTTATGCTCTTTTGATTTGTAAAAGCAAAACAACAAAATTCTTTATTTTCAGTTGCTATGTAAATTACAAAAGAATTAGCATGTAGTAATGAAGTTAAACTGTTGCACTAGTTAGGAAACACTGACAGGTACCGTAACAGCATAAAACTAGAGATTTTAAATAAGTGCGGCATCAAGGGGATGTTTAATTCTCCATCTGGCCCTAGCTGTGGAGGGCTATGGGATCGTTTAATTCAGACCCATAACCAGAAATCAGAATTAGAAATTAGACAGTGGTAAAGACTGTTGTCCTACCGTGTGTCAACTAGCAGTGACCTCTGTCTGACACCGGAAGAAAGAAGACCATAAGAATGTTTATAAGTTAGCATAGTGTGTTTTGTTATTTGGTAATTGTTTCCAATATTAAGTTAGTAATTGTTTTTAATATTGGAGCAAATAAGGATCTGGTTATGTATAAGCCAACCAGGGTTTCCTCTATTTTTTTGTTTAAGTTATGTATTGTATTGTAAGGCTAGTGAGATTAAGAGGTGTATGTATAAATGTACTGTCAGATAAAGAAAGTTAAGCAAGGTGGTGGAAAAATAAAGTACAAGATACGTTATTTAATGGATGATGATTGCAGGGTGGAGGTGGTTGAAACCAAACATTCAGTTTCAACATTCAGATGGCGAGTTCAACCCACTGTTTGGTGAGTTTTGTGATATAAATATCTCAGTCAAAGAATTACTCCACAAACTCCACTTAAATCTGAAGAAGAAATGAAGTGTTAAGCAATGCTGGTTGGAGCAAAGGGGAAGTTTATTCAGAATATTTTGTGACTATGTTGCCCGTTGGATTAAAGAGGCACATCACTGCATAGAGGAAGCAAATAAGGGAAGTGACTATATAAGTCCTGAAGACAGTGAGTCTGTGGTGTCCTCTAGGAGATCCAGGAAAACCAAAACAAGTTCAGTCTGCTCTGCAGCATCTTCAGCTTCAAAAATATGCCTAAAGGTTGAACTAGAAATGGTGGCTTTATTAACTAAGGCTGAAGCATTAAGGCAAAAACACACTCTGGAGGAACAAGAACCAAAGCTTAAGGCAGAAAATGTGAAGCTTAAGGCAGAAAGGAAAGAGTTTGAAATAAAAATCAGAGCAAAATAAGAACAATTGGAAGTGAATGCTGCTTGTATGAGCCAACCAGGGTTTTCTCTGTTTTCGTTTATATTGTGTTTTGTAAAGTTATATAGATTAAGAAGCTTATGTATAACTGTACTGATGATGTCATCAATGACATCACATAAGTGGCTTTGAGGTTTTCCTTTTAAGTTCGTCTTTGAAGTTTGCCTTTAAGATTATTGACCAGTTGTTAAGGAAGCACTGTATAACAAAAATCTGTGACAAGTGAGGTAATTCAACTCAGCATTTGGAAAGAACAGTCACAGCTATTGGGGCTACAAGACACAGCTATTAGTGCTGACAGAAAGAACGGTCTACAAGGTAGAGGGGTCCGCAACAAGTTAGAAGTGAAAGGAGTGTAGCTGTGGAGGCACACAGTTTCTTACCTTGTTCGGTAGAATTGATTTGTGAATGAGTTTGTAAAATTACTATTCGTAAATGTGTGAAATTACTAGTGTAGAATTACTCTGTTATGGGCTAAGTTGAGAAACGTGGAATTCAGTGTTCTTCATACAACGATCTCTGGAGTTCATAATTGTTGGACCACTGGATACGAGTAAGATCGCCTCTACATTGTTCTTGCTGCTACTAATGCTCAACTTGAGATCTTGCAGAAATATAAAGGCTCTGTGGTGTCTGGTGGCTCAAAGAGCAGCAGGAACAACATCAAATTCAGTCAGATGCAGACAATAAATGCATGGGATAATGTACCTGTAACTGCTGTTACCAATGTTGCTGAACAGTGTGAAGAAGCAAGCAATGAGCGTATTATTAGGTATTTCAGTGCTAAGCCCCGTGGGAATGCAAAGGCAGAAACAGGCCACTGTAGTTTCCAGGAAAATCCTGTTAGCTAACTTCCAGGTTCAGAAGGACAGCATGCTTCGCTCATGGTAGCGCAACGCCAGAATGACATTACAGAATTTCTGGTTAAACACCAAATGTTGTCTACCATCCCAAAATATCCCAAAGTGGAGATCCCCTGGTTTATAGACTCATCAGAACATTTGAACATGGGGTGGAGAATAAAACGGAATGACAGCGATCCGCTCTATTTTTTAGAGCAGTATACAAGTGGGCATCCTAAAGAGGTAGTGGGAAGTTGCTTTTACATAGACCCGAGCAAAGGATGCAAAAAGGACGAGCAACTTTTAAGGTAGCATTTTCGCAAAGAATATAAGATATCTGTAGCCTACATGGATAAGGCCTTAAGTTCGCAAACAATAAGGCCGATTATAGTCAAGTGCTCAACTCATTTGCTCTTTCCCTCAGCAGTTGGGGAAATGCAATGGAATGTATGGATGAGACTAATGGTCCTGGCAACATGCATGCTATTATTTCTAAGCTTCTATACAAGTTGAAAGAGAAGTGGAGGAATGTGGTTTATGATATTTATAAGAAAGGCAGGCATAAGGCTACGTTTAAAGACCTGGTGGAATTTGTAAACAAATAGTTCCATAGTTCCTGTCCATAGTGCAACAACCCACAACAAGTAGTTGTAGATAAGTGGCTGCATCTTAAAGGGGTGCAAATACCTGTCAGAAGCAGAAATAGGCCTGCTGATTAGAACTAATGTTGCCAAGGCAATGGAACCAAAGGTCCCTGTCATTAACAATGGGCCTTATGCAGTATGCTGGAATGCAGAGTCAATGGCCCAGTATAAGAAGGTGGTTGCAACAGAACCAAAGATGGAGTAACACAGGTTGCATCAAATCGTATATCTGTTGCCAAGCTGGACTTCGCATCAAGACAAAGACGAATATGACTTTGCTGAGGGTGGTCAAGAGGAGCAGCAGGAGATGTCTCCTACACCTACACCCTGCCATTCTGGTTAAGGATTATTGGATATCAGATTTCATATTGCTGGACATCCACGAAAGGATGTTTTGTCTACTTTACGTCAAAGGTACTGGATTCCAAAAGCAATCTCAGCAATCAGAAATATTCCATTTAAGAGTAGAATCTGTTGAATATTACATGGAGCAACTGAGTTGCAACAAATGTCAGATCTCCCACTTAATAGAGTCCTACCTTGTTTTTAATAAGCAACGTAGAACAACTGCAAAAAGATATGGTGTTATATTTGCGTCTGGCTACCCGAGCTGTCCACGGAGAGGTGGCATCATCATTGGACATGGACTCCTTTATTATGCTCTTTGACACTTTATTGCAAAAAGAAGTCAGGTGTTGGAAATACATTCACGTAATGGAAAGAACTTCATTGGGGCTAAGCGAGAGCTCAAAAGAACTCTACAAGAATGGAAGATGTCCAAAATAGTAAATACGCTTATCCAGCAATCAGCGTATTTTAATCCCCCATCTGGCTCTCACTATGGAGGGGCACGGAGCGTTTAATTCACACCATTAGGAAAATACTCGGTGCAACATTGGAAGATCAACATTTGGATGAAGAGGGTCTGCAGACATTACTCTGTGAAGCAGAAGCCATCGTAAACAGTCAGCCAATAACTACACCTTCCAGTGAGGCTAATAAGTTGGAGGCATTGACATCAAATCACCTTCTTCTCTAAAAAACCCAACCATCTATGCCTCCAGGTATTTTCCAGAAAGATGATCTTTATGCCTGCCGTAGATGGAGACAAGATGAAGAAAATGTGCCGCAGCTTCAAATGCATCAGAAATGGGGACATTGTTCCGATCGTTGATGAGTCAGCACCTCAAAACACGTGGGTAAATGGCAAAATCATCCATACAATGGAAGATGAAAATGGTCTAGTCCTCCAGGTTCGCATCAAGATGAAGACCAATGAGTTTGATAGACCCATAACCAAGGTCTCTCTTCTCCAAGAATCAGAATGAGACAGTGGTAAAGACTGTTCTCCTACCGTGTGTTAAGCACTGGTGACCTCTGACACGCTGATCCTTTTTTTCTGCTGCTTCAATTCAGCTATTGATATCCACTTTCCAAATGCTAAATTTTTATTTGAGAAAAAAACAGTACTATGCCATTTAGTTTTAATCCCATTTCATTGCTAACCTCTGCTCCGTATGGGTCAGGTTCTAGCCAGGACACAGTAATTTAATGTATTTATTTCAGCAAGGTTAAAGAGCTAGTTATAAATGGGTTTTCACTGTATGTAGGGTATTTATGATCTTTTGATTTTTAAAAGCAACACAACAAAATTCTTTATTTTTAGTTGCTCTGTAAATTACAAAAGAATTAGTATTTAGTAATGAAGTTAAACTGTTGAACTAGTTAGGAAACACTGGCAGCTACCTTAACAGCATACAGCTAGAGATTTTAAATAAGTACCAAATGTGTAACAGCTTAATTTAGCTTTGTTGTAAGTAAACATAAAATAAATCTTTGAGAAAACGTCTATCAAACAAACACTAGAAAGGATTGTGCTGCAATTGTGTGAAATATGGGTTATAAAGGCAGTTTACCATATAATTTACAACAAAAATACAACACAGTAAAAAAATACACAAAGTGCACACCCACCTGCCAATTTTGGCATAATTGTCACTCTATCCATTAATTGAATTATAATTGAGTTTACAAGTGAGCATCAACAAGAAATGTTAAACTATAAATCAATAATTATTTCTGCATAAAAAAAGAGCACAATTCTTACACATACAGTAGAATAAAAATAAATGTAGTATATCTGAAAAGAAAAAAATCACTTGTGGGGTACACATTTCTTCTCACTTCTGTGGGGTTTTAAATTGTCAGGGGTTAGGGTTCTATTTGAAATCACCCATCTGACTTTATCAAGTCAAGCTGCAAATGTTTCTCCTGGAGACATTTTCAAGTAAGAGTCAACACTCATGGTTAAAATTCCATTTCTCCCAAACGCACTGTCTAGCTTTGTATCTGTAAAAACAAGAAGAAAAAAAAAAGTTTCAAAAGTCATTGCTCTTGCACTGTAGGATAATTATACAGTTTACATGTTATCTCAAACAATGTACATAACATTTTGAAAAAGTCCCTGAAAAAGCAATAATTGGGTTTTTGCATTAACATTGTCAGTTTTGAGGCAAGTAAATCAATCACTCTCTTCCACATCAAAATAAAAAAGAATGTCAGTGTGATTCAAGTAACAGTTGATATTAGTGCATTAGGATCTCACCAGTTATAAAAAGAGTGTAACGAGCCGATATATTCTGGACCTGCAAGCTGACCAAACAGGTGAGATAGTCCGGCTGATCTTTTGACATAAGGTCACACTCGTGGTAAGGCAAGACCTCCAGAATTCCAGCATCCTGGCACCAGTTTAGGAAGTGTGTCTTCTCCTTTGCCTCTGCACTCAACCTGCATGTGGGAGGAGCAATTATGTGTCAAGTACTCTATGGTAAACACTAAAGTGCCTCTTTTGGTAACTAAGGGATGCTTAATAGAATTTTAATATACTGTAATTAAAGACAGAATACCACAGGACATGAATATTCCTACAATTTATGTAATAAAATATGCCACCACATTTCCAGTATATTGGATTTGCACAATATGTTCACATTCCATCACTCCTTTTTCAGTGTATTAGTTTCAATTATTGTAATCTTATTGTAATCTTTGCTTTAACTGTTGGGGAAAATGTGAAAGTCTTAGATAATGCATCTGTGACATGCACTATAGAAAAGTAGAAAAGAAAATTTATTTTTGTAGTTTCCAAAGTTGACTCAAACCTTGCTTTTTCTTTCAGCCGACGACTGTCTCTGTAGTGTAACATCCATTTCCATTTTCCTGTTTCACATAGCTCTTGCAGGATGTCTAAACTTTTTTTCATGCTGCCTAGATGTTCACACAGAGTAGAGGTCAAGTGTTATACAAGCTATTGGCATGACACAATCTTAAACCACAAAAGTTAAGTTATAATTGCACATACAAAGGCTGAGGGACTCTAGTGCTGTTCTGTCAAACATTACAAAACCACCACGTGTGAAGAGTTCCTGATGGGTGAGATTTATGACATCGTCGGGCTCATCAATTCCGGCAAACTGCACACCTGGTGCCTTCTTCAGCTCAAGCAATTGTGGGACCTGAGTTAGCAGATGGCATTAGGTTGTTAAATCTTGATAATCTACAACTACAGGCCTGTCTGAAGCTTTAACGATAGCTGATCTTTACCTCACAAATGTGCTCTGCAATGTCTTCATTCTTGAGGATGATGATTAGAGAAGAAGTCTCCTCACCAGTGAAGAACTCATCTGGCTGCACAGCAATATGGCCTTGTTTCTCTAACTGTGCCTTTAGAAAAAGAAAAAGAATTCAAAGCAATTCCTCACGATTACATTTTAAAAACTACAGATTTAACAATATCTATACACCTAGACTTATCATATATTTAATACTGTAAATATGTGAAAAGCTTATTAAAAGGACTGTAAGCCAATATATGTAAATGACTCAGTATTAGCTGATGTGGTTTTGGGAGTGTCTGGATCACAGCTATGTTTAAAACCCTCTTGAGAATACAAATAAAATATTTATTCAAAGTGCTCATGCTGGATTTTCATGCTTCTGCTAATCCACAAAATATAAAAGAAAAGAGCTGGAATTTACTTTTTATTAATGTATTACTTTCCAATATTGTTGTTGTTTCGTGGTCTATAAACTGTTTGCAAATAAAATATTATGCGTTTGTCTAAGATTATTTGTTAAAAATGTTCTTGTCTGAGAGAGACTGCTGAAGATTTGTCCTCTTCTATCAAACAAGAAAAATAAAATATCAAAATCTGAATCATTGGAACCTGGGATTCTTTTTGCTTGAAAATTAACACTTCTACGCTAATATTAATCTACTCATCATGGCTATGCTAATTATCTCAAAAATTAATTAGTTTATTGTTTGAACCCTACAGAAGATGCTACTTTCTTCTTTCACTGTTGCTCAACAGATTAATTGACAAAAAGAACTATGTTTAGCTGTATGTTATCATTTTGGAAAAGCACATAATTCATTCAATTGTGCATAAGTAGACTAAGAAAATACATTTTGGAATTGCATATAGTTCAAGAATGCACATTGTATATCCATGGAAAATATAGGTAACAACTTACCCGCGTTTCTTCAAAGAAGGCATCATCTGATGTCTCTAGTATGTAGAATCTGTATTTAGTTTTACAGGATTTCCTCACAACGGAATTCAGATTAGTGTAAAAGCTCTCATCCATCTCTCTCTTCATTTGATCACAGAAATCAAAATTGTTACATGGTTCAGTCTTTAGGTTACCTCTGTCCATTCTAATATGTTTGGATCTAGATGGGACCTTTTTGACAGCACAAACATCATTCATCATTGCTTCATAAAGTCTGGCACATTCTTCAGTCACGTCAGAAACTTCAACATGTTCCACTGGGGTTCCTGTGCCTCCTGTGTCCAAAGTCTTTTCTTCCTCTTTGGTTTGTGCCAGGTCTTTCCTTTCAGACATGTCTACGTTGATTTTTTGTCGAAGAAGGGACGGTACATCCAAATTATCCAGTGAATCCTCCGGCTCCTCTAGATTGGAAAAGTCCACTGTGATGGGTTCAGCACAAGAGCACTTCAATTTGTTATGTGCATCCTGTTGGCCGATGGGTCCCCTCTTACTCCTTTTCAAAAGCTGTTTCATTTGATCATAGAAGATAAGATGCTCCCATTCCACTGTTGCCTGAGTGAGATCATTTTGTATGCACCTTTTAGAAACATGGTCCAAATAATTATACTTTCTCTTCTGGCTGGTGTTATGGACAGTATACTTGAGTGAGGTGTCAGGTCCCAAGGAGAGGTGGTCATCCATTATGTTTAAACTTTTGTAATCCACAAATGAAGTTGATGGATCTGAGCAGTTTACCTTTTCTTTAGTTGTTTGGCCCATTTTGTCAACTAAACTACACGTCAAGTAACCTTGTTTTCCATCATCAAATGTACATGACCTATGTGTTGATTCAACTGATTGCATGGATTGAGATGAAGAGGTACCCATGTTGAACTTTGAATTGTCTCTTTGTTGGCAATGATATAAAGGATCTAGACACGCAAATTTGACATCGTCTAAGTTAGATTTACTGTCACTTCTGGAAGAAACTTCACTGGCTTTGTGCTTATCACCATTTAGTCCTTCAGGATTTCCCTTGAGACTTTCTGTATTCTCCATGGATGTGTGTGTGGTGTATGTCACTGAAGGGGTTTTACTGTGTTTACTTATGGGAAGGTTTTCAACTCGTCCATCTTTGTAGATAGAACCTGCTTGACTTTCATCACTTTTTGATGGCTTCACAGCCATGACAGGACGCGAGCTGTGTAAATGGAGTTCAGGATTTAAACTTGACTGTAATGCTTTATGTCGATCATTGTTGATAATCGGTTTAATGGCTTGAAAACACTCAGAGGGGAAGGATGTATAAGAATGACAGTCTTCCCCTACAGATATCTGCTGAAATGTCTCTGTTGTTTCAAAAGAGTGAGAAACTGATGAGTCTGTTTTTTTTAGCTGCAACTTAACACCAAGTACTTCCTCTAATTTAGTTTTGAAAGGTGAAAAAACAAAGTGCTCTGATGATCCTGTGTGCGGTTGTGAAGTAGAGGCTGACGCAACCACTGACTTTGTTTGGCCTATTTTCTTGCATTTAAAATTTGTTAATGTGTGCTTCAGGGATAGGCAAACGGGAATGTGCTTGCTGGTGAAGTTAGGGGTTTGATTAAGACAGTGTTTTGTATCGGCATCCATCTGATTGGATTTGTTATTGTGGTTTGATTTAGAAAATAACTTCTCTATACTTTGTAGAACTCCTAAAGTACTTAGTTCAAAATCAGAAGGAAGACCACAATCAGTGCTGGGCTTTCCATTAACCGCTGACTGGTGGCAATAGTTTTGCTCGTGAGGAATTTCATCTTTGATAGTTGTTGCTTTTGTGCTAGAACATTTCTCAGTTATGTTTTTGCAGTTAGTAGGGCCAGAATCAAGTACATACTCATACGGCTCCTCGTCCAAAGTTGGGGTAGGGCACCTTTCATCAGATGCACTACCAACTACTACTGGCTGGTTGGTTTCGTTTAAGTCAGAAAGTGATATTTTGCTAGCAGACAGTTCTGTGTTTTTACTATTCACCTGAGATGCACTGCATACGTCTGTAGGTAAGACAGGGCAGCTAGTTTCACTGATAAATGGAATTTTGTGTTGGCCTTGAACACATTTTACCACCTTGCTTTTTTGTTGTGACACATGTGGATGTACTAGATTTTCGCCAGAGATGTCCATTCCAATAAACGGAATAACAATGCCCCTAGGACTTTTTTCAAATCCCTCCTTTGTTTTGTCCATTTTTATATTAGTTTCTTTAGCCAGTGCTTCCCCCTTTTTAATGATCTCAAACTGAGATGAATAAGACTGAGAATGAAATGGTCCTTTTCCAGCTGTGGCATCATCATTTTTCCCTGCTTCAGTTGATTTGTTTTCCTGATCACTACTTAGACCAAAGCCAAAGTCTGACTTTTCCATGTGTGGGTTTTCAAGTTCTGCACTGTCCTTTGGAACTGATTCAGCTGCATAAGATCCATCTAGTGAGCATGTGCTCTCATTACATCTGAGTGATGCTGCCTTATTTGCCAGACAATCTTTTTCTAAATCTTTCTTCACAAGAGGTTCAGAATAAACAGGCTGCATTTCTGACACAGTCTGGAATTTTTCTGAAGTGGAATGTTCATCTGTGAATACATTTCCGCTCAGTTTTCTTAACTGCAAATCATGGCAGGCATCATTCTCACTGTCTGGTTGAGGTAGTTGGTTATCAGATGGTGCTTGCTGACTACAATCTGTAATACAGTCCTTTGATGAATCAGGGGCATCACACTTAACAAGTAATGTCTCATCAGTAAAATTAGTGAGAGCTTCCACAGATGAAATACAGCCGTCTTTCTCATTAAGTCCATCCTCTTTCCCCAAGTGATCTTCATCTTTGGTCATTTTGTCTTCATCTACTGCAAAACAATCCACATCTACATCAACACTGTCAATCTGGGCTGGAGAAAATGTTTTAGGTTCCTCCCCTGACAAATGATCGTCATTTTCTAAACATTTTCCATTGTAGACAGTATTTAATTCTTCCTTTGTTGCATCATCACATAAATCAATCACTTTTGGAGGTTCTATATTATCTTCTTTGTATGGATTTTCTTTCACTTCTGAGTTTGCCTCATCCTTTGATTCAATTTCTCTATATTCAGTTGTGTGAGGCACCTCTTCCATTTCTTTGATAGACTCCATCTCTTCATCTGTTACAGATTTGGATGAATCTCTTTTAAGTTTTTGAGACAAACTCATCTCTGTGCTTCCTGAATTTTCGATCCCATCTTTCCGGCCAGTCTCCTCTTTGTTTGATCCACATAAGACATGGTCCTTTTCTGAAGCTGTCACAAGACTTTTGGGCCCAATAGGAACACTTTCAGCCTCTTCCCGAAGAGGAATGAGTGACCCATTACCTTTAAAAGACGGTACATCAATAATCCTCAGGCAACCAGCTTTTTGGAAAGGAGTATACATTTTCTCATTTTCATTGATGCTTGTGGTATCCTCCACTTTATGGATACTCTCAGTGGACTGTACCATCTCTGTGTAACACTGGGAAAAAGTAAGTAAACAACATATAAGAATAACATATTATAAACACAGTGTTGTTCATTAACTGAATGCTGTGATGTGGTTTCAGGTCATTTACATGGACTTTTGCAAATGATGCATCAACTGTTTAAACAATACATATTGAAAACAAAATTATAGAACTAGCTACTCTAAGGTCAATATTACCATAAGTGTAGGCTAGATAGTTGCTACTTGCCATGCAGGCGCATCAAAGATGAACTGTGTTTTATGATATAAGAAAAAAACAAGAAAATCTTAACTACACATACAAAATGCCAAAAACTGATGTTTTGGTACCTATACATCACCTATTACACACAAATATAATAAATGGGATGTATGCAGGCTCTCTCTTTCAGTTGGCAAAATCTGCTGAAATCTGAAACCTAGAGACATAACAAAATATCGTATTTCTTTCGTAGTTATACTCTGTCAGATCTATACTACAGCTATATTTAACTCCTGCTTGTCTGGGGATGTTATGCCAGCTCAGCTGGATTCTAGTCAGGTGATAGCCTTGACCAGTGCAGAACATTCTGTGAGACACCATCCAGTGAGTTCACAGATGATGTGTCTTGCTCCAGCTCATAGTTCATATACCTGATTCCCTTCCTCATCCCTTGTACATAATTCATATCGTCAGTATACCAAACACGTTTTCGCTGACTCTGATCCCAATGTCTATGTTGCCTACTGTTTTGGATTATTTCTATTTGTATTTCTATTCTTATTTTTTATGCTGCATTTGGGACGTCTACAGTGAAACACATCATTCCCTAAATTGTTCTCTTCCCATTTTTCTGACAAAGTTTATCTTGGTCATACTTGTCCATAGAATGTTGTTCTAGAACTGGTCCTAATATTACTAAATATGCTAAAGACCTTCAGAATGTCGTGACATAAAATGCTTAAGAGTTTGTGGTTATTTCATTAAATTAATTATTAAAATCAAACCTGAAATGTGCTGGCCTCTTGTAGACCTATTAATACCTGGAAAGTCTTGACTTGTGGACCTGAGGAGTGTGTTTCTCCATTGAGGTTTCTCAGTGAGAGGTCCAAGATCACAGCTCCTTGGCCCAAGACAGAGTTGTCCTTTTTACTGAGGTCCAAAGCTTTTGTAATGGAAGCGTCTGAAGTGTGTGTTACAATCGGGGTAGGGGCAGATGAAGTGGCCATTAGCTCTGAGTGAGCTGGGGTTGATGGCATACCAGTGAACACATCCAAAGAATCATTCTCCTTGAAACATGGGTATTTAAAGTTTGGGTCAATGTGAAAGAACCTGGCTGTTGACCGGCTGTAAAACAGACCTATCCACATGTGAACAATGAGCTGCACCTCTTCACTGGTGTCTTGAACGGAGAAATCCCATGGGCTATCAAAGATATGAAATGTTCAAAAATTTACTTTTTAAAAATCACAATTATCATACATAATAATCATAACAGTACTTTGTGACATTATGGGAAAAGATACATTGTTAACTTTAATGCTGTGGTTGCTTCAATAAATAAATAATGCAGTGTACATACCCATGCAAGGCTCGGATGATAGCTCTGTCCTTTGGGTCACTTGTAAACTTGCTGTCTAGATTAAAGTCATAGTTGTCTTTCCATTGCCTTGTGACCTGGATAGAGTCATTCTTGTTAAAAAAGGTCCGGGAGTGTCTGAACTTTTGCCTGTGCACCACATGTTTTAGCAGGTATTCTGTAGTCCTGTTGTTGTGTTCACTTCCATCTTCCTGATAGATAGCAGGGTGTAGTGTTTGAATCCCAATGCCATACAACTGCTGATAATGGTGCAGCAGTCTAGTGGAACCACTTAAAGGAGATACCTGGAATGGTGTACCTGGCAAACCCAACAGCAGAGAGGAAGATGTAGGCAATGAGTAGGCATGTTCTTTAGATATCAAATCAATTAATTTAGTGCCTCCCACAAGATTGCATGGTGGAGGAGACTCAAGAATGGGTCTAGCAGCAGGCTTTCTAAGCAGAGCATGAAGGACTGATTCTTGTTCAGCACTGGTAACATCTTTTGTAAGGTCACACTTCTTCAAACTTGTCTCAGGTTCTCTCTCAAGTGATGAGTCTGGTTGTAGTGGAACCTTGTCATGACTGGCACTGAGTGCCAAGTCAGCAAGTAAGTTCAAAGCATCTGTGGATGCACTAGCATTGTTCATTTTTTCCTTAACAGTCTTCCTGACAGATTTCTCTCTAGTATACTCTTTGCATTTTTCTTTTTCAGTGGCAAAACAAGCTGGGGTTTGAAAATGCAACCACCCTGTAAAGACAAAACAGAAGAGAAAAAAGAGAAACTGCATAAAAATAAAAAGTAGCACATAGAAAGCACAAATATACAATTGAATTCTTATTATTATTATTATTATTATTGTACACTATCATTTTAAAATGCAGCAGAAGCCAGAAACGAGCAGAAGCTAGTTTTAAAACTTGAAAACACTTAGCAAAGCTCAGTGACAGCAAGCAGAAGACAGCTGCAGAAAGGAGAGCGAAGAAACAGTTCAGACATGCAAAAGTGAAAAGATTTTACACACTACAGACTGAAGGAAAAAAAAAAAAAACATCACAACACCCACACCAAATCAAACATTTTAAAATAAGACTCACATTTCTTTTTAATAAACTCTGTGGGGATTCCGTGATGCTTTTTGAGTGTTTTAATCCTACTCCTTTTTGCGAAATTCAATGGAGGTGTTTCTGTGATTTGAGTCTGTTGCTCTAAAATGGTGTGTTCTTGTGTCTCTGATGAGTCTTTCTTTAGTTCAGCCTCTGGACCCTCAGTTTTCTGCATTTTATCTGGTTTCTCCTTGGGGGTCAAGCCAAGGGCACGTGCAAAAACAGGGTCAAGTGACAGCATCTTAGAAACTTCCTTGACACCCTCATTGGTGTCCTGGTCACTTGCAACTGCATTATTACTCTTCAACAGCTCAGAGTCACCTTTGCCCTTCTTCAAACGAGGCTCAATGTCTTGAGCAGTATTTGTGATGCTTCCCTCTGATACAAGATCTCTTTTTCTCTTTCCCCTTAAAAGGACTGATTTTAGTTTACTCAACAGAAATTTGCCCTTTGATGGACACTTTGCTGGGGAGAGGGAATTGGTGTGATTTTCATTAGGTACTTCTGAGGAAGCAGTGTCTGTGGCATCATTTTTTAAAGAATCTTTGCTAATCTCTAAATTCAAAGGCAGTGAGGCTTCATTATTGTTTGGTTGTCTCCAAAAGCAATGTTCAGGACCGTTTACAACATTTTGGTTCAAATGGTTCACTCCATCTATTAATGATGTAGATTCTGTTTTCTCTACTGCTGTCTCTAGAGCAGTGTTAGACTCTTGCTCCATTTCAGCTGTGTCATGCCCATTCACTGAGGTGTCAAAAGCATTTACAGAAGAATTAACCACTTTTTCAGGACACTGTTCATGTTTTGTACATTTTTTAGATAGCTTATGTTTTAAACACTTGATATGGTCAGCAAAATCTGAAGAGCCATGTGGGACCAAGAGTCTTCCACATTCACTGACAACTGGCTTTAAGTCCCAGCGCTCTGTTTTCTTTCTAAAAGGAAAAACTTGCAACTCCATTGTGCTTTCCAAGTTCTGTTGTCTGGGGTCAGATACTACACTAATAGCAGCAGACCTCAATTTCTTGTTTTTTGATGATAGTTTGCAAAATATGCGTTTTCTCCTTCGTAATTTCCTCCAGGGAATATTTGAAGGATTGCTCAACTCTAAGTGGCCCGATGACTGCATGGCCACGTCATCCTTCTGACTCATAGATGTGTCATTCTCCACTGGTAAACTGGGAGTCTCAATGGCAGGTTTAGATGCCTTTTTCTGAGGTCTAAAATGCCTCCTAGACCGTTTTCTCCGCTTTGTTTTCCTGAGATTAGAGACCTCAGTACAGTCTCCATTTATGATATTGAGAGCCTCGTCATTCAGAGAGTTCACCCCTGCTGTTTGTAATTTGGTAGCTGAAAAATCAGAAAGCTCAAAGTCATTACGCTTTCTTGCATTACTGATACCAACTAAACTCTCCTCAGTGACAGTTCGTTTTGCTGAAGTGATGCTGACGATCAGCTCTGTTGGAAGATCCTCTGACGTAGGGAGATTCAGGAGGTTTTTTCCTGCCATATCTTTTTTGATCATTGCAGTCAGGTCAGATATTTCATTATCTTTAGTAAGACATTCAGCTAGCCAATTATGTGATACATTTTGAGGCAAAGCAGTTTGGTCATCTTGTGCTCCAGCACTTGTTAGACAATTGTCCACAACAGTCTCAACATTTACAGATTTATAGACTGTCAACTCATCCTCTGACTCTATGCCAACAGATTTGGGCAGTGGCTCCTCAGGAGATGACAGACAGATGTAGACATCATCATCAAAGTCTTCTTTTTGCCCATCTTGTCCAGCTGCTAGGATTTCTGAAGCCTTGAAAACTGGCAGCTGAAAGGAGAATGGCTTGCTTAGGTATGACTTAAAAATCTGCCATGTTCTGGGAGTCCACTCCGGAGATGAATAGAGGTGTTTGTGGGCATCTGGCACATCATACTGATCTGGAAATGCACTAACTTCTCTTGAAGGACTTAATGGCTGCGCTGGATTTAGTAATGCTGCATAACTATGCATATGCCGCACCAACACTTCACACAGTTCTTCACTTGGGTCGATGGTTGTTTTCTCAACTTCAGCCTCTGCATAACTTAGTGCTGGTAGAACCCTAAGAATTTCAGGTGACATAGCAGCCTTTATCCCTCCAAATTTTGTGTCTGTGAAAAATCAAGAACGAGCAGTTTTAATCTATGCATTTATTTTCCAAAATGTCAATTAAGTACAAGCTGAAAGTGCCACAGAGCAAAGTAAATGTCAAGTCATGTAACAGTTGTGAAAAACAGGTAAGAATGGTAAATGCATCTGTTTTTACCTCGCTGTACAAGTCGTGACTGTGGAAACACAAAGAGGGCTTGGAGGCCCTCTTTTGTGTATGACCCAGCATCTAAAGTAAAGCAAATATTAATAAAGTTGAACTATTATTTAAGAGGAATTTTAAAAAACCACAGTATGATCATACTTTGTATATCTTACCATCATATGTGAGGAAATAGGAGGAGTGCAACAGGATAAGAAAACCACCATCATTCAGCAGAACAGGAAGAGCCTGTGCAGTTTATCAGGTATATTTTGTTAACTATGACATCTCAAATAAAATGTAATCACATTTTTTTAATGCAGGGACCAACTAGTGCAGAAACTGTTAGTTTATTAACTGATTGGGAGAAATATTTATGACAATTTTAACTATATATCAGATGTTCAATTCCTTATTTGATAAAAACTAGCTATCATTCGTAGGTTACAGCTGTTTCATATCAGTATAAGCTTTCTGAATGTTAGCCAAACTGAAAAATAAAATTTAAAGTTCAATTTAGGCTTTAATAAATGCTGATGTGCTTTTTTCACTATGACTACATTTAAGGAAAGAAATTACCAAGTCTTCTTTTCTAAACAGTTAATAAACAAACTCACCAGATCTTTTTCTTTGATTTCCTGCAGAAGCACAGAGAGTGAGCTGGATCCTTCTGTCTCAGAAGGAACCAGCTCACACAGACTGCAGTATAAGCCATCCAGAAAGACTTAAAGACAGCAAAAAAGCTAAAGTTAATAACGATACATTCACTTAAATCAGGACTAATGCAGAAATTTCCTTTAAAAAGTAACTTCTAGTTTCTTAAAAAATAATAATAATTAAAAATAAATAAATAAATAAATTTAAATATTTTTTTTTTAAATCACACCTTCAGAAGAGAAGCACGTTTCAAAAACAGCCTGTGGTAACAACTGTCTCAGATCTAACATAGAAATGGCTTGGTCAACTTTAACCACTGGTGGCCTTAAATGAAAAAAAAAGACAAATTAAAGAACATATATCATCTAAATTATCCAACTCAATACATAAATATAACATGTAATAAAATATATAAATAAAACATGTTTTCTCTATGCACTTCTCAAACTTACAGTTTCCCAGTGACTAGAGCCATTGGTGTAGACCTCAGCCCAACGTTATACAGCTGGGTGCCTATTTGAAGCTGGCCTCTCCAGGGCAAGTAATGACAACCTGAAATCAAATATTTAAAAAATTATACGCATTTTCAATAAATTAAATACAATCGCTTGCCAGTTTAATAGGTCAAATTTAATTTATATAATCTACAAAATCTAATATGACACAACAGCTAAACCATCAATCATAGCTATACAAACATAATGGTTTGATCAATACAGCCCAAGAAGCAGTAATTTAAATATATCTTTATTCAAGAGGACTTTCTAATGATTTTATCAACCCAACTACAAACATGAGGAAGGCAAAGGATTAGAAGAATTTCACTATAATGCAGTCAAGTGGAATGCCACCATAAACTCAGTGGGAATTTAACATGTCAATTTTGTAAAGGTTGAATATGTGTCAGACTTGTTGTAGACCCCGGTATTTATTTCGAAATGTAACAGGTTTGTGTATAATCCTTTCATAGATACGTTGCAAAGCACACAAGCTGTTTTTGTCCAAATTGAAACAAACATTATGGCAGTTCTTTTTTTAAAAAAACATGTCACTTACGTGATTTTTTCTCCTCACTGAAAGGAAAAAATGACAAATGAGTATGACATGAATATTGTCAAACTGTATGAAATGATATTAGATCAAGAACATGCTAACAGTGAGTAAAGACCATGTGATGCAAAAGTGCTAAAGTACCTTATCTCCTGTGGTATTACAACCGTTGCTTGGGTATCTGTATATGCAAATGATACAATAGCAAAAGGACAGGCAGCACTGGGCGATAGAGCCGTGTCATTGCTTCCATCCTCTAGCAGCTCATACATGTAATACTGCAAAATCAGAAGATGTTTATTTTATTTCCGCTAATTAACATAGTCATGCATTAGGGTATAGGAAAGACACATAAATGCCACTGTCAAAACATCTACTGGTTACTGATACAATACTACAGGTGACAAATAAAATCTTTTAAGCACATCAGTATGGTGTGACTGTGTAAGTATTTGAATAGCTGTACATTTACATTCTGTACATTTCAATTCTATTTATAGTAAAGATGTTACAACAAAAATCTAATGATTTAACATTATATCGGCAAATTATTAACATCTCTAAATAAAAACCTCTTGTGGCACCATGACACTCAGTCAAACAAGACTCTTCTCACCTGTGTTCTTTCAAAAGCAAGAAAACAGCTGGTTTTGGCAGATATTGCAGACAACTGTTCCGAAACGTGACAGTCGAAACCAGGAGTGGGTGCTGTGAAATTCTGGGTGTAGTTCTCAGAAACCTTTTTAACTCTCCCCTGATAGAAACAACAAATTGAGAATAGTTTTATTCATAGAATAATATGTTTTCTTTAAATTAAAATATGCTGACCAAATTAAAACATACAATTATTTCACAATTTCCATTTTTCAAATACCTTTGTCAGTCTAATAATGGCAATGTATCCAGATTTCCCATGATACCAGCGATTCAATTCCAAACAGTCAGAGTACATTGATATGTAAACACCTGGGAAAGCAGAATACTAAATTAATGTGTACTCAGGAAGAAATACCTACAGGTAAGATCATTTGTAAAATTATAAAAACACTACAAAAATACCTTGAAAATAACTATAATGTTTAACTCAAAATTTTGAACCGGTTTTATAAACGGCTTCAAATCTTACAACCACACCTTAAACACACCTTGAAATGTGTTACAATGGTCAAGGACACACCGTTAAAATCTATCTGAATGACCTCACCCACTGTGGCAGCTTGTAAACTCAAAACTATGTATTATTTTCTTTGCAGTTTGTTTTGACTGGCCACAACCCTGACACTTCTCCACAGTCTACACAGAGCAGCTTTTGACCACTGGCTGGAGGACAAGCGCTGCTTGTCCCTGCTTCCTCACTTAGGGATTTACGTGTCTTACATCGTGTTTTCTTATGTGACGTAGAAAGAAGTTCTTAAAAAAAAAAAGAAGGTATTTTTAGGGCTTCAGACCTCCCTCTACAAAATATAAAGTTACATCAAATAATGTTAAATACACTGATATTTAGGTGAGGCACTTAACAAAGAGACATTTAGCTAAGCTGTGTCAAAAAAAACAAGTTACAAACCTTAATGTGGGAGGTTTAAAAAAAAAAAAGAAAAAAGAAAAAAACACCAAAAGAAAACAGGTTTTGCAGGTTTTGAGGGATTTCACACTCACCAGCAGTACCCTGCCAGTGTGAATGACACTTGAACAGTTCAACCTTTAGAAACACCTTAAATAAATTTAATGTTAAGATGTGATGTTAAGATGTAACAAAAAAATCTGTTAACAAAACTGCAATCTGCAAAGAAACTAAAATGGTTAAAAAAAAACAGTGCAGACGGTTTTGTACAATGTTCACAGAAAGCATAAATAAGGACTTTGACTAGTGTTTGCGCCTTAGAACTTTCACTCTTATCGCTGCCTACATCTACCATAAAATATCTCACACAGAAACCATTTAAAACTTAAAAGGTGTAATAGGAATGATTTTTATAGTCAGTGGTGATCTGTGTTGCAGTGTGCAGTAAATATGATGGCTATGAATGGCTTTAAAATGAAAACCCGACACTCTGCCCCTTTATATTGGGAACTCCTGAACTTATAGTTTCTGTTTCACACACAAAATTCTTGTACTTTCATTTCTATACATTCATATAGCCCTGAAACTTGCTTTCACTTTCAGAGGCAGGAGTGCACCAGGCTGTAAACTTGGATTGATCCTTGATCTGCACTACACATATTTTGGACGGTATTTGGCCATGGACAATGTGCTAGATATGATAAATAAGGTAATAACTTCATTAATTTCTTTTAACCATAGAGAAAGTCTTAACATAATTGCTTAAATTCTTTCAAGGTAACTAGCATATATTCAAGTTCCAATGATGCAATACACTTCTTGCTTTACGCAACAAACGAGTGTTGTCTATTTAGAAATATCACCTCGGTGTCCTGTATAGCTGAGCTGTACATACTTGACTATCAGGGTGAGCTTACCACTCGGTCAACAGTGTGAGTGTGGCAGTAGACAGGGAAAAAAAGAAAAAGAAATCACAATTTACCCTTTGAGGGATCTCCCAGAGTTGTGCAAGCGTTGTTTCCACTGAGCACACCAGTTTCTCCGAGCGCATTAGCCTTCAAACAAATCAAATTATCTTTACCGACAGGATTTGTAGGGATATACATTTTCTCAGGTGTGGCAGTGTAGTATGTACCTTGTTGACATCGTCAAACAGCAAAAACCCATAGGTCTCCTTTAGCTCCTCTGCTGAATAGCCAGCTTCCCTTCTCTTTGCTCGGAAAGCATTATACTGGCGTAAAAGGAAACATACAAATCAGGGCAATAAAAAGATAACCAATGTCATGGTGATTGTTGTTCCCTCAAAGTGAGGTACAAAGGAATATTTTGTATTAAGAAGTTAAATACATCTAATTTAATTTATTTTAATTTAATAAGCTTAATAAGCCAAGTGTGTGTGTTTAATGATATTTAAATACGGTTTAAACTACCTTTTCTTCCAGTGCGGGATTCTTGAAGAACACAGCGGACGTGTATTTGAAAGACTGTATTGAGTCTTCATACAAGTACGCACTTTGAAGAGGAGCCAAAATAAGGTTTTTAAATTCGTCAGAGCTGTCGGAGACGGGTAACAGAACACCTAACAGTGGACAGAAATACAAATAAGAGAACAGCATAGAAACGGGATTACAGAAAATTGCGTTGTCACTTTCCATAGGAAAAGTTTCATAAGCCTGGAACTGTTTGTTCCTTGAGAGAGGACACCTAATCCATGTGTCAATGTGTTGTCTAAATGCAGACCAACAGTATTTAGTTCTGCAAATCGAGTACACTAAAACCGGGAAACATTGTATAGACTCCTAATTCCTTGTTAATCCTATCGTTACATGAATAAAAAGATCGTCACCTTCACGCGAGACGAAACCATTCCCACTTTCCATTGTTGAACAATTATGAAATCGGTCCATCTCCCGTAGTCCCTCGTTGTAAACAGCCGCCTCTGATTTTAATCATTACAACACAATCATACGCTCCCATGAATTCTGCATCTAGCGAAACCCCCAAAGTCTCTTGAGCTTTCTCCGCAGTTTCAACAGACATATTAATGCGACAACCAGGAAGTTACAAAATAGCCCACAGCTCAAACACGTAGGACCGAGTATATCCACATAAATTCACTTTTGTCGTTTCATGGACAATACGACAGTTTACATGTGGAAGCTGCTCAGTCTCCGGCGTGTTTCCACCTACAAGCAACCGGCGCAGAAGCCGTTTCGAAAAAGAAACAGAAACCTAGCGAGGCAAAAAGCGTCCATCTTGAAAGGTCTGCGCTGGACTGTGGTGGCGAGGCAGTTGTTGGAGCAGTGCAGGCACACTCCTTTCCGACGGCGACTCACTTCTCCCGTGTTTTTCCGGTTTCCACGTAAAAAGGACTACCATAAACGAATTAAATAGCAGTTATTTTCATCCTAGCGTGACATAAACTGTGTCAGATTTACAGACGGGTGTAACATGGATTTTAAAGCACTGAACAGTGGCAGCGAACCCTGAAGGGGAAGTTGGGATCAGCGGTTTCACACATTGTGAACCAGGAAATTCGTCATGTGTTCATACCGTGCGGTATATTATCGCTGCTTTCAGTGGCCTAGTTTGTTTGTTTGTTTGTTTGTTTGATCATCACTTCAATCATCTGTGAAACACTGAATTGCATTAACCTGTTATATAAAGGTTCCCTATAAATAAAGTTTGATTGAACAGATTGAACAGGACACACTGGGATTTCAGCATCAACTTTATTAAGTTGAAATACTTGTGCAAACAGTTTTTATAGTTTGTAACGTAATATGAAGAGATAAACATGTATTTAAAAAATAAAATTAAAGTGCTCATTGATCTAATATGACATTAACAACTAGTTTGAGACATGAGCCAACCAAAGGAGATGAGAGAATAACTCGGTAACTTGGTAACCTTGTTTATTGAAGCTTTCTTCAATAACAAAACCAGCTCCAAACAGGATAAAAGCCCAAAGATACAGAATGTAACTAGTGACATCCCTATTGTTACCACACTGATGAAGCATCCACTTCTTATTCTGGTTAAGTTAAAAGAGTTAAACAGGGACTTTTTAACACTTATATTTAACCTACAACTCTTATTTCACGGTCTACATGTGCACTCTGCTGCAGCCGGATCACCTACGCTGCCCATATGTTTGTTTTCCATCTCCGTGGAAACCGTGCCTAAGTAGTCACCTTTACTTGCTATTAACGTTGCTTAGCAATCACGTCTTCTCAATTATTTTTTTTCCATCTTTTGTAGCACTCTTATTTTCATAAAAACTAATACATATAGGGCTGGATGGATTGAGGTGAGTTAATTTTGAGTCTCGTGCTACTGTTAGTTTGAATCCCAAAGGGTTTAGGTTGTGTCTTTAAACAATTGTTTGACAGAACATGGAAAACATAGTATTTTAATGTTTAATTTGAATGACTTGCTTAGTCTCTACTTGCCTTGAAAATGTTGAAATCGAGAAGTTTTATCATTTAATGGAAATTAAATGAATTATTAGCTCATTTGGTAGCTGGGCAACAAAAGGCTGGAAAAGTAGGCCAAACGTCAAAACTGGATGCATGAGATCTTTGGACCCTCAGGCGGTACTGCATTAAAAACAGGGATGATTCTCTACTTGGTATCACTGCATGGGCTCAGGAACAATTCCAGAAATCACAGTCTGTGAATATGGCTTGTTGTGCATCCAAAGAAGCAGCCATATGTGAACACAATGCAGAAACGATCCTGCTGTGTTATCTGGGACAAACTCATTTAAAATGGTCTAAGGCAAAATGGACAACTGTGCTGTGGTCAGATGAATCAAAATTTGAAATTCCTTTGGGAAACCATGGATGCCCTGTTCTGCAGACTAAAGACTATGGCATGGGCAACTTACACATCTGGAAAGGCACCATTAATGCTAAATAGTCAGTAGAGATTTTAGAGCAACATCTGCTTCCATACAATGTCTCTTTCAGGGAAGGCCTTGCATATTTCATCAAGACAATGCCAAACCACAAGCATTCATCACAACAGCATGGCTTTGCAGGAGAAGAGTCTGGGTGCTGAACTGCCCTGTGCACAGCCTAGACCTTTCGCCAATAGGAAACATTGGCACAACATGTAACAAAGGCCCAGGACTGTTGAGCAGCTAGAATCCTGCATTAGACAAGAATGGGCCTACATTTGTCTCCTAAAACTCCAGCAACTGAGCAAGAGGGTTGATATTTTAAATTGCATCCCAGTTTGTAGAAATGTATTACTAGAGAGTGGTAGCTCATTAGCTAAATTAATAGTATGTGGTATGCTGAATTTTGACATTTACAACATACAATTGATGTAAAGGGGTTATAACTTTGATATCAGTGATTAAAACACAACTGATTAAACAGACCAATGAATTACACTTGTCCCTGTTTGACAGAGAATGATGCCCCTGGCAGCCTCACTTTTTGACATTTACTTGGGTTATGGTACATATAGGCACTACATAACCTAAACAGAATCTGGCAGGATAGGGCTAAACCTTTGAAACTTGCTCTTTGTTAATCAGATGTAATAAAAACAATTGTGGGCAGCATTGTTATGTTGCTGAGCAGCTAGAACTGCCACAAATAATGCTGCTTGCTTCGGAGACTCATGTACCACTAGATGAACTTTATTGTCCAGACATTTAGCTTGTACACCTCAGACTTTTGGAACTGTGAGTGTGTCAAGATCATGTTCCTGCCCATCCATTAGAGTTTAACCAGGGAAACTCCAGCAGTGACTGAGGCTTCTCAGGCTACAAAAAAACATTTTCACTTGGAATGCCCAAGTAGCCATTAAGGGTCTAGTTACAGAGTGATTTTCGGTGTTTTCCTTTGCAAATAATTCTGGTAACTTATAACTGATGGTACTAACCTGAAAGCCGGTAATCCCTAACAGCACAGGGCAGGCAGGCACAGAAGACAACAAACACACTAAGTAAAAGTTTCCCTCACTTCATTGACTCTGCACTGCAGTGTCCCCATTGGTGCATTTGCTTTGACTACTTTCAATTACAATAGTTTATTTAGATTTGACCTCCTTTCAGTTGATTTTCTCTAATGAGTGATGATTGACAAGATGACAAATTAAAAGTTCAATATAAAGGCTAAAATAAAACTGAAACAAATCACAATTGAGTATACTGTATATATTACAATATGCTTCAAAACTAACCAAAAGGAAACAGAGAAGAAATAGAAATAAAAATTTTAACAGTCTTTAACACTGGGAAAAACTGAGTCAAAGTACAGGCATCCATCCAGTTCTGAAGAGCAAGGGACACTGTTTATACCAAGTCAATCCCTGTGGTCCCTCACTTGCTGTAGCCTCCTAAAATAAAAACTATAGAAACATGTTTCTACAGATTAAAAATTATATCTTGGGAAAAATGAAAACTAACTAACCAGTGTCCAAAAATGTAAGCTAAATGTGATGATAATTTGAAGAAGAAATAAAAACTAAAACTAAATAAAATTAACAAAACAACACTGCTCTGGTAGTCTAAGTAGGTCAACTGGAAAAAGTTGGGAAACAGGAAAAGGTGGTTGCCCCAGTTCCTTGGAAAGAGGGAACCTTCAATTTCCAACAACAACAACAAAAAAAAAAAAAAAACAAGGAAGAGAATTACAAATGCAACATTATCCTACATTACCCTGTTGATTTTACTCACTTTAGCCCCAAAGAGGCTATTCTCAGCTAAACCAAATAAAGTTTGCTTAGTCTAGTAACACCACAGAAAATCCAAGTAAATCACATTTCATCAATTAGCATGTTACACTAGCGAAATTTAGCAATGTCAAAAACCTGAACAACAAAAATACAAAAACATCTTTACCTGTGCACTCATATCGATGTGGATTCATATCATGGTATTTTAAAGCTTCATTTTATGGGTTAAATTGTTACTCCGCATGAGGTCCTCTGATATTGAATGGGGTTCTTCATGCAGTGAGAAATGCACTGATAAGTGCAAAAAAAAGTCATGGTAGTTGTGCATGATTGCTGTATTTTTCAGTTTTCTTTAAATAAATAAGGAAATCGTTTCATTTTGGCATAAACATGTATACAAATAATGAAGCGACACTAATACGTCCATGGTGGACGTCCATGATGGACCTCCATGATCTCTGTCCTTGGCGTTCCACAGTCCTACATATCCCAGAATTCCACATCTTCGTTTTATTACTGAACCTCCGCTACATTTGTTTCCCGGACGACTCACTGTATTAGTGGTGCGTTCGTCATTCACTCATTATTTATTTTCTTGAAAATGATTTACACATTTGGCTGAATTTACGCCGCTCACGGAGAAGAAAGCGGTGACGTTCAATGGAGATCACTCGGGCCAGACCGTCCCTTTATGGAGAAATCGGTAACGTCAAGTAGCTTAGCGTTACTGTAGATGACAAACAGTAAGTTAACTGGTTTTTCTAAAAATGGTTTAAAAAACGAATGATTGGAGAGGACTGAAAGCTGTAATAAACTCGTTATTAATCTTAGCTATCTGACTGCGTAGAACACGGAGCTATGTCGGCGGTAGCTGGCATGGTTACAGGAACTAGGGGATGTTAATTTGATAACGTGACAGTGAGCTGAACATGACAGTGAGCTGTACACAGCAGCAGACAAACAGAATCCAGCACGCTCAGTGCTAATGTGATGGGTTGGATCATAGTCATTTGTCAAATATTGAAATAGGAAATTGAAATAGGAAATTATGCAGCTTTTGTTTTAGGCCTACATTACAGCAAATTCAATATTTAGCTTGTTTTGTGTCTTTACTATACAATCCATCAAAATTACTGCTATGGTCATTTTCATGGTTGTCAGATAATTTTTAAACTAATTGCTTAAGAATATAGAGAATATTTATTAAGAACATTTATTTATTTATTTTTGTTCACTCCTTTCTGTGCCAAAGCTGGGTTTAAGTGTTTAAACGTATGTGTGTATTTGATGGAAATACTAAAATACAGTATATCATAATTCACTTTTAACTGCAGATGAAGAATGTTATTACAGCATCAAGATGTAATGTGTTTTTCTTCATGTTTTATTATGAATTGCAAGACAAGCTCACGTGGCTTTTATTTGTCATTTTGTTCTGCTGAAATACAAATAGTTGCGCTGTACTGAAGTCAGAAAATACACCTGCACTGAGAAAACATAACTTACTAAGTTGATACACACACACACACACACACACATAGAAATACATGCTGAATAGAAAGGCTCAATCTTTGTTTGGCTTCATAAATTTTCAGCTCATGGTCTTGGATTCTGGACGGACCGGTCAGCAGTACACGAGGCTGCTGCACAGGGCAGAGTCACTGAGCTTCAGCAGCTGATTGAGGGAGGTGCAGCAGTTAACATTGTGGCTGTGGACTCCATCACCCCACTGCATGAGGCATGTATACAGGGACAGACCCAATGTGTCAGACTACTATTGGATGCTGGTGCACAGGTGAGATGGTGTAATTGCATCACAGTGGCTAAAATTGTTTGAACAACAAAGATGTTTGTAGAGAAAATAAACCTCAGTCAATTAATTTCTTCATCAGTGCTTGACGGACTGGTGTGTGTGTTTGTGTGTGTGTTTGTTCAACAGGTGGATGCTCGTAACATTGATGGGAGCACTCCGCTATGTGACGCCTGTTCAGCTGGTAGCCTGGAGTGTGTGAAGTTGCTGTTAGAGTATGGCGCAACTGTTAATCCACCGCTGTTTACTTTCTCACCTCTTCATGAAGCATGCATGGGAGGTGAGACAGAGACATGTCTTGTCACAAAGAACATTGAACAGAACTGCATCTAGAGCATGGATAAATTATGAAAAAAAAATTGGCCTCTGGACAGGCAGATAACTAGGCCTCAAAATCTATTTTATTAGACTGAAGAACCATCACAAATTTGAATGTTATGTCATTTGTAGTTAGTTGTGTAGTTGGTGTCTTTTTGGGGTTTGTTGTTGTAATTTGTTTCGGTCATTGGCTGCTCTCAAGGACATGCTCAAGGTGTAACAATACAGATAACATGAACATGAAAATGACAAATAACATACAAGGGTGAAAAATGTATTATCTGTGTTGTTTCTACATTTGGTACCCCTTAGAGATATGATAAGACTTTATTGATCCCACAAATTGGGAAATTCCAGTGTTACAGCAGCAAAAAGACAGATGTAGTCATTTTGTGTCTTTTAACTGATCTACAAAGAAATGTATAATTGCTGGCCTGTTGCCCAGCAGACATGTTCAAAACTCTATCCATCTATGATGATCCATCATAGTGTCTGTGCTTGCTTAACCAGTGGAAAGGAAACACTTGTGTAACTACAGTGATGACCCACGGGAAATGACTATCACCTTAATTAATATGCTGCCTAGCATTTTAATATAGATTGAAATGGACATAATCTTTCGGTCTTTCACAACAGGAAATTCGGAGTGTGTTCAGCTGATGATTGATCAGGGAGGTTTTATGGAGGCTCATGACTGCCACTACGGGACACCTCTTCATGTTGCCTGTGCCAGGCAACACTATGACTGCGCCAAAGTTCTCCTCAATGCTGGTGAGTTTATCTGCTATATGACTATCTGACAGTCATTAAATGTTTTGATGACTTCATTATCTGAAAGCAGTTTTAGAAATAATATAAACCATAATAAAGTAGATAGGGTGACCAACTTATTGTACCAAAAACAACCTCATTGGGAAAACTAGATTTATTTTTGTAAACATTTATGGACTCCACCTTTATTTTGTTTTATAAATATAATTAAAATGTGTTTATATAATTAATTGTCTGTATTTGTGTACACAGCAAAACTTTATACCTTCTATGAATGTGGCATATAGCGTTAGTAAAAGTTTGTGTAATGCTGTGATCCACTCATGCCACTCAACAAAGAGTTCAGTTTATTTATTTAGAGCTACTTACAGGTTTGTTTTTATGCTAGTAATATTCTTTCTATATTCTAAATTAATTGCAGCATCTACAATAAAGCTTTAAACTTAAATCCTGCAGACAACAGAGCTGCTTCTCTCACTCATGCAGTTTCCTTTTTTCTCCCAAGGGGCCAATGTCAATGCTGCCAAGTTACATGAGACTGCCCTTCATCATGCAGCCAAAACAAAAAATATTGACTTGATTGAGCTGCTTGTGGAGTTTGGGGCAAATGTGTGTGCCAGGGATAATCTGAACAAAAAACCCATCCAGTACACCAGTCATGGATCTCCTTCTTATCTTTGTCTTGAGTTTTATGAGAGTAAGTTTGTTTCAATAAAGTATGCTTCCATATAGATCATAAAGAGATTATAACATCTATTACTTTTTTCTTCCTTAGACAGTCCACTTAGTCTACAGCAGATCAGCAGAGTGGCTGTGAGGAAAGCTCTTGGCACAAGAGCGTGTAAAGGTGTTTCCAAGCTGGGCTTGCCCAAACGTATTGTAAGTTTCCTTTCCTACAAGCCACCTCCAATTTTTGAATCGTAATAATTTCTAAGGAACTGGCCATGTAATTCTTAAATTAAATTTAATTCTAATTAAGTTAAATTTAGACCTGTTATGTCTACTGGTTCTAGTGATAGTCAATGACAGGAAGTTGACACTGGCAGAAACATTACATTGCCAGACTTGTAGAGTGCACAGAGGCTGTTGACATAAGCACAATGAAAATGGGTTAATTTTCCCATTTACTTGTGTTAAAATATGTTGGATTTTTTTTTTTTAAAGATTAAGATTTGGAAAGACTGCCCTGACAAAAAAATCGCTTTTAGAAAGTAACTTAATGCGCATTGGGTACATACAGCAGAGTCTTGTAGTTATTCGCCATTCACTTCTGTTATGGTCCAACAACTCCTGAGAAAATATCTTCACTAGTCACTAATTAGTTTCCATTCTGCCATTTTATTTGTGGCTTGTTGATTTGTCACATTGTTGTAAGTGTATTTTCAAGTAAAATGAATGCTTGTGGTGGTTAAGGGAGGTGAGACTCAAAGGCCAAAAGGACTAGCTTGTGAAAGCCATGCACACACTTTGCAAATCTAAAAGCACATATGGGTGTGTACAGAGTGTTCTTCCAGTTCTGTACTCTTGGTACAAGGACAAGTTACACCCTTAACATCTCTCTTAGTACAAAATGTCCAGTAACTTCCCATACTCCCTCTGCATAGCTCAGCCCCCCTGCAACCTGAGCAGAAGTTTAATCAGTCACAATAAGGAAAACACCTTTGTTGGTGGGTAGGGCCTTTCACAATAAATTGGTTAGTTCCGGTTGACATACGTATTTATTAACTTGGCTTGAGTAAGTGTCATGTCATCGTAGAACCTGTGATACTTAATATGAACACGGCGGGTGCATTGGTTTTGTATGTGATTCTATGTGGTTGTAGGTATTTGTATATATTCTGTGAATATTTATTTTTTGTAAATTTGTAAATGAGACAGGTAGTTCTAGTTTGTGTAAATAAATACCTCTAAACAGATTTTCACTTTTGCTTCTTTTGAATGTAACTTCAGTTAAATGTTTTCCCCAATAATGTTCCCTTTTAGGAGCATGTCAAGACTTGTCAAACCAAATTTCTTTTTAAAACCGCATTACCACCCAACAATAACAATAAAACCTAATGCAGACTGGATGCTGAGTGTGCTGGATGACTGAAGCAAGTTTGAACAATGTTATTACTGTAATTTACATTAAATCAATGGAACTTCCTGTAGAGTGTCATGAAAATACAACACAAATCAGCAGTTTTATAAATGGGAAATTGCATTTAAATAGTTTTTTATACATTATTTGTAGAGTAGAATCATATCAGCACAGTAATATACTTCTTAAATACCCTTTCAAATTCAGCTATAAGAGTGGAAAGACCACATGATTCTGAGTAATGAATGATGAATGGAAACAAAGTTGAGCCAGTTTGCTGTGCTCACCTAAATTGGTACAGTCACTGAGTAACTTTGAGTTAAATTACATAATGAGTTTAAATCTAGGCCACATTGAGTGGACATGGAGGTGGAGCCAGCCTTCCTGTGCCACATGATGGTAGAGAGGTTGTCCACCAATCTCACAGTTGTTGGTTCGATCCCTGGCTCCTCCGGTCACATGTCGGGAGTGTCCTTGAGCAAGAGACTGAACCCCAACTTAGTTGCTCCCCGTGAGTGTTGGCTAGCTGCATAGCAGCTCCCCCACTGGTGTATGAGTGTGTGTGTGTGTGTGTGATTGTGAGTGCGAATGGGCGAATAAGAAGCAGTGTAAAGCGCTTTGAGTGCCAATAGGTAGAAAAGCGCTATATAAGTGCAAACCATTTACCATTTACCATTGCTTAGGAATCAAGCCTGCAATTCTTTTCAAATACTGGGCAGATGGTGTGTAGATGTTTGTGTCGGCAGGGGAGCTGTAGTATTGTACATGCATTTCATGCAAGTGAGAGACTGGGGATACTGTAGTGAACACCAATCCAAGTCCAGTTCCTACAGCAACATCCTGACCGACAACAAGGGCTGTTACTTTAAAATTAGAACACTGGACATGCTACAAGAAACTCAAAAGATGACTTAAAGAAATAATACCCAGTGAAGAGATATGAGTAGTTCTTGGAGAGAAATAACATTAAAAGGTTAATGGTAAATTGCTGCCAGGCCCTGACATTAAATTCAGAAACGTGTAAACATATACATATACAAAAGAGTGACAAATTTAGGGAAAATAAAAAAGATGTTTCTTAGAAATTTAGACCACTACGTGCACACAGAACAGCTTCTTTGTACCTTGGCATAGATTTTACAAATCGCTGGAGCTGGAATTCAAGCCCACGGCCTGCTGCATCCCATTCAAATGCTCTACCACTGAGCACCAGGCCCCCACTCTGAGGTCAGTCACATTGTTTAATGAATACCTAGATATGGGCCATAGCAGCACGTCCCAACAAAGTGATCCTAACTTTTGTGACCCTGACTGTGGGCCAGTGGTGGACGTGACCTAGGACTACAGTTTTGGACAACCGTCAATTTTTTTTCACGTTTCTCTTATGACTGGCTAATATCATACAGTGAAAAGGGGCTTTAGGGTCCTGGTCTGACAATAACAAGCAGTTTTTGACTCTTTAAGGATACTTCCAGTACATACAGTACATGTGGACAGCAAGAGCCAGAGATTAAGTCCCCAAACCTGAAATAATGGACAACCCCAATTCCCCTCCTGAACCAATGCTTCAGCTTTACAACTGAAACATGAACTATAAAAAGATGGCTTCAGGTGTATGACCTGGATTTAATAAAAACAGCTAAAATCCTGACAGTTGCTTTAACTTAAGCAAAGTGAAGAAGTGCTGAAAAAATGTGTAGTGACTATCAGAAAGAAAGGAAATGTTGCAACTAAAGCTGTGGATCTGATGGTTTGACTCTGGTAATTGGAACTAACTATTTTAGTATTTTCTCGTCACCTGCTGCTAACACTAAATGGTGCTGTTTCCTGTCCAACTTCACTGCGATGTTTCCAGAACAGCTCATCAATCGGGTCTATCAATTCTGCACATTGTCTTTAAGGTTATAGTTTGTGTGCGTGCTGTAAATACAGAAGTATACATTTTGAGGGTATTGGTGGCATACTGCAAGCTATTAATACTGCAGTTTCAGTGGTTGACAAAGCAAAAGGCCTGCGTGGTAATTTGTAGAACAGTGCCACTGAAGTTAGCTTAGCTCTTATGTCTTACGTAAATGTCTAAGTTACATTATGGTGCTTCAGATGATTTAAACCATCCTGTTGAATCATTTCCCTCTAGCAGTTCCATGGTATAAAAGAGGAAATTGTTGTGCCATGACTGACAGTAACAATTAATTAGACACTTCCTCTTTATGCACTTTCATTTTTGGTTCCTAAACTGTCTTAGTTCCTAATCTGTTCCTGCAAATGATTTATTTTCTGTGTGCTTTTTAATGCCACTCATGTATTTTTTGTTCTTTATAAACACTACAGCAAGATGGACAACGTAGCTGTACTTTGCCTACTTATGCAATTAAATTTCCATGAATGTAACATTTACAATGTTAATGCAAATCATTTTTTAGCCTCTTCTTATGCATCCAGAATTTTTTAGGCAAAATCCAAGCTCCACAGATAAGGCTTAGGTCAAAAGTGGTCATTAGCATTTGATAAGAATTATAACTATGTGTCGTGATGACTTAAGTCAGGTTAGTAGGACATCAGCATTTTTCTCAGCTTCTGTTTACATGTTGCAACACACCAAGCAGATCTGTGAGTACTAAAAGGAAGTGTCTAAGGGGTCAAAGTACAACAGACAGGATGTTGCATTGCAACAATGTGACAGGCAATCATACACAGGACTTTTAAAACAAAAAATGAATGGTTTATTTTGTTTCCGATTAACAATTTCCACTAAATACATTGATTTTCATCAGATTTTTTCCCCCCAAGAAATGTTTTTACTTTATCAATTATGTGGTCAATGTTCTCACTCATTATCTTATGTCTAATCTAATGTTGAGCCACATCTCACCCAGCTACTTCTTGCACAGACAGCTGTGGTCATCACAACTTCTCAGCTTCTGTACACAGAAAACACCTAAAAGACAACAGCACACAGGCTCCCTATAATATAAATGCACTTACATTTTAATTACAGCAACACCAACAAAAAAAAGCAGATGGTTTGAATTTGTAGACAGTGGAAAGGATGATAAAACAGAAGAGCTACAGTTGGGAGAAAAGACTTTTTGACGCAGAAAGCTCCAGTTCCATACACTTATCTCTTTGTTGTAAACTAATTAAACTTTTTAAGACAAAAATTTGACACACATTTGGACGGAAATTAATGAAAAGCTTTTCAGTGCAGCTACAGAGACAAAGCAAAAGTTGGTCGTGTAAAGATCACTGATGTGTGTCGAGAAGGACACGTTGTGTACATAAGTCTGTCAGAGAGATACCCTTTCATTATGGGTCAAATGTCTACACCCCCGTCTCCTTCCTCTTTAGAGAGCCTTGCAACCTCTGGTCCAGTCTGCTTTTGGAGAGCGTCTGTGGCCTCAGTTTGGGGCCAGAGACAGGTGGACAGTTCTCGTCAATCTCTGTGTTACTAAAAGTGGAAGAGCGGCGTTTGGTTTTGATGGCTTCTCCCTGCTGAAGTCTAGGTGGAGCCTCCTGTTGTTGGGTCAGTGCAGTGCGCAGACAGTTGAGCCACTGTTGCTTGTGGTAGACATCATTGACATGCAGGGTGTGGGACTGGCCATGGGATGGATCTACAGAGCTTACACGGAAAACGTTCTTAGCTAGAGAGACAAAGAAAGCAAGACGCACAATTAGTAGAGAAAAACAGTCTAGACACCAAACACTGTGATTGTGAAGTGTTATCCACTCACTAACTTCTCTCTTACCTTTCTCTTAACTTCTTATTTGCTGCACCTTTCATTTATTAGCTACATTTCTTTCTAAGAGCATCTTTTTACTTTTGGGCCTTCAGAATTGTCTTTATTCTTTCAGTTTCATTTGACTCCTCTTTTTATTTATTTCAAAGTGACACGGTGACTGGATTAACTATGAAGAAAAATTATGATGTGTTTTATTGAGTACCAGAAAAGAGTTTATATTGATGAAAATGTCCTTTCTGCAACATAACTGTCAAATCAAAGAAACAAATTTGTGATCTGAAAAGACAGTTAGGTACATTATGTCAGTGAAACCTTGTCAGTAAAAAATTACTTTAACATTATTAACTATACAAGTAAGTAGCTATATTCCTAAAAAGCACATACTATAAATTCAGCCATAAAGGTAGTAACTGTGGCTTGTTTTTTTAATATGAATTTTAATAACTAATGACTGTTCTGTGGTTACCTCGTCAAATCTAGTAATGCAGCAAAGCAAAGATGTTTGTCAAGAATGCTCAGTGTAATGAGTTTATTGCAAATTAAAAATGAACTGAATGAGCGTGATATTGTGTGACTACCTGTTTCCAAATGAGAAATGCAACTAATATTGTTTGTGGATAATGTCAGCTTTTTGACCTTCATTTAGTCTGCACAGAGTCAGAAAATTCTTAGAGCAGATCTACAAATTGTTTTGTCAGACCAACAGTGAAAAATGTAAAAGTGAGCAAATTCAAAGCTTAACCCACCTTTCTCCCCAGAGTTGAAAGCCCCTCTGAACGACCCCCCCATGCGGATCTCTCCATCCTGGAGGTCCTCCACAGCCAGGTCCCGAACCGGGATGGGCTGCCGATACACCTGGAAGCAGCTCCTATCGTTACGAGTCACTGGTCGGGTCAGAACCAGCAGCTCAGAGAAAAGGAACACATGCAGCCTCTGTGCAGAAACAAATCAATACAGAATGAATTTTCTTTAATATAAGACAAACATGCTGTTCACAGTAATTCTATTGCATGTAGGTGGTAATAATGAAAGTAATGCTAATTCTTACTGAGCCACTCTTGTTCCGAAGCTCACCATGACACAGGAGGGTCTGACAGTTTTCTATGAGAGGGTCCCGCTGCTTTTCATCTAAGTATTCCAGTTTGTCTATGTAGTACTTACACTCAGACTCGCCTTTCCTCACATTGATTTCAGACAGAATCTCCTGGATAATAGTGATCTGGATAATTAATGACACAACAGGTTAATTGTAAACACATAGGTCAAAATAATCAGTGACACAGCGGCAATATTATTAACAAATTCAAGACCTAAATAGCGGTCTGTCATCACAAAGATCTGTATAAAATACACATCATACTGCTTTTTCCAGTCTGGCTACATCTGGGTGATCAGGAGGAGTGTGCCTGAGGATCTCCCGCAACAGCAGTGGATATTTCACCAGGCGTGAACGTGGAACGTCAAGGAAGCTCCACAGGTCTAGTTTTCTGCTGAAAGGAGATTCCAGACAGCGCTGCAGGAAGTCTTGGACCCGCTTGTCTTGCTTTTTCTGGTCCAGCAGGGCTTTGGCTGCCAGCTGGTTACTGCAGTAGTTTTTGTAAGCATTTAGACCAGGCAGCTGAAAAGATACAAAACCAGTTTCTAACATTTCACTCTCTGAAACTTTGGGATCTTTTTCTTAAAAATGTTTTTGTATCTGGACTATCTGAAGTGTTAACATTAGCAAAACTATCATTTAAAAGAAACTTCATTAAAACCTATTTTTTGCAGCCTCTCTGTGTGTAATTGTGCTGGTGTATTACATACCCAATCTATTACTATCTGTCCGATCTGACCCACTGTTCCATTAGCCCCAGTTCCTTCTGTCAGTTTCATCAGTAATTCTAAACAATAAAATAAAAAATGAAACATGGTCAGAAATGAACATAACCAAGTAAACACGAAGTAGTGACAGTCAGAATAAGTATAATCTAAATGTTATTTAAATAACTCACCCTCATGTAAGGGGATGTAGGCATCCAGATCCCCAAATATTTGAGCTAGTTCCTCCTCTGTCATGATGGAAAGCTTTAGCATTGGGTCATGGTATGCCTAAAAGCAATCAGAGAAGCAAATAAGTTGACATATGGATGATAATGGTTTAATTTCAATAATTTTAAAGGTGATTTTTCTAACCTTTCGTGCAAGTTGAAGATCCTCGATGAGATCCTGCTCTCCCCTGTACAGCTCATAAATGGCCTGAAGCAGAAATGTTAAGACACAAGAAACCAAAAAATTAGTTTTAACATTTTAATTAGTTTTTAGCTTCCTATATTTTAGAAAAATTGCACTCTGGATAAAACTGAACAACCTCTTGTCTCTTAATCTCTTTAGTAGAGAAAGTGCTCTTCTGGTGAATGTCCAGCGTCTCTGACCACAGTGTGCTATTCCTTCGTTTGGTGGGAGTGGGACCTGGTGCCTTGCTGCTGGCTTTAAGGGACGTCCCTGGTGACTTGGTATCACCACGTAATGACATTGACTAAGAAACAAAATGTTTAATTATTTTACAATCACAACATAAAATGTATTGTTTAGCAATGGTCAGGTCATAGAAGCATGGTCATTACCTGTATGGTCTGGCCGAAGCGACGCACTGCTCCGTTCTTTGAAGGAGATATCAAGTTGACAAGGGAGGAAACTTTCGCCAGAGGTCGTACTCGCTTGTTACTGGGTTCCTGAGGATGAAGGGAAGTTCCACAAAGTTGTATCACGCTATAGCCCATAGGGGTTTAACTGTGCCTCAAATAAAATGCTTGGTTTGTTTTTTAAATACAAAGCTCTTAGTTACACATAGGCACTAGAACATACACGTTATAGGTGTTAATTGAAACCAACAGGAAAAAAATGTGTGCTGATTATTATCTATTTTTGTTACATCTACTGTTTCCTTTATGTATATGTTTTAGTATTATTTGACATATTGTAGCATATGCATTAAGCATTTCTTTTATTTTGCATTTATTATACTGCTGAGAAAATGTATACTGTTCAGTACTGCAGCAGAATTGTACTCAAAGAACAGACAGGAAGCTGAGCTGCCTCTTACCTTCAGGTCGAAGCATGACAGACTGACTGTGTCGTCGTCCTTCTCTTTGCGTTTTCTCTTCTGTGAAAGCATAACACACACTCGTTACTTTCATCAATACATTGAAAAGTATTACAATCACAAAAATATCTCCAATAGGCATGGACACAATTTTTGATACCATTTCACAAAAAGAGAACATACAATCTTCTCTGAAATAACTTCAAACTGACATAGGTAAAAAGAAAAAAATGTGTAACAAATAAAAGAAAAGTTATTTTAAAGACAAACAAGAAATTTTGGAGCAAACATACTGCCCAGTATCATAAAGCTCTGTCTCAGTTGCAGCTCATGGGCCCTCTAACAGGATTTTAGACAATGCTAAAGTGGCCTTCTACGAGTCCTGATCTGAACCCTGATGAACGTCTATGGCAAGAGCTGTAACATGGAGTGTGAAGAAGGCACCCTTTAGACCTGAGACAGCTGGAGGAGTTTTGCCCAAGAAGAATCAGACCAGCTACAATTTGGTAGGTGAATAGAAAACACTGAAGAAACTACAGAAATAGCTTGTTTTCTTTGCAGTGATTGGCTCTCAAAGTTACTTTTATTCACAACTAAATCACAAATACACAATTGCGTGAGGGTATAATTAATGCAGTGTAATGTAATGGCGTTATGCTTTCATTACATTAACTCACCAGACTGAAGTCCCACGGAGTACCTGGAGTGAGAAAAGTGAAGGAGCTGCCTCTCTGCAGTGGAGGTCTGAGGGAAAAATACAAAGTATTGTTGGTAAAGTGGGATAGAACCAAATTGTACATGCAGACACTGACACCTGAAACACACACAACCACGTATACCTACGTTTTAAAAAAACAAAAGCTGATTGTTTTATTTTTTTCTTGGGACAATCAAATTTATCCCAGAACTATTGTCTTTATAGAGAATACACTGCAGCCCTTTTAAAATAAAGCATGCCTTATGTAAGCCATTTAGTTTCCAGTCAGGGGTTAAGTATGATAACTGAAGGGTATTAATCTCTAGAAACCTTATAAGGAGTTAGACTGCTTGTTGCTGCAGGAAAAAGGCAGTTATTATGACAAAACAATGAAGCCACAGAAAGTTACAATGTCTTTTTCTTAGAGAATAACTCCCAGAGGGTGATATCAAGGCCAAGGTCAGCTTCACACACTGCTACACAGCATACTGCAATCAAACTGGATGTAAGATCAGGAATGAGCAGTGAACCAAGAAAGTGATAAAAAAATAAAATTAATTACTAAAGTTGCATATTTTTTATAAATATCCAAGTCATTGGGATGGGATGCGTCTATTTGGGGCCATAGACACAAGTTAAATATTCCTCTGTTGATTTTGTAGTCAAAAAATATAATAAATAATAATAATCTATTATCGTTGATATTTGTTGATAAATAGAATTAAATAAAATACCTTTTATTGTTGACCAGAGTAAAAAAAAATTGCCTTTACTTAAAATCCTATAAGTAGAAAAACATGTAACATACTAATAACAAGCTAATAAAAGCGCACTACTATTGGTCTATGTAGTCCAAGCTTCTAATGTGAAACAACTTGCTGTTTGTGTTTTATAAACTAAAGGTGAATGGTGAATAAAACAAGCAATTTGAAGAAGAGCTTAAATGATTAATTAATAACAATTTAGTCTGAAAACAACTTGAGCAAATTCTCAGATTGAAGACTGCCTTTTTGTCTTTGTCATATCATTGTAAAATAAATATCAGACATCAGACCTCTGACCCGCAGACCTAAACTCACTTTAAACCTCTGGGCAACATTGATTTTTAAATTTGTTATTATTCTGGACATTTTATAAACAAAAAATCTAATCTAATACTAACGATTACTGATAATAAAACTGTTACAGTCATAATCTGAAGACACCATCAGCTGCTCTAGAAAATGGCATTGAGGATTTTTAAACAATAAACTTTTTTAATCATTCAGCCTAATCTAAAAATAAACTTAAATGAATCTGGTTTTACACAATTATCATTAACCTTATTCCCAAGAGATGCTTATGTTGCGTTATTCTTTATTTGCCCTTTCAGACTGCACCTAATGTAATGCAGGGCAAACAACACAAAGTTATTTATTCCGAGGTGCGTTGAAGGCATCGTTTACCAGTTACAATACCAGTACTGCCCGTCGCAGTTGCCTAACTAGTTACCGACTGTACCTCCTAATAAATACGGTGCTATACTCACAACATAGAGCAAAAGACCTGTGAAATGAATAATGATTTTCAGATTATAAGGTTTTCGTACTTTTTGGAGTGATTTCTGCGGAGTGTTTGTGGAGAAGGCTCTGCGGCGCTGATGACACTGGTGGTGGACGTCCTCGATGACATTCTACGAAGTTTCTGCTTTGTGTTTTCCGTAGTTCTTTCGATAATTTCTTCGTTTTCTTCCATTTTGCGGGAAGTCCTCTTTGGATGAGTATTTATAGAGAGACGCGATTACGAATAAACAAGATAAAGATAATATCCAGACGTATTAAAAGTAGTCCGATGTGTACAAAGAAACCAGAATATCGATGACAACAGCGCACACACCACAGTAGAACTTTGAATATGGCGGATTCTTGGAAATAGACCAATCAGGGAAGAGTTCTGAGCCACGCTGCTAGGATACCTCGTAGTGGGAGGGGACAGTCAGTGTTCTATGCAGATTAAGATTTTTAACATAGCCTAGTCATTTTTTTAACCAGTTGTGACTAATGGAAAACATAATTATTTGGCATCTTTATTGAGATTTATTATTTTAGAAGCATTTGATTTCTTTCATTCTTGTGGTTACATCATAGCGTAGATGCATTTAAAATATGTTACAGTCAAGTTTATCTTCAGACACACTTACCTTACATACTCAATGCGTGAACGTGTGCAAGGACTAATTCAGTTGGATGCAGAAGTTCGCATCCCCTTATTTGGAAATGAGAGTAAAAGAGCAAGGAACATTTGCACCAGCTAAATGGGAACTAAATTTAATGTTCATGAAAAAAAATCTTCATTTTACTCTTATTTCAAAAATAAAGGGATGCAAACATTTGGCAGTCTGTAGCTCCATGGACCACAGAGTCAGTGGTTTGATCCCCGGTCGCAGGTATATGTCAAAGTGTCTTAGGGCAAGACACTGAACCCCCAACAGCCCTTTCCCATTCCCCACTTGTGCATCACAGTGACGGTTCAAGCCTGGTAAACATTAGGGTGGGTTGGGTTGCATCAGACAAAAAAAAAAAAGGGGGGGGGGGGGGGGGAGTAAGAAGTCATTTTGCAACTAACAATATTATAACATATTCTATTCCATTCTAAGATAAGAGATAAGAGGAAATTTTAGTGATCCCACAGCTAGGAAATTCACTTGTTAAGCAGCTCACAGAGATCGTGTACAGTGCAAAAAGCATTTTATTAAGCATATTATTTGTTTGGTCTGATTTTAAAATAATGGGAAAAAATACCTCTTACAATTTCCCACAGACCAGTAAGCCAAAACCCAAAAATATTTGGGTTTCCCCCATCAAGTCCTGAATTTTGCAGACATGATGGTGAATCTGCACACAGAGCGAATGTTTATTGGCAGGCCATGTGGTGCAGTCACAAAATACTGGAGCTAACCATGCTCAAAACAATGAATGAAAATAGATTTCAGGAAGACCCTCCCAACACCAAGCCACCAGAAAAAGGATGTCGACCACATATCATCACTCAGATAAAAAGTTAATCAACCCTAGGTTTTCATGAAAAACCTCAATAACCCTATGATACTAATACAAAAACTGTGCCTACAAATAGTATACTTTTTATCGAATGAACCCTACATTGTGCAATAACATTTATATTTCATAAATTACTTTATAATTAAATTAGAGCAGGCTGTATCTGTCACATATGCCATCACTACCACACATTGAAATGTACGCATTTAGTTACTTACTAAACTAACGCCTTAATTTACCTAACTGTATGCATGCACCCTTCTTTCAAACCTACTCGCTTATATATAATAATTAATAGTCATACATTTGTGCTCACATTCTTTGTCTTGCTGTGCTCATGCTTGTTGTTTGTTCATGTGTTTCATCCTAAGAAATTGTTACCATTGAGAGATGAGGTTTTAAATTCCGTGTATACACAACCACACTTGGCAAATAAAACTGATTCTGAATCTACGTGACAAAGAAAAGCATTATATTCTGACATCTGGAAATTACAACTTTTTCCGCGCTTTTGTTTTGCATGAGATTGGAAACAATTACTTTCTTTCACAATTTCTTGCCCCTATTATATTAGATACACTCTGGATAAGAGAGAGTACAAAGCCTACATTTTAATATTCAATTCATTTAATTTCTACATACATGCATGAGTGGGCTTCCTGAATGTTAAAGGTTATTGGAATAGCAGGCAATGTAACGGAACAATGTGAGTGAATATCACCATACAAATTGACCAAGGTTTTAATACAATGGGTGCCTGGCAGTATATGTTTCACATCATAGTTTGTACAATTAAAAATTACGTTAAACGAGTTAACAAAAACCTGAACCCAAGTTCCTCTGCAGCTAGGTAGGAGTGCTTGTAATGTAATACAGGGCTAATCAATACACAGTCATACCACCTCTGTAAAAGGTTCTTTATAACATTGCCAAAACATTAATTCCAATGGTCTTTACACTGAATTACACTCCATATTTTGCATTTCACCTGTAACAACCAAATCAAAACCAGATATTAACAATACGATATAACTTTTTGACCGGTGTACACATGTGGTATGCTTGTTGACCAGATGTTATTTCATTTATCCAAATTTCAACATGGCTGCGTGTGACGATAGTATTACTTTTATCGTTTCTGTGTTTGGTCAGTTCTCTTTGATTAGCTTTATTTCTTCCCATTTGCCAGATTTTTAAGTTCTTTTGTCTAAGACCAAATCTATGGAGGTGTAAGCATGTTTAGCAATAAGTGCTTCTGATGCTCATATTGTAGCCTGTTACGTGCATTGATGTAGACTGGTCTATGATTTCAACAGTGTACATAGAGTACAGTATGCACACAGAGGTCAAGTCAAGTCAAGTCAAGTGGCTTTTATTGTCATTTCTACTATACACAGTGGTACACAGTACACAGTAGAAACGAGATAACGTTCCTCCAAGAACCAAGGTGCTACAAACAACACAAGCTATAATAAAGTGCAACCAAGTGCAAACAGTGCAGACGAAAAAAACAGTACAGACGGACAGTGTAGACAGACAACACAAGTAACACAGGACAGGACACAAGACCCAAGACAGTGCCGACCAGTAAACCTACTGTATACTATTTTACAGTACAGTACAGTTAAGTGTGCTAGGGGTGTTAAAAAAAGAGCAGCATGTAAACGGTATAGTGCATTTAAATGTCCAGCATGTAAAAAAAGTGCAATTGCATTGGAATGTGCAAAAAAACAGTGGGTAAACAGCAGGTAAACAGTGTAGTGCAGTAAATGTAGAATGATAAAAGTAAATAATAATAAATAAGTGGTGGTGGAATGAGATGAGTAGTGAGTGATGAGATGAGAATGTGCTGAGTTCGGTTTGCAGTGTGTTTAAGTTCTATTTCAGTTCTGTGTGTTGAGGAGCCTGATGGCTTGTGGGAAAAAACTGTTGCATAGTCTGGATGTGGTGGCCCGAATGCTTCGGAACCTCTTTCCTGATGGCAGGAGTGTGAAGAGTGTGTGTGATGGGTGTGTGGGGTCGTCCACAATGCTGTTGGCTTTGCGGATGCAGCGTGTGGTGTAAATGTGCATGATAGAGGGCAGAGAGACTCCGATGATCTTCTCAGCTGTCCTCACTATCCTCTGTAGGGTCTTGCGATCCGCGACGGTGCAGTTCCCAAACCAGGCAGTGATGCAGAGGTGTTGTTAGAATGGGTTTGTGTAGGTTCCAACATCTTAGTTTGGCTCCAGTTCCCCTTATTTCAAATGTCAGGATTGCAAACTGACAGATTCAAGTGAGATAAAGACATTTGTTTTTTTCCCCTGACATTACTGATAAAAAAATTCTAACAGATGTAATTTTAAAAATTAGAATACAATGACTTGTCTGTGCTAAGAGACAATATCAAAATAATATTAAAATGAATATTCTTCACATCTTTCATCACAGACAGATTACATTTGATACAATTACAAATATTTTATTTTCATTTCAGTAAAAGCAATATAGGTACATTTAAACCCTGGATCACAATGTTGTCAATTAATCTCAGGAATCCTTGCTCCTAGGTAACAATATATAATCTTACGGGAAGACACATGCTATGATAACCCCCCCCCCCCCTTTTCTTTTAAACCTCTATATATGCCTAACAATCAAGAATGGATTTTATAGGCATAGTCTTGTATTATTATCCTCTATGGGATGACATGACCATCAGTCAAATGTCACATTATAAGCTCCTTGGCCACACAGCTCTGTCATTCACAACCACATCATCACCTTGGTAGAGCCATTCATACCACTTTAATCAACATACCTGTCTGTGGCATGAAATATATGATGGCTGACATCACTGCTTTAATGTCTTCCTAAGGTCAGGGTGGATAGGACATCAGGGGGAGATGTGTCCAGTCTCTTAATGCACATGTATTAAAGGCAAATGTACAGAATTTCGACTGCAACAGTTTTCAACAGCAAAAGTGGGGTAAAAGGTTTTTCCAGGGGACAATATTTGAGTCATGAGTGACACATTTGGTAAACAGCTGCACAGACAATGTATTGCAGTAAAAAGTTTACTGATTACAGAATAAAAACAACTTAATGTACTTTAGTTTTATCACTTCAAAATACAGAATACTTTAAAGTGTGTAAAGCAGGCTGTGATGTATGCTCACTCCTTTTGATCAAATTTAATTAGTAGAGCTCACATAAAGAAAAAGGAAAGGGAAAAGGAAAAGTTCAAATTCTATGCAGCGCACTGACATGAAAATAAACCTAACAAGAAACAGCACAGCAGCTGTGACTAGTTAGTGAATAGCAGTTCGGTAATTTATACAAATGTGACCTACTTTTATAGATATCACAAGAACATCTCATTTCAGTGTATTCATGTACACACTCTGTACGTGATGATAGTCCACCTCCCAGAACACTGATTTCATATGGTGCTAGAGACTGGGTACAAACATCTACGTCACCAAATGAAATCAGTTTCTGAGTGCAGCCCCTTACTCAACAAGTCTTCTGATTGTTATAAACACACACACACACACACACACACACACACACACACACACACACACACACACACACACACACACACACACACACACACACACACACACACACACACACACACACACACACACACACACACACACACACACACACACACACACACACACACACACACACACACACACACACACACACACACACACACACACACACACACGATATTGTAATGAGCAATGATAAGTCCTGTGTTACTAACTGGATGCAGATGTAGGTAAAAAGTTGTTTCCTGAAGAGGGAAGCTGTCCTGTATTTGCTCCTCTCAGTGCTTCACGACTCCTTCTACAAATGAACAGCAGAGGGTGTGGTTACATTGCAAGCCAGAGCCAAACCAGTGATCAGTGTTCAGACAAACTTAACTTTGTGATGTTCAAAGTGATATTTTTGCATAGGCAGTGTCAGCAGAAACTTGGAGGAAACTCCTGGGCGTCTCCTCCTCAGGATAAGTCTGAAAAATAAAGTTTTCAATTTGGATTAATCAACTCAGGTTGATTGTGTTTGTGTGTTTATCACCATTTTCAATTAGTATTGTTTTATTCACATGAAAACAAGCTTTAAAAACAAATAGTTCTAATATTATTTGGAAATAAAGAGCAGAAGTTTCTCTGCGTGGTCAGGAAATAGATTAGCACGTACGGTAGCTGCCCTAAATACCGCAACTTCTTGTTTTCACATTTAGATTTTGGTATAAAATAAACTGGATGGGTGTTAATTATTTACCTTTGAACATACTGGAAGGTGGAATCTTTCTACCTTTGAATAGACACAGACTCTTTTACCCTGCCTTCTGTCTTTATGCTATGCTATGCTAAGTTAAGCTATGCTAACAGGGAGAAACACCTAGCCTCCCTGTATATGATGATAGACTTGTAACAAAATGTAAGGTACCAAAATGTTAAAACTATTCCATCAAAGGTAGAGTGAGATGAAGAAAAGGGAAAACTGAGTTTGAACTGATAAACAGGACCGTTAAACACCTGATCACTAAATGACACAGCAACATCCTCCATCTTACACAAAAATCTTTCAGTCACGATTGGCTTTAAGATCAAACATTCTTCAAACAAACTTCAGGACATTGCGCACAACAATAAATGACTGCTTTCATATAAAGACACACAATGAAAAACAAGTAAAAGAAAAACAAAATGACATTGCAGAGAAAGAGCAGAAGGACGAGTAATGGAAAGTGGATGAAAAACAGCTCGCATTACTAACCTAGACAAAATGGAGATTGTTGACATTAAATGTGCAACATGAAGGTATGAGGTCTAGCAGGTCTAATAATAAAGCTTCCATCACAGGAGCTATGACTCATGTGTGTTCCCCAGATGGCTTCATTTGAAAAGCAGCTGAAAGGGGTGAAGGTTTATCATATGACACACTGTTCATCACACCTCCTCTTCCCCTATACTGTTCATAGGGCAGATCCTATCTAAATACATATAAATCCATCATGCGGAGACAAAAAAAACAAAAAAAAAAAACAAAAAACCACAAAACAAGAAAAGATGTGTCACAGCGTAATCTTGCTGCAGCACACAACAATGAATTTGTTAAGAAAAGGAAATTAAATTCTGCCCTCCTCTGGCTTTTCTGGTAAAGGGTCTGCATCACCAAACTGCTATGATGATAGATCCCCAGCTAAATAAGAGTGATTAGCCCAGGAGGCACCTCAAGAAAATGAAGTCATCAGTTGTCCAGTATTTTCGTCTGGTGTCATCAACTGTCCGAGAATTCAGAGGAGTGAGTCAGCCAGCGATCAGTCTGCAATGAGCAGCAGAAATCAGGATATTATGGTTGTAATGCATTGCTCCCAATGGAGTCTTCCTCAAGATGTCTCCAGTTGCAGCTTCATGTTCGTATGTGAGTTAATGCTCCTCAGCATGCTTAAGTGAGGGCACACACAGGGCAAGCAGAGCAATTATCCTTAATGGTGGAAGGTGCAGTATGACCCCATGAATATGGGCAATCATGTGCTGGTGAGGCAGAAAGATGAGGAGAGAGTGAATGTAGCGGAAAGGTTTCCTATTCATCATGACACGGAGGCTTGTTGACTCAACCGAAGCATAGCTGGCATCAAGGTTCATGAAGTTGTGACTGATGAGGCTAAAGTTCAGGTTGAAGTATTTAGCCTGTTCAGTGACACTTTGCCTTTTTTAATTTCAAATAAAAGCAATATTTACTACCTTTTCCCCTGTTTCCAACCTTCATCCCTGCTGTAGCATCATATGAGCAGTATCGCTTTGCTTTTTTTTTTTTTTTTAAACATTCTCCAAGCAAATAGGTGTTTACCAAAAAGCTGAACTACTACTTCTTTAAGGTAATGAGATAGAAGTGCAATATTCCTGATACTATATCAGGATCAGAAACCCAGTAAGGCTTTGAACAATTGGCCAGATGGAGGAAGTTCTATCTGTCTCATACTCTACAATACTGAACTGCAGATTAGCCAATCCACCTCCGAACACAGTTTATGATCTAAACACTATATGTGCATCACGTGCCAATATTTGACCTTGTGACAGATGTGTCATTCATTTCCTGGGCTTTACAAACTGAAGAAGCTGCAAACACATTTTATATAATCACACTGTACATCTGCCTCAGCATAGTGACATACGATAAAGACATAAGAGAAAGAGATTTACTTCTGTCAGAATATGGAAAATTAGTGTCAGGGTATTTGATGTTGGAGGATGCAACAAGGGAATTTTAGAGACTTGCCTGTCTGTCGTTAATTAGTCTGGACCTTTATCTCCTTGCCTGAGATCAGTGACGGTGCAGACAAAAGGAAGACTTCATCACACGCAGGATTTAAATGACAGAATGAGGTTTTGCAGGGAGTGTATCCTGTAGCTATATATACACACACACGCACCAATGTAGGACAGGATCCAGGTGTGGTCACCTGGCATTCACATATGTAACATTTAAATGTGTGAGCAAGAGAGAAACATAAAGACAGAAAAGTGCCAAATGGCCACCCAAACACACACACTTACAGAAGGAAGGATGTTGAGCCTTGAAAATCAATCTTTCAGATTTACCAAGTGGCATCACATTTTAGTCTTTGAGAGACAAAAGTGATTGGAGGAAAGAACACTTTCCTCCAATCACTCTGACAAGGACTAATTGTTGTGCCATTGAATACTTAATCTACACTTAGTAACGTCAATTTGCTCCCACCATCAAGCCAAATCTGTCTGTCTTCTTCATAGTAGCCCCCCCACCCACCACCCAAAGAAAATGAAACTGATCCTGACAGTAAGTTTATGAAAACGTAATAGACATCATAGGCCAAAGGAGACTGACAGATCAAAAGTGAAACTGCTACGTCACTTTCTATAACATACCAAACATTATGTAACTCAAGTACAAGTTGTGAAATAACATATCTGAAAGTAAAACTGGATCTATATAAGTACAGAATGACCAATAAATAAATGAACAAATAATATGGGAGCAGGGATAAAGACAAACACTAACCTGTTGCAAATGATCCGCCACCTAACACTGTGCATTATTTCCTCCCTGGAGATGTTTACGCACTTGCTGCTCCGACTGAAAACCAGTCCCGCCCCATACTATACAGCACTGTAGGTGCTGTAATTCTCAGAGTGCTTGTGTGTGTGTGTGTGTATATGTGCGTATGAATGCACCAAGCGTCAGAACAGTTATGAGATGAAGATGCCACTGAGAGCACAGCCCCCTCGCCTCTCTCTCTCTCTCTCTCTCTCTCTCATTACAGTCAGCATGAGGTGTTCATCCACTGCTCTGCCAGAGTCATTATCGTAACTGTGAGTCAACAAGGGCACACACACACACACACACACACTATGAACATCCATATTCACAGCAAGTTATAAGGATTAAAACAGGGAAAAAAGGATCCAGTTCTCACAAGATAAATAGCCACCGGTCAAAATTTACAGTAACACACACACCCTACTCTCACCAACACAAACAAGCAATTACTCCATTTACACACTTCATCCACATTATCCTGTAGATTTATTACTTCCATGCTTGTTCATGACTCCAACTCTAAAATGTAGTGAAAATACCACATAGCAGCATTTATCCCCGTTTGTCTCTCGTTCAGTGGGCTGGATAAGACTTCAACAGCCTTCAAATTAACTAAATAGCTTGTGTGCGCAAAGAGAGAAAATAGGAATATTTTGTTAAACTAGTCACAACCTGAAGTACTAAATCATTACCAGAACAACAAAGCTTAAACAAACTAACTTCCTCCATGGGTGAAACCACACAAACTGGGAAATTCCCGGCTGAGGGGGGGGGGAGAGCGATGAAACAGCATCCGTGATGGCAGGTGAGAGGCCACGACTAACACAGCAGGAATCTTCACCCTGAATTCCTCTGGTGTGACGGGAAATTGAATAATTGTGTCTCTGTCAAAGACCAAAGACACAGCACATTCATACATCCAGCTCCCGCCACGCAGCACATGCTTCCTTTTCCCAGTTCCCGCTCCTTCAGGGTGAGTCAGCTGACCGCACAGATGAGCTGTTCCCTCTCGGCCTCTATCTGTCCATCCTAGAGATGCCAAAGGAAGTGGCTTTGAGGGCTTAGTCACACATCCACTTCTCACTTTGATCTCGCTCCAAAACCCCTCCTCCTCCTCATCAAAAACATTTTGATCCAGCTGTCAGTCATCCACTACCCACTGCAGGGTTGTTTGCACCTGCCACTGGTCTCTTCTCTTGTAATCTCCCTCTAACCTTTTCACTTTCTTGGATCCTTCCAGCAGTGTGTGAATCCCGACCATCCTCACTGCAGAAACACAGAGGGACTGAAAATATCTCTCCTGTCTTCACTCTGATGTGCTCAGTTTCTCCTCTTTCTTCTTCTCGGCCTCTGTTTGTGTAACTCTGTCAACCAGCATAAAGACACGAGCTATATCGAGACGGTTTCAGAGTAGATCTTTCTGTGACCATGACCCAGCCTGCAGTTGTACTTCAGTCTGCACCCAGAGTACCAAGATAGTGTGGCATTTGTACTTACGGGAAAGTATAAAGCAGAAGTTGAAGAAAAAATGCAAACATGCAACATTTGACTTCTTTCTTAAAAGAATTAAAAAAAAAAAAACGTCTTGAAATAGTAAGGAGCTGACTTGGGTTTTGAAAGTACAATAGTTTAACTTGAACTTTTGTAAGATTTCTTTTCTTTTGAACTGGCAACACTAATCCAAAGGTATGAAACTACATCTACCAGTACTTCTAATTCTCTTCTCACAATGTGGAAACAAAGATATAATGTGAAAGGCAGTTTCAGTGAACAGTCTTTCAAATGTTTAGCTGCTCTCATAGTGTCATTTCTTGCCACTGCTGACAAGTGTTTTTAGAGAAAAAACAAACTCATGTTTATGACCTGCTCAGCACCAAGCAGCAAACCCACACAGTTAAAGATCAGCTGATGGACATACAGGGGATCATTTAGCATATAAAAAGCTAAAAATGGAGACTGAATATGGTCTGTACAGTATTAGAAGTATGACTATGGATCTGTAGATTTCTAACACTTTCATCATATCAAGTGGCTGCATGAGTCAGCTATTGCACGTTTACAGAGATTTAGCTTCTAATGTTGTTTCATAATTTTTTCTGTGTAATCTGCACAGCCATGATGACACTTTAATGTTACTACTGTATGATAATGTGAGATGGCGAGACAGCAGTGTTAGGATTGGAGTGTGTGATTGTGGTGGGGTAGGTGTGTGGAAAGGACTGATGGAGTGTTTGAAAAGGAAAAGACTGAGTGCAATAATGATGACAAAACAAATGTTAAATATGGTTATTTATGGCAGGAAAGACATATTTCTTCCCAAACAATACAATAAAAATCTACATTCATTACTATATGACCTGTGCCCTGTGGAATGGTTAAGGTAATATCCCATCAGATGGCACGATCTCCCTTGGGTTCAGGAAGCAGCAAGGTGACAGGAGAAAACACACACACACACACAGATCAGTAAAACACAAGCAGCGTTATGTAACAATCCTGCTTGTGTAGTCTGCGGACTTCAGACACGTCCTTGGTAACAATCACTATAGCACCACCAGAGAAACGACAGGATTGCATAACGACAAATTCACTGCCTTCAAAAAGTGGATAAATGCAGCCGATCTGAACCCACATACTGTACATACAGTACGAGTGGTGAATTTGCGGCATGAGTCTATAGGTTTCAGCAGCCAAACTTAACAACGTATGTGCAGTTCCGCAGCTTTTCCCACTGTTTTGTTTTGTCAGCAAAATGAATGCCTCCCTCGCCAGAAGCAAAAGACATGGTTGCCCTTAATTAACTAAACGTGGCCTTAATTTTACAACATCTGAGGAAAAGCTGTGGTGTGATGCAGGTGAAGACAATATGCCAGGCAGCAGTATTTATATAAGTGTAATGAGAGTTGTTTAGTGGTATTTCTGAGTAAAACGAGTGGGCGATAAGGTAACAGCAATGGGCTTCTCTCTGTGGAATGAGAAGCTGGGCACACACGCAAACACACACCCTGTTTTTTTTTTTTAACCTTGTCCTTCATAATGTGCTCCATCAACTTACATTCATTATCTTACCTGCCAATTTCATAACCTAGACTTTAGAGAGCTTCCTTACAAGCTTTATGTAATGCAGGAGCGTTGCATAGCCTGCATTAGTCATTAGCTAATACCTAATAAACCGAGTGTAAATCCATGTACAATTTAATTTAGGTTCACCTCGAAAATAATGCTATGAAATGGGGAAAATGTCATACGTGATAATTCTTTACAAAATGTTAACAATAACTAGTCAGTGTAATCTGTGGTTTTTATTTAAACTCCTCGTACAGTAGCTAATAAATAATACAGAATATAAAAGGCCTGACAGCAAAGATTTCAACCTTCAATCTAACAACCAATGAAAAACACAGGCAACTAGTTAGAGAGAACTCTAAATGACTTCTTACAGTACAGAACCTGAATGCAGACACACCACACAGGCAGTGAAGTTAACACTTACTTACTTGCCATCATTCAGACAGACAGGTTCAGGTTATGCTGACAGGCCAGCAGCGGATCCCAACCAAACCTAAAAGAAGGTTATAAGAAACTTGAACATGTAGAACTGTGGGTAGAAATTTCGTAAGGTGCCTTTAAGAATGAGCTGTAGATACCGGGGGCTGAGCAGGAATTGTAAACAGGTGAGGTGGAAGTCAGGTGACAAGGAAGTAGAGGAACGTATGAGGGCATCTGGTGGCTGTCTCGAGAATCACAGGAAGCGTGAGCAAGGGCCCAAATACGAACCAGACTGAGACAGGAAGTGTGTCATCTTCCTCCGTTACATAAAAACAAAACAACAAAAATAAAAACTAAAAATACGAGCTTAACAGCTGCTTTAAGTAGAAAACATAAGAGGCCATCTGCCGCTTCTGATTTTTATTGGAGGGATGTTTGCAGTGCTGCTGAGGTCCTTCATTACCACATGAACTCTGAGATTTCAGAAGGTTATGTTGCATTGATTTGCGCTCATGAGATGCACAGAAAGCGTCACTGAAACCAGTTGAAGAAAATGACGGAATTTGATTCCAAAGAGAAGACACTTATGTTTTGGTCGTAGTCCACAGTATTCTCACTGTCCTCTGTACTTCAGAATGTTTTTTTTTTTTTTTTAAATATAAGACAAAATGACAGCGATTCTGTCTGTTTTGGTAAAATGTAAAGGTGGTTATCATGTACGGCCAAGGCAAAGAGTCAACCTCAGGTCATTAGTTCCTACTCGCAGCCAGATAAAATCTTTAGCTGCCTGCTTACCTTCACTCCACTGTGGCCCCCAAAGCAGATGACGAGCACTTTGACAAAGTTTGGGGCAAGAAAATGTTGGATGCGCGTCCGTTCAGCTCAGCGTCTGCTGCCTGTGGGAGCAGGAGGAGGCATCACCGGACGGACCGCAGGCAGTTAGTGCTGCTGACATACAGGCCCTGACTAACATCCGGAACCACTTTGACATCATGGATTTTGAAGGCACGAGGTTTGTTAGAGTCACCACCTCTGTTCACTCACCTGATGGAAGAAAGAGTCCGAGGAAGTGGAGAGTGATCTTCTCCATAACCATGGACACAATGCAGCGGTGGAGACAGAGAGGTCTGTCTGAACCCTGAGAGAGCAGCGTGGCTCTCTCAAGAGGAACAACATGGTTGTTTCATCATTAAGCTTTATCCGACGATTCAAATTCAGAACGTGTTACAAAAACAAGACATAAAGCAATGTAACCGTAGCATTTCATTCAGTAGTTCCAGTATTTGTTCATTTACCTCTTTTGAGCTTTGTTTTAATAAATGATATCTTACCGGACAGCACAATATTTGCCTGTCACTGGGTGCCGATCAAGAAGTGTACAGTGGCTTTATCTGACATTTTAATTCCTTAAAACTGCTTCCTGCTGCTGCTGGAAATGATGCAGAGTGGTGAGGCTGAACTAAAACAGGCTGGAAAAGGAACCAATTAACTGGCTAACGAAGGGCTGAGAGAAAGTGCAAAGTTGAAATCCCTGTGGTTTCATTACCACAATGGCTCTTTTCACTGGCCCATTGTTGATCCTTTAAAATGCAGCCATACATTGAATTTAGATTGAACTAATGCTATTTTTCAATAATTAATTGCACAAATGGAAATTTGGACCCGATTGAAACATTTCGGCCACAAGCACATTACCACTAAGCACTAATTTGGGAGTTACGTTTGCTTTATCAGTTATAAACTAAGAATAAAACTGTTAATCGACATGTCAGTCAGTGATCATTAAACAACATCTGTCTAAATAACAACCATGCACAAAAGACATGTTTGGATTGTCGCAGCTGATGGTCGATAGTTACAACAGGTCAAACACACAAATACATGTTAACCGCTGCTAGTTTCAAAAGGCATGGGTACACTCAAACGCAGTTGCATAATGTTCAACATACTCCATTGTTGTGCATAAATACACAAAACCACAGATGAACATTTTGCCGCAGCTTCCTCTGTGGCTAATGAAAGACCTTGACGTCAGATCTCGTCTGCAGGCCGCAGTTTCACTTCTGTTTTACTCTCCTGGTTTTTCCTGTTGCAGCAAATTGGATGAGGCTGTGAGCTTACAAACATCTGCCCACTTTTTATTTTTAGGTCCTTTTTTGAAGGCTTTACACGAAAATAACTGATTTTTTTTTAAATGTGGGCTATGAGAAACTACAGTAAGCAACTGTAGTCAAGAGTGAAAATGAAACTTTGAGCTAAATGTTCGGACCTTGCAATTACACAAACAAGTTCTTGTTTAGCATTTGATCAGGCTTGCTGGATGAGGATTTTTTTTTTTTTTTTTTTGTCCCCCGGATCAATTCAATGCTCCTGTGGCCCTAAACAGTAAGAGTTAGAAAATAATTTATGGGTGTTTTTTTTTTTTTTGGCCTGTATGAGCAGCATTTTAATCTCTTAAACAAATCTAAATCTCTCGAGAAAGCACATGCAAAAAGACAAAACGCAAGCATACAAAAACAACGTAACCGATTTGACAACACAGGCGCTGCAAAAAAGCCACAACACAACGGAAGTGGCTCCGGGGGCCACTAAAAATACATTTACAAATATAAATGTCCGTCACTTTTTTGTGTCCCCTGAAAACCTTACCATGACTTTGCCATCCACAACAGTTCTGGGGGACATTTAGATTTGTAAAATTATTTTTTTAATTCCTCCCGGAGCCACGTCTGTTGTCTTGTGGCTTTTTGCAGCACGTTTCCTCACTTGGTTGTATTAAGTGTTTTTCCTCAATGCGGCGCCTGTGTTGTCAAATTGGTCATTATGTTTATGTATATTCGCTTGAATTTTTGTCTATTTCCATGCATTTTCTCCAATTGCAGTGCTTTGAGCTTCCAGGGCCACCGTATTGACACGTAAAAACTGGGAGTTTTATCCCCCTACATCTCTCATTTACATTTACAGACACACACATGCAGCCACTTCCTCTTCAGATGAAGCAGGACATGGTGTACTTGACATCAGACAACACTCACATTACCTGACACGCAAATCCTCAATTTAGTAGTTTTCTTTTTTTAACCAAAAATTAAGAACAGACAGACATGGGACTGAATACAGTTTATTAGGTTTCCTTATCCTTTACCTGATCATTTTAAAAACCACTTTGTAGGAAAGTATTGAAGCTGTAACCCTTCACTCAGGAATAACTTGATGACACTAATGACAATAATTGTGTTTTTCCATGGTTTCTCACACAGAGTAGGTTTATGCTTTGATAATGGGACTACATATACACAATTGTAAGCCCTGTAATAAAAATAATTACAAAGGAAATAAGTATCACAACAGTTTTACTAAACTGTGGGTTCCTTTACCTAATCTAAATCAGCTGAAGGGCAGAAACCACACAACATCATGAGACCCGTTTATTTATAGCATGCATCTGACCTCAAAAAAAGCTGAAGTTGAACACTCCCTAAACTAATGCATTTCTTCCTAAACTCATACATATTCTTACTCCGCTCATTTAACAGATCTTCCATGCATCTGCAATCTCAATTATATTTCATGACTTTAAGGCACAAACTAGAAACAAACTTAAATAGATTAACCACTATCACTCATAAATACCTTGCTTGGGTTCAAACCTCTGCCAAAATGAAACGCTTTTACACTTAAGCTCACCCGTTTTCTTTTTAAAAGTCAAGTATGTTCTACTGCTATTGTGGTTTTTCGATGATCCCAGCAACCAGAGAGGTAACAAACATGGAGTGTTACTAAACTGCTGGTGTTTGTGACACTGGTGCCAGTGCAGATCACCAGCCCTCATTTAAAAAGAAAAGATTAAGCTGGCACTTCTTGTTTCTCCTGTGTCTGTGTTGTTGTCCTAATTAAGTTGCTCATATCAACCTCCAGTGCTCAATTTATTCTGTAGATGGAGAAAGAGGAAACGTAGAAGTGAGTAAAGAAACTGTCACATTGAAATAAGTAAGAAATCAAGAAAAAAGGATTTATTTATCCATTACTTTTTTGTCATTGTCCACACACTGCATGTACGCAGAGGCGAGTCTCGAGCAGGACAGGGTCTTTCCTATGTTCTCCTTGTAACAATCTAAGATCTGACGCTGCAGGTCCCCACAAACTGGGTGGCTATTGAAATGCCTGAAAGAGCAGAGAAAAAAAAAAAAGACATGCAAATATCAAACTCGGTGGCACATAATTTGTATAACATTTAAACTAGTCCATCGAATGAATTACATGCAAGTTGTTTGACTTTGTGGCATATAACAGTGCACTCTGTCACTTCACTGGCTTCAACACAAAGCTGTGTCAAAGTTTTTGCATATTGTGTAAAAAAAATAAATAAATAAAAATCACACAGATAACAATTGCATTCATTCATGCACTGCCAGTAAACTTACGCAAAACGATTGAGGGTCTCCTCTTTGCCTCTCTGGAAACTGTCAGCAGTCACTTTGTAAAATTCAGTACACTGTCAATTAAAAAAACATGGCATGTCACGACACAGTCAAAAATATCATCGCTGCATCACACAATGTTGCTGTAAGTGTATCTTTGAGTTTGTTTAGCCTCATTGTTGTGTGTCACTGCACCTCAGTGGTCAAAAAAAGTATAAATTAAATCATATCTTCAAAAGCTGATCAATAAAAAACAACAACACCAAAAAAAAAAATAGCAGTGATGGCAGGAATGTTGTAACACAATCTATGTCCAAAAAGGCAATAAATAATTCAACCAGCTTATTACCATCAGTGAAGATTTCCTACAATAGCACAACATAAATTGCTAAAATTACAACAGTTTGGGTTTTTTCCATTGCAAGATTTCTGTTTTCATATTTAGCTCCATCTCTTCTCACTGATTTTAAGCGGGTGGGTCACAAACAAAGGAAATAATGTGAATCATTTGAGCTACTTTAAAACAAACGTAATCAAACCACACAGACATGACTCCCAGTGGAAAACATTAACTGAGTGTTGAGGGTTTAAAACTACAACTATTTACCTTACAAAAATAAACACTTTCCTATGCATACAAATGATAAAATTAATTCAAATGCCAAAAACATGCTCATCCACCAATTTTGCTGCTTTACTCTTACCTGGTCTGTTATGACAAGTAATAATTTCATGCCTCTTCTCTGCCTGAGTTGCTGTTGAAGCTTTTACTTCTAAACCTTTGGCATCAGTTGTTGTAGCTCAGGAAAAGTTCCGGGGTCTCTAATTTTGAATTAATATACTAATGAATACTTATACTAATGTTAACCTACTTTAGCTTCAAGCTTTGCGACATGTTTCTTGTAGATGGCATCTCGTTTCTTCAATTCTTTTTCCCTCTCCTCCAGTTGATGAGCCTTTGAGAATCCAACATAGCAACATTAGGAAAACCCACAGATTCATACAAATAGTACATTTTGTATTTTGATGAACTAAAGAGCAGAAAGCTGGGCAGCAGCTTTTTAGAGCAGAGTGAAAACGAAAGATTAAGTTATGCATGTAGGAAGTTTTTTTGATCTTACCTTCAGCTCCATCCACTGACACAACACAGCAGGGCAAGAAAGAGAAAATAAGGAAAGACTTATAATTACAAGAGAGATTCTAAGACAAATTTCACAGGTGTATGTTTTACTTACATAAAGCTGCACCAGGAGACCCTCATCTTCGGTCTTCATTCGCTCCTTCATGATGGAGTCTGTCAGGTTCTCTGTGTAAGCCGCCTTCTCTGCTGCCAATGTCTTCTTCACCTGTTCCTCCACCTGAGCCTGAGCTGCTGCCTTCGCCTCTGCTTGAGCCTGAGCCCTCATATCCTCCAGCCTTCAAATGTGCACACAGCCAGTTTTTCACAACAGTCTTTGCTCACTTTTTTAAAGTTCACATGAGCTCCAACGATTAGGCCGAGAATTAATTTGCAGCAATTTTGAGTCAAGGCTAAGTAAGAACACATTTTAAAAGAAAGTGGTCCAACACATAGTCTGTTTCAAGTAGGAAGGAAGTGATGCAGCCTGATCTTGCAGATATGAAATCAGAGCCTACTGTAGATGATGTTTTACTGTTGGTACAATAGTGGATGATGCTGATCACCCAGTTGTATGTAGACCCCAAAAAGCAGCTGTTGAAGCAAACTTTCTTAAAATACTAAAAAACAAAATCAAACTTTGTAATTTCCCAAAAGATACCAACAGATCAGTAACAGTATCTAGATGGTTATTTCAACGGCTGACTTGTGTCATGAATGCACTCTGAATGTAAGAAGAAAAGCCCTTAAAGTCCTTTCCAAGAGCACTGTGCAAACTCCGTCAGCTGATGAAGCTGTTACTAAGTTGTGGTGAGATTTTCTAAAATGTTTCCCATTTAATTTGACCAGTAAAAGTATTTCCAAAGGAAAAACAAAAAGACTATTTTTTTTTTTACATATTTTTAAAAATCTCTACACACACACACACACAAAAAAACTTGTGTCCTTACTCTCGCTGCAGCTGCTGTCTCCTTTGGCTGATCTCCACCTCCAGACTTCTCTGCATCTCCTCTTTGATCTTGTGCCTCAGCTCTTTTTCCAGCACTGTGGGAGAACCAGTCAAGAACACATTCAAGCTGTGAAAAAAAAATAAAGTCTAAAGTATGTTGCTATTTATTCCAAATTTAAACCATTAACTAAATGGGTTTTAAGTTGTTTTCTGTGTTAAGAATGGACTACTGCACCAAATCAGTCCAGGTGCTAGCAAGAAGCAGCAGGGATTTTAATGTCCAGACAGTATAAATGTCCAACTGTTTTTAAATAACGTCATCATTTTGAGTCTCAGTGAGGTTAAATCACATCTGATGCTGTCAACCTAAATATTAAATTTACTGTTTTTATTAAAGATGTTGAGAGAGAAGACTCACATTATCTGCTTCTACTGTATATTTACTTGATTTATTAAGTGTATTACTCCTCTTGGCTCCTGAATGAGCGAGTGACAGTATGTTTTAGGTCTGATAAAGTCTGATAAACATCCACACACTGGAGCACAGTGGAAATGAGCAGACATGTGTCACACTTTTCTTTTTCCTCAAATACTATAAGTGTAGGTGACTCACCTGCTGCAGGAGGTGGCACTGCAGCAACAGCTTCATTCTCAACAGCGGAAAAATCAACAGTTGAAGCCATAACTGGAAGCACAATAGGCTCCACTTGGGGAGATAAAGGTTCAACTGGAGCTGGATCAACATGCGAGGGTGGAATTAAAGCTTCAACTGCTGTAGACTTAACAGCCGGTGGAGAGTGGAAAGTCTCCACTGATGGGGTTGATGAGATACCAGTTTCAAGAACAGATGGAGCTACAGCAGTAGGTTCAACATTAGCTGGAGGTGCTGGTTTCACATGTTCAGAGGAAAGTGGAGAAGCTGAAGGCCCAAGTAGAGCAGATTCTACAGGTGGAGGAACGATAGCAGGTTTCAGTACGTGTTCTGCAGCAGGTGGTGTAGATGGAGCTTCAAGTTCTAATGGAGGTGAGTCAAAGGATGAAGGAGGATATACAGGCTCCACAAGTGAAGGTCTGGGTGGAGGAGAAGTTGGGGCTGAGGCATCAAGAGTTTTTGTCTCTACAGGTGGTGGAGGGGCTACAGGGGGATTAAGAAGAGAGTGAAACTTCACAGGAGGAGGGGGGATGAATTTTACAGGTTCCACTGATGGAGGTGTGGATGGGACTTCCTGAGGAGATGGTGGTGATGGCAGGTGTTCAACAGAGGGGGTGGGAATTTGCGTAGCTGGTGGAGACTGAGGCAAGTGTGGTGCAGGGGCCCCGTTTTGTTTAAGTGGCGACTGTCTCATCCGGTTGACAACTTTGTCTGACAGCTGGAGGAAACAAGAGAAATGTTTATCACGTTCTGAGCTCCACCTACTGGTTAAAAGCCACATTTCCTCCAATTCTGACTCTTTCTATCATGTGTTACCAGACTGTTGGTAGGTTTCCACTGCAGGAATTTATCTGAACCCTGAAAAGAGCTTTCCATTTTCTTTGTACTTAGTGAGGAATGTAAATCTATATATCTATATTTATGTATATCTAGATCTACATTTTATTTATTCTAGAAAAGTGCAAGTACCTTGAAACTGAGCACTTTTGAGTGAATATACTATGACTTACTGCACTTACTTAAAATTACTGACCTATTTGTGTCGTGGCTTATTAAAGCAATCAAACAATTGTTGAATTAATTTTAAATTAACTTTACTTGAATTAATTAATAATTTGGAGTGTTTCTCACAGTAGCAGAAGTTTTTCCCACTGATCCAAGGTAAAACACGAGCACTTTAAATATTTAACAGCTGCACTGCGGATTCGTGTAGAGTGACAACAAACGTGAGAAGTCGGTTTTCTTATGTAACACATGACAAAATTCCTCAGGGGCTGTGTGGTAATAGCATCTCTATCGCTCTGCAATAGCAGCTGTGCGCGTTTAATGTCCTTACACTTTCTCACAGGTCAAATCCTGCTTTCACTCACCCGAATGCCTTGAACAAAGTTGACTTCTCCGCCTTGACCCTCTCCCTGATAGTGCTGACTCGGGCTGTTCCCCCCCATCCGCACTAATGACTGCACGGACTTGACTGGTATTACTCGAGCCACAACGTGAATCTGTACCCGGTGAAATAATTGACTCCAAACAGCTGCAACGACCCACCCCTCCCACCCGATGTCAGCATCAGTAGCTGCTATTGGCCGGAGCTGAACAACGCCTCTTCGGATTGGTCGACTGGGCTTCACATTCAATGAGGCGTAAGAAACATTGTGTCCCATTGTAAAACATAAAAAAACTAACTTAAACGCTGTTCATCTTTTAAAATATAAAACTATTTATATTATAGATTATTTGGGAAGGACGTCTTTGCAGTCACAGAGATGTTACCTCTTTTTTATTTCCAGAGAGCAGGGAGTGGACAACTTTTGGTCCAACACACCTAAGACAAACTGAGAGACACATGAGGAAAAGAAACATTAAAGCTTGATAACTCCTCTGCCTCACACCCCCTGATCTCTGCTGCCCCTTCAACATTTAATGTAGTTCATTCATTCGGCAGTACATTCTTATATTCAGTGTAATCCTACAGATGAAGATTAATATGGATGAACTATCTGTCACTTTCAGAAAATAAATATGCAAACTGTACAGACAAAAGTGTTGCGGCATGAGTTTTCATCTGTGGATGCTGATGAGGTATGTTATGTTAAAGGATAAATCTGGTTGTATTATGTATGCATTAAAAATACTTAAACCACTGTGCAGGTGATTGTATCGGTGCTTGTACTGTCATCAAAAATTAATAATCATCAACTCTTATTACTGCACTTGATATGATCTTTTACACAGTACTGCAGCTGCACAAATGCAGCTAAAAAATAAACTGGTCTGTAAACCTACAGTGGGCATGTAAATCAAAATGTAAACACTGAAAAATTTAATACAGTCACAGATTAGTTCCAATACAAGTTCATCTGCCAAATAATTTCTGTAATAATTGGGTCTGTAAAATGGCAGAAAAATGAGAACAGGCTGTTGGGGAATTTAGTGTCTTGCCCAGAGACACTTTGACATAAGCCAGGACCGGGGATTGAACCACTGACCCTGTGGTCTGTGGATGATTGCCTTTTCCAACTGAGCTTCAGTATAGTCTAACAACTGTTAAAAAAATAATTTATGTACTTTCTTTTGCTGTGATGTAAGATCACAGAAAGCAAAAATTTAACCTAAACCTACAACCATGAATGGTTAGTGATTTATTTCTTTAAGAATTATTTAAATGACTAACAATTTAAAGACTTTAAACATTGAGCATCAGTTGTTTGGATTCATGTTTAGCTGTTAGTTTTTCTACAGAGTCCTGAGTGACATATCTGACTCTTCAGCTACTTGTCAACTGTGCCTTTATCCACTCAGCCAATTTTAGAGCTTTTCTTTTTTAAACAAAAAAAAACAAAACAGCAATCTACAGAAAATGAAAACAAAGCTGAAAGTCCAGCACAGGGGCCGTTGTTCCAGTCCCTCCTCCTTCGTCACTCTGCATTCTTCTCCTTGATGCCTGGTCCACGTAGAGCCATCTGCACGCTGCTCCACACCTCTGTGTAAAGAAGTGTTCCCAGGAAGACCACGGCCGTGCCCACCCAGTGCCAGGTGGTGAAGGGGTTTTGGAAGTACATGATGGAGAAGATGAGGCTGAGGAACTTTCTCAGTGTCACCACCAGGGTAACCGTCAGTGAGGCGCACTCTGTGGTCAGGATGAAAACACCACGGATGCACACATACCTAATAAAGCAGTTAAAGTTGAAAACAAATAGGAAAATATATATTTGCGGACTAACATTTTTGACAATATTAATTTGTTAAATGCATGTTTGCAGATATTTAGATTTTTTTCACATGATGATGTAATTGTTTGTGCAGAGTAGGAACAGATTTACTGCTATAAATAATGTAATAAGTAGTGCTAAGCTATTAAAAAAAGAGTAAAGAAAATGTTTTCTTTACTCTTTACCCACAATTTGTGGATTGACATTACAAACAATAGTTTCAATAATCTTGGATTGTGGCTAAGGGAGGACATTCTGTGTGCTCCAACATCTGCTTAAGATCTTTCTAAAGCTCTTTCTTCTCACCTTTACTATTATTCATTTAGGAATGAGTTAGTCTGCCCGATCACATTCTCAGCTTGTTGTAATTGCAGCAGAAAATTAATCTAAACTGGTTCCAGTAAAGTACAAAACTTGTCCCAAACTATGTTACATCTCTGAACTCCTCATCACATTTCCACCTCCAGATCTCAACTGTAAAAGCAGTTTGGTTAACAACTGTTTTGAATGTGATCTCTAAATTAACACACTTGACCTGAATCTTTGCACTTATCTTCTTTAGTCTTGAGCAGTTCAGTGGGATCACTGTGATGCCTAAATGTTACAGGAGATTAACACAAGCCACCAAGATGAATGATTCTTTAAAGGATACTGTGTGATGACATTGATCAACAGGTAGAGCCACATTATCGGCATTGTCAATCCAACAGCAGGAATGAATACAGGAGCTGCACAGAAAAAAAAACTGTGATTTACATTTGTTCAGTGAGACACAAACTCTTCGAACACAACATTTCCTGAATGAAAGAGTGGAACTCACTGCTTTGACTAAAGTGGACACAGTGGTTGTAGATGTCGGTGGACAGAAGCAAGAAGCCTGGCAGAGGCAGGCAGTGCTGAGAAAGACAAACAGTTACCTCAGAGCTGCACAGTAAGTTAATAAAAAGGAATTTAAAACATCTAACTCAACAGTTCCCCGTGTATACAAATTATTAGCTGTTTAAGCAATGTACTATCTCAGTGGAAGAGATTTGCCTAAAGCTCAGACAAGACTCTGATTGGGGTTCCCTGTTTATCGGGGGTGGAAGGAAACTCACATTGTAGAAGAGGGCCTCTTTGGAGTGTTTTCCGTACTGTTTGTACAGCGTCTCCTGGAAAATGCCCATCCTTGCAGACATCAGCAGAGCAAAGGTCAGCATGGCAATCCCTGAAGAGACAGAAACAAATCGGAAAATATGTTGCTCGTGTTAAACCTGATTGTAAGAGCTGTAAGATTTAACTAGATTGGTCTATCAGCAAAAAAATAAGCAACAATAATTTTGAAATATTTTTTAAACAAAAATGTTAAACATTCACTGGCAGTAGCTTATCAGATGTGTAGATTTGCTGATTTCCTTTCATTTACAGGAAGGGACAAGCAAGCATGTCACCTTGGGTTCTTGTAAGTCATCACTTACAAGAACCTACCATTTTCTTACATTTGTGACTGAACAATTATCTTGTTAATCAGCAAAAACAAACAACCGCTAACAGTTACTTTCATTACTAATCAGGCTACTGCTGATTTTCCTGAATAATCACTTGGTAGTTTGTTCTATGTTGATGTCTGACAGTGGCAAATATACCCATCAGAGTTTTCCAGACCTCAAGGTAACAGCTTCAGTTTTCTCTTTTGGTCTTATAAATACTCTAAATTTCAAAACTCCACAATATTCTGTTTGCAAAAATACACTAGATGGAAAAAAATTCTCAGCAAGAAATGTTATTCAATAAAGTGTCTGTGGCTGAAAATTCACTAATTTGTTAATCATCTACACAATGCAGCTGTACTGTAGATGTAATCTTGTTCTAAATGAAAAGTCATGTAAAACACTTTGGAATGCATAACTCACCTATAAGCCAGTGTATAAAGGCAGAAAATCCTTGCTCTTCAGATCCCTCATTTGCAACATTCTGCAAAAAAAAACCACAAGTGACAAAATGCACATGTGCATAAAAACATAGTAAAGATCAAGGTCAAAACTGTTTATTTTAAAGAGATCATTGTCTTGAACTGAAGGTTTATGTTGCGTCACCACCAACAACTGTGTGTGGAAAATGTGATTTGTTCTGCAGAAGACTCACCATTTGTTTGGCTGACATGATCGTGCAGATGAAGATGCCAGCAGAGATTAAAACTATAGACAGATATTTACTGGCTGAATATCTGCAAAAGGAGCATGAAATACAAATAAATGCAGTCAAACTAAATGTGTATTTACAGCGATGCTTTTATCCTGCAGACTAGAAAAGTTCTGTAATAAATGTTTGCTAGACAGCGAGTCTGTCAGAAATACCTTTTCTTTAGGATGATTATTCCCAGTATCATGTTAGCAATTAGTGATCCCTACAAAGACAAAAGACCACAGAGTGGAGGTGATGGATTAACGTCCTGAAATAAACAAAACACATTCAACAGTGAAGGTGGACAAGATGAATTCTTACTGATCTGAAGATCATGTGTAGCGGCATGGCGATGTTGAAGTTGAGAGCATAGTTGTTGATCACACTGACAGTGAAGAACATTGTCACCATGATCACATAGTTTCTGGTAAAAAGAAGAGACACAAGTTCTGTATTGCAGGAAGAAGCAAAAACACTTTTTTAAAATTTTTTGTTTTTCTTTACCTTATAGGAATTGCTGGTTTCTTCCTACCAAAGTTTGTTTCAAAAATAAAACCTTCTAATGCGATGAATAAAAACTGGGCGAAGGTGACAATGTTGCCACATCCTGGAAAGTCTCTAAATAACAACACAAGAGTCAAAAAAATAAGTTAACAGTAAAAGATAAAACTGTAAACAAATAAATAATGGGGTGCAAATGTTTATTTATTGTCTTCTTCGTCACTGTAATGGGATCATTGGGGAATATCATACAACAGTATGCCATAAATCTGCTGGTTCAGATTCCTCCAACAATTAATTCAGAAAATATATAGTACATGTTAAGGTTTAGGTAATTTATAGAAGCAAAAATGCAGCCTGTGAGGAGTTTTTGCTGCTATCAATTAGGACTGTAGATTTCACACAAAGGGGGTTAGGAAAGGATCAATTTATGTATGCACAGGAGGAATTGTTGCAAAAAGCAAACTCTTTCTCAGTCTTCATGTGGCTAGCTGATTATAGTTTATTATTTTTTGAAAGTTGGAAAACTTTTCATTTAATGGCACATTCTTCAAGTTATATACTACTGGGTAACTTTAACCTTCACAGTGTTTAATACGAACACAGTGCTAAAAAAGTACATGGACCACATGCTAATGTGTGACTACACAGTTACTACACTTCGTGTTTAGATACGGTTACAATGGAGAAGAATTCGGAAACAAAAATTGATAACAAGTTTGAAGGGTTTTACGAAGTACAGTCGATACGGGTCTGGGAACAATCTGTTTGTCACTGACCTGACAAGAAGCTCCAGAGACACCACATTACTACAGCACCCGACAAAAACAAGAACAATGGCAAAAGCTGGGCCCATTGTGTTTTCCTGCTGAAAACGAAATATGTGTCACTTAATATAGAGGTATACTGATCGGTGCATATTTGCAAATAAGCACCAGTTTGTGTTCAAAAGGATCTTTCTCGTCGTTCCAATCAACACATCTAAATTTGACTTTCCACGCTTCCTTATTACAGTGGCTCATGGGAATTGTAGTTAATGTCTGACAGTGGTTCGTTCGCAATGTTCTGAGCCTTCTGCGTATCTAAGACAACATTACAAAGTGTATGTACATTTACATGTATTAGTATGTAGTAATTACAAGTAAATTATAAAAGAATGAAGGAACAAATACAATCAGTTAAATAATGGACGAAAAGTTGTCACATCGCAGCAAAAGCGCCAACGTATATACGTCATCAGGCTTAGCAATGCGAAGAGCTCTTACTCCGCCCGAGTTTCTGGGTACCATGAATCATAAAGGAAACAGCAAGAGTATTCCCTTGTTTACATATTCTGTAATTGTTGATCCTGCATAGAGGCGTTTAATGTGAACTAAAACCTACAAAAACATGGAGACAGGCCAAAAATCTTGTGAGACTGAAAGGGATAAAAGTGACATATACCAGAACTAAACAGACAAACCCATATGCACAGTCTTAGCTGTGGCCCACTGCATATGTTTAAAACCACATCTGAAAATGTTTTGGTGTGAAATGGTCTGCACCTATCTACCTATTGGCACTCAAAGCACTTTTTACTGCTTCCTATTCACTCATTCACAGATGGGGGAGCTGCTATGCAGCTGGCCAGGAGCAACCAAGTTGGGGTTCAGTGTCTTGCTCATGTGACTGGAGGACAACTGCTCTACCTTCCTGCGCCAGAGTCGTCCACACAGTTAACACAGAGAACGGTGAAACCACAGTGCATATGTCAGTGACCACATTTAAATGATATCATTGACAAGCAGAGTTTTTAAAGTCCAGCACTGAACAGCACAGCTCTGGCATTTTCTGGCGAACTGGTTTCATGACCAGTGATCTAAGTTTTATTTGCCAAAAGCAGTTAAAAATAACCTAAGTAGTACGCAAAATCATTCTTAAGTAAATTAGGTAAGTATATTCAGCAACCAGAGGAGTACTGTACAAAAATTGTAACTACTGTCCATAGTTTTGCTGTGGGAGAAGGGGAAACACACAATCGTAGATTGTAGCAGGATTTGTCATAGACGATCTTTGGAGGAATGCGTGATTACGTGTCTCCGGTAGACGTGTCCGTCTTGCAACAAACCGCTAGCTTCGCTTTCACAGCTGCTAGCGTAGCATCAACAGTGTATTTACTTAGTGCCTAATATCAGAAGCGGCAGGCAGCGCGCTGTTACGAGCTCTGTGTGAAATCGCACATTCTCCAGTTGTTGCCAAAATGATTTCACTCACGGATTCACAAAGTAAGACCAGGTTATTTTTTACCGCTGTGTTTTGTCTTTATGGTATTCCTGTTTAAAACCGGTTAGCTAGACGTATAATGCTAATGCATTACATGTTATTGGTTGAGAGCGGACTGACGTCACACAAAAGTATTTTACTAAAATTATAATTATCGATGGCATGGGAATACCTGATTTAGCCTTATATCTTTAAATAGCATTCTGATTATTTTCTCATTATTTAACTTTTTTTACCTTAATGAATGGTAGAATGTAAAAAAGCAACAAGTGCTGAGAAGATATACAGATTAGAGATATTTGTACACGTGAATATCTCCATTCAGGTTAATCCAGTAAAGTATTTCCCCTATCAAAGGGATATTATCATATTTCTGCTGTCTTTGACCAAACATGAAAACACACTTTAATGATTACTCTTAACAAATTGACAACAAATAATAATTAAAAAGAAATTTGTATTATTTCTTTTACATGTTGAAAATGAAAAAAGGGTTAAATCTCGTTTTATTTTCAGTCCAAATAAATACTTCAATTATTTTTAAAAATGTTCATCCGTGTGTTTATTTTTTGTGTTTAACTTACCTTTTTAATATTAGTTGTATCCTGTTAGTGTCAGCAGTTTGTAATGCATTAATTAAGTACTTTCTTTTTAACAGTTTTCTTTTTTTTTTAAATCTACAGAAATTGGCATGGGGCTGACAGGATTTGGTGTTTTTTTCCTCTTTTTTGGAATGATGCTCTTTTTTGACAAAGCTCTTCTTGCAATTGGAAATGTGAGTTGATCGGTTAAATCTCTGCACTTTCAAACTTTTCTTTTGTTCAATGTGAAAGAGTTGTGACTGTTTTTGTGTCTGTTGTATAGATCCTGTTTGTGTCAGGGCTGTCGTTCGTCATTGGGCTGGAGCGTACGTTTAGATTTTTCTTCCAGAGACACAAAGTTAAAGCGACTAGCTTCTTCCTGGGAGGAGTGTTTGTGGTTCTGATCGGCTGGCCAATCATTGGCGTCATTCTGGAGATCTACGGTTTCTTTCTCCTATTCAGGTCAGCATCAGTCAGAAAGAAAATTATACCTTTCATTATTTTCTGGATAATTGTCATTTTTTTCAAATTTTCCTTTCTTTGAAACAGGGGTTTCTTCCCAGTGGCAGTAGGTTTCATCAGACGAGTACCTGTTCTTGGCTCTTTGCTCAGTTTACCAGGAATCAGAAGTGTAAGTATTGCAATGAGGAGTGAAAAAGAGGGAGGCTGCAAAAAATTACAAATTATGAATTAAAAATTATCTTCAAAGGGTTAAAAAAAATATATATATATATATACAGTCATGGCAAAAAATATTGGCAGCGCAATTCTGTCAGAAAATGCAACCCTTGTCTTAGAAAATTGTTGCAGTTGCAAATGTTTGGTATTCACATGCTTATTGTTTTTGTTTGCACTGGAACAACACAAGAAAACAGAGAAGAAAAGTCAAACTTTATAAAAATTCACACAGAACTCAAAAAGGGACTGGACAAAATTATTGGCAACTTGTCAAAATTGTATGGAATAATTGCTTTTCAAGCTTGTGATGCTCCTGTAATTTGTATTTAGAAACACCTGTGGCAAGTAACAGCTGTAATCACGATAAACAATATAGTAATCACGCTTGCAAGCAGATAACATGGAGAAACGTTGACTCAACCTTTGTGTGTAGAAAAAAAAGAAGTGTAAAGAGGTGTCTGTGGATTTGAGAGAAAAATGACACCACTGCTGACACAAAGGTCTAGAAAAGCAAGACTGGAGTTTGCCAAAACTTATGTGACAAAACCACAATCCTTCTGGGAGAAGGTACTGTGGACAGATGAGACAAAAGTTTAGCTTTTTGGTAAAGGACATCATGGCACTGTTTCCAGAACAAGAAATGAGGCCTTCAAAGAAAAGAACACAGTCCCTACAGTCAAACATGGTGGAGGTTCAAAGATGTTTTGGGGTTGCTTTGCTGCTTCTGGCACTGGATCCCTTGACTGTGTGAAATCTGATGAATTACCAATTTTTGCGGGCAGCGTAGTGGCCAGTGTCAGAAAGCTGCGTCTCCACCAGAGGTCATGGGTCCAGCAGGACAATGACCTGAAACACAGTTCAAAAATCACTCAGAAATGGTTACAAACAAAGCGCTGGAGAGTTCTGAAATGGCCAGCAACGAGTCCAGATCTGAATCCCATAGAACACGTACGGAGAGATCTCAAAACAGCAGTTGGGAGAAGGCATCCTTCAAATCTCAATGACCTGGAGCAGTTTGCAAAAGAAGAGGGGTCCAAAATTCCTGTAGAGAGATGGAAAAAACTCATTCGTGGTTACAGGAATGAGGAACGATGTTTCTTTTTTTGTGTTTTTTCCAAAAGGTGGTGCTACCAAATATTAAGTTAAGGTGCCAATAATTTTGTCCAGCGCACTTTTCTTCTGTTTTATTGTGTTGTTCCAATGCAAACAAAAATAAAAAATAAATGTAAATACCATAAAATTTGCAATTGCAACAATTTTCTTAGAGAAGGGTTTCATTTTCTGACAGAATTGCGAGGGTGCCAGTATTTTTGGCCACGACAGTGTGAAAAGTGAATATTTAGGATACAGAACCATCAACAACAGCAACAGCTTATAATTTCTATAAAAAAAAAAACATGTTATGTTTATGTGTTAACGCAACTGAGAGACCTTTTTAAAAGTTGAATTTCAGTCAGCCTGAAGCAGATTAAGCGGCTTTGAGGGGTTTTCACCCTTCACTTATCAAAGTCAGTTATTGTCACTGGTCAGTTTCACTGACTGTATTTGTTAATGTATCATCAAAAATAAATGTTTTCTGGTGTATGTCGTTACACATAAATACATACACATATAAAACATATACATATATATATATATATATATATATATATATATATATATATATATATATATATATATATATATATATATATATATATATATATATATATATATATATATATATATATATATATACACACATACATATATACATATATATATATATATTCTGATTCAGTCCAATTTGGTTCAGCTCATAAATAACTTTGAATTTATGTGTGTGTGGTTTGTTTTTCAGCTGGTGGACAAAATTGGGGACAGCAACAATATGGTATAACAGTGGGCGGCTTCAGTAACAGTAAAGCTTCTAACTGAATAGCTGACTGTATATTTTTGTCATTGCCAACATTTCTCTGCACAAAATACAAGTTTATCTGTGGACGTGTGACTGACTTCATGAAGTTCTCTTTGTCAGATATTTTGTTTCACTTTTTTCATTCCAGTTTGATATTTATTAACTGATAACTATGGACAACCAAATTAGCTCAGCAGAGAGTCAGGAGCCTTTTACAGAATCCACTTTTGCAGAATGTGTGCCTGAAAAGTCACTGAGAACATTATTAGGTTCCTCTATGAAGTGTTCCTGGATTTCATTTTACATAAAATAAATAGTATTGAGCTAAATGTGACCTGGGCAAAAAAAAACCTGAACTGGTCTCAAAACGCTTTAAGAGGCTTGTGATGAAGACATTTTACTGTAACTTTTGTAAGTGCAAATTTGAAATAAAATTTCTTTTATACACCTGCTGGATATTTTTATTAACAGAGATCATATTTTTAAAAGCCACCCTTGATAATTATTCTTATTTCCCAGTGCTGGGAACACATAAATGAACACATAATCATGTAATTAAAACACAATGACACATCTGTAAACATGGACAGATTGCTGAATGGACCTACTAGTGACAGACCCCTTTAGTAATATCTTCCAAAGAGGCAAAGGGGACCAAAAGAACCCAAAATGGCTGCACACACAAAGAGATAATATACACAATGATCACAAAAAAAGACAAGACTGCATATAGATGTCAAAGGACGTAAAATAAGCACAAAGAAATGCAAAGTAACCACAAAAGAACAAAGAGACACAAATTTGTCGTTTTTCAATTTGGATTTTGTGCATAGGAGGTCGCAAGATTTTTTATGTCCATGCACATGAGAATTTGTTTCCTAATTCTTCCTTGGCTGTAAATTTTCAGTTTTATGTATTATATGTTAAATGTTTTTTAATAAATGCACATGCTGTACATTAAATGCCTTCTGTAAACTCCTGTGACGTTTCATTTACTCCTATGACACATGCAGCTTTTTATGGAAAAGCTTTTAAACACATTAAGCCCGTAGTGTGGTGACCCCGTGAAGACAGTGGCGAGAGTCTAAAAACTCCAAACAAGCAGTGACAGTTTTAACAGCACCTGTCAATAAAAATAAAACGCGTGACGTAAATGAGATACTTATCAGCCTCATCACTGAGCCTTTAAAATACTGTGATCTCCATAGTTTTATTTTATAATGTAACAGCAGCGACAGAGGACACACAAAAATTTAAACACCAACTACAGCCTGCAGATCAAGACATAGAAACGGTAATTATTATTATTATTATTATTATTATTATTATTATAGTAAGTGGTAGCAGTAGTTTGTTGGTGCAGAGATGTCTAAATAAAATGTATATGTAAAGAATACTGGTAAACTGAATACACACGATATACTACCATAAAATGCAATATCATATAATCAGGAATATTAGTTTACAGTATTTAGCAATTATAATTTCCCCTCTGAATTAAAGTTTTATCTAAGTCTGTGTTTTGCTTGATTAGCATTCAGCAAAGGAGTTATAGCTGTTGGAAAACACACAACTAAACACAGGCAGATTATTTGGTCGAGTATTAATACTACATTGTAGAATGTTACAAATAAAAGTACCCCATTCAAAATGGCACTAAATACAGTATTAACTCAGATATGAACTCAAATACTTTTATACAGTTTTTTGGTTGTGGTAGTGTAATAATACATTTAATAAATGGTTCATAACAGAGTGTAAAGACTAATGAATCTAATGTCTTTACAGATTCTACAATGTCTATAGTCACATTACTTGTAGTTATGTTGGTTACGCATTGCTGGAGTGCACCACAGGTGAGAAAATGCAGATGTTTCTTTTTCACGTTTAATCATGAATGTTCAAAATATCAGTAAGAAATTAACAGGCTATTTTTTAACTGCATTTTAGCGGATGAACTGGACTCCCCAGGCCATCTTATACCTGAGGGGCTCACGTAAGAACACATTCAAAACAGTGAAGAAGTGGCTGGAGTTGAGCTGTGTTGTGAAGTTAAAAGAAAACCATTGATGTTTTACAGAGGGACACCGCTCAGTGTTGGCGCGCACCAGCAGGGAGGAAGATGACAGTATGCATTTAGGTGAGTTTAATATGTGATACAGGAAGATATTTAAAATTGTCAGCTTCACCATGACTCAGTCGCAGATCCAAAGAAGAAATACGCATAAGTAATGGTTTAGTATTGTATTTACTGCTTGTAAAGGGTCTCTAAGTTTTTATGACTTTATTAATGGGCAAATATATGCATATATAAATCAGATAGAAACCATCACTAGTTCTGATTTTGCCAGTGTCTATCTTCATCCAGTGTGGCACATGTTGCCTTTTCAGCTTCACAGCATCTGGATTATAGTCTGCTTATTAAGTGTTCATTTACATTAGAACTGAGTTTTTTTTCTTTCCTTTTGCTATTTGCCATAAGTTCAGGGTGGATCACTGGTCTGCATGGTGATGCCGGATGCCCCCGCTGAAGCAATCCTCCCCAGTTTTATTGGGCTTGGGACTGGAACTGCACAGCTGGGGATGGGGGTGGGCGGTTTGGGGTTCAATGTCTTGCCCAGGGACACGTTGACACTTTATAATAATTACTGTTTGGAACTGGAACCTAAAAACATGCATGATTAATTTTCTCAAAAATTAAGGGGGTGGGTGGGAATGGAATCTCCCATGCAGACTTTATAAGGCAGATCTTACACATCTTGATGCTGCTCCATCGCACAACTATAATCTCTTGTTTGTCTTTCTTCAAGTTTCTGCAGCAATTCTCAGTCAGAGCAGCAATGGACCGGGACTGTCTTTGGCTTCATCCATCCTTTTGAAGCTGCTTCAGCGAGCTGTGGAAGAAGGTGAAAGCCTGACTGTTGTTACTCACTCATCCTGATTGGTAAAGTAAATAAGCAGCTTTTTAAAAAGTATCTTTAATTTCTTCCTCAGGTGGAGAAAAGTCAGATAATTACTCAGATGAACAAGAGAAAGATTTAACCTATTTTTGAGGAAACCACCTCCACATTTTTCCACTTTTCATTTCTTACTGTTGGACTTTCTTGTTTTTCTACACGCTATTTGAGTTTCTGTTCAGTTAAACGTGCTCTGTAAATAGAAATGCCTTGTCTGAGTTATGAGGTTCATTTCCATGTGCTCTGTTTAATGCTCGATTCATGTGTGTACATGTGCTGCTATTCATAGTATACAATTGTTAAACAATCAAGAAAAGCCAAAATGTCAAAGCTTGAGGCAACAATTAAGTCATTCACATCAGACTCTGATTAACATCACTCAGTCCTACGTCATCACACTGTCTACACGAGGGACACAGAAAGAAGTAGCCCACTGAGTTTTATTGGGAATGGCAGCTTGAGTCAGCCATGATTGGGTCGAAGAGAGGTCAGCAGCTGACACGTGGATGGGTTCAGGGTTGACGACTTGACATCACAGTAAAGATACATTTATTAATGTTAAAGGTTTAAGATGTTCACCATTTGATTGTTAACGACAACATTAACACCTAAGAGGACATTTAAAGGTTCTTATACAATGAACTGAACTGATGGAGGGGCTGGTACCTGGGGGGAGGGGGGATTAGAAGAGGAAATATCAGATGTACTCCTACTTTGCATTGTGTACATACAGTACATTGGAATATACTCTCATACAATTCCAAATGATGCACCATAGCTTTTAAACTGATGCCAGAGTTTGAATAGGCTGTAACAATGATTGTTTCCCCTACATATGCAGTGTTCCTCGCAAAACCTTGTGCACCCAGATTTGTGATCTCTCTTTTTGAGGGTCCTTGTAGCTTTTGTCAAATTCTTGATGGATTACATACACTCTTTACATCCCTACATTGGAAAAAATATTAATTAAAGGCCCACTCAAAATAAAAATACTTCAAATAAAACTTAATCTACAGAAACTAAATGAACGACTCGTGTGTATCTGAAATTGCACCCTTGGTCATTGGTGTGTGTTTTCTTTATTGTAGTCTTTCTGTTAAAATCTGTCTGCTGCTTTACAGTAAATTACAGCAATAACATTTAGCTTCCGATTTATTTTCCCTTACCGCTGAGTAACTGACAACATCCAATCCTTGTGAAAGCAACAACAAACTTGCTTTATTACACATCAAAGCAACATGAGCGACACATGGTCCTACACTGCAACACAGCCGAGGGAGCAGCATTTCACTCGGCAGACATCACATTTGGTCTCCAGTAAGCAGAAGTGACACCTACAGTTAAATCTGACAGGATAATCCCCCCTACATATTCCTGTGAAGCTACAGAGGTCAGTGGATTGAGGAGGTGGACAGTAGAGCTGTCTGGTTTTAGGGACTGCAGAGATATAACACTCTAGGTGATGTGCAGATACAATGCCTCCTGCTGGTCAGTTAGACGTCCTGCAAGTCCTTCTGGATGTCCCACAGTGTGTAGGCACTGGCCTGCAGTTGGGCCACTTCATCATCTGTCAGGGTCATGTTGACCACGCTGGCCACACCCCCGCTGTTCAGCACGCAGGGCAGACTCAGATACACTTCGTCATTGATCCCATACATGCCCTGTTGGTCAGTAAACATAGCAGTGTCACTGTGAGAACAGCTTTGGGTCGTAACAGACCGGATCAAACTCTAAAAGTGTGAATTTTTATGCTAAATGGAATTAGAAAGTTAGAATTGGAAAACAGAGCACAGAGGTTTAAAATGTAGCTTCTATTCCTGTTTCCAATGTCCCACCAAGGGAGGAGTTTAAAGATAAAATTCAAAACTTTTTAATTTTAGTAGTGTTTGGCAGAGAGATTCACATAAACTAAAAGCATGATGTGTGTGCTGTTCACTCTACGTGTATATCTATGTGTGTGTGTCAACATCCTTTACCTTCACCATGGTTGAAACAGGATGAATCCTGTTCATGTTCCTCATGAGGCTCTCAGTCAGGTCAGCCACACTTAGACCGATGGCCCAGTTAGTATAACCCTTCAGTTTTATCACCTCATAGGCACTGAGAGACACAAGACACATCTTAAAAAACCAAATACCATGTTTGGGCTGAGGAACCAGACATTACATTTATCTTTCCTCTCTGAATATAAGATCTTACTATTTCTAATATTTTCATACGATCACAAAACTACTTGAGGTGGCAGCGAATTGCAATTTGGATAAAATTATTACTTTGTTTTGATACATGACATATATTATTAAAGTATTTAAAATCAGATTACATAAAGGTAAATAAGTGTCTAATAACATTGAGTTTTACAGTAGATTAATTAAAAAAACTGTGCACCAAACTACTGATTTGAAATTATGATTATCAAACATCTAATGTTGTGATCTAATCGGATAAAGTTTGATTGCAAACACCATGCCTAAAACAGTGTCTTAATCAGGGAAATGTGAGCAACCCAGGTGAACTCCGGCCAACCTGTCCACCACCATTTTGTGGGTCTCCTTCCAGTTCTCAGTGTCGCTTTCAGTGCCGATATCTGGGTTTAACGTCTGCAGGTTGACACCAGCTACGTTGGTTCCGCTCCACACAGGCACTAAAACACATGTTGAAACCATCTCACTCTTTTCATAAAGACATAGCACAGTGACAGCCACAGTTTCCCTTTCTTTGAGCTTGTTTATGTTCAGTTATTTCAGAGGGGTGACAAAACAGAAATGAAATCCTTACCACTAGTGTCTCCGTGTTCTCCAAGGATCCATCCATTGAAGCTGCTGGGGTGGATTCCCAGTTTTTCGGCCATCAGAAAGCGGAAGCGGGCCGAGTCCAAGTTAGTGCCACTCCCGAAGACGCGGTGCTTGGGAAAGCCACTCAATTTCCAGGTTACATAGGTCAGCACATCAACTGTTGAAGAGAGTTTTTTGACAGCAATAAAAGGTAAATAGCATATGTTAGCGTAAGAGATACTGTTAAAGGCAGAACGAAGATTAGAAATAAAATCGTGTCTGTGTTAAACAGTACCTGGGTTGGAAACAACGATAATGGTGCAGTCAGGACTGTATCTGACTATCTGAGGGATGATGTGCTTAAAGATGTTGACATTTCTCTGGACAAGGTTCAGCCTGCTTTCCCCCTCCTGCTGACGGACTCCAGCTGTCACCACCACAATGCGGGAGTTTGCTGTTACAGAGTAGTCTGACGGAGATCAAGAAAGAGGAGAAGCAGATTTGTCATGACCGTTAAGAGGGAAAACTTTGACATTCCAATCTAATCCCACACACGTTTAGTTCATCAGTAAATCAGAGTTGGCAGTGTTGGTAAAAAAATTTTTAGGGCAGAAAATGTATTTGCCAGACAGCAGCAAATTCCTGATCAGCAGTTATCAAACTATGATTGACTTTCTTTGTCTGCAATATAAACTTGCCTTTGTCAGCAACTATTTTGGGGATTTTGAGGAAAAGGCTGCCATGCTGCAGGTCCATCATCTCTCCTTTTAGCTTGTCCTCTATCACATCCACCAGGGCCAGCTCATCGGCCAGCTCCTGCACAAGTCAGGGAAGTTTAGGAAATACCTCTTTCACTGCTGTACTGTAAATGCAAAGTGTACCTGACCTGTTAATGTGGTATTGGCTCCTTCTGGCACATAATGTTCATTTTGAAGTATAGCTTCTGCACAAATCATACACCAATCAGCCACAACACTACCACTGGTGGTCTTAATAATGGCTACACAGCCCCATATGCAGCAAAATGTGATACACTGTGTGAAGAGGTGGTAGAAGTATTGAAACCCAAGACTCAAGTAAAAGTAAAAGTTCTTGTATTGGTGTAAAAAATTCTCCACAACAAGTACTAATCCAAATCTCTTACTCACGCAAAAGTGCTAAGCAGATTATTTAGATTTAAAGGTACAAAAGCAATTACAAAAGGAAGGAAGTAAGTACTCCACTAAGGAGACAATGTATTTTACACAATATTTGTAACCATTTGTAACTATGACAAAACATGTAAAGTAATTACAGGGGTTAAGGATCACTGTTGGTATAGGTGGAGCTGATGTCATCTACTTTATGTGCTGGCAGGTGGTTACCCACAAAATTATACATAGAATTTCTTTTTGTTCATAATATTTGTATTATTTGTTGTATATTTGTAACATATTTATATTAAAACCCACAGGTGGTATTAAGGTTATGGCTGATTAGTGTGTGCTGTTTGGCCCATGTTTTATATGACTTTTATACAGCTGGTGCTAAGTTATAAATAAGATAAATTAAGTCAATTTGAATTTAAGTAAGTAAAGGTAATAGATTAATTTAAAAAATTAATATTCTTAATCGGTGCAGGTCTGTCTCACTGAAACAAGATCAGATGTCTCAGTATCACAAATCCTAAAACATAGTTCAGAATATCGAGTTAAACCGGGTCGCAAATCTATATTTAGGCTACTTTCTTATCTATTTCTGTGCTAAGTGACCTGCTTGGATGGTAAATCCATGTAGGTAAAGGGGGTTCTTATTATGTAATCAGTCATAAATGTAGATTTGCTACTCTTCCTGCAGCAGAGCCAGGAAACTGCTGCTTGATTTCATGTGGAAAAGAATAAACCGCCTTAATAAAAAAAAAAGTACATTTTTCATTGGCAACACACCTTAATAAAGACAGTGAGGGGATAACCCACAGGACAGACACCAAGGGATCATTAATCCGATGTCAGACTAGAAGGATTGAAGGTCCTATAACACCAGCAGGCAGGAAGGTAATAGGTAATGAGTGGAAGCAGAACCAGAGGGGGGTCTTACCCTGAGCAGGATGCTGACAGCACAGGCCATGCCAACCTGGCCCACACCTACCACTGTGACTTTATTCCTGGGGGGTTCAGGAGGACCACTGAACAGTGGAGTGATCAGCTTCTGCAGGACTGAAGCCATTTTAAAAGCTAAAAATATAAATGAAAGAAGGAAGATAAGAAAAAAGGACAAGGATCCTCCTGGTCGGGCAGACAGTATGTGCTGGGCTTTGACAAGTAATAGACATTTTATAGAAACACAACTGAGGCAAACAGTCGTAAAACCAGAAAGCAGGCCAGATGTTCAACCTTCATAAATCCTGCATTCACAATGTAGCATGTTAGAGGGAACAGTGTAGAGGGTTTGAAAAAGTGAAGCCTGGCATTTGTCTCATTAACACTAATGGACACATGACATCTCTGACATCCAGATTCATTCCAAGAAAAAGCAGAAAACATCTGACTGAGATCCCTCCCACTCATCCTTCTGTAGAGTTCACCTTGAAAAGGCATGCAGTCTGACACAAAAATCCAAATACTTGCATTGTTGGGCGATGCTCCGAGCTGCGATGTATAAATACCACCAAGTGATGAGCATGGCAAACTGTGAGAATACCTGTATTTCCACAGAGCTGTGTGCTTCCTGCATCCACCACTCATACAACCACTGTTTGTGCAATCCAGACAGTCAAGGCAGGTATCCGGTTAGCTGCAGCTGTAGCATAGAGCCCATGTGACTCAGAGTAGGATGGGAGCTGCACAGAACTCCACTCCTCTCTCTCCACCCTCCTCTACGAATGGAGGACGGAGCACTATAATTGGATGCCAAACTTGACTGACTGACTGCAGACTGTTAAGGAGTTACTGTAATCTCTTAACACCACCTCCATCTGCTGCACCTTAGCTACAGATGAACATTAACTTTGTATATACCAATATGGTATTTTATTTTATTAATCTATAAATTAGCTCCTCAAATTCCTCTGAGTGATAAGCACAGTATAGTGCATTAGCCTTTATTAAAGCTATTATAATGTAATTGTTGATTACCCTTTAACAGAAACAGATTGAATTATAGATGACTTATTATCAAGTTAATATTCAGCACATTATACAACCGGAAAGTGTTTAATACTACATGATGCACATTAAGACACTTGGGCTTTTTACTTCAGCCGACACATCTGCATAATTAACTAATCTTTAAAGGAGGCACGAGGCACTGAAAGTAAATTCCTTTTGAAAGTGCATTGGGTAAACTGCCCTGTCATTAAACTTGAGTGAAATGGGATTGCTAAGAGAAAACGGTGTACATTTCAAAAGTGAAAACATGAGAATTTAATGGAGGAGTTTTTAAGATCATGGATGCTGATACCTGAATGAACAACCAACAAGAATATCATCACAGTATTGCTTAGATATGAATATATTATAGGAAAAACAGCAGTGTAGTGACCTGATAAATGTCTGTAATTGAGAACGTTTAACCCAAATATACAGAAAATTGAAATCAATTATCAGATTATATGAATATGATGCATACATATCTGAGCACAGCAAGTATATTTACTGGCAGAGCTGCACATTAAACTGTTAACGGTGTAACCCCAAACGATTATTAAGTCCACAAGGTTCTATTATTAAGTTAAGAATGCTTTGAATATTGAATATATCTTAGAATATATAGGGGGTATTATCCTTTCTTGGTAATTATATAAAATTTAAATGCTATTGGTGCATTTAACATAATGTATTAAGGTATTAAATGTATTGTGCTCGATAAAAACAAATCATTCTGAAATACTATTGGTGCGTCTGAAGATAAGCAGTCAACATTTTAAACTTTCACGATTCACTCTAAATAAACTTTAACTTTAAATAAATTCTTGTTAAATAAATCAGACTGCTATTTTATTTGACAGTTATAGTTTATATTATCTAAAAAGTTTAGAAAATCCTATTTTTGCAGATCTAAACAACATGAAAACATGGCTGTTCATCTTGTCCTTTCTTCAGTGCTACAGGAAGACTCACCCTTCGTGTGCTGCACTGTATCCCTGCTCGTCTTTCTGCTGTGCTGTCTGCCTGCAGCCTACTGGATTTAATGGACTAAGCCTCTCCTGCAAAATCTCAGTCTGACACTCCAACAGTGACTCAAGTCAACTGGTACAGCAAAGCATATTTGTGCAATAATGAAAATGAAGCATAACAAAAACATTATTGCATAAAATCACAGTCATTACCAAATACGTTTTTAATGCCAAATAGAAAATTGATGAAAATGTATTCTTTCCTTTTACTTTTTCTATACTTATTTTTACAGTGCACTGGTTTTCTAGTGAAGAGTTGCTGCAGTGTTCTGGCCAAGCAGACTGTTTCATATGAAAATCGCTCAAACACTTCAAACTGCAGAGCCAGGGATCTGCCTCTGAGTTCAATGTATTTGTCAAGTACAACCACTACTAAGCCATGAAGGGGGGGGGGGTATAATCTCAAAGCACAAACAGTGCAGGGAAAGGTGATACAGTGAAGCACAGCTACATTCAAGATTATCATTGCCCACGTGTGAAATTCATATTACATATTATTACTTCTAAATAATCGGCCAGTCAAAGTGTTTTCTTGTCAAAATTAGCCTATTTAAATATCTACAAGTTCTGGTCAAAGTCTCTGTCACTCATTTAGGTATCAGTTTTGAGTGGGCCTACCTGCAAAGGCCTATTCAGTTAGAAAAGAAATTAAAGGAAACATTGTAATTTGATGTGTTAAAATGCAAAGATGAGTTTTGCCATTTTTATAAAAAAAATTGGTTGTAGGATCTAAGTAAGGTCACATAGTGGCACATAGCTGTTGCTGAATATTCTGCTGGATCATATTCTTATACTATATTCTTATTCATTTTCTATACTGTACTGTATGTCTCCAACCCCTCATTCATTTTAAAGTGGGGGGTAAAAACGTTACAACCACCTATTCTTATAATGCAATCCACTTTAATCTCAATAACAACAATAATAACAGAGAGGAGCATTATCACCTTTCTGACAATTATGACAATGTAAAAGTAGAATTTATGGCAGAGCTGCTGTATTAGGTTGCATCAGATTGAACTAATAAAGTGGCCAGTGAGTGTATATTGCCTGTCTGTTTGTTATAGAACATGAATAACTCTTTAGTTTTTTGGGGGGAGCTTTTCATTGACGCTTACAGAAATCAGTAAGAGAAACCTTGGAAAGAAACAAATAAAGCTGGTGCATCACAAAAGCACAAAACGCGACTCGAGCTTTGCGGAAATCCGTGATCTTATGGGTGGACACAATAAAAATGTAGAAAGATCTGCAGCCCCTTTTAAGACTATAGATAGCATGTGGTGTTTTACGTTTTAGATTTACCATTATAGAGCGAACAAAAAAAAAAAAAAAACAAAAGAAAAAAAAACGGGGGATATATTTTTGCCTCTCTGGGCTCAGCTGCAGCTGCCAGCCCGGACTGTTGTCCTCGACAGAAGTGACCAACGCTGGCTCTTTGACCACCGACAGCTGGACGTTAATAGGGCGTAACCTGGTCCAGGTATTATGTTACCAGGGAGAATAGTGCCAATTCGGGTGAAACGCAGGACACGACAATGGAAGGGGTTTGAAACTCTCCCTGTGGTGGGGCATCTTCAACGACGACCTTAACGTAAGCTAGCGGTTTGTTTGCTAATGTTAGCTCCTGCTAACGCTAAGGTTAACGCAGTTAAATGTTAACTTGGGTGTAAGTTTAAACAATGGTAACTAACTACTTACAGTAGCAGCGTCTAAACTTAACTTATTTTGCCTAAACCATAAACTTTAACGAGGTGTACGTTCAATCAACGACAATAGGCCTTGATTTAAAAAGATGTTCGATGTTCATCTCCGTTCTCGTGCTGGCTTTGTGCTCCGCGAGATGAAAACGGTTTGGCTTGAGAGCCCGCCCGCCAGGACTGCCCCGGCCACTCTATTCAGCGCACACTTCAGCTGGGTGGTTGAAGAAAACCTTAACTAGTAGTTTATCAACTTTTCTTTGTAAGAGTCTAACAAGGACGTTTAAGAGTTTATGATATATCGATCAGCAATTATAAAATATCGATGACTATTTATTTGCTATTGTCATTTATATATACACAAGTTGAATTTTCTAAAATACTGATCAGCTACTTTAAAATGCAATGCATGCATGTTATGCATTTAATGTCAACTAAAATTATAAACGGCAACTCGATTTATGGTAATAATCACTCCTACTTTTACTTTAAGACACATCTTAATAAGCAGGAGCCACTATGCTGCTGACTCCTATTTCCACATTTACAACTACATTTAGATTCCAATACCAGGAAATCAATAATCTTAAATTCAATAAAATATGTAAACACACAACTATATAAATAAGGTGTTCATGCAAAGAGACAGAATTATGGTAGCAACGTTTATTTTATGATACACCGCCTACATCATCATAAATAAACAGATGAAAAATCCTTACCCACATAACCCGTCATTTCTGTCAGTTGTGGGAGAGCTGCCTGATGATAATTTGCTTGTGATAAGTCAGTATGGTTCAGATTAAGATACAGTATCATTTGCAAGTATTACATATTGCTTTCAAATGTAACCTTAAAATGTGCTATAAAAAAGGTTGAACACGCCCATTTAGAAAAATATCAAAATAGAAACAAACCCCCCCCCCCCCCCCCCCCGAATAAACCCTTACTCCTTGTGGCTTACAGAGAGCAGTGTCATAATTGTAGTAATTTGTTCAGGCAGAAATAGTCCAGAGTTCTACGAAGAGTACACTGATTTATACTTCTCCCACTTGTTTTCTTTACAATTCTGCCATGTTTGGGAACATAACAGTGAGGTGGGCTATGTGGGTGCACTGCAACAGCCAGTCCTGGACATAGGACTGAAGGATCAGAAAGCTAAAAAAAAAAAAACAAAGTAAAAAACAAACAAAAAAAAGCATAACAGAGCACTAAAACCCAAAGCATGTAAATCATATGGGCACACAAGAAGGGCTGGAAAATGAAAAATCTATTTGTAAATGTTGCAGTTTCAGTTTCATTTAGACGACTTCTCAAATAATAGTAATGAATATTAAAAAGTTGCTCGAAAATGTATGAGGGTGTTGATACAATATTCTGAATGTATAGTAAATGTCCATCAACCAACTAAAGGGAAAAAAAAACAAAACAAAAAACTTCATGATTATAATACACTGACAAGTACTGTCTTGTTAGCTATAACTGAATGTCTTCGATCCTAATGATTCAAACAGTGATCAGTCCTCTGGGGGGGAAGGGGGGGTTATGTGAACGTGGGCAGTTTCCTCATGCAGTGACGTGACCTGGTTACACCCTGTGTCTCCTCCCAGCACAAACCACATTAAAAACTTTGAGCAGAATTGACCTGAGCACCATAAAAACAATGAATCATTACCTAACTCTAAAGCTACAGAGCAAAGATTGAACTTCATACAGAAACTATAGACCCTCTGGTATTAGTAGTAGCTGCTTTGTGCTTGAAAAATGGGAGGGCACTAAGTGCTACCAGTGTCCAGGCACTTCAGCAACGGAAAACACCTGGCACGGAGTGTCAGAGACTACAGTATGACCTTCAAAAACTATAACCATGCATGGATAAACTGGCCTCTCCATTCTGCATTTATTACTAAAGACAAGGGTTAAGTACACACAAAGACAAAGAATTCACAGAAAATCAAAAAAAGTCTCTTCTGACTGCCACAAAACAGTACTATCCAGAAGCTACTGCTGAATTATACCTCCCTCTCATGGTAGGAGGAAAGCTAGAGTCCGGAGAGGAGAAAGTTTATTGTTCCAATTACATCTGTGTCCTTTGTCCAACCACGTAGGGCTAAGTTTACTGTTTGAGGTATGGTGTGGTAGGTGGCAAGTGGCAGGGAGGCGGCATGGAGAAGGTGAAGGACTGCTGAGGGTGTTTACTTTCCGGCGTTCTCTGTAGCACTGCTGCTGCTGATGCCCAGATAGGTGGCTGCGTTGTCCACAACGCCCTGGAGAGGGACAGCGATGCCGTCCAGGAGGCCTTTGAGTGTGCTGATCTGGTCTGCATCCAAATTCTGGTAGGCATAGTAGAGAGAACCAACCACCACAAAAAGGAGCAGGAGCATGAGCAACACTGACAAGCCTCTTCCAGCCGGTGCTTTGTTTGAAGATGGCGCACTACCTGGTCGGGAGAAAGACTCTTGGTAAGAGCGGGTCTCAGTGTGGACGCTGTGCTTCACCCGGGAATCATCAAGCCAGTACTCTTTGGGCTTTACGGGTCTACCAGCTGCTCCTCGGATTGGACGCCTACAGGTTGCACTGATCACAGAAACAATGAAAATCAAAATATAAGAAACTACCACACTTTCAACTGCATCTGAGAAGAAGACATAATGTGGGGGGTGGGATTGAGACATTAACGTTGTATTGTGATTCTTTCATTCTTTCTGAGATAAATAATAATAGACTGCTACCTGATGCCTGTGGGTGTGCTGATTTCATTGGCAAGGATATCTTCAACAACATTTTCGCTGGCCTTCTTTGGGGTCTCTTCAGTGACTATTTCCTACATTTGTCAACGTAGCATAAGAATATGTTAACACAAACTGACAAAATACTTTAATCAAGCTTGGGACTGTTAACGTATGCCTCACCTTGGTTTGTCGTCTGCTGCTGGTCCTGATTGTAACAGGAGCTTTCCCTCTGCTTCTCACAGGCTTCTCCACCACAGGAACTGGCTCTGGGGCAGCAATTTCCTCTTTAAAAAAAAAAAAAAGGAAAAAAAATAGAAAAGCCTGTTTACTTATTTATCATGACAATTTAACTGAAGAAATCAAAGCATTTGTCATGATAGTGACATATTAGGCCACGCGGTTTGTCTTGAAGTTACTAAAATTCATAAGAGATGTGTAATTTCAGCTCACCATCTTCCTTGTCACTATACTGGTCAGAATTTGTGTTTCCATTCTGGTTACTTTCTGCCTTGGTGAGTGGTGTGACATTTGAAGGAGCTTCAGGTTCAGATGGAGGCTGGTCCAAAAGCTTCTGCAGCTTCTTCTCATACAGCTTACGGGTAGTGGCTGAATGGAGAGCACAAAGGGATGACTGTGAGCAAATAAAATGTAACATGCTGTTCTTCCGAGTCTGAGCAGATTTAATTGAGGTCATCAAGTATAAATTTTTTTATGGAAAAACATCAGTCAAATCAGTCAAACAATGTTATTTGCAATGGCCTATTGCAAGTATTGTCCAAGATATCGTTTAAAATTTAGAAGCCAAGTACCAAGTCTGGTACAAAGAAATATATAATATATATTATAGCAATATATTTGTAATAATTTTTTTTCTGATGCTAAAAAAAAAAAACTGTTTTCTGAATAAATAAATACTTTACCAATAACTTAAATTGAGTAATTTGTAAAAGAAAAAAAAAAAAAAAAAAAAAGGATTTTCGAAGAATCTCACCAACAATGGGTCCTGAATCCACACCATGCTTTGCCAGCTGTTGTTTCAAATCTTCATCTGTGAGGTCTGTCACATCCACCTCCTCCATGCGTGGCTTGTCTGTCTTTTTGGTGGCTTTCTGCAGAGATTTTCAATTTAAATATTTTAACTTCAATATATGACACATGTCACAACTCTCATCAATCCATACAAACAACGTCACAATTATCCACAAATAAAAACAATTTAATATCCATTCTGATTAAACGTACTCTTCCAGATCGACTTTTGTTGGACACCACTGGTGTAGGTAACTCCTCGTCGCTGGAGAAGGTGTCTGCAGGTGGGCTCTTCTTGTTGTTCAGTATGGTCAGATTCTTTAGATAGAGCTGCACATACACTTCTTTTTTGTGCTCTCCGGCGGGAAGTGGCACATTGTTTGCCGTGAGCTCATTTTTCAGTTTATCTTTCGTGAGAACCGACGGATCTTCGAGAAATTCTGCCATGCTGAATTTAACTATCTAAACTGGCGTGAGGCTACGCTTTTTGCCACTTCAGTTTACAAATAATAGCAAACAATAACAACGGGAACGTGACCGTATCGCGCTGTTGTCAAACACGGCTGACGCCTAGCTGCTGCTAATTTAGCTAGCAGGACAGAAGCGGTTTAGCAAAATAAACACACAATTCCGCTTGTTAGCCTAACAACTAAAATATTTACAGGCAGTTTAGATTTTTCGTGACCAGATCCAGGCATGTGCTACCAAGAAAGTTAATAAAAACCATTAAAATCAACGACATGAAATATGACAGTATTAGCTTAGCTTTAAACCGGTCCACTTGCTTCTGTCTGTCCGCGGTCGCAATACGGCTAAGAAACAAACTCTGCTGCTATTGGTCGGTACAGTGCAGTAACCTGAACGCGGATTGTATAGCTATGAATGGAACAGTCGTTGGCCGCCGCCACAAAGAAACCACGGACTTTGTCCTAGAGAAAAGCTATAGATGAATCTTGTGGGGCATAATAACGTTATTGAGATAAGCATAAAATTGTAATTTTAAACGGTCAATTCTAATAGAGTAGGATTTTTGAGTAATAGTAGGTTATTTCAACTGACTTCCTCAGTTTCAGTTTCTATAACGTTGCATAATTTCGGTCTCATCTGATTTATAACAGGAAACAGTATCACGGTCGTAAACCTCACGATGCTCATGGTTAAAACTTGTTATGTTCCTTTTTGATTTTCCATGTGACCAACAATTGACTGATCAATTATTTGACTGACAGGAAAGCAAACGTTTGTCTTTTTAACAGGCAAAATATATAAATAATTAAATAAAAATTGAAATCACTGATACCAGCTTCTCAAATTTGACAGGTTCCTGCAGTTTAAGAGTAAACTTAATGTCTGTACTGTAGGTTTGCAATTCATTTTGGCTACACTATTTTTACAATATTTTGTAAATCCAGCGATCACACAGGTTAGACAAATACATACTGTGATCAGATCCTAAGGGTAATAATAATAAGAACCTTTACTTACTGACCACTGTTGGCCCAACCACAAGGTCCATCTCTTGGCCATTGATAAATGACCTGATGCCTATCATCATTACAAGTTTTTTATTGCTACTTATTACCAAATAGCTCATTCAATCCCCACTTCAACTCATTCACTCGGTTAGATACATTCGACAGTACGGGGATACACTGTAACTCTTAGTGTAAAATTGTCTATTTATGACTTGTGGTATTTTTGTCTGTTTATCGTTGTTCAACCACTTATTGCACCAAATCACCCAGACATTCAGTCTAAATGAGAATACAATAATGATTTATGATGATTCAAATACATTCTTGAGATAAAATTTTATTCACAGAAATGTTACTCCTATTAGTTTCCATCAAGTGCTAACTCCGTCAGCTGCGATCAAGGAGTACCATAAAAAATTTAATCAAGGAGTACCATAAAAAACGTAAAGTACATACATATTGTAAATTTTTATTACATAGTGTAATTCATTCATAATGATTCCCCCCCCCCCCCCAAGCTGCTGCCATGTTGGGGCCTTTTATACATAGTTTCACTATTCCCCTCACCACAACACATCTGGTTCTCATACTACGTAATGCGGGAGTAAACAAAAGCCCATTGAGATGAAACCTGCTTCTGTAACAGAAGAGGGCAGCATGAGACACGTTATCAGGTTATTTGCAGTAAAGTATTTTGTAATAGCTGTTGTAGTCAGAAATGTCAGCTCTAAAATGATAAACAGCTTGGTGCCAAAACACATTTATTCCACTTTTATTGTATCAACATAATTTGATAAATTGCAAATTTGTCAGATAGTACATAAGTATTAGTTTTCAATCTTATAGCCAGATCTCGTAATAAGGCCTTTTGTCAAGACCCTTATTTGTGTTACTTATATTGAGTTAGTTTGTTTTAACATCATCATTTTTGCTTTAAAGAACTCAAATTATTGGTAATAAGGTGGTAAAAAATTTTATTGATTTAAACAATCAAGTAATAAATTAAGCTGTAGAGCATTGGTTGGTGCGTGCTTGCACCAATTTCCCCCCTCTAGGTGGTTAAATTAGCTGAGGTTTGGCCATTAAACAGGCATAAAAACTGTATCCTAAATAGTATTAAAAAGTTCCTAAAATACTCATTTTTAGCTTGAAGCCTGCTGAAAGCGTGATTATGAAAAAAACTCACAGACTTGGCTTATCTTGAGTTTCATGTTGCTCAGTATCAAGCCAGCAAGTTTGATTTGACATGAAGTAAATATAAATCAGAATGGAATAAGGAATAATTGCAAAGTGTATAACCCACAAGTTAAAAGAAAGCAAATAAATAAATAAAACTGTGAATTTTGTGACTTCTGGCTCTTTGTAACTTTGCTGAGTTTTCAAGCTGTGTTCTTCTGTTTATTGTGCCTTATATGGATTTAGATAAATAAAATAATGACAGCAGGTACAGCAGTTCTTCTTTTTTTATATGGCTGTCATCATCTTGTAGACCTATTAATGTTTAAAATTACTGACATCCTATAATCCAATATCCAATAATGAACATAAAGTTGTAACCATACACTCACACACATACTACACGGTACTTTCTGACCATGTCCTGTCTGTCTCGGTTCTCTTGGCATACTGGTCTCTATGAAATTTCCCCCTCCTCCCCCTGCCATGGGGACAGTGGTTTGAGGTGGCACTGTGTGGCTCCCCACCTGTCCTTCAGGCCTGCCGCTCTAGGGTTTTCTGGGATGCTGTTGCATAAAACAAGCAATTGATCCTCACCTCAGCTCCAAACCACACTAAAATACAGCACTTGAAGAAAAGCTTTTCCATAGTGGATTTGCCAATGGAGTGTAAGCATAAAAAATGTTGAGCCCTTGAGAAACACCTCTTAAGCTTTCTTTGTATGTAATTTATACAGAAAATAAAACTCAGGCCAAGAATCATAGAGAGTGCCTCTTTAAGCATAACAGTCATGGCCTCTAAAAAATGATCAAAGCCTGCTCTTTAATCATCAACATTCACATTTTCAAAATGAGTTCATTTAAAATGGAATTCCTCCACCTTATGTCGACCAGTCAGTAAAATCGACAACATGCCCTGACAGATGGTCGTAAATATATCTAGAGAACAAATGAAACAACTGGCAGTTGTTTATGGAAATATGCAAGCATGTATGCAGAAGGCTGGGCTGATAAATGAATCATTGATAGTTAGAAACCAGGAACATTTCAAATTAACTCAAACTTCAGTGTTCTAAAAGTGGATTTCTGATCACTTGAACACAGACTCCTCAGTTGAGTTTATTTTGGATTTTTAGCATTTCTAAATCCCAACTAAGCCAACCACAGAAGTAGCTTTGGAAAATTCAACGTTTACCACCCAGAGAACGTCTGATCCAATTCCGCTGACACTAAACACACACTTGTTAAATTAATCAAAATTAAAAAAACGTTAGCACAACGAATGATCACAGATCTGTCAACTCATTAACGAACTGTCAGCTGTATATTTAATTTCTTTTGTAAAGATTTACTGTTTTACAAAAATCAAACATTAACATTTTTACATTACCGGAGAAATTTTGTAGTACAGTGCAAAACTAAAAAGGTCAGTTTTCCTGTGCTAATCTATCACAAAAATCTCAAACCCTCAAAAGGATTAGAGCCAAACTAATTAAGATCAAGTCCTGGGCAGTTTCCTGTACAGAGAAGAGGGTAGAATGCAGGCAGCAGGAACAGTGTGTTTCACAAGAGTTGAAATTTGTGTGTCCTGGCCTAGGAACAGCCATCTAGTAATGTTCACACAGTATATTTTCATCTGTTGACAATCCAAACTCTACTTAAAGGACACACACTTAGTTGTAGACATTTCTGTCAGAAGGAAAAATGAGACTACCTCTCTGGCCCTTGTTAAAGTCCATTTGGCCACCTGCCTGTTTGTATCATAAGTGCTCCTCCATATATTTGCATTACTATTATGATTTGGGCTTTTCCCGTTTTATTTGGCCATTGAGTACAGAGACACACTCGCTCATGTCCTCGCTGAACTTAGGGCAAACATTACTGTGTGTGAACGTTCATGCAGTGAATGAAGAATTTCTATTAAGTCTACACTGAGGCACCCATGGGATGTTATGTTGGATAATTAGAGGGAAAACTTAATGTTGGTCATCCATCTCAAAATGTAATGTTCTGACAGAAAAGGATCAACGCAAATTCGATCTGTTAAAGCTGCTAAAAGTGCCTCTTCTGCTGCAGCTGTTGGCGACTATGACAGATGCACATCAGAAGACATTCGCTACTTTAGATGTTTGAGCCAATTCACAATTCGGAGACACAGAGATCCTACAAGTTTAATTAAAAATGCTATGATCAATATCTTAATACTGATGATGGATCAAATCACTTTAATGTGTACTTGTAGTTAAGAAACCATACAGAATTATCACACAGCTCTGCAGTTTAATACAGGTCTAAAAAGTTGTAGAATCTTTGAGGTCAGTGTTTTGGTTTTACACTCCGCATTGCACTGATTTGGTTGATTCCCACAGCTTATAAATTATCTATTTCAGCCACAAGAACCACATACTATCATCAAAATCAGCTTTATATGGGGATATTATTTTGTGTTTGCAGCTTATTTCCACTGCCCCCAACTGGCCACAGAAAATTAGTTAATGTTGGTTTACAGGGAGAATGTGCCGGTGATCTACTAGATGCCAAACACAATCACAAACCCTGCCCAAAGAGAAATGTTCCGACTGCCCAAGCACAGCCCTAGATCCTCCAAAACAGGGGCCACAGGATGTTACCGCAACTGAATATTTTACCTGGAGGATTTTCTTTTAGACAATAGCAAAAGTGAACATTTTCTTAGTTAAGACACAATGACATGAAGCGCAACATAGTGTCAAAACACTGATCCCATATGTAAGATTACACATATTTAACTTTACTCAGGGTTCATAACCAGGTAGGTCCTTTGTTTATATGCTTGACATGGCTGAACCGAATGGCCAATGACTTATGACTAAATAGAGAGGGCAACCTCACACAGGTGACTGCCAGACTCTTGAGTTAACAGGAAAGAAGTATTTCCGTGCTTAACTTGGCAGAAGCGCTCAACAGACCTGCCTCTGCTTAGTTTTTCTGTCCGCATGGTTCAACACTGGTAGTGGACCAGTATGGGAAGAGCCAAAGACTTCTCAAAAGCCTCCTGTAATCTGTCGGTTGTGACACCACCATGGCCCTCAACTGTTTCCTCTCCATCCCGGATGCTTGGGCTCTGAGCTCACAGGCTCCTCACAAGTGTAGAGTCACCATTCAAGAGCGTCAGCATTAATTGTACATTATGAATGAAAAGCAGACAACAGTTGTGGGTTTAAGTGCCATATAAAGGCACATGCCAACAGCTCAGTGCATTCAGCATTTTTATTGCAATTGTTGGCAAGACTCAACCTCAATTTTCAATTATATACCGAAAAAGAAAAGGGAGTGGGTTTTATCAAAGCTGACAACAAGAAACCTCTTTTGGGAGCTTTGTGTGAGGTGCGTCCATAGACTGACATGACTGTGTTTGTAATTTCCTTGCTGGCTGATCTGGGGGCTTTCTGGTGTCAAGTTAATGTAAGTATTAGTTCTCAGCTCTTTGTCTCCTATAGCCAGGACACATTCCCAAAAATCTGGTATTTCAGCTGATATCTTATTTATTTAATCTTGAAAACTGAAACTTTTAGGCCTCAAACTGTCTTGCTGACTGAATGGACTGTTTTGAGCTGGACCTACATCAGAACCAGTGGGCTGGGAAATACACCATGTGGAAAAAGCACTTGTCGTCATGTTTACTGTCCTTCCAGGAGGTAGTCTTGATGGTTCAGCTCTTGTAGCAGGTCATAGTTTTGGGTAGTAAAACACCGGGGGCCTATCGATGCACTGAAGCCTCACAGCGTTGCTCATCTGTGCCAGCGGTAAAGGACAAATGTGCCAAACTCTGCTGGGTTTGGCTCTTTTCTCACCCCCTGGCTTCCAACACCGATGTATCCAGCTGAGGTACAAAAATTTGACACCTCTTAAGCAGCTGGACCCTTTAGCATGACAACCACTGCTTTGTTTTATATTCCTGTGTATTTTGAGCGCAATAAAAAAATTATAGTCAGCAACATCTAAACTATGTTTTTATCCACTTTGGACTTTTGCCCCTCCCCACCCCCTTCAATCTCTCTTATCCCTCCCTTTCCTATGTGGGATTTAACATACACTTTGTGGTAACCTTGCTAAGTTATCAATTTTTTCTACATTCTCTCACACTGAATAAAGGCTTGTTTCTCTGCTGCCTGCTTGTTAAGACTTCAAGGACAGCTCTCTCCATCTGGCATTAAGTATTCCTGGTGCCAGTGTCGGGTTAACTGACACTCCTGCACTTAAACTAATGGCAGCGAACAGTCATCTCCCAAGAGGTGCTCACCTTGGAAAGAAAAAAAAAATCCCCCAGCTCCCCCATCCCCAATCATAGTGGTGTTCTTGCCACCCACTAAATGAAACCATGGGCATGAAAAGAAGGATTGTTTCACTATTCACGCATATATGAGGGCAAATGAAAACATGTAATATGCATGGCCTGCCTTGGATTGGCCCTCCTCCCCATTTCAACGAGATGTCGAGAAGAAGGAAGAGTAGAAAGACACACACACACACACACACACACACACACACACACACACACACACACACACAAAAAAACAGACTCAGCATATTGTCATGTTAATTAGAAAGGAAACATGCAAGCTCATTTCTTAAGCAAATGAAGCAAATAATAGTGTAGTGTGAAACACACCTAAGATGCTTAACTGCCACAGAAAGTAGGCACAATTTAATACACCAATCAAATATTCTGATATCCAAGTTGTGCTGCTGATAAAAAACCTTCTATGCAGCTTTAAACCTGCAGAATGGGAGTTTATACATTTCTTAGTAGTATTATACTTAAAAACTTAATGTTGAATGGTGCTGTTGGAATATCTTGTGACGCAAATTCACTGAAAATCATTGCTAAGAGAACAAAGATAATTTGATGTTTTTGAGCAAGACCTGCCCTTCTGAGAATTTCAAATGTTTCTGATTGCTCAAGTTTTGGAGCATTTTCATGTATACTTTTTTATATTGGTCACCCCTTATAGACCTTAATTTTGCAATACAGAATCCATTTCAATTCATACCGACTGTACGTAAAGAAAATAGTTGCATCTGCAAATATGTGTCTAAAGCATTTATCAACGTCTATCATCATATGATGTATCCCAATCATTTTCCCTATTTCCTTATTTTGCCACATTATACCTGGCTGTCATTCAGACATAAGCTGTAACATAAGTATCATGTATGGGCTGAGTCCAGTGCAAAGAGAATAACCCCTCAGACCACAGGAGTGCACCATCACCATCACTCTGAAGCCCTTCTCAATGGAAACCAAAACAGCTTTTTAAGAATGAAGAGATTTTTCAGTTTGTTGCTAAATATAGGCCAGCCCGGTGGGAGGTGGCAGGTTCCAGAGCCATTTTCAACAAAGATGAGCCCCAGGTTCCAGGCCGGTGGTGACTGCCGGTGGTCTGCCTTTCTCTTATGCACCGGCTCTTAAGTAAACACTGCAATCCTGCGGTCAGCTAAAGCATGGCAACCAGCAAAAGGACTTACTGTGTAGTTGCACACATCTATGGTGTGTTGTCTCCTCCGGCAAACTCAACCTTGGCCCCTCCTCATCACAGAGGCCCGGGCAGGGGTCGAGGGCCAGCGACAGACCTTGATGTGTCATGCCAGAACCTGCTGGGAACTCCTGGTGGGGGCAGTGTTGGACTTCACCTTCTGGACCCCACTGACCAAGCATTTTCCATCTAGAAAAAAAAAATCTAAATTAAGAACATTAACTTGTTTATGAACATTATGCCAATTCACTGTTTTGACATCTAAACTATTCCCAGCTATAATACTAATAATTCACTGATTATGAAAGCATTATCAGTGATTTGTAAAAACATAAAGATTTTATTATTCAAGAACAAAATAGAAAATAGTAAATAATATATTTATTACACTTACTTAGGCCACTAACTTACTTACTTACAGAAGCCAGAAATAAAGATCTGTATGCATGTTTTAGGCATTTCTTTGCGTGGCACTATGTCCTTAGATAATCAGATTAAAGTAAATTAATATTAAGCAACATTTGAACAAAGACTGATGTTATATATTCAAACGAAGCAACTGGACATTAGAAAAGTTATCAATTACTATTAGTACACAGCGAGATAGTTTAAGTAGTAAATCAAGCAAATGAAATTATTCATTTACCACATTCAAACATTTAGTGTGTTGAGGACACCTAGAAATATCAGATTCCACAATAACATATGTAAAATCTAAATGTTTTAATCACAGGGTGCAACGTTTCCAGGATAATATTCCATTAATCATTCAATCATATCCAATAAGGTGCCAGATGGATCATCACAGACAGCATCCAATCTGAAAGTCCCAGTCCTTATCCACTGAGGAAAATAAGGAGCAACAGATAGGCCTTTATCCATTGAGCTCTGTTCTTGCATGCTCCCCTATACACAAAGATCATAATTTGGGGAGTCTCAGTGGCTACCTGAGACCACAGGGGTGGCAAATAGCAGGGCTGTGGCTTTCTGAGCTTCTTAGTGGTGTGAGCAGAAGGATTTACGGTAACTCTCAGACAAGCGTTCACAGCTTGGACTCTTGGCATGGATTCGATATTGTCCCTGGCTGAGCATCAAACCCACTGAACCTGAGGTCCAAAAGTACCTACACAAAACCCTAGGATGTTTGAATGATAAATCGCCGACATTTAGTGGCACAGCAAAAAAATACTGGCCTTGCTGTGGGTATCAATTTTAATTTTAATTCACTGTGAGAGCGCACACTGGGTGGCTTTGACTGACCAGAGATCAGCTTCTAGTTTAATTGACACGCTCTTCTCTTTCGGGTGAGGATATGAGTTTTCCTGCAAATTCAGCACAGGTGCAATAGTAGAAAGCTACCCTGCAGTGTTAGAGGTGTACCAATTGCCACTGGGGGTGATATTCAATATCAACTATGATTTTAAGTGCATTGACCAAGTTATCTTTCAAGTTCATGTACAGTCCTTATGGGACACATAATTTATTTCTCTGTGTAACTGGACCCACTGCCAGTGCCTGCTTTAGCCTGCCACTGCCAGAACTTCTGGTTTTGATAAAAGAAAAATCACCTTAATGAGATTTTCTGAGCATAGTTCAATGATAAAACCATATGGCAAAAATAGCTCAAGAAGTTAATACATTGGACACGCTGAGACACATAATGGATCAATGCTGTAATCTGCTCTGGTAAAAAGGATTAGTACTGAAATTGATAGTGTTTTTGAAATAACTGGTATCATTATCTTCTGGGTTACATTCAGGTAAAAGCATCAAATACAAGGTTAAAGCAGTATTTTATTAATGTGCTGACTGCTGACGATGCCAAGAGGTGCTTTAAAAAGCCACAGGGCTGAATTTAAGGTCAAAAAGGATGCACTGAGCCAAACACACCAGACGCCACCCTGGAGAAAAAAAGCTGTGGTTCTAATATTAGTGGAGAAGACTGATTACAGTGCTACCATTAGGTTTTGACACCGATTACAGTCCAAAGTAGCAGACCTCGGGCACTTCTCTTTGGTGTTCATGCCCTGGGTCCTAAATGGCACACTACATGACATTATGACGAGCCAGACCAAACATGCCAAAGCGGACCACAGGGTTACTCACCCACAGGCCCTGCACATTTTTTTGAGGCTGAAATGTGAGCTGGCCCTATTTTTCAGCAGCTTGTCAGACTCAGTGTGGTGCAGGGAGGTAAACTAGGAGGGAAAAGTGTTGTCACCTTTCTATAGCTCTTACATTCTTGACTTACAAGATGGCTCCCCTCAGGTGTCAAAATAAGAGCAGATGGGTGGGTTGGCTGAGTGATGGCTGTCACCACAGATATGGAAATCGGAGATGTACTTACAACATCAGCAGCTGACAGTAAATGGAAATTAGTTTATTGCTGAGTTTCAAAAGTTGAAGCACACTCTGGTGAGGTAATAAGTGTAGTAACCACATGCATTAAAGCTCATAATGCTATATGATAGACTGAAATTGAAGTGACAACATAATGATTTGGGGTGAATTGGTGAAAATGTAGCGGCTTGAGGAAGTCATGCATGTCCAGCTCTCTGTGTAAGATGCTAAAAACACTGCTTTCCTGAATGAGTTTTTTTCCATTTACAAAAACATTTTTTCCTATTTCCTCTCTCTATATAGTTGGAGAGCAAAGTCTTTGTTGGAAGCATCATCAGAGAGTTGGACTGGGAAACACTGTCGGGCATTCAATATGTTCGAGCTTGTCATCAGATGAAGCTCAATTTGAAAAATGCTTGTTATGACTGCTGCTAACCATATCCACCCACTCTATGCCCACTGAGAAGGGGACAGAGAGGAGGAAGTCTTTCAGTCAGTCTCGTCATACTTCATCTTAGCAGGATATGGAGCTGCTGGACGATAGACAGACCTTTAAGTGAAACTTTGCACACCTGAAACTTGGTAGAGAGATATTGCAACAAAGAAAGGAAACAAAACATTTTCTGGAAAGTTGTACATCGTACATTTGCTTCACATTGAAAGTATCTCTTCTTTTTTTAAGATGTTGTGTTGAGCTTACATTCATACATGTACATTACAAACAAGTCAACCCCAAACTTTGTAGGTAAGTGGAAATTGCAGGATCCTCTTGTGGTCATGAAAATTGGAACAATAAAACTGCCACAAAAATGGTGACCAGTGAAAGAGAATAATGCAGTTCTATTTGTTTTTGTAAAGCCAACTCATAGAACCAACTCTTAAATCGGTTTTCTTCAATTTCAAGACATTCAGTTAACTGACTTTCTAGCAACCACTAATGCAACTTCTGTGTCAACTAAAAATTGTCAGCAGGACAAATATGTCACTGATGCACTATCAATTTAGTAAAATTAAATAATATCAGACTGATTAATTAAGTGACGTAATGGCAATGTATTCTCGTTATGAGGCTAAAATCTGTATTGGATCAAAGTGTAAAATTTGGAAATGTCAAACTTTGGTGCCCTCCAATGGTGGCATCCAAAAATAAAGTGAAAACAGCAATGCGCCCATACACAGAGGCCTGGCAACATAAGCAAGTAAATTAAACAAATACTGTTGTATTTTAATTCTTAATTTTAATCAACTGAGTAAAGATGGAATTAATGGAGACAACATGTTTATATTACCTTAAAGCTAGCGTTTGTAACTGATAACAGCAATACTCTTGAAATAAAAAACAAAGACCTAAGCCTTGTGCAATAAAACAGTATTTTGTTCTGCTATATTTACATTAATTTGAGTACTTTTCTTTTCTGCATGTACCTCCGTCCAACTTAAAACACCAATACAGTGTTATTTCTCTTCCTACTGAGCATACACAGAGAACTTATAACATAGCCATCCTTAGAAGACTGGGGAACAAGCAAAATGAAGGTCTTTGTCTGTTGAGATAAAGAAGTCCAACTACTTGTAAGAGTGTTAGTGTCATGCTACTGTCACCATCTGTATGTTTTAATTTAAAGTAGCATCTACCACAGCTACCCATTTCAGATTTACCTGGCTTAATGTAGACGTGATTTTACTTGGTCTGTTGTCTCCGATAGCGTTTGTCTGGTAATGTAAACTAAAACTAGAGACACACTACTTTACGTTGGATTTACTGGGTCTATTGACTCTTATTTGCTTTTGTAATGTATCCTTTTCAACATTTATCATTATCCTGTTACCAGTTGCTACTGCTCAGCACTTCTAACTGCCTTGTCCATGTCTAATTTCTACTTGCTTGGGGTGTCCCTACACTTCCCGGAGAACTTTACATTCTCATACATTAAAGAAAATGACAGTTTCATTTCTTGCTCAGCATATACTTTGCAGCTACAAACAATTATGGATTACTTGGGTGACAGTTTTATGAGAAATGCTATCTCTTATTCCTCTATTACGCTTTTGATTGCCCCATTATTTTCAACAGAGTCCATTATCCCAACTACTGGCCACTTCTTTGGCCACTTATCTCCAGGAAAAAGGATCACACTGTTTTCATTTTAAGCACGAGATACCATCAGTCTATACCTTGTTTCCAGCATACCTTTGCTACCAGTTCCTCTAGCTGCAGGTTTCCACCAGCCACAAACCTACACATTCCTCCCTTGGAGAAAAGCCACAAAAGCAGCTCACGTCCCCATTGACCAAAACTCACACAGAGAGTTTTAAAAAGGATTTGACTCTCCAAGAAACACAGCCAATTTTACCACTGAAATAGATTTCAATAAATTTTAATTTCCGCAGCCACTTTTCCTGGTCTTGAGAACATAATGAATTAGCAAACAAAAGCCTCAAAAGAATTCCCTTCCATTTCTCTTTACTCAATGAATTACCTTCGACCACACAAGAAAAACAAAGGATGGCAAGTTTATTTTTTTGTGGTGGAGCTGTTTCAACAGAGCGATATTTCACTGACACCAGCTTCAAAGGTTCCTCAATCAAAGGTTTCAAGCACCACTGATAGTGCTTAGCTAAGGGGGGAAACATTACAACATGGTGTTATACATTGTCACATTATAATTAGTTAAGAAAAGGAAGGATACGTTTTCTGTATTTCAGAAAAAAACAACACATTAGGTGTTAGAAAGCCTTAGTGTGGTAAAACTGAATGTTATGCGATTCTAATTTTTTATTTCACTTTTGTCCAAAGCAAAAGTGCAGAACTACAACCAGAGGCAACATGGGGTCCAGTATCTTGCCTATGGATGCTTAAACAAGTAGACTAGAAGAGATGGGCACTATGCCTTTTGTAATACTAGGGTTACAGTAACCTTTGATGTCAGAGTGTCATGCTGGCTGTAGTGTCTCAGTGACTGCAGATAACACAGTACTTACTGTAATTTGTTATGATGTTAAGAGATGAAGGACCGGACCTTGTCGGCATTACAATTTGTACTAAGAACAGTGCTGAAGAAAGTAAAGATTCCAAGATGCTTCTACTGATTAGTTTCCTAACCCTTTAACTGAAGACTATGGATACTGACCAGAGAGTTTATTTTGAATTTATTAATAGGATCCAAAAATTAAATTTTTAAAATTTACTTAGTTTTAAAAATATTGGCTAGAAAATGCTTTACAGTTATAAAAAAGGTAATAAAACCATCAAAAAAAGATTTGAACCCAAACAATGCAAGAACTGGCAATTATTATTATCAATTGATTAAATTGCTGAAATGGTTTGTCTAGAAATTGCTACATGACATCTTCAGCTGTCTAAAGAATCCATAATCCAAAACCTTTGGTTTAACAATGTGGGAAGACAAGAACAGCAATTTGTGATTCGAGATAATATTTATCCCTTTCTATGCTGCGAGTCTTTAAATAAGCACACACACAGCCACACAAGGATCTATACCAGAGACCAGTCCATAGCTGGCCAACACTACAAAGGTATGTTATGTAAAAAGAAAAAACAGCAGTGTATTTATTGAAGACATGTTCAGTATTTAGCTCAGCCAGGGATATTTGTATTTTACCAATTTATTCTACAGCACAAGGATTTGAATTTGATTGTGAAAAATAAGTAAAACAGGACATTTTATGTTAATTGACTAGATTAATTACCTCATTGGTGCAGGGTAGGAGGAAATCAGGTGTGTGTGTGTGTGTGTGTGTGTGCGAAAATACATTTGGGTTCGTTGTATTTTGTTGCTCTGGCAGAGACAGGCTGATGGCAGCAAATGCTTGTGTGTTTGTTTGTGAGTGCTTGTATAACTGTGGGTGTATACTGTGTGTATAAGTGGCCTGTGTGTGGCCAGACTCGCTGGGCTGATCTTGGCCTCTGGCTGTTGCTGGCGTTCAGCATGTCTGTAAAGAAACAGCTGGAGGCAAAGCCAACACCGGTCCGGCTCAGGAGCTCAGCTCTGCCAGCAGCGACAGAGTCCAGAACTTTCCATGGTCCTGCATCACCATGCCAACAGGTCTTGGCATGACACGGCTGTCCCGATCTGCACACCTGGCCCACCAAGAGTCCAGAATCACCTCTCCTGTCACTGTGTGATGAACAGGTCATTTACAACCCAAGTGTTTGTGTGTTTTTAAGAGTTATGGGCCCAGGTAAAGAAAACACCGTGGCAGTGGACCTCCTGCGTGAAGCCCTAATCAAACAGCGCTGAGAACCCTAGCACTGTAGAATAACCGGACTTTAATTTGTTCAGACTTGAACTGTGGTAAACACACAAAGAGAGATATTCAAAAAGAAACTGCACTATGTAAATGAAGCTTGATCAAAAATGTTTTGTTTGTTTATGATAGTGCCACTGAATTTTATGTTTCCAGCTTGTACACAGAGAAGAAAGTACCATAACTCAAGAAAGTAGGGATATCTCACTGCAATATGTGATCACTAAAGGGATTTATGTGAAATTTAGTCCACTCAAATTTTGTGCTTTACTTTTATTTCTGTAATGTGTTCAAAGTGACAAAATGCCCAGATTTCTCTGGACAGACAGTGTTTACAGAACTAAGGAATGCTTCTTTTATAGATGGACGAAAAGACATACAAATATGTGGAAGGTACTGAAAGCTTCCTAACTGAAACCCAAAGCCTTAGGTTTAGGACGTTTACATTCCAGTAGATTACAATCATTTAGCAGACAACTTTCTCCAAAGGTTTACTATATGTCTTAGGTTTTAGTGTTTTGCTCGAAGACACTTTGTTTGCCCTACTGGTAGCTGTCCTATTATAGAACTACAGTAAGGGTGATTTGACAGAGAAATTAAGTGTGGTGTGGTCTGCCAGTTATTGTAGACAAGGCTTTGCTGTTCCAGTAAACCATTTTTGAAGTCATTGTGTACCACTGGAGGACAAATAGTTTGAAACAAACAGAAGATAAAGTACTTGGAGTATGTAGGGGGAATGGCAACATAGAAAAATAAAATAGATATTTGCAAACAAAAAACAAATCCCTCCATGTCTCCGGTAAATCCAAAATGATTATTTACTCCATGCTATTCCCCGTGTTGTGGTGAATGACTAGTTTTTGTTAAATTTACACAACTTAGTTAGAAAAGAAATATTTCAATGCCTGTTAATTACAAACATATTGATATAGAGTTGCAATGATTAATGAGGTTTTTTTTTTGTCCTTTTGGCTTTATCCCGTGAGTTCAGGGTGACCACAGCAGATCATCGTCCGCATGTTGATTTGGCAGTTTTTACGCCGGATGCCCTTCCTGATGCAACCCTCCCCAATTTTTTAACCTTGGACCAGCACTGCACAGCTGGGGATGGGAAAGGGCCGTTGGGGGTTCAGAGTCTTGCCCAGAGACACATATAGCTGGCACTGGGGATCGAACCACTAACCACCTTTACCAACTGAGCTACAGCCGCCCCACAATGATTAATCAATCATTAAAAATATAATCTGCAGATGTTATACTTTTTGAATCATTTGTTTTAATCGTTTTTTTAATCGAAAATGCTAAGAAACCACTGCTTCAAGCTTCTCAGGTGTAAAATGTAGTTGCTTTCATTTGTCATACATGGCAACAAATATCATTGGGTTTGGTCAAATAAAACAAGCTTTTCAAAACAAGCATCAGTCAACTGTGGGAAATAAAATCAAGTTTTCTTACATAATAAGGAGAATAATTAATAATGAAAATTCTCATTCTCTGGTTCTAGACCAATACAATGATGTTGCAAATGGGAATTTCGCTACTTTATTGTTTCTGTTACATCTGTTTAAACTAGATCTGATTTAGCTGGGTACAGAACATAAAGAGCAGGTGATAACAGTTGGTCTGTAATCATATCTCAACCAGTCAAAACAGTTAAGTAAGGAGGGTAGGATTCTATATATGTTTAAGGCTATTTTGTTTTCCTGCTACCCATGCTGAGCACAAACTAAATGGAGCAGCTTTCACTGTTGAATCACCATGTTCCTAAGACGGATGTTGACAGAATGAACCATGAGACTAATCTGAAAAAGAAAAGTCACACTCATAATCGCAAACACATACATACATACATACATACATACATTTATTTATTATTAATATTATTAATATTATTTATCATTTCAAGTGAAAGGTACACATTTGTGACTCCTGATTATGTTCAGATGCCCCACCCCACTAACAGCACGGTTCAACAACTCTCTATCAATGTGTTCTTCAGTCAATTGTGACTAGTCACTCTAATTCAATTACAGGAAAACCATTTCAAAATCTGATATTTAAGGAGGAAAAATGAGAGGTTATGCACATCATAAAAATACACATTTCATCCAGTGTATGTTGGCTCAACTTTTTTAAAAAGATGCCAGACTTTATTGCCATTGGAGAAAAGTCATATGTTTTGAAGTGGTGGGTGTTTGAGAGACATAATTTCTTGTTCTGTCTCTCTGGATAAATTTGCCACCCATGATATCTTAGTCTAAGCTTACACACCAACACACACTCACACATTAGGGGTGGAGGACGGCGAGAGAACATGATTTGTGTAAGGATGTCCGGCATGAGAACATTTTGATTGATGGGCAGCTATAGAACACAGGCCAATCCTTATTAGAGGCTGAGGGCTGGCAGCTCTGAGGGATGCGTGGGCATGTCCTCCTTGGTAAGTGATCAGGTGTTTGACTCTGTCTGGTAGGAAGGAAGTCCTTATTAATGTTGAGGAGAAGGCTGAGGTTCAGAAACCTCAGGCATGCCTGCCCACACACACACACACACACACACACACACACACACACACACACACACACACACACACACGGCACAGGCCTGCCCTTGCTGTGGTTCATTACTAAAGAGGAGGCCCGGTGTGCTCTTACACAAAAAGGACTGATTAGAAACAGATATCTACAGCTGTGGAGGTGTTAAAATAAATCTATTGACATCTTTTAATGTTTTGACCACCCCTTGTAAGTTTTTCTGTTCTGGCTTTTGTTCTGTGCAAATATTCACTACAGCATTAAGTGAGTTTTTGCCAATTGAAGAAAGCAGATCAAGGTAAACAAGGTGTAAACACAACACTGACTTACCCTCATCATAAAGATGCTATAGTACACTGACAGAGAAAAACAGCATATAAACAGACTAGAGGCTACAGTAGCTATAAACACCTACCCCGGCTTTGAATAAAGTTGAAAAAATCAACCTAGCAACACATCTTAAGCTCACATTATACCTTGTTTAATGCATGGGCATTCAGATGTTTCTAAATCTAGATCAATCTTGAAATTTCCACAATTTCCAAAATCAGATGAAGGAAGAGGTTGTATTATTTATTGTCATCTTTCTCTAGTTCGCAAAATTCCCATAATTTCAAAGAGCATTGATAATGTGGATATGTGCAATGGCGAAAAAACAAATGTAGGTACTTACCCCACTAGATATTTGCAGTCTGGCTGTACTCTATTGTACATTTCAATATTGTAAACAAGATTGCAATTTATTGGTTACAGTCAAAAAGATTGTGGTATTATGTCTTAGTCAGATTGACAACCCAGAACTTGCTTATTTATTCAGTACCAATGTGTGTCCTGAACTATATTTAATTTAAGAAAATACTTAAAAAGTGTAGAGGTACATGCAAGGTCATTTATTGCATTATGGTTATTGAGTTTCTATTTCTCCTGTTTTCATTCTTTATGCTAAGCTAAGTGATTGCTGGTGGTAGCTTCACACATCATCGTCAACCTCCTGATCAAACTCATAGCAAAAAAGACATTTCTCAAATGGTAAACTTCTGTTTTAAATCCTCTAGGTTTCCTAATTGTTTACCCCTTGGTGCAGAGTATTCAAAGATCAACAGCTGTTGGCTTGTCCCATCAGGAGTCGCCACAGCAGAACATGTTCCACACGTTGATTTTAAATGAGTTTTTTATGTCAGATGCCCTTCCTGCCACAAACCTCCCATTTTATGGTGGGTGGGATTTGAACCTGTGGCCTTCTACATCCCAAACCAATGCTCTACCACAAAGCCACTAAGCCATCAGGCCCCCTATACCTGCTAAAATGAGCTAGGGGCTGAGCTAGGGGGAACTGCAGAATGGGAAGACTTGTCACTAAAAGAAATTAATTTTTACATACAAGTACTCATGTGATCTACTGTTAAACAATTGATAAGAGCAGCTTTAAAGATAAGGTTCTGAATTTTAAAACTCATTTGACTAGTTTGGAAACCCCCCTTTTCTATACCAACACAGACAGAAATGTCAACGACCTGTGAAACGAACACGTCACACCTACACAGCCACTTCACTGCCACCATTAACACTGAACTTTTAAAGGTCTACAACAGCTCTTTTCCCCCTGTAAACCCTCTGTACCACAAAGCTCGACTCTCCTTGGGGATAGTGTAATATAAACATATTCAGCATGCCTCAGTATTTCCAAAGCCACCCACACAAGCTTTACCCCACCAGAGAGAACAGGGATCTAGGTCTGAATCAGTGCTGCTTTTTTGTAAAACAACTCTTACAAAACAAACGTTTAAAAACTAATTCCTTTCGCTCATGCAGTTAAGAAGCAAAGAAAGCATGGCCTTATGTTCCAGGGTTGTGAGACCGTGGGCAGCACAAAACAAACAGTTGTGAGCTCTGCCTTCCTTCCTCTGCTTTACAAGGGGATGCAGATTGGAGAAATATGTTGGCTGTTTTGAGCAAATCCGCTTCATGGATTTAGACTGTTGAGAAACCACAGTCGGACAGAAAACAAGCTGTCTGGCCAGAGTCCATGTTTAAATTACACTATGTGTTGATTTATCTCCTGCCCAGAGTATGTAATCGAATGTCTAATGGACTCACTGTTCATTAGAGAATTAACACGTTTGAACATTTACATCATCAAGGCAGAGCATGTTTTCTATGAAAGTTTTTTTAGAGTTTTTCCTCAGGGTGGGGATATTTTTCACTGTGTGAACCATTTTGAAAGCTATAAAATTACAGAAACCAAATTCATCAACTACAGGACCAAACAATCCAATGACATACCACATCAAGAAATCACAATTTCAAAGGCTGAAGTAATAAATAGGATTTGTGGCCATCCCAAAATAATTAATACTATTATTGTTGTTCAATGGACAGTGCATGTTTGACCTATGTGCTATTTTGTATTAATGAAGACATTTTTTAAGCCCGTCCCATCATACTTTGGGTTTATAGTTTTGTATTGAAAAACAAAAACAAAAATCTAATAACTTCCTGTCACACCATTTTCAGAATCAGAATAAGTTTTCTGATTCTATTCTGAGTAGGTTTCATATATAGAATTAAAATGTCTTGATGAATTGATGTACACAGTAGCATGATTTAAAAAAATTATATCCACAGATGAGACTACATAGCTAAATTACTCCTATTTCCCCCATTTGATGTATTGATTTTGCTGTCAATTTTATTTTGATAAGTTACGGGATATTTTGAGATTTAGGTATTTTAGGTTTCAAAATGCTTGTTTAGCTGTTTGTAGTGTTAAATATTTTGCATCAGTAGAGAACACACTGATATAATTTGGTACCAGAAACATTCTTCTATGTCTAGTTTATTGCAGTTCTGACGAGAACACTCTTTCTTTTTAGTAATTTTTTTGAGCTGCTCTTATTTATTGTGTCTAACTGAAAAATACTTAGATGACTAAGCTCATGTAATTTTAAATGTCTGTCTGTGTTTGGGTAAAATCTTTAGTAACAAACCTAGTAAAACAGTATGATGTCACCATTTACCACATTTGACAATTTTAGCTTTATAAAGCAACTGGAAAACATTTTCAATAAAAGACAAATCCCATCTTTGCATATTGCAAATTTAACAGATCCTATTATAGAGAGAGTTTGGTTAAACGAGACCACATACTGTATCCTACCAGGTCAGACCTTATCAAATGTGACATATCCCATCTGAGTTGTGCATCTGGCAAAAAGAAATGGAAATTGGCTTTGCACAGCCTTAAACTGTGACCCTGCTTCATCTTGCAATTTCTTAAATTCTCTGTAATGACGATTCATCCAAATTTTGTCATTAAATTTTAATAAACAAAAGTGCTGTATCTAGTAATTAGTAATTTCATTATCAATTATTATATTGGTTTTCTTTTTTTTTAAATACTCAAAAAATATTTAAAAATGCCCATTAGTAATTTATTAAGCCAAAGAGCAGATTTCTTAATGATCATAGTCTTTGAATTGTCAAATTCATTCATGTAACTAAGACATGAGGGAAAGACAATTACCATATTTAACTAATGAATGCTCATTACTTAAATGATTAATCAATTATAATGAATAAAATAAATAATGAATTGTTTCACTTCAGGTCTTCAGGTCTGAACATTTTCAATTACTAAAATAGCCTAATGTCTGATATAATTTTTTTAAAATTACTTTTAACTCATAAACTCAGATATTTAAGAGGACTACTTAGATTTGATCTGTTTCATTAAATAACACCTTAACTGCAGTACATTTTTTCAGCTTTTAATTCTTAATTTTAATTTAAGCTTTCTTGTTCTTTGGTAGGACTTGACATTCTCTCATGGTTACAGAGCTTTGAAAAGTGTAGTGTTCTCCAGTTTTCTCGGAGAAGCAGAAAATTGAGAGGTGAAAACTGAGGCTGGCGAGTGGCGTGCCAGTCACTGTGCCCTGGTGAGCACGAAGCGGGTGGCCTTGCTCGGTGCAGGATAAACCTGTCCAGAGGCTGCCTTCAGCATCCGTGTCTGTCTGCCAAGCGCTGCTAGCATGTCCCAGGGCAGGCTGGGAGGACAAGACTGCTCAACAAGGACTCTGCATTGAGTGCAGTCCATTTAAAATAACCTATGGATAAATAAATACAGGACCTAAGTTCACTGTACAGTAATTGGTCAGGAAACCAACAGAGACAAGCTCATTTACAGTAAATGGATCAGCTTTGAGTCGGTGAAGTGCACTTGGCTCACACCATGCATTATAACGATTTGGAAATTTCAAGTGAAGCCTTTTTTCTGTGTTTAAATATTCACTAAAATGTCTCATATTTTTACTGAGAAAACAAAACAGTTTCTGTGTGTCAGAGCACAAGTAAATATAGAATGATGTTAAATATAGAAACATTACACCAAAGACTTATAGATGATGTAAGAGCAAATTAAGACATGTAAGGAAAACAAGGCAAATCTGACTAATTCTGATAATATAGCTTCAGTTTCTGCATGCAAACTTTCCTTTTACTTTTCAAGGACATGCAGAAATGTGTACACACAGTCTCTCTCACTCTCTAACACACACAAACACACACAGTGGTTAGTCTGGCCAACCTTGTTGACCCACTGGCTTAGCTGTGGTTGCACGCTGGACGCAAAGCACTCATTAATGATTTGAGCCTGCTCTTCGCTTGTGCAAACAAACAGACTCAGCCCGTCATTACCGTAACACCATGTGTGTGTGGTCTTCTCAATCAGACCTCTATTGATTCTTCAATTTTCGCAAAGGCTGAGGCAATGTGAAACGGCATGATTTGTCAAGCAAGTAAAAGACGTGAAGCACGCAGACTTGTGGCATGTTTCAAAACAGTTAACACACTGGTGGACACATTTTTTAACAGCCTCAAATATTGCACAGTAGTTGTTGCAGTGGGCAGGAATCTGTTCCACAGGCAATGCCACAGCATCACCACAAGCCACAAAACATAAAACACCACAGTAGGTTTTATGTTGTGTGTTAAATGCACATCATAACCAGGAGCGCTTACCTCTTTCCACCAGCTCCACTTTATACCATCACACAGAGCTATCTTTACATGAACAAGCAGGTCAGAGTCGCACTGTAAGCTTTGCTGTGTGTGTTGTTTGGCAGCTGGGCAGAAGTTTATGCAAATGTTTTGGGTGATAGGTCAGGGGCAGGTGGTGGCCATTGGTGGTGACTGTGTGGTGAATGTGTGGGGTTTCAGGCTGTGTCCAGCTGGCCCAAGGTCTGCCTCTGAGGTTAGAAGAGTGATAGGGGGGCATCAGACATAGGGCAGCTTGTGGTTTGGCTTTAGGGGTGAATAAAGAGCATGAAGTCCCTGCTTTCCCCAGAGCTTGGACCACAGGGCCACTGCAGAGAGGCAGAGAAATGCTAATGTGGTGGGCACCACATAAGGCCATGTCAAAGACTTAGGCTTTGGACTTGTTCTTGTTTGTGCTTTTTGAATTATATTGAATCACATGTAGGTCATGATCAAACACACAGTTTAATCAAAAGGTTTTCACTAGAAACAAGCTCAAACATTGAACAGATGAGTGTAAAAACACTCTAGTTCAGATGAGAGTTAAGCTCTGCCAGGCAGGAATCTTTCATCTTAGAAATACATTTTACAGGCAAAATGTCCAGTGGCAGATATTTCCTGTCTGAAAAATAATGATTTAATGTACCTGTGCTCTAGACCGAGTCTGGACAACATGCTTTTGTCCTGATAGGACCTCCCCGACTCACTGTCTCCAGGAGCTTGACATTTATGGTTAACATTAAAAAAGTATAGTTGTAAATAAGAAACTGGGCCCAAAAGCACTACCTGAGGAGGATTATCATATATCAAACAGCAGAAACAGAAACAGACAAATCTTGCTTGCTACTTTCAGATCAAATAAATGCGTTACGGAGAAGGCCATGTTTGTGTAACCCCGGACAGGAATTAGGTAATGTTCAGGATGTACGCCTCTTAGTGTGTGGAGCACGTAACCCTTCCCTGACATCCAGACTGAACTATCCATTGTGCATTGTGTCTTAAAAATCTGAAACCCTAAAACAGTTGTGGGAAACAGCAACTTCAAACCTAGAAATTTGAAAGGTTGTACAAAATATTATTGTTTTAAATTTCAATGAAATAATCCCCATTATGAGTGAGATTAAGGGTGGCCAATGACTGAGCACTTGAAAAAAATAAAAATAAAAACACTTTTTTACCATACTTTGCCTTGATACATATGAGAATTTAAAGCTGAAACAGTGAGTCAATTAGGCCAAATTTGTTAATGGACAAAAACCTAATCTGTAACTATTATTTTATAATTAATTGATTATTCAAAACAAAAATCTTAAAGGCTCACTGGTGTCACTGGCTTAAATCTATTTGCTCCTGTTTTATTATAGGCATCAGGCAAATGATGGACAGTTTTCATTTTCTGACTTTTTATAGACTGAAAAATATTAGGTAACTGAAGAAAATTACTAGTAGATCAAACAACATCGAAAACAATAGCTTGATGCAGCCTTAAAATGGTTTATAGTGCAAAGGCTGTTTTAGGGTTCATATGGGTTCTTAATTATTGTTTTCAGACAGACTTGAAAAGATGTGAACCTACTGTTTGATTGTGTGGCCATATGGGGGAGATGGAAACTGACTTATCATCATCTTTAATCTTTATGATTTGACTTTATATGGTAATCATATTAGTTGCTTATTTCACACCCAGCAGTTACAAAGCAACAATATTATTTAATTTTCATCCAAGATGATATAATTTTGGATGCTACATTTATTTAGATTTAGTACCAAACAACACAACCAATGCATTCAGGAAATATTTGATGTAAAACTATAAAGAAATCCTATATTTACATTTAATTTGCAGCTACAAATACAGGGTTAGATTGATTAAAGCAAGCAACAACTTAAGCTTGATTTATACTCATGCATCTAATCTACATAGCCGTGGATCCTACGCAGACCCCTATGCTATAGCCTGAAGTAGAGCTCCCTAAAAATGTATCTACACATTGCAGCAACCCAAACCACAACAACTCTGATCGGTCCACTCTGGCCTTCTGCCTCAGTCGGTTTAGTGGTTGTACAGACCATCTTCTCTATGAGCAATAAACTCAACCCAACTGCTCACAATACATTATAAACTATGCCTCAAATAGAATAACTAAAATTGGCTGCACAGTAACTCACCGTTAAAAAAAATTACCAGGGGAAAGTGACTCTGCAAAAGTCATTTTTCAAGTGAGGTTTTCCAGTATAACAAACATAAAGTTCTCAAGTGAACCAATGGCGGTTCAAAGTTCTGACTGCATCATAAAGAAACAATTGTCAAATACACTGTAAACCCTCCGATTTTATTCTTCACAGTTAAATATCTACTTACAAATTACATTTGAGGTGTTACATAAGTTTGTTCAATGTCAAACTGCACTCATTTTTTAAAACAAGAATTGCTTGGGTTTAGAGAACATTTCAGTTCTCAGTTTGCCTTAGTGTTTAAATTTCACTTAAAGCAGAACAGTGTGCAGAGTTGAAGGGGAGCGGTGCAGTTAAACAGCAATAAAACAATAGTAAATGCTGACAATGTCAGCATGTGAATTGTGTGGGTATTAACGCTGACTTACTGGCACAGACAGAATAATGTACACACCAAGTACACAGTAACACTGAAAGTGACTCCACACAACACAAGCAGGAAGAGTTGCTGCAACTAAAGCCAGAATTTATGACATAATAGGGTGGGCCAATTGAATGAATTGGTACAACACATCCAACAATAGATACTTAACTCATGCATAATGAATTTGTACATGAAATAAGGGTGTTTCTCTGGATTCAGTTTCTATGAGCTGGCTGCTTGGACCAGGACACCACAAATTCTTTTAAACTAGGGTGGGCAAATGAGTATATGTTCTGTATGTGTGAATGTGAAGTAGGTGTAGTGTGAAAAGGATGAAAAACGGACAGGAATACTGTTCTGTGTTGAAAGTGCAATTTAGCATGAATCAAAAGCAGCTTTCCTGGCTCCCATTCCATATACTGCTGTCTGCCAGGAAATGGGATTTTTTTTTCATATTTTTTTGCAGGTAAAGTATTTGCAGAATGGAATCAAATGAGGTATTTTTTTCCCTACCAAATGTTAAAGTGTTGGAAGTTTAAGGCAGACACACTGGAAACAGAAGAAAGCTCAAATTTGAAGACAGCAGGGGGGGTCTGCCATATATTTGTGTCAGCCCCGAACCCATTCTGGACCTCTTGTTGAATTGAATCATGATGTTTTTAAAACACAGAGCCTTCTATTAAGTAATTTACCACCAACTGTCTACTGTCTAGCCTGAAATGATTCTACTAATCATCACAGATATAATTTATGGGTTTTATTCATGAGGAGAAGTAAAAAAGTTACTGCATCCAGTAAAACAGTGCAAGTACAGTCAAGTTACCAGATAAACAATTGAAAAAGTTGAATGAACTGTATTCATTTTAACTGTACTAAACATTTAAATGATGAAATTTTGTCATCAATCATCATACAAACACTACAACCATTACTGAATCTTCTCTACTCATGTTTGGTTAGTTGACAGTCTGCAGCCTAGATTAGCTTGTTCATCTGTGCCACAGACATCTGTTGTTGTCTGAAACAAATTAAAATACTGCTTCACTAGGTGAGGAAGCACAATCATTTATTCAGCCTGAATTAATTAGTAAATTTCCTTGTTTAGTGAGAATCCTTTCAATCCATTTTACTGTTCAATTTATGAAAATAATAAAATTCTGAATGAAACTTCTCACACGCAAACACATTAACAGTCTACTGATTTTAGCACATCTTTTCTGTGACAGCTATCTGATTTAAATACTGAAGGTACTAAAACTACTAAAAGTTGATGCTTAATTGAGGTTACTAATATTTGAATAAAATGTTATCTAGGAAATTTAGAAACTGACTACACATCAGCTGATAATTTAACTACACATGATTTACACATGACACATGTTCACTTTGTGTAAACTACAGATCCACTCAGTCTACTTTGGTTGTTCAGATGTGCTAGAGCAGGGGTGCCCACACTTTTTTGGCTTGTGAGCTACTTATAAAATGACAAGTCAAAATGATCATTCTACTATAAAAATACAAAACATGTAAAGGATGCATAGTCCAGACGCTATCTCGCTAGCTTGCTAGAGTTTTGTAGCACTTGGTGCCGTTGCATGCATGCCCATGTGCGGTGAGCCATGTGTCAGAAAAAAATCACATGTCAGATTGGCTGCCCTGTACGTCAATCAAGTGACAAAATACATAGTGACGATGGATGATTGGCTGACGTCTACTTTGTTAATTCCATGCGATCTACCTGCACTACCTTTGAGAGGTCAAACAGAAACCCGAAGGTTTCTACACTGATTTTTGATATATCAACAATATGAGAACTTGAGATCTCCCCACATATTTTCGTGGGTAACCTATTTAAATAGGAAAAATTTGGCAGGCACTCATTTAGACAGGGTGCTTGGCTATAGTTGAGATTAGTGGCATTGGACAGTTACAGCTTTAGAAATTAGCAAGCCTGATTTTTTAATAAATTAATGACATGCCTGAGCTAGCTTCTTTAGTTCAATAAAGGCCTGTGAGATGTGGTTGAAAACTCTGATGCTACGTAAGTGTACTTTTGTGCTTCGATTATTTTTATAAATAATTATTCCAAAATGTAAGAGTGAAGATCCATAGTCAAACATCCAACAGTTGTTTTGACATTGCACTCTATCTCAAACCGGTGACCAACCGACTAACAGACATCCCTTCAGCCAAATTGCTTACATGCTTAAAAACTTTCCAACATCCTAAAAATAAATAAATAAACAAAATAAAATAAAGGTAAAAATTAATTGTATTGACATTGGTGATGCTCTGACTTTTCCTGTAGAGTGAGCATAAGGTACCCATTTGTGGGTTTGTGTAAATTGGAATTATAACTACAAATATACAGGGCCCTGAAATTTTGTACAGACATTTATTTTCTCTTGCAATGCAATGGAATAATTGGTAATTGGTGAACTTTTCACCTGACAACATCAGATGGTAAAAACTTTAATCTGTCCCATACTTTAGTATCATAATCAGATGTCCTATGTTAATAGCATGCTAACACATTAGCTAATTATTTGCACATTGACAACATTAAATTACTCTTAAATTGGCATTAATTTATGAGCCAGTCTGCAGCAGACAATAACATTTAGCTCAACCTGATGGAGCTCCTGTGTAGCGGTATATTTATAGTATTTAATTCTGAATAAAATACATGCATGTTCAGCCTCAGAGCAGAGCTACCACTTCAGCTACTGAGTAGAAGCAATATTATGTTTTCAAATTACAAATGTGGCTGCATGTTTAAGATGGGGTTCACTGCATAAACATACAGTACAGTGAACCTGAAATTGTGTACAGCTGTCTTAATGTAACGTTCTTCACTTTCCATATTAGCTGAATATCAGAGGTACCTCAGAGCCCACTGTAACCATTTGGTGGTCAGCTGGTTTGCTGAGCGAGACTGGAGGTGAACTGAATGGTCTGCAGTGAGAGGCTGTGGGTTGGATTTCTCTGAGGTTATGGTCATTCTCCCCTGGGAAAGTGGTTAGGACTGGCTGTTTACTTTGTAGTAACCCTGCCCCTCCCCTTATGCTGTACACGCTCTGCTTGGTAATTTATGATTATCTCTATTGGTGCACACCTGACATTTATGACTTGTAATGAAATTATTAGTAGACTATACTTGCTAAGCAGGTCTAAAAATCAATACAAACTGAATACATTTTACTCCAGTTCAATATATTCTTTGTTGAATGTTCATTTGGATGGTGCATTGGAACCACTTTCTTGTACTGCAGGTGTGTGTTAAGGGTTTAGGGGAGGGAGAGAAGCGAGGGCTGGGAGATTGGGGAGGGTGTTAGGACCAGACTTAATGGGTAGGGACTTAGGTAGTGCCTGCATCTTCAACCAAAGAGTAGCTTGACTTTCTCTCTGTGCCTTACTCAGACATACTCAAAACAGGCTCTTTCACAGTGCTGGACTGAAAAACCCTCTCAGCTCTGCCCACCAGAGAAGATGGTTCAGCATTACATTTCATGAGATTACTACAGGACTGAGTGGAGTGGCAGCTCTGCCGCTGATGGGCTGCTGCTCCTCTATCTTGATCTCTCTTTTAACTGGGACAACGGGGAGAAATAAAGAGCTCAACACACAGTGCTGAAAGTCAAATGAATGGGGCAGAGTAACGGGGAATTTCCCCAGGCTGCTTTCCCACCAATGGATCTGGACACAATTTTTGAACTGACCAAACTGGGTTTGTCAGAATAATTTTCTGAACATTTAGTAGCAAATAATTTTTGCAACAACACCATCTCTTAAAGAGCTCACAGACTGACCTTTGTGGATTGTCTCTAAAAAAGTCACACCATGTAAGTCTGAATTTAATCTTTAATAAACTGTTTATTAGCATAAATATTGCTGCCTGGGCTGTCTCATGTACTCATGTCATTTTCAGCTACTTAGAGTGCTACTGACATTAATAACCAAATACTAGACATGACAATTAGGAATATATGTAAATTCCATGTTTTGCTTAAATAATTAAAGTGACTGGTGTAATATTAATTGTGTTTTTCAATCTCTGGCTTAAGAATGTGCTCTATAGTCATGCTTCATCATTGGAGTTTGGCTATGTTCTTGCTGTGCTCGCCAGTGACTCTAGATGGGAGACCAGATGATGCACTTAGCAGTAGAACGTGAGTTATTTTTTATATAAATCTTTGAAAAGCATAGAAAAATAATTAAATATTGCTTGTTATGTGAAACTTGATAAACCTAAATGTGGTATATACTCTGGTTTCCTAATTAAAAAACACAATCATTGTTTACCATTAAAGATTCAAGTCCAGCAGGTTTTCTCTTGAGCACAGACTAGTGATGACTCTCAGAAACTTGTTTATGCTGCCATCTACTGTACTGAGGATTCCCGGGGCTTGGCATTAAAGTTTAACTCCCAATTCTGAAACTATTTCCACACGTGATCTCAATACAGTAATACTGTGTACCATACAGCATGGCTTAAAACACAAAACATGTTTGTGAGATTTGAGCTGCTTTCTCATTCACGCGGAATATGAGTTGAATTATTTCAGTAGTAATTAGGAGAAATGACATCCTTTAGAAACTTGCTACTGCTCCACCGTACAATTCATTCTTTAATTAATCCTTCTTTATCGGCTACTAGATCTGACTCTGTTTTTTTGCTTTAAGGAGGAGGTCAGTGAGCCATGCTCAACTGATGCATGACAAGGGTCGCTCGTTGCAGGGGATGAGGCGTCGTACGTGGCTGCAGGAGCTGCTGGAAGAGGTTCACACGGCTGATGATCAAACATCACCTATACAGAGCAGAACCCGAAGTCCAACATTCAGTGGAAATGCAGTGTACCAGAAGCCACCGGAGGCCACTAAGGACCTCCCTGATGGGTTCAAGCTGGACAAAGACGGACCTAACCTGCCTCAGGAGACCAACAAAGATTTAGCCTATAAGGACCAGCCACTAAAAGTGGCCACAAAGAGGAAAAAAAAAGTGAGGTTAGGACGTCGCAGAGAGAACGACAAAAAATGGAGGCGGACACGGTCTGTGACAACAAAGGGGCCATGAAGGATCCTGGCTAAGAGACTCCCAATAGCCCTAACATGGTACTGGTCTAAGACACTGACAAAGGTTCAGCTAGACTGAGGTCTGACAGACTTGATCTGTGGCTTATTCAGTCACTGCTTATCAAGACCCTGGGGCAGTGTTTGATAATATTTTTTATGTCTGTAATTTTGTGTTGTAAAGGAATCTTTTCTAAATCACTTTCTGAAGCTTCATTATTGCATCTTCTTACATTCATATTTATTTGGAAAATCTTTCCACCTTGGTAACCCTTGTTTGGTACAAATAATGCCGCATGACGTCATCTCTAACAGGCTATCTGCATAAATAGAGTATAAGAGGACATATTTATTGCCTAAGTATAAATTATCATCATAAAAATGGGATTCTAAGTAGTTTACCTTCATTAGGCTCTATATGTGTTGCTTGTCGTGGAGTTACGGTTACAAACTTCGATGAATACACCTGAACTGTTCTGGCATAATTTATTTCACTTTGAAAGTGTATATTTATTTTGTGAACTGTGTGAATCACGGTGCTGCTGACTGAATTCCATGATGCACTTTAGTTATATCCTGTAAATGTTCTTTTGTGGTTGAGTTTAAAATTGATGATTCTGTTTTCCTTTCCTACCTTTGAATTTTCATGGACTTATAAATTATTGGATTTTTCATCAAACTCACCCTCATTATTTTACATTGTAGTTTATTTTTATAGAACAAGCCCAACTCAGGGGCTGTCAGACTCATTTAATGTTCTTCACTTGCACTGAGAGCATACTTTACGTGTTTTCCAGTTAATCAAACATTAAAAATGTAGTCATTAGAAATACTTTGATTCATGTTGTGTTTGTTTACCATTTGTCATTAATTGTGGTGTCTTGAGCTAAACGCCAAACCAAACGCAAATCCCAAGGTAAGGGAATGCAATTCTGTAAGGTCTGCCTGTTACTGCACACATTGGCGGTCTCTCAAGTAAGACGTGCATGATTTAGCTTTAAATGGCCTTTTTAAAATGTATTATATAAGCGATGGAGTTAAAAACTAAAAACATGATATAAATTTCTTTTTAATTGTTTGGCCTGGACAGAACACAATGAAGCTGTCAACGTTCCACTTAAGAACATGTGGCATTTTTAAACAGCTGCTGACTGAACAGCACAGACACAGGTAATGGAAGTAATAGCAAATGTATCAACGTCAGCTATATCCTGTGCTAAGAGCACCATAGGCCATTAGCTGACACAAAGTCATAAATGTCGTGGAAAGGCTGATAAAGCTGCTATCCGGAGCCTGCCGCTCACACCGGAGAAATCAATCAAACAACAGAGAGAGACACTAATAAATCCAGAGAAGGGGAGGAACAAAGCGATCGATAGACTGGAGTATTTTCCTCTGGACGGTGCATAATGGTTAAGGGTCTTCTTTTATATATATTCTAACAGTAGGAACTAAATACCAAGATCTCTAGTAAGTGGGAGGGGGGTGTTTGACATTAACAATTCAGGAAAAGCACAGTACATGTTTCTACAAAGAGCAACATAAGCCACATAAAGTATTACATTAATATATAAACGTAAAAATGTCAGAGTACAGAAATACAGACAAATAGGTCAGGTCACTTGTTAAACTCAAGTTCCAGCTGTCAGGTGTAGTTGGTAATTAAAACAAACCATTTAAAACCACTTGGTCATAAGCTGCAAATACCGTAAATCCTGTTGAGGCACATTTGTGAACTTTGACTAAATAAATACACATACAGAAAATCATTCTTCTCACGGCAGTTGGTTGGAGGCCATTTCTCTTTAAACCTAGTCAACCAGAATCAATGTGATCTAAGTGGTATTTGACTTGCTTCCCCCTGTTTTCAGCAATCACCAGAGAAGCCCGCCACCTCTGTTTTCTTCAGTTCAGTTTAACAGCATGGGCACAAGTAAAAGGAAAATCTGCCGTCTACACTATGAAGATAATTCACTCACCAACATGAGCTAGATGATACTACCTTAAGGAAAGTCCATGGTGAGTTTGTTAAAGTGATAAGATAAAAAATATAGTTAAGAATATTTAAGTATTTAACTAAAATATATTGCTTACTAACTGGACAGCCATGTTTTTGTTCTTTAAAATCTTGTGAGACTTAGCTTAGAAATGCTATTTGATTTACTCAAAAAGTAAAGGTTGTTTCTGGCATTTTATTAAGCCAGAAACAAAGCTTATGTCATAAGATGTAAAGATATGACATGTTACCTTCCTTTGTCATTGCAAATGATAAGGGTAGCAACTACCAGTATTCATTTCTCCAAATGTCTTTGTTTGAGCAACAGACCACAACCCAAATATATTAAGTTAATTATCAAATGTGATTTGAAATGCATTAAATGACCTTATTTGAAAAGGTGAAATGGGCAAAGTCTAGAAATGCGTGCTGAAAAAAAATATATTTCACATAAAACATAAAAAATAAACAGAGTTTTTTTATTTCAAAAGGTCAAATTTGCGATAACATGGCTGTTCCTAATACCTATGGGGTGATCTTTGCCTGTACCTGTGGAGTGATCCTGGGCATTGGGTTCTGTGCCAACCTGCTGGTCTTCTCTCTGTTTGCCAAGTACAACACGCTTCGTACGAACCGCCTCGACATCCTCTTACTAAGCATGACTCTGGCAGATTTCCTCACCCTCCTGCTCATCCCCTTCACAGTGCACTCCGCTGTCAGTCACTCGTGGCCTTTGGGTAACATAGCCTGCAAAGTCTACCAGTTCCTGCTTGCCTTTAGTCTTGCAGCAAGTACCTACTCACTCTGTGCTGTTTCCATGACCCGTGCCATGATTATCACAAACCCGTACCAGCCGCCTACCATGGACCTGGTCATACTCCTGTTTGTGCTGGTCTGGGCCCTCAGCTTCTTCATCAGCCTGCCACTGCGAATGTTTGCTACAAAAGAGAGTGTAGGCCCTAATGTGGCAAACTTCACATTCTGCCTTCCAACCATTCATGAGCACCACTACCAAGTGGTCCTAAGCCAGTTTGTACTTTACTACTTTGTTCCAATGATGGTCATTGCCTTCAACTATGTGCGCCTGGCTGTTTTTCTCCACAAGAGTCCTGTAATGTCTGTGTCCAGTGCCAGGAACACCCGCCGAGCCTCTGTCATGGTGTTTTTGGCTGCTGGTACCTTCTCAGTTTGTTGGCTGCCTGGTTATGTACTTGAACTTTGTGTGTATCTGGGGTTGTATCACACTGGACAGGCTTGGGAGATGTTTTACTTTATCTGTACTGTGCTGCAGTACCTGCACCCCTGTATTAATCCTGTGCTCTATGTGCTACTGTCTAAGCGCTATCGCCACAGGAGGGCAGCCTGGCTCTTCAGCTGCAACAGGAACAGAGTGCAGCCACAGGTCATCAGCACCACCACCACAGACAGCTTTTAAATTAAAAGCTGTCTGTGGTGGTGTTTTTTTATGCATGAAGCATTGAGCAGGTGACATCATGGACATCTTTTTTTAAACATTTACTATTTATGCAAATACTTTTGTTTATGCAAATCAGCTAATGGTGAACAGAAACTTTGATGTTTTTGTGATTATTTGTTTTACACTTGATGTTTTCAGTCTTGACTATATTTTCTAAGTTTCATCCCCACTGCAGTTTCATCCCCTTTTAAAATTCATTAGCAGCTACATTTTTATACGCCAGGAAATATATGGGTTTGTCCCATGATCATTTTTCTCTCTTCCTACATAGTCAATCCGAACATCTAAGGAAGTTTTTGAAATTTGAAATAGTTGTAGATAATAAAATAATAAAGAAAAACTTAAAAGTCCCTGGTTCAAAGGTTTGAAAATGACTGATATGAGATGTCTCATTGCAAATTCTGCATATTCACAACAACAGTAATGCAATGCCACACTTTTCTTTTGGTTTTGTTTATATTTTCAAATCATGTCACATTCCGGTATCTTTTTTTTGCGATCACTTTGTGTCTTATGTAGGCCTTAGGGACAAAGCACACACAAAAGTAAAAATACAAACATTTAAGGAAATCCTAGACAAGACAGGATGGAAGGACGACATATCTGCTGAAATAAAGAAGTGCATCAATTGACATACTCCTACTACAGAGCAAAGATGGTTCTTACTCATGTTTTATGACCGCAGACTTTATACACATTTGTCTGCTATTTAGACACTCAACAGAACTTTGTTACATCTTATTAAATAAACTAGGCGCAAATAAAGTTTTAAATAAACTTTTACAGGGCAGTTTTCCTTCTATGCAGACACAAGTCATTCAGTAATGTTTTGTAAACCTAGAAGAGGTTGGTCATTAAATATGAGCTATATCTTCCAATAATATTACACTGGATAGCTAGTAATAAAAAATATGGGGTAAGCATGGGTCATAAAACTGCATAAGCACAATTTACTTGAGCCATCAGGTGGGATGTCTCACTCAGCCAGCTGTACAGAATGAAAAGAATTTGATATGTAAATTTGATACATTATACCAGGAATTCCAAGTGTGAGTTCCATTCTGATCCATTTCCTCACGTGTACTTTTGCTGTCCTCAAACAGGTGTTACTGCTGTCTTAAACTTACAGTATATTTTATAATTCTTCAACCATTCATTTTCTTTACAGCTTATCCTACTAAAGGTCACATGAGGGCTGGAGTCAATCCCAGCCAGAACAAGAAGCCAAGTGTAGTCGGCCAGTCTAAACAAGTTCATTCAGACAAAGAAATACACACAAACTTACCTAAAAAAGGGGGCAATGGGTACCACTTTATCGAAATTAAAGTAAATAACCAACACTGTTCCATCAGAGTCTACAAATCTACCTAACAATGAGTAAAATAGAAATAAAACAAAATCGTGCTCTAGCTCCCCTATAGGGTACCACATAGGAATGGCAGCAATAGAAGGAAACAAAGTTAACAAAGAGAAAAAAGAAATAGCACCCCACTCCTAGTGTGTCTAGACAACGGACTTTGTTGAGGATGTGCAAACAACCAGCAAAGCTAAAGCCTGGCCCAATTCCCCAAGCAGCATGCATCAGGTCTTCCTAGAAGTTTTTCAGCAAGTTCTAATGAAGAACAGCAAGTATCCCTGTACACAATGAGCAGAAACATTCAGCATAACATGTACCAAAAGCACCGACACAGAGATATAATAGCATTCTACTCACACTAAATCACAGCACAGAGTTTCGCTTAAATAGAAGGTGCAGTTGAGCTGAGTCTTGAACCGACCAAAGAACTGGACCAATCGAAGAACAGGAAGGTAGTGTGGAGAGTACCCTAGTCCAGATGGCAGACCAATCAGGGGGAAGTAATTTGTATACTTACAAACACACACATGCACACACAACTACTAAACTGAACCTACTCTCAATGAGGCCTAACACCATTCTGCCAGCTGCTGAGTTGGGTGTTAATAATATGCCTATTTAAAAAAAAAATTAAAAAATGAAACACTGGCAACAGTGGTTGACTGCTCCATTAGAAATTGGTTTAATCTTCCAGGGGCTGCTGGCTTTCCACTGTATGGATCAATAGTAACACCGCAAGCGTTGTGCCATTCTTTGCTCACAAGCAGCACACACACACACACCTTTCTTTTTTAGACAGCTATAAGCCTAAAGTTTTGCGTGGGAGAGGAGTAAGCAGAGGTTATGTAGCAGGTGTTGTAATTATAAAGAATGCAAAGGGATTGCGAAAGGGAATAAAATCTCAGGCTGAGTTCTGGTGTTGATTGCAGTAATAGGAGACAACCTGCCCCTCCCTTGATCAGCTCGCCCCCTGACTTTTGGCCTTCTCTTTAGTGTACAGCAAGGGCAGCTGGCCTCACTAGTAAGGACTGGTCATCCATAGCCATGACGGACATGGTGAAGCAATAAAGAACATGTGCTCACGCTCTTCTATCCTTCAAGTTAAACTACTTAATGTACAGTGTAAAGATTGCAACCAAAACCAAGATTATCTATAAATAAAAAAAGCAGATATAAGTCTCATAGCTGAACATTTCTTTGGGAAATGCACTCTTGATCCGTTTTCTAAATTCGTAGAGAAATTAGTTATAATTCTCTTGGTTAGATTTGTTTGTTCTTTTTACTTCAGTCACTTCATTTGGGCTGTAAAGATTGTGTTAAATTAAACAAATGTCAATATTTTTCTCAGATATTGTTAATGATCAGCATCCTCTGACAATAAATTTGCAAAAACTAGCACCTGTGCTAACCATTTAGCAACCACCAGGCTTACTGTAACTGCAGCTGCTGATATACCAACATATTTTGACCATGAATGCAACACGGGTATCATTATTGTGTACTTCATCTTTATCTAGAGGGTTAAATATTAAGACCTACTAAGGCATAATCAAGGCCTAATCGTTCCAGCATGATAGTTACTCTTTTTGTTGTGACTGACCACTTTTGCACAATGTAAAAAGAAACCATGGCAAAGTTTACGAAAATTACAATACTGATGCTGAGATCAAGACAATGAAAATGGCACTAGTGACATTGGATGTAGTATATGTTGAATTTACAAAGCTTTTTGCTATTGTTGTGGTTATTCAAAATGATTGATGACCTTAAATCTCATGGATGTTTAGTGTTAGTATTTAAGGACGTGCAAGCCAGCACTGTTAAAGAATGCATCAGTGAGGTAGACATATTACACACACAAAAGCCAAAGCACATACATCAACAATTTACAGTTAGTTTCATTACAGATTAATCAACTCATAATTTTTACAGTTAAATTGATGGCTGGGTCTATACAAATGTTAGAAAATAGCAAAAAATGCTCATCACAAAATTTAAAAACAGCAAGCATCCCATTGATTATGGCCCCACTGAACCCAATACTAGACTTCTAAATATCGATTCAGGGGTAATTATGAACATTTATTCAGTTGATACTATTTGGTTTGCCAGCAATACCTTTGAGTCAGGAAAACCCAGCAAAGTACACAATCAAACCAATTTCTACAATGTCTGGAAGGCCTATTTCCAGAACATCTATGCTTGACCTGCTCCCATGCTGTAAGTCAATGAGTCAAAACTCTGTGGGCTGGTCACTAGGCAGCTAGCACATAAATCAGCTTTTCTGGGCAGACCTTAGTATAGAGATGATAGCCACTACACTTTATTAAATACTATGTTAGATAATCAATAATGTATGCGAAGCAAATTATGTCTATCAATATTGTTTTGCAAAAACAATGTCCCATTGATAGTGGCTCAAGTTCACCGACAGTTTTTGTTTATATGTACATGCATATATATATATGTACTATTATATGTTTTTTCTACATTTATTAATTTTTCTTTAGAAACTATTAAATAAGTCCAATGCTATGTATTCCCATATGTAATAATTGAATACAGCAGAGGGCTGGTTCCTCCATTAGCCAAACAAACACAAAATTCATCAAACACTATTTTCATAATTAGCCAGAGACATGGGAGTGTTTGCCTCACCTTCAAGTATCTGGAAAGGACGGTGTTGTCTTTATCACGGTGGCAAGTTTTCGCACACCACGTTCCCTGCTGATAACTCTTAAGGACGTTGGCCTCTCTGCAGGCCTGGTCTGGACGTAGCTAGTTGAAGACAAATGAGGCTTCTTTCGTTTATCAATCAGTGTCTTTCTTCAACTAAAATCCACCCGTCATTAGCAACGTTAGCTAACGTTAGACTTAAAACATGGACGATAATAACTTCTCTCAGCAAAGCGAAGCTCACTTTACTAATTAGAGTTAAAGGTAAGTTAGGCTAACTTCACTTGTTCTCCCCTTGGTTGTAGACTTAAACTGATAGAAGGTGTCACTGAACTCCACTGAGAAAAAAGTAGTCATGTAGATTTTTTCATTCAAAAACTTTAGGACATTTTACTTGAGTTTATGAAGCTACCTCAACGTTTTCTAGAACCAGGAAGTGAATGACACGGACTACGTGTGCGCTGTTTTAACAATGGACAATATGTTCTAGTCATTGAAACATCAAACATAAAAATGTGTATATCAGATTGACATATTAAGATTTGAATGAATAATGAATACTAAAAATAGTTTGAATAATTAACTTAAAAAGATATTCTTTGATCCAGTAAGGGTTTTAACCATTAAGGTGGTTACCATAGACACCACTGGCCTTTCGGCATTGTTAACGCTCAAGTAGCTTAACATTACTGTAACTAACATAGTCTAATTTTAAGGTAACAAATAGTAATTTGTGCAACAGTAATAATATTGGATACAGAAATAACACATTTGTGACCCTAAATACATAATTTATACACTTAAGTATTTTTCTGTTCAAATTGAGACATTACAGCAATTTATACAGCAAGCCTTAATAATAAATATATGTACAGTTAATATACAGTAAAGGGTATCTACATATGGTGAATTCCTAAGTGACCACATTCTTGGTGGGCTTCGTGAGTTAAGCAATGCACATAGCTGACAGAAAATAGTTGTGGCAACACACTGTAAGATCAGTGGGGTCTTGCCATGAGCTAATCATTCCATGTGCCATATAGGCAAGTGTTGAAGGAGTGCTGCCTGTTTATTTATAGGGGTCTCTAAGGTTCCACAGCAGAGAGTTGCTCTTTAAGCTGGATTCAATTACAGCTTTGGTGAAAGCTGAAAACAAACATATACTGTGTATAACACACACACACACACATATACATATATATATAAACTGCAATATTGAGCACACTTTGACTATTGACATACGTTAGACTTCTTTCTTTGTTTTTGTATGTTGGCTAAAATTTAAGGGAGTTATAGAAGCTACAGTATCTGCATAAAAATAGGCTATGAATCAAGAAACATAATTACAATATGTATGATTGTATGTATGATTGTAAATGTATAATTACAACCTAAATTCAACAAAAGTCTGGACTATGTGTAAAACGTAAAAAAAGCAGAATGCAATGATTTGCAAATCTCATTAACAAAAATTAGCTCATAAACAACAATTAGCTCATTTTGATGGTAAATGGTTTGCACTTATATTGCGCTGTTCTACCTTTTGGCATTCAAAGCGCTTTACACTGCTTCTTATTCACCTATTCACACTCACAGTCACACACATACACCAATGGGGGAGCTGCTATGCAGCTGGCCAACACTCACCGGGAGCAACTAAGTTGGGGTTCAGTGTCTTGCTCATGTGACATGTGATCGCTCTACCTTCCTGCGCCACAGTCACCCGTATGGCAGCAACACATCTCAAAAAAGGAATAGAGGCACAAAGAGTTGGAATAGAGGCTGGAAATGTAATTGCTGCAAATCAAAAACAAATGGATGAGCATTTGACAACTAATTAGGTTAATTGGCAACAGGTCAGTAACATGACTGGGTATAAAAGGAGCATTTCAGAGAGGCAGAACCTAAAGATGGGCAGAGGTTCACCAATCTTAGAGTGCATATTAAAATTTGAAGCATTTTATGTTTCTAAAATTGCGTCTCAAAACATAAAACATAAAAGTTCCCAGCATCTACAGTATGTAATATCAAAAGATTTAGAGAATCGGGAGAATTCTCTGTGTGATCTTTGGGCCTTCAGATGGCACTGCATTTAAAACTCTACTGATTCGCATGATTCTCTACTGGACATCACTGCACGGGCTCAAGAACACTTCCGTAAATCACTGTTTGTGAACGCAGTTCACTGTGCAATCCACAAATGTAAGTTAAAGCTGTATCATGCAAAGAAGAAGCCAAATGTAAACACAATCCAGAAATAGAAAAGCAATCTAGCTTCATATCAGCGGACAGTTCAAAAGTCTGCATCTCTGATGGCATGGGGATGCATTAGTGCCTATGTCGTGGGCAGCTTACACATCTGGAAAGGCACCATCAATGCTGAAAAGTACACAGAGGTTTTAGAGCAACATATACTTTCATCCAAATAATGTCTTTTTCATGGAAGGCCTTGCATATTTCAGCAAGACAATGCTAAACCACATACTGCATTCATGCATGGCTTCACAGGGGGAGGTGTCCAGGTGCTGAACTGGTCTGCCTGCAATCCAGACCTTTCATCAATAGAAAACATTTAGTGCATCCTAAAACAAGAAATCCGGCAACAAAGGCCCAGGACTGTTGAGCAGCCAGAATCCTGCATCAGACAAGAATGGGACAACATTCCTCTGCTAACGTCCAGCAACTGGTGTCCCCAATTCCCAGACATTCACAGACAAATGTTAAAAGAAAAGGGGATGCTACACATCACCAAATTTTTTTTTAAATTTGTGGCTGCCATCAAATTATACACCACCCTCCATATGAATGAGTTCATCTCATCATCCCAAAACCAGTTACCCAGTGGTTGCTCTGGGATCCCACAAAGAGTGAAATCAGCCTCCACACTTACTGGCCTTGTATACAAGTCAGATGATGTCAAAGAAGCTATGGGTTGGGAGATGCTTTTATAAAAATAAGCAACAACTCACAGTCCAGGTGGTCAGATCTGGCCTAAGCTTGACCTAATAGTGGTTCAATGGTTTGTTTACGTTCTACAGCTCACTGTAACATGTAGAGACATGACAGGTGAGGTACAAAAAGCTGAAAATGTTATTACTGACTAAACCTCTGGGCTTCAGAACAAGTGAGGCCTTGTAACTGCCAGTGTAAATATGGTTCTTCCTATAAAGAAAATAAATATACGAAAGAAAACCTGCACTTACTTCAAATGATTCTTAAACTTATTTTTGCTGGTGGAGTGTTTTTTGATTATTTAGCTGCAGAGCCTTGAACATTCTGCCATGAATAAAAACAGCTAAAAATGTAAACATAGAACTCTAGCCGCAGAACAAGAATTGCTGTGTGATAATAAAACCATTAGAGTTTGCAGAAATTGTAATAATTAGCATTTCTGAATTTTGGGGCAGCTGTAGCTCAGTTGGTAAAGGCAGTCGTTCACAGACCACAGGGTCAGTGGTTCAATCCCCAGCCCTGGCTATATGTCGAAGTGTGTGGGCAAGACACTGAACCCCTAGCAGCCCATTCCCCTCCCCAGCTGTGCAGTGCTGGTCCAAGCTTGGTAGAAATTGGGGAGGGTTGTGTCAGGAAGGGCATCTGGCGTAAAAAAAAAAAACTTATGCAAGAGACATTTAAAAGCCATCACCTTATTGATTTGGCGTTTGATTGTTTTTAGTACATTTGGGCTATTAAACCACACACCCACACACCAACACACCCACCCACCCACCCACAGCAAGCTGTCAGGTTGAGGGTACCATGCTAAGAATGAAGACTGCTCACACATATAAACTGAAACTAATAGAAATCAATAGAAACTCAGCATGGTAGTGGGTGTGCAAACAAATTCCAAAAGAGTACTATCTGTAACTAGAACCATATACATGTAAAGTTACCAATAAAAATTATACTTGAAGGCCTTTGAAGTCATCCATGATTAATAACCCACGTGTGGTTCTCCTGTGAGTTGATCTTCCTGCAGTTGACCCCAGCCTAGATTTTCGAAGACACTGTCTACTAAAAAAGGGAAAGGCTTGATCAAGGAGTGAAATGATAATCCGGGGTAGGCGTGGATTGGGAGGTAATTCCAAGGAAGTCTGCCCTCCGTATCTGAGGTATCCAGTTCTCTCCCTCTGTCACTGTTACCTATCAGCAAAAACATGAACATCAACTTCAGATGACAGCAGGCTAAAATTGGTGGCTATCAAAACCCAGGGACTGGCAAGGAGCGTGGCTGGGGTATCTGCTTTCTATAGTGGAAGCCCTGGGTTGAGACACCTTGGGATGAGGAGACTATGTGCTGAGCTCGGTTGTAGCGTGAGTAATGGGGACAGCATAAACACAGCTTAAGCTCTATTAGGCCAAAACTTTCACACTGTTAATTAGATGCAGCTGCAAATGCACCTCACATCTCAGCTGCATACGCTGGCTGATGGAGTCTAAAATGTACTATATGCTATAAAAGTTAACTCTACAGTGCACATTTAAAGGGTGTAATTTGTGATGGGATGTTTTTATTGTCACTGTTAAATTGATTAAGCATAACCAATGTCACATTCCCACATAGGGACAGCAAAGGATTTTAAATGTGAAAACATTGTGTTGACTGCAGATCAGCAAACATCTAACATTCGAGTAGAACTTTACTTTTACTCTTCCAAAGTTGATAATAAGGGTATTATGTTTTTACAGATATTTTGGATGTAACAGAATATTTCGATACATCCATTATCTGTAGCCACTTATCCTGCGAAGGGTTGTGGGCGCTGAAGCTATCCCAGCTGTCAAAGGGTAAGAGGCGGGTACACCCTAGAGAAGTAGCCAGTCTATACCAGGGCATAGACTAATTAACCTAACATGCATGTCTTTGGATTATGGGAGGAAACCGGAGTAATTAGAGGAAGCCAGCACATGGAGACCACGCAACCTCCACACAGAAAGGTCACAGGCAACCCGGGATGTGAATCCACAACTTTTTAGCTGTTGAATACTTCCATATTATCTGAAAATACTGAGGTCATGGTTCATAAAAAACAAACGTACGGTTACTTTTAAAAATAATTTATTTAAAGTACAATTTTCAACTAAAGTATTATCAGCAAAAATCATCAGGGTTTTCAATTTGTCAAAAATTGATTTTAGTTTCTGTATATTTAATAGCTTGCTATCTCTGAGATAAAGTCAGAGAGGCCAGATTGAGGTGGTTTGGACATGTTCAGATAAGACATTGTGAATATATCGGTAGAAGGATGCTGAGGTTGGAGCTGCCAGGCAGGAGGTCTAGAGGAAGACCAAAGAGGAGATTTATGGATGTAGTGAGGGGAGACATGAAGTTAGTGTGAGTGAAGAGGATGCAGAGGATAGAGTTAGATGGAGGCACATGATTCGCTGTGGCGACCCCTGAAAGGGAACAGCCGAAAGGAAAAGAAGAAGATATTTAATAGCTTGCTGGTCATTAGGGCTGGGAATATGAAAAAAGTATATCCTGATAATTACTTTTACTTCAGTTGATGCTAATTACTCTTGTCAATAATATATTCAATGTATTTATTTTAAAAAGGAGTTTATTACAGTTTCTGCCATGATTTCCTTCTCTGTGGTGTGTTACATTTACATTTACATTGTCATTTGGCAAACACGCAAAGCAAACAAAAACTCTAGGTCAAGGAGAAAACAATAAATAGTGCTATGAAAAGAAATGTTTTTGTTTATTTAGATGCAATTTAAAAAAATATTTATATAGCCATTCATGTATCCACTTTTTAGTTCAGGTTTCTGACTTTTATTCACATCTGATTTTTAAATTATAGGGGAAGCTCATTTTTTAGAATTAACAAAATTATCAAGTTGTCATCCTTCCATCACATGGGGCTGTGGTCCAGGAAGGTAGAGCGGTTCTCCACCAATGTCGCAGTTGTTGGTTCAGTCCCTGTCTCCTCCAATCACATGTCAAAGTGTCCTTGAGCAAAACACTGAAGCCCCAACTTAGTTGCTCCCAGTAAGCATTGGTCACCTGCATAGCAGCTCCCCAATCGGTGTATTGTGAGTGTAAAAGAAGCAGTGTAAAGCGCTTTGAGCACCAATAAGTAGAAAATGTAAGTGTAAATGATCTATGTAAGTGCAGACAATTTACCATTTACACTTGTTCTGTTTGTAGGCTCATGTAACACATTAACAGCATGCATGCGAACATGTGATTATGCAACTATATAGTCATTATCCATTTCTATCACGGGAACGAATTACTGATATGGCAATATGATATAACACAGCTCTACTGGCCAGGCTGTAGTGTACATGGTGTTTTAGATGTCTGGGTTACTTATAACCACTGTTTTCACCTTACAGTGTTTCAACATACAGTTTGGATATGCTTCACATTACAATATGTCAACAAGTCTGTTGAAACCTTAGTTCTATGTAACATAGATCTAAAATTACAACTATATTTAGCTCAGGTTTAATTAGAGGTAAGGAATACTGATTATTAAAAAGGATTAAATCCTCTATTATCTTATATCACAATGCTGATAAATTGTAATTCTCCAATGATTAAAAAAAGCAAATTTTTTTTCATAAGACAAAATAAGGCATTTTGACATTTGACATATTTATGCTTTGAGACATATAACTGTTTTTTCAAGGATGTAATTTAATGGAATTACCAATAAAATCACATATTTTAAATTTTCTAAAGCCTTAATATGGGATGTTTTCCAGATTGATTAAAAAATCATGTTGCATCAAAAGAGTCTTGACTGGTAATTTGTATCCTTGCCTGTAGATTTCTTATCCACCAAGAAATATTTAAGTAATAGCAACCACATTATTAACAGTGGTAAACAAATGTATATCTTCTCGTTGTGGAAAACATGTTATGCTAAAGTCCTATTTTAACCTACAATACACTAATAAGGCGTGTAGTACCCAGTCCCAAGTTTTGCTTTTCCAAATACAATACATTTTGGAATAATTACCAGGGATTATGAAAGTGTTTAGTCTGAAGTCCTCATTTAAAACAGCATGAATCAGAGCTGTCCACAATACATTGTAGTCTTATATCTACTGTATAGACTCATTCCTGTGTGTGAGACGCTGTCATCACCTGTGCTGCAGAGCAAACGTCTGACTGGGTCAAATACCCCCTATTTCATTCCGGGCAGAGTAGCTGGCAATAGAATGATGTGATCCAAAGGAGCTGTTGACTGGCGCAGCTGACCCTCTGAAAACTCCTCTTTCAATTTATAACACACTCTCGCACACACAAACATCATATGCACATGTATTCATTCACCATTGCTCTAATAGCAATGTCGGATACACACTTTCAGGAATACACACACACTTTGTAAATACTTGGCCTGGGGTTTGGGGGGAAGTGAAAGCCAAGGGGAGTCACTGACACATGTTGCTACTGTGATTACCTAATGTCTGTAATGGCTCAGGAAGGTAATTCATCCTGTTTATATTTAGACAAATAACAGGCTTCATGGTATGAAGTGTAATAAATCAAAATGGTAATAAACATTGGCTCCTTTCAGAGAAAGTTATTGTGTTTCAGAATATCCAGTCACTGAAAAATATTTTAGTATTGATTATAACTGTCTGTTATTATTGGCCCAGAAAACTATTATTGCTATAATACTTGCTTTTATCATCAATGTATCACCATTAGTAATCATGAAGATATAAATGTCAATTGGGATCACAAGTTTCTCAAATTATATATTTTTTGCTTTTTTTTATAGTCTATTTGAATTCAGATTATTTTCTTTCTGTACCAGGGACATCTCCTGCATTCATAAGTCTAGCCATTAGTGGGGGGGGGGGGGGTCTCCACTGCGAGCATGAGTCATCTATGCTACATCCAGCTGCTGTTAGGTATGTACTGTATGTGCATGATTTATCTCTACATATCTATAAATAAATAAATAAATAAGTGGTATTGTAAATGGTATTGGTATTATAAATGGCACTGACTGCTGAAATAATGAATCTACAGAAAAACAGTAGCTTTGACTAACTACAGTAAGAGTCACGCGTCGGTTCCTCACCGTGTTTGTTATTGTCTGTTTCCTTAGATACAGTCATGGCCTGACCCAGACGGTCATTGGTGAATGCTACATGCTAACACATTAGCAGCAGGCAGCACCGTGTCCTGACACTGACATTTGAATCTGAAATCCAACCCTTTGTTCGGTAATGGAAAGACCAAAAGAACTGTGCTCCTCTGGGAACCCATGCTTGTTACCTTGACTGTAAAACAAAGAGAAAACCCTCTCTGACATAGAGTTTTAACTATAATTTCCGACATTTTCATAGTAATACAAACTGTCCAAGCTGACTTTAGTAATGATTAACACCCCTGTGATATTATTGTTGGGCTCTTGTGAACACAACTGCTATGACTTACATAACTGATTCAGCTTTATTAAGGGAGTGAAAGTGCAAAAAACTGAGCTATAAATAGATCATAATTCGGCACATGTAACTTTACTCTCTATGCCAGAGGGAAGTTACAATATTTAAGAGTTTTATAATTCAGTTTCTAAGAGGACAGGAAAAAAGAAAGTAATGTGACAGTTAGTAGATTTGGCACATTTTAAATTGTATCTTAACTGTGAAGATTTGCATAATAGGAAGATTTACTAATAGGAATGGACCTCGGTGACCCTCAAAGTTAGGCCACTTGTCTTGTGGGGTTCCCTGTTTTCCAAGTTGTACAATCGAGTCTTTTAATTGCAATGAGCGGTGAACGTTAGTTTGGCTTCTTCCTCAAGCAGAATCTCTGGCTACTCAAGTGTCAGTCAAGCCAGCAGTTTCCACTGGCTGGGTCCAGGACGGCTTTGGTTATACGAGGCTCTGTGTTTCAAAGCATTCCCGCTATTTTGCCTTATTTATTGCAAGACACGTTTAACATGTAACAGCAGAAAAAACACTACACTACATATAACAAACTACATGTATTTGTCACCTTCATCCATTACTCAGTGGCTAAAACTGTGGGCTGTGACCCCAAGTAGATCAAGTAGTGGGTTTTGGAGGTTCCCCTTGTGACAAGAATAGCCTCATGATTTCATGAATGAGGGACCTGCAAGTTGAGAGGCTAAATTTCTGTGTAGATCTTAAAACCCACTGGACTTTAACAAAACAACACTTAAGACATCTTAAGTGTGGGATTTTAGGTAACTTGCAAATCAAATATACATAAGTACATTTGAATTGTTATGTGTTTACTTGTAAAATAGTGCACTGCTACAGTAAAGTGAGTGAGCATGACAGGGACAGCACGGCAGCAGCAAATGTCATCTGGTCTTCCAACTTGGGGAGGGCTTTGGAGTTTAAAATGGTGTGAATATGATAGCCATCGGTATAGCTTTTACAAGTGGAGATCTGTCTGCACCACTGCAAGTTGACAGTTCAGAGGACCTAATCTGACAAAAGGACGGTATAAATCGAAAAGGGCACACGTTTTGGATATTAAAAAAAATAACAGTTTGACTTGAGCGCAGCAAATGGACTTTGTCTGAACTTTTGGCGACTGCATGAGAAAGAGAGTTGGGAAGACGCACGGGCAAAAGGGCAAGAGGAAGGCACCAAGGAGGTGAGGGACGGATTTACCCTTGGAAGGGTAAAAAGATGACTGTCGTGTCCCAGGAGAACCACGACGAGACTTTGGCCGTTTCTCCTTTGGTGGAAGATGCTACTGATTTGGAACCGGCGGACCAGGAGAGCAGCGAAAGAGTGGTTATCAACATCTCCGGCCTGCGGTTTGAGACGCAAATAAAGACGCTCTCCCGTTTCCCCACCACGCTTTTGGGAGATCCGCGTAAAAGGATGCGTTTCTTTGACCCGCTGAGAAATGAATACTTCTTTGACAGGAACAGGCCGAGCTTTGACGCCATCCTCTATTATTACCAGTCTGGTGGGCGGCTTCGGAGGCCCGTGAGTGTACCCGTGGATATTTTCCTGGAAGAAATAAAGTTTTATGAACTCGACGAAGAGGCCATTGAGCTTTTCCGAGACGATGAAGGCTTGGCGAGGGAAGAGAACCGTCAACTGCCAACTAACGAGTTCCAACGCCAGTTGTGGCTCCTGTTTGAGTATCCTGAGAGTTCAGGACCTGCACGGATAATTGCCATTGTGTCAGTTATGGTCATTTTGATATCCATTATTATATTCTGCTTGGAGACACTGCCCGAGTTTAGAGAAGTCCCCGTGGTGCAGGAAATCGACGCCAATGGAAGCGCTCACGGGAAAGAACCCAGCCAATTCACAGATCCGTTTTTTATGGTGGAGACACTTTGCATTGTGTGGTTCTCTTTTGAGTTCACCATGCGGTTCCTCTCGTGCCCCAGTAAAGCAGTTTTCTTTAAAAACCTCATGAACTTGATTGATATCGTGGCCATAGCGCCATATTTCATCACCCTGGGCCTTGATCTTGCAGAGCATCAGGGAAGCGGTCAACAAGCTGCGTCTCTGGCCATACTGAGGGTCATCCGTCTGGTCCGTGTTTTCAGGATTTTTAAACTTTCCAGACACTCCAAGGGTCTCCAGATTCTCGGCCAAACGCTTCACGCCAGCCTCAGGGAGCTGGGACTGCTCATTTTTTTCCTGCTCATTGGAGTGGTTTTATTCTCCAGTTCAGTTTATTTTGCAGAAGCAGAAGACCCCGACTCTGTATTTTCAAGCATACCTGATGCATTTTGGTGGGCCGTGGTGACAATGACCACAGTTGGTTATGGAGACATGTATCCCACCACTATTGGTGGGAAATTCGTTGGATCTTTGTGCGCCATCGCCGGAGTACTCACCATAGCGTTACCCGTTCCTGTAATCGTGTCAAATTTCAATTATTTTTACCACAGGGAAAACGAGGAGGAGGAAAACGTTACATATGTGCACGTAACGTGTGGGCAGCAGCAACAACCCTCCTTTGGTAAATGTGATTCAAACAAAAGTAACCAGTCGCTCTCCAAAACTGAGTCCTACCAGGACAGTGACGACTTGGAAACACTGACATATCCAAACATAAATCCACGGGAGATATACACAGGGAAACTGACAGATGTGTAAACGAGACAGTTTTATTTCCGGTGAGTTGACTTTCAGTGGACACAGTTTAGGCTTCTTCATAAGGGATTCTGCAGTGTTTTACGCACACTCTCTTCCACGGTTACCAGCCTTAGAGCTTCAAAATTGTAATGTGCAACAATCACCGAATGAAGGTTGGTATAATTCAGCATACGAGATTTAAAAAACCCTCCTTCCAACTTCTGTATTTTCTCGTTGAAATCCACGAGATTCTGACTTTATTAAAAGCGAATAAAGTCGAAATGTCACGACACCAAACATGTAGGAGCTTCTGGGGCACGCATTCAATTTCAAGACAAAAATTCGTTTAAAAACTCCCATTAGTTAAGTTTACATACAAACAGATTCTTCGAGATTTCCAATCCCAAATCCTTAAATACAGTAGCAGCGGAAAGCAGCCGTGCGTCGGAGCGCCAATTACTCACAAGTCAACAGCGACCGAGCGACTAAGACAAACTGAGAAAATCTGTGCCACATTAAGTCATGCGTCTGTCTGTGCGTCCTGCAGGAGCTGTGCCCTGTGTCGTGTTTTGCGCTCTTCTATTCAAGCGTTTAGGATTCTGATAAACACGAGATTCTTTCGGGATTATGCGAAAGCTTTATTAAGCTTTATTGTAAACGATCTTTAGACTTTCAAATCCAGGTATCTGTTAGTAAATTGTTTTCATTTCTAATGGAAGCCCTTTTAAGATACCTTGCCTTTATGTGAACTGACTGATTCTTGCCCTAATCGAGTCTCTTAACACATTATCTCGTTAATCGATAAGGAGATCGATATCATACAATGAAGAGATGCAAATCACAGAGTAGTTTCTAACAATACATACTTCTCAAATATTGTCATAAGCATGAGAAGTGGGTGAAAATAATTTGGCTGTTTAGCTCGGTCAGCAAACATGAGCTCTGAGCGCCACTCTGTGGATAATAAATATATCTACAGGCAACGATTCTGTTCAGGAGTGTTTCCACTTTGTTTCCACAATGTTTCCACTTTGGGTTTCCGGGCTTGACTTATTTGGTCTTTTTAAACCACCGAGATCATGTCCTCCAGTCAGGAAACCCTCCCATGTGTGCATGTGGACTAAGCTCAACAGATGCCTCTGCTATCTCTTCCCTCCCAGTTTTAAAATAGTGGCTTTTGTTCTCTGCTTACTTGCAGGAGGCAGACGATTACATGAAGATTATTGTTGCCTCAGAGTCCCAACTAAGCACAAGCGTGGCATTCTCTTCTTCTCCAAAGTACTGGATAACTTTCTCACGGATTATTCTTGCATTGCCAGTTATTATAGCCTACAGAGACCTCAGGATGCTAAGAATGGAAAGGTTTGGAAAAGGCTCAGTCTGCAGTAATGAGCACTGCGTATAATTAGTAGAAAAACATTCTTTTGTGTAGGCTTTATAAATGACCACGCTTCTTTCTATATAAACCTTGTTTATATACAGCGTTTTTGTAAACTTTAATGTTCCCTTTTCTTATACAGCTTTAAAGCAAATTTGGAATCGCAACTTACCTCTGAGCTGTTACATTCAGATTGCATTGCGGCGCGCTGTGAACAGCATAGCCAAATCCTTATAATGCAATGTCTGCATGACATGAAAATAATTGTGAATTTTAAATGTAATAAAATATTTATTTTTCTAATTTAAACTTGTTTGTGAAATTAACTTGATGTTTTTTCTTTTTTATAAATAAATTGGGAATTTGAAAAGATGCCACCTGTGATTTTCCTTCTGTCTCAGTAATATGCAGATCGGACTCGGGAGATGGCAAACAGCAAAACATATGTGTAAAAGTCTCCACAAGTCCTATAGAAATAATTAGGTCGGTACACTTCATTAATTTTGATGCTGAACGAGGGAAAAATACCTAGAACTTCACATTGGGCTGTCTTTGCCATAAAACCAATTAAGTTATTAAAATACCATAGTGATCAAGGAATGGGGATTTTTATTTGGCCGTAAGCACATTTGACCAAATTAGATAGAAGTTTTATAACCTGATTTGTGTTTTTAGAAAGTCGACGGTTTTCAGTTGTGTCCCTCACTGTTACAGGCACTGCTTTGCCCGGCAGTTGCGTACATGCAATTCAGGAATGCGCAAATACAAGTTATTATCGTGACATTGTATAGTAAAAATGCCGATCCTCTTGTGGAATTGTGGGATTTGTAGTTTTCTGTGGTGAATCGCTCTTCAGCGCTGTCCGTGGTGCTGAAATTGATAACCCGAACCCTGCACTTAACACAAAGTTAGTCCAAATATCCTGCGTTTACTTCTTAAGCCAAGCGTAGCAGTGAAGTGGCATTGAGAGGATGAAATTAGAATTTTTTCAGTATTATATAAGCATCACATATCGAACTTGAGACCCGCAGGACCTGAGTACAGGTGATGTTTGTATGAAGACAACAAACACAGTAGTAACGATGTTGTCTTTGTCGCTGCTCCTTTGTAGAGAACACAGTTAACGTTATATTTGGTCTCATTCAGATTCCAGTATTTCGTCCAGGTACTTATCACCAAATCGCAGAGTGATGGGAGGAAAGAGTGATTTGTTCTTAAATCTAGGTGCTACAGTGTCTCAAATCTGTCTGGGTTTGGGCTTTTGTTTCCAATTTCCCTTCTTTGCAGTCGGATTGCGCCAGTGAGTGCTGGCTCCCAAGCGCTCCTGTTTTGTGGTGTATGGAGAACTTCTGGCGGCGTGTTTTAGTGGAGCCGGTCTGCATTGCGTCGAAACCATGCAACTCCTCCTCCTGCTGCCGTTGCCCTCCCTCCCCTCTCCTCACCCCTCCTCTCCTCACCCCTCCTCTCCGGCACTGGCATGTAAAAATTCACAGCAACACATGCTTGATATTGTCGAGTTAACATTTGGGACCTCGCTGCTGCACTTGTGTTTTACAACAACCCATTTTCTTATTTTTTTACACTGCTCTCCGAGCCGCGCTGAAATGCATCCCGCCCGTCATCTCGTCTACTCGCAAAAAGCAGCAGATTTCTGCTGATGCAGTGATGTCTGGAAATGTCAAGGGCTCGCTTATTGCCCCTTAATGTATCTCCCCCCCTGAATTGCAGCGCAAGATTTCCTCCTGCGGTATACTGTAAGCTGTTCACACCACCGTGCCGCCGGCCAAGCAGCTACTGACGCTGCAGCTTTGCAATCATCTTTTGTCGATCCTTTTCCACCTTAGGCTTTACTCATCAGACCGGATTGTCATCTTTTGTTATCTCATCTTGCTTCACCGTCGAAAGACGTTTAGACCTTTTTTGAGGGCACTTTGAGACGGTCACAGTTGGGATGAGCACGCTCTAGGCTTTTTTCTTGTTAGGTGCAATGTAAAGTTGCCACATGACAACCACTGTTGTCCTCCTCTTGGATGATTTTACTCGAGGATAAGACACATTCGAGACCCTTCAAGATCAACCCACGGTAAGCCTCGAAGCTGCTGACTTGTACAATAGTTACAGCCTGTGAGGCTATTTTTAATCAACAATTGCTGTTGATGTAAAGATATTGCACACCTGCACTGTTTTTTTTTTCTCTTAAGATGCCTTTTCCATATTTTGCCCTGTATTAGGCCTATAGGCTGCATGCATGTAGAAACTTCAGTAGGTGTAATATCACTATCAAGTATTATGCGTCACATCATAATTTAAGCTGGAGAGATTGACTTGAATAAATCAATATAATGCTTCTTTAAGACACAGAAACACTGCAGCTCTCAGACAAACTATACATCTGTACAGAAATATGACAGGATTGCTACATCTAAAAACTAGAAGTACTTATACAGATTTTAAGACACTGAAATAAATTCCAAGTAGTACAAGTAAATAATTCTTAACTCACAAGTGAGTGCTACTAAGGGATTGTAAGTGCCTAAATTATACTAATTTATTCATACAGGTAATATTTTTAAATCCGTTTTTAACCTACAAAGTAACTGCACTAATTGCAGGCTAAGAGCAGTAAATAAATAAATAAATTCCAGAATATGCTGAGCCAGCAAATATCTTGGCTGTTTGATCCCATTATTTCCTCCCTCGTTCTCTCTCTCTCTCTTTCTCTCTCTCATTCTCTCTTTCTCTCCCTCTCTCTTTGGGAGACAGAGGCAGCAGTAGCAACAGCAGCAGATGCACTGAAGAGCAGCAATGGTCAAGTCAGCGAGAACCGCAGTGGAGCCGCACTGAGGCAAAGCAGCCAGCCAGCCCCCTCGTATCTGGGGACGTCTCCAGCAATTTAAGGGGTGTGGGAAGCTGAGGAGTGGAAAATTTCCACCGTTCCTGAATGCCTACTCAGTCAGACTAACCAATATCCCAACACAACTCCTCCTCCACCTCCTCTTCCTCCTCCAAAAATGACCGTAGTAGCAGGAGATAACATGGACGAAACCTCTGCTGTCCCTGGTCACCCTCAGGACACCTACCCTCCAGACCACAATGACCACGAATGTTGCGAGAGGGTAGTCATCAACATAGCTGGTCTCCGGTTTGAGACGCAATTGAAAACTCTCTCACAGTTTCCAGAGACGTTGTTGGGCAATCCCAAAAAGCGGATGCGCTACTTTGACCCCCTGAGAAATGAGTACTTTTTTGACAGAAACCGCCCCAGCTTTGATGCCATCCTCTATTACTACCAGTCTGGGGGCCGACTGAGAAGGCCAGTGAATGTCCCTTTGGATATGTTCTCGGAAGAAATCAAATTTTACGAGCTGGGAGTGGAGGCAATGGAGAAGTTTCGTGAGGATGAGGGTTTCATCAGGGAGGAAGAGCGACCTTTACCCGAGAAGGAGTTCCAGCGTCAGATTTGGCTCCTCTTTGAGCACCCAGAAAGCTCAGGCCCCGCAAGAGGGATTGCCATAGTGTCTGTGATGGTGATCCTGATTTCAATAGTCATATTTTGTTTAGAAACTTTACCACAGCTGAAAGAGGACCCAATGGGTCGAATAGAGAGAGTGGGGAACATTACTATTTATTACAAGCCAAATATCCTCACTGACCCGTTCTTCCTGATTGAGACTCTCTGTATAATCTGGTTCTCCTTTGAGTTGATAGTACGCTTTCTGGCGTGTCCAAGTAAGCCGGCCTTCTTCAAGAACATGATGAACATGATTGACATAGTGGCTATCATCCCTTACTTCATCACACTCGGCACAGAGCTGGCAGAAGACCCAGACAACGAGGGAGTTGGGGAACAGGCAACGTCTCTGGCTATACTCAGGGTGATCCGTCTGGTCAGAGTGTTTAGGATCTTCAAGCTGTCACGACACTCTAAAGGACTTCAGATTTTGGGGCAGACCCTCAAGGCCAGCATGCGAGAGCTCGGATTGCTGATCTTCTTTCTGTTCATTGGAGTCATCTTGTTCTCCAGTGCTGTCTACTTTGCCGAGGCAGAGGAGCAAGGATCCTACTTTGGCAGCATCCCGGATGCATTTTGGTGGGCCGTTGTGTCTATGACAACTGTGGGCTACGGGGACATGGTCCCAGTCACTATAGGAGGCAAGATTGTAGGATCTCTGTGCGCCATCGCTGGAGTGTTGACAATTGCACTCCCAGTGCCTGTTATTGTGTCCAACTTCAACTACTTCTACCACAGGGAGACCGAGGGAGAAGAGCAGGCCCAGCTGCTCAATGTCAGCAATCCCAACATCCCCTCTGAAACCAACTCCAGCCGCCGTAGTTCATCCACTGTCAGCAAGTCAGAGTACATGGAGATTGATGGAGACATAAACAATAGCATTGACAACTTTAGGGAGGCAAACCTCAGAACTGGCAATTGCACTATAGCCAACCAAAACTGTGTAAATAAAAGTAAGCTGCTTACAGATGTTTAGACACTAGTTAGGAACTTTGGGATCTTTATGGGACTTTCACATATGGAGTAGGCCATCAGTTAGGAATGCTTCAGTTACCTCCCCCAGGCACTCTATGGCATTAGGCCTAAAATTCTGCTCAGCTATATAGAAAGGATACAGAAAAAAATCTAATCTGTTAAGAGTTCATGACAGGTAGATAGAATAATGAATTCTTCTGATCCTACAAATATATACATAGTTATATCAAAAAGAAAACATTAATTATTAAGCATATACAGAACACAGCTCCCTGGAGGATGCAGAGCACACACTGTCTACACAGATGGTGGTGTGATAGTTAAAATCTTATGCATGGAGTACAGATAACATTTCTGCAAGTTGCACAATGCACCAGAAAAGTCTGCAGAGACATGCAAGCATCTGTAGCTGAGTGGTAAGCGCCAAGAAATTCGGTGACCCCCCTGCTCCCCACTTCCCTCTCCTTCCTCCCCACAACTATTCCTATTCAGCAAAGCACCTTAAAGAAGAAAGACTGATCTCTCTAGTTTGGATGTAAACAGATGATCCATCTACTTGCTTCTCAGACATCCGCAGTACTGCTGTTTTCCAGCAGATGCTGTAATTGTGATATCACCAAGTGATTCAATGCCATGCCCTTTAGATGCAACACAGCACAATGATAAATTGAGCTTCACACGAGCATGATTACAGACTGTCCATTTTGATATCAGCATGCATGAGACATATTGCACCTAATGGAAAAGATGTTCTTTTGGATACCTGCCTCCATCCCCTCCTTCTCATCTGTTTTCATACTGAGTGCAGTGGATGAGTTTTTAATTTTCAATACTAATCATTTAGAATTATAGAAATTGAATGTTAAATTTAAGGGAACAGTACATAAAATGAGATCATAGCATGAAAAAAGTAACCTGCATTATGGTCTATTGACTAAGGTACTTTTGTATCCTGGTATATTTAATGCATGACATAAGTATACAGCTTGTTGCAATTCAGGCACCCTTCAGTGCCCTATTATCAGGGAAACTAAGGAAATCCAACTCTGGACGTTTCTGAATTGCGATCAAAAATATCCTAACCCACCTTGAGGATGCAGAGAATCATAATAAGCACCAAATACAGTATTACATCAGTAGTGAAGTGCATGGACCTTCTTTGAACAAGAAAAGCTAACATATTATTTGCCATGCTTCCATCTCCATGTCCGATTTTAGTACATATTGATATGGAATCAGTTGAAAAGGATTAAAACCAAATTTCACAGAGAATTATTCTGACATTAGTTGCTAGTGCCTTTACCCCTTTCACCAACAGGACCAGTGAAAGTGCCTCTGTGCTTTAAGAGTATTTGTGAGGTTTAGCAGAGCTGGTTAACTGTCGGTTTTAGTCTTGATGTACTGTTGGTTATGATGTTAGCGATTCGAGATGAGCAACGATAAAATAGCAGGTGATTGTCGTAAAAAAGAAGAAAAAAAAAAGGATGATCTCTGGCCGTCATGCACAACCCAGTTTTCATGCTGTCATGCACTTAATTATGAAGCAATGTATTGTACTCTGCATGTTAGCCAAACCAATCCAAAAGGGAAAGTCTATAGGTTCCCAACAACATTTAACAACATTTATGTCTGTTGTTCTTTTGTTTCTGTCCATGCACCTTGCATCATTTCAGGGTCTCTACCTCAGTGAGGTCATTGCAAACTTGCTGCAGAGCTGCAAGCTTCAATGCAGGGCTTCCTATACCATAATGCAAAATGGAACCTTAAGTGTAAACTGCAGTCACGCAATATTGAATGTGAGAGTCCCAAAGCATAGCCTTTACACAAGCACTTAGGACAAGTAGTGTACCACAGCCCTGCCCCTTTTATTTCCACTTAAAGCTGCGCACAATCAGACCATTCATTTGTAGAAAGTTTGAAACGGTTGCTTTACTCTCCTGTAAGACAGAACTTGACTGTTGTGTATGTTATTTGCTATGAGTTTATTTGACACGTGGGTATCTAAAGTTATTGTTGTGGCACAGAAACACACCTGGAAGTGTTTCAACTTGTGTGTGAGGAAGACAATGGAGATGTTTGCTATAGTTTTTACTATAATCCTTGGGCATTATGATGCATGTCAAAGTGCAGCCTGTCTTTTTGCACATTCATTTTGCTTTGTTGCTTGAACCATTTTTGCCAGTCAGATGTCTGTCTTTTTTCAGAAGTAACGCATTGTTTCTCAGCATATTGTCCCAGACAGGTCAGCTGCAGGTAGATGGGGACAGTTTTAATAAATACTTGAAAATCTGTAGTTACTATACATCATTCTACACTCAGTATAGAGATGAATTCAGCCAAATGATAGGAAGGTTTTGTACTGTATGCTCATTTTTTGGTGTTTTTTTTTTTTAGCACTCTCCTGACAGGGCCTTGTAAAAAAAAAAAAAAAAGCTCTACTGCAGTGTTATTTGAATATCATAGTTGCTTTTGTTGGTGCAATGGCTATCCTCACATGTCATCCGATGTTGAAGCAAGCCTTCGTAAATAGTTTTGGTCAAGGCTTTTTCCCCCATTCAGTAATTCTTGTTCCTAGTTTTTTTGTCATTGGTGGCTGGATGGTTAGTTTAGGTCAGTGTTTGTACCGTATCTTTGTACTGTACACCGCAAGAGGGTCTGCCTCAGTTGAGGTTAATATTCAAGAGCCTTGCTAGATGTCAGTAATTTAATGAGAGCAAAAAAGATGCACATTTGTGTCAGGGATCTTCACCTTGTGTAGGGTTTATTATAGAGAAGGAAACCAGTAACACCTAATGCCATTTTCAGTATTTAATACAATATGTAAAATATTCCAAGGAAGCTGTTGTAATCTCCTAAATGCAGCTGTCAAGAAAATTGTTCGCTTTGGTCACAAGTTTCTCATTTGATTAATGCTTAAGAGTAGTGACATGTGTAACATGTTCTGCATGACACAGTTTGTGTGCGGTGAAGAAAAAACCTATAATGCCCCTCACATTAGCAGTGCTGTTGCTACTCTCACTGTGAGGGCATGTATGAATGGTGCTATGCATTCAATTACCCAACAGAAACATGCATTTTTAACAGCAATATAATAACACATACAATGTTTCCTATGCTTTTTGTAAAACAAAAAACCATAATAAAAAAGGAAAAATCTATTTGTAGGATATCAGAGAAACTGCGATCACTTGACAAGATACTAACAACAGGGCTGTTTATTTACCAACCTCTTACCCTCTGTTCTGTGATTTTGTTAGGTCAGCGTGGTCAGTGTGTAGAGGATAACATTTTGTCGAGAGAAAGCTGATAATGGCAGATGGACTGGATTTGTTTTGCCATCAGAAACAGGGGCTGCTTTAGTCGAACCTGTGACACAGCCCTGAAGGAACATCCCATAATGCATAGAGAGGATCTATCACCAGTTCACTGAACTGATCAGCTATTAGAGAGAAGGTCAGAGAAGGTGCCTAAATTGTTTTTACATATTCTTTTTTTGCTTACTGTCTGTTTCTGCCAAGAGGCTAAAGTGAAAAGGTTTTTTTAAATTAAAATAAAGATATTAACCTTATCAAACTTTAAGAAAAAATGAAATAATCTAAGAACAAAATCCAATTTTGCTACAACAAGATGGAGAAAAGTAACCATGTACTACCGTTTCAAACTAGTATTTATATTTTCCTTTTTCTGGTGGCACTGTAACATGATTAAGGAAGATTATGCCATATATTGGAATGTCAAAAACAATGTATTCCTATGGCAAGCCATGATAATAAAATTACTGTGTTATGATCGAATACTATTCACTAAACTATATAGATAAGACGTGTACTATTATTAAAAAACTCATGGTTTGTTGTGGTTTCAACAGAACAAAACCGGGAGTCATTCAAACACCATGTTCACATTTTCCCAATGTCCACTGCTTAAACCTGCTGCTATAATGTAATTCTACAGAAACCTACTGTTCGCCGAAAACTGCATGGTCAACGGAAGACTGCATGAGCTTTGCCTTTGAAACTGTGGATCAACAATAATACAGCTGCATCAATCTAAAAAAAAAAAAAAGAAACCCTTGCTTTCACCTGCACCGAGGCTTCCTGTAAAAGGTCCTGTTCAGAAGTTGTTGCGAAACATGTCCTCTGCTGGATTCCTATTATACGCACTTTAGCACTGACCTCATCAACGTCGGGTATCTGAGCAAGCGTGTGTTTGTGTGTGTGTGTGTGTGTGTGTATGTGTGTGTGTGATGTTTAGGTTGTGCTTGCTGGGCTCTGAGTGAGAGCAAGGACATAAAGGGCTAGTTTCTCAAACTTTATCTCTATTGTTGGACTGAAACGCTCGTTGAAGTGACACTTCGGCCCTTGTTATCTCAGTCTAGACTGTAGTGATACTGTGGGAAACATGCCTGTCGTGTCTAAACAGGGCCTGTGCCAGGCAGCCTCCTCTGTACTACACTGGTGTGAAGGCATTCTCATTTGGTAAGGGTCTTGAGACTGGACTGTTTTCTGCCCACTAAGGAGACACACAACAGGGTCTAATGTTGGGACTGTAGTGTACTTCACTCGCCAAAAGGTGACGGTCAATGAGAAGCTCTTTTTTGTGTTACGTGTGTGATGGATATGAATTTGTCTTTTCAGTCAAGAATGCACATTTAATCGCTAGTAGGGAAGATTTTGGAGCAAATTGCAAAAGGACTGTTGAACTCTTTGGCTTTTCATCCACAAGCAAACCAAACTATGATTGTATTATCTAACCCAGCCTTCATTGTCATGTTGTGTTTGCTACAATGTGTTCAGTTTCTCAGATGATGACAAAGGCATGGTCTGTGATCTATGCAAGGGTTATTTGTTTTTCTTTCACTTACGTATATCACCTATGATTTCATCTTACATTATCTTCAATAAATTTTTAAGGATCTGCTGGTGTACAATCATTTCGGCTCAGGGTGGGGGGACTAAGTTTTCACAGCTTCTCCTGTAATAACTAACAGAACCAGTATGGTGTGCTGCAGTGTGTGGATTTACAGAACTCAATCTAAATGTGTCCTACTTCTGTACTACCCTCTCACTGAAGCCATTAGCAGTGATTCACGGGGCTAAGGTAATGGTTCTACTCTGATTCTCGTGTCCCAGGAGAGGCTTGCTTAGTTCTGTCATTCCCTGAGAGTTAGAGGCCTGAAGAGCTCCCCTTTCCTTTTTTTGTTCTAGACTCACACGAGGACACATGCATGAAGCCATTTGAGTGTGACTCTGTGACTTATTTGGGCTCCAGCTTACAAAAAGAGTAAAGAAATAACCTTCACTTTTTCTTAAAATCCAAGGAAGAGCAAATCGCCAAATCTGATAAGCTGGAATGAGGAAATGTTTGGTATTTTTGCTTGAGAAAATTAAGTTTTGTTGATCTTTTCATTGAAAAAATCTGCTCTTGAAAGTAGATCCGAGATACTGAGTTTAGTTTTTTGCCATCCATTTTACTTTTAAACATACTCTAAAGCATCTTACTTCGAATTATTACAGCATACCAGATGAAACCTCATAATGAATAGGTCCTTTAATATTAAACACACACACAGCTGTCGGGGGCAATGATCCTCTGACAACCAACAAAAAACACATCTGCTCAAAAGAAAATCAAGCAATGAAACGGACGTAGGAACAGTTTTGGGGATTTGGGTGTGTGAAAATGTTTCATTCCCACTTGTCACCCTGAATTGCTGCAGCTCATCTGTCTGTCTCTTGTTGTCTCTGTCGTTCTCAGTTTCTCTGTCCACCGCAGACTTTCTCTGTCTGCAGCCCTGCTTCATGTTTGCTGTACTCACTTCAGCTTTAGTGAAGTGTCTTCTTCCTTGTCCTCTGCATTGCCCTCAGGAAATGCAGCACTCCTCACTCTGCAGGCAGCAGCAGTAAGGGTGGGGTGAGCTGGCGCTGATCCCACTCGTCCTGTACACACACTTTCTATCTGTATCTCCATCCGTCTTCGTCTCTCACTCGCTGCCTCTCCTGAGTGCTGTAAAGGCCCATTGGACTGTAACGGGATGACGAACCATTTAGGAGAAACACACCCCATCGTAGTAGAATACACAGTGCCTTGCAAAAGTATTCACACCACTTGAACTTTTCCACATTTTGTCACGTTACAACTACAAACGTAAATGCATTTCCTTGGGGTTTTATATGGTAGACCAACACGAAGTGGCACATAATTCTGAAGTGAAAGGAAAATGATAAATTGTTTTTAAAATGTATTACAGATAAATATCTGAAAAGTGTGTTGTGCATTTGTATTCAGCCCCCTTTACTCTGATACCAATAACTAAAATCCAGTGGAACCAACTGCCTTCAGAAGTCACCTAGTAGTAAATAGAGTCCACCTGTGTGTAATTTAATCTCAGGATAAATACACCTGTTCTGTGAAGCCCTCAGAGGTTTGTTAGAGAACACTGGAGAACAAATAGCATCATGAAGTCCAAGGAACAAACCAGATAGGTCAGGGATAAAGTTGTGGAGAGTTAGGTTATAAAAAACATCCTAAGCTTTGAACATCTCACGGAGCACTGTACAATCTATCATCCCAAAATGGAAAGAATATGGCACAACTGCAAACCGACCAAAACATGGCTGGCCACCTAAACTGACAGGCCGGGGAGGGAGAGCATTAATCAGAGAGGCAGCCAAGAGGCCCATGGTAACTCCGGAGGAGCTGCAGAGATCCACAGATCAGGTGGAAGAATCTGTCCACAGGACATCTATTAGTCACACACTCAACAAATCTGGCCTTTACGGAAGTGTGGCAAGAAGAAAGCCATTCTTGAAAGAAAACCACAAGGTTTGCAGTTTGCGAGAAGCCAAACTCCATCCAATCTGACTGAGCTCGAGCTGTTTTGCAAAGAAGAATGGGCAAAAAATTTACTCTCTAGATGTGCAAAGCTGTTAGACACATACCCCAAAAGTATTGACTCTGGGTGACTGAATAAAAATGTATGCCACACTTTTCAGATATTTATTTGTAATACATTTTGAAAACCATTTATCATTTTCCTTACACTTCACAATTATGTTTAGTTTCAATTACATTCAACTTTGTTTATATAGCGTCAACTCACAATAAAGTCATCTCCAAGCACTTGTTCAGTGGTGACAATTGCAGGGTGAGAGAGGAGAGAAGGATCAGGTGAGGAAGGGGGGTGGGGGGGTGGGGGGTGGGGGGGGTGGTCCCACTGCAGACTAAGCCTATAGCAGCATGACTATAACTAACTATAAGCTTTTTCAAATTGAAAGGTTTTAAGCCTAGACTTAAAAGTTGAGAGGTGGTCTGCCTCCCGAATCTCAACTGAGAGCTTGTTCCACAGGGGAGGAGCTTGATAGCTAAAGGCTCTGCCGCCCATTCTACCTTTGGGAACACTTGAACAAATGTGGAACATTTCATGGGGTATGAATACATATACATATGACTTTTACCTTTACTCTTTAATTTCACTTAAGAGCATGCACACAAGAAGGGATTAAAACTTCCAGTTATGACTTACAGTGTGTAAGCCATGTGTATATTTTCCATATCATCCATGATCATTTCTTCAGTGTATTGAGTGTATCACCTTAACTCTAAAATGCATTTTACCGTCTTTTAGTTAATTGTTTTACTTGTTTACTACTTTCCTTTAAGTGCCTTGTACCTAAGTACTGAGCTTATGTACAGTTTTAGATACTTGCTCTTTACTGGAGTATTTCCATGTTGTGCCACTGGACTCTATTTCATAGGAAATATCACAGTTTTTACTCCACTACACTAAAGGAACAACTGGTTGCATTTTAAATACATTTTACATTAAAAATGGTATATTAAAACCCTATTATATTAAATATAACTTAATATTTTATATTAAAAAGCTCATTATAAAAGACATAAAAAAGCCAGGCTCAATATGGTAAAATTATCCAGTATTTCCCAGAAGACCAAAGACTGAAGAAAACTTTAAAAATTAATACAGGTTTATGTAGCTGAACAATGTTTTTAACTTATATTCCCTCTCATGTCCCATCAGATTTATGTGTTGACCCCTTGGCGGAACCTGAGCTGTAGATGGGGAACCACCACATAAAACAACAGTAGCCTATAGTATGTGGTAAATATACTGCATGGATTAGTTAAAAGTACTGTAAGTCTACCTTGATCATCTACAACAGTAAAATACTTCTTTCATATTAATGGACCAGAATGAATTATACATTAGTTACAGAGGCCTTTTCATGCAGATATCGGTTTGGTAATTTACCTAAGTAAAATTTTAAATGCTAAACTAATTTATTAGATTGTTGGACGAGTAATTTATTTGAGTAAAGGATTACTGTTTTCAGAAAAACCCTGATATGAACCCACAGCACTGCAAGTGGTAACTGGTGACCAAATTGGAGCATTTAGCAACGGACACACAGTTCCCTCATGAGTTAGTGGAAACCACAACAGAGAATGAAGAAAAGAGAATGAAGATTGGACTGAGATTTGGCAGGTGGACAGAAACTAATCTAAAACAAAATGTGAAAATGTGTGTAATAATCATTTTTCATTAGGTTTGTTTATTAATTGAGTATTTTTACAACTTTTTTCTCTGACTCAAATAAACCAGACACTCAAGTAACAGACATGTAAGTAAAACTGCGTAGTTTAAGTCCCTTTCCTTGTAATCCCTGATCAGCATATTGAACTAACTGAGGTGCTGTCGGTCAGCTGTGCAGTAGGCTTTGTCAAGCTCGACAACCCCCATCCCATGCTGGTCCTCCTCCTCCTCTCTCTACGGTATGTTACAACCCCCTGAATGTCTCCTTTAAAGAAAAGTTAGCGTTAAAGCAAAGTTAAAGCCACGTCTGTCTGCAGATATAGTGCATACGCATACACACACACAAACACACACAATTCTAACCTTAACCATAAAACCAACTCTTAATACTCAAAGAACGCAAAGAATAGGTAAAATGTCCTCACTTTACCAAAAGGTCTTCGGTTAGGCACAAACTTTTTTTGGCCCTAACTAGGTGACACACACACACATACACACACAAAAAGGTTGGGCTGCTTGCCTTAGTCAGGTCTCTTGCTCACTTGATATTCCCTCATCGATTTCTTTGAAGACAGACAATCATCCCATATCTCTTGTACAAAAATGCCATGTTGTTCCTGTTGAAGTAATCCAAAAAGTTTCCCATGGGCCTTTTTATTGTGGCCCAATCAGCTGTGCATGCACAGTATCGTATGCTTATATCAAATCACAAGTGTCCTCTGGACAAATAACCGAGGGACCTGTGCACAGTAGTCCACCTCTAACTGCCTTGTATAGTTTCTGAATGTTAATAATGTGCAAAATAGCTTTGACAGCATTATTGGATCTCCCTTGTTTGAGCCAAAGCCCTTGGGCCTAACACCACCCCACCCCCAGGTCCAAGCCGGCCAGGTTCTCTTATCCCCCGCGATCCCAGAGGCCCTCTCTCTGGTCTACTTCCTCTTTGCATTACCTCCATCAGGCCAAGCTGCTGACACACTTCTTTAATAATTAAGGGCACATTCATAATTTCCTCGTCCTTGTGGAAGTCCACAAATGGTCTCTGTAAAATATGTCTTTTAACCTCGGACCACTGACAGCCCTTTATCACAGTAGTAATATAGAAGAGACAATATAATCTAACAGGGGCGCTGGTGGCGGCAGGATTACAAGGAATGAGTTCTTCATGAATTACTCACTGATCTTTTTATCTACCAGTTTATTCAATTTTCATTGACATAGACACACTCACTCATCCTGTAGTGTAGCGCCTGCCATTACATGGTATTCTAGAAATAATACATGACGGAGTAGATCGACTATAAACAAAGAATCGATATGTCTGTTTGTCTGCCATCCCCCATGTGCCTATAAAACAATCAATCTATAAACTAATCAGTCCGTCCATAATAACAAATGCTACTACAGCTACGTTAGCAGCTGCGCCAGGTTGTACTCATGCACAATGGAGCTCTGTGCAAAATGCTAACAGGCTCATTAGTGATAATCACGTGCAGATGTTGGGACGGTAACGTTCACCATGTGAGTTAGTATGAACAGATTTACTACTTACAGTACACCTGAGACAGGTGTGAATATCTTTAGTTTTGCCGTAAATGTCAGTCTGATGTTGATGGTAGTTGAAAAGTTTAGTGATCACAAAGTTTGTGTCAAATGTAATGGTAATCTATTTAACTTAGAACTACTAATGTGGATCTGAGTCTGTGATGCCACAGGGGAAGTCCACAGGATTTTAGGATCTTCCAGAAACCACAAATGTCTGTAAAACAACAGCTGTAAAGCTAAATTATCCCAACTTGATAGTAGATTTGTCAGATATCCTAATACAACTATATGCTAATCATGTCACTTGTTCATTTAAACATTTTCTCTTCACATATCCATCGTAGGACCTGTTGTCAATGCTCTGGGTCCTGATGTGTCCTTGTGGTATCGGGCGATGTGGATCTCAGTTTACATGCCCCTCCTGCACAGTGTGCAGCATCAGCATGCTTATCTGGGGGAGAAAAATTCCAAATTAACAATGAAAATAGTGCTGTGACCTTCCCGCTTCAACCACTCAGCGCTCGAGGAAGCTGGCAAATACAAAACCACAAAAGCGCCGTGCTGAGATACACACAACCTGCACGTCATTTGTGTATGCTGACTGGAGTGTGAAACACCATCTGAGGTCAGTGTAAAATTTTGCAGAGGTGTTTGGTAGTTGATACCTTCAGGGTCACTGGTGGGAAAAGCAGTGATCTTTACAGAAGTAATTTAACATTTTGAGCATTGTGTTTATTTACTTTTTTGCCAAGAGTTAGATGATGAGGTCGATACAAATCTAATCTGCACCATAAATGTGAAGCTACAGCCTGCAGCTGGTTAGCTTAGCTTAGCACAAAAACCAATAGCAGGGCAGCAGGACTATCCTGTCTCTGTCGGGGCTAATTAACACTAATTAGCAATCCAGCACACATTCTTAGAAAAACCACAGCTTTATACTTCTACACTTTTTTGGTCATTTAATCGAACTCTAGAGGTGTTAAAGCCCCTAGAGCCTCCGGTCACTCCATTTCCTCTGGAGAATTCTGAGTCATACTTTGTTAACTGTTGGAGGACACGGGTCCCATCTGAGGTGCTGAGGTACAGCATGCGCTCAGTGTGCTATGATGGTTACAACGGTTTACCTGCATATTTGTTGTTTGGATTAAAATTTGTTCATATATTCCAGATTTGATGGAGATGGGGGAAGAGAAGGTGGCCCTCTTCTACTCACCGACTGCGGCAGCAGCACTGATGTGGCGACATTTTCCAGAATCACGTCACAAAGTCAAAACACAGACTTCAGATCTCACACAGCTCAGTAGTCAATAACTACTGACCTTAAACATATGCCAGAAGACAGCAATAGAACAATAGATGAAGACACAGAGACAACGTTGGACATAAACCACTCTGCCTATTGAACTGCATACAGACCCCCAACAGCAGAACTATTACATGCAGTATTGTACAATGAGCCTGCCAGTTTTTCTGGCCAGGACACATTAACTGAACTGCTGGTGAAATTTACAGTAAAGGCTTGTGTAGGTCAGTTGAGAATTGTGCACACTGCAAGAAATATCCAAATCATTCTTCCATCATTTTTCACAAGGTTTTTCTAAATATTCCTTTTGGAGAGTAAGATGCCAGTGGGATGCTTTTTAAATATTCTTTTTCTTGTGTCAGAGCTCTGCAAGATAAGTTAAATTATACAATCCTTCTGCAACTTTAATTTTCTTTCTGTATTTTTGGGGAGATGGTATTTAATATTGAAATAATATATTGAAAAATCGAAGTCAAGGAGAAAACTTCAAAGTCCTATCAGCAAAGCGTTTACATTTCATAAAAACATAACAACATAAGCTGCAGAAATGTGGCACAGAAGCTGCAAACAGATAACTACTGACGTTTTGGCTTATAAACCCTCAGACCAACTACATTATTGGTTACTGGCCTAAGTGTTCTAGTAGCCTAAGATTGCACTAAATAACTTGTCAAAGTGGTCATTTTTTGCAGCGCAGGCAGCTGCACTGACGAGAGAGCCTGTCAAAGAGCCTGACAAATGGAGAGAGTGCTTTCTGCTGAGAGTGGTCCCTGCAGGTTTTCCATGCAGGCAGCCAGAGCAGGACCAACACATTACATACATTGTACATGTTTAAAATTCATCTGCCAATATAGGTTCAGATTGTGCTCATCACGCACTATGTAGCTTTGGAGTTAAAACTTCTCGTGTTCGCAGAACATAGCAATCCTTTCACCTTACTCAACGGGTCGACTGGGACAGAGAGTTCCAGGGGGTCTTGTGCCCTCTCAGCCAGAGCTCAGTTGTCATGATGTCCTGATCAGGTTCTAAGCCACATTTACAGCATATGAACTGCAGAATTGGTGATAAATATCTCAACAAATGCTGGCTGCTGCCTTTCTGGCTGGAGTTTGCACATTCTCTCTGTGCTTGCATGGGTTTCCTCCTACAGTCCAAGGACATGCCTTTTAGGTTGCCTGTAGGTGTGCTGGCCCTTAGATAGATCGAAGAACTGTCTAGTGTACCCTGGCTCTTGCCCAGTGACAGGTGGGACAGGTTTCAGTCACCAGTGACCCTGATAAGTATAAGCAGGTGAAGTGAATATTTGAACAGAAATTCCGAGTCTCTAGATGATAAAACCCAACGATGCTGCTGATCCCTCGATTCTTCCTGTAGCAGCTCGACCAGGTTCTGTGCATTCAGTAAAACATCTCAACACCTGCTGGATGTTTATTTTGTCCCACAGGATGAATCCTATATAGACCCTGGTAATGCTATGACTCATTCTCTAGCACTGCAACATACGTGACTTAAGTGAATTAAGCAATAATTTTGGCAATTTCTGGAAAATGTGTCCTCTTCTTTAGTCTTCTTTAGTTGATACAGTGATAATAAACCATCTCACATCTCCCATGTCTGTATTGCAACTGGCTTTGTGTTTATATCCTCTAAACTAGCTCTGACAGACCACAACTTGGCTCATAGTCTTGTTTCTGGCCCTCATCAAAGGCATTAAATGCAGAATTCCTGCCAGTATTACATCTGCACCGCATAGTTAGTCCAATGTAACATTTCATTTTAAACCAGTTCTGTAATTAAAATCAACTGTACAACTGTGTTATTGTATCTTGTCTCCTAATCACCCACACCTCTCAGCACAGTCAGCTCGCTGCAGCTTCTGTGCCCTCTCCACTGCCCTCACACTGTAGCTGCAGTCCTAAGGGAAACAGATTTCAGCTGTTTAACACACTGAGCCCCTGCAGAGGACAGATCTGTGGAAGATTGAAGAATAAGGACTTTTTCTGCTTGTCCTGAACTAACAACAGAGTCTAGTTACTGCAGCTGGGTTTTGCCCCGACTACAGATATATACAGGACTTTGACATTCCAGTGCTGTAAAAATCCCAAATCAGGTGCTTTATGAAAAAACATAAGGATCAATTAAGCCTTCATCTCAATCATTTACTACTACTTTTGCTTCATTACTCATCTTTACTCCTCCTCTTTATGATAATGAGCATAAATATGCAGTTTCAGCAAAGCAGGCAAATCATTAAACAAATCACAGAGAACTTAATAATTATGTTCGACATGCTTTCAGGGCAAGTTCAACATTCTTCATAAGAGGAGAGGGAAAAAAAGCTCCAACCATGGGAGTTGTTATTTTCTGTAGTTGCAGAAAATAAACAGATGCTATTCATCAATGTGTCAGGCATGCATCATCACGAAGATGCCTCCATTATGTTTCATTGCAGTGTCTGCACGAGTGTGTTTGTCTGAGAACGCTCTCAGCAGATCGCCCTCACCCCCCACCCGTGTGTTGCTGCTGACTCATTGTTACACAGCCCCTGAATCTGCTGCCTGCCCGCATTATTCACACACTCACCTTCTTCTGCTGCTGCTGCCTCCTCAGCACTTGTGCCCTGAAACCGGGATGGGGGGGAGTTAGAGCTGTTTTGATTGAATGATTGATATTTGCGCAATAAAATAAGTCATTAAACCCTCTGGAGACAAAATATCTATACAAGTAAACACAATTTCTTCGTTTTTTTTAATAAAATTGTATGATTAAATACGGAAACATTATTGCTGCATAGGTTAAAGTTTTTTTGTGGATGTCTGTGTTATTTTCAGTTTGGTTTACTTACAGTTTTATACTGTTTGCTGTTGTTTTTGCTGCTAAAATCAGCCAAAAAAATAATAGAAAGGTGACTAAAATACAAAATTAATCTGGACATAGCAAGTAAAACTATTGCAACAGTTTTAATACCGGTTCAAAGTATTCATTTAAATAAAAAATATTAGTATCAAAATATGTCTGCATGAGTTATAAAAAATAAAAGCACTTCTTATAGAGAATGTTTATTTATTTTTTGTCCTTTCGGCTTATCCTGTGAGTTGAGGGTCGTCACAGCGGATCATTGTCCGCATGTTGATTTTGCAAAGTTTTTACACTGGATGCCCTTCCCCAAATTTTCTACCGGGCCTGGACCAGCACTGCACAGCTGGGGAGGGGAATGGGCTGTTAGGGGTTTAGTGTCTTGCCCAGAGACACTTTGACATATAGCCAGGGCCGGGGATCAAACCACTCACCTTGTGGTCCGTGGACGACTGCCCTTACCAACTGAGCTACAGCTGCTCCACTTCTTATAGAGAATATGGATTATAAATGTTGATGCATTAATGCGGAAACACTATCAATGCAGTTAATCCGTAATAATGCATATTAATTCAAAAGTTTATTACATTTTTAAAAGCTACTTTTTCAGTCATTAATCCGTCAGATTCATGTAGTGTAAAAAGCAATAACCCTCCCAACACTTTTTTCAGTAAACTACTACTGGCAGTCATAAGTACACACTGGTGTTGTGGCACTATCGGGACCGAGGTCAATGTCAATGTAGTGAATTCAGAATGTTGAGAACATTTTAAAGTTTTGTCTAGTAGCAAAATACTTTTAAATAGTGTAAAAAATGAATACAATTATAGATGAGGTGGAAATTAATATTACTAATTTATATAATGATTTTAATTACTATTATGTGTTATTTGGTTTTTACTAGTTCTGCTGAATAAAAACTATGGTTTAATTAATTTATTTCATAAATACAAAATTCATCAGTGCATTAGAGGGTGGAGGCGGACAATAGTAAAACATTGAACTTCCTTTTTACTTTCTCCCTTAAAGTATAAACTGTGACCACTGATATTTTGGTTGCAATTTCTTTCATTTTTTTTTAGTCTGACTTAATATCCCTGAATTGAATGAATAATTACTAATAAACAAAAAAATCTAATGGAACAGTTAATCATGAACTGCAGGTTTCCTGTTTCATCCTGGCCACGTGTCAGTGTCCTTACGAAAGACACCAACCTCTAAGTTGCCCCTTGTGTGTGAGTATGTGTGTTCTGTACTTTAGCATCAACAGGCACCAGCCAAAAAACAGATGAATAATCATGCGTCTCTGCTTAATGACACAAAATCTGAGTCTGAAATTCCAATTAAGATACACGTTAATAAGCACCTGATTAAGATATCCAAGTCTAGAAATAGTGAAGGCACCTTTGAGCACCAACTGTGCTTCTCTGCTGCTGCATTGGTGAGGTAGAGCCAAACTGCAGGATAGTGACATGCACACAAACTACACACTAAAACTGTAATAAAACATCACTGCATCAGCTCTGCATTTAACATGCATATCAAATACATTACACTAAAACTGTTATTCAGTGAAGGAAATGTTTGCTGTAGTATTCTGTGCAATCTTGTGTGCTCAACTTCAGTTTGACTGCAGAGCTTCATTACTGAAAGTCATCTGCCTCCTAGTGGATGACACAGGAATAAGAGAAAGAATGATTTACTGACCTTCCTTAGAACTGGGTTATGTACAGCATAGTGGTGAGTGCTTGGAGGTTTAAATATTCATAACTGCACATATTTGAGTCAGGATGGTGAGAACACAACAGCAGACAAAGACCACCTCTTGCGTTTTCAGTTTTATTTAAGGTTCATTTTTTTCAGACCTGCAGAGGGCAGTTCACTTCCTTTAAAGCGCCTCAATTTTTTTTCTTGCAACATCATGTTAAAACCCATTGTATGACTCTGTGTTGGTTTCTCCTGGATGAGTTTGTTCATTTTGTGAATACTGTTAAATAGGGAACAGCAGGAGGGGAGAGGAGGTGTTGTAATAGAGACACAAAGAGAGAGACAGAGTGAACACGAGTTAGAATTAAGACTTCAAAACGAAAAAAGGCGGTGGTCGGAGAGGTTGATCTCAAATCCTCAAGGCTGAGCGCTCCTTACATCACAACTACAGTACTTCGAATTGCCTTGCAGCACCTTCCTTTGTTACACACACTCACATAGGGCTGCTGAAGTCACAAACACAATATTGCATAATGTGCAATGATTGATGCTAGACTCCCCCTTTCAATCACTTGAGCTCCTTTCTCTTATCTGTTTAGTTTAAGGCCTCATTTAAGCCCTCATGAGTCAAACTAAGGGACCTGTTAACCCTGTTGCTACCCTCGTTAGTATGTTTGACATCTCCTCAACCATCTTAGTCATGGTCCTGTCTACTGTGGCTGTCCATGTTAGGGCTAGCTACGGTCGGTACCACACAGTGGCACTGTGAGTAAGACTCTAACCCTAGTGCTCAGGATGTGTGCCACGATCTCCCAAAGCCCTGGCTCCCCATGGTTAGGCAGTGCTCTACCCTCTGATACAGAGGTTCAGCAAAAATTTCCCTCCAGCAGGACAGGGCCAGTCCGAGTCCTTCACCTAAGGGAATGGGGGCCAAGTGCCCTCTTAAGCAGGCCAATTGTGTCTCTACCTAACAGGGAGCCCATGCATAGCCTGAGCCCTCAACTCCCTTGTGTCATTTGCATTCACTCTCTGCAAACCAAATCTCGGCTTCTTTCTTCCTCATTTTTTTCAAAGCCACTCAGACAAAGCTTATCTCTTACTTCGCACAATTCACCGTCAGCTATAAGGGTTAACCGTTTCACAG